>NC_090439.1:380599120-381842520 GCF_031143425.1 Pleurodeles waltl
TTGAGATACTGTTTCTTTGCACTCCCCAGGATAAAGCAGTGGGCAAACAACCCACTGGAGAGACTTGAGAGACTGTGGCTTTGCACTCCCCAGGATGGCACAGTGGACAACCCACCCACTGAAGTGACTTGAGAGACTGTGGCTTTGCACTCCCCAGGATAAAGCAGTGGGCAAACCACCCACTGGAGAGACTTGAGAGACTGTGGCTTTGCACTCCCCAGGATACATCAATGGGCATGGAGACCCGTCGTGGATCTGGCTTCGCATTCATGTGGCTGAGGTGCCCCCCCTTCCCTTCCCCTTGAGGTGCCTGTATTGTTTCTATCTGATGCCCCGGCAGTGTTCTCTCGGATTTTGGTCAGGTGTCTATTGTGGGCGTCGGCCATGCATTTTTGGACTGTTGGTTCACGGACATTGTTGTGTACATCTCTGCACTACTTCTTGTATTGTACATTTATTTTTGACAGATTTCGTGATATATATATCCGTATATTTTTTAATGAGTAGTATATTGGCACAATACAAAGTTTGACCGCTATTCGCTTTGTCTTTGCATTCTTCCTGCGGGATTGTGGGTTGTTACTGTGATTTTTGTGAATTCATTGGTGTGTATGTTGTAATATGCGAGGGTGGGGGTGTTTGGTGGGTGTCCCCGTAACTTTTGCCTCCCCGTGTCGTAGGTGCTGTACTCACCGGTATGTTCTGCGCCTACGTCGCTGTTGGTCGTAGATGAGCAGGAATGCAAGGGCAGGTAAGATTTGTAGTTCCGGCTCCATGGTGTCCTCGTTCCTCATGGGATGTGTTGAGGTGAGCGTTTTCCCATAGCACAAGCTGTTTACGCCGTGTTTTTATCCACGGTGAATCCGCCCCGGAAAAGGTGGCGGATTGGTGTGTTGTGATAGTGTGGGCGGTACATTGTCTTCCGCCTGTCTGTTGGCGGTGACCGCCGCGCTGTTTGTCTGTACCGCCGTGGCGGGCGATGTGTTAAAGTGGCTGTCTTAGTTGGCGGTTTCCGCCAGGGTCGTGATTCCCTTTTTTTGTCCGCCGGCCTGTTTGCGGTATTACCGCAGCTTTAACACCGTCCGCCAGGGTTGTAATGACCACCATAGATTGTATACAATTTGCCGTTAATATCGGGACATGTAGGGTCTGAATCCACCTGTCTTTTCACATGTTGTAAGGTCCCTAAAACCCTTTGTAATTTACCGGTACAGGTAAACCTAGTATTTAGTTCTGGGACTTTAAGAAACACTTTTACTCTAAACTTATTTGATACCAGATATTTATTTGCATACTCTTCAACTCTGGCTATGGCTCTGTTGATGGCATCGACCACCGCCACGACGGTGGTGTAATACCTGTGAGGGAAACTCACGGAGAGGCTTAAGAAGTCCTGAGAGCGCTTTATGAGAAATTTAGCACCGTGCTTTGTAAATGTATTCCCCGTTCTAGGGTACTCTATATCCATTAGGGGTACCCCCCAGCACCCTTTCAGGTCCACCTGTTTAGCCAGTTTCACGATATAATTAGAAATGTGATTGTTGGGGAACATGTAATTCGAGGCGTTGAAGCGTAATATAAAAGGGGAGGGCTCCATCTCGGTGCTTACAGCGCGACCTCACACCCTGTGCAGGGAGCTGTCCAAAACCCAACTGTTTCTTGGGCCACCCCTGCCATTTGACCAGTACCTGTCTCTTAGCTCTGTTGCCTTTCCTTTTCAGAAGCTTTTCAACCCTGTACACCCTGTTCGCATCGAAGGGTAACTTCTGTAACTCTTCGTTGTAAAAGACACTTGTTACCTTTTCCCTGCCGTAGCCATTCAACTTGTCAATATATACCCCTTCTTTAAATTCCTCATTTTCAACTATAAATATGTCATTGTTAGATGTTTGTTGGTAGCCTTTGGTGAAGACACCCTTCAACTTTGAAACCTTGACATGACCCCCTTCTTTTTAAAATAGGTTTCTTGACCCTCATTGCGAGACGACTCCTGTGCACAGTTCTCCACACCATTAACAAATTATCAGCTGTTACCTCCACAGGAGACATTTTGATGGTCTTATGGTAACTGGCGCTATACACATCTATAAAAGCCTATAGACAATCCACATATCTTTAGCTATTGTTGGCTGTGAAATATCGTTACATCTATGATTTTAAAGTTCTGTTAAAACACTCTACAACTGCCGCTTTTACCTCGGTGTGCATTATAAAATGCTTATCGGCGTGCTGCTTTAATAATTTCTGAAAAGGTTTGTTTAAAAAAAAAAATCAGTGTCTATTTGTAGTTTTTTTAGGGTACTCGACCTCTTGCAAAGATGACTTTAAAGGCGGCGGTAACGCTGTTACCACTTTTATGGTTTAACGCTTCTGCATAGGCATACTTGGACAATACGTTTATGACTGTTAACATATACATTGAACCATTGTTATGCTTTGCTAGATCTTGAGGAGTGATTATGTCAGCCTGCCACTGATAATCTAGCTACGCGCTAACGACTGTAGCCCTCCTTTTAAAACGTCTCCTGGCTGTTTTGTGAAGTGAATATGCCTCTTCCCTGATAACCACTGGATTCAAGATATCCCCAGTCCCAGGATGCTTTTTTGGACAGTCCAAGGAGGACCTGGCCTGGGCAGTTTGGGCTGGACTGTTCCCATGGGGAGAAGGGTCAAGACTGATTTGCACTTGGTTGGGTCCAAACTGGGATAGAATGGTAAGCAAAATAACTATGGATTTACCCAGATCTGTGACTGGAGGTCAGTGTTTGAATAGTTTCAGCACATCCTTTTGTGCTGCTAAAGTCACCTTATGTGGCCATGGTATGCCCGGATGTGGGTCGTTTGCTTACTGTGCCATGGAATTCAAGCTACCCTGGCTGATGACAGGTAATACCCTGAAACTAGTCACAGAATGCTTGTTTCCAGCCCAGGGAGCATCTGGCCTTGCATTTTGGACTGAACTGTCCCCATGGGAAAAAGGGTCAAGAATGATTTGCATATGGCTGAGTCTAAACTGGGGTAGCATTGTGAGCACTCCTGATTGATGTACAGATTCATTTTCAACTCAAGCCCTTCTAAACAGAGCTTCGGCGCTTCCGAAGCTACCAACCCCTAGTGTAGCTTCCTTCAACCAGTTCCTGTCATGCTGTCACACACCGCAACCATGTAATGAAAGACGTTTGTTTTATGTCAGGTCATTTTATTAAACATGAAAATGGTAACAGTACATAAGCACTGCAGGCTTTATAGTTTCCAGACACGTATCGAAACCATTGTCGGACACTTTGAGGTCTTTTCATTACGTATACATAACATGACATCGTGTACACACGTTATGGGGGATCTGAGAGCTAATAGGCCTCAGCGTTACATGTTTTGCTATTTTCATAGATATAAGTTCAATGGCTCTAGACACTTTTAAACAGCGTCAGCACCCTGTGTGTGCAGCTCATGTAACTGCACACACAGGGTGCTGACGCTGTTTAAAAGTTCATACAGTTCTCGCTCGGACAGTACAAAGCCCTTATCATTAAAATAATGTTCGGTAACATGCTCCAGGGTTTTGCATAATCCATTTGTCAGGGGTAGTCTTAAAACCATTAACGTTCACCTGTATGCACTCCGGTATTCACCCCTCATAAGGCACCACGCTTTGCTCCGCCACTTCGCTACACACCCAGAACTGTCACACTGCTTCGTATCTGGTGGCTCAAAAAACTGCATATGGCTCCACGTTAGAGGCTGCATTTCAGCTATTCTTTATATGAGCACTGCATATAACATTTTCATAATACAAGAGTACACGGGGTGGAATTTATAGCCATCTTGCACGGCATTGTTCTGATCCCGTCTTAAAAAAGTGAGGAATTATGTAACGTTAAATAATACAACCACGATACGTTATCAGGTTGTCTCATCATTCTTAAAACATTCTTTGTGCGGCTAAAGTGCCCATTTTTCTGTTTTTAAAGTAAACATCACACATACAGCTTTCTATGATCCGTTCTAACATAATTCTGTCAACAGCAGCACCCAGACTTTGAATGCTTTCAAGCTTTGAGAGCAGATCACACGAGTATCGGAGCTCACAAAGTGTGGTCAACAAAACTTTAATCATATCAAGTTGAACATTTTTCTTCAAAGTCGACATCCTGTACACCCATCTTAACAGTTTATACACTTTGAACGGAACAAGCAAGCTGCAAATGTGCCTGGTTATTCTTGGGTCATTCGCCGGATCTAGACATTTGTGACCCTCCTGGCCCCCTTTGTTAATTTTGTGGCCAAAACACACAGCATAATAGTCACGTATCACACAATCTTTCACAACTGTCGCTGCAAAATGTTTAACAGCCCAGAAGCCGGCATAGGGGATGCTCAATGTTTCCTTTTCAATGCTTGAGACAAACACCATTCTTACACGATTTCTGGTTTGGCTTGTGAAAACTTCACTCTGATTTGAACAGCAAAAGCAATTAAAATTTACAGTGTTAACCTTTGGTTGCAACTCCTTCACAGCTCTTCTTTTGGTCTCTGACTCCTATGGGTCAAAATAAAGACAGCTATTAGTTTTGAATACATAAAATACTGGTATACATGCTAACTGTCCATAGATGGTTCTTACTAACCTCAACACTTCCTCGAGACTCTGCTGCCCCTCTTAAATCTTGAGAGTTGTCAAGGTCCATTGTCGCATGACCAGAGTCTAAGCTCGGCTGCTGCACAACTCCAGACTCAAGGGCCTGGGTCGCCAAAAACCCATGTCTTCATAAAGCAGTGAGTTATGCGGCATGTCCATGGGGTTGTTTCCACTCTCTGCACCACTACATGAGGCTTCAGTCCCGCTGCCATCGCCCTTAAAAGGTGATATCAACATCAGCACATTCTTGAGGGGAAGCTTTTCAAATCGCTGGTTGGATTCCCTGTGAAACCCCATAACGTTGAAACCCACATCTTTAGGGGTACCCGGCAGCATGTCCTTGTCCACTGCCAAGGGCTGACAAAAGTCGTCATGCTACCTTTGGAGGACGCCCTTCTGATGATGGGCTTGTAAATCTTCATATTGGTGATAAGGGCTCTTATTGATCAGGATACTTCAATGCTTAATACTGCTCACTTATGGGAGCCTTATATGCAGCCTATGCGCAAAAAAGTGGGCGTGCACGTACTACACAAGCTGTTAGGGTTGTAATTTTTCACAACCCTTGGACAGCCTGAACATGTCTGGGCACACGCAAACACCAGGCCCAAGCTCTTAGGGCTATCAATCACACAGGCACATGACAGGCACAGTGCTTGATTGACAACCTTGAGACAGGGCACCCATGTCATTGCCTACGTCATCACGGGGCGTGGCACCTGTCAAAAAGTTTGATGAAAGGTATCCCCTTATACTACTGTATGTGATTATGCAAAACATACCTAGCAGAACTGTTCCTGTCTCTATGCCGGCAAACAATTTTTTGTTCTGAGAAAGGAATGCAATAAATGTGTGCTTTTTTTGGCTGTAGCAGCGTTTCAGATTTCCACTTTCAGTTTTACTTAGTGTGATTCAGCTTGTATCGTTGATTCTGGTGTGGTGAGAGTGCTTTTCAAGCAGCAATTGAGGATTTGACAAATTATTTATCATCCCCTGCTTCAAACTTCCCAGGTGTTGTTTTAAATCCTGTTGCTTTTTATCCTTAATGTCATGTGTGTCTCTTGGCACCAAAGGTGATGTGAAGCTAGGTTCTTCTGTCTATGCACCAGTACGGTAAATCATGTCAAACAGGAAGGTGTTGTAAATGATGCGTTACATTTGTTCTCTGCTGGTACTTGGTTATAAATGAACACTCTTTTCATCTATGCACAGTAATTGCTGATAACACGAGACACTGATGCTTTGCCGCAAAATTAAAAAAATTGAGAGATTAGGGGCTGATGTACTACTAATGTTTGCAATTCGTATTTTAGCTGCAAATTGGTTTGTGACCACAAAAATACTGTGTTGAAACTTGGAGGCATATTTACAAAGAAGTGGTACCGCGCAACTCTGCTCTGAAATTGCCAGCGCTGCTCTGTGTCAGTTCTGAAATGCAGGAATGCGCTGTATTTACAAAAATATGGCGCATTCCTGTGTTTCCCTCTGAGCAGGCGCTTAAGTAGCTGCCTAGCACCAACGCAGCCAACCTTGCCCCATGGCTGCATTTGTGCACAAAAACAATTTTCAATGGTATTTTGCTCCTTCTTTGTGTGCTGCAGAACTAGGCACACGCAGAAAGAGCAAAAAACGAGGAGAAATGAAAGAATTTCTCCTTGTTTGCGCCATGCTAACCGCACCCCTGGGATGATGTTAGATTTTGGCACTGCCATAGATTTACAATTTCTTGTAAATCTGGAACAGCATCAAAATGCAATGGGTGTTGCTCTGGAAAGCCCATAGCAACACCGATTGCTCGCCCTTCCACGCAAAGTGCTGCGTGTGAAAGGCTTGTATTTACAAGGTGGGGTTAAGTCACAAAAAGTGGCTTAACTCTGCCTTGTAAATTCGGCACTGTGCACACTGCCATCGAAACATCAAAAAACTGACACTCCGGTGCCCTAGGGGTTTGGAAATATGCCACTTAGAGGCCTAGTTACAAGCCCTAATGCCACAGGAGCATCAGTTTGAATGACGTTCTGTTGGCGATGTGCCCATTTCCACATTTAGAAAGCGGCACTAAGCCACTTTGTGTGGCTTAATGCCGCCTTTTAAATATAGGCCCCTCGACACAATTTTCTGCAGCAAAGGGATGTGCATTGAATGTTGCTGTGAGCGTTTCCACATGATACCCATTGCTTTTGACACTGCCCCAGATTTACGAGAAACTGTAAATCTGAGGCAGCACGAAAAACGAATGCCACTCCACAGGTGGTGTTACAGTGGTGTAATGAGAAGAAATACTTTAATTTCTTCTTGTTTCTGCTTTTCCTATGTGTGCAGCAGAATGCCATTAACTATGGTTTATGAGCAGGAAGGGGCCCCTTCCTGCACATAAACAATAATTTAATCATTACAATTTGCTACTTCTATGTGTGCTGCATTCTGCAGCACACATAGAAATAACAAATCATCAATATTGATTGTGTGCAGGAAGGGGCACCTTCCAGCATATAAACAATCATTCCCTACACCGCAGGTACCCTTGCACTACGTGCAAGGGCACCTGCATTGGCGCTAGACAGATAATTTAATTGTCAGCCCAAGTGGAGAAGACAGAAATGCATTGTATCTCATAAATGGAGCGCAATTCTGCCCTTTCCTGGTGGTGAAACCTGCTGTGCCACCCTTCGGCATTGTGGCTTGTAAACAAGTTTCCTACTATAATAATAAGGAAAATGAAAAAAGTGCATAGCACACCAAAAAGCAATCAGCAATTATGCAACATTTCCTATTTGCATCTACCAAACAGAGACTCACAAATGTTCTGTTGTATTGAAAAAAAAATGGCTAATGATTGCGAAACCTGGGGCATTTTTACAAGAGGCTTGTGCCACCAGAGCATCACTTTTTTTTTTGCTCTGGCAGCGCAAGGCACTCAACCATGTGTACCAGGCCTCAAAACGCCACTTTGATTGGCTTTTCATGGCTTCATAGATATGGAGTAAGGCAAAGCAACTCTGGGTCTGGGGTTGTTCCCTGGGAGTTGCAGTGTGCGTTCTCACACAACACCCATGGTTTTTGATGCTACCCAGATTTAGAAAATCATGTCATCCTGGAGCAGCGCCAAAACCTTAAACCCCACCAGTGGTGTCATAACAAGGAGAAATATTTTTATTTTTCCTTGTTTTCCTCTTTCCCTGTGTGCTGCATCCTGCAGCACATATAGAAAGAGGAAAGCACCTGTCAGGATTGTTTTGGTTTAAAACCAATTCTGCATACAACGCAGACCCTTGCTGCAAGGGTGCCTTCATTGGCGCCAGGCAGCAAACTGTGCACAGGAGGAATGGACAGAAAAGCACCATATTTCATAAAATGGTGCATTCCTGTCCTTTCAGATTGGCATAGGGCAGCCCAGCAAGAAGCCTCGCAGCGCTGACCTACACCAATTGGCCATAAATATAGGCCACAGTATTTTGACCTTGCAAATCATCACTAATTAGAAACCAACTGGTAACCAAGTTCAAAATATAAAAGGGAGACTTTGGGCCAGATGCAGGAAACAAATAGCGAGTCGCAAACGGCAAAAATTGCCGTTTGCGACTCGCTTTTCGCGTTTCCCAATGCAGAAATGCATATTGCGAGTCGGTACCGACTCGCACTATGCATTTCAGAATCGCAAATAGGAAGGGGTGTTCCCTTCCTATTTGCGATTCTGAGTGGTATGCAATACCATTTGCGACCGCATATGCGGTCGCAAATGGTGTCGCAGTTACCATCCACTTCAAGTGGATGGTAACCCACTCGCAAATTGGAAGGGGTCCCCATGGGACCCCTTTCACTTTGTGAATGGACCCACAAATATTTTTTCAGGGTAGGTAGTGGTCCAAGGGACCACTACCTGCCCTGAAAAAAAAGAAACTAAAGGTTTCTTTTTTTTTTTAAGTGCAGCTCATTTTCCTTTAAGGAAAATGGGCTACACTTAAAAAAAAAAAAACTGCTTTATTTAAAGCAGTCACGAACATGGAGGTCTGCTGACGACACCAGGCCTCCATGTTTGCGAGTGCCTAGACTCGCTATGGGGCCACAATTAGCGACCCACCTCATGAATATTAATGAGGTGGGTCATTGCGACCCCATAGCGAGTCGCAGACGGTGTCTGAGACACCGTACTGATAACCAATTTGCGAGTTGCAAATTGCGAGTCGCAGGGACTTGCAATTTGCAAGTCGCAAATTAGCATTTTGCTACATCTGGCCCCAGATTCCATCAGTTCCTTTGCGTTCTCTTCAAAATGGCAGGGTTGCATGCAATGGTGAGGGGGCATGAAAAAATATTAAAGGATATTCAGAATCAGAGTGAAGCCTTTTTAACAGAAAGATTTTTGGCACGTATGTGCCTGTCAGGCAGTTAAACTTGACCTCATGCATGAATTGGACCCCTTTTGAAGGAAGCATACACAAATGTGCAGATTCAAAAAGGTCAAAATACATGTATATATGTACTCACTTCTTTGCTATTCAGCACTTCAGAGTGGAGAAATACAGAAAACTGTAGACATACGTTTCCACTTCTCATCAGAGGTTGGAACATCCTACAACAGAATGTTCGAGTGTCAAGTGGCTACTGGCAACTTTTCAGCTGTTGGCTGAGATCTCTGCCACCAGGATGGAGAGATCTCCCTCTGAGAAAGTGTAGACAAATTTAATACACTTATTTATAATACATGGAATTTTGTAATCCCTGTATATTCGCATGTCTATAATTTCTTTATAATCAGTGACTTATTACACACCAAGCCACCGATTATAAAGGAAAGAGGCCAGAGTTCAACTATTGTAAATTAATACAGTTGAGTTCTGATTTCACAATGCCTGCTGCAAGAGCCAGCAGCCAAGGAGAAAGTCAGATCAGGTCAAGGAGCATAATTCAGAAGCTGTTGAAAGCAAAGGATAACTGAAGGTAGCTTTTCTTTCTTCTGCTCTGTTTTTCAGCTTAAAATGACAAGTAGAGAAAACATGTATGTTTATTTTTTGCACTCCTTAGATAGTTAGAGAAGAGCTAAAATCTTTCTCTATGTTTCTACACATTTTGAGATACTGCAGCTTTTTTTATGAAAAAAACTGACAACTATTGAACTGTTTTAAATATATGTTTGTAGCAAATATCTAACAAGTTCTTGATGTGCTTAATTGTACATTACAGGTTGTATTTTTATTCCGCTTGTTTGAAAATACGCTCACTCTTTCATATGAAAGTGCTGTGCGTCAAGGTTTTATGTGGCTTGTGGGAAAGATGATGGTGTGACCATAGGGCATGGCCCCCTTCTCCAAGCCAAGAGAGGTTCATAGGACCCCACCCAAGGGGGCCATGTTTTCAATAAAGGGGAGTGGAGCCAAATGGCCCCCCTTCCTGAGCCATACAATGGCTCCATCTCCCTTTGCCGGCTTAGTGACTTTGACCTGGGGTCCCCAATTCCCATTGGCACCATCTATTTCCCAGACTGTGGTAAGGGAAAGTGCAGCTCGTCTCTCACTGGGCAGGAACACAAAGCTGCTTCTGCCTGGTGGGAAAACAAAACATTTATCTGTCCACATTCTTGGGCAGGGAAATGCGTTGAATTGCCCCAACCCTGCAGGAGTAAGAGCAAACTGCTCTAGTGGGTTTGGAGCCATGCCGGCTCCTGCCATAGGTGCAAGTAGGGGAGCCAGAGTGGATGTGGAGGCCCTGAGCCCCTCCCCCACAGCCCCTAATGTGGGACTAACTGTGGCAGGCCCCAAATGGGCACCACATTGTGCAGTTGGGTCATGCCCTAAGGTAACTATAACTTGTGTCCTTGCCATGCACTGCTGATTAGCCCAGATATCACAGCACTCATGACATCTTATAAAAGGTCATTGATAAGATCACTGTAACATTTGCAGGAACATTATTGTGAGAAAACTGTGCATGGCAAGGGCACTAGTTAAAGTTAACTTATTGTACCTTAGATTTTTTTAAATGTATATATATATATATGTATTAAGCTCAAACAGATCCACAAAAGGAAGCGCGCTCTACTCGTCGGTGCCGGCATCCGGGAAGGACCTATTCCCGTAAATCATTATACCAGTTTAACACTAACACATTTAACATTAACACTCATGACCAAGACCGTGAAGGTCGAAACGCGTAGGTGTTAGGTGGTGGGATGTTTCGTTATTGAAAATAAAAGTGGATTCATCACAATCCTGTGAGTGCAGCATTTTTAACCTTAGTGTTAAACTGGTATAATATATATATGTATATATATATACAATCAGCAGTGCGAGTTATAGTTATCTTAGGACAGAAGTTATAGTTACTTAATGTTAGACTTTGCATCCTTGCCATTGTTACTCCTAACATTTTGCCTCTACTTCCCAGGTTGTTTCTGTGTGTGGGACTCTGTTTTTGCTGTTTTATTTGCTCTGGACACTATACCACTGCTGATCAGTGCTAATGTGTAAGTGTTCCCCATGTAAATTATATGTATACATTGGCTCACCCATGAGTGGCATATTTGATTTACTTGTAAGATCCTAGTACAGCACACTAGAAGTGCCCAGGGCCTGTATATCAAATGCTAAAATGCCAATTTTAGAAAGTAGGCATTTTGGGCCAGATGTATCAAAGCTTTTTGCATTCGCAAACAGTGTGAATGCCCGTTTGCGAATGCAAAAAGCCCTTTCAGAATGTATCAAAGGCATTCTGAATACAAATTTAAGGAATCGCTATAATAGCGATTCCTTAAAATTGCAACCCTGTTTAGAGAGTCGCAAATTGCGACTCTCTAAATAAGAAATCGCAAATAAGGAATCCTTATTTGTGATTTCTAAAGCACATGTATGAAGCAGTTCCTTAATGCGGAATCGCTATTACCACCAAGTTGAGCTTGGTGGTAACCATGTGCAAATTTAAAAAATGCATTTAAAATGCATGTTTAAAATTTACATGTAAAGCACACATGCCCTTTTGGCATGTGTGCTCCTTACATGTTGTTAAAAAATGTTTTGGGGTGCAGCAGAGGGGGCATTAGGCCCCCAGCACCATGGACTTTGCATTTACCAAAATTGCGAATTCCAGTTAGACATTCAAAATATATGCAAATATGGGCCGACAGGCCTACAGATGTGAATGGGGGCCGGTATCGCAATTTGCAATTCGGTAATAGCATTTGCGATTTTTAAGAAATCGCTATTACCGAATCGCAAATATGATACACTGCATTTTGCGAATCAGAAATAGTGATTTCTTAAAAATCGTTATTTCCGATTCGCAAAAGGCTTTTTTCATACATATGGCCCATACTTGCTTAAACCATTCTGTGATTCTGCCTGTTTGTGGATTCCCTCTCTGGGTCAGTTTGACAGCTGGGCTGTTTGCACCTCTCTTTTAGACAGTGACACAAAGGGAGATGGGGTGTAGGCTGCATATCCTGACGGGTCATCTGGGCTAAGGGGAGGGGAGGAGTGGTCACTTACACCTGAAAGAGCCATTCCTGCCCTCACACAATGCAATCTCCAACCTCCTGGTGTGTGTCTGGGACTGGGATGGTCAAGGCAGGATCTTGTAAACAACAGAGGCCCTCTTTATGACATTGGTGGTAAATCCTTATTACCGCCACACTGACAGCAGCCAACATATTGCCGCGACGGATCGCCATTCCCCATATTATGACACACACACACACACCAATCCGACAGAATACTGCCACATACACAAATCCGCCAGACCAAAGGTCAGTGCTAAATTGGCGAACCAACACCCATACCATTACGCCAACAGAACAATGCCCACCACATTATGACTCACGAATCACAACGGCAGACATTAAGGGGGTCATTCTGACCCTGGCGGCCGGTGACCGCCAGGGTCACCGACCACGGGAGCACCGCCAACAGGCTGGCGGTGCTCCCAAGGGCATTCTGACCGCGGCGGTTCAGCCGCGGTCAGAAAGGGTAAACCGGCTGTCTCCCGCCGGTTTACCGCTGCCCCATTGAATACTCCATGGCGGCGGAGCGCGCTCCGCCGCCATGAGGATTCAGACACCCCCTACCGCCATCCTGTTCACGGCGGGAAACCCGCCATGAACAGGATGGCGGTAGGGGGTGCCGCAGGGGCCCCCGTAAGAGGGCCCCACAAAGTATTTCAGTGTCTGCTTTGCAGACACTGAAATACGCGACGGGTGCAACTGCACCCGTCGCACCCCTGCAACTACGCCGGCTCAATTCTGAGCCGGCGTCCACGTTGCAGGGGCATTTCCGCTGGGCCGGCAGGCGCTCTTTTGGAGAGCGCCCGCCGGCCCAGCGGAAATGTTTGAATGGCCGCCGCGGTCTTTTGACCGCGGTGCGGTCATTTGTCGGTGGTACCTTGGCGGACGGCCTCCGCCGTCCGCCAAGGTCTGAATGACCCCCTAAATGGCAGTAAACCATTGGCAGTACATACCACCACACTCAGAATGGACACCCACATACAAAACAACGCTACATTTGGTAATATCAAAAACACACAACTGATTCCCATACACACACTACACCCACCCACCCACACCACTATAAAATACACACCCACAATACCCACAGCCCCTTGCCAACATCAATTGCTACTAGGAGACTGAGAAGAAGAGCACAGAGACAACTAGACACAAACACCACTCACACCCATACATCCCTCACGCACTCCACATCACACACCCCACCACATTACCCAACACACTCTCACCAACACACACCACACAACACCCATTTTACCACAAAGGCACCCCCGTTTCACAGAGGAGAAGTTAAGGATCATGGTAGAGGAAATTTTCAGGGTAGAGCCACAGCTCTTTGGAACACAGGTACAGCAGATTTCCATTGCACGGGAGATGGCGCTATGGTGGAGAATCATGGACAGGGTGAACGCCATGGGGCAGAACCCAAGTACAGGGGATGGCATCAGGAAGAGGTGGAACGACCTACGTGGGAAGGTACGTTCCATTGCGGGAAGGCACCAACTCACCAGCGGTGGACCCCAACTTCCTCCCCCACAGCTCACAGCATGGGAGGAACAAGTACTGGCAAGTCTGCATCCTGAGAGACTCGCTGGAGTAGCCAGAGGACTGGACAGTGGTAAGTCAACATTTACTACCTATCACCCTCCATACCTGCATGCCATCCCACCCCTCACCCTCACACCCATCACTCCACTCCATCCCACACACTGCACCTACACATATGACTAACCCCAATGCCAAGCCCTGCATGCCATACCAATGCATGAACACCCCTCCTAGCCCTGCATGAACACCCATCACAAAAGCATGCACAAACTAGGAATCTAACATACCACCAATACATGACCATACACAAGCAAAAGCTGGCAGGGCGACACCAACGATAGAGAGGAAGCTAGGGATGTACAAATCTCATACACATGAAGCATAATAAATCACTTACATCCCCACAGGTACCCCAACCAATGTCAGTGGAGAGGAGGTGCCACCCCTATCCAGTCCCCAAATAAAAGATGCCCCAGTGATGACAGTAACTCTGCACTTCAGGATCTGGAAGACCTACCTGGCCACTTGGGACCACTGGACAGCCAGTCACCCAAGCAAAATCACAGTCCACCACAGAACCTCCCTTATCAGGATCCAATACCACAGCACCGATCCAGCGTACCCACACCTCTGTCCCCAGGACACGTCAATCAGCAGTGTGCCCACCTGTACAGGGACCCCAGGCCACACCTCGCCCCCAAGACAATCAGGGACCTGGGGTCAGTGGCAGTAGGCACACCGTTCAGGGGGCAGGGGCGTTGGTCAACAGGGACACTGGGAGGACTGCTGTGTGCCAGGTGGAGAACAGGACCAGGGAACCGACTCTCCTAGAGGCACTCTCCGAGATCCTGGGAGCCTACCAACAATCCCAGGATACGATGGGCCAGATCCTTGACAACATGCAGGAGAACAGGCGACTGCAGGAGGGACAGTATCAGGGGATCAGAGAGGACGTGCAGGCCATCAACACCACCCTGATCTCAATAGCAGGGGTGCTGGCAGACATGACTAACATCATGAGGGTGGCAACAGCACACCATCAGGACCCTACCACTAGACAGTCATCTGAACATCCATCCACTTCTGCTGCCGCTTGTGGTCATGAGGCCCCGCCACATGACCCACAGGCCACCAGCATCCCACCCCCTGCAGATGATGAACCACCCCGCAAACGTTCCCTGCGACCTAGAAAGAAGTAAGAGACAATTGCCAAGACCACCGCCAGGAAATGAGACTCTCCTGATTGTCCCCCTTGTGTACCACTCAGTCACTTTGTCCACCTTGAACTGCCTTTGCTCCCCTTCCTATTACCACTTGGAGACTGCACCTCCTGTGCTACAAACAGACTGGAACAATACCCTGGACTTTCCTCCATCATCACCCCATTCCATTGCACTTCCCCTCAAATTCTTAGCACTACAATAAACACCCTTGGACAAAACTCAAATACTAGTATTTCATGTATTTAAAATTTGAATTTATGGAAACAGTTACATCCATTGCAAATGAACTGTACATTGTGAGAGCATAGAAATAATGACCTGTAGCTGGCTGTAGTCAGCACATCAGTACACAGTTGTTATATCGCCAACATCTGTAAAATGGCAAACCATAAGTGACAGTAGGTACAGGTAAAAGGAAGTTAATGCCATCATGCCACAGCCACACAGAATACACAAATAGTCATAGCAATGTTAGGTTGCACTGTCTCACCTGTGTGTCATTGGAAGTACTGACAGGTAACTTCTGTTCTGTTGTCCTCATCCTCAGCCTCTTCATCCTCACTGTCATCATGGTCTACTGTAGCCACAGGGGCATCTCCTGTCTGCTCCTCGTGCAGAAAAGGTACATGGCATCTGAGGGACAGCTTGTCCAACATGCAGCATGCCATGACTATCTGGCAGACCTGCTCGGGTGAGTAGCACAGAGATCCACCTGTCAGATGGAGGCACCTGAACCTGGCCTTTAGGAGGCCGGAGTTTCTCTTGATGATCCTCCTGGTTCACCCCTGTGCCTCATTATAACGTTCTTCAGCCCTTGTCCTGGCATTCCTCACAGGGGTCAGCAACCACGATAGGTTTGGGTAGCCAGAGTAACCTGCAGATATTGAGGGACAACATTTAGCTACACACTATCCTATGAGGTTAACATCAGAGGCATATACTAGCATATACTGGGTGGGGACCAAGACTCACCTATAAGCCACACCCTGTGCCTCTGTAGTTGGTCCATCACATTTGGGATGCTGCTATTTCTCAGGACAATGGCATCATGTACCGACCCAGGATACCTAGCACTGACTTGGGAGATGTACTGGTCCGCCAGGCACACCATCTGCACATTCAATGAGTGGAAACTCTTAAAATTCCTGTACACCTGTTCATTCTGGCAGGGGGGGACAAATGCATGTGTCCCGTCAATCACACCTATAATGTTGGGGATATGTCCCATTGCATAGAATCCGTCCTTCACAGTGGCCAAATCTTCTACCTGGGGGAAAGCTACATAGCTGCACTTGTGTTTTACCAGGGCAGACAACACTCTTGCCAGCACAATTGACAACATTGGCTGTGACATTCCTGCTGCCAAGCTCACTGTCACTTGGAAAGAACCTATCGCCAGGAAATGGAGCAATGATAGCACTTGCACACGATGGGAGATCCCAGTCAGCTGGGCACACAGCTCTGTCATTGTGGCCCTGTCCAGTTTATAGGTGAGGATAATGTCCCTGTCCTGCAGTGTAGCTAAGTCCACAGGGGGTCTGTACACAGGGGTATGTTTCCACCTCCTATTCATCCACAGCGGCAGGTATCTAAGGGAGACAAGAGTGAGTAGGCTGTCACCATTTCAACAACTAAACCACAACAGCAGTCCATATGGTGCACTTATGTATTCGGACAGTGTAAATCTTGAACTATGTGCCTATTTAACCTGTGACGCAGCAATTGTCGATAGGCCTGCTCACTCCCCTGAAATGGCGACCACCTGTCCTGTATGGAGGGACAGGTGGAAGTGAGGTTATTCTGCTGACTTTGGGCATCGTGACAGTAGGCGGTCGTGCCCGGCCATGCAGGTCCTCATTGGATATTTTTGGGCCCTATGGAGTACAGTAGCCAATGGGGATGTACACCGGCAGTGATGGGGTACACTGCCGTGTACGTGACTGCCATTTTCTATCTCAATACTCGCTTGTATCCTGACCTTCAACAGGAGAAGACCTATACTGCGTGTGCTGCTGTGACCTGTGTCTGGAACCTACCATGGCCCGTGTGACCTGGGAAAGGGCCCCAGCCTTCAATTTGGAGGAGTTGGAATGACTGGTGGATGGGGTCCTACCCCAGTATGGATAGTTGTATGGGTTTCCAGACCAACAGGTGAGTGCACTTTGGACACAATGCATGTGGCATGGATGCATGGAGATATGTGTGAAGACATCGTGTAAGGGTGGGGGGTGGGAGGATTGTCTGTTGGTGGTGTACATGTTGTGGGCTGGCGTATGTGTGTGCCAATGGTGATGGAATTGGGTATGTGGACCATGTGTGTGAAGTTCTGGACTGTTAGTTTAATGTAGTTCTCCTGTCTGGTTTATTTCTGCAGGTTAGCGCCAATCAAAAGAAGGGATTATGGCATGCTATTGCCAAGGATGTGTGGGCGCTATGGCAGGTGGAGCACCCACTGTCAGAAACAGTGGGAGGACCTGAGACGCTGGGCATGGAAAATCATGGAGGCCGGGTTGGGGATGGCCTCCCAATGAGGAAGGGATGCCCGTCGAACCCTGAGCCCCCCTAATGGCCTGCATACTGGCAGTGGCCTATCCTGAGCTGGATGGGCGCTTGAGGGAATCACAGCAGCCACAAGGAGGTGAGTACAGTGTGTATCATTACATATTTTGGCTGGGTGGGTGGTATCCGGGTGGTGATTGTGTGTTAGTAGGTGCCCCTAAGGCAAGGCCAGACATTGCAACGTGGGTCATCTGTAGGGTAATGGTTGCATGGCAAACACAGGTGACCTTGCTTGTTATTAGTCACTTTAAGGAAGTGCTGCAGTTGGCAGTGTGTGCTCCTCATCTTGCCTTTGTGACTAGCCATAACACTGGTAGTGCAATGCATATTGCTTAGGCCTGTTCCCTCTGTGTGAGGGTGATGTGCATGCCAATATTGGTGCTGGGGCAGTCATTGACCAAGTGTATCCTTTCTCTCCCCCCTTTCTTGTTTTGTCATCCTGTCCTTGTGTGCATTAGCATCATCTGGCGGAGGAGCAGGGGCACCGGCAACAGAAGGAGCTGCATCCCACAGGACCCTGGAGGCAGAGTCTACCGACGCCGAGGGAACCAGAGGGTGAGGGGAGCACCAGGGCGGAGACGGGATGAGAAAACACAGACTCAGATACCTTCTCCGATGGGAGCTCCCTGGTGGTGGTGGACACCTCTGTGACCACCCCAGCTGCAGGTATATCTGCCACCCCCTGTACCAGCATTGCCCTCCCAGTGGCCCCTCAGTGAGTTGCCCGTGCCCGCTCACCCAGGAGGGTGGGTAACTCCTTCGCCCCAGGCACCTCAGGCCCTGCGTCAGTGAGCCCTTCTGCTCTGAGTGAGGAGGCTACTGGCCTACTGAGATCCATCTCTGTAGGGAAATCAACCATTGTGAATGCCATTCAGGGGCTGGCATCTCCCACTGTGCCTTTCCCACTCCTAAAGGACACAAACACAAGCATTAGCCACCCACCTCAGCATACTGCCCATGCACCAGCAGACATACACCTCCAAAACCCACTCCAAAACCCACTCCCTCATCCTCCACTCCACTCCCATTACTCCTCCCTCCTCAAGTCCCACCATCCCTAAAAAGCTTTTCCTTTCCCAATTTGACCTCTTCCCTCCCCCTCCCCCGCACTGCCCATATGGGTACCAAGGACACAGCCCTGCACATCAGCCAAACAATACACGGGGACAGTGGTAGCACCACTTACTCGTGGTGGTAGGGATACCATACCTCCATCGCAGAAGGAAGGAGCCAGCACCACCAGGGAAGAAGGGGAAGGAACCTGCACCACCTGTGAGGAAGGGGAAGGAGCCTGCACCACCTGGAAAGAAGGGAAGAGTCCATCCATCCCTGACAGGAAGGGTAAGGGATCCACGACCCATGTACAGGAGGAGACAAAGCATTCTACGCCAGCGGAGGCAGTCAGGCTGACACTGCCACCACCACCACCAGCTGTCACGAGGCCTCCGCCACCAGCTGTGGATGTACAGCCATCAGAGAGTGCAGAGGCCTCCACAGTGCAGCCATCAGAGAGTGCAGAGGCTGCCCAGGAGGCACCTCCAAACACCACCACAATGCAGCCATCACCGCCAGCGGAAGACATGTAGGCCACACTCCAGGGGCTGTTGTACGAGTTGCCCCCTCCAGAACCAGTGGGCAAGTAATCCACTCTAGAGACTGTGGCCTTGTATTCCGCAGGACAGACCAATTGGCATGTTGCCCCCTCCAGTCAAGGTGGGCACGTTACCCACCTGAGAGACTGTGTCCTTGCACTCCGCAGGACAGAGCAATGGGTGTGGAGCCCCCTCCAGCACCCTGTGGGCAAGTCACCCACTCCAGAGACTGTGGCCTTGCATTCCCCAGGACAGAGCAATGGGCATGTCTCTCCCTCCAGAACCAGTGGGCCAGTCACCCACTCCAGAGACTGTGGCCTTGCACTCCCCAGGACAGAGCAAAGGGCATGGAGCCCTCTCCAGAACCAGTGGGCAAGTCACCCACCTGAGAGACTGTGGTCTTGCACTCCCCAGGACAGAGCAATGGGCATGTTGCCCCATCCAGAACCAGTGGGCAAGTCACCCACTCCAGGGACTGTGGCCTTGCACTCACCAGGACAGAGCAATGGACATAGAGCCCCATCCAGAACCAGTGGGGAAGTTCCCATATTCAGCTGAGGTGCCACCCGATCCCCCTGAGGTGCCTTCCCACTTGCAAAATGATGCCACTGCAGTGTTCTCTGCGGATGTGTCAGGATTCAGGTTGAGCCTTAGACTGTGCCCTGTGGCCTTGTGTGCCCTTTTGACTTTGGGCTGGGTATTAGCCCTTTATGTGCATCTGTAAATATATTTGGTTCACGTGGTGGATTTTGCTATGCTAATACATTGTCAGTATTCCAGCAATGTGGTCCGTGTTTTATTATGCATGTGTTGTGTGCCATTGGTTTACGTGTGCAGTTGGTTGTGTGTGTGGATAGTATGTGTGGTGTGTGTGTGTGTGTCCTCACTCCCTCCCTTGTGTGCTAGGCAGCTATACTTACCATCGTCGTCTTCATCGGCGTTGGTGTTCCAGGTGGAGCATGACATAGAAGATCATCGAGAAAACTTGCAATTCGGGTTCCATAAACACACACCCCCATTCACGCACACAACGCTCAACACCCTCCCCTGTCATTCGATCACCTTACTTGGTGGTCATCCAGGAGGGAATGGGATCCATGGCGCTTGCTCCACCACCAGCGCCCAGTCACGACAAAACCGCCATGCCGTTTATAGTGATGTAATACGGTGGGTGTTTTTTTTGTGACATGGCAGTGGAGCAACCTCCAATAGATTGCCGGCCGCCGGTATGGCTGCTGGCTGCTGGCTGCTTCCCGGCCTAATAGTGGCGGAAAGCAGCCAGCAGGCATAATATGGCGGTCTGAAGACAGCCAACTCTGGCGGTCATTTTGCAGGTGTGACACTGTCAGTCTTTGTAAAGGACCGCCAATATAAAAATGAGGACCTCTATCTCCCAGGGCCTGGCCTTCATTCAATAGGAGAGGAGGGTGCATGGACCTCCTCCCTGGGCTGATTTTTACCCTCTGGGGCCACATCCGCTAGGACCCAGTCATGTCTACTCTCAGCATCGTTGGAGACCACAGAGGGAGCCTGAATGCCCCATGGTCCCAGCCAGCTCCTTGCCTCCTGTGGGATCTGGCATTGCTATTGCACACAGGGAGCTGCTAAACATTCATCTCTTTGTGTGCAAGAGCAATCTCTTTCCCTGCATCCTTGTCTGCGGGCAGGGCAAGATATGAAACCTTCACTTCCTGTGGGTGGGAGCACTTTGACAGCTCTTGCCCACTGGAAATGTGTTTGCTCTGACTTAGCGGGAGCTTTCAAAGCTCCTGCCAAGTCAGAGCAAACAGCTATGCCCTGGGGGTGGGCACCCTAGGACTAAGCAGGAGCCAGTCCTGGGGTGTAGCAATCCCCAGGGCCATGAATGGCTCCACGAGGAGGATTGTGTGGCCTTCCTCTGAATTAATTTAGCCCCAGGGAGATGGTGGTCCCTGGGGCCGGGTTTCTCTGATGGACCCCCTTCATTATTTTATTTCAGCCCCAGGGAGGTGGTGGTCCCTGGGACTGCAGTGGGGGGCATGGTGCCCCCTTAATTTGAATGAATTGCCCCAGGGAGGTGGTGGTTCCTGTGGCATTGAAGGACCCTATGGCCCACTGCAGAAAATAGAAACTTACCCAAGGGGAGGTGGCGGCCTCCAATGCCCCCAGGACCTGGCCCACATATAGGCAAATAAGGAAAAGGACTGGCGACTGAAAACACAGGTGGCTCATCTATGGATTTTCAGAGGTTTTGAAAAAAATTACTTTTTAGCCATGGGGTGGGGTGGTCCCTTAGGGACCCACGCACCAAGGTTAGGGGCTCAAGGTGTCCCTACCCTGTCCCATTTTCTGTTTTACCTTTTCCCAAAATGGCTGCCAACATTTCCTTGTTGAAGTGTTGCAGCCAATCAGGTATCAGCATGGGGACAGTTGGATCCACGGAGGATCTATGTCCCTAGACATCTATATTTTTTTTAATCTAATATCTCAAAAACTAATGAACCGATTTACATCAAATTACAAAAAGCACTAGTTCTGGACCAAGAGATAGATATCAGCTTAATTTGGTGTTATACCTTCCGGCAGTTTGCGTTGGAGTTGTGTTCAAAATCCCTATGGGAAAATCATGTCCTAAGGAAGGTAACTGTAACTCACATGCTCTTCCTATGGAAACTAGGTCCTAACTATAACTATCTACTGGCGACAGATAGTAGGTAAGATCCATATGTGTGTGTGTGTATATATATATATATATATATATATATATATATATATATTCACTTAAAAAACCAGGGACGTCATAGTTAGGCTCAAATTCTGAATGTTCAAAACCATTGAAATTCACCTATTATAGTTATTTGACTCATGTCCTATGGAAGGTAACTATAACTCACATCCCTGCCATGCACAGTTTTTTCACCAGAAATTTTACTGAAAATATTACATTGATATTATCAAGGATGTTATCAAAGATGCTACGAGTGCCGTAAGTTGTGGGGTAATTAGCAGTGTATTGCAAGGGCATGAGTTATAGTTACCTAAGGGCACAAGTTACAGATACTTGAGATACTCTCTACCAGGTGAGACAAATTACAACACCCCTGTAACCTTTGTTTTTTTAACTAAATTTCTGTTTGTTTAATTCTATTTCCTAACTATAATGAGCGTGCAAACTTTGTTTTTTTCAGTGAATTTAATTAACATAAAGGAACTTTCATTACTATACGTTAATCCACCCATGGTTGGATGTGGCAAACCCCCTATAACGACCCAACCTTGCGCCGTGCACCACCTTTGGCCATGCACGGTGTGACTGGCCGCAGGGCTGACCTGTGGCCAGCCCAGTGGCCAACCCCACTAACCTCCCAATCCCTTGCTGCGCATAGCCTTTAGCCATGTGCAGTAGGCATATCAAATATTTTTTGGGGGGGGGTCGTGTGGTGGGGGTCGGTCGCAAGACCTGGCCTGTAGCCAGGTTTTGCGGCCCACACCTCATAATCACTTAAGCCTGCATCACACATGGGCTTTGGCCATGGGCAGTACATGTTGGTCACAGGGTCTGTCTCTATCAGTGGATCATTGAGTGGATGTGTGAGTTTTAACTGGATCTGAAAGTGGGTGTGTGAGTCTATGAGTGGGTCTTAGTGGGTGCATGAGTGTCTGAGTGGGTGCATGAGTCTCTGAGTGCATGTATGAGTGAATGAATTAGTGTATGAATGAGTCTCTGGTTTTTCGTTCAAATCTTTCCATAATCGTGAATATTTTGGGAATAAGTCATGAAAATTCACATATTTTCATGAAAATTCAAAAGTATCTCACATGATGATGCAAACTTATTTTAAACCCATAATTTGCCCTCAAGACACATCTATATTACACCCCTTGGCTCAGGGTAGCTTCACCTTGACCCCTTATGACACTTTCAATTAGGATTTTCACCCCTGTGTCCAGTGAAATAAAATGGTGGCCACAACTTTCTAGTCAGATTGCAGTCAGCCAATTACAGTGCTTATTTTTGCACCCACATTTGTGAAAAAGTGCAAATTTTTGCGAGATATTCACAAAATAATCACAAATGCGGCGTGGCCAGAGATGCCTACATTTATTTTCCCTTTAATATCTCCAAAACTAATGAACAGATTTACACCAAATAAGTGCTAGCTATCTTTCTGCCAGATTTGGTGGAATTCTGTCGAGGGGTTTGGGCTGTAGTCATGTCCTATGGGAATTAACATGAGAAACACAACTTTTTTCAGTCCCCCTTTTTCTCAGCCTCCGCTTAACTGATCATCCCAAAAAATTCTGTGTGCAACAAGAATCAGTGGGGAACTTTAAAAAAAAAAATCTATGAAGATTCACCCAGCGGCACCAAAGATATAGGCAAGTCCAAAAACTCTCTTTGTATGGCAACACCTATATGGTAGGGGTTTAGGGATTGGTAGAGGTATGGGGTGGTAAAGGAATTTTTGGGTTTAGGTGTGAGTTGAGGTATAGGGGTAAGGGTATTTTTAGGGTGTGGGGTGGTTAGGGGTATACAGTGATAAGTGAATTTTTAGGGTTAAGGGGTGGGTAAGGGTAATTTTAGACCTTTAGGGAAGGGGAAAGGCATTGAATAGTAAGGGTTTTGAGGGTTTAGGGTTCGGTAGGGGTATTGGGTTGTTAAGGTAAATAAAAAGAGGGGGTTTGGGGTCTGCCCTCAAATATATATATATAAAACTACCCTATCGATTACATTACTCATGATGCCTTGTGTGACTTAATTGATAATATCATTACAACATTTGCAATGAAATTGTTTATGAGAACACTGTGCATGGCAGGGGCACGAGTTACAGTATTGTTAGGGCAGGAGTTATAGTTGCATGAGATAACTATAACTGGTTACTTTCTCATGTTTTTTAGAGTTTAATTTATTTTGTTGTTACTAAATATTTTATCTAATTGTAACATTACTTTAACTTTTTTTTCCAGTGAAAATATCTCTCTCTATATATATATAATAATGTATACACACCCACACACACATCTCTCATGCCCTTGCCATGCACTGCTAATTACTGCACAAACTGCATCATCCATGACATAATCTATGACAACATTGATAAACATGAATGCAAGATCTGAAATGACATAATTGATGATAGAACTGTGTTTGTGGTGGGGCACAAGCTGTAGTTACTTTAGGGTGCAAGTTAAATCACATGAGATAACTATAACTGATGGATTTAGGTGAATTTCACTGAAAAAACAAAGGTTACAGGGACGTTATAGTTAGGAAATAGATGTACAAAAAAATAGAAATTCACCCAAAAAAAACAGAGGTTACACAGATGTTATAGTTAGGCTCACATTTAAATGTACAAAATCATATAAATTCACCAGTTAGAGTTACCTCAGGTAACTATAACTCATGCCTTAAGGTAACTATAACTTGTGTCCCTGCGATGCAGTTTTTTCGTTGAAACTTTTACTGCAAATATTACAATGCCATTACCGATGATATTATCAAAGATGTCATGAGTGCCACATGGCGAGGGCGCTAGTTATAGTTACCATAGGGCACTAGTTAATCCAGCTGGGCTTGAGCCCTCAACACTCATTGTGAAGGTCTGTGACCTTCACACTGAGCTATTCTTTTTTCTTTTTTACTTCCCTTTTTTTAGCCCTTTATGGGCTTTCTGTGACCATGGGTCAGCCCTCAAGAGCTCCCCTGCAGTCCCTACACTTTTGTTTTTAAATATGTAATTTATACAATGCCTTTATGGTTTGTCTAGGACCGCGGAGAAAGCCTCAAGGCCTCCCCCATGGTTCCATTGATTCAGAAACCAAGGAGCTGCTTTGAGCAACAGCTCTGTGGTTGCTGTAGTAAAACCTTCATCTCTGTTCCCTACATGCATATAGGTCTCACTGTCAGAAACCAGAGTGTTTGCTGTGGCTGGCTGCAGCTTCAAAGGGTGGCACCCAAGGACATAGCAGGAGCTGGCCCTCGGGACTGAGGGTCCCGAGGATCATCAGTAGCTCCTCAAGGGGCCGCTTGGCCCCCCTCTGATGATGATCCCCAGGGCTGCATTGGGGCTGTGTGGTCCCTTCCACTTTCTTAGTTAATTGTCCTGCGGAAGTGGAGGTCCTCAGTGCTGCGGAGGGGCCCAGGAGCCCCCCTGCACCAACTTTCTATAGTGCACTGCACATATTTAATTAATCACCCCGGGGGGTGGTTGTCTCAGGGGCGGTGGGGGAGGCAGACAGGCCTCCTCCATGTAATTTAAATAAAGCCCGATGGAGGTGATAGTCCCCAGGTAATGGGTGGGGGCTGGACAGTCCCCTGTTAGAAATTAACATTGCCCCCAGGACTAGGCCCACCTGGGATCGAAAAAAATTAATCGTGGGAGCCTGCTCTTTATTTAAAATTTTTGTCAGATTCATGGAGCCTCCGTGAATCTCAGTTAAATGTTTTTAAAAAAATGCTTTTTAGCCTACGGGTGGGGGCTTTTGGGACCCCACCACTAGAGCTAAGGGGACAGGGTGTCTGAACCCTGGCCTCTTTTCTTTATGTTTAACTTTTTTTGTGGTACTCGGCTTCAGCTGAGTCCCAACATGGCTGACAACACTTCCATGTTGAAGTGTTGTTAGCCAATCAGATCTCAGCAGGAGATCGGGAGAAGTTGAGACTCTTTCATGTCCCTAGATATACAAATTTGGATTTTCCTTAATGTCTCTAAAACCGCTGAATGGATTTACACCAAATAACAAAATGGGGTCTTTCTGGACCAAGAGCTACTTTTCTCTCAAAATTGGTTTAATTACGTCAAGTGGGTTTTTGCACTATTGCTGTTCAATTGTTCTTATGGGAATTAACATTAGGAATGCTTCAAATTTCACCCCCTTCATCTCGGCCCCAGCTTTACCCTGAAGCTTTCCAGACAGCAGCTCACATGACTGTCAAATTCTTTGGCCAAATTTTCATGACGAATCATCAGGTGGTGCCAAAGATATAGCAGAGCAAAAAAACTGCTTTTTCTATAGAAACTTAGTTCTAACTATAAATATATATATATATATATATATATATATACAAACAAACATACAAACACACATACATATGTATGTAAACTTACCTATGATGTTATCCTGCCTGACCTGCCTGAAAAGTAATAAATATAAGCAATTTGTTAATGTAACTTACTAAGCCCCAACATGTCAACTCTCACCTGGTCCAGCAGGTTCTGTTCCTAGTCGATGATGTCAGCCCAGCGGTGCATCACCTTGATTCTGGGTGCAGAAGACCTTTGTGAGGCCACCCATACCATGCCACACTCTTCTCTACCTCATCCGACAATAGGTTAAATCCAATAAGACTTTGTCAAATGACCGAGCTAGAAAAAACATTTGTGAAGACAAGATGGAGAATGCAAGCCAGGAGAGACCCCAGGGAGATCCCAATCAGCAAAGTGCCAGCCCAGAAGGTCCAGCAAAGTCCCAGGAGAAGAAGAAGAGCAAGAGGAAGAGGAAGTGTAATTTTAGTGAAGAGCAGCATGATATCTTGGTCAGAGAGGTGATGGAGCACCAACATCAGATCTTGGTCACCTCCAAATTGTTAATAGGTAGGAAAGAGGCCATATGGCAGGCAATAGTAGACACAGTTAACAGTGTGGCAGAGGTAAGGAGGACTGTTACTGATTGCAAGAAGCGCTGGCATGATTGCAAGCGCAGAGCTAAGGAGAAACTGGGCAGGAACCAAAAGGCACCACTACAGACTGGAGGTGGGAGTCCCGCATCACAGGAGGACCTGGATGAGCTAGAGAAGATGGTCACAGCAGTCATCCAGGAGGAGCTGGTCACTGGAATTGCAGCACATCGCAGACTACCAAGAATGATCACAAATGCAGGGTAAGTATCGGGGGTACTGTTATAAAATCTCACAACTGGCAGAAGGGAGAGGTACATGGGACACACTCAATGCATGCTAAAGGGTTGCATCTGGATACATAGGCCCTGAATCAAAAAGCCCACATTTGTAGTGATGCTCTGGTTGCGCAATGAACTTGACAAATACACATCGTGGACATAAGCAACTTACTGTGGCATTACACCACCCTGTAAATATGTAGCACATTGCCTGGATGGGACGTGCAATTAGTGTGGCTCTGGCTGTGCCAGAACAACACCCATTGCATATTGTCATTGCTCCAGATCAAACAAAACATGTTCATCTCACCCATTCTGCGCCTCTGCCTGCTTGTGTATTTCACGTCTGGATCAGTTGGGCTGTAATTAATTCCCTCTAGACAGTGACACAAAGGGAGCTGGGGTGCAGCCTGCATGTCCTGATGAATCTTCTGGGCTAGAGTGGGGAGGAATTACCTGACACCTGCACCTAAATGGAGCTGTGCCTGTCCTCATACATTGCAGTCTCTAACTCCTGGTGTGTGTCTGGGCCTGGGCAAGGCCTACTTCAAAGGCAGCAAGGGGTATAATTAGTTACCGCAAACGCCCAGAATTTTAGAATACTTCTGGATCAAGAGGAACCTCTGTCAAGGAGAAAAGCTGAAGAGCTGGTTGAGGAGTATTGCCTCTTTGCAGTGTGAGCTTTGCAGGGTTGGCCTACAGTTGCTGCTTCTGCATTAGTGGAGGCAAAGACTTGACTTTGCTGTGTATCCTGCTTGTGAGTTTCTCCAAGAGCTTGGACTGAGCCTGCCCCCTGTTCTGAAGTCTCAGTGCCATCAAAGACTTCCTCTGCCAGCACATGGACTTCCTTGCTGACTCTCCTTCCATGCCACGTGGTGCCTAATCCAGTCCCTGGGCCCTTGAAAGGAGAAGCTGGTGAAAAAACAAGAAAAACCAAGTACATCGACTTCAGACAATGCCCGGACTGACACCGCTGCTGAATCCCACGATCCCACCTGCAACTGAAGTCATGGTCCCCACTGGAGGGCGATGACCCTGACCGATCTCCCAGGCCTGATGCTGACGCAGGCTCTCTGAAATCCACGACTATGTAAATCCGAAGTGCTGTGTCACTGGCGTCCGTTACACCCAACTCAACTGTGGTGCCTGCAGCCTCGTGGCATGACCCAGTGAGGTCGCCACACCACGTTGTGACTGCAGGATATTGCCCCCTCGGAAGTGTGAGGATACGATGCTTTGCACCAACACCGCCTCACCTCCACAGCTCTGCAGCAAGGAGCTGATGCCTCACACCAACGCCCCCGCTCCATTGCTCCGCAGCACCTGAACTTTTGCCACAGTGGATGCAGTGAAGCCTTGATTCCTGACCTGCACCTCTTTGTTTTCTCATTTTCACAAGACACTGTACTTGGGGTCCGTGCAAAACTGTCACCAGTGCCATTGGCATCGGTTTGTTGGGAACAACTCCATTTCGACACCGTGATATCACCAATTCAAAGCATTTGTGCTTCTAGGCGCTGTATTGAAATTTACCTGAAAATATCATAATGTTGCTTGTGTGTTGAGTTTTTCTCGTTTTGGTCTTGTTTTACTTCAATAAATATTAACTATTTTTCTAAACTGGTGTTGAGTCCTTTTATGGTGTTTTCACTGTGTTACTGTGCATGTTGGTACAAACACTTTCAACAATGCGCCTGAGAAAAGGCTGACTGCTCATGCCAAGATACCAAGGGAGTGAGCAGGGGTAATCCTATGTGTGTATCTCTTACCCTGACTAGAGTGAGTTTCCCTGTTTGGGTCCATACTGACTGCCAACCAGAGACCACATTTCTACCAGTCAACCACTCCCGTTTCCCAGTTCATGTTGTTCATTTTCGTAAAAAATTCCTATAGTATACTCAGAAGACCTTCCGAATATCAGCCCGGTCATTAAACAGTCTACCCTTCCCATCCTTGATTTCAATAATCCCCTGCTAAAGCTCTTTTTGTCTAGACTGGATTGCTAATAAACGCCCTACATAATCACTATACTCATGACACCCATGTCTCTATACCAAGATTTTTTCTGCAGCCTGTTGTGATGAAATATCACAGACTGCTGATTTAGCCACTGCAACCGCCACCTGTGCCTCTTCCAAATCCCAATCTGATTCTTCCGAGATTAACTGAGCCTCTGCCTTTTCTTTTCTAGTTCCTTATGTAGTTCTGTGACTCGCATGCCCTATTTTTTTTGCTTACTACTGCTTAAGGTTACACCAGTCTTAAAGGTATCCCAAACAACCACAATGGGAGCACTCCATTTATTATTCCTAAAAAAAACCTGTAATCCAATTATTCATATGTTGGACATACTCCACGTCCAAAAGTAATGCTCTTTCAAATGTCCATTTAAAAGATGTCAAATCTAGGCCAGGCAATGAAATCTTACGTACTAGAGGAATATGATCAGACAAAACCTTTGAAAATGCCTTAATGATACACTTTTGAAGCATACAGCAGGGAATAAGAAAATAATCAAGTCGCACATTTGTGATGCTGAAAAGTGCATAAAGCCAGGGTCAGGAGATCTGATCTTGCACCAGGTGTCAAATAATCTGTGATCCCTTACTATCTGAACCACTGACCTGAAAACTTTAGGTTTCCGTCCTTTATATATGCTGACCCCAGTCTGTAACATGCTCGCCATATTTGATGTTTGATCCTGTTAGCCAGTCAAAATTGTTGGATCATCCAGTGTTCAGCCATAAACATAGTACAATGTAAACGACTTCCCATGAGTTATAAAATTCATTGAAAACTCAGAATCCATGCCTATCTGTTAGGCTATGTTTAAAACAGCAAAGCTGCTGCTGAGCCAGGATAGCAACCCTCCCCATATCCTACATCGTTGTGTTGTTCCTTCTACTAATTAAAATCCCACCCTCCCCATTTCCTACCTCGTTGTGTTGTTCCTTCTACTAATTAAAATCCCTAAGATTCAAGTAGACAGGACGTGATTCGCTGGGCGGTGTTCTGTTGGCGTGGAGGTGGAGCAACCTCCACTTCCCCGCCTCCCGCCAGTATGGCTGATGGTGGCTCTCCGTGCGTAAAAGGACGGAGAGCTGCCAACAGTCATAATAGGCTGAGCGGCAAACCGCCACCACTGGCGGTCTTCCGCACGGCGGTCCCTCAGCGGTCTTTCAAAAAGACCGCCGAGGTCAAAATGACCCCCTTAATCTGTTAATATTATTAAATTTTCCAAGCAGCTGTGGTCCCCCTGAGGCTTCGTGGACCCCCAAGGGTCCTCGGACGACAGGTTGGGAATCACTGACTCATAGTATTTCACTAACTATAATTTCTTTGACAAAATGAACCCCCTAATTTTTCTCCTTTCTAAATTAATTGCTCTAAGTTTTACCAGTTTGATTCAATCAAGATGGCTTCAGGTGTGCCACACGTTTGTCAGAAGTATGACTGCAAGTGCTCTAGTTGTTCTTTAGCTCTGGGAGGCTGCAGTAGAACATAAGAGAATCAACTGACAGGCTGCTTCAGTTGGGATTAGGTGTTTTACTGAGAATGTCAGACTTCATTTTCATATGCCTGAGAAAGATAGTGTGAACTTACAGAAAATATTCTTGCATTTTAGCCTTGGAAGCGGCAACCATAACCTATTCGGGACAATCATGAGAAACAGTTTTCTCTCGAACATACTTCATGAAATCCCAGCAAAATACTTTTTCACAGGGTAAAATCACCCTAGAGCACAGCACAAATCCTAAACTTAGTATGGTACATCAGCAAATAATGTATATTTTAATTAAAATCTGTTATCACTCCTATATATTTATTCTCCTTTTTGTGACCCTTAAAACCTGCTATTCACTACAATGCATTTCAGTAGGGTCCGTGTCTCAGAGTCCTGTAATGGCTGCCACAGCATTACATATATATATATATATATATATATATATATATATATATATATATATATATATATATATATATATATATGTTTAAACAGTTCCTGCTGTTCTTTCTGATTGTGCCTCGTGGAGTTGGTGCTCAGCTATGGGCGCAGGACCCGAAACGTGTTGCTTTTTGCAAGCTGATATTTTGAAAGAATTGTAGAAGCCTTAAGTAAACATTGAAGCTGCTTGGAGTGCCGTCTGTGAACTGTGTTGTTTTTTGGATTTATTTATACGTATATATATGGCGATTCGCCAAACGGGGTCGGAAAAAGAGTGATCCCAAAACACTTTTTCTTCTTTAGTTTTCCATCTCTATTTTTAGACACAACTGCAGCCCAAACCTCTGGATACCAAATTTTGTGGAAAGGTCGGAAAGTGACCTTTTTGTGATTTGGTGTAAATCTGTTCAGTAGTTTTTTAGATATTAAAGGAAAAAGAAATGTAGATATCTGGGTGGAACCTAAGCACAGATCTCATCATGGTGAGTTCTGATTGGCTGCTAGCACTTCAATCAGGAACTGCTGTCAGCCATCTTGGGACCAATAAACATGAAAGCACCTTCTAAATGATATACAGAGCTGAAAAGGAGAACTAAAGCTTAAATGTAGGGAAAAAGGCACGTTAAGGAATATATATCAATCTAATATATATTTATATACTAGATTTGGCAGTATATGTATATATATATATACATGCTGCCAAGAAAGATTTCGCAAGCATCTGGTCCCTTCCATCTGCTGGGGCTGGTGTGAGAAACGGTAGAAGAAAAGCGTATTAATCGCAATGATGACCAAACCAATCCTTGTTACCAAAAAGAGATTGCATCGCAGATGTATCTTCAGGAAGGTTTTATTTGTCAATGCCTTTCAACCACAAGGTTTTCGTCACGGTCAGAGTAAAGAAAACCAGTATCTACCACCTTCAAAAACAAGTTATAAGTGCTAAACATAGCTGATATACTTCCAGATTCCCACAGAGATATAACTCCTTCATGTATTGTTACATGATATAGAACTACCTACTGGCGACCGCTAATAGGTAAGACATATATGTATATATCACTTTGATGCTTTGGCAGTGCTTCTTAGGAATTAGTCGCACTCTAATTAGGGATTGTACTTTTCATATTTATTCTTCTCAAGATATTTCAACATAAACAAAGGATGAAGATTAATGCTTGTTCTTTTTCATCTATCTTTTAAGTTCCAAGGAAGATGGCCTTACGCTGTTCCCTAGAGAGAAGCACAGTAAGTATTAAAGAGTATTTGATTCTCCTTCTTTGTTGGATACCATCACCGTAAACACCATGAATGTGCACTGAAACTCAGAGGGGTGGAATTGGGGAAAAGAAAGGTTTCATTTCCCTGGGCAAAATTAAATGTCGAACGAGAGCCAGGTGGACCCCCTCGAGGAGCCAATAATGGCCATGAGGACAACCACTCACCAGGGCTTGCTCTGCTGTGTACTGGGGTGCCCACCCCCAGGACATAGCTCTTTGTTCTGACTTGACAGCTCCCGTCAAGTCAGAGTAAACACTCCAGTTCCAGCAAGTGAGAGCTGTCAAACAGCTCTCATTTGCTGGAAGCAGAGGTTTTCTCAGTTTCCCGGACTGCAGAGATGTGGGCAGGGAAAAGGAGGAATCAATTGATCTCACAGAGAGGGAGCTGCATCTTTAGCAGCTCCCTCCATTTGACAGCAATGCCAGCTCTTGCAAGAGGCTGTACCGTAGGGGCCTTCAGGTTCCCCCCACAGTCCTATTGCACACTGGGTGTCCGGTGGGGCACCCTGGACAGTTAGCCAGACCCTGAGGGATGGGGTCCCCAGTGCTGAGATCAGCAGAGGGACGGAGGCCATGTGGCCTCCCCTCCCTCTAAAGAAATAAATATTAAAAGGTCAGGCCCTGGGGGATGGGATCCCTGGGTTCAAATCCGGCCAGGGGAGGGGTGCCAAGCGGCCCCCTCCCTCCAAATAACAAAGTATATTAAGGCTGGGCCCCAAGGGATGGAGCCCCCTGGGGCGGAAATTGGCTGGGGGAGGTGGGGGTGAGCCTTTGCCATGCACTTACCATACACAGCTAAGTACCCCAGATATTACAGCACTCGCGACAACTTCTATAACGTTATAGTTACTAGAAATATATTGAAATAACTCAAACTATAACTGCTAAATTTATCTAGTTTTGTGCAAGCAAATTCAGAACCTAACTATAAAGTCCCTCTAACCTTTAACATCTTTAAGTCAATATATATTTATGTACATATATATATATTTATATATTTCTGTATATTTAATTTCCCAAGACTCCGTCAAAGATGCCGCACACTAACCACAGTAGGTGTTGTGTTGCTTGAGGATGGTCTCATGTATATCCATACTTCCCAAAACACAAGAGGTGACATGCACTTACAGACTGCGTTTAATCCAAATTCTTTCATTCTGCCGTATTTCTGCCGCAAACAAAGTGGAGCTGGGCAAATGCGTTTCGGCTTGTCCCCTTCCTAAATGCCCCTAATGCTAAGAACATCACGTCCATTATCAATGTTAACATCTTGTCTGGGGCTCTCAGGCAAATACAGTCCAGGCAGCCTAATTAATTGCATGTGGCAACCATTTCAGAGTTGCTATTGCCGTCTACCTGGTTATGGAACAGCTATTACAAAAAACACAAATTCACACAAAATCTCATCATAATTAAACAAAACAAGTCATTAGGTCAAAAAAATATAAATAAAAAATAAAAATATATAAAAAACACAAATTTGAAACCAAAATAATGCATGCAATGTTGCCATTCTGTAACCTTTCATTCTAGACAACACTGTACCCAACCCTTTCTTAATTCCTTGATTTAAAAATTGTGTTCTTTATATTTTGTGTATCATGTTTTTTTAAATTATTTGTATTTTCTTTATTGGGCCAATTCTATGTTTAAAGATTTTGCTATACAAATGGTAAAACACTTTGTTGCTTTCTAGCTCAGCGTGGATGTCACTGTGCCAATCACATGCTTCAAAACTTTGCTAGAAAAACAGACATTTGAGGTGAGCAAATCTAGAGTGTTGCTGGTATTGCAGGGTGCTCCATACTGGAGCTGCTCTCCTAGTTGGGAACCAGCCAGAGTTCTCTCTTCTGTTTTGCATACTTTTTTCATCACTCTAACCCTATACCGGATGCTCCCTCGTGTCTGCTCAAAGCTAAACCTCTCTGAAGAGATGCAATGACATCAAAACATGTGTCAGGGGTTTGTTTTTGCTCATTCCAGGTTTACTTGGATGGTATTTTACCAGTCCATAGCTGTAATACGGTGGCTTGAGTGGCGAAAGGCTGTTGTCATTTTACAGCTCAGCAAGGATGGCACTGGGCCAATCCTATGCTTAAAGATTTTGCTGTAAAAATGGCAAAATACTTTGTCACTTTCTAGCTTGGCATGGATAGCACTGTGCCAATCCCATGCTTTAAAACTTTGCTAGAAAAACAGACATTTGAGGTGATCAAATCTAGAGTGTTGCTGGTATTGCAGGGTGGCCGCCAGTAAGTAGTTATAATTAGGACCATGTGTGCATAGAAAAATAATTTTTTGACATGCCTATATCTTTGGTGCGGTAGACAAATCTTCACAAAATGTTCTAAAAATTTGTACTGGTGAATCTTGTATGGAATATTTTGGGGTGATCCATGTAGAGGGAACTGAGAAAGAGGGGGGAGTCAAAAAAGTTGTGTATTCCATCTTAATTCCAATAGGACCTTTAGACACTACCACAGCCCGAACCACTGGATGGAATTATACCAAATTTGGCGGAAAGCTAGCTTTCAGTACTTAGATTGTGCATTCACTTATTTGGTGGAAATCCATCCAGTAGTTTTAGAGATATTAAATGGAAAATAAATGTGTATATCTCTGGCTGCAAATAAATCGCAAAAATGTGCGAATTTTCACAAATGTGTGTTCAAATAGAAGCAATGTAATTGGCTGACCACAACCTGACTCGAAAGTTACAGCCGCCCTTTTATGTTATTGGAGAGGGGCCCTGGGGCTGAAAATAGAATTGATAAGTGGTAAAAGGGGTGAGAGTGGAGGTGCCCAGGGGTGTTATATAGGGTTGTTTTAAGGTCAAATTATGGGTTTAAAATTATTTTTCTTCATCTTGCACAATATCCTCAATACCATCAAATATCCTTGAATATTCACGAATATTCGTGGATATGCAAAAAAAAAGGACATTCACAGACTCATTTATACACTAATTCATTCACTCATACGTGCACTCAGAGACTCATGTGTCCACTCACATACCCACTAAGACATGCATGCACCCACTCAGATCCACTCAAAGACTCATACACCTACTTTCAGACTCACTCACACACCCACTCACAGATCCAACGATCGAAACAGGCTCTGTGGCTAACCCTTGTTGTGCAGGGCCAAAGGCTATGTGCAGCACAGGGTTGGGTGGTTATAAGGGCTTGGCTGCAGGGCCTAGCCGCACTTTCGGCATTCGCAACAAAATACTCCACATATAGGCTCAGATTTATGTTAAAGTGGTGCAGCGTGATGCTGCGCCAAAAATATCAGCACCACACTCCGCCACTTTAGAAACAATGAGGTGCGCCATATTTAGAGGAATACGGTGCAGCCCTGATTTTCCCCCAGGCTGCCGCTGAATTAAGCTGCCTAGCACCAATGTAAGCATCCTTGCACAATCCTGCAAGGGTGTCTGCACTGAAGGGATAGATTGTTTATGTGCAGGAAGGTATCCCTTCCTGCTCGTAAACAATCGTCCGTGGTATTTCGCTTCTTCTAAAAGCAAAAAACAAGGAGTAATAAAAGTATTCTTTCTCATTTGCCATGCTAACACCACCCTTGCGGTGGCATTAGTGTTTGGTGGTTTACAACTCATAAATCTGAGGCAGTAACTAAAGCAATGGGTGTTGTGGTGGAACGCCCACTGCAATACCCATTGCATGACTCTCTGATGCAGAAAACTGCGTCGGAGGGGCCCATATCTACAAGGAAGCACAACACAACCAACAAGTGGTGCTAAACCTCCTTGTAAATATGGAGCAGTGCTTAGCACCACCAGAACTTCATGAAAAGTGATGCTCTCATGGCACTAGGGGCTATTAAATATGCCCCATAATATCATTGATGACATCTTCTATGGCATCTTTGATATTATCACTGCAACATTTGCAATAAAGTTATTGATAAGAAAACTGTGCATGGTAAGGGCGTGAGTTACAGTAACCTTAGGGCATGTTATAGTTACTTGAAATAACTCTATAACAGCTGAATTTCTATAGTTTGGTATGAAGAAATGAGATTATCAAGTTCATTGTAAAGACATGCATTGTAAAAGTATATGAATGGTAAAAATATGTGGGGTAACAAATGTGTGGCAAAGACATGCATTTTGTTTTAACGCGTTATAATGTCATACAACCCTGAAACAATTATGTTTTTTCCCCTGATGTACGAAGAATCCATTTGCAAATATTGGACACAAAATACCCATAGAATCTTCTCAAAAGTACTCTGATTTAGTGAACTGACCTGCGTAAAATTTGGTTGGTTCACAAAAACACAATGTGCAGGGGATAGCAGAAAGTGTAAAGATTTTTAATTAGGCAGATCACAATTTTCAACTCACCTGCAATCGGGTACATACACAGGGATGGTGACCTGTAGGGAACAGCAGACCATCATCCTTGTGTTCACATTCCCAAAATGGAAACCGTTTTTTTATCAAACCAGTAGAATGCCCATATTTATACTCCCATTGCACCGGATTAGCGTCATTTTTTATGCTAATCCGGCGCAAACTTAACACCATATTTATATTTTGATGCTAGACCAGTCTAGCGCCAAACTTTCAGAGTTTGTATAATTTTCTGGATGGGTGAAACCACCTTGCGTCAATGAGATGCAAGGTAGGCATTCCCGTCCAAAAAATGACTCAAACACCTGTGCGCCATATTTATCCAACCGGGCAAAAATTACGCACGGCTGGGAATTGGACCCAAAAAATTATGCAAAGCCCGATTTGCATAAACTTTTAACGCCTGGGTCAGGGCAGGCATTAAAATGGGACAAACACACCACTACTTAAGGAAAACTCACACACTCAAGTAACATCATTGCTAAAGAAGGACAACATGGAGGTGCTATTCATGCAGCATGCCAGATGACGCAGAGCACAGGACCAACAGCAGCAGCTACCACCACACCAACGTGGATCCCAAAGGCAACACAGAAGGCAGAAGAGGCTATTCAGGGCCAGGACAACCATTCTGGCCTCAGGGAACATGATGTCATCCAGAGGTACAGACTGAACTGGCAAGCCATTCAGCAGCTGCTGCGCCAACCTGAGCCACAGTTAACAGCCAGCCTGCAGACACCCCACATTATTCCACCGGAGACCAAGCTGCTAGCTGTGCTGCACATGTTGGCGAGTGGCTCATTTCAAACTACAGGTGCCCTGGTTGCTGGGGTCTCACAGCCCTCATTCTCTGCCTTCCTTCCAAAGTTTCTTGTTACCATCATCTCCCTCACACCATGTCACATCAGCTTCCCCAACACACAGCAGAAGCAGCAGGTGACCAAACAGGGGTTTCACCAAATAAATGGCTTGCCGCATGTACTTGGTGCCATTGACTGCACACATGACTGGATTGTACCACCTTCTGCAACCGAGCACTTACACCGCAACAGAAAGCACACCCAATCCATCAATGTGCAGGCCATTGTTGATCACCAGGGATTGTTCACCATCATCATGGCAAAGTATCCTGGGAGTGTACATGATTCCTTCATCTTCCACTACAGCACCAGCAACCAGCACTTCCAGGATGGACAATATGGCAATGGCCTTCTTGTCAGTAAGTCCAGAAACCTAGTAATATACACACAGCACAGCAACCCTGTAGGACACACAAGACATACACCACTACATTGAACCGTTGCCAGGAAGACGCTGAGGTGTGACACTGGTAGTTATGTTTGATATCCTGACTCAATGGGATTCACACCTATGGACAAATGACGGCTGCCAATAACAATAGATGTCACTCTAGAGCCACAATGGACTGATTTAAAACCACACAGCGACAATGATATGGCCTGCACTGGCAGTACAACTTGGAAGATTAACCATTCAATATCACATAAGGACACATAGTCAATCCCACACCCTTCCAAGCAATGTGTACTGTGTAAGGGGTGTGCTATGTGTGTTGCTGCAGGTCAAACGCCATGAGACATATAGCATGATGATGCTCACTCAAATGAAGATGACATGGAATTACTGAGGCAGTACCAACATTTCCCATCACATCCTGGGGTGACATTGCCAGCTAACAATAAGGAAGTGGACTGTGCTATGAAAACATGTTTGTGTGACACTAATGTTAAGTGCACACTGTTGCACATACTGAAAGAGACAATTCCCCATCTATATAACAGATGTACAGGGAGATGGACCTTCCTACACAAATACATCCATCTCCACAACCAAGTTAGCCAGCTCACCTGGGGCAAGTTCAATAGTGTAGGTGCACGGTCGCACATAAGCCAACTGGCAGAAGGAACAAAAAAGGTTTGCATAGAACTATTCACATATGGGACAATTGTGCATTGTCAATACTGAACACCTCAGTGGTGCCAACTTATGGAGATGAGTTGTGCATTGTCACACAGCCTAATCAAAGGGCCTCACTGTTGCATTTCCTCTGCAATGATATAGGTGTAATTGGAGGGGATGTCCAGGCCATGTAGTGCAACCATGTTACCACCACAGTGGAATCTATTGTGTGTGTGGAAGTATCATGTCATCTCCAGTGAACGCACACTACAATATCTTGCTCACTACATAATGCATGGGAGATACACACTGAACTGCCAGTTTGAAAATATACCAGAGATATCAGGTCAATTAGCCAAACACAAGTTTTTCAAGTCAAACAACCCAATGCAGAAAGAACCTCACAGAAGCCCAGGATCCCACACAATACCACAAATACATATGAGTCACAGACAACACAAGATAACAACTGCCATGCAAAATTACATTCCAGGTGGAAGCAACAACAAAATATTTACCAATATTTTCTCTTTCAGCTGATCAGGGTTACGAGATCCAGCCATGGATCATGACCTTATTTGCCAACCCAAGCACAGCAGAAGAGCGGGCCTATAAGGATGCACATTGGAGGACACGCACCATAGTTGAACTGACTTTTGGCATCCTGAAGTCCAGATTCAGGTGCCTGGACATCCCCAGAGGCAGCCTACTATATTCCCCAGAAATGGTCTGCCAAATCATTTTGACCTGTGTCATCCTGCACAATATTTGTGTTAGGAGGAACATCCCACTATATGATCCTGAACAAGGACTGCCTGAAGAGGAGAAGGAGGTAGATGCTGTCCTGGAAAATGAGGGGGAACATCCTAACACAGCTGCAGGAATGTGTCGCAGACAACAGACAGTTCAAAACTTTTTTCAACAATAGTCACTATCAACACATTGTTACGATATGAAATTAAACACCTCACCTTATCACTCAATCATGGTCTGGGTAATTATGTATGCATCACATGTTCTCTAGGAATCAGAGTATTACCTCAGGGAGCATTTCAGAAAGACAAATTTGACTACTTCTGATGCCACATCACATTTGATGGGTATGAATGTACAGAAAACATCACACACAGTTTGTATGAAAAACTTCTTCTCTAGTTCACATTTGAAGGGAAAATTCATAGGACTACAGCTATGAGATACATCCATGTTGCCAACATGGTCTATTGCAGCATATAACACCCAACTATGACGTCATCAATCACAAGGTAAATAAGCACATCATACATGAGGCAGTGGATATGAAATAGTATTGGTAACAGGAATGTATGACCAGACCCTTCACATCAGTAAGTGTGACATCAGCTATCTCTGCAAGGAGCATGTGTGACAAGAAGTGCATCAATCCTGAAAATGGATAGTACGAGTGTCCCAGGTATGACAAGCAATGCTAACAAGATGTGCCTGTGCAGTCCCTCCCAGGGAATAAGTCCTGCCACAGGCATGTTTTAAGTCTCTGAACCTCCCTTCTCCGGGGGCGCTGTAAATGGACTCTCTGTACCCTCTGAATCATCATCTACACGCACCCAGACTCCCATTCTGACTCCTGTGTGCTTCCCTTTTCATTATGGCATGCCATAGCGCAACTACATCAGCCTGCATGGACTTCAGGTCCCACAATGCACTGCCTGGTAGTCGGTAAGACCTGTAATCTTCTGTCCATTGCTTCCCATGAGAAAAGTCTGGTTGGCCCCTTATACTGCATTCTTACCTCCAGGACTTGTGAGAGACTGAAGCTGCAGACACCTGTGAGGGAGCTTGGGTGACAAGTTGTGCATCAATACTGAAAATGGATAGCACGAGTGTCCCAAGTATGACAAGCAACACTCACAAGACATGCCCTGTGCAGTCCATCCCAGGGAATAAGTCCTGCCACAGGCATGTTTTAAGTCTCTCACCTCCCTTCTCTAGGGGGCGCTGTAAATGGACTCTCTGTATCCTAGGAATCATCATCTACACTCACCCAAACTCCCATTCTGACTCCTGTGTGCTTCCCTTTTCAGTATGGCATGCCATAGTTCAACTACATCAGCCTCCATGGAATTCAGGTCTCATAATGCACTGCCTGGTAGTTGCTAAGACCTGTAATTGTCTATCCATTGCTTCCCATGGGAAAAGTCAGATTGGGCCCTTATACTGGATTCTGTCCTCCAGGACTTATGATAGACTGAAGATGCACACACCTGTGAGCTCTCTCATGCAGCCCCGCCATTTGACTCTGCCCTGGCCTTGCTGCTGCCTGGAACTGCTTAGAAGCTGACATTCCCTGAATCTCCTTGTAGTGCATTGGAGTATAATTCATTTGTGTACCAGAGCCCTTGTTGGATTTTGTGACAGTGTTGGGTACCCCTGAAACTGCTCTTTGTTTCCACAGTGTTGTTCCTGCTTGTTCCAGTCAGACTCTGCTCCCTGTTTTTCTGCATTGTTCATGTTTGTTTCTGACACAGCCTGCTTCCTATTAGCCAGACTGGTTCCAGTCTTTGCATCAACCAGAACCGTTCCCAGTGCCTACATTTGATTCATAGTTGGTTTCCATGCCCTCCGTTTCCTCTTGGGGTATTGTGCCTGGTAAGTCTACGATCAGTCCTCAACTGAATAGAATAGTTATTATTATTATTTTTTTGTACCGGCACATGATTTCCAGGGGGCTAATCCAGCCTCCATCCTTTGTCTGGTTTTGCATGTATTCATTAGTGCCAAACAGTGACAGTATGCTATGGCTGTATTCCTGGATTTGGTACTATGCCTCCAGCCCAACAAACAAGGGCTGGTAATGTGTGTGTAAGAACAATACATGTTTATGCCCTGATGGGCCAGACAAAGAATCACTTCTGCTGCCACCTTTCGATGGTGCTTGCGTGGTGACTAGCTGTGAGATTAATCTGCACAGAGGCACTGATGTTCCCTGTTGCTGTGGGAAGTTCAGAGCCCTACCCTGTGTACAAATGTAGTGAAGAAGCCTGCATGTTTGTCTGTTACTGATCCATAACATATTTGTCCACAACAAGGTTGCTCTGTCGTCACTGTTCTGTATTTTCTGCTGTACCATAGCTGCCCTACCCCCTTGTATGCCTTTAGCTGATCTTTGGCTTTAGGTCAAATCTGCTTTGAAAGACACTCTGTGAACTCAAGGGTTGGCTTCACCGACTCCTGACTAGACCTGCACGTAACCGTTACACTATGGAGGCCAATACTGATACAGGGTACACATGGCCACACACTTGAATTGGACACTTTTGTGCAATGAACCTCTGAAAATATGTGAACACATGCAGCCTGGGCTGCTGGGCCACCACAGCCACAGGAGGAACATAGGTCATTTACATTAGTCAAACTGTGTGTGTACATAACAATGTTATGATTGGATTTGAGGCTCTGTGTCGCAAACACTGTACCTACCAAACATGTTCAAATGCCTGACTCATGGGTAGTATACACACAAGTGACCATCAATTGGTAGCCAACAATTCATAACATGTGAGGGGTAACATATCCGACATAGCCCTCATCAGCCATCCTCGATCTTTCCTGTGTATTGTTTCTTGTGGGAAATGTATTGTCCCAAAAGTCAAGCAACTACACACAGCAAAAGAGTCAACACAAATTTGTAGGAGGCTGGCCTGGCTTATAGTGGGTACCTGATGGTACTTACACCTTGTGCCAGGTCCAGTTATCCCTTATCAGTAAATTAGTAGTGTTCTAGCAGCTCAGGCTGAGAGAGGTAGCTATAGCAGAGCAGTTTGGGCTGCACTAGGAGACATGCAAAGCTCCTACTATACCACTTGTATCATATAGGTACTATGGGGGTCATTACAATATTGGCGGTAAAAGCCGCTTACCGCCATGCAGAAGACCGCCAACACACCGGCATGGCCGCGGAATTCCGCCACGGTAATTATGACCCACAGCCCGTAATCTGCCAAAATCCAGACACCCACACAAGTCCGCCACACCAAAGGTCAGTGAGAAACTGGCAATAACAAAACCTCCCCTGTCACGCCAACAGGAATACGCCCACACTATCACGACCCACGAATCCACACGGTGGTCTTTCAAACGCGGTATTCCATTGGTGGTACACACCGCCGCGCTCAAAATACACACACATTTACAAAACACATCCACATTGGACAATTCCAAATACACACACCTGATATACATACACACACCACTCCCACACATCCAATACAATATAAAATACACACCCACATCAACCACAAATCCTTACAACCAGAATTGCGACTGAAGGCCAGAGAGAGACACCACCAGAAACAACACTAGCATTCACAGGCACTCAACACCATCACGCACACAACATCCAAGCGCCTCACACAACACACCTTTAAATATCACCCCACACATCACAACAAACACCACCCTACACATCACCCACACCACCCCATGGCCCCTCAAAGACACCCCAGGTTCTCTGAGGAGGAGCTCAGGGTCATGGTGGAGGCAATCATCTGGGTAGAGCCACAGCTATTTGGATCACAGGTGCACCACACCACCATAGCTAGGAAGATGGAGCTATGGCGAAGAATAGTGGACAGGGTCAACGCAGTGGGACATCACCCAAGAACTAGGGATGACATCAGGAAGAGGTGGAACGACCTACGGGGGAAGGTGCGTTCCGTGGTCTCAAGACACCACATCGCGGTTCAGAGGACTGGCGGCGGACCCCCAACTCCTCCCCCACAACTAACAACATGGGTGGAGCAGATCTTGGCTATACTGCATCCTGAGTGCCTCGCAGGAGTAGCTGGAGGAATGGACTCTGGTAAGTCACTCTTCACTACTTTCACCCCCCCTACCTGCATGCCATCACATACCCCCACCCTCACCCTCACCCCATCACTCCAACTCCACACAGATGTCCCAATATCACAAACCACACATCTCAAACCCAAGCCCTGCATGCAACAACAAAGCATGGACACGCATCACCAAAGCATGGCCACTGCACATACCCATACACCCCCCTAAACCATCATCACACAAGGTCCTACACAGGAATGCAAGCACTGGGGTACACGGTCACCCACCAATTGCACACCATGGCACACACAGATGCAATAATCATGCCTTTACACCCCTGCAGGACCCCTACCCTAGGTCACCGGACAGGAGGGTCCAGATATGTCCACTCTACCAACAGAAGAGGCCCACAGTGATGACAGCAGCTCTGTCCAACTGGATCAAGATGACCAGCCCGGCCCATCTGCGACCACGGGACAGTCGGTTCCCCTCACACTGGCACAGGCCACTACTGAGCTTCTCCCCTCTGGAAAAACCTGCACAGCACCCACCCAGCGGGCCCATACCTCTGTCCCAAGGACACGTCAAGCAGCAGTGTGTCCACCACTACAGGGAACCCAGGCTAACCCACCACCCCCACAACACCAGGGACCTGGGGGCAGTGGTAGTGGGCACACGGTTCAGAGGACAGAGGCACAGGAACACAGGGGAACCCGGACGGCTGCTGTGCGGCAGGGGAAGGAAAGGCCCAGGGAACCCACAAGGCCCTCTCCAACATCATGGGAGCCTACCACCATTCCCAGGGGTCGATGGCAACGGTACTGGCCATGTTTCAGGAGACCCAGCGGCTGCAGGAGGAACAGTATTTGGGGTTCAGGGAGGAACTCAAATCCATCAATTCCACCCTGGGCACCATTGTAGGGGTGCTGAAGGAACTCGTCAACACCAGGAGGGACACTGTGGCACAACAAGGGGCCCCTGATACTAGCCTGGACGATGAACTGCCCACCACCTCCGCCGGCGCTAGTGGACAGGAGGCACCACCACAGGACCACCACACCAGCACCCCACCCCCTGCAGGTGGAGAACCACCCCGCAAGCGGTCCCTGAGATCCAGGACAAAGACAGAGACCAATGCCAAGACCCCCGCCAAGAATGAGACCACCCTGAATGTCATCCTTCTGTCCCACTTTGTCACCCTGTCCATCCTTAAACAGCCCCAGCTCCACTTCCTATGCCCCTTTGGACAATGCACCTGTGAGACTGATAGACTGGACTCTGCCATGGACATTCCTCCACCATCACCCCTGACCATTTTACAACACCCTCCAATATTGAACACTTAAATAAACACCCTTAAATCACAAAACAATCAGGAGTCTGTCTGTGATTTCGAAATTGTGTATTAGCAATTACAGTGGCAAAATGCTATATCAAATGTAATGTCAACATACCTACGTCACACAGCTCTAGTTCATGAGGAAACAAAGCAGATGTCACACAATGGGACCCGCATCTGTGAAATTGTAAGGGAAAGTGACAACTCAGTGACCATACACTGGGTGAAAATGACAGACAGATGAGAGTTGGTAGAATGAAATCAGGTGTAGCAGGCAGTGTTGTCTTCTTACCTGTGTCTCACTGGAAGTATTGCAGGATCACCGTGTTCCTGTTGTCTATGTCATATTCTTCTGCTCCATCGTCTTCACTGTCCACAGGCTCCACAGCTGCCACAACACCTCCATCTGGACCATCCTCCTGCAGAAAATGCACCTGTCGTCACAAAGCCAAGTTGTGAAGCATACAGCAGGCCACGATGATCTGGCATACCTTCATTGGTGAGTAGAATAGGGAACCACCTGCCATATGGAGGCACCGGAAGCTGGCCTTCAGGAGGCCGAAGGTCCTCTCTATAATCCTCCTAGTTCGCCCATGTGCCTCATTGTAGCGTTCCTCTGCCCTTGTCTTGGGATTCCTCACTGGGGTCAGTAGCCATGACAGGTTGGGGTAACCAGAGTCATCTGCAAATGTCGAGGGACAACTGTTAGATACACACTAACTCAGACAACTATTCACACTGTATTGGGTCCATGTCCTCACCTAATAGCCACACACGGTGCCTCTGGAGTTGCCCTATCACATAAGGGATGCTGCTATTCCTCACAATGTAAGCGTCATGCACTGAGCCAGGGAATTTGGCATTCACATGGGAGATGTACTGGTCTGCCAAACACACCATCTGCACATTCATCGAATGGTAACTCTTCCGGTTTCTGTACACCTGTTCACTCCTGCGGGGGGGGGCCAAGGCCACATGTGTCACATCAATGGCACCTATGATGTTGGGGATATGTCCCAGGGCATGGAAATCACCTTTTACTGTAGGCAAATCCTCCACCTGAGGGAAAACGATGTAGCTCTGCATGTGTTTCAGCAGGGCAGAAAACACTGGACAACACGTTGGAAAACATAGACTGGGACATCCTTGATGCAATGGCCACTGTAGTTTGAAATTACCCACTTGCTAGGAAATGGAGTACTGACAGCACCTGCGGGATGGCGGATAGCTGACATCAGGTCTGTCTCAAACGGGGCACACAGTTCCTGGATTGTGGCATGATCAAGTCTGTAGGTGATAATCACATGTCGCTCCTCCATTGTCGACAGGTCCACCAGCGGTCTGTACACTGGAAGATGCCGCCATCTCCTCACATGCCCCAGCGGACGGTGCCTATGGAGGAGAACAGTGAGCAGAGAGTCAACCAACTCTGAGGTACGTAAACACAGCTTACTCTGAAAATATTAGCAAATCGACATATGCCTGTATGAGTGTTTAGGCAAGGCCTAGATATGTGTAACGCAGTCCAAAATAATGCCATGTGGGCCCATGAAATGGCGGCTGCCTGACCTGTAACGTGGGAGAAGGGGATATGAGGTAACTGCGCTGGCGTTGTACACTGTTGCGGTAGGCGGTCGAAGACCGCAGCAGAATCCTGCATTGGTTAACATTGGACCCTATAGGTCTCAGGAGCCAATGACGATGTACACCGGCGGTGACGGTACGCACCACTGCGGACGTGACCGCCGTTTTCTCTCTGTTCAATCACTTGATACCTGATCTTCGACAGGAGAGGACCTACACTGCAAGTGCTGCTGTGACCTCAGTCTGGAAGATACAATGGCTCGTGCATCTGGGGAAAGGGCCCCTGCCTTCAGTACGGAGGAGTTGGAGAAACTCGTGGATGGGGTCCTCCCCCAGTACACGCTACTCTACGGTCCTCCAGACAAACAGGTAAGTACACTGTGAGCATGCTGTATGGGCAATGCCTGTGTGGAGTGGTGGGGATGAAAGACGGGGGGGGGTGAGAATGAGGTGTGCATGAAATGACGGTGAGTGCTTGTGCGTCATGGCAAGGGTAGGGATGCGGGCCAAATGACTGTGACGGTGCAGATGGTAATAACTTCTATTTTTCTCCTGTACTATTCCTGTAGGTCAGTGCCCACCAGAAGAAGGACATTTGGCGTGCCATCACCATGGAAGTCTGGTCCCTGGGGGTCTACCACAGACGGAGCACCCACTGCCGGAAAAGATGGGAGGACATTCGCCCCTGGAGCAAGAAGACTGCGGAGGCCCAGCTGGGGATTGCCTCCCAACGTGGGAGGGGTGCCCGTTGCACCATGACCCCCCTGATGTTCAGGATCCTGGCGGTGGCATACCCAGAGTTGGATGGGCGCTTGAGAGCATCACAGCAGCCACAAGGGGGTGAGTACACTCTCATTCTGTTGATTCAGCGCGCATTGTAGGTGTCTAGGTGGGGGAGGTGGGCTGTGGGTTCCCCTAGGCCAGGGCGAGTTTAGTAGGCAAGGACCCTTCTTAAGGCAGGCCCTGTGGCACCCCACCCCACCTGTGTACAGTGCCAACTACACGTAGTCAGGCTCCTGTGACATCCATGTGTGCAGCAATCGGGCATAGCCTTGTAACCCATGTCCCTGGGATTGAATAGGGAACGCCAAGTGCGCAGCGTAGTGCAGGGTGCTTCTGTGTCTGTAGGGTTCTTGTGTGCATTAGCATCATCAGGCGGAGGAGCAGTGGCACCGGAGCAGGAGGGAGCTGCATCCCACATGGCCCTGGAGGGCGACACTACGGAGTCTGAATTCACCAGTGGGATGGAGGGCGAGGGGAGTTCCACGCCGGGGACAGGAGCTGAGACCAGCGATACAGACTCCTCCTTTGATGGGAGCTCCCTTGTGGAGGATGGCCCATCTGTGCCCTCTGCATCTACAGGTACAGCCGCCACCCCCCCTACCAGCACCGCCCTCCCAGCAGTCCCTCAGCGTGTGTCCCGTGCCCACTCATCCAGGAGGGTGGGCATCTCCTTCGCCCCAGCCACCTCAGCCCCTGCCCCAGTGAGCCCTGCTGCCCTCAGTGAGGAGGCCATTGACCTCCTCAGGTCCCTCACTGTTGGACAGTCTACCATTTTGAATGCCATCCAGGGTGTAGAGAGACAGTTGCAACAAACCAATGCATACCTGGAGGATATTCACTCTGGTCAGGCAGCCCATCAGCGAGCTTTTCAGACTCTGGCTTCAGCACTGATGGCAGCCATTGTCCCTGTCTCTAGCCTCTCCTTCCAACGTCCTCCACCCAGACCCAAATCTCTGTACCTCAGCCTATCCCAAGCACACCATCAGTCCAGCATGCACACACCTCAACACACAAGGGAAGCTCTGGCAAACATAAGCACCACACATCCCACAGGTACTCACGCAAGCATCAAACACATGCAGACACACCAACATCCACTGCCTCCACTGTGTCCCCCTCCTCCTCGTCTCCCTCCTCCCTCCCTGTCTCGTCTCCACTCACACCTGCATGCACTACATCCTCAGCCACTACGTCCATCACCAGCACACCCACCACCACACCCCGTTCACGTGCAGTCACCACCCCCACTATCATACACACGTCCCCTGTGACCTCTCCCAGTGTGTCTGTGAGGCCACCTCCCAAGGTACACAAACGCAGCCACACATCCACCCAACAGCCATCCACCTCACAACAGCCGCCAGCCCACGCACCTTCACCTAAAGTCACCACACGCACACCTCCTACAACCACTACCTCTTCCTCCACTCCCAAACCCCCTCCAGCTACCACTCCCAGTGTTCCTAAGAAACGTTTCCTGTCCAACCATGACCTCTTTCCCTCACCTCCCCCACCCCTTCAGTCTCCTAGGGTCCGACTCTCCAGGTCCCAACCCAGCACCTCAGCCACAACATCGGCGGGACCAATGGTGCCAGTAGTAACCGGCTTCTGGAGTGCGCCAGGCAGCAGGGCAGCCAGTGTGGCAAGGAGCCAGAGCACAGACAGTCCCCCACCTGTAAAGCATAAAAAGTTGCCCAGTGCCCGGCGGGAGAGGGGAAAGAAATCAGCCACCAAAGCCCCTCCCAGGGGTACATTTGGGAGTGTGGAGACAGCTGCGCTACCATCCAGGTGGGGAAGGGGCACAGTAAAACCGGCAAGTCTGGGAAGATCTGCACGGCGGACAAGACCGCCAGCAGCCCCGCTGCCCAGGACAATGCCGCCACCAGCCCCGCTGCCCAGGACACTGCCGCCAGCAGAACTGCTGCCCGGGACACCGCTGCCAGCAGCACCGCTGTCCAGGACATCGCCGCCAGCAGCACCGCTGCTCAGGACACCGCCGCCAGCAGCACCGCAGGCCAGTAAGCGCCAATGATTCCGACGCTACTGAGGCTGCCACGGGCAGGATGAAACACTCTGGGCATCAAGCCCCCTCCAGAACCAGTGGAGATTGACATCCACTACCTCTGTCCTTGGCAGGATGAAGCAATCTGGGCACAAAGCCCCCTCCAGAACCAGTGGAGAAAGACATCCACTACCTCAGTCCTTGGCAGGATGAAGCACTCTGGGCACAAAGCCTCCATCCAGAACCAGTGGAGAAAGACATCCACTACCTCAGTCCTTGGCAGGATGAAGCACTCTGGGCACAAATCCCCCTCCAGAAACCAGTGGAGAATGTTATCCACTTGAGAGACTGTGGCTTTACACTCCCCAGGATTGAACAGTGGGCAAACCACCCACTGTAGAGACTTGAGAGACTGTGGCTTTGCACTCCCCAGGTTTGAACAGTGGGCAAACCACCCACTGGAGAGACTTGAGAGACTGTGGCTTTGCACTCCCCAGGATTGAACAGTGGGCAAACCACCCACTATAGAGACTTGAGAGACTGTGGCTTTGCACTCCCCAGGATTGAAGAGTGGGCAAACCACCCACTGTAGAGACTTGAGAGACTGTGGCTTTGAACTCCCCAGGATTGAACAGTGGGCATGGAGCCCCCTTGTGGATCTGGCATCATGCACTCATCCGGCTGAGGTGCCCCCCAATCCCTTCCCCCTGAGGTGCCTGTTTTATTTCAATCTGATGCCCCAGCAGTGTTCTCTCTGTCTTGTTCGGGTATTGAGTGTGGGCCTCACCCATGCCTTTTAGGCCCAGTGGTCCACGGACTATGATAGTGGAATACCTTGGACTTGCATTCTTGGTGTATATATTTGTTTATAGTGTGAATAATAAAGATAAAGGCTGGAAGAATCTGAAGTTCCGGTTCCATGGCGTCCTGGTTCCTCATGGGATGGGTAGAAGTGAGCGTTTCCCCTTCCAAGTCCTGTTTCCGACGTGTTTTTGTTTGCCGTGAATCCGCCCCATAAAAGGTGGCAGGTTGGCCTGTTGTAATTCTGTGGGTGGTACATTGTCCTCCGCATGTCTGTTGGCGGTTACCGCCGCGGTGTTTGTTTGTACCGCCTTGGCGGTCGGAGTGTTAGAGTGGCTGTCTATGTTGGCGGTTTCCGCCAAGGTCGTAATTCCATTTTTTTTACTGCCGGCCTGTTGCCGGATTTACCGCCGCTTTAACACCAACGGCCAGGGTTGTAATGACCACCTATATCATAGGAAACACAATACTCAGAGTTACTAAAAATAAAGGCACTTTATTTTAGTGACAGTGTGCCAAAAATATCTCAGAGGATATACTCCCTTAGGAGGTAAGTAAAATACACAAAATATACATACAAACCAAAATCAGGTAAGTAAACAGTTAGAAAAGTGGTGCAAACACTAGAAAACAATAGGATGCAATAGGCCTAGGGGCAACACAAACCATATACTCTGAAAGTGAAATGAGAACCACGAATGGACTCCTAGGCTAGTGTGGTGTGTAGAGGGTCACTGAGAGTGTAAGTAAACACTAAGGGTGTCCAAGATGCCCCACCTCAAGACCCTGAACAGTAGGAGTAAAGTGATACTACTTCTCCAGAAACACTCTAAACTCATGATAGAGGATTCTGCAAAGCACTAAAGACGGATTCCTGGACTTGAGGACCTGCAAAGGAAGGGGACCAAGTCCAAGAGTCACGAAAGTGTCCGGGAGGGCAGGAGCCCACTAAACCCCGGATCAAGGTGCAAAATGGCTGCCTCTGGATGGAAGAAGCTGAAGATTCTACAACAACAAAAGGTGCTAGGAAGTTCTCCTTTGTGCAGGATGCAGCATTGTTTCTTTGGAGAAAGACTGCAAACAACCCTTGCTTGATGCAAAGGTCATGTTGAAGAAAAAGGGTGCTGCTCGGGCCCAGGAAGGACCAGGATGTTGCCACTTGGGATAGAAGACAGAAGGGGCCCTCAGCAACAAATATAGCCCATGCACAAGAAATCAGCACCCACAGAAGTACTTAAACATGGGTTCAAGAAAACTGAGCATGGCGGTCACCTCAACACTACAAAAGAGGGTCCAACGAAGCCGTTGGTCAACTCAGCGAGTTGAGCAATGCACAATGGAGTGCTGGGGATCTGGGCTAGGCTGTGCATAAAGGATTCCTTGCAAAAGTGCAGAGAAGCCCTAGTAGCTGCAGTTCACGCAGTGCACAGGACTACTGTCTGGAGAGGGGAGGCAGTGACTTACCTCCTCCAAATTTGGACAGTTGGACCACTGGACAGTCTGGTAACTTGGGTCTACCACCTGTGCTCCAGGGGCCACGCTTGTCAGGATGAGAGGGGTCCCAGAGTACCGGTGATGCTGAGGTTTGGTGCCTGATGGAGCAGGGGGAAGACTCCGTCAACCCACTGGAGATTTCTTTATGGCTTCCAGTGCAGGGGGAGGGTCGACAGTCCTCAGAGCATGCACCACCAGGAAACAGTCAAGAAAGCCAGCAGGATTAGGCGCTACAATGTCACTTGTAGTCTCCTTGCTACTTAGTTGCAGTTTTGCAGGGGTCCTGGAGCAGTCAGCGGTCGATCATTGGCAGAAGTCGAAGAGAGAACTCTGGTGAATTCTTGCAAGTCATTAACTGAGGAAAATCTCACAGGAGAGACCATAAATAGCCCTCAGAGGAGCATTGGCCACCTAGTGAGGTCAGCACCTATCAGGAGGGGTTTCTGACATCACCTACTGGCATTGGCCACTCAGCGGCCTCCATTTTTCCCTCACATTTCTGAATTCAAGTTGGCAGAGGTCTGGGACACACTGGAGGTGCTCTGGGCACCACCCCTGGGGTGGTGATGGACAGGGGAGAGGTCACTCCCATTTCCTTTGTCCAGTTTCATGCCAGAGCAGGAACTGGGGGTTCCCTGAACCGGTGTAGCCTGGCTTATGCAAAGAGGGCACAATTGGTGCCCTTCAAATTATTTCCAGAGGCTGGGGGAGGTTACTCCTCCCCAGCCCTTAACACCTATTTCCAAAGGGAGAGGGTGTAACACCCTCTCTCAGAGGAAATTCTTTGTTCTGCCTTCTTGGGACTGGGCTGCCCAAACCCCAGGAGGGCAGAACCCTGTTTGTGGGGTGGCAGCAGTGGTAGCTGCAGAGAAAACCCCAGAGAGCTGGCTTGGCAGTAACCAGGGTCCATAGTGGAGCCGCAGGGATGCATGGGATTGGCACCCCAATACCAGATTTGGCATTGGGGGAAAATTCCATGATCTTAGAAATGCTATATGGCCATATTCGGAGTTACCATTGTGAAGCTACATATAGGTATTGACCTATATGTAATGCACGCGTGTAATGGTGTCCCCGCACTCACAAAGTCTGGGAAAATTGCCCTGAGCTATGTGGGGGCACCTTGGCTAGTGCCAGGGTGCCCTCACACTTAGTAACTTTGCACCTAACCTTCACTAAGTGAAGGCTAGACATATAGGTGACTTATAAGTGTCAACATCAGGACAGTGCGCGCTCTATGGGCGACGTAATGAAAACAGCCAATCCTTATGCAATGTAATAATTCATGCATTGTGTGTTGATGTAGTATGTTAACCTTTTCCATTGCAGAGATTTATCTTGAAATGTCATAAATTCTGTTTGCAATTATTGTTAATTTTCAAGGCTTTGCTGCAGGATTACAGGGAGTGGTTAGGGTGTGGTCCCTATTCTGAGCCATTCTAGAATCCTTTCCTGCAGTCTGGCTGGGTGTGGCACATGGGCGGGGTCTGGGTCTATTTAAGGGACCCAGCCCAGCTCCAGGTGCTCACTATTCAGAGGTCCCGGTGCAGAGCAGCAGCATTTTCCTGAGCTCCTGTTCCAGGGGCTAACCTAGGCTTTTCCAGGCTCTGTCCTCATTATCTTGGTGATCTTCAAGCAGGGCGGTAAGGCGGAGGTCGGGTTTGGCCCCCGACTCCGTTTTCAGAAACATTCGAGTTTTTGGCCTTTTAGTTAATCATGTGTGCGATAGTTTTCTCGGCCGCACGATCATTTCATGGCATTTGAATCTTGATGTACGAATCGGCAACAGTGTGCGCGATTCATGCTTGCCATTTAACTCTTGCAGTACAGATAGGCAGAGTGCGCAATCATTTTATGACATTTGAATCTTGATGCACGAATCGGCAAGAGAGTGCACGATTCATTCCTGGCTTTTAACCTTTGCAGTACAGATCGGCAGAGTGTGCGATCATTTCATGACATTTGAATCTTGATGTATGAATCGACAACAGAGTGTGCAATTCATTCTTCGCATTTAACTCATGCAGTACAGATCAGCAGAGTGCGCAATCATTTCATGACATTTGAATCTTGATGTACGAATCGGCAATAGTGTGCTCGATTCATTCTTGGCATTTAACTCTTACAGTACAGATCGGCAGAGTACGTGATCATTTCATGGCATTTAACCCTTGCAGTACAGATCGGCAGAGTGCGCGATCATTTCATGGCATTTAACCATTGCAGTACAGATCGACAGAGTGCGTGATCATTTCATGACATTTGAATCTTGATGTACGAATCCGCACTAGTGTGCGTGATTCATTCTTGGCATTTAACTCTTGCAGTACAGGTCAGCAGAGTGCGCAATCATTTCATGGCATTTAACCCTTGCAGTACAGATCGACAGAGTGTGTGCGATCATTTCACGACATTTGAACCTTGATGTACGAATCGGCAACAGTGTGAGCGATTCATTCTTGGCATTTAACTCTTGCAGTACAGATCGGCAGAGTGTGCGATCATTTCATGGCATTTAACCCTTGCAGTACTGATCGGCAGAGTGCGTGATCATTTCAGGCCTTTTTGTCTAGCTGCACAATCTGGCATTAAGGGGTGCAAAAGTTTCTAGATAATTGACTCTTGAAACCCAAAACCAAAAAGAGTGATATTCAATGTTCAGAGTATTCTTGAAACTCAGATCAAACAGAGTGTTAGTCAATGTTCAGAGTATTATTGAAACCCAGACTCAACAGAGTGTTATTCAATGTTCAGAGTATTCTTGAAACCTAGATTAAACAGAGTCTTAGTCAATGTTCAGATTATTATTGAAACCCAGATTCAACAGAGTGTTATTCAGTGTCCATAGTATTCTTGAAACCCAGATCTAACTGAAGTGTTATTGTCAACATCAGGACAGTGCGCGCTCTATGGGCGACGTAAATGTAAAAACCCAGTCCCTATGCAAGGGCATATTTCATGCATTGTGTTTCTATGCAATATGTTAACCTTTTGGATTTCAGAGCTTTTACTTTGAAAAGTCATTAATGCTGTCTGTAATACATTATTCATTTGCAAGGCTTGTTTGCAGGATTACAGAGTGTGGTCCTTATTCTAAGACATTCTAGAAGCCTTTCCTGCAGCATGGTTGGGTGTAGCTCATGGGCGGGGTTTGGCTCTATATAAGGGAGCCAGCCCAGCTCCACATGCTCACTATTCAGAGGTCCCGGTGCAGAGCAGCAGCATTTTCCTGAGCTCTTGTCCAGGAGGCCTATCTAGTCATTTCCAGGCCTGCCCTCCTTTATTTGGTGATCTTCAAGCAGGGCGGTAAGGCGGAGGTCAGGTTAGGCCCCAACTCTGTTTCCAATGACATTCGAGTTTTGGGCCTAAACATAAAACCGCGTGTGCGATTGTTTTCCTGGCATTTGGCTCTTGGCATTCAGATCGGCAGTGTGCGCGATCATTTCATGGCAATTTCATCGGGATGTTCGAATCGGCAACAGTGTGTGCGATTCATTCCTGGCATTTGGCTCTTGGCATTCAGGTCGGCAGTGTGCACGATCATTTCATGGCAATTGCATCGTGATGTTCGAATCGGCAGCAGTGTGCGCGATTCATTCCTGGCAGTTAATTCTTGGCATTCAGATTTGCAGTGTGCGCGATCATTTCATGGCATTTGCATTGTGAAGTTCGAATCGGCAACAGTGTGGGCGATTCATTCCTGACATTTAACTCTTGGCATTCAGATCTGCAGTGTGCGCGATAATTTCATGGCATTTGGTTCTTGATGTTCGAATCGGCACCAGTGTGCGCAATTCATTTCAGGCATTTAACTCTTGAATTACAGATCAGCAGTGCTCACAATCGTTTAATTTCATTTGAATCTAGATGTGCGAACCGGCGACAGTGTGCGCAATTCATTCCTGGCGTTTTAACTTTTGAAATACAGATCGGTAGAGTGCGTGATCATTTCTAGACATTGAAATCTTGATGTGAGGTTTGATTAAGGTGCATAATAATTCATGAACATTTGAGTCTTGGAACTCTTAATCAGAGTGTGACGTAGCAGTATTATTCTTGATTCTAGTACAGATCATTCATGCAGAGAAAACCAGGTGCTCTTTGATTTTTGTTGTAATGCGGTGATTATTCTAAGAACTATTTGGAGAGCGTTCATTGTTCAAAATATGATATGTTAATTCTGGAATGTTCATATGAAGCTTTGCATAACCTCTCTTGATGTCCAGGTATCTAGATTCCTGAGGCCTAGTTATAGTCAAGCTTTAGGCCATTCATGTTTTCAGTATAAGTGTTATTTGAAACAAAGCCTATTGAAAGTCATTGTGATTAATCTTGCAATTGTGTTGTTTAACTCTTGCTTCCACAGGTCTCCTTCCTCACTGTTCCCAACCCAAAACCCCATCCCCCGCTTGCCCATTCTTTAACTCTGTGCTATGGAAGCTAGTAGAGTTTGGAGCGGCCAAGAGGTGGACATATTGGGAACAGGCGCAAACCCCTAGGATCCGGTCTCCCTGACAATAAGTTACTTAAGTGCAGTGTTAAATGGCTGTGAAATAACGTGTGCGTTGTTTCACTCAGGCTGCAATGGCAGTCCTGTGTAAGATTTGTCTGAGCTTCCTATGGGTGGCAAAAGAAATGCTGCAGCCCAAAGGGATCTCCTGGAACCCCAATACCCTGGGAACCTGGGTACCATATACTAGGGAATTATAAGAGTGTTCCTGTGTGCCAATTATAATTGGTGAAAATGGTCACTAGCCTCTAGTGACAATTTTAAAGGCAGAGAGAGCATAAGCACTGAGGTTCTGTTTAGCAGAGACTCAGTGACACAGTTAGTCACTACACAGATACACACATTCAGACCACAAACTATGAGCACTGGGGTCCTGGCTAGCAGGATCCCAGTGAGACAGGCAAAAACAAACTTATATACATGTAAAAATGGGGGTAACATGCCAGGCAAGATGCTACTTTCCTACACAACCCCCAGCCCAAACGAGGGACAATAAAGCTAACCTTGCCCAGATGAATCTTGATTGTCTAAGTGGAAATATCTGGAGAGTCCATCTGCATTGGAGTGGGTCCTCCCAGGTCTATGTTCCACTGTATAGTCCATTCCCTGTAGGGAGATGGATCACCTCAACAATTTAGGGTTTTCACCTTTCTTTTGTTTAAGCTACAATAGAGGTTTGTAGTCTGTCTGAACAATAAAGTGAGTACCAAACAGGTATGGTCTCAACTTTTTCAGTGCCCAGACCACAGCAAAGGCCTCCCTCTCTATGGCAGACCAACACTTTTCTCTAGGGGCCAACCTCCTGCTGATAAAAGCAATAGGTTGATCCTGGCTCTCAGTGTTAAGCTGTGATAGAACTGCCCCTACCCCTCGTTCAGAAGCATCAGTCTGGACTGTGAATTTCTTGGAGTAACAAGAGCTTTTTAGGACAGGTGCAGATCACATGGCCTGTTTTAGCTCATCAAAAGCCTTTTGACAGCTAGCTGTTCACAATACCTTTTTAGGCATTGTTTTGCTGATGAGGTCATTAAGAGAGGCTACAATGAAACCATGGTTCTTAATGAACCTCCTACAGTACCCTGTGAGGCCTAAGAAGGCTCACACCTGGGTTTGAGTTGTAGGGGGAGCCCATTCCATGATGGTCTGGATCTTCCACTGCAGTTGTGTATTCTGTTCCCCACCTGCCAGGTGGCCCAGATACAACACTTTCCCCTGCCCTATCTGGCACTTTGAAGCCTTGATGGTGAGGCCTGCATTTTGCAGGGCCTCCAAAACTTTCCATAGGTGGACCAGGTGATCATCCTAGGTGGAGCTAAAGACAGCTATATCATCTAGATATGCTGCACTAAAAGCTTCCAATCTTTGTAGGACTGTATTCACCAGCCTCTGAAAAGTGGCAGGTGCATTTTTCAAACCAAAGGGCATAAACGTGAACTGATAGTGCCCTCCAATGGTGGAAAATGCTGTTTTAGGTTTAGCATCTTCTGACAACTTAATCTGCCAGTACCCTGCAGTTAAGTCAAAAGTGCATAGATACTAGGCAGAAGCCAGTGTATCTATTAGCTCATCTGCCCTGGGAATAGGGTGAATATCAGTTTTGGTTACTTGATTGAGACCTCTATAGTCAACTCAAAACCTCATTTCCTTTTTACCATCTTTACTATGAGGTTTGGGGACAAGCACCACTGGGCTAGCCCATGGGCTTTCAGAAGGTTCAAACACTCCTAGATCTAACATTTCCTGTACCTCTTGTTTAATGCAATCTGTGACATGGTCAGGCTGTCTATAAATCTTACTTTTGAAAGGTAAACTGTCTCCACTGTTGATTGTGTGCTTACACCAGGTAGTTGTACCTGGGATCAGTGAGAAGAGTTCAGAAAACTGATCTAATAGATTTCTGCAGTTGTCCTTCTGCTCAGCAGTAAGGCAATCTGTAAGCACAACTCCCTCCACTAAGCAATCAGCTTCAGTGGTGAAGAAGAGGTCAGAGAGAGGGTCACTCTCTTCTTCCTTCCCCTCAACAGTTACCATGAGCAGGGTTAAGTCAGCCCTGTCATAATAAGGTTTTAGGCGATTGACATGGAGCACCCTAAGCGGACTCCTGGCAGTGCCGAGGTCTACCAAGTAGGTGACCTCACCTTTCTTTTCAACAATGAGGTGGGGTCCACTCCATTTGTCTTGGCGTGCTCTTGGGGCCACAGGCTCCAATACCCACACCTTCTGTCCTGAGTGATACTGGATCAGGACAGCCTTCTTGTCATGCCATTGCTTTTGGAGCTCTTGGCTGGCCTGAAGGTTTTTACTGCCCTTTTTCATGTACTCAGCCATTCTGGATCTTAGGCCAAGTACATAGTCCACAATGTCTTGCTTGGGAGCTTTTATAGTTTGTTCCCAACCCTCCTTTACAAGAGCAAGGGGACCTCTAATAGGGTGCCCAAAGAGTACTTCAAAGGGGCTAAAGCCCACTCCTTTTTGGGATACCTCCCTATAAGCAAAAAGGAGGCTTGGCAACAGGACATCCCATCTACTCCTGAGTTTTTCAGGGAGTCCCATGATCATACCTTTGAGAGTTTTATTAAACCTCTCAACCAGACCATTGGTCTGTGGATGATAAGGAGTAGTGAACGTATAAGTTACACCACACTCCTTCCACATAGCTTTGGGGTATGCAGACATGAAGTTACTACCTCTGTCTGACACCACTTCCTCAGGGAAACCCACTGCCTGAAGCTGTTGGAGGGTCAAGGGGGCCAACTATGTCAACCCCTACCCCTTCAAAGGGCACCCCAACCACTGGAAGTGGAATTAAGGAGGCTAATGTATTGTTCAGTGGTTAAGCCAAATCCATCTAAGAGTACATCTTGCAAAACTTTGTAGTTGTTGGCATCACTCTCTGTGACAGTAAGGAGCCTATCCCTACCCTTGCCAGTGAAGGATAGCCACAAGATAGTAGCCCACTGCCTTTGAGGAACCATCTGTACCATACAGGCCCTCTCAAGTGCAGCAAACCACTTGTTTATGTCATCCCCCTCCTTGTAAGGGGGGACAATTTTGTGCAGGTTTCTTGAATCTGATCCTCTTATAGGATGACTATCAAAAACACTGCTGCTGCCAACATGGGGAACTAACCCCAACTTTTGTCTTTCCCTCTCTACATCTAGAGATTCCCTGTCTAAGGCCAACTGTTGCTGTCTCAGCTTCAGTCTGGCCTCTTCCAACCTCAGCCTTCTGAGTTCCCCATCTCGGGTGTTATCCTCAGAGTAGGAGGCTTGGGAATTCTGAGACACAGAGGTAATGTTGGAATTGGCAGAAGTGGACCTGTCTCTAACTGCCTGAACCCTAGTTACCTGGTCTTTTGGAGTGAAATGTACCCTACTGATGTGTGACCCCCTCCCACTACCAGCTTTACTGGGTGGCCTGTTAGCTGACAAGTCTTTGGAGGAACCCTCCCCAGAGTCTTCAGGGCCCTCCCCTGATCCTTACTGGGTACCCTCCTCCTCTACCTCCTGTTCCTGGGATGGGCCAGACTGATTCTGGTACCTTTCTAGGAGAAGGCTAAGGAGAAGATGTTTGGTAGGGTCCTTACCAATGCTTAAACCTCTTTCTATGCAGAGACCCCTCAAACTTTTAAAGATTAAGGCCCATATTTATACTTTTTGACGCAAAACTGCGCCAACGCAGTTTTGTGTCAAAAAAATTAGCGCCGGCTAACGCCATTCTGAAGCGCCATGCGGGCGCCGTATTTATTGAATGACGTTAGCCGGCGTTAGCCGCCGGCGCCGTCTGGTGTGCGTTAAAAAAAACGACGTACACCAGGCAGCGCCGGCGTAGGGGGATATGGAGCTTGGGCGTCAAGAAATGGGACAAGTCAGGTTGAGGCAATTTTTTCGCCTCAACCCGATTTGCGCCATTTTTTTCCACTCCCAACCCCCATAGAAATGACTCCTGTCTTAGCAAAGACAGGAGTCATGCCCCCTTGCCCAATGGCCATGCCCAGGGGACTTCTGTCCCCTGGGCATGGTCATTGGGCATAGTGGCATGTAGTGGCATGTAGGGGGGCACAAATCAGGGCCCCCTATGCTACAAAAAAAAAAAAAAAAAACACTTACCTGAACTTACCTTAATGTCCCTGGGATGGGTCCCTCCAGCCTTGGGTGTCCTCCTGGGGTGGGCATGGGTGACAGGGGGGGTCCCTGGGGGTATGGAGGGCACCTCTGGGCTCCTTCAGAGCCCACAGGTCCCTTAACGCCTGCCAGGCGCTAAAAAACGGCGCAAAAGTGGCCGTACGCCATTTTTTTGACCCGCCCACTCCCGGGCGTGATTTTTGCCCGGGAGTATAAATCCCACGCACATGCCTCGGAGTCTATTTTTTAGACGGGAACGCCTACCTTGCATATAATTAACGCAAAGTAGGTGTCCACGCAAAAAAATGACGCTAACTCCATGGACTTTGGCGCTAGACGCGTCTAACGCCAAAGTATAAATATGGAGTTAGTTTTGCGTCGAAATTGTGTCAAAAAAACTACGCAATTTCGGCGCAAACGGAGTATAAATATGCCCCTAAATTGCCATAAGTTGCCTGGACACCTTTGGGAGTGGCCTCTACTACAGACATTGTTGCAAGAAAGAGTTTTAGGATAGGGAGAACAAAGTTTAGAAACTTTCAAAGAAAAAAGAAAAACTTTTTCAAACTTTTAAAAATGTTTAGAAACTTTTTAGAAACTTTTCAGTAAGTTTTTAGAAAGATAGTTAAACTGTTGAGGTTAACTGTGTATATTTTGTATGTATTTGGAATATGTTTTTTCTTATGAAAAGCAGGAATGACAAAGTGGTAAAGCAGTTACAAGTACTTATCGAACCGCTGCACCACCAATGTAGGAGGCTGGCCTGGCTTATAGTGGGTACCTGATGGTACTTACACCTTTTGCCAGGTCCAGTTATCCTTATTAGTAGATTAGTAGTGTTCTAGCAGCTCAGGCTGATAGAGGTAGCTATAGCAGAGCAGCTTAGGCTGAACTAGGAGACATGCAAAGGTCCTGCTATATCACTTATATCATATAGGTACTATATCATAAGAAACACAATGCTCAAAGTTACTAAAAATAAAGGTACCTTATTTTAGTGAAAATGTACCAAAATATCTCAGGGGATATACTCCCTTAGGAGGTAAGTAAAATACACAAAATATACACGCAAACCAAAATCAGGTAAGTAAACAGTTAGAAAACTAGTGCAAACACTGTAGAATACAATAGGATGCAATAGGTCAAGGGGCAACAAAAGCCATATACTCTGAAAGTATATTGCAAACCACGAATGGACCCCTAGGCTAGTGTAGTGTGTAGAGGGTCACTGGTAGTGTAAGAAAACACTAAAAGGTGTCCAAGATACCCCACCCCAAGACCCTGAAAAGTAGGAGTAAAATGGTACTACTTATCCAGAAACACACTAAACTTGTCATAGAGGATTCTGCAAAGACCACAACAGACTGCAAAGTAATGAAGATGGATTCCTGGACCTGAGTACCTGCAAAGGAAGGGGACCATGTCCAAGAGTCATGCAAGTGTCCAGGTAGAGGCAGGAGCCCACTAAACCCTGGATGAAGGTGCAAAATGGCTGCCTCTGGATGGAAGAAGCTGAAGATTCTGCAACAACAAAAGGTGCTAGGAATTTCTCCTTTGTGCACAAGATGTCTCACGGAGTTCTGGAGGATGCAGCATTGTTTCTTTGGAGAAAGACTGCAAACAAGCCTTGCTTGATGCAAAGGTCATGTTTTAAGAAAAAGGGTGCTGCCTGGGCCCAGGAAGGACCAGGATGTCGCCACTTGGGAGAGGAGACAGAGGGGGCCCTCAGCAATACAGAGAGCCCATGCAGACGAAGGAAGCACCTGCAGAAGTACTTGAAAACAGGTTCAAGAAAACTGAGCATGGCAGTTGTCTCAACACTACAAAAGAGGGTCCCACAAAGCTGGTGTTCAAATCAGCGAGTTGAGCAATGCAGGACCGAGTGCTGGGGACCTGAGCTAGGCTGTGCACAAAGGATTCCTTGCAAAAGTGCACAGAAGCCCTAGCAGCTTCAGTTCATGCAGTGCACAGGATAACTGTCTGGGGAGGGGAGGCAAGGATTTACCTCCTCCAAATTTGGACAGTTAGACCACTGGACAGTCTGGGTCACTTGGGTCTACCACCTGTGTTCCAGGGACCAAACTTATCAGGATGAGAGGGTTCCCAGAGTACCGGTGACGCTGAAGTTTGGTGCCTGCTGGAGCAGGGGGAAGACTCCGTGAACCCACGGGAGATTCCTTCATGGCTTCCAGTGCAGGGGGAAGTCAGACAGCCCTCAGAGCATGCACCACCGGGAAACAGTTGAGAAAGCCAGCAGATTAGGCGTTACAATGCCGCTGATAGTCTTCTTGCTACTTTGTTGTGGTTTTGCAAGCCTCCTGGAGTAGTCAGCAGTCGATCCTTGGCAGAACTCGAAGAGGGAGGTGTACAGGAACTCAGGTGAATTCTTGCAAGTCGTTATCTGAGGAAAAGCCCACAGGGGAGACCATAAACAGCCCTCAGAGGAGGATTGGCCCCCTAGTGAGGTAAGCACCTATCAGGAGGGGTCTCTGACTTCACCTGCTGGCACTGGCCACTCAGAGGCTTCCGTTGTGCCCTCACACCTCTGGATTCAAGATGGCAGAGGTCTGGGACACACTGAAGGAGCTCTTGGCACCACCCCCGGGGTGGTGATGGACAGGGGAGTGGTCACTCCTCTTACCTTTGTCCAGTTTCACACCAGAGCAGGGACTGGGGGTTCCCTGAACTGGTGTAGACTGGCTTATGCAAGGAGGGCACCATCTGTGCCCTTCAAAGCATTTTCAGAGGCTGGGGAGGCCACTCCTCTCCAGCCCTTAACACCTATTTCCAAAGGGAGAGGGTGTAACACCCACTCTCAGAGGATATTTTTTGCTCTGCCTTCCTGGGACTGGGCTGCCCAGACCCCAGGCGAGCAGGACCCTGTCTGTGTGGTGGCAGCAGCGGTATCTGCAGGAAAAATTCCAGAGAACTGGTGTGGCAATACCTGGGGTCAATAGTGGAGCCCCGGGGATGCATGGGATTGGCACCCCAATACCAGATTTGGCATGGGGGGACAAATCCATGATCTTAGACATGTTACATGGGCATATTCAGAGTTATCATTGTGAAGCTACATTTAGGTATTGACCTATATGTAGTGCACACGTGTAATGGTGCCATGCACTCACAAAGTCTGGGGAAATTGAACTGAACTATGTGGGGGCACCTTGGCTAGTGCCAGGGTGCCCTCACACTTAGTAACTTTGCATCTAACCTTCACTAAGTAAAGGCTACATATAGGTGACTTATAAGTTACCAAAGTGCAGTGTAAAATGGCTGTGAAATAATGTGTGCATTATTTCACTCAGGCTGCAATGGCAGTCCTGTGTAAGATTTTTCTGAGCTCCCTATGGGTGGCAAAATAAATGCTGCAGCACATAGGGATCTCCTGGAACCCCAATACCCTAGGTACCTTGGTACCATATACTAGGGAATTATAAGGGTGTTCCACTGTGCCAATTAGAGTTGGTGAAAATGGTCACTATCCTATAGTGACAATTTTAAAGACAGAGAGACCATAAACAATGAGGTTCTGGTTAGAAGAGCCTCAGTGACACAGTTAGTCACTACACAGATACACACATTCAGGCCACAAACTATGAGCACTGGGGTCCTGGCTAGCAGGATCCCAGTGAGACAGGCAAAAACAAACTTACATACAAGTAAAAATGGGGGTTACTTGCCAGGCAAGATCGTACTTTCCTACAATATTGCAAACACATATCATGACTGTTGTACCTCATTGATTGGCATCTGATGGTGATACCCATTTGTAACACATTCATTATGCCAAATGTATTGCAAGCACACAAATAGTTTTAACAGTCAATTCACACACAAAACCCACAGGCCATGATTCACATTTTTGTAGCGTAGCCTTGCTGTCCGCTATTGATGCAACACCTGCGCAAACCTAAAATTTCCATTTTAATTTCCAAAGTTTGCACTGCTGTTGCGTCAGTTAAGAAAGCTAATCCTACACAACAATATGAGTAATGTGGGCCACAGTAGCATGGTCTACCACATGTGGCCAAACACTAGAACACACACTGCAGGTCATACGATCCTATCTTTATCTAGTTATAGGCTGCACGCATGTTAAAATATAAAAAATGACGCAAACACTGTTTGAGTCAGAAATATTGACGTAAACATGTCAAAAAATAAAGCAAACGCTCAAATTACATCAATGGGTCTCTTGCGTTAATCCCACCAGTGCACCTCAGGCATGCGGATATCCATTGAAAATGTATTGATCCATGAATTTGTGGGTATTTGACACATATGTGTCAAAAAATTTGACGCAAACTATGTAAGCATCAAAAAATTACACACAAGACAAAAAAACGGGCCACAAATGAGACAGGAAGTGATGTAATAGGATATCCTGTTTACAGAAATGGTACAGTGGCAGTACTTTCACTTTGCAGTATGAGATTTTTCTAGACTGTGTGGCTTTGTGTTGGTTTGCTTCTCTGTGGATTTTGTAATTTTGTCTCCTGTGTGGTCTATATTTTGTCTTTTCGTTTTTAGTAACTGTATTTTGTACCTGTGTAAGTGTTTTTGTGTCTTTTATTGTTGTTAGATTTGTATTTGTACTGTTGGTTGTCTGTTTGTGGGTAGAAATGGTTGGGGTAGTTTGGGGCTATAATTGGGTTATATAAGTTTCCTTTTTGTACTCCTTTCCCTGTTTTTCCCTATTTACTTTAAGAAATTGTGTTCTGTAGTATGTGGGGAAGGGCACGACTGGGGCACATGGGTGAGGAGGAGCTTGGGTCATTTGTGTGGATGGTGTGCCACTTCCTCCCCAGGATGTTGGAGGCTGGGGGCCGTGTGACACAGGGGTATGACACAGAAGCAAGACGGCTGCGGTGGGCAAAGGTGCTGTTCCACCTGAGGAGGATTTTTAACACCGCACGCAACGAGCACCAGCTGAAGCATCGCTGGATCACCTGGGTGTGGTGATTGGTGGCCCTGTTGGTGGGTACCAAATTGACAAATGTGCACAGTTCAATGCTCTGGAGTGACAGTGGCAGATGTCTTGACATGCTGCATGCAATGTTTGTGGGCATTTGGAATGCAAGTTGAACAAACTGTAAGTATACCAGTAATGTGATGTATTACACATGGTAATATATGGTAACAATGCAGTCCACAGTTTTGTTGAGTCATGTCCGAACAGTATTCAGGGCCATATGTACTAAGCTCTTCATAACCTTCACTATTATCTTTGGCCCATTTTTCACTTTTTTCACACAGCATGTGCCTCATTTCTTGCAGAAGCGTGAACTTGCAACATACAAATATGTTTTGCAAATTTGCGCCGCTTTTGAGTCAAAAAATGATGTAAATGTGGCACTAAAAAAAATATACATCCGGGCCTAAGTTCACTGTATTCTTGTGTTTACGTCAGGACAAATAATAATTCACATGGGCAAACCCAAATGGCCCATTATGCTACCAGATTGCACAATCACAAAACAGGGTCTTCTAGTGACATTTAGGATTAGGCGTTGAAATCCTATCAATGAGTCGCAGGCCCCTATGAAATTTTTTTCTTGGGAACAATTGCAGGGACTGAGCTATTGCAGTTACCATCTGTGTCACATTGGTGCCAACCCATTTTCAAAAGGGAAAGGGTCAGTGTGGGATCCCTCCTCTTTGTGAATGCATAGCCACAAACTATTTCTGAGCATGAAGTTGTGAAAGGGACCACTGACTGCTTCCATAATTCTATTTTAGTGATGAAATAGGTTGTTAAACTAATTTCTGTACACCCCTGCTGCAATATTGCTGCATTTCAACAAAAGTAAACATCTCAATATGAAGGCAATCACAGACATGGTGGTCTGCTGAGTTCAGCAGGCCAGCATTCCTGTGAGTGCCACCATTCCCAAGGGGTTTTCAAATATAGACCTACCTCATCATGATTGAAGAGGTAGGTCAATTGCTACCCCATTTTTTATTTTGCAAACAGTGTAATTTCGGGTGTTCTACCTCTGATCACCCAACTTGCCAATTGGTAGGTGCTGAATCTTGCAATGTGTGATTCACAATACCTGATATAGGTACAAATGGCTCTGAGTGACACATTTCAGGTGCACTGACTACATGTGTGCCCATGCATTCTGTCAACGGTGATCAACTAAGACACTGTCAGCATACATTATTTTGCAGTTTGGAACAGCAAAGTGGCCAATCCATGTTTAGCGCTACATTCTCATCATTTCACACACAGGATCCCTGCCATCATGTTGTCATAGGGGACACTGCCAATGGGGCATATGTAACCTACATACAACACTTGCACACCTATTATGGACCACTGAAAGCACAATAATTCCTGAAAGCAAATCAACCCACATGTCCATCACACAGTTACTCATTGTCCCTTGATGCATATGCCACAATACCTGAGCCACTGGTATTGCAGTGCACCAGGGACATGGCAGTGCATTTGTCACATAATAACAAATTATGAAATGGAGTACCGTCTGGAATGGATTAGCCACAAAAGTGTGTAGTCAGGTTTGGCAAGACATGATTGTTAGAGCCAGTGCATGTGTGCATGTGTGTGTCTATCACTCACTGGAGTGACAGTGTCAAGTTTGCAGTGGTAAGTCTGTTGGAGTGTCTAAATGCCTGATGTGCAGCTCTATCATGTAAAATGTCAAACACTGTGATTTGTTGTTCCCACATTTGTACAGTGATCAGATATTGAGCATATATCTCCCTTCCATGTTTTATACATGGTCCAGCCCCCTACACCGTTGGTGAAGAGTCTTGAGTGTTGGACTCATTGCAAGATATGATGAGCTGGCACGTGATCTGATATGTGACTTGACTGGAGGTTAACATAGTGTTCCACGGAAGAGTTAGACATTCACTAGCAGAGAGTCATATATTGGGAGTCTACTGCTGCGCAATAGGCATGGGCAGGTGAACAAGGTGATTTGTAGCCACATGTATGCCCACAATTGATTGGAGGTGGCCAGTGTCATAATTTAGTCAGCAAGTCATGCCATAATTCACACAAACCAGTGATCATCATTTTTACACACAAACTTTTGCATCCCTGTAATGTAATGAACATGTAGAACTGTATGGGTGACTGTCCCCCAGCATCTAGCCCCTCGTGTTGTACTCCATTTATGTGGCACTTAGGTGGTATGTTATAGGCGTACATGCAGGTCAAGGCCAGATGTGTGCTTGCATCAATGTGGGTGATTTAGGAAATGTGTCAGTGAGATCTGATGTTGATGGTTGTCCACAAATGGAAACATGAATGTAGATGTGATTGGCCAATGGTTGACTCACTCCTAGGTGGCAGGCATCCTTACCTGTGTTCCACTGACTAAATCCATGTACAGCTGGACAAAGCTTTGTGGTTGTCCTTGCTGTTTGAAAAAATGTATTGGATGCCCATCCCCCCTCAGGCACAGGGTTAGGGGGAGCAAATGTATGTAGCTAGGTGTGATGGCCACAGTGTAGATGACAGACATGTAATTCAAGCATGCATGTGTGCCAGACTACACTGACACCTTATAACTAGCAACTGCATACCATCCTGCCAGTTCCATATACAAAACACAGGTCTTGTGTGCCTTGAAGTTGATCCAGATGATAGGGATTAGTTGGCCTCACACATATTGAGTACTTGCTGCATTTGCAATGTGACCAATTGCACTAAATATATGCACAGATCAGTTTATTTGGTACACACCTTGTTGTGCATTGCTGTGCTGTTAGATAGCTGATGGGTAGGCTGTGTTGGCATGTCATTCCTCAGGGACATTCTATCATCTGTCCTGTGATTTGGACTGCATGTGCTATTTGTGAGGAAGTATTAGATTATCATCTGTACATGCATCTCACAATGATGACACTAATGTTTGCTTGTCTCTTTTTTACAGCTTCCCACATGAATGCCCAAGAAATTAGAGAGTTTCAGAGGCAGGCAGTGAGGTAAAGGCACATCCTCGATGTGGAGGCTAGGTATCGCATGATGGCAAGATGCTATCATCAAGAAAGAGCCACAGGAGCATGGAGGGCTTTTAGGCAAGGGGGGCCCAGCATTGGCCACAACAGGTGCTGCCACCACCCCGACTGCTGGCACAGTGGACAATGGTATCTCTGCCACACTAGCTGCACCCTCAACATCTGCAGCACAAGGCACAACTGCTGCCCCATCTATGCCACCATCCCCAACCACGGCACCAGCACCTGCAACATCCACTGCAACACAAACCACCACAGCAGGTGGTATGGACATGGCCGCATTGCACCAGCTACGACAGGATATGCAAAGGGTCATTAGGTGCATGGACAGTCTCCAGCAAGAGGTGGCCCACAACAGCAGAAGACTGAAGTCTATTAAAAAAACTCTGAGGAGGGCAAACCTCTGAGTCAAGTTTTGCCTCACCCCAATTCCATCACCTCCCTCCTCCTTCCTTATACTGTTTTAATGGGTTTAGGGGGCTTAGTGATAGGTTAGAGTAGGCAATTAGTTTATATAGGATAAGTGGGTTGGGAGGAGTTATATTATTACATATTAGTTTGTTTGCTGGGGGTTGATGTTGGGGTTTATGTGTATTCCAGAAAAATAAGAATAATAAAAAATACAAAAAAAAATATATTTGTTTAGTATTAGTTAGTGTGTGTTTAGGTTAACATATGTTTTCCTACACGTGTACCGTCATATAAGGGGTTGGGGGGTTGATGTTTAGAGTGTTTAGTTACATGTGGTAAGTAAGTTTAGCATAGGGTAGTTAGAGCCAGTTGTGGGTAATGTATAGTTAGGATAGGTAAGGTTAGTATAGGTGTGTGACATCGTTTAAGTTTTCTTTCATACATATGTAATAAAGTATTAGATACTCCTTAACGGTATGTGTCATATGCTTGGGGATCTGTGCCTTTGCATGCGTGTACAGTGGCAAATTTGTGTTTGCCTGTGTGTTCCATCCTGCATCCATATCCCATTCTTGACATGTTTATTCCCACTTTCAAATGAGCTGTCACATTGGCAGCTACAACAAAGCTACATATTTATGCATCTGCCATCCATTGAACTAGCCACTCAAGGTGACTATGGTTCCCATATATTGGAGAGGTAGGTGTAATTTTAAAGCTGTCATCGTTTGGGTCCTGTGTTGGAATGTTGGGCACTGTGGGACATCTGCCTGCAGCCTGATGTTCATGTGAACCCTGATAAACTGAGTGGTGTTATAATCTTCTGAAGTTCAGTATACATAATTCACACCTATGAGTTTTCTCATTGTACTCCCAGGTGACGTTATTGTCCAAACACTCTTACACATCCATTTCTGCTGTATGATGTGGTTGTGGGATTTAAGTTTAGAGTCATATGTCACATACACAATGATTGTCTTGTAGGGGATGTGGACAGCATTGAGTTTCATCTTGTAGATACTTTGGTCCTGACATATACAATTTTTACACAGCATTATACTGTTTGTGATGCTTTAACTTCAGAAATGAGCCACAAGCAGCACAGATGATTGTAAAATCCAGACCCTTGTGCATAGATATCAGCCCACATTCTTTCTACGCTATTGTATTGACATTCGGTGGCCATTGACATGTTACATGCATCACACAACTTCTGCACAGTAGATGTGTCACATTACACAGAGAAAAAGTGGTTGTGTAGGTGTTGTTTATTTGAAAGTGCTGCAATGCAATATTTACATAGTCCAGGTTTGTAAGTTCATTGGTGTGACACATTATATTGTGATGCAACACAAGTGCAATGTTGAGGAACGTCATTGGACATGCTGCGATGGAGTGTCACTCAGTGCAGAGGAACATGAATTGCCAATTAGATAGTGAGAGACAAGTGCAGTCCATAGTGGTAAGGTTAACAGTGTGTCGGTGAAGAGTGCATGTCACCAACTGTAGCAGAACTGCCATGTTGTCAGGCACAGGACATAGGAAAATCAATGCCCATGTGGCATGGGCTGGAGCTACCGGGTTCTCCTATAGGTGAAGGTGATCTGTTCCATTTCTTCATCTTCTGATGTGTGTGCCGTCTTCTCTGCCCTTGGTGGTGGTGGGTTTGAAGGGGCAACATACACTTCAGTGTTTGGAGAAGTGGACTCTGAATTCCTGGTAGCTGCCAGCTGTGGGACTATTAAGGGTATAACTGCAACAAGGAGGAGCTGCTGGTTATTGAGTATAGCAGCAACATCGCTGTGGTAGGTGGCCACGTCGACCCTGAAGGGGTCATGATTTTAATCATGCATGCAGTGAAAAGTTTGGGAGGCCAGGTGTTGTGGCAACTCCCTCACTGCAGTGGTAAAGTCCCTCACACACTGCTGTAGTCCTTGCAGTAGTGATTGTTGGCTGCTAGCTGCTGACTGTTCTGCGGATGTCATCATGCACGTGCGCATCCCTCAAAGGCTGGCTGCCATATTTTGCATCCCCACCCACACCTCCTTGGCCAGCTCCCGCTGTACAACCACAACTGTCCTCTCAAAGGGTGTCCCAGTGTCATCAGAGTTCTCAGCTGTGTTTGAGCTGGCAGGTCGTACTATTATGGTGGGTGGTTCCTCTGGGATGGCTGCTACATCGGTGCTCCTCCTTGCTCCTCCTTGCAACTGACGGTGGGATCTGGAGTGTTCCCAGGACATCTTGAAGGGTTTCCTGGCTAATGGTTGTCAGCTTGTCATCCATGTCATCAGGGTAGTCTAGGACAGACATATCCACAGGACAGCCATCGTTCTCTGCAAAGAGATATAGTACAATTAATGTGTCTGTGTTGTGGAAGTTGTAATGTGACGTCACTGACTTCCTATTAGTGGAACATTGTAATCTGGGTTCCTGTTCATTGTTCCTGTCATTAATATTAGCATTCTCACAGGCATATGCCCCACCTGCATGTCACACGTAGTGTGGGCAGTTTGGGGAATTGTCTGTGTCACATCCTCTAGGTGGAGGTTCTGTCCAAATTGTGTCTTGCCACCTTCTTGTCCTACTCAACCCTCCCTCTACTACCATTAGCATGGTGAGGCCTTGCAATGCCTGTTGGTGTTCTGATGCCACTTGCACCACACATAACAATAGAGGCCTGACCCAGTCTATGATATTTCACCTACACCTATACTTTGCTGAAACCTAGCACATAACATGTATTGCATTGGCATGGCATGATACAGGTGTCAGAATTGGTAGTGTGTCATGTTGATGTTTGCAAATGTATGCTACATTGCATTGCACTGATGGGCCTGGCAGAGTTCAATTTCCTCTTATAACTGTGCAGGTGTGTTTCACTAGCTACACACATATGTCCTCTCCATCAATGCTGTTGTCTTAGCAGTATGACGGTTGAGATGTTGCAAGGAGGCATTGCAGCTATTGTAACACAGGCACGGGGTAGACTCTGGAATGGGCACCATGGGTATGACTTTACTGCTGTGTACTTCATAATGTAAGTGACAATACCTAATGTTTATTGCACCTATAGACATGAGCATTTGACAGGAGTTATACTTGGTTAGGAATTGAAGGGGATGGATCACGTAGTCATCCTGAATCCTCATGATGAGTGTATTTGTTCCATGGGCACCTAACTGCCATTTCCTAATTGACCAGCACACACAGCACAGGTAGAAGTGGCAAATGTTGTCAATGGTAAATGCCGCTTGAGGCAATGGCCTGAGATGGGGCATTTTCCCCTAGTTCACATTCTGACAATACCAGCTATCCTGTGGCAGCAGCCCAGTTTTGCATTCTAGACTACCCTCCTGGACTGGCTTTGTCTTTCCAGCAGCCTTGGTATAACGGTGTACCCCCATGCAAAGGTTGTTGGTGTTGTGTTGTGCTGTGCCCCTTGATGCCCCTGTGTAGGAAAGTACCATCTTGCCTGGCATGTTACCCCCATTTGTACTTGTGTGTCAGGTTGTTTATGCCTGTCTCACTGGGATCCTGCTAGCCAGGACCCCAGTGCTCATAGTTTGTGGCCTGAATGTATGTCCTTGTGTGGTGCCTAACTGTGTCACTGAGGCTCTGCTAACCAGAACCTCAGTGCTTATGCTCTCTCTGCTTTTAAAATTGTCACTGCAGGCTAGTGACCATTTTAACCAATTCTGATTGGCACACTGGAACACCCTTATAATTCCCTAGTACATGGTACCTAGGTACCCAGGGTATTGGGTTCCAAGAGATCCCTATGGGCTGGAGCATTTCTTTTGCCATCCATAGGGTTCTCAGACAATTAATACACAGGACTGCCACTGCAGCCTGAGTGAAATAACGTCCACGTTATTTCACAGCCATTTTACACTGCACTTAAGTAACTTATAAGTCACCTATATGTCTAACCCTCACTTAGTGAAGGTTAGGTGCAAAGTTACTAAGTGTGAGGGCACCCTGGCACTAGCCAAGGTGCCCCCACATTGTTCAGGGCAATTTCCCCGGACTTTGTGAGTGCGGGGACACCATTACACGTGTGCACTACATATAGGTCAATACCTAAATGTAGCTTCACAATGGTAACTCTGAATATGGCCATGTAACATGTCTAAGATAATGGCATTGTCCCCCCATGGCAAATCTGGTATTGGGGTGCCAATCCCATGCATCCCCGGGGCTCCAGCATGGACCCCGGGTACTGCCAAACTTGCTCTCTGGTGTTTTCACTGCAGCCACCGCTGCTGCCAACCCACAGACAGGCTTCTGTCCTCCTGGGGTCTGGGCAGCCCAGTCCCAGGAAGGCAGAACAAAGGATTTCCACTGAGAGAGCGTGTTACACCCTCTCCCTTTGGAAATAGGTGTTAAGGGCTGGAGAGGAGAAGCCTCTCCTGGCCTCTGGGAATGCTTTGAAGGGCACAGATGGTGCCCTCCTTTCATAAACCAGTCTACACCAGTTCAGGGATCCCCCAGCCCCTGATCTGGCGTGAAACTGGACAAAGGAGAGGGGAGTGACCACTCCCCTGTCCATCACCACCCCGGGGGTGGTGCCGAGAGCTCCTCTAGTGAGTACCAGACCACTGCCATCTTGAAAGCAGAGGTGTGAAGGCACAATGGAGGCTTCTGAGTGGCCAGTGCCAGCAGGTGACATCAGAGACCCCTCCTGATAGGTGCTTACCTGGTTAGGTGGCCAATCCTCCTATAAGGGCTATTTATGGTCTCTCCTGTGGGTTTCTTGTCAGATAACGAATGCAAGAGCTCACCAGAGTTCCTCTGCATCTCCCTCTTCAACTTCTGCCAAGGATCGACCGCTGACTGCTCCAGGACTCCTGCAAAACCACAACAAAGTAGCAAGACAACTACCAGCAACATTGTAGTGCCTAATCCTGCCGGCTTTCTCAACTGTTTCCTGGTGGTGCATGCACTGAGGGCTGTCTGCCTTCACCCTGCCCTGGAAGCCAAGGAAAAATCTCCCGTGGGTCGACAGAATCTTCCCCTTGCTAATGCAGGCACCAAATTTCTGCATCACCAGTCCTCTGGGTCCCCTCTCATCTCAACGAGCATTTGTCCCTGGACCACAGGAGCTGGATCCAAGTGACCCTGACAGTCCAGTGGTCCTTCTGTCCAAATGTGGTGGAAGTAAGTCCTTGCCTCCTCACGCCAGACAGTAATCCTGTGTACTGTGTGAACTGCAGCTGTTAGGGCTTCTGTGCACTTTAGCAAGGAATCCTTTGTGCACAGCACAGCCCAAGTCCCCAGCACTCCATCCGGCATTGCTCAACTCGCTGAGTTGACCACCGGCTCCAGGGATCCTCCTTTGTAGTGGCGAGATGACCACCGCGCTCAAATTTCTTGAACACCTGTTCAAGTGCTTCTTTGGGTGCTGCCTGCTTCTGCATGGGCTCTCTGTCTTGCTGAGCGCCCCCTCTGTCTTCTCCTCCAAGGGTGACCTCCTGGTCCTTCCTGGGCCCGGGCAGCACCCATTTTATTCAACCGCAACCTTTGCAGCTAGCAAGGCTTGTTTGCAGTCTTTATGTGTGTAATCAACTCTGCATCCTCCAGCACGCCGTGGGATATCTTCTGTGCAAAGGAGAATTTCCTGGCATTTTCCATTGTTGCAGAATCTTCAGCTTCTTCCACCCAGAGGCAGCCATTTTGCACCTTCATCTGAGGTTTAGTTGGCTCCTGCCCCCCCTGGACACTTGTGTGACTCTTGGACTTGGTCCCCTTCCTTTGCAGGTCCTCAGGTCCAGGAATCCGTCTTCAGTGCTTTGCAGTCTGTTGTGGTCTTTGCAGAATCCTCTATCATGAGTTTAGAGTGTTTCTGGAGAAGTAGTATCACTTTACTCCTACTTTTCAGGGTCTTGGGGTTGGGTGTCTTGCACACCCTTAGTGTTTTCTTACACTCTCAGTGACCTTCTACACACTACACTAGCCTACGAGTCCATTTGTGGTTCGCATTTCCCTTTCAGAGTATATGGTTTGTGTTGCCCCTAGGCCTATTGTATCCTATTGTTTTCTACAGTGTTTGCACTACTTTTCTAACTGTTTACGTACCTGATTTTGGTTTGTGTGTATATTTTGTGTATTTTACTTACCTCCTAAGGGAGTATATCCTCTGAGATATTTTTGGTACATTGCCACTAAAACAAAGTACCTTCATTTTTAATAACACTGAGTATTGTGATTCTTATGATGTAGTGCTATATGATATAAGTTGTATAGTAGGAGCTTTGCATGTCTCCTAGTTCACCCTAAGCTGCTCTGCTATAGCTACCTCTATCCGCCTAAGCTGCTAGAACACTACTAATCTACTAATAAGGTATAACTGGACCTGTCACAAGGTGTAAGTACCATAAGGTACCCACTATGAGCCAGGCCAGTCTCCTACACCCTGCACAACCCATGCACCCGTGCCGAGCCCCTTGCCCCTTTCCACTGCCTGATTTCCATGGCTTACATGCATTGTGTTGTAGGTATGTACCTCCCCCTGCTTGTAATGGACATTTAGGTATTTTTGTCCCCCATTTAACTCACCCTGAATATGTGTTGTTTCCTGGTAGTCTGCGCTGTCCTGCGATTCCTGTGATGATCTCCTCCGGGATGACGGATGCAACTTATCCTCCATCTTGTCCAGGGCCTCCTGCGGTGTTGGACTCCCACCTCCAGTCTGCAGTGCTGCCTTCCTGTTCCTTGCCATTTTCTCCTTTGTCCTGCACTTGCAGTCATGCCAACATTTCTTGCAGTTCTCCTGACTCTGCCACACTGTTTATCTTGTCGACAATTTGTTGCCAAATTGCCTCTCTCCCCCCAATTGGCAATTTAAAGGTAATGAAAAGTTGATGCTGGTGCTCCGTCTCCTCTCTGACCAGTATTTCTTTCTCCTCTGCACTGAAACAACACTTCCTTTTCTTCTTGTCTCTCCCCTGGGTCTTGTCTGTGTCCTCCTGGCTGGATCCTGGTAGATTGAGGTCTCCCTGGGCTCTCTCCTGGCTTCTAGGATCCATTTTGGGGCTCCTTAGCACTCTTTGCTGCGTTTGTGCCTCTTTTTCATGCTATTGCGGTGGAAAATGGCACATATCCGGTTTGCGACATTTCCCGCGTCACAAACAGGATTAGTCATTTTACCTGCGTTAACGTCATTTTGCTCTACGACTCGGCGCAATGGTTAGCGTAAAAAAAAAATACTCTAACCCTTGCTTAGCGCCACCATGCGTCACAGTATAGATTTGACGCACAGGTGGACAGGTGGAGCTTAGCCCACGTTAAAACCTTTGACGCAAATCTGCGTTAGTGCAGTTTTGCATCAAAAAGTATAAATATGCCCGAAGTTCCTCAAAGATGCCCGTACTGTTTAAAAAAGTAAATGGTTCCCTACTGAGAAAAATGCCATTGAAAGCAGGCATTGGTCCCTTGCACCAATGCCTACTCCCCTGGAGTCAGACAACACAATTCCCAAATCGGTTATCATTTCCTTTGAGGAGTCAGTAACTGGTCAATGGTTTGTAACTGGAGTTGTGAATACATACTGAGTTGCACATTGGAAAGAATGCTTTTTTCGCACAGTTCCAGACAGCAAAATGGTATGGTTTGCAAAGGTGTCTAAGTTTTGTACATTGTAAATATTATTTTGCAATTGAAAACCCTGTACTTTTGCCAATCACAGGGTTTTCAATTGCAAAATTGTTTAGTACATCTGGTCCTTAGTGAATGAATACAATTCTACAGGAACAATTTCAAAAGTCCCTCATACACATTTGTTCATATTTACACATATTTTACTTTAGTGGTTACACTGATCTCTTCTTCTAGATGTGCATTTTTCCTGAAATACCAAACTTCATTCAGGCCACACTTTTTGTGAGCTGTATTTATCACATGCTTGGGTGTGATCGTCCATGCATTATAATGAGAGAAATACAAAACACAAAAGCTGTGTGAATCAGGTTAGTTAATAATCATATGCCACTCGTGGAAATTAATTCGTGAATTACACCTAATTCTGGCATGCCAGAGATCTGTTTTCTGGCATTGAGAAATCATCCCTCTAGTAGACCATTCGCCTGTATCCCAAAATGACTACACATGCATTCCTCTCTATTAAACAACTGGCAGGGAGTTCTTGGAAACAGAAATATTTATTTTTTGGATAGACTTTGCTGCATACATCAAGATAAAATTCATTTGACGTCTCATCCCAATGTCCAGGTATGCCTAAGAATTCTTGACTTCCTGCTTCCCCTGTTAAGTACTGTAAAAGTTATTTTAAGCCTTGCATGATCTGACTCGAGAAAACTGTCCCTGTACAGTAAAAGGATGGCTGTTTCTGCTAAATGGACCAGCAGGAGCAGTAATGCATTTTTGTGGCACGCGACAGAGAGACTTGCGATGTCTCATTTTGAGATTGAGGCCCATATTGCTGGGAAAATGACGGAGCGCGGCGCTGTGCCAAAATTAGCAGCACCCCGCTCCATCATTTTCACAACGCAGGGATGCGCTGTATTTAATTCAAGACGGCACACCCCCGCGTTGTCCCATGATCTGGCGCTAAATTTAGCTGCAAGGATGTCTGCGTTGCGGGGTGTGATTGTTTATGTGCGTGAAGGTGTCCGTTCCTGCACATAAGTAATCATTAGTGGCGATTTGGCACTTCTGTGTGTGCTGTAGAATGCAGCACATGCGGAAGTGCCAAAGCGTAATTTTCAAATTATTGCGTATGTGCAGGAAGAGACACCTTCCCGCACATGAGCGAAATTTCTGGCATTTTGCTCTTTCTATGCATGCTGCAGAATGCAGCACACATAGCAAAGGCAAAAAAAGAGAAGGTATAAAGGTATTCCTCCTTGTTGTGCCTTGCTAATGCCAACCCCAGGGTGGCGTTAGATTTTGGCACTGCCTTAGGTTTACAAAATATCATAAATCTGAGGCAGCGTCACAATGCAATGACTGTTCCTGTGGCACGCCCACAGCAACACCTATTGCACGCCACTCCCAAAAAAAGTGGCTTAACTCCACGTTGTAAATACGGTGCAGGGCATACCCCCAACAGAGTGTCACATAAAGTGACGCTCCGGTGGCGCTAGGGACTCATAAGTATGCCCTAAGTACTGTGGGGCAAGGAGATATACAAATGGAGCAAGCTCTCATGTAGAAGTGGTCAATGGTCCAATAAGGAATGACGGATAAGGGTTCATGGAAAGCCTCAATTGAACTATGTATGAGCTGAATTTTATTGCGTAGTATTTATGTATGCTCCTCTGACTTTACAGGACAGCAGAAAAGTTCTCCTAGAGACTTTTCTATCGGTTGGGTGGGTGAATTGATTGAAGCGAGCTGTGAGCAGATTTCTCCCATGTTTTGCTGCTCAAGTTGTGCAAGTTGGGTCAAATGTTAAATCAGCCCTGATGTATCACTGTAAGCCTAAAATTAGTATAATTAGACCTAGTAGAGGAGAAGTTGAATGAAATCTCCTCAAATGCAGACTGGTTATTTCTAGTTCCTAATTTAGTTTATCACTGATCAACTCTTTAGGAAGGTCAAGCCAGGTGTAAATCGTCTGCCATCCGAAAATGTAAGAATGAAGAAAATGAGGGAATTGTAGTTTTTGGCTCCGTTATTTCAAAACCCGAGCCACAATAGACAGCTGACATGTTCACGTTCATAGGACATTTCTCTCTAATTGGGACTAGCCTGAAAACCATCCGTTAGTAGACTCATGGTCTTGGTAAACCCTTGAAAGTTTTCACTAATGACAATGTTGCTATTATGAGACAAAAAAAATACGAAATAGCACTGCCACCAAACATTGAAAATAATTGTATTTTAATATAAATTGTATACGGCAATCTCCTTCTAACAGGCTTCACAGACGTAAATCAAAAAACAATGTAAAACATTCCTGGATTCGGGGAGTTTCCTACAAGTGCAAAAACAGTTGTTGTAACTAAAAATGGAAGCTTTTTATGAGAGGCACCAGAATCCAGGGACCCAACACATCAGCAGCAGATGCAGAAAATAGTACTTCCTAACAGCATAAACACTCAGGAATACCAGATGCAGGAACCCTGGGTCTAGTTTTTCCGGGTGCAGAGATGCTTATGTTAAGTCTCTGGAGCTGGCAGTGGCCAGAGATTCAAGATGATTCCCACCTTTAGATTAATATCCATATTAGTCAAATAATGGCATTAGTAAATTTCTGCATAATTTTCAACATTCTGCCCCCTGACAAGTTAGGAAGTTTAGTGATGGGATACTGGGTGGCCGGAACTAATGGTTTATGATGGCAGTTATGCCCCTACTTCTTGCTGTTACGGATTATTCCACCTGGAATGGAGAAAACCTGCTGTCTAGTTAAATAGGACAATATTCACATGGGAATCTTCATTTCTTGTAAAATAGTATGCCTTTTCCAAGAATCTTTCACCTTTTTTTAGATACAGGGGTTGGGTGTGGGGGTATGGAAGATATTTAGGAGAAGGAAAGGGTGAAGGGAGACAGGGGAACGCGTTCTATATTCGCCTGCGCCATAGGATGTAGTTGGTGCACACAGGGCCGGCTTTTGCGCTGGTGGTTCCCGGTACAACAGTCTTTTATAGAACTCCTCTATCCCATGACCTCCTTCTCTGCGAATTTCCTCACTACCACTCTCCAACAGCACACACATCCCCCCGTTCCATCTCGCTGACATACATTGAATTTTTTTATAGTTCTCATTGTTCACTCACATTCAGTTCTGTTATATGCAGGGTACACGTTCTTTGCAACAGGCGTGTTAACCCTCGGCGCTACTTTAGGATGCATCAAAAATTCCACTAGACAATACTCCTGAAAACTGCTGCATGATCAAGGAGGTTCACTGCTTTTAAACCAATAGTTATTTTTAAAGAAGGTGCCCCCCACCATAGTCAGCGCCACGTGTGGCTGCATTGGTCGCACTCTGTAATGCGTATGCCCGCTGCCTCTAACCAATATGCACTCAGGGGGTCATTACGACAGTAGCCGCCCGCCAGGCGGTAACCGCCTTGCGGGCGCCAATGCGGCCGCACTCACGCGGCCCTCATTATGACAATCCCGCTGGGCCGGCGGGCGCAAACCAAGTTTGCGCCCGCTGGCCCAGCGGGAATGAGGCCGCAACATAAGAGGCGGCTCCTAATGGAGCCGGCGGTGTTGCAGCCGTGCGATGGGTGCAGTTGCACCCGTCGCACTTTTCACTGTCTGCTATGCAGACAGTGAAAAGCTGGCCTGGGCCCTGTTAGGGGGCCCCTGCACTGCCCATGCCAGTGGCATGGGCAGTGCAGGGGCCCCCAGGGGCCCCAGGACACCCCTTACTGCCAGCCTCTTCCTGGCGGCGCAAACCGCCAGAAACAGGCTGGCGGTAGGGGGGGTCATAATCCCCAGGGCAGCGCTGCTTGCAGCGCTGCCCTGGCGGATTATCACCGCCGGGGCTAAAACGGCGGTAAACCACCAGCCCCGGCGGTGCGACCGCGGCGCTACTGCCGCGGTCGTAATAAGGGCCTCCGTACCGCCAGCCTGTTGGCGGTACGGACGCCACATTACCCCTGGCGGTCGTAATGACCACCTCAGTGTTTCCAGCTGTCATTTCAGACTGGTAAAACTGAACCCAATGTTCTTCCATATGGCAATCATGGTTTCAAGACCACAAGGGGGCCTGTAATTAGAAGGACTGGTATCAAACCCAGGAATACAACTGCACCCAAATTGTGACCAGACCCAAAGTAGGCATAATGGATGAATATTTAGTATACTAAGCATGATGCACTGCAAAATATCATTGATTGGCAAATAGGCATAGACCACTGGTTAAATGTGCATAAATCTAAAATCACTTCAGAATGCCTAGTCAATGGGGATGTGCTAAAAGGATCATTGGGAATAATGGAATGATGAGATGATGGGCTGCATTCTCTTAAGAGTCCACTGGTGGCTGTGTAGTTTAATGATTACCCATGCTAAGTGAAAGTTAACCTCTTCAGTGCGGGCGTCGGCCATTGGCAGAGGCCCTCACTGCGTCCCTGGTGCGAGTCACAACCAGTGGTCAACACTGGGGAGGCAGTTTAAAAATCCTCTGATGCGTAGGATTATTATTTTTTTTATTTAAAAAATCCTGGGAGAAGATCTTCCATGTCTCCCCCGTCTCCCCACCTGCCCCTTTGTGACATCAGCATGACACGAGGCGCTCTGACGTCACTATCTGTTTTCCCCTCTGGTGGAGAAAACAGGCACAAACGAGCCTTCCTGACATTCGGGAAGGCCTCGTTTGATAGGGGAGCTTCTGAATGGGTTTCCTGGCCCTCGATCAAAATATATCTATATATAGATACGTTATATATATATATATATATATATATATATATATATATATATATATATATATATATATATATACATACATATAGATATATATATACATATAGATATATGTTTCTCCAAATGCCACTGAAAATGCTGAACACTTAGTGATGGGTGCCTCCATACCAGCAAAAACGGCTTCACTTCAAAGCCATAAAGGAGCACTCTCAAGGTTTGCAGCTAAGTTCATTTCCCCAGCATGACGCGTTTTGGCTAAAAGCCTTTCTAAAATGCCAGCAAAATAAAAAGGCACTGTATTCAGCTGTTTAAATAGTTTCCCTTCATTGTTAGTTTTGGTATTAGTCATCAATGAGAAAGGACTTCAGTTCATCCATAAATCACTTAGCTAAGAGCGCTGCCATTTTAACCTGTGTTGTTTATAGTTTTAAAGTCCCAGTTACAGTCTCACATAGATTTTGCCATCCTAGTGATTCTGGGCACATTAAAACTGTCATTGTAATCGGCGCGCTTTCAGCATGAAAACTCAATGTTGTTGTCCTGTGACTAATGCTAATCCATGTAGTCATGTCCTGTAAAATCAACAAGTATCTCAATATTTCATGGCTGTTGCAGTTCTGGCATTTATAATTATAAGTTTCTCCAAATGGCACTGAAAATGCCGAACACTTAGTGATGGGTGCCTCCTCCGTGCAAGTGGCATACACGTAAAACATACCAGCAAAAACGGCTTTACTTCAAAGCCATAAAGGAGCACTCTCAAAGTTTGCAGCTAAATGCCTTTCTCAAATGCCAGCAAAATAAAAAGACACTCCTATTCAGCTGTTTAAATAGTTTCCCTTCATTGTTAGTCATCACTGAGAAAGGACGTCAGCTCATCCATAAATCACTTAGCTAAGAGCGCTGCCATTTTAACCTGTGTTCTTTATAGTTATATATATTTATATAGATATGTCTCTAGATATATATATATACATATACATATATATATATACATATATAAATATATATATATATACATATACATTTATAGCGATCACTTTTGTCAATGCATGTGTGGTTTTCCTGGGGGCTGCGAAAACCACACCCACATTTAAAAGTGATCTCTTTATATATATATATATGTAAAGAGATCACTTTTATATATATATGTATATATGTGTGTGTGTATATATATATATATATGTGTGTGTGTATATATGTATGTCTATACATACATATATATATATATATATATGCATATATATATATATATATATATATTCACCACCAGTTCTCTTGCGGTTGCAGCTTGCGTCTTCAAAGCAATGCACATACTTCAACTGACCCGTTTCTTTTAGGCAGCAATAAAAAAAGTCAAGTAATGCTTGTGATTATGTTTCTGCCATAAAAGGATCTGACTTTTGTCAATTGGCAGTTTTGATGCCATAAAGTAGCACAGAAGGTTTATATGCCTACTGCAAGGATCAAAACTGTATTATATGTGAATAGCTGAGTAGATTAGTAAAGCCAGCCATTACCTGAGCTATAATACAAATGAAATCTGTGTGTGAGGTGGGCTATGGAGAGATAAAATGCACTTTTGTTGGGTGGTAGTCAGGGAATCGGAGAAGGAGGTAATGGGAGTGGGGGAACCCATAGTGATTGTTGGACTGGGTGCTAGAGGTGCTAAAGACTGTGATGATTGGTATGGGACAAAGTGAGGTAATAGTGAGTCTTTTTTTGTTTTTTTGAGTGTCTTGAGAGAACATGCTGATTGAGGGAAGAAGCAAAGGCAAGGTGCCCTTTACTGTTGCAGGTATCACACACACCCACCAGCAATTTTGTGACTGTCTACGTAGGCTAGTGTTTTAGAGCAACAGTTTAGCCACTAGCAGAGATGGCATCTCGTTGAATGACTGCTGCTCAAGCCCTAACTCAGTTTAAGGAGGACAGCTCTAACGTAGGATCAGAGACTGAGACAGCAGACACTGAGAGAGCTTTAGAGGGACAGGACAATGTCGCAGACTTTGGGAGTGATTTTTCAGTCGTTGGAGTCCCATTCGATAACTCTTCCAGTGATTATGAGGGAGGTGATGAAGACAGTCCTGCTGTCCTTTCACAAGCACAGTCTGTGCAGCTGGACAATAGCGGGTTAGCCCAACCCAGAGAGCAGGTGCAGGCAGCAGCATGCACAGAGAGAGTACTCTCTTGGGAGCTCCCCAGTTTAGTTCATCCTCAAATTCCACCACCCAAATCATATTATGGAGACATCAAAATTATCTATCACAAAACAACCTGGTTTTGTAAGGCAGGCACCTGCGTTTTTTGGTCCTGGGCTTGGCGGCCATATTGGGAAACCTGCCAATCCCAGATATTTCTGGAAACTAGACATCCAGGGGAGAATACAGAGGTATGACTTGTATGGATTTCCCAAAGTCTTTATACCCAGAATACTCTGCAAAGCTGAGACGTTGAATAAAACCTATATTTTTTCATGCATTTCTGTCATACAAACTACAGGAATATTTTCGGATCCACAAAATTCCTACCACCCAGTCTTTCCCCACTTGATTGCCTGTACCTAGGGCCTGCGTCAGGAATGGATGACCCCAGGGTCAACAATTGATCTCATGTAAGGACCAACATGGACCGTTGTGTGATCTATTCCTGACATGGGCACCAAGCCTACCCACACAATTGAGGCACTATTTTTATTGGGAGACTTGGGGGAATGCTGGGTGGTAGGAAATGTGTGACTCCTCTCAGATTCCAGAACTTTCTACACCGAAATTTGAGGAAAAAGTGTTTTTTTGCCACATATTGAGGTTTGCAAATGATTCTGGGTAACAGAACCTGTGAGAGTGCCACAAGTTACCCCATCCTGGGTTCACCTAGGTGTCTAATGCACAGGTTTGGATGGTTTTCCTAGGTACCGGCTGAGCTAGAGACCAAAATCCACAGCTAGGCACTTTCCAAAAAACACATCAGTTTCAATGTAAAAATTTGATATCTCCATGTTGCGTTTTGGGACATTTCCTGTCGTGGGCACTGGGCCTACCAACACAAGTGAGACACCATTTTTACTGGGACACTTAGGGGAATGCTGGGTGGAAGGAGGTTTGTGGCTCCTCTCAGATTCCAGAACTTTGCAGCACTGAAATCTGAAGAAAAAGTGTTTTATTTGCCAAATTTTGAGGTTTGCAAAGGAGTCTGGTTAACAGAACCTGGTGAGAGCCCCACAAGTCACCCCATTCTGATTTCCCCTAGGTGTCTAGTTTCAGAAAAATATAGGTTGAGCTAGAGGCCAAAATCCACAGCTAGGCCCTTTGCAAAAACCCGTCCGTTTTCATTGGAAAAATGTGATGTGTCCACATTGTGTTTTGAGGCATTTCCTATTGCTGGCACTAGGCTTACCGGCACAAGTGAGGTACCATTTTTATTGGGAGACTAGGGGAAATGATGAGTGGAAGGAAGTTTGTGGCTCCTCTCAGATTCCAGAACTTTGCAGCTCCAAAATGTGAGGAAAAAGTGTTTTTTTGCCAAATGTTGAGGTTTGCAAAGGATTCTGGGAAACAGAACCTGGTGCGAGCCCCACAAGTCACCTCATTCTGAATTCCCCTAGGTGTCTAGTTTTAAAAAATGCACAGGTTTGAAAGATTTCCCTTGAGCTAGAGTCCAAAGACCACAGCTGGGCACTTTCCAAAAAAACTATCAGATTTTGATGTCAAAATGTGATGTGTCCATGTTGCATTTCCTGTCACGGGCATTAGGCCTACCCACACAAGTGGGGTACCATTTTTATAGGAGACATGGGGGAACACAGAATAGCAGAGCAAGTGTTATTGCCCCTTGTCTTTCTCTACATTTTTCCTTCAAAATCTAAGACAGTGTGTAAAAAAGAAGTATATTTGAGAAATGCCCTGCAATTCAAGTGCTAGTATAGGGACCCTGGGATTCAGAGATGTGCAAATAACCACTGCATCTCAACACCTTATCTTGTGCCCATTTTGGAAATACAAAGGTTTCCTTGATACCTGTTTTTCAATCTTTATGTTTCACCAAATGAATTGCTGTATACCTGGTATAAATGAAAACTTATTGCAAGGTGCAGCTCATTTATTGGCTCTTGGTACCTAGGGTTCTTAATGAACCTGCAATCCCTATATATCCCCACAACCAGAAGAGTCCAGCAGATGTAACAGTGTATTGCTTTAAAAAATCTGCCATAGCTGGAAAAAGTTATGGAAGAAAACGTGGAAGGAAATGACTCTTTGTTCACCTCAATTTCAATATATTTTTATTTAGCTGTTACTTTCTGCAGGAAAACCTTGAATGCTCTACACAAATGACCCCTTGCTGAATTCAGAATTTTGTCTACTTTTCAGAAATGTTTAGCAGTTTGGGATCCAGCATTGGTTTCATACCCATTTCTGTCACTAACTGGAAGGTGGCGGAAAGCACAAAAAATAGTAAAGATGGGGTACGTCCCAGTAAAATGCCGAAATTGTGTTGAAAAATTTGGTTTTCTGATTCAGGTCTACCAGTTCCTGAATGCTGAGAAGATGGTGATTTGAGCACCGCAAACCATTTGCTGATGCCATTTTCAGGGAAAAACCCACATGCTTTCTTCAGCAGCCCTTTTTGACCCATTCTTCTGAAAAAAACTGAAATTGTAGTTGTATTTGGGCTAATTTCTTGGCCTCCTCCAGGGGAACCCACAAACTCTGGGTACCTTTAAAATCTCTAAGATGTTGGAAAAAAAGGACATACATTTTGTGTGGATAGCTAATGTGGACAAAAAGTTGTGAAGGCCTAAGTGTGAACTACCCCAAATAGCCAAAAAAGGGATCAGTGCGGGTGGGGGGAGGCCCAGCAGCTAAGGGGTGAACTTTCTTCAGCAATTGTTATTGTTTACCTTCCAGGATGTGTTTTTGCTTACACAGGAAAGTGAAAGTTAACTATCTTCAGCAGATCTTATTGTTTCCCTATCAGGATATGTGGGTTAAATGGCTATTACATAAAGCTGGTACTGCTATTTAGCAAATGCTGAAGAAAAATGAGCATAGCTTTAATATGCATGAGGGATGATGGGTGTTCCATTGCCATTGAATCTGTTTAGAAATATATTAGTATTGTTCAAGGTAGAAAATGAGGATAGGGATTTTCTACATAGGGATGATGGGCATTAAATGCCTATTACATACACCTGTAATACATATACCTGGAAAATGGGCATAGTTGTGGTCTGCATGGAGGATCATGGGGGTTACGTGGTGATTGAATATATTTGGAAATGCATTAGGATTGTTCAAGGTAGGAAATAGGGATAGGGCTTTTCTACATCAGGGATGGTGCGTGTTAAATGGTTTGACATATACCTACCACAGTATTTTCATGATTACTGTAAGGTAATGGTAATAGCCACTTTGCTCACAGGGGATGTTGGGTGCTAAACAGCAGTTGAACACCTTTCCCCTACCTTGTATTTGTCCTGTTAAGAAAATGGAAATGGATAATGTTTAAAGGGGGGATTATGGGTGGTAAATGGCTGTTACATACCCTGGGTATGCTATGTACCATGGCGGTAAGTACTGCCAACAGGCTGGTGTTACGTACCACCATATTATGACATTGGAGGGTTGGCTGAAGCCAACCCGCCAATGTACCGCTCCAACCACCACGGCGGTAACAGCCGCCGGGTTGGAGATCTACATCTCCACCCCGGTGGACGTCACTGTTCTGCCTGCGGGATTATGACCCCACCTACCGGCATGGTTATCGTGGCTTCCTTACCGCCACGAAAACCATGGTGGTAGGCACTATCAGTGACAGGGAATTCCTTCCCTTTTACTAATAGGGGTCTCCTCCCCTTCCTTCTCCAGTTACCCCCGCCTCTCCAAAGCTCCATCCCTACCCCCTACATTCACGCCCCCTTGACACACACACACATACACACACCCTTTTCCCACAAACATCAATGCATGCATACATCCACTCACAAACACCCGCACACACTTTCAAACATGCACGCACACACGCATTCACAAAACACAACATACACGTACTCACAACTCCATACATGCAAACTTGAATCCAACACGCAACACACACCCGCATCCACGCACATACAAACATACACACAGTCATCCCCCACACACACACAGAGCACCCCCCGCCCCCCTCCCCTGTCGGAGACCCTACTTGTGGGACCTGTGGCAAGGGTCCTCTGGCAGGAGACAGGACAGGGCGCTGCTGCCACCAGCAGCACCTGCCAGCAGAACACCGTCAGGCTGAATTATGGGTCATAATACGGCTGGCGACAGTCTACTGGTGTGGTGCTGCTGCCACCTTATTGGCATCTGCCGACATGGCCAGAGCCAGATTTCAGCCATCCTTCTGGCAGAAATCCAGCAGTGGTCAAATTATGGCCGCTGTGATGGTCTTTTGGCAGCCGTTGCCACAGCAATAGGTTGTTTTTACCACCAGTATCAAAATGAGGGCCTATGCATTCTCCATTGTAATGGAGCAGACATACCATCAAAAGTTTTGTCTGTCTGCCATTTTTATTAACAGCTGGACCTTAGGTTTAATTACAGTAGAGACTACTCTGTTTCTGCCATGATTTAACCTCTCCAATGGCCCGGTGGAGAAAGGGCTGTTACAGGTAGACCTCTAATCCCTCCCACCTAATTTAACATTTAGCATGTTGAGCATGGAGGTCTCTTGTTTTTTTTTTAGGATCACCTGGAGAAATTGCTCCACCAGCTAAGAACGGCCATGCTTTGCCACCCACAGAATCGGAAAATAGCTATCAATATGCCTATTCTTTCCACCTCCCTGCCAGGAGAGGATTCCCATGTTGAGTCAATTAAGCTGAAGGCTCCGCTCCTGCTGGCGCCAGGCCTCCCCTCCAATGAATCATCTTTAAAGGATTAAAAGCATACTCATTACAGTTACAGGGCCACAAAAGAGTTATGTACTATTATTTGTCATCACTACCTTCCAGAGTTGGAAGAGGGAATTTTGCATGCCTGCTGCCTTCCTTGGATATGGTAGGTGTTTCTCAGGCTCTATCTCCGGAATCAAACCCTGATTCCCTGTTACTTGTGGTCACCATGGAAAGCACAGAAAGTACCATCAAAAGTTGATAGGGCAGGTCGGAGCACAAAAGCATGTGATTGACTAAGTTAGTTGATGTTCGTCACACAGTATCTTCATCTGAAGTAGCAGGGTGGCAGCCTTGTGACTCCAATCACTGCTTTTGTGGGTTGGAAGGATGTACAACAGGATGCACTGGGCATTCCTTGGGCCCGAGTTAATGATCCATGCAGAAGGAGGAACACAGTGCAACATTTCCCATTGATTCGGTTCCTTGAGCCTTAAAGCTGTTGTCTTGCATGTGTTGGTTTGGCCAAGGTTGGCAGGCTCAGCTGACGCTGTATCGCTGGAACAACCCCACTTATCCGGGCAATGCTGAGGGGTCCACACTGCACGGGCTTCCCTCTGTGCTGTTGGTGAGTTTGGAGGTGGTGATCATAATCTGTGTTGGGATCTGGTCTTCAATGGAGATAGTTGCATAGACCATTGTACAGCCCCTTTTCACTGATCAGGGGAGAGAAATGCTCTCTTGAATGATACTGGGCTATAACACTCACAACCGTAGTCAGCAACCAGGCACTTTCTGATCTTTGTCAACAAACAGCTGCTGGACTCTTGAGTCGGTAGAGTTCCATACCTGCTTGCAAGAAGGGGAAGTCTTTCATGGCCCTGAAACTTCTGAAAAACAGGAAGCAAGCCAGAAAGCCCTTGGACTCACTCTGGGTTCAAACAAGATGGGTGCAGTCCTTGTCCTCAGCAAGGCAGAGATAGCAGGCACCAGGGAAGCTCAGCAAAGTAGGTAAGCAGTTCCTTGAAACTGTCAGTCAAGGCAAAGTGGCAATCCTTACAGCACAGCAGTCATTACTCCATCAGAGTTCTTCCCAGGTTCAGTAGTGACTGATTTAGTGTGGTCAGAAACCCAGTACTTACACCCAGATTTGCCTTTTATGTAGTGAGTGACTTCAAAGAAACTTTCTGAAGTGCACACAGATCCCTTTAAGCCTATTCCTGTCTGCCAAACTATATGTGAGGGGTAATCAGTCCTTTGTCGGGGGTCAGGCCACTTCCCTTTGAAGTATATGTGTGAGCCCCTCCCATCCTTTCCTGCCCAGGAAAACCCATCAGTGTGTAGATGAATGAAGATGCAGTTGAGTGTCCTGTGTTGTGGCTGTCTAGAGGGAAGGCACACATGTAGCTGTCACTCCACTGAGCCCAGATGTGTATTGGTGGTAGGCTGTCAGGCACACAAAGCAGTAAGATCAGAGAAGTGCCCACTTTCTAAAAGTGGCATTTCTAAAATAGTAATATTAAATCTGACTTAATCGGTAAAGGGGGTTTATAATTTCCATTCCAATTATATGAAACATGATGTAGCCACTCCTTTCAGATCAAGAATTACATCTTAAGAATATATAAAGAATTTCCAGGGCTGGCCTATGAGAAGAAGGCCTCACAGTAGGGAAAAATAACTTTGGGAGTACTGTAAAACTTAAACATACAGCTAATGCCTTTTACCTGCATAGCACCCTGCTCTATGGGTTACTCAGGGCCTAACCTAGCGGTGACTTTCATGTGATGACAGAGGTGTTTAAGGCTTGGCAAGAGGTTCTAAATCCCAAACCAAAGAGGCAATGAAACTGCACATGCAGGTTCGGCAGTGGCAAGCCTGAGACGTGTTTAAGGGCTATCCAAGCAGGGGGCAGAATCAGTGCTACAGGCCCACTAGTAGCAATTAATTGTCCTGCCCTGGGTATATGGTATACCATTTCACAAAAGACTTACAAGTAGATTAAAAATGCCAATTGTGTATACACCAATGTTACCAGGTATAAGGAAGAAGCACATTGGCAGTGGTGAAGTGTTCTAAAGTCCTAAGGCCAACAAAAAGATGCAGCCAAAAGTGGAGGTAAACAGGCAAAGATTTGGGGGATGACCACCCTAATAATGACAGATCTAACACTGATTTATTGAGCCATTGGCAGTTTCACTATACTGGCCATGTGTACTTACTTGTGCCTAGCTTAATCTGTGAGACAAGCATATGCTACTGGTAGGATTGACCAGGAAGTCACACCTGCTATATGGGGTTGGGGGAGATGCACACCCATCCTGGACTGACCTTTGTACCACTTGGGAGCCTGCAGTATGGAGAAAGTCCCTGTCTGGGGGCTTGCAGGGGAACAGGCCAGTAACATGGATGCCTGTGTTCCTGGCTGGCTCTGCAATGATGATGGGAGAGGCAGGCTGAGGTGCAGCCTGAACGAGATGGAGGGGTGCTGGGGACATACCTCTGAATGTTCATTTTGAGCTGCTGTGGAAATGTGCTGGCTGGAAGAGGGTGGCAGTGTGGTGCATGGGACCGAGACCAGCAGGGGGCGTCTGAGCCCTGGTGTAACCTGACTCCCTCAACTCAGATCAGCCACTGGGAGGGGCAAACTGCCAGGCTGCTCGGCCTTCACTCTGCTGGTTAGGGCATCCAAGAAAGGCAGGCCCTTGAGTCAGACGGTTCCTGGTGCGGTGGAAGCTCTTTGCTTAAAATAACAGCTGAGAATGGTCAGGCAATCTATCCCTAAATGGACCAAGCATGCCCAGTCAGTTGAAGTATGGTGCTGGCCAAACTGTTCCCAGGCAGGCCGCCCTGTGTGGGGATGTCGGCTTTATGTCCATATCTGCTTTCTACATGTGCAGGTTCAAGGGAAAGGCCTTTCGAAAAAGCTCACTGAATGACAGTGGGGACATTCAGGGAAAATGCACCCGACCTCCTGGACCCCTGACTGGTGACTGGATGTGGAGGATAGCCATCTGGTTGTGGCATCTGCTCACCCTTGGAGGGGACAGGAACTCTGAGGCTGCATTCTTAGAGTCCCAGCTAGGCTTCAGGCAAGGGGGGACTGACTGAGCTCTGACCCTGGGCCCAGAGGCACCTTTAAATTATTCCAAAATGGGGGGGTGGCCCTCCTGGGCCCTGCAAGACCCCATACCGGGTGCTTTGCCAGGTGGTGAGCCACAGAAGGGAGCCCTTGGACTGGGGCTACTGCTCCAGGGTCAGCCCGGGGTTCTGACCTGGGGACTGGTCAGAGCTTTTCCACCTGGGCCACCAGGGGGGCTCCCTTTATGCCTTATCAACCAGAATCCCTGATCAGGCCTCCCTGTCCAGGGCTATTGAGCCCTGCCCCTGAGCTCTGCAGCAGAGATGGCCAGCAATTGGAGCCTGGGTCCTGTCAGAGTTCTGACCAAGAGCAGAACCACAGATCCATCCATGCTGGGGGAGGGAGAAAGGTCTTCCGGGGTCGTCCGTTTCGTCTTTGCCAGGCCCCACTCTTGTGAGGGGCTGTTAGAAATGGGGTCTCTGGTTGGCAGTTAGTTTGCACTATAACCAAGCAGGGACCCTCACTCTAGTCAGAGTACGGGAGATACACAGATCAGATAACTCCTGATCTCCCTCTTATTAGCTTGGCACAAACAGTCATGCTTATTTCAGAGGCAATGTGTAAAGTATGTGTACCAACAAACGCAGTAACAGAGTGAAAACACCACAAAAGGACTCCACATCCATTTAGAAAAATAGCAAGTATTTATTTAAATCAAACAAGAGCAAAATGCCAACCTACACAAGCAAAGATATGCATTTTTAAAGTAAAAAGAGTTTTAATCCATAGAAATCAATAGATTTGTTGTTTTAGCAAAATGTACCTGGTATGCGTCAAAAGTAAAGCCGCATTGGTGAGCCTGCACCGTAAAAGCAAGCGATGCAGCCTTGTGTCAATTCTTTCTCTGTCGGGTAAGTGACGCGTTGATTTTTTCCTCAGAGGGAAGGGATACATCTGTTTCCGGACAAGCAACCTCAGGTTGGTGCCGGGATGTTGCAGGTTCTGTGGCTCAGGGACGATGCGTGGAAAATCCAGACACACAGCAGCGATGAATCCAAGATGAGTTGGTGTTATGTCAATTTTTCAATTGAAGTGCAGGCACTGCATCGATTTTTCTGCCACCTGGCTCCAGTGAGTGGATTTTCACCTTGCGTTCACCAGCTTCTCTTTTAAGGCTCCAGGGACTGGATGTTGCACCACTTGGCAGGGTAGGAGTCTCAGTAAGAGATCCCAAGTGCTGGCAGATGAAGTCTTTGATGACCCTGAGACTTCAGAGCAAGGGGCAAGCTCAGTCCAAGCCCTTGGAGAGACTTCATAGGCAGGATTTCAGAGAGCAAAGTCCATTTCGTTTCGTCTTTGGGCAAAAGAAACAGGAGCAGGCCAGCACGGGAAAGCAACAGGCAGAGTCGCAGGTCCTCCTCAAGCATCAACCTCTTCTCCTTGGCAGAGGTTCCTCTTGATCCAGAAGTAATCTAAAGCCTGTGGTTTTGGGTCCACTATTTATACTCCTTTCTGAATTTGAAGTAGGCAAACTTCAAAGGAAAGTCTCTGTTGTTCACAAGATCCTGCCTTGCCTCGGCCTTATCCCAGACACACACCAGGGGATTGGAGACTTCCTTGTGTGAGGATAGACACAGCCCTTTTAGGTGTAAGTATCAGTTTCTCCCTCCCACTCTAGCCCAGGAGACCCATCAGGATATGCAGGACACTCCTAGGCTCCCTTTGTGTCACTGTCTAGAGGGAATTCACAAACAGCCAAACTGTCAGTCTGACTCAGACGTGGATTCCACAGGCAGGCACAGGCACAGAATAGGTAAGCAAGAAAATGCCCACTTTCGAAAAGTGGCATTTTCAAACAGACAATCTAAAAAACAAGTCTACCAGAAGATGTAATTTTAAATTGTTAGTTCAGAGATCCTAAACTCCACATCTCTATCTGTTCCCAATGGCAAAACTGCACTTAAAAGATACTTAAAGACAGTCCCCATGTTAACCTATGGAAAAGATAGGCTTTGCAATCATGAAAATCAAATTTGGTAGCATATTACTATCAGGACATGTAAAACACACCAATACATGTCCTTCTTTTTAAATAAACTGTACCCTGCTTATGGTGCTACGTAGGGCCTACCTTAGGGGTGCCCTACATGTAGTAAAAGGTAAGGTTTGGGCCTAGCAAGTTGGTACACTTGCCAGGTCATACTGACAGTGCAAAACTGCACATGCAGACACTGCAGTGGCAGGTCTGAAACATGTTTACAGGGCTACTCATGTGGGTGGTCAGTCCAATTTAAACAATGAGCATATGCACTTTAGCACTGATTAGCAGTGGTAAAGTGCTCAGAGTCCTAAAGCCAACACAAACAGGGCAGAAAAAATAGGAGGAAGAAGGCAAAAAGTTGGGGGATGACCCTGCAAAAAGGGCTGTGTCCAACACAACCACCCACAAGCCTAAAACTAGGGAAAACCAATCAATAGCTTGATGGACGTCCCTGATTGGGGCGATCGAACATGGATCCTGGCTCACAGAAGCAGTGGTGCATTCCTCTTTTCTATGCTATGGTAAACCTAGTTGGATCCCTCTGTCCATAATCTCAGTGCCCACCAAGCTAACCCATCGGAATCCTTCTCCTCAAATGTGAATCCAATCTGTGCAGCATCTAACCTTACGTGGATCACAGATGTCCCCCGTAGGCAGACAGTACCACCATGACTAACGTATATGTGTGGCCCTTTCCACCCTCAGGGTGTGAATCCTGTCCCCAAACCAAGGGCAACACTATCACAAGGACAGCAACCCACAGTGGCCACTGACAGCTGTCAGTGATGAGAGCCAGGCCTTTGCCCTTCGAGGGCTCTGTAGCCTCTGTGGTTTCTCAGAGTGGGGGGACATTAGCCCCAGGTGACTGGCATCCTTTGTCCACTCTCCCTCCCACCAGTTCAGGACTAGTATCCTGAGACTGGCACTCCAGTCCAGGGTCTGTACCCTTAAGCTGGGCAGAGTTCATGGGTGAGTCCTCCCTCCCTCTGCCCTCCTCCTCGGTGTAGGAGGCTGGCCTGGTTTGTAGTGGGTACCTTGGGGACTTACACCTTATACCAGGTCCAGTTCTCCCTTATTATTGAAATGTAGTAGTGTTCTAGCAGCTTAGGCTGATAGAGGTAGCTATAGCAGAGCAGCTTAAGCATGCAAAGCTCATGCAATACCACTTACAGTTACGCAATACTTATACACAAGTAAAGACAATACTCAGTTGTACCAAAAATAAAGGTAGTTTATTTGGGTGACACAGTACCAAAAATATCTTAGAAGCAATACTCCTTCCGGAGGTAAGTATTATACACAATATATACACCACACACCAGAATTAGACAAGTAAATAGTCAGATAACAATACAAACAGTAGGAGATCCTATAGAATGCAATGGGAGAAAATAGGTCTAGGGGCAACACAAACCATATACGAAAAAAGTGGAATGTGAATCACGAATTCCCCCCTAGAGAAGTGTTGTGTGTGCAGAATCGCTGGGAGAGTGAGAATACAGTAAAGGTTAGTAAATGACCCCACGCCAGAGCCCAGAAAAGCAGGAGTAAAATACTGCAAGTTTCCTTAGGACACACTACACCGCGTTTTGGGGATTTTGCACCAGCCAACCAAGTCTGCAAAGAACAACTGCTAGGTTATTGGACCTGAAGACCTGCAAAGGAAGAGGACCAAGTCCAGAAGTCGAAAGAAGTTCCAAGAAGGACAGTAGCCCCTGCCAACCCAGATGAGGGTGCAAATGAAGAGTCTCCAGTAGTTGAAGACTGTACAAATGCACCCTAGGAAGATGCCAGTGGGTTTCTGCATGGTGCACAAGATGTCCCATGGTGTGAAGATTGTTGCAGATTAGATTTCATGTTGGAAGGCGCCAACAATCCTTGGCTACAACAAAAGTGAATTTTTCATCAAAATGGCGTTGGATAGACCCAGGAGGGATCTCGGGTCCTCAACTCTGTGTGAGGAGGAAGAGGGGGCTCTCAGCACTTTAGAGAGCTCTCAGGATGCCAGCCATCACCCCCAGAAGCCACAGGATCTGGGATTAAAGGGGTTGCAAAACATGGTTGATGCAGCACAACAAAAGAAAGTCCCACGCCGCCGGAGAACAACTCAGCGAGTTGAGCATCGCAGGGTGGAGTGCTAGAGACCTGGTCCAGGCTGTGCATGAAGGAATTTTGCAAAGAGTGCACCGATGTCTCAGGAGGTGAAGAAGACACAATACAGAGGAGTACTGTCGTTCATGGGGAAGGCAAGGTCTTATATCCTCCAGATTGCGTCAGCAGGACCTCAGGAAAGTCTATGTCAATGATGTCCACCCTCCGTGTCCCTAGGAGCATGCTCGTAGTCGTGAGAGGAGTCCTAGGTCAACGGTCGTCACCTTGGAAGATGCCTGCTTGGAACAGGGGAGTGATCTGTCACTCCACAGGAGATTTCTTCGGTTCTTCTGCTGCAGGATTAAGACAGGAAGTCCCCAGAGCGTGCACACCATGGAAACTGTTGCAGTTGCAGACTTGGAGCTGAGGTTGCTGAAGAAAAGTGTCTCTTGTAGACACTTTGTTGCAGTTACAACATTTCTTGGAGCAGGCTGTGGTTGATCCAAGGTCAGAAGAGTCTGAAGTGGTTGCAGAGGATTCCTGAAGGAAACTTGCAAGCAGAATCTGAAGAGAACCCACAGGAGAGACCCTAAATAGCCCTGAGAAGGGGATTGGCTACCTTGTCAGGTATGGACCTATCAGGAGGGGTCTCTGACGTCACCTGCTGGCACTGGCCACTCAGAGCCCTCCAGAGTGCCCCCATACCTTGCAAAGCAAGATGGCTGAAGTGTGGGACACACTGGAGGAGCTCTAGGCACCACCCCTAGGGTGGTGATGGAAAGGGGAGTGGTCACTCCCTTTTCCTTTGTCCAGTTTCCCGCTAGAGCAGGGGAGAAGGGGACCCTGAACCGGTGTAGACTAGTTTACTGGTTTATGCACGGAGGGCACCATCTGTGCCCTTCAAAGCATTTCCAGGGGCTGGGGGAGGCTACCACTCCCCAGCCTGTAACACCTATTTCCAAAGGGAGAGAGTGTAACACCCTGCTCTCAGAAGAAATGCTTTGTTCTGCCTTCCTGGGACTGGGCGGCCAAGACCTCAGGAGGGCAGAACCCTGCCTGTGAGGTGGCAGCAGCTGTAGCTGCAGTGCAAGCCTCAGAGAGCTGGTTTGGCAGTACTGGATGTCCATGGTGGAGCCCCCAGGATGCATGGAATTGGCTCCCCAATACCAGATTTGGAATGGGGAACAATTCCATGATCTTAGACATGTTACATGGCCATATTCCGAGTTACCATTGTGAAGCTACTTATAAGTATTGACCTATACGTAGTGCACGCGTGTAATGGCATCCCCACACTCACAAAGTCCCAGGAAATGGCCCTGACATATGTGGGAGCACCTTTGCTGGTGCAAGGTGCCCTCACACTTAGTAACTTTACACCTAACCTTCTTCAAGTGAAGGTTAGACATACTGGTGACTTATAAGTTACTTAAGTGCAGTGAAAATGGCTGCGACTAGTGTGTGCACTATTTCACGCAGACTGCAATAACAGTGCTGTTTAAGGGGTTGTCTGAACTCCCTATGGTTGTCAAAAGAAATGCTGCAGCCCGTATGGATCTCCTGGAACCCCAATGCCCTGGGTACCTAGGTACCATATACTTGGGACTTATAAGGGGGTCCAGTGTGTCAACTGAAATTGGTAAATGAAGTCTCTGGCCTACAGTGACAAATTTAAAAGCAGAGAGAACATAAGCACTGAGGTTCTGATTAGCAGAGACTCAGTAGCACAGTTAGGCACTACACAGGCATACACACAAGGCCATACACTATGAGCACTGGGGTCCTGACCAGCAGGTTCGCAGTGAGACAGGCAAAACACACTGACATATAGGTTTATATCTATGAGCACTGGGGTCCTGGCTATCAGGATCCCTGTGACACAGTAACAACACACTGACACACACTCACAAACAGGCCAAAAGTGGGGGTAACCATGCTAGAAAGAGGCTACTTTCCTACAGACCATTGTGGAAATATTCCTCACTACGAACTTGTGGGAAAGAGAAGGGAGTGTTTAAGAAACATGTTGACAGCCTTCTTCAATTCATGCAGCAGCAAGGAAAACCCCTTAAAATGACTAAGCCTGTGCGAATACACAACCTGATGACCAAACAATATGTGGGAATAATATAAAGCATGTTTACTAGACGTCCTGGAACATGGATCAAAATTAAACGCAAAACTGAAGCAGGAGACATTTGTATTGAAAGAGAAAAACCTGTTTCACTTAATTACTAAACCTAAACTTCCTTGCATTAAGTGACATACTAGGAGTTTGGTTCAACTAGCCACTACAAAACAGGTTACAAAAAACAAGTTTCACATGAATGTAGAAAGATGAATGCAGAAAAAGGGGTGAATATATCAAGGACACACCTGTGAAGTTTCTAAAAAGATTTTCTGAGACAGAAGAAGAATGAGACTTTAAAGACCTATAAAAATACCTTGTGTGTGTGTGGAAAACAAGATTTGACTGTCACACATTTGACGATCTTTGTTACAGTGAGTTCAAGAGAACAGTCCCACTAAGTGACCTTCCACCAATGTCATATTCTGTGAATAGACACATTAAAAGAGCATTCTAGTTGATCAGAAGATGTGGAAATGTTTTGGATCATGCATATGTAGAGAAAGACCCATGTGCATTTGGTTGGGAAGATATTGATGGGGTGATAAAACCTACAAATGTTTTAAAGCCTCTACCCACAGAACTTACACATACATGTACTCGTAAAAGCTGTGCTACAAAAGGACGTCCCTGTCGATATGTCCTTCTCAAATGTTCAACATTCTACAAACGTACCACGAGCGATTGCCGAGACACATAAATAAAGTGAACTATGAAATTTGTCTAAACCAGGAGTGATAAACATTTTTTTTCATATTCAGATCACAAACATTGTTTAGTGTATACATAAAAGATAAAAAACATTATTATTTATTTCATTTCTATATATGTCTCTTTTTTCTCAGTTATAGCCACCATTTTGGAAAATGGTGAAAATATTGTTCTGAAGAGTTATTTTCTATCTCAATAATACTACTTGAACCCCAAAACCTATGGTTTGACGCCAAAATTAAGTATATTGGTCTCATGGTTCCTGCAATATTACATCATCACTGCAACACATCCGCCATTTTTAAAAATGTCATCCAGACAAAATTGGCCCAGGTCAGCAATGTCTAACCAAGCTAAATTACTTCCCTAATGATCCAAAAACACAAATCAAATATTGAAAATCTCTGGACAACAATTTTTTTACAGAGATATATAAGGGGGCCAGGATTACAACAAAGGCAGCACCTTCAGCCCACGGTATGGTTGTGGCAGCCACTACACACAGCAGGTTGGCTACAGAGCAGGGAGCACTCTCTTGCTCCTCCACTTAGTTTGGGCTTAGAGCGGAGACCAGCCCTTCTTAAGGGTGGAGCCTCGCCAGGGTGACAATCTGGAACACAAGCCCAGGAGAGCTCTGAGAATCCCTCAGGAGATGCCTGGACCCGGCCTCAAATGCAACGACTATTGATGTCCAGCACCACCAAGGAGATACCATCAGCAGGCCCTGTACAAGGCCTAGAGTTCTCCGACATGCATCCCCTCACCAAAGTGGGGCCTGATAAAGGGGAAGTGACAGGCTCGAGAAGCCATTTTCCCCCTCCTCTGGCATGGACGAAAGCCGTGGTCGTGCCCTTGGTCAGAGCTCCACCACGGCTGAAGCTCCATTGACAGGCCCTCTCTGCCACAAAGCTTGGGAGCATGGTCTGAGTTAGGGCTGGCTGCTTGGGGGTAATTGTAGATGGCTGGCTTATGAAAAACACCTGATTGTGACCCCTCCCCCTGTCAGAGCTTCTGAGCCACAAAGCATATGGGACGGGGTCCTGTGAGGTCAGGGAACTAGCAGGCCGCGGCCTGCAAGTGTACTGAGCCAGCAGTCCTAGGTCTGCAGACCCACCAGGACCTTGGGATCCCTTCTCTGGCCTCCCCTGTTGCACAGTGCCTAGGACAGGGGGAGAGAAGCTCTGACCATGCACTGTGTCAGAGCACCTGCTGGCCATCAGTGGCTGCCTTCCATGGTATGCCGAGTCCTAAAGTGCCCAGGATGCTGTGCCAGGGCAAGAGCTTGGAGAGAGCACCCCTTTTGTGCTGCTCACAGTCTGGTGTGTCTCAAAGGGCCAGGGATACATGGGCCTCAAGAGGCTTCCTCTGCTCAGCCAGGTTCAGGAGCACTGGCTGGGTCCTGAAGTTTTGACTGGGCCGCGGGACAGTGCTCTGGTAGGCCCTGGATTGGGAGCCCCTTTCCTGGTGTCCGTTCTTTGGCTCTTCATGTGGAAACGTGCCAAGGATGGGAGCCTGCAGGCCAAGGGAGATCTCCATTGGTGGCCCAGTTGGCAAAGCTCTGACTAGGTCAGGGAGCCAGACTGGCCCAGGGGCAGTAGCCCCAGGCCCAGTGCTCCCTTCTATGACTCACTGCCTGGCAAAGCACCCAGGATGGGCTCCCGCAGGCTCCAGCAGGGCCTCTCCCATTTTGTCTACATGTCAACGTGCCTCTGGTCCAGGGACACAGTTCTGTCAGGTCACCCTCACCTGGGATGCCGCTGGGGCTCCGAGAACCTGGCCTCAAAATCCCTGCCCCTCTAAGGGTGAGCAGAAACCTTTTTGTTAAGAGACACCATGACGAGATGGCTGTCATCTGAGCCCAGGCATCTGGTCGATTTGATGGCCTCTGGTATCTGGTCGGGTGCTGTGCATTCCTACGGTGCATACAGATGGTGGGACTGCTCTGGAAAATCCTATAAGGGCCTCTTTTGATGGGGAAAGCTTGTTCCATTATGAAATGGTTGTCCAGCCTCTGCTGTTGTTTCAAACAAAGACCTTCCACATCACCAGTAACCATCCAACTCATGGGTCTGTCTTTTGTGGAGGCCCTACCCAACAGAGTGAGGGCCGAGCAGCCTGGTAGTTTGCACTACCTGGTGGCCCAACCAGGGTGGAAACGGTTGGGTTGCAGCAGGACTCAGCTTCCATGTGTCAGTCTGAGCCTTGCATGCCATGCCGTCACCCTCTTATACTTAGCGCACTTCCACAGCAGCTTGGAATGAAAGTTCAGTGGGATATCCCTGGCACCCTTGCATCTAGCTAAGGCTGTGCCTTGGATCTCCCCTCTCTTCCATCATTTCAGAGACAGCTAGTCCCACTGGTGCCCATGCGATTGGCCTGTCTCCCTGCCAGCCCCCCAGACAGCGGCTTCCCTATAAAGCAGGCTACTGAGGGCTGCGAAGGTCAGTCTGGGACAGGTGTGCATCTTCCCCCAAAACTATCTGGCAGGTGCGGCTACCTAGTTGATCCTACCAGTAGCATATGCTTGTCTCAAAGTTTAGGCTATACACATGTAGGTACACATGGCTGGTATAGTGAAACTGGGAATAATGTATTAAATGAGTTATCACTCTTTTGATTGCTCTATCTGTTAATCAGATAATTGTGGCATCTCTAGAGCTACAACATGCCAATGAGTGCTGACCTCCCTGGTTACTTACATTTAACAGACCAATCTGGGCTCACCCGCTGCTTTGGTAACTCTAGATGGTCTAGTGCCAATCCGACGTCCAAGTGAAAGCAACAATACATTCGGATTCCTGCCTATCAACTATGGATCGTACTTTCTGCGCTACCATGTACCGCAACAAGTAATGGGGAATCAGGGTTCAATTCGGAGAGTGTTCCTGAGAAATGTTTACTACAGCCAAGGAAGGCAGCAGGTGTGCAAATTACCCACTCCAGACTCGGGCTGTAGTTACAACAAATAACAATATGGGACTCTTCTTAGACCCTGTAAATGGAATGAGTACACTTTAAATCCTTAAACCTCTTCACTGCCAGGCCTTATCCACCTCAGGTGCTTAGCCTTTTTCTGGCTATTTGGGGTAGTTTGCGCTCAGGCCCTAGTAACTTTTTATCCACATAAGCTATTCACACCAAATTTGCATCCTTTTTTTCCAACATCCAAGGAATTCCAAAGGTATCCAGAGTTTGTAGGTTACCCTGCAGGAGACCAAGAAATTTGCCAAAATAATGCTACAATTTCATTTTGTTTCACAAAAATGTGAAAAAAGTACTGCAGAAGAAAGCATGTGTTTTTTCCCCTGAAAATGGCATAAACAAAGGGTTTGTGGTGGTAAAACCACCATCTTCCCAGCTTTCAGGAACAGGCATACTTGAATCAGAAAATCACATTTTTCAACACAGTTTTTGCATTTTACTGGGACATAACCCATTTTATGACAGAAATGGGTGTAAAACCAATGCTGGATCCCTGACAGCTAAACATTTCTGAAAAGTAAAAAAAAATTCTGAATTTAGCAAGGGGTCATTTGTGTATATCCTTCAAGGCTTTCCTACAGAAAGTAACAACTGAAGTAAAAAAATATTGAAATGGAGGTGAAAAAAGAGCCATTTCTGTCCATTTTTTCTTCTATAACTTTTTCCACCTATGACAGATTTTATAAAGCAATGTACTGTTATGTCTGCAGGATTCTTATGGGTTGTGGGGATATATAGGGTTTGTAGGTTCATCAAGAACCCTAGGTACCCAGAGCCAATAGATGACCTCTAGTTTGCAATGGTTTTTCATTGTATACCGGGCCAATAGCAATTAATTTGGTGAAATATAACGAATGAAAAATAGGTATCAAGGAAACCATTGTATTTCCGAAATGGGCAGTGGTTATTTTCACATCTCTGAATTCTGGGATCCCCATACTAGCATGTGAATTACAGGGCATTTCTCAAATAGATTTCTTTTTTACACACTGTCTTACATTTGAATAGAAAAAATGTAGAGAAAGACAAGGGGCAATAACACTTGTTTGTCTATTCTGTGTTCCCCGAAGTCTGCCGATAAAAATGGTACCTCACTTATGTTGATAGGCCTAGTGCCCGCGACAGGAAACGCAACATGGACACATCACATTTTTACATTGAAACGTGTTTTTAGGAAAGTGCCCAGCTGTGGATGTTTGCCTCTAGCTCAGCCGACACCTAGGGAAACCTACCAAACCTGTGCATTTATTTAAACTAGACACCAAGGGGAATCCAGGATGGGGTGTGACTTGCGGGGCTCTCATCAGGTTCTGTTACCCAGAATCCTTTGCAAACATCACAATTTGACGAAAAAACACTTTTTCATCACATTTTGGTAACGGAATGTTCTGGAACCTGAAAGAAGCCACAAACGTCCTTCTACCTAGCATTCCCCCAACTCTCCCAGTAAAAATGGTACCTCACTTGTGTGAGTAGGCCTAAGGCCCGCAACAGGAAATAACCCCAAAACACAACGTGGACACATCACATTTTCCCAAGAAAACTGACCTGTTTTTTGCAAAGTACCTATCTGTGGATTTTGGCTTGTGGCTCATCCGGTACCTAGGGAAACCTAGCAAACCTATAAATTTTTATAAACTAGGTACCTAGGGAAATTCAAATTGGGTGACTTCTGGGGCTCTCACCAGGTTCTGGCACCCAGAATCCTTTTCAAACCTCAAAAGTTGTCTAAAAAACTCTTTTCATTCTCCCGATAAAAATGGTGCCTCACTTGCGCTGGTAGGCCTAGTGCCCACTATAGGAAATGCCCCAAAACACAATGTGGACATCAAAATTATCTGTTACAAAAGTACCTGTTTTTGCAATGGGGCACCTGCATTTTTGGTCCTGGGCTCAGCAGCCATCTACGGAAACCTACCAAACCCAGACATTTCTGAAAACTAGACATCTGAGGGAGTCTAGTTAGGTGTGACTTGCATGGATCCCCCAGAATCCTAAGCAAACCTCAAATTCAGCAAAACAAAATCAAATTTTCCTCACATTTCTGTGTGGAATAACCACACCGGCACAAATTTCCTCCCACCCAATGCTCCCCTCAAGTTTCCCGTTAAAATGATACCTCACTTGTGTATATAGGCCAAGTGCCTGTGACAAGGAAGGCCAAAAACATGTCGAAATTGAGAGGGAACCAAAGTGTCTAAAAGGGCAGTTTGAAAAAAAAACGTCTTCAAGCTGACAAGTGAGGCTGAATTTTTATCAGGATAGATGCAACTATGCTGGGTGGTAGGAATTTTGTGGATTCCTGTAGATTCCAGAAGTTTCCATAAAAAAATAGAGCAAATGCATGATTTCAAGCAATGTTGGAGGTTTGCAGGGCATTGTGGGTAAGAAAATGGCATGGGGTCCATGTGAAGCACACCACCCTGGACTCACCCAGATGTTTAGTTTTCAGATGTGTATAGGTCTGGTAGATTTTTCTATGTGGCAGCGTCCCAAAGTCCAAAAAGTGCTGCTGCTCACCATCCCAAGTGGGACGATATTGAGAGTTAGCCATGCTCCCTTGGCCCAAATGCAAAATCAAAACCCGAAATAATCAAATGTCCTCTTGCTTGCCGTTTGGATAAGATCCTATAGTTTGCAGGGGGGCTGAAAGACTGTTACCCTCTTCAGTTGGGGTGGAGGGCATAACCATGCCCGTACTGGTGTGCAGCTCCCACCGCTCTATTTTGTTTTTAATTCCCTGGCATCTAGAAGGCTGTCTGCCCCCCGGGAGAACAACTTTGTCCCTATTTATTTTTTTTAACAAACTTTTTCCCTGTTGTCTTGTGGGCTTTCTGCCCTCTTGCAGGCAGAAGGGTATAAATAAAATAGGCCGATCTGACCCCAAGGGAGGCAGAAATGGCCAACAGTAATGTGTCCCCATGGGGAGCGACCCTTGCCCAAGTGTCCACCCCCCCAAACAAAACACACACAAACAACAATCCCTGGTGCCTAAATGGTTTCTACCCTGGGGAGTGACCATTTCCGAAGGGGTCGCTCCCCTTATGTATTTTTTTTTTTTAAGTCCCTGGCATCTAGTGGTTTCTGCCCCCCCAGGAACAGATTGACCTAATAGAAATAGGCCGATCTGCCCCCAAAGGGGACAGAAATGGCCTAATAGAATATGCCTCCTTGGGGAGCAACCCTTGCCTAAGGGGGCGCTCTCCTTATGAATAGATAAATAACAAATCCCTGGTGTCTAATGGTTTCTGCCACCCCTGGGGGTAGATTGGACTAATAAAAATAGGCCGATCTGCCCCCAAATAAATTTGGCCCCCAGGGGAGTGACCCTTGCCTAAGGGGCCGCTCCCCTCCTGAAAAAAAATAATAATAATTAGCCCTTGTGTCTAGTCTTTTCTGCCTCCCTGGGGGCAGATCAGGATAATTAACATAGGCAGATGTGCCCTCAAGGGGGGCAGAAATGGCCTTAAAATAAATGACCCCCTTGGGGAGTGACCCTTGCCCAAGGGGCTCCACCCTTGTTTGTTTACATAATGTAAACAAACTTCCTGGTGTCTGGTGAGCATTCCTGCAGCAGGATCACTATGCGATCTTGCTGCAGTAATGCTCAGAGAGACATGAAAAGGAAAGGAAAAGCCTTTCCTTTCCTTTTCATGTCTCTCTGACCTCCCCTGCCCTCCTCGTGAGGAGAAACCAATCAGTTCTCCTCGGATTGTGCTGTAAGCCATGCTTCTAGCATGATGGGGCGACCTCTGATGAGGGGGGAGTTGGTGGTAGTAGGGGATGCCCTTCTTCTTCCATCCCTGCCCAGGGTAGCACTAGCTATGGGCTAGGTGCAGGATGTAACCATTACGTCCAAGGCACCAAAGGGGTTAAAGAGAATCCATTGGTCTGGTGCTAGCAGCAGTGGCAATTCCAGCTCCAGTGGTGTATATTAAAGTTGCAGTTAAAAAGCTTGTATTTTGATCTTGGGATGGAGCTGATGTTCCACAATAAGATGAGCTACCACCTGTGCTAGCCCATGCCTCTCTTTGCCCCCTTGATGTTCTTAACTGAGTGCCCTAGGTGTCCGAAGTGTTTGAAGAGTGTTCAAAGAAGGCCGGTTGCCTGAATATTTCAGCTAGGAATAATAGGCTAGGACTCCAGTTCTGTTTGGTTTGTTTAAAAAGCTGGGGCCGTGATTAAAAGGGACTGTTGGGGACATTTGTATTGTGCCACTAGAGGTGAAATGTTTGGACTGGTGAATCAAAGCGAAAGTATTTTCCAAGAATGTTTTCATTAAACATGAATGAAAATCAGAGGTTTGAAGGCGATCAGGTGCCGTTATTCCCATGACCCGCCGAGGAGCTTCAGGAAAATAAAAGTCTTTGGTGTCTGTGGGGAATATGGTTGCAAAGCTGAAACTTAAAAGCATTGACAGAAGTAGAGCCTGCAACACCTGGGTGAGTGAGGTTTCATGAGAAACATCACCCAACTCGGACATGGCAAGAATTGACAGATTGATAGCTCTTTTTCAATTCTGTGGGTGGTGGTGCATGGCTCTTAGCAGGTGGAGCAATTTGTCTGGTTGATCCCAATAATGAATGAGATGCCTCCATGCTAAACATGCTAAATGTTAAATAAGATGAGGGTAATTAGAGGTCTGCATTCAACAGCCCTTACTCCACAAGGCCATTGGAGGGGTTTAATCAAGGTGGGCACAGGGGACTCTCCACTCTGATTAAAACTAATATTCCTAACAGGACCATTATATTATATGAGAAACTGTAATCAAGAGTTATTTAAAGCCAATTATTATTTTAAAGACACAAATATTTTCTATTTTTATAAATTTATGTATTGTTATTGTTGCTGTGTTTTACTTATTTATTGTTTTGCTGATATTAAATGTTTTACATACCTGTCTCCTAAGTTAAGCTTAACTGCTCATGGGCCAAGCTGCCAATGGTTGAGCAAGGATGGTTGAGCAAGGATTACTTTACTGAGACCTTGATTAGACCTACTGGGGGTTTGTGGCCTATCTGCCCGTACCAATAATCCACTTTCCAACACCTACCTTGAATAATCCTACTACATTTCCAAATATATTCAATGGCCATGTAACCCCACTATACTCCCACCATGCAGAACACAGATATGCCCGTTTTCCTTCAACATTTAGTAAATAACACTACCAGATATATTTAATAGCCATTTAACCCCCATCATCCCTATGTAGGAACTTCCTATCCTTATTTCCTACCTGTAACAATACAAATACATTCCTAAATAGACTCATAAAGATCAAAGCTATGCCCATTTTCCTCGAGCATTTACAAAATAATAGTACTAGGTACATAGGTTTGCAATGCAAAGGGTCTTGCATTTGCTCGAGTAAGAGCTATTAGCATTGTAAATTCCTAACCGTACTTCTCTTGCCACATAAATTGAAAATGAAAAATAAAATAGTTTCACATAACTAATTGGACTTTTCTTGCCATTTATACTGAAAAGTAAAAATTTGACATAAGCGAGCTGACATCCACCGTCAGCAAACACACAAAGGGAAATAAAAGTTTGCTTGCAGTGAAACCTGTCAGCAAAAGGATAATTATCCATGTAACCAGCAAAAGTGCAATTACCTATGTAACAGGATCGATGTCATGCAAAGCGCTCAACTACTGCCCAGCGTGATCGAACTGCAAAATAAGGAGATGAAGTAGTCCAGAAACCAAACTGAAAACATTAAGCCTCGTATGTTTTCAGTAGTTGATCGGTGCCCTCGAGGAGGGCTAAACACCGGAAAAGGCATGACGTATGCACGTCTTTCACTAATGAAAGCAAGCGGATTTTAAAAGGCAAGCCCACGAACCAATGAAAGTAACTGACGTGACATGGGCGTGGTTAGAAGCCCAAATAGAGATTACAGCAGGGGACGGAGCGCTTTGCGCTCGTCCCTCAAAACAGGAGCATACTAAAAATACCTAAGAAGGTACAAAGTCACAATAAAGTGGCAAAGGCAGGAAGTCCACATAGGAGCAAAGACCAAAGAAACTATCATACGTATCAGGTTATATCGTATGTCTAAGTGTCTGTGTTATGTGATCACAGAAATATACATGTGTTTTCCACTCTGTGGCTCTCTTTAGGAGTAGCTGATAACTGGAAGTCGAGAAACCAGGCCGGAGGTGGCATAATCAGCTGGAATTTCCACTGCTGTCACCTGCCATTGTGAGCTAGTGGGTTTGGAAATGGGAATCATACAGGGTCCATAATAACTGGACCCAGCCCCCAAGTAGTTCCCCGATTCCGAACTCTTCACAGATTAACGTTTACACCTGCTTTCCTGTAGGCCATAATAGACATGACTAAAATGAGGACCACTAGTTCACTTACGTATGAGATGGAGTTGGGTTATCATCTGGACTGCCTGTATTCAGGACCTTGGGGTTATTGCCTTGCAGCCAATCCAGGTTTGAAAGAAGTTCCTAGGTAAAGTGGGATTCCGCTGTTGGACAGCATGCCAGCATTGCAATGAGAACATCTCCTTGTGTGTGAAACCCTTTCTCTCAAAAGGTACTTCCCACGAGTTAGGTGGTCCTTATGAACAGGCTGGCAGTCTGGATGCCAAATAATGAAGCCAATGAGAAACAAGTAGTGGTCCATCCACACACGACCATCTTTGTAGTCCAGAGGAGGACGGAGGAGGCCTCCCACAGGCCGGCGGAAAGGCTCTACCTGGCCACCAAATAATGAAACACCAGACCACCAGCATTTCCAGGGTGGGAACCACCACCAGGCAAAGCATGGTGGAAATGAACAATATAAAAGGAAACACTCACCGGAGGCAAGCAGAAAAAGCTGACGCAGACTTGGATCTAGAGTTGGAAATAATGCCTGTACCGTTCCTTGCCATATTCCTCTAGGACCGTGACCGATGACGAAGAAGACAATGGTATGAACCGCAGCCTAGAACACATGGGAAGAAAGGGCACAGTTACACACCCACCCCACCCATTCTGCAATGCACTCCCAACCCCTCCCACATCCCAAGCCATACATACCAAAACAAGAGGTACTTACCAGAGACAAGGCAACAAAGACCTGCACCAAACTACATACATGTGCACACCGCATCCCCACAGTGAAACGCTGAACAAAGTTACTATATTGTGCCAACAGTACTACTGGGCCAGTCCATTGGAAATACCCTGAAGGGCCAAAATAGGCCGAACTTGACTCCCACATGTGCAAAGGGTACTCCACTGGAAAGGGGCATCAATGGGGCAGCCAGGCACCTCAGGGAACAGGGGCAGGTGGTGGCGGGGTGGTGGCTTAAGTCTGGAAGGGATGGCCTTGGGCTTAGGTTTGGGAGGTGGACGGGGTTTGGGCTTACCTTTGGAAGGAGGGGGAGTGGGCTTGGACCAGAGGATGGCAGAGGGACCTGAGGCAACATGGGGCCTCTTCCTTCCTGGGGAAGGGGCATGCGAATGGGAAGGGTGGACTGGGTCGGACTTGGACGAGGAAGGAGTGAACTGAGCAAGGACATGGGCATGTTTAGGGACAAGACGGGGTGGGCCAGTGGGATCAAACAGGTCACCACAGGATAGGAAAAGCTTCGTAGGTGCAGTTGGAGGGGATTTGGAGGCAGGTCTGGGAGTAGAGTTTGAGGGAATGCTTGTACCAGGTGTAGGTGTGCCAGACGTGGGTGCAGGTGCCTGTAAAGTATGCTGATATGTGGTTGTTGTGTGAGGTGTTGATGTGTGCAAATGTTTGAGTGTTTTGGGAGGAGGGGGCTGGACACAGTGGGACAAGACAGTCTGCCGGTATACATGGTTGTTGTCTGGGTGTCTGGAGGTCTGGTGAGTGTACTGCAAGTGTCTGTCAATATAGTCGTGGTGAGTGCAGGTCTGGTGTCTGGGGTGCATATCTGGATGTCAGATGTTGTGTTGACTGCATGAATGGGGGCAGCAGTGACTAAGGGTGCAGTGTGTGTGGGTGTGCATGGTGAGGTGACCGACAGGGTGGCAGGGGAGGTCGACACACTGGGGGAAGTGTATGTTGTTGTTTGTGCTTTTGTATGTTGGGTGTGTCCATGTCTGTGGTGGGATGTGTGGTGCTTATGTTTGTCAGTGTGCTTCTTGTGTGTTGATCTGTGTGCATGGCTGTCTGTATGTGTGCTTGGAATGGGTGAAGGTAGTGGGGTGTTGGAAGGGGTAGATGTGGTGGGAGGGGGGGGCGGAAAGACCAGGGACACTGGCTGCCATCAAAGAGGAGGCCAGAGCCTGAAAAGATCACTGTAGGCCAGACATGGCACCATAAATGCCTTCCAGGTATGCATTGCATTGCTGCATCTGGGATGTTAGCCCCTGGATGGCATTGCTGATAGTTGTCTGCCCTATGGAGATGGTCGTCAGGTGGTTAAAAGCCTCCTCCATGAGGGCAACAGGTGCTGAATGCGACAGGGGATGAGGTGCCTGGGCCGAAGAAGACACCTACCCTCCTGGGTGAGCGGGCACGGGCAACTGGGTGAGGAGCAACTGGGAGGGCAGTGATGGTATGGGGGTGGCAGAAGATGATAAAGAATAGGTGGGCCCACTGGGGTCCGTCACCACCAGGGAGCTGCCATCAGAGGAGGTATCAGAGTCGCTACCTCCAGTGGTAGTTGCCTCCCCCGTGGTACTCCCCTCACCCTCCAACCCACTGGTCCCCTTGGCATCGCTTGACTCTGCCTCCTTGGAACCTTGGGCTGCTGCATCCCCACTCGCCGGTGCCTCAGCTCCCTCACCAGATGATGCCAATGTACACAAAGGACACAAGAGCACAGGGGTGGGGAAACAAAACAAGGGAGAACTATGTCAAATCGTGAATAAATGTGCAATCTGGCTCAAACACACTCACACCCAGGTCATGCACGTACCCTCAGCACAGATAAAGTACATAATGAATGTGCCCCTGACTAGTTTACTTCCAGATTATTTCACCGGCATAGCGTACTCGCTTCGGCACCACGAAGGAATTCTACAGCGTACATGCTTTTCAATTAAATAACCTGGAAGTCCTGAAGAAATCCTGGGGGTACTCCCCGGATGAAACATGTGTTGACAGACTAAGGACGACTGATTATACTGATCAACCTTGGAACTAAATTTTGTGAGAGATGAATGGACACTAATGGGAAGATGACCAATTACACTGTTAATGTGGAAGTAAAGTCACATGGACAGACTAAGGACGACTGATTATACTGATCAGCCTTGGAACTAAATTTTGTGAGAGATGAATGGACACTAATGGGAAGATGACCAATTACACTGTTAATGTGGAAGTAAAGTCACATGAGGATACGAATTGAGGACTTTTGATTTAATCACGTATGGACTTTGGACACAATCACATATGGATACATGATTTGGAGTGTTATATACCACCGGGGACTGTGAACCTGACACGGTTATGTTTTGTTTGATCTCTAGACGATTTAATTAATAAATTTCTGGATGGGAGACTTCAATACCTGATATTTATTGGCTTTTATATTTAATGCAATTATAAAAAGATCTTGACTTGATTTGATACATTGTATGGTTATTATGCCGTTTTGAGTAATTATTACGTGTGCATTTGATTTTGATTTTGAATATTGGACAACAATTGTTGTCACTTTGGGGAGTTAGAGGGTTTGACCCCAATCATTTGCACCGTTTGATTCAACACTTTAGGTCATTATAATAAGGAGAATCAGATGCGCCTTTCGCACCCGTCATTCACCCTCTTTTAAGTGTACTGGCCTGCATAGGACACACAGAACAAAGAAACAGCCGTCAGTATATGTACACTGAATGCAAATGCCAAGTCGTTCCATATGTAACGGCCATTGTTGACATGAATGTTTTCAACTCACAGGAAGAACGTGCCAGACAAACTATGGCTGGGCAATCACACTTCTAACCCATATGCATACAGGCATCCACCACACTCACACACATCTAAGGATGACTGGGGCCAACTCACCTGCTCCTCCGGTTGCCCATACAACTTTGCATACAGGGATACGATCCCGTCCACCAGCTTTACAACCTCCTACGTGGTGAAGGCCGGGCCCATTCCCCTGTAACCCACGCCATCTCAGGGACCAGAGTCAGGACACAGTAGCACACGCAGTGGAGTACTATCCTTCACGGGAATAAGGAGTCAAGGATGTGACAAAATGGCATAGGTAGCGCAATGGTGTGCTCCGTCACCGCCGCCAGCGATCATGATTGGCCCAGGTTCCCCATTGACAACTATGTAATCCAATGATCAGGTGTACGGCGGTGAACACCGCCTTCGGCCATGATGAATCATGCCAGTGGAATTAACTCACTTCCACTCTATCATACCTGGATGGCAGGAGGCTGCCATTTTACTACCACCACATTTCCATAACCTGGCCACGGGCCTCATCCAGGGCCCCAAACTCTGTCCCCTTCATCGCTTCCTGACATCCTTCTATAATCCTCACATCTTTGGAAGTGTGTCCACACTGTGATGCCATTATGACAGATTTAGCTCCCCACACATTTGCCTGACAGTGTAGCTCATTCTTCCTGTTTGTGTGTGTTACCTACGTGTCGCATTTTGGAAAATAAAAGTGACATCATGGGATGCAAGTGTAAGTTGACACTCAGAATATGTTCTTTCCTCCTCCATAGGTACAGACCCATGTGGCGAGTGAGGGCCCTGATAGATCAGGAAACTATGGAGGAATGTCACATCATTAACACCTACTGACTCAACAGAGCTACAATCCATGACCTCTCTGCATTAATGTATCCTGTTCTGAAACCGGCAAATCAAAATCAGCATGCCATCCCTACAACTGTGCAAGTGCTATCTGTGCTCCATTTTTTAGCTACAAGCTAATTTCAGGTGACAGTGGGCATGGCTGCAGGCAATGTTCAGCCAAATCTTGTCCAGATTCCTGATGCCTACGTTCAACACTTGCAAACATATGTCCAGTTTCCCCAAAGCACTGAATTCCCCAGCATCAAATCTGGATGTTATGCTTTTGCTAAAATCCCCCATGTGATAGGTGTCATTGATGGAACCCACATAGCTCTCATACCCCTAAGAGTGAATGAACAGGTTTATTGGAATCATAAGAACTTTCAATCCATGAATGTACTACTGGTGTGTACTGCTGATCAGTACATATCACATGTCAATGCCAGGTTCCTAAGCTCAGTCCATGATTCATTTGTCCTGAGAAACAGCAAAGTACCACACATGATAGAACATCTACAATGGGAGAGAGGATGGCTCATAGGTGAGTGTGTATGACACTGGTTAGTACATTGCTGACACTCAGATTGTATGCAAGTAAATGCAGTTTGTTCAAGTCCTCTTTTGACCACTTTTGCAAGTGATTCTGGCTACCCCAACTTGCAATGGCTCCTGATACCAGTGAGGAATCCCAGGACACCTGCAGAGAGGAATTATAATGAGGCCCATGGACATACTAGGAGGGTGATTGAGTGCACAATAGGTCTCCTGAAGGCTAGATTTCATTGCCTCCATCTCTCTGTAGGATCCCTGTGCTATGTCCCTGACAAGGGGTGTGAGATAGCAGTGGCCTGCTGCATACTGCACAGCTTGGCTGTGAGTAAAGCTTTCCCCCTTCTGGAAGAGGAGGGTGCTGTACAACCAGCCCTGCAACCTCTGAGAGGGGATGAGAGTGATGGTGATGAAGAAGGGGGGAGATCTCAACTCCAGGACCCAGCTCATCCGCCTATACTTCCAATGACTCTAACTTACTGTTCAATTATGCTGAAGTCTTCACTGCATGCTCACAGTCTGACATGTAATAAGTACTGTGGTGTCTTTTGTCTGTGACAATGCTAAATGATGACTGAAGTGCCATGTGCCAGGGAACCCAATATTAGGCACAGTGTGACATACTTCAGACACTCCAGTCCGTTGATTCCCTTCCAGCAATAAAGGTGTGATTGTGATATTAACTGGCTAATGCATACACACTCACAATTCATATCTCATATTGATGAGGGTCATTCGATTTGGGTGCATAGGTGTATTTATTGAATGACAAAATATACATAAGTGTTGGGACAGTGAAAGAGAGTGGGCCCATGGTGCAAATAAATGCTCATTTACATATGCTCAGCTGTTGTTAGCACTGTGTTTTGGTCCATGTGTCCCTTGGAAGATGGTGTGATGGCAGTGGCATGTCAACAAGGTAGCTCAGTGGCACACAAGGGAGACAGTTCAGGGCAGAGTCACTCGCTGGCACTGGGCTTGGTTTTGGCTGGTGTTTCAGTGGTACATCTGGGTCAGAGGGCACGTTTTCAAAGGTGCAGCTGGGCTGCAGGGGTAGGGGTGCTGGTTTCCTGTGTGTCCTCTGGCAGTGCCACCAGTCCAGTAGCTGCTGCATATGTAGATGGCAGGGCAGTGTCCTGGCTAGTGGTCGGGGAATACAGGTGGGTGGAGGACTCAGGCTGGCTGTGGTAGTGGTGCTGCAGCACCCCTGCAATGGAGGCCAGGATGGCACTGAGCGGTTTCCACTGCTCCATGGCCTCCTGGCGGTGTGTTATCTGCAGTCTCTGATTCTGCTCCAGGGTGGCCAGGATCCGGCCCATCCTTTCCTGGGTATGGTGGTATGCTCCCAGGGCCTCAGGTATCACCTCCTGGGCTGCAGCATCCCACCTTTGGCCACCCCCCTGGGCCACTGGTGCCCTCCCATTGGCCCTAGCCCCCTGTGCCTGTGACCCCTGCACAGGTCTGGCAGTCCCGTTTGCAGTTGCCCCTTCATAATCCTGCCTGTTGGTGGGTGAAGACTCTGGCCTCTGTATATGTGGTCCGCCAGTCCATGGCCGAGAGACACTGGTGTGGGGTCTTTTTGGCCAGAGTAGATAATGATGGCTGGGTGGTAGGGCTGTCAGTGGTGTCTTGGGTGGGGCTTCTGGAGGGTGACAGTCCAAGACTGTGGGATGGGCCAGGGAATTCCTCTATTTCCAGACATACCTCTGCACTCTCCTAAGTGGGGCCTCTGTCTTCAGGTGGAGGGCTGGCACTTGTTGACGTCTCCCTCCGGATGGCATGGGTTGTGGTGCCTGTATGTGAGGGAATAGACAGGTGGGTGTCAGGTACTTTATCAGCATTTGCTGCACTGCTCTGCACTATTTGATGGTTATATTCCCCTGTCATGGCATGCAAGGTCCCTTCGTGTACATTTATTTGCATTTTATGTAGGGGGTGGAGGTGCATTGTGGGTGCTGTAGTGCCACTGGGATTCCATGCAGGGAAGGTGACTGTGCACAGGGGGATGGATGGCGGTCTATTTGTGGGACTGTGGTCATGCAGGGAACAAGGGTGTGGGTGTCACAGTCCTACAGTGAGTCCAGTCCTCCAATGAGTCAGGTGAAGCCCTCTGGGTGCAGGATAGCCAGGACCTTCTCCTCCCAGTCGGTGTATTTGGGGGAGTAGGTGGTTGACCACCACCAGTCTTCTGTACGGTGATGTTGTACCTGGATGCCATTGATCGAACTTTCCAGCTCAGTCATGCTATTGGCGATGCAAAGGATTGTGGGATGTGTATGTGAGTGTTTTATAATGTTGTGGATGTGTTTCAGGTGTGTGAGTTTCAGACTTGCCAATGTGTGAATTTGTTGTTGGTGGATCCCATTGCTGGCCGTGGCGGTCCATACCGCCAATGGTCGTTTGGCATTCACCATCTGCCACGCTGACTTGTGCATCATTATTTGGTGAGTGGAGGATTTGTCTGCATGGCGGTGGCGGGGTGTACAGCCTTTCCACTGTCGTAAGCCCTGGCTGTGGGTGGAGGTTGCAGGATTTTTGGAGGTTTAACTTTTTGGCATCATTATTTGGCAGGCCAGTGGTGATTATCACCAAGTTCACAATGAGGGCCTTGGTCTTTATGCTGGATTCCATTTAACTGTGCCTCCCAAGATTTTATCTATGACATCAAGAAAACGAAATGCTATCTCTTAAATAACAAAGTAATTGCAGTTTAATTAAGGAAATTAGAAACTAATTAATGACATCTGCCAGTGTCGAATCATTTTTCTTACCTCCCTGTTAACAGTGCCCTATATCGCTCTGAATGCATTTGTCAAAACTCAGCTTTCTTTATTTTCACTTGAAGGCGAATGCATCCATTCAAACTCTTGGCACCATTATCGTTACATTATTTGCAGTTGGTAGTTTTACAATTGTTTTATTCATGCATTCAACGCGGGATCCTTCTTTCTCTTTAAGTACCTAATGTAAATTGTGTTTACACATGCGCAGGCAGTAACAGGGGAAACAGAATTTATACGATCGCTAGGTCAGGAAAAGCTGACATCTGTTTGAAATAGAAGCAGCTGGCCAGATATGTTAATGGATGCTATCCAAACGACTGAAAATGTCTTACTTGCAAGAGGCGTCATTGCAATTAATGTTAACTGCTTTTTGTGGTCTTAGGGGAATATGGAAATATAGCTTATACCTCAGAAAAACGAGGATGGAGAAAAATAATTTTCAGGTTTATCGAAGAAAACGTTTCATACTTTTCATACAAAAATGTCGCCATATGAGTTTAAGGAGGAATTGCATTTGCAAGAAGACAGGAAGAGATTTGTGGCCCTTAAAAATGTCAGTTTACCCACACTGCACCACCGGCGTGCTTCCCTTCGTGGTACAATTACAAAACAACCGAGTCATAGTATAAAAATGTGCCGCATAATGTGATTTTCCTTGCCGCATTAGTTAGTCAACACTACCGCATAATTTGGTGCTCCCCTGCTTCGTAATTCCAGTGGCCCTGGATATAGCGCAACCTAAAGAAGGCACTTCCCTAAAATAATGGAAGGATTTCTTTGCAAGTGTATTTTAAAATGCTAGCATACACTGCAAATTAAACGAAATACGTGTATGAAGAAAATATCTTTAGCTCTTTATAATTACGTACAATTTTAGAATATTGTATCTAAAAGTTCAAGCTCACAGAAGGGTCATTGCAAAATTAGAGAATTTCCGTATTTATTCTATTGCAGTAAATACTTTTGGAGCACACAATTTTAGTGGGTTTCAAAATACTGCGGTTGAAATATCGAACTGCAAAAATATCGGATTCAAAAGGTAAGTAGATATGGAGTTAGAAATAATTAATATATACTTCCGTCTTCCGATTTACCTTAAAGATACAACAGAAGTCGACATTGTGAATGTAAAATTTTTGTCAGGTCGATATTACAATCACTTTAATGTGACATTCTGCTCTTGCTTTACGCACGTATGCGTGTAATGCTAGCTACTATGAACCCGCTATTGCTTCGAAACACCCTCCCTAACATAATGGCGCCTAGTGATTATTTTCACCATCTTGTTTACTTGAAAAAAATCAGACAAAATGTTTTTATTTCCCACTGACGTCATACCGTTATTGCAACTAGTTGAAAAATGAGGAATTCAAGCATATCTGTTTCAGGATTTTCTGCAGCAGGTACACAATCTACCCTTGTGCTAGATTATACATCTGGCAACTGTTTTACGGATTTATTAATAAAGATGGTGTTGTGTTGCTTAGACATTTGTTCCATTGTGTTTTTATCTCTGTTAACACAATGGCATAAGGGGCTGCTGAAGGCATCCTTCGAAGTGCTATCTCCACTTCTCACCTTAAGCGAGAAGAGAGGCTCCTCGGGCGCAGCATCTGGTCCACATGAAAAGGCTCCAGCTGCCAGATTACACAAGATGTCACCTCTAACAAGGTCAGCCTCAGGGTTGCTTGCCACCAAAAATGCGGTTTGGAAATCATCAAGGGTATCACAGTGGCACATTTTACCACAAGTATGACAATCATTTGCAATGCAATAGGTCTCGCATTTGTGAGAGTCAAAGCTATTGACATTGTAAATGACAATGTCCTTTACCTATGTGTTTTGGTTTGGAGTGTTTTGGATGTATGCCATGTGCCAAAGTAACCCTCCCAGGCCTGTCCCTACAGGATAGAGGACACAAGGCCGCCATCTTAGAAGTGTTTTTGCCTCATTCCCACAGACTGGCTGTGATACGAAAGTTGTAACCCTTTCTAGTATGTTAACCTAAACTTTTATAGAACCAAACAAGCCACAAAGAGACACCTTCATGGCATTTAACCTTGAGAATGACGGAAGCCAAAAGAGTTAGGAGCAAAGAAAAGGGGACAGCCATACATTTTTGTATGTGAAACTTTTAAACTTTTAAACTTTTGCAAACGCATCTTCCACCACGCAACTACCACGACCACCAGCCCACGCGCCATCAACCACCTCAAGTGCATCCTGGTCAACGCTCGGTCTGTCCACAAGCACGCCGTTGAACTCTGGGACCTCCTGGACTCCACAGCACCTGACGTCGCCTTCATCACGGAGACCTGGATGAACGCCTCTTCGGCCCCAGACATCGCCACTGCCATCCCCGAAGGCTACAAGATTTCCAGAAAAGACCGCACCAACCAAGTAGGAGGAGGTATCGCCATCGTCTTCAAAGACTCCATCAGCGTCACCACCTCCACCGAAGACACCCCCCTCGCCGCTGAACACCTGCATTTCCAGATTGGAACCGACCCCAGGACCACCCTCAGAGGATCCCTCATCTACCGTCCCCCCGGACCGCGCGCCCCTTTCAGCGACTCCATCGCCGACTTCGTCTCCCTGCACGCCCTCGCCTCACCGGACTACATCCTCCTAGGTGACCTCAACTTCCATCTGGAACAAAACAACGACCCCAACACCACCGCCCTGCTCGACAACCTCGGCCTCAAGCAACTGATGAACAGCGCCACCCACATCGCCGGACACACGCTTGACCCTATCTTCTCCGCCAGCAAACACGTCTTCTTCAGCCACACCTCCGCTCTACACTGGACCGACCACAGCTGTGTACATTTCACATTCCGACGCGAGACCCGCCACCTCCGCACTCAACCCATCCCTCGTCGACAGTGGAACAAAATCCCCGAAGAGCAACTCTTCTCCGCACTCGCCGTCAACCAACATACCCTCACCACCGACCCCAACGACGCAGCCCTCAGCCTCTCGAACTGGATCTCCAACTGGGCAGACAACCTTGCTCCCCTCAGACGCATGCATCAACAGGCCACCACCAAAAAACCTCTCTGGTTCTCTGACACCCTCAAAGAATCGAAGAAAACATGTCGAGCCCTAGAGAAGGCCTGGCGCAAGGACCACACCGCCGACAACATGACCGCCCTCAAAAACGCAACCCGCGAACACCACCACCTGATCCGCGCAGCCAAAAGGAACTTTTTCACCGACAGACTGGACAAAAACAGCCACAACAGCAGAGAACTTTTCAGCATCGTCAAAGAGTTCTCCAACCCCAACGCCAACGCCGTCACGCCCTCACAAGACTTGTGCAACTCGCTCGCCACCTTCTTCCATCGCAAGATCAGCGACCTCCACGACAGCTTCGGACACCAGACCCAACCAAGCATCACCGAACCCACACCCCCGGCCATCACCCTCAACGACTGGACCCACATCAACACTGAAGAAACCAAAACCACCATGAACTCTATCCACTCCGGCGCCCCATCGGACCCCTGCCCTCACTTCACCTTCAATAAAGCCGACGACATCATCGCCCCGCACCTCCAGGCCGTCATCAACTCTTCTTTTTCTTCTGCTACCTTCCCCGAAAGCTGGAAACACGCCGAAGTCAACGCCCTACTAAAGAAACCTACGGCTGACCCTAGCGACCTGAAAAACTTCTGCCCCATCTCGCTCCTCCCCTTCCCTGCCAAGGTAATAGAGAAGACCGTCAACAAACAGCTTACCACCTTCCTTGAAGACAACAACCTGCTCGACCCTTCACAAACCGGATTCCGAACCAACCACAGCACTGAAACCGCCTTATCTCAGTCACAGACGACATCAGAACCCTGATGGACAACGGTGAAACAGTCGCCCTCATCCTCCTCGACCTCTCGGCTGCCTTCGACACCGTCTGTCACCGCACCCTAATAACCCACCTCCGCTCCACTGGGATCCAAGGCCAGGCCCTGGACTGGATTGCCTCCTTCCTCTCAAACCGATCTCAAAGAGTTTACCTCCCACCGTTTCGCTCAGACCCCACCGAGATCATCTGCGGCGTACCTCAAGGCTCATCGCTCAGCCAGACACTCTTCAATGTCTACATGAGCCCCCCTCGCCGACATCGTACGCAAGCACGACATCATCATCACCTCCTACGCCGACGACACCCAACTTATACTCTCCCTCACCAAGGACCCCGCCAGCGCCAAGACCAACCTACAAGAGGGCATGAAGGACGTCGCAGATTGGATGAGGCTCAGCCGCCTAAAGCTGAACTCTGACAAAACAGAAGTCCTCATCCTCAGCAACACCCCATCCGCTTGGGACGACTCCTGGTGGCCCATGGCCCTCGGCACCGCACCGACCCCCTCAGACCACGCCCACAACCTCGGCTTCATATTGGACCCTCTTCTCACCATGACCAAGCAAGTCAATGCTGTGTCCTCCGCCTGCTTCCTCACCCTCCGCATGCTCCGCAAGATCTTCCGCTGGATCCTCGCCGACACTAGAAAAACCGTGACCCACGCCCTCGTCACGAGCCGCCTGGACTACGGCAACACCCTCTATGCTGGGACCACCGCTAAACTCCCAAAACGCCTGCAACGTATTCAAAACACCTCGGCCCGCCTCATCCTCGACGTACCCCGCAACAGCCACATCTCCGCACACCTGCATTGGCTCCCAGTCAGCAAAAGGATCACCTTCCGACTTCTCACCCACGCACAAAAAGCCCTCCACAACAAGGGACCGGAATACCTCAACCGTCGCCTCAGCTTCTACGCCCCCACCCGTCTCCTCCTTTCCTCTGGCCTCGCGCTCGCTGCCGTCCCTCGCATCCGCCGCTCCACGGCGGGTGGGAGGTCCTTCTCCTTCCTGGCAGCCAAGACCTGGAACACCCTCCCCACCAGCCTCAGGACCACCCAGGACCACTCCGCATTCCGGAGACTCCTCAAAACCTGGCTGTTCGAGCAGCAGTAACCCCCCCTTCCCCCTAGCGCCTTGAGACCCGCACGGGTGAGTAGCGCGCTTTATAAATGTTAATGATTTGATTTGATTTGATTTGATTCCACATTGGCATTGCCAGCCTAACTTTTAAAAACACTGACTGTATATCAGAAAATAACAGAAGAGGCAAGTTAACTGAACAGGAGGCTTCAAATGTGGGCAGATTGGTGAAACAGAGCTTCATTGGTAGATGGGCTGACAGGATAGGTTCCAGAGGTGCAAGATCTGTGACCTTGGGTCAGTGTTTTAAAGGGAAATACAGAAGGGCTGGTACTCTGTATTCATGTAAAGCACTGCTTCAGGCTAATAGTCTCATGACAGCCCTCAGTTTAGGACTGAACTCTGTAGAACAGATATGTGTACCTGGATCACCGGGGCCTTGACTGTGCCTTTTCTATGCATACATTTGTGCATTGACTGATGATTTTGAATTGAGAATTATCTCTGTTGGGGTGGCTACTCAAAATGTGAAGCCTTGGCCTTGCCATCTGGACCACTCAGAGTAGAGCTGGAAGTCTGTGTTTGGATGACAGAGTGTTTTTTCACCTAGACCAGTGGTGCCCAGTGAGGCTCCCACAGGGCTGGTTCATTGGCATTTTTTGAGGCTATGGAAAGGATTCAAATGTATGTTTTGGAATCCAAGGTATGTACCGAACCATGTCAGAGTTTCTTGATACACACATAAGAAAAATGAAGTAAAAATAATTTAGGTGGAAATTATATACACATCGGTTATCCGCAAGCCTGGCATGGATCCTGCCTTCCTAATCCTTTAATGTTCTATAATGACATGTAATAAAGTGTTCTAATAACCTCAACATATATCTATAATATGTATGAAGCACATAAGAACCTCAACATAAAAATGAAATGAAAATACTTCTGTGCTGTGCACTGCTTCCTGTGTCACCTCGTGTTTTATAAATATGCTACTCACTCTATCAGCTCGCAAGGTAACCAACGTCTCTCCTTTCTGAGTGAGGAGAATGATAACAAAGGCCCAAAGCATGCATTTCCAGTAAGTAGAAAAATCCAGTGTTCAAAATGTTTGAAAAGAAAGTACTTCAGGCCCATAAGAATTGTGAAGTGAAACGTTTCCAAGCCTGAAGAAGCTATGAAGCAGCCATGGCTTTGCAGTCCGAGCCACAGATGACTGTTTCAGAATGCAAAGATATGCAACTAGCAAATTAGGCCAGACTTCTGTGTACAGAAGCAAAGACTGTCTGACCACACATCACCGGCTTCATTTTAAATGGCAAGTTAGAATTACAGAAGCAAAACAGTAACATAAATATTCATGGGGGGGGGGGCATTGGGCTGCAAACCCGCCTGGGTTCATGGCTTCTCCAGTTATATTCTACTCTTGTGTGTGTGTTTTTTTCAGACACAAGGGGCCACATTCACAAAGAAAACCTACAGTCTTAAGTTTACTCCTACTTTAAGGGATGGGGAGTTTTGATTCTGATTTTGGAAATCTGGAAGAATTCCAGAAGTAATCCTAGGAGCCTGAAACAGTATGAACTTTTCAGAAGTATTTATAATGGTAAGCAGCTACACATACTTAACTGCTCATGGAAAACAATTTCATATGAGAAATACTGATTACTAAGACATTTACCTTTTCTAACATTTTCTCCCATTTTTCACCAGGAAAATGTTTTTCCCATTGGAGAAGCCACATATCCTACATCTCCACAAATTTTAGGGATGTTTTCCTGAGAAGTGATTTACTCCTGTCTATAACAACAGTAATAGCCAGATTTACTAAAAAGTGGCACAGCGTGGTGCTGCCTCAAAATTTGCAGTGCACCACTTTAGAAACACAGGGATGCGCCATATTTACTAAAACACGGCACACCCCTGTATTTCCCCCTGCGACGGTACGAAATTTAGATGCCAGTGCCAAGGTAGACATCCTTGCACCATAGTGCAAGGGTGTCTGCATTGAGGGATTGATTGTTCATGTGCAGGAAGGTGTACATTCCTGTAAGGAAATGCCTCCTTGGCATGGTTACCCCCTGACTTTTTGCCTTTGCTGATGCCCAGTTATGATTTGAAAGTGTGCTGAGGCCTGCTAACCAGGCCCCAGCACCAGTGTTCTTTCCCTAACCTGTACCTTTGTTTCCACAATTGGCACACCCTGGCATCCAGGTAAGTCCCTTGTAACTGGTACCCCTGGTACCAAGGGCCCTAATACCAGGGAAGGTCTCTAAGGGCTGCAGCATGTCTTATGCCACCCTGGGGACCCATCACTCAGCACAGACACACTGCTTGCCAGCTTGTGTGTGCTAGTGGGGATAAAACTACTAAGTCGACATGGCACTCCCCTCAGGGTGCCATGCCAACCTCACACTGCCTACAGGTATAGATAAGTCACCCCTCTAGCAGGCCTTGCAGCCCTAAGGCAGGGTGCACTATACCATAGGTGAGGGCACAAGTGCATGAGCACTATGCCCCTACAGTGTCTAAGCAAAACCTTAGACATTGTAAGTGCAGATTAGCCATAAGAGTATATGGTCTGGGAGTCTGTCATGCACAAACTCCACAGCACCATAATGGCTACACTGAAAACTGTGAAGTTTGGTATCAAACTTCTCAGCACAATAAATGCACACTGATGCCACTGTACATTTTATTGTAACACACACCCCAGAGGGCACCTTAGAGGTGCCCCCTGAAACCTTAACCGACAGTCCGTGTAGGCTGACTAGTTTTAGCAGCCTGCCGCACACCAGACATGTTGCTGGCCACATGGGGAGAGTGCCTTTGTCACTCTGTGGCTAATAACAAAGCCTGTACTGGGTGTAGGTGCCTTTCACCTCCCCCTGCAGGAACTGTAACACCTGGCGGTGAGTCTCAAAGGCTCACCCCCTTTTTTACAGCACTCCAGCTAGTGGAGTTGCCCGCCCCCTCCGGCCACGGGCCCACTTTTGGCAGCAAGGCCGGAGGAGATAATGAGAAAAACAAGGAGGAGCCACTGGCCAGTCAGGACAGCCCCTAAGGTGTCCTGAGCTGAGGTGACTCTAACTTTTAGAAATCCCCCATCTTGCAGATGGAGGATTCCCCCAAAAGGGATAGGGATGTGCCCCCCTCCCCTCAGGGAGGAGGCACAAAGAGGGTGTAGCCACCCTCAGGGCTAGTAGCCATTGGCTACTAACCCCCCAGACCTTAACACACCCCTAAATTCAGTATTTAGGGGCTCCCAAGAACCAAGGAACTCAGATTCCTGCAACCTAAGAAGAAGAGGACTGCTGAGCTGAAAACCTGCAGAGAAGATGGAGACACCAACTGCTTTGGCCCCAGCTCTACCGGCCTATCTCCCCACTTCTAAGGACACTGCTCCAGCGACGCGTTCCACAGGGTCCAGCAACCTCTGAAGCCTCAGAGGACTACCCTGCATCTAGAAGGACCAAGAACTCCCGAGGACAGCGGCTCTGTTCCCCAAAGACTGCAACTTTGCAACAAAGAAGGAACTTTGAAACAACACACGTTTCCCGCCGGAAGTGTGAGACTTTGCACTCTGTACCCGACGCCCCCGGCTCGACTTGTGGAGAACAAACACCACAGGGAGGACTCCCCGGCGACTACAAGACCGTGAGTAGCCAGAGTTGACCCCCCTGACCCCCCACAGCGACGCCTGCAGAGGGAATCCCGAGGCTCCCCCTGACCGCGACTGCCTGCTTCAAAGACCCGACGCCTGGGAAAGACACTGTACCCGCAGCCCCCAGGATCTGAAGGATCCGACCTCCAGTGCAGGAGCGACCCCCAGGTGGCCCTCTCCCTTGCCCAGGTGGTGGCTACCCCGAGGAGCCCCCCCCTTGCCTGCCTGCATCGTTGAAGAGGCCCCTTGGTTTCCCATTGATTTCTATTGCGAACTCGACGCCTGTTTACACACTGCACCTGGCCGCCCCCGTGCTGCTGAGGGTGTACTTCTCGTGTGGACTTGTGTCCCCCCCGGTGCCCTACAAAACCCCCCTGGTCTGCCCTCCGAAGACGTGGTTACTTACCTGCTGGCAGACTGGAACCGGGGCACCCCCTTCTCCATTGGAGCCTATGTGTTTTGGGCACCACTTTGACCTCTGCACCTGACCGGCCCTGAGCTGCTGGTCTGGTAACTTTGGGGTTGCTGTAAACCCCCAACAGTGGGCTACATTGGACCCAAACTTGAACTCCGTAGGTGGTTTACTTACCTGCAAAAACTAACAAAAACTTACCTCCCCAGGAACTGTTGAAAATTGCACTGTGTCTAGTTTTAAAACAGCTATATGTCATTTATGTGAAAACTGTATATGCTATTTTGCTAATATAAAGTTCCTAAAGTTCCTACATGAAATACCTTTCATTTGAAGTATTACTTGTAAATCTTGAACCTGTGGTTCTCAAAATAAACTAAGAAAATATATTTTTCTATACAAAAACCTATTGGCCTGGAATTGTCTCTGAGTGTGTGTTCCTCATTTATTGCCTGTGTGTGTACAACAAATGCCCTTGGACTCTGTGCATGCTATTTCTTACTTTGAAATAGTACATACAGAGCCAACTTCCTACATTGGTGGATCAGCGGTGGGGTAGAAGACTTTGCATTTGCTGGACTACTCAGCCAATACCTGATCACACAACTAAATTCCAAAAGTTGTCATTAGTCCCTGTTAGCATTTCTTTTAGAGTTTAAAAGTTTTGTAAAAGTTTGAATTAAGTTCTAGAAATAGTTTTAGACTCTTAAAAAGTATTTCAACTTTTAGAAACATAGGTGGTCATTATGAGGGCCAAAACGACGGGAGCACCGCCAACAGGCTGGCGGTGCCTCCCGGCGTATTTGGACCGCGGCGGTAGTGCTGCGGTTGCACCGCTGGGGCCGGCGGTTTCCCGCCATTGTTGCTCCGGCGGTGATAATCCGCCAGGGCAGCGCTGCAAGCAGTGCTGCCTTGGGGATTATGACTCCCCTACCGCCAGCCTGTTTCTGGCGGTTTGCACCGCCAGGAAGAGGCTGGCGGTTTGCTCCGCCAGGAAGAGGCTGGCGGTAAGGGGAGTCGTGGGGCCCCTGGGGGCCCTTGCACTGCCCTTGCCACTGGTATGGGCCCCCTAACAGTGCCCCATGCGGCTTTTCACTGTCTGCAATACAGACAGTGAAAAGCGCGGCGGGTGCTACTGCACCCGTCGCATGGCCGCAGCACCGCCGGCTCCATTTGGAGCCGGCTCCCATATTGCGGCCCACATCCCCGCTGGGCCGGCGGACGGAAACTTGGTTTCCACCCAACGGCCCAGCGGGGATGTCCAAATGGGCACCGCAGGAGTGAGGACGCATTGGCGGCCGTCCGGTGGTTACAGCCTGGCCGGCAGCGGTAGCCACCTGCCAATGCTGTAATGACCCCCATAATGTCTAATGCAGAAGAGAATGGGATGGAACTCGACGTCACCCCTTACCTGAATCTTAGGATGTCAGAGTTGAGGTCTCTCTGCAAAACAAAAAAGATTAGAACTGGTTCAAACCCCACCAAAATACAGCTCCAAGAGCTTTTGGCAGAGTTTGCCAAGAACAACCCCTCTGAGGATGACTTCCCAGAGGGGGAAGCTGGTGAATTGGAGGAATTCCCACCTCCAGTCCTAGTAAGGGAGGCCAGGGCTCCTCAAACCCTGACTCCAACTGTGATAGTCAGAGATGATGCTTCTCTCACAGGAGAGTCCAGCACCTCTGGAATCACTGAAGATAGCCTCAGTGAAGATGACCTCCTGTTAGCTAGGATGGTCAAAAGATTGGCTTTAGAGAGACAGCTCCAAGCCATAGAAAGGGAAGGACAAGAGAGGGGCCTAGGTTCCATCAATGGTGGCAGCAACATAAATAGGGTCAGAGATTCTCCTGACATGTTGAAAATCCCAAAAGGGATTGTAACTAAATATGAAGATGGTGATGACATCACCAAATGGTTCACAGCTTTTGAGAGGGCTTGTGCAACCAGAAAAGTAAACAGATCTCACTGGGGTGCTCTCCTTGGGGAAATGTTCACTGGAAAGTGTAGGGATAGACTCCTCACACTCTCTGGAAAAGATGCAGAATCCTATGACCTCATGAAGGCTACCCTGATTGAGGGCTTTAGATTCTCCACTGAGGAGTATAGAATTAGTTTCAGGGGGGCTAAAAAATCCTCGAGCCAGACCTGGGTTGATTTTGTTGACTACTCAGTAAAAACACTGGATGGTTGGATTCAAGGCAGTGGTGTAAATGATTATGATGGGCTGTACAATTTATTTGTGAAAGAACACCTGGTAAGTAATTGTTTCAATGATAAACTGCATCAGCATCTGGTAGACCTAGGACCAATTTCTCCCCAAGAATTGTGAAAGAAGGCGGACCATTGGGTCAAGACTAGAGTGACCAAGACTTCCACAGGTGGTAACCAAAAGAAAGGGGTCACAAAGACTCCCGAGGGGAAGAGTGTTGAGACATCCAAAGGGAAAAATAGTAAAGAGTCTTCTATAGGGCCCCAAAAACCTGCTCAGGAGGGTGGGCCCAGAGCCTCTTCACAATCCAATTTTGGGTACAAGGGTAAAAACTTTGATCCCAAAAAGGCCTGGTGTCGTAGCTGTAATCAGCCAGGACACCAAACTTGAGACAAGGCCTGTCCCAAGAAAGGTTCCACTTCTAACTCTATTCCAGCTAACACTGGAATGGACAGTCTCCAAGTGGGATCAACAGTGTGCCCAGAGCAAATCAGGGTTCACACTGAAGCTACATTAGTCTCTGAGGGTGGGGTGGATTTAGCCACACTGGCTGCCTGGCCCCCTAATATGCAAAAATACAGACAGCAACTCTTAATTAATGGGACAAGTGTAGAAGGCCTGAGGGATACAGGTGCCAGTGTCACCATGGTGACAGAGAAACTAGTTTCCCCTGGTCAATACCTGGCTGGACAAACTTATCCAGTCACCAACGCTGACAATCAGACTAAAGTACATCCCATGGCTATGGTAACTTTAGAGTGGGGAGGGGTCAATGGCCTGAAACAGGTGGTGGTCTCCTCAAATATCCCTGTAGACTGTTTGCTTGGAAATGACCTGGAGTCCTCAGCATAGGCTGAGGTAGAACTCAAAACCCATGCAGCCATGCAGGGTATCCCTGAACTGGTCTGTGTCAAGACAAGTGCACAGTGCAAGGCTCAGGGTGAAAAAGTGGTGTTGAAGCCTGGAAATGGGCCCAACCCACCAAGAGAAAAGGAAAGAAGACTGGGGAACCAGCTTCCACACAACAAGAAAAAGAGAACCTCTCTTCCCAGGAAGATGTTCTGCCCTCTGAGGGATCTGAGCCTCTGGAGTTAGAACCTTATCAGGTTGAGCGCCTAGGCCCAGGGGGACCTTCAAGGGAACAGTTGTGTAAGGGACAAGAAACCTGTCCCTTTCTTGAAGGCCTTAGGCAGCAAGCTGCTGAAGAGTCCAATGGAAAACTAACAGGAACACATATAGGGGGTCATTCCGACCCCGGCGGGCGGCGGGCCCCGCCCACCGGGCGGAAACCTCCAAAAGACCGCACTGCGGTCAAATGACCACGGGGGTCATTACAACTTTCCCGCTGGGTCGGCGGGCGATCTCCAAAAGATCACCCGCCGGCCCAGCGGGAAAGCCCCTGCAAAGAGGAAGCCGGCTCCGAATGGAGCCGGCGGATTTGCAGGGGTGCGACGGGTGCAGTGGCACCCGTTGCGATTATCAGTGTCTGCAAAGCAGACACTGAAAATCTTTGTGGGGCCCTGTTAGGGGGCCCCTGCACTGCCCATGCCAGCGGCATGGGCAGTGCAGGGGGCCCCAGGGGCCCCCAGGGGCCCCACGACACCCGTTCCCGCCAGCCTCTTCCTGGCGGTTTAAACCGCCAGGAACAGGCTGGCGGGAAGGGGGTCGGAATCCCCATGGCGGCGCTGCAAGCAGCGCCGCCATGGAGGATTCCCTGGGCCAGGGGAAAACCGGCGGGAAACCGCCGGTTCCCCTTTTCTGACCGCGGCTTTACCGTAATGGTCAGAATGGCCCGGGAAGCACCGCCAGCCTGTTGGCGGTGCTTCCTCTGCCCTCCACCCTGGCTGTTTGAAACCGCCAGGGTCGGAATGAGGGCCATAGTCTTTTGGGAAGATGGACTCCTTTACACTGAGGCAAGAGATCCCAAACCTGGTGCCACTAGGAGAGTGGTAGTGCCTCAGGAGTTTAGGAAGTTCATTCTAACCTTAGCTCATGACATTCTTCTTGCTGGGCATTTGGGACAGACCAAGACGTGGGAGAGATTAGTCAACCACTTCTATTGGCCCAACATGTCCCAGAAGGTCAAGGAGTTTTGTGTCTCCTGTGCTACCTGTCAAGCCAGTGGTAAGACAGGTGGGCACCCAAAGGCCCCCCCTCATTCCACTTCCAGTGGTGGGGGTGCCCTTTGAAAGAGTGGGTGTGGACATAGTGGGTCCACTTGAACCTCCCACAGCCTCGGGGAACCAATACATACTAGTAGTAGTGGATCATGCTACTAGATACCCTGAAGCAATTCCCCTTAGGTCGACTACTGCCCCTGCAGTAGCCAAAGCACTCATTGGTATTTTTACCAGAGTGGGATTTCCTAAGGAGGAGGTGTCTGACAGAGGTACCGACTTTATGTCAGCATACCTGAAGCATATGTGGAATGAGTGTGGGGTGACTTACAAATTCACCACACCATACCATCCACAAACCAATGGTCTTGTTGAAAGATTTAACAAGACATTGAAAGGGATGATCATGGGGCTCCCTGAAAAACTCAAAAGGAGATGGGATGTCCTCTTGCCATGTCTCCTTTTCGCCTACAGAGAAGTGCCTCAGAAGGGAGTAGGGTTTTCTCCCTTTGAACGTCTGTTTGGCCATCCTGTAAGGGGACCACTAGCTCTTGTAAAAGAAGGCTGGGAGAGACCTCTTCATGAGCCTAAACAAGATATAGTGGACTATGTACTAGGCCTACGTTCAAGGATGGCAGAGTATATGGAAAAGGCAAGTAAAAACCTTGAGGCCAGCCAACAACTCCAGAAGTTTTGGTATGACCAAAAGGCTGCTATGGTTGAGTTCCAGCCAGGGCAGAAAGTCTGGGTTCTGGAGCCTGTGGCTCCCATGGCACTTCAGGACAGATGGAGTGGCCCTTACCCAGTGCTAGATAAGAAGAGTCAGGTCACCTACCTGGTAGACCTAGGCACTAGCAGGATCCCCAAAAGGGTGATCCATGTGAACCGCCTCAAACTCTTTCATGACAGGGCAGATGTGAATCTGTTGATGGTAACAGATGAGGACCAGGAAGCTGAGAGTGAACCTCTCCCTGATCTCCTCTCCACAGACCCTAAAGATGGTTCAGTAGATGGAGTGATCTATTCAGACACCCTCTTTGGCCAACAGCAATCTGACTGTAGGCAGGTCCTGCAACAGTTTGCTGAGCTCTTTTCCCTAACCCCTGGTCAGACACACCTGTGTACCCATGATGTGGACACAGGAGACAGCATGCCTGTCAAAAACAAAATTTTCAGACAGTCTGACCAAGTTAAGAAAAGCATCAAAGTGGAATTCCACAAGATGCTGGAATTGGGAATCATTGAGCACTCTGACAGCCTCTGGGCTAGCCCAGTGGTCTTAGTCCCCAAACCTCACACGAAAGATGGAAAGAGAGAGTTGAGGTTTTGTGTGGACTTAATTCTGTCACCAAGACAGATGCCCATCCCATTCCAAGGGCAGATGAATTAATTGACAAACTAGGTGCTGCCAGATACTTAAGTACCTTTGACTTGACAGCAGGGAACTGGCAAATCAAAATGGCACCAGGAGCAAAGGAAAATACAGCATTCTCCATACTTTATGAGCATTATCAGTTTACTGTTATGCCCTTTGGTTTAAAGAATGCCCCTACCACCTTCCAAAGGTTGGTGAATCAAGTCCTTGCTGGCTTGGAGTCCTTTGGTGCAGCTTATCTTGACGATATTGCTGTCTTTAGCTCCAGCTGGCAGGATCACCTGGTCCACCTGAAGAAGGTTTTGAAGGCCCTGCAATCAGCAGTCCTCTCTATCAAGGCATCCAAATGTCAGATAGGGAAGGGAACTGTGGTTTACTTGGGACACCTTGTAGGTGGAGGCCAAGTTCAGCCACTCCAGCCCAAGATCCAGACTATTCTGGACTGGGCAGCTCCAAAAACCCAGACTCAAGTCAGGGCATTCCTTGGCTTGACTGGGTACTACAGGAGGTTTGTGAAGGGATATGGATCTATAGTGACACCCCTCACAGAACTTACCTCCAAGAAAATGCCCAAAAAGGTAAACAGGCCTTTGACACCCTGAAACAAGCAATGTGCACAGCACCAGTTCTCAAAGCTCCAGATTACTCCAAGCAGTTCATTGTGCAGACAGATGCCTCTGAACATGGGATAGGGGCAGTTTTGTCGCAAACAAATGATGATGGCCTTGACCAGCCTGTTGCTTTCATTAGCAGGAGTTTACTCCCCAGGGAACAGAGTTGGAGTGCCATTGAGAGGGAGGCCTTTGCTGTGGGTTGGTCCCTGAAGAAGCTGAGACCATACCTCTTTGGTACTCACTTTTTAGTTCAAACTGACCGCAGACCTCTCAGATGGCTAATGCAAATGAAAGGTGAAAATCCAAAACTGTTGAGGTGGTCCATCTCCATACAGGGAATGGACTTTATAGTAGAACACAGACCTGGGACTGCCCATGCCAATGCAGATGGCCTTTCCCGGTTCTTCCACTTAGAAAATGAAGACTCTCTTGGGAAAGGTTAGTCTCATCCTCTTTCGTTTGGGGGAAGGGGGTTGTGTAAGGAAATGCCTCCTTGGCATGGTTACCCCCTGACTTTTTGCATTTGCTGATGCCCAGTTATGATTTGAAAGTGTGCTGAGGCCTGCTAACCAGGCCCCAGCACCAGTGTTCTTTCCCTAACCTGTACCTTTTTTCCACAATTGGCACACCCTGGCATCCAGGTAAGTCCCTTGTAACTGGTACCCCTGGTACCAAGGGCCCTGATGCCAGGGAAGGTCTCTAAGGGCTGCAGCATTTCTTATGCCACCATGGGGACCCCTCACTCAGCACAGACACACTGCTTTCCAGCTTGTGTGTGCTAGTGGGAATAAAACGACTAAGTCGACATGGCACTCCCCTCAGGGTGTCATGCCAACCTCACACTGCCTACAGGTATAGATAAGTCACCCCTCTAGCAGGCCTTACAGCCCTAAGGCAGGGTGCACTATACCATAGGTGAGGGCACAAGTGCATGAGCACAATGCCCCTACAGTGTCTAAGCAAAACCTTAGACGTTGTAAGTGCAGGGTAGCCATAAGAGTATATGGTCTGGGAGTCTGTCATGCACAAACTCCACAGCACCATAATGGCTACACTGAAAACTGTGAAGTTTGGTATCAAACTTCTCAGCACAATAAATGCACACTGATGCCACTGTACATTTTATTGTAACACACACCCCAGAGGGCACCTTAGAGGTGCCCCCTGAAACCTTAACCGACAGTCCGTGTAGGCTGACTAGTTTTAGCAGCCTGCCGCACACCAGACATGTTGCTGGCCACATGGGGAGAGTGCCTTTGTCACTCTGTGGCTAATAACAAAGCCTGAACTGGGTGGAGGTGCCTTTCACCTCCCCCTGCAGGAACTGTAACACCTGGCGGTGAGTCTCAAAGGCTCACCCCCTTTTTTACAGCACCCCAGGGCACTCCAGCTAGTGGAGTTGCCCGCCCCCTCCGGCCACGGCCCCACTTTTGGCAGCAAGGCCGGAGGAGATAATGAGAAAAACAAGGAGGAGCCACTGGCCAGTCAGGACAGCCCCTAAGGTGTCCTGAGCTGAGGTGACTCTAACTTTTAGAAATCCCCCATCTTGCAGATGGAGGATTCCCCCAAAAGGGATAGGGATGTGCCCCCCTCCCCTCAGGGAGGAGGCACAAAGAGGGTGTAGCCACCCTCAGGGCTAGTAACCATTGGCTACTAACCCCCCAGACCTAAACACACCCCTAAATTCAGTATTTAGGGGCTCCCAGGAACCAAGGAACTCACATTCCTGCAACCTAAGAAGAAGAGGACTGCTGAGCTGAAAACCTGCAGAGAAGACGGAGACACCAACTGCTTTGGCCCCAGCTCTACCGGCCTGTCTCCCCACTTTTAAAGACACTTCTCCAGCGACGCGTTCCACAGGGTCCAGCAACCTCTGAAGCCTCAGAGGACTACCCTGCATCTAGAAGGACTAAGAACTCCGGAGGACAGCGGCTCTGTTCCCCAAAGACTGCAACTTTGCAACAAAGAAGCAACTTTGAAACAACACACGTTTCCCGCCGGAAGCGTGAGACTTTGCACTCTGCACCCGACGCCCCCAGATCGACTTGTGGAGAACACACACCACAGGGAGGACTCGCCGGCGACTACGAGACCGTGAGTAGCCAGAGTTGACCCCCCTGAGCTCCCACAGCGACGCCTGCAGAAGGAATCCCGAGGTTCCCCCTGACCGCGACTGCCTGCTTCAAAGACCCGACGCCTGGGAAAGACACTGCACCCGCAGCCCCCAGGACCTGAAGGATCCGACCTCCAGTGCAGGAGCGACCCCCAGGTGGCCCTCTCCCTTGCCCAGGTGGTGGCTACCCCGAGGAGCCCCCCCCTGCCTGCCTGCATCGCTGAAGAGACCCCTGGGTCTCCCATTGATTTCTATTGCGAACCCGATGCCTGTTTACACACTGCACCCGGCCGCCCCCGTGCTGCTGAGGGTGTACTTTTTGTGTGGACTTGTGTCCCCCCCGGTGCCCTAAAAAAAAACCCTGGTCTGCCCTCCGAAGACGCGGGTACTTACCTGCTGGCAGACTGGAACCGGGGCACCCCCTTCTCCATTGAAGCCTATGTGTTTTGGGCACCACTTTGACCTCTGCACCTGACCGGCACTGTGCTGCTGGTGTGGTAACTTTGGGGTTGCTCTAAACCCCCAACGGTGGGCTACCTTGGACCCAAACTTGAACCCCGTAGGTGGTTTACTTACCTGCAAAAACTAACAAACACTTACCTCCCCCAGGAACTGTTGAAAATTGCACTGTCTAGTTTTAAAATAGCTATATGTCATTTATGTGAAAACTGTATATGCTATTTTGCTAATTCAAAGTTCCTAAAGTTCCTACATGAAATACCTTTCATTTGAAGTATTACTTGTAAATCTTGAACCTGTGGTTCTTAAAATAAACTAAGAAAATATATTTTTCTATACAAAAACCTATTGGCCTGGAATTGTCTCTGAGTGTATGTTCCTCATTTATTGCCTGTGTGTGTACAACAAATGCTTAACACTAGTACTCTGATAAGCCTACTGCTTGACCACACTAACACAAAATAGAGCATTAGAATTATCTCTTTTTTCCACTATCTTACCTCTAAGGGGAACCCTTGGACTCTGTGCATGCTATTTCTTACTTTGAAATAGTACATACAGAGCCAACTTCCTACACTTCCTTTATATAAACAATCTACAATGTCATTTTGGCACATCTATGTGTACTGCAGAACACAACACACATAGAAGTGCCAAATTGTAATTTTTGAATGATGGTTTTATGTGCAGGAAGGGACACCTTCCTGAACATAAATAATCATTCATGACCTTTTCCTCTTTCTATGTGTGCTGCAGAATGCAGCACACATGGAAAAAGCTAAAACGAGGAGGAATAAAAGTATTCCTCCTCATTGTGCCATGCTAACACCACCCCTGGGGTGGCATTTGTTTCTGGCGGTGCCACAGATTTACGCCTTCTTGTAAATGTGGGGCAGGGTCAAAAGCAATGGATGTTGAGGTGGAACGCCTACAGCAACACCCATTGCACGCCCCTGTGATGCAATAAACTGCATCGGAGGGTCCCATATTTACAAGGTGGCTTTAAGCCACACAAAAGTGGCTTAGCGGCACCTTGTAAATGTGGCACACTGCACAGTGCCACCACAGTGTCACAAAAAGTGATGCTTCAGTGGAGCTAGGGCCTTGTAAATCTGGCCCTAAGTCTAAACTTTTCCAGGCTGAGAATGTTTGTGAGTAGTTACCAATTTATACATTTTTCAGTTTTCACAAATTCTCTATGGCATCTCCACCGTGAAATGCACATTCCACATCCATGAGAGCAGATTTTCTCCATACTAATGTTAGATAATACAGGTGTTATATTATGTGTATGTAAATTGAGTTATAAGCTCAAATTCATTTTCCACTTTTGTAAATCAAGGCATTTACACAAGTAAGTTGGACCTATACATGCAAATGAATGTGAATTGGACAATGAGTGCTATGAGGCACATAAGCCTAACTTTCTGCTTCCAGGAAATCATTTGACAAGTAAATCCCATGGTGCTGGGAAAAGGTTTGCATTCAAAATATATCTTCAGACCAGGATGTGGACATTGATCCAGCCAAGGGTGGTCACTGTCCACGCCACTGTTGTGGCAGTGGTGGTGCCTTGTGTTATAGCACACTGATGCTTGGTCCCTTTTCTGGTTTTGACACAGTTTTGTAGTGTGGCACAGCCATAAATGAGAAATCACACAGAGCTTTTCCAGCTGGCAAGCATCTCTGCGCGAATTATAATATCAAGTACAATATTCTGAATCATGATGAGGCACATTTGCTCCATCGTTTTTAGCTTGTCTGTGCCATTAGAAGCTGGGACAAACCATGTGAGAATTAATTTTGCCCAGCCATTCAATGGACGTTCTGTTGAAACAGATGGGCTAGGGAGCGGTGCAATTTTCAGCTTATCTGGCAAAAAAAGAACTGTGCCAATGGTGCAGTCCCCATATAGGTTTTTAAGATAAATTGCAATAATTTCACTGGGTGACTCCATAAAGCACCTTCCTTATACTATAGGACCTAGTTAGGCCGTATATCCTTTGAAGGGGAACTTGTGCATCCCCAAATGCAACAACTATAAAGCATAGAGCATTAGTGTACTTCTGGTGTGTAGTCGAACCACACACAATATGCTAATACAGTCATGTCCCTCTCAGGCAGTGACTCAGCTCTGTCCTCTCTTAAAGTCAAAGAAGATGTCCAGAAATAGTCTGGTCAAGTGACAGGAATATTTGTGTGTATTGAAGGTGCTGTGTACCGCTGCCCTGAAACAGATGAATGTTGTGGTGATGCTGAGAGCGGATGTGTCCAAGTCTGTGAAGCATAAATAGATGTTGTTCCAACCACAAATCCTCAGTGCCTTATAAGTCATAAATTGGAATCATGCATTACTTTAGAGAAAATATTAACTCCTGTGTTGGAAACCTAGACTGCATAATGTATACGCAGTGTAGTCATAAGGATGCATTCCCCTCCATAACCCCAGCACACAGCTAATGTAATAACAATAGTAACAAAATTATAACAATCATTTATGTAGAACACACTAAGCATGCAGTGTCTTCTCATGGTGCATGTTAGTAAGATGAAGGGCCACTGGAATGATGAAGGTCTTTGACTCTGACATATTCTGCAGAGAGGCAGATCCTTTGCAGAGATCATCTGGTCGCTTTTTAGTTGTGGATTCTTTTGGTCATGTGTTAAACTGGTACTAATAAGGAGAAATCTTTGCCCAGACCGTATTAATATGTGTTAAATGACAAGAACAGCAGAATAATGTTGCCATTGAATGTGCAACATTAAGCAGCATCATTTTTACTTTCTAGCCACATAACTCAGGCACCTCTGCCACTTACTTTTGCATGCCATTTGCTGCAGAATTCTAGTGGCCCTGATAATAGGTGATCTGAAGAGAAGACCCAGATGCACAGAACATGAGGCAGGGAAATACATGTGTTGAAACATTTATTACCATGTAAATCAGTATGGAAGATAGGTGATCAGTCATGTATAAGGCATTGTTCCACCAGCAGCTGGAGTTTATCAATTAATTCCCTGAGTACCTACTTCAGGTCCCTGCTGAAATACAAAATCCTGAGGAACCACATGGCATCACACACAAAACCATGACAAGACATGACTTCAGTACAAGGAAAGAACCAAGAGACAGACAGAAGATAAAACATATATATTATCTTCTCACTGTTTGTTTTGCTCACTTTTGTCTTCTGTATGGTGTCATCTAAAGCTGTGGCACTATTTCCGCTGTCTTCTGAAAGTTCTCACTAACTGGGATAGTGTTGGTCTGGGCTCAATGTGTTAGTTCAATGACGACTGGTCTGTTCCATGCAGTGATGGTGTGATATATCATTCAAATGCTCAAATGGTATCACCCTTGATGATGAAAGGGCCAGCTAGTCCCTCTGGGAATCAAACATTTAATCATTGATGCCACACCAATCTTCACTGACGATACATTAGGCCTCTGGGCTACCTTAGCTCATATTTGGACTACCTTCATTTAAATGCTGGGACCTCAAATTTCAAATATTTGTAAAGTGAACATAATGTGTGATGCAATTATGTTAAAAAAAACACTTGATGTACACTATTTCAATTGTCCCTGTGCAAGCCATGTTTTAATAACCTGGACTCGTCATAGTAACTGTTTGTAGTCTTACTTTGTTCTTGTTGTTGTCTTATACAAAGGAAGACTTCAGTCACACCAACACTTTTGGGTTACTTAAGTACATGCAGTGGCTGGTCCTGGTGGCTACAGTTTGTGAAACAACAGTTCTCCTGTTTAATACATCTCCTGCCCATGGAGTCTTTACTGTTACTGTCCCGGTTTGACTTTGAGATATAGACCTTGTGGTGTGTACCCATATAAACAAAATACACGTATATTCCTATAGACACGGGGAGGCATGGTGAAGCACTGAGAGGAACACTAACAGAAATAAAAGTGAGGAAAGGGCCACTTGATAGAGTTAGAATGATATTTTCTTGGAATTGATTTTCCATTAACTTGGTAACCACGGCAATCAGAAATAATGCTTATAGTTTACATCAAATGATGCATGGGAACTTAGTGGAGTGGTTACATAAAGCCTGGGGTTGAAACAGAGGAGAGCAGGTTAAACATTACTGGACTGTGACAGACAATGCGTGGATCATTATACACAGGAGTTCAGAGGGTGGAGGGGAAGCACGCTGTGCCTCTGACAGTGACTGTTGGGGGTATTTTAGGTGGAGCCTCTTTAAACAGGAAGCAGTGCTGTTTGAGAACTGTTCGGTCATAGTAGCTGTGAGGGGACTGTCACCAAAGCCATGACACCAGTGAATTCTGAGAGGAGGAAGGAATGCCGTTTGCTCCACTACTGTCCCTATGATACGCTGCTTTTTTCACTATGGCACCCGTGTGTTTGCTTCTTTGTGCCACAGGATCAGGAAAATGGCTGCCTCTAATAAATGAACTCTATTTGAGGGTCCCAATTTACATCCAAAAGCTAGATGTTTTTTGCTATCAAGCTTGACGCTGTGAAGTGCTTGGCTCTGGGGAGTTACAACTCTTTTTCCACCACGTTGGAGACATTACCTTTTGCCATCTTCTTGCCTAGGACTAACCTATGGGCTTGGTTTGTGACCCTCTGGAAGTTATCAAGAGCATGTGCTATCACCTAGTGTTAAGTTCTACTCAAGTCAGTTGGTTAATGCACCCACTGCAGAGGACTTGACAGAATGAGAATGTCACCTCTTCATCTTTGCAAGGTCTATGAAAATGAATGAAAGTGATTTTGTTAAGAATGGCACCTGCTTTTCAGCACTATGAAATGGCAGAACCTGTATTACCAAGTGCTGTATAAAAAAATATATCCCCAGTGTGCCCTGAAACGTACCAGACAAAAAAATATAGGGGAGAGGATGTGGCGTAAGGGTTTGAGCTGCCAGCTTTGGAGTTGGGGAACACGGTTCAAGTCTCAGTGCTGGCTCAACATGCTGTGATTCTGGGCAAAACACCTAGGGCCATATTTATAAGCCCCTAGTGCCACCTTGCACCACATTAGCGTCATTTTCTGTGACACTAATGTGGCCCAACAAGGCCAAAATCCTAGCATCATATTTACAAAGTGCCGAATGCATGCATGCACCACTTTGTAACCCTATGTGCCATATTATGCCTGCACCAGGCATAATGTATGCAAATGGGCAATCCCCCATTAGGGGAGCCAAAAAAATGGGGCAAGGAAATCTAGGAGATTTTCTCGTGTAATTTTGTATGGAACTTTTAATACCTGCTCAGAGCAGGCGTTAAAAGGGGGCCTTCATTATTTATAATGAGCCCCTATGTACTCAGGAGGAGCAGTGCCAATATTTTGGTGCTACTCCAGTAGAGTACATCAATAGCATAATGAAAAATGACGCTATTGCCCCTACCCTGTGCCATGGTGTGCCGTATTTTAAATACCACACACATGGTGGCGGTAGGGGGGCGATAACGGGCAGAGGGAAAGTGGTGGTGGACTCTGTGCAGCGCCACTTTCCATAAATCTGCCCCTAAATCTCCTCTTACTACCAAAAATGAAAGTGTGCTTGTGTAATGTAATCAGTGCTCATGTAAAGCACTGTAATACCTTTGTATCAAAATTGCACTAACTGAACTGTATTTGAAGATGCCCAATTTACATCCAAAGGCATTGATTACCTGTGTTTTTCTCTATCAAGCTTGAGGCCGTGAAGTGCTTGGGTCTGGAGTTACGGCTCCTTTTTTTTTCTTCATTTTGGATACAACACCTTTCACCATCTTCTTGCCTAGAACTAACTTATGTGTTTAGTTGGTGACCCTCCGGAGGTTTTCAAGAGCATGTGCTATTGCCTAGAGTTAAGCTCTACTCAAGTGACATGGTTAATGCACCAACCACAGAGGTCTTGACAGAAAAAGAATGTCACAGATCAAAATCCTGACATAGCCGTTTCACCTCTTCATCTCTGCACGGTCAATGCAAATGATTTATATCGATTTTGAAAAGAACGGCACCTGCTTTGCAGTGCAATGAAATGGCAGAACCTGTATTGCCAAACAATATATATATAAAAAAATAGATATATTCTGAAACTGCTGCCAGACGCACCAGACAAACAACCATAGGGGAGAGGATGTGGCATAAGGGCCAGAGCTGCCGACTTTGGAGCTAGGTAACTTGGTTCAAGTCTCAGCGGCGGCTCAACATCCAGTGATTCTGGGCAAATCACCTAATCTCCCCTTGCTACCAAAAATGAATGTGTTCTTGTGTAATGTAACTGATGCTCATGTAAAGTTCTGTAATACTTTTCTTTCGAGTGGCTACATAAAACTGCAAAAAAAAATAATAATAAAGCACTCAATACCTTTTTGTCAAGTTTGCGCTACCTAAAACTGTAAAAAATAAAATAAAATAAAAAAGACCCCACAGATATCGCAAAGAAACAGCAAGATGACTGAAAACAAGTTAGAAGAAGAAGCAAAATACCGCCATGAGCACAAAGTGGCAAGGCAAAAGAAAACAACGGGGTACCGGGCAAGCAGCAACAGTGGCACAGGAGTTAACAAGGGACAGTGGGAGAAGGATGATTGGGTGGTGGGACAAGCAGGCATTTGGTGTGGAGGAGTACAATTTGAGCACTATGGATGAAGCAGTAGGGTGAGTTGACAGTACCCCTGAGCTCAGCATTGAAAGCACATTGTCTCACCGGAGCAGGAAATCAAGAAAAAAAAGTCCCCCAAGGAACAGATAAACACGACAAAGCATAATTATACAGTAGTTAGTCCCTGTTCCCAAAGAGAATAAGGAGGGACAAAGAGGCATGACTGATCACTAGCAAGCAAGGAGTTTTAAATTACACTAAAACAAACAAATGAAATGGCTTTAAGCCCACATATGTAAGTATGCTAAAAGTATAGCAGAGGCTGTACACTTACGCTTGACCTAAGAAGGAAGCAGAATAAAAGGTTAATGCCACACAAATTAGAAGACAATTCCTCCTAGATGTGTTGCAGATCTCCAATTCTATGTTTCCTCATCGATGTTTTGGGACCAAACCAGTTCTCATGCACATCAAAATATCCACAATGCTTAACAAGATATAGTTATGTGAATATTTGTGTGTGGTAGTGCATTAGGAAAGAAACAGGGAAGCTGTGTAGGATAATTAGAAAGGTGAAAAAGGATGTTTTTTTACAGAATGCAAAGGAAATTTGTGTTTTGCAGTCAGCATCAACACTACTACTTTTATGCTTCATGATAAAAACACATACTGGACAAGAGTAAACATGGTGCACAGTAAACTGGCAATCCAGTTATGAAATGTCTGCAAATGCGAAATGGTTGTGTTTGTGTGTACTTAGGGCTGGGTTTGTGTGTGTGTGTATATTTGGCAATCTGTGCCAAAAGTTATAAACAAATCAAAACAGGCTTTATATACATGCATGCATGCATGTAGAAATCCATTTAACCATGTGTACACAATATGGTTGTTATTGAAATGGTCGATAGTGACCACATTGGTCAATGTTGTACAAGTTGGGGATGTTGCACTTACCAAGAATGGGAAAGCCACTAGGTGGGAGTGGGTTGAGAAGCACCCAGAGACCTTGGGGTTGGTAGTTGGTAAAGTTAAGGAGCAGTTACTGATTTTGGATGGCTTATGTCTAATGGACAGAGGTTTCTTTCTGGCTAAAGCCCATGATGCCCTTTTCGCTAGTATTAGAGATCTTTTTGTGCAGGATAATTAGAACGCCACTATGATCCAAGAAGGACCACCTTGGTATACCAAACTTGCAGGTTGGCAAAGATAGGGCTTTTATCTGGAGCTAAATCTAAGAATACGTTTGAGCTAGTGCTTTGTAGGGCAAACTACAAAATGGAATTGGCAAAAGCCAAGTGGGATTGGGAGAATAAGCTCTGGGTTGACCTGTCAATTGCTATGAGTACCAAGGATAATAGAGGATTTTGGAAAACCCTGGCATTTAGAGAAAATGACTTGAGCAAAGACATGGAATATTTTGTACAGCCCCAGGACTGGGTATCCTATTTTAGTAACTTGTGTTCCTGTATTGAGGACCATCCTTGGTAGGTATTGATAATTCACTGTAAGGTACTTTAAAGAGCCACAAAACCATGGAATTTGAGCTCAGTGAATCTGTGGTAGCTATCAGGTCTAGCTTACCACCAAAACATCCAGGTCTTGACAAGATTCCAAATGAGCTTTCACTGACACACCCAGGTGTCTGTGGTCCCTATATTAACTACCTTTCAAATGCTATTTCAAAGGGTATGAAGATACTTGTTTCTTGGCATACTGCAGAGATCATACCCATTTATAAGAAGGGCCACCATAATGTGCCAAGTTATTATTGGACAATCAGCCTGATAGATGCCTTGCAGAAGATTTTCTGCAAGCAGCTATTAGTGCACCTATTGGATTAGATCATAGACAATGATGTCTTGATCAATTATATTTTGTAAGTTTGTGCTGCTTTTGCATAAAAAAATGACACAAATGTGGCGCAAAAGAAGTATAAATATGGGCCTGAATGTCTAAATCAAGTGGGTCAGGAAAGGTAAGAGCTGTGTTTTCTAAATTGATAAACAAACTGTTGTGACAAATCCTGGAGAAAGGATGAGGTTTGTCAGTGAAGACGCAAGTTTTCTGACTTCCCTGTGAAGTTACCTCCCAACCAAAATGGATTAGGTAGTGATCAGTTCATGGGAGAGAGAGGGGGTCAGACATGCTTACGTTTTATTTGAGAAAATCAGGTCAATAGTGTGTATCACAGTGTGCATTGGGTTACCAATTGATTATGAAAAGCCAAGAGGGGCCATTACATCAATAAGACATAAGCATATTTAAGAAAAGGGGTGCTGCATTGTGTGCAGCTCCACTTTTCATGCTCTCTTTACTGCCCCCACCACCACCATGTATTTAAAATACGATGCATCATGGTGCAGGGTAGGGACAATAGCGTAATTTTTCATGATGCTATTGATGTACTGCGAGTCCCCCTGAGCTGGCACTAAACTTAGCTGCCAACGCAGGCATCCTTGCACCATCGTGCCAGGATGTCTGCTTTGAGGGGTGTGATTGTTTATGTGCGGGAAGGTTTCCCTTCCTGCACATAAACAACCAGTAATGGCGCTTTGGCATTTCTGTGTGTGCTGAAATGCAGCACACACAGAAGTGCTAAAGCGTAATGTTCAAATGATTGTTTATGTGCACGAAGGGGCACCTTCCCGCACATAAACAATAATTTCTGGCATTTTGCTCTTTCCATGTGTGCGGCAGAATGCAGCACTCATAGAAAAAGCAAATAACGAGTAGGAATAAAAGTATTCCTCCCTGTTGCGCACTGCTAACGCCACCCCTGGGGATGGCGTTAGATTTTGGCACTACCTCAGGTTTACGACATTTCATAAATCTGAGGCAGTGTCAAAATGCAATGGGTGCCCATTGCACACCCCTTTCACGCACAGTGCTGCGTGGTAAGGGGCCATATTTACAAGGTGGCTATATGCCACAAAAAGTGACTTAACGCTACCTTGTAAATACGGCGCAGTGCTTAGCACCACCGGAGCATCACAAAAAGTGCCGCTAGGGGCCTATAAATACAGCCCATAGAGCTGTAAGACCAGGGACGTATCCACATTCTAAAAGTGGCATTTCTAAAATAGTAATATTAAATTGAACTTTACCGGTAAAGAGGATTTATCCATACCATTCCAATGATATGAAAATTGACAACTACGCCTTCTCAATCAGGAATTGCAGCTCAAAAGTGTAATAAGGAATTGCCCATGTTAATCTATGAGAGGAGAAGGCCTCACAGTGGTGAAAAACGAAATTAGGTGGTTTTCAATACTAGGACATGCAAAACCTAAGAGCACATGTCCTCCCATTTAGTTACATAGCACCCTGCCCTATGGGCTGGCATGGGCCGAACAGAGGAGTTATGTAAAAGTAATCAACGGGGAGTTTAAGGCTTCGCAAGATGTTTTAAATGCCATGTCGACATGGCAGTGTAAACTGCACACACTGGCTCTGCAAAGGCAGGCCTGAGACATGTTTAAGGGCTATTTAAGTGGGTAGCACAGGCAGTGCTGCGGTCCCACTACTAAACAAACACTAATGACGGACGGAATGTGAAACCAATCAAACATTTATTACGAACCACAGATCTGGGTATAATCCATCAATTATTTTGCTCACCACGTGACCCCAGTTTGGACCTAGCCATATGCAAATCAGTCTTGACCCTGTTCTCCCTAAAAACAGTCGAGCCCGAACTGCCAGGTGAGGTCCTCCCTGGACCAGAAACAAGCATTCTGGGACCAGTTTCATGATATCACGCTTCATCAGCCAGGCTAGCTTGAATCCAGTGGTATAGTGAGCCCAGGACCCACTGAAGTTTGTGTACAACTGCCCTTAAGAATTTCCACACAACCTTATCAAAAGTGTCTTAATCATCAAGGGCAATGACCACAGCTGGTGTGGCAGCTAAATTCGATTTTTCTATGATATAGGAAAATGATCTAGTACTTTTACTAGAGAGGTGATGTTTACCAAATCTAACTTAATTAGGGTCAAGTTCGGGTTGTAAAAACTCCAATCTCATAAGGATTTTCAAATATATTTTGCAATCTATTAAATCAATTAGATCAGTCTATAGTTTATAGGATGAGAAAGATCTTTGGCTAATTTAAAGATAACCACTATGACTGCTTCCGCTGGGGTAACCTCAACTACTCCAGTGTTCAGGAAGTCCTGATAAAGATCTGTGAATGCAACTTGTTATTTGGGCCAAAAGGATTTATAAAATTTGGCAGTGTCGCCTTCTGTTGCTGTGGCTTTGCTTTTAATGTGTTAATTATCATTGTTGTTTTGTAACAGTAATGGAAGAATTAAGGGACTGACTTGGAGTTAGGTAGACGGGTTACTCCTTCACAGATGAGACGGATATCCTGCCTGTCATCCTACAATCTATATAGGATATAATGGAAACGTAATACGGCAGACGGGATATCCATCACACTTTCGATGGAGTAATCCCATCCCCCACACTCTAAATCAGGCCCTACGTTTGGGTCTAGCCTCATAAGAGATAGATGGAAAATCAAGGTCCTCCAGGAGTATGGAAGATGTCTGAAAGTCCATTTGACTTCTGTTATCATTTGAAGAATGCCTTGAATGCTTCCACTATACCTTAACTTTCTCATCTTTGATTACAGGGATAAAATGTTTAGTTTGTTAAATGTATGTTTGGAGCTAGCATTTTACCAGCTTTGTTAGCTTCACATAATCTAATACTTCTCTGTTTATTGGTCCCCGTACGTGCACTTGTGCCTTACATTTTATTGAATATGTATTTCTTATTATTTTAATAATTTGAGCTGAGTGAATCATGAAAGATGACCTTGAGCGGCTTTATAAATCTGACTTAAGAGTTGCATTGTTCTTGTGCCCTGTTGCGTGGTGCAAGAGTCACATAACTCTTTGTTAAACATGCCTCTAAGTAGGTTTTTGTATCCCATAACTAAAAGAATAATAGAAAAGAAATAATCACCCTTAAAATGAGAATGTGATAGAATATGTATATACTCTTGAGTTGGGAGAATATTGATAAGAAATACGTATAATAACGCAGAGGTAAGTCAGAAGAAAGAGAGAATCTAATAGCAGAGAAGAAGGCAAAAAATAAAGCTTTGAGAAGACTGATTGCACAAGCTCTAGGAAAAAAAAAACTTAAAAAGAAAAAGAAACCCTACCCTTAGTATGAGACATTGTAGAACATTAGAGAAACATGACTAGATATTTGTTGATATAATATTCTGTTCAGGTTTACAAATAAAAAAAGTGTGGTACATATACAAAATGACATAATGCAGACTGTACATCGAATAAGAAACATTCAGTAGTAAGTAACCATAGATGTACTGCCTATTCTGTAGAGTACCATATTTCATACAGCACACAAGAAGTTAAGGAATAGCCTGATCTAGACACTATTAGTTAAATGTTTAAATAACACAAAGAGTACAGTTTGGTATACAGACTTTACCAACCCTTCAAGGTGCTGGAGCATTGCTACGTTGACTGTGTGTGAGGAGAGGTCCCTTGGAATTTTAACACTATCTGGATCATCTAAGAATCTTTTGAGTCAGTGTCAGTTTGGAAGAGGTGTTCTGAACTATTCAAGGATACCCTGAAGTGTGATGGACCTGCAAAAGAAAAGTTAAGATGTCTATCTCTTAGTCTGGGTCTCAGGGGAAACGGAAAAAAACATTTTGTAGATCCGTAGTAGTTTGGAGTAGGAAAATATTTTTCCCTGTCAGAAGATATGGGTATTTTTCTTCATGTATTGATGGCGTCTGTGTGTTGAAATCTAAGTGGTTTACCCACCATGGGTCTTGGAGATTTTCCTTAGGCTGCTAGACAATGAGGAAATCTGTGCACTCTTTATAGTTCAAATTCTTTTTGGCCAGTCATTTACAATATCCTGTTTTCCAAACATTGTATGCAGGCATTGTGATCTTGGCTCTCTGAACCACCAGAAATCCCCAAAATCCTCAGATTTTTTTCATCTGTTTTGTTCTTCCATGTCAGCGACTACGTTTGATAGAGAGAAAGTTTTAGTCATTATCAAAGAGAGTTCTTTAACATGATCCTCCAAATTGCTTACTCTGTTCTGTGTTTCTGCAATTCTACTGTTGATTGCTCACACCTCAGCCCTTTTTGCATCAGCGTTCAGCTTGGTTGATGTGGCCAAGTCATGGACTTCATCAAATTTCTTAAGGATTATGTTCGTTGACACCGAAGCATTGGATTTTGGTATGATAAGAGATTCCAGCAATGGAAGTCCACTTTAGTACACCTCATTCCTGATTTTTGTTCTTAGTCCGCCATGGTCTCAATGTAGAATGGGTTTCGAAGTATCAATTTATGTGTCAGTAGATACTATGCAGCTGCGTCGCAAGAGTAAACATAGTGCTCATACTGACAGGTAACTGCATCCACACCTGTTTGTAAGAAGGTACTAATAGCTGCGAGTAGTAGCACACTAAACAAGCATTTGCAATGTAACATGTCTCGCATTTGGTCGAGTTAGAGCTATTAGCTAACCGGACTTTTCTTGCCACACAAAAGGAAAGAAAAAAACAAAAATGAGAACGATCGTGCTATGTAAAATGCAGCGTGATTACACTGAATTAAAAACAAACAAAAAACTAGCGCGGTCGCGCTAGGTAAAACCCAGGAACAATCGCGCTGCGTGGAAAATAAAAAAACAAAGTGCAGAAACCATGCTGAAAACATGGAGCCTTGCATGTTTTTCAGTAGTTGGCCAGTGCATTCGAAGAGGGCTAAACATCTGAAAAGGCATGACGTATGCATGCCTTTCACTAATAAAATCAATAGGATTTTGCAAGGCAAGCCCCCGAACCAATGAGAGTGACAGGCATAACATGGGAGTGGTTAAAAGCCCAAAGAGAGATTACAACAGGGATGGAGCGCTTGTGCGCTCGACACTAAAAAGGCCACAGCTACGCATGAGTGATTTGCAAAGGAAATACTGAAAATTGATCTTTGCTTCTAGGATTGCAATATCATGGAAATCAGAAAGTCATTCACTGAGAATGCAGGTGAATCACATGTATCACTCATTTCCTCAGCACACTCAAGGATGATATGCAACCTTCCTAATAGGTAAGTGATAAATCAGAGATAGGTCTCAGTCAAGGCTGCCCATGTAGCAGCAGATAGTCCCCAAGAAGTGTTCAGTAGGATTCCTATCGGGAGCATAGCCTCATTCAGATTTCTTATTTTTTTTTTTTTTGCTTTCAACTCTGTGAAATCCCATCAACAATATTGTCCAATTAAAACACACACAAATACTCACTTGTCAAAGTATCTCCTTGGAACAGGATGATAACCAAATAATGTTCTCATGCCTTTATATGCCTATTCACAGTACCAGTCCAATTTTGCCTCCAGTTTGCAGGAGAAATAGGAAACAAGTGACCAGTGGTATTCCTCCTAGGGAAGACGCCCAAACAAAAGTATGTCTCCAACCAACATGATTCTCATTGTAGTGCAGTGTTGATTCCTTTCTTTTTTTTCTTTAAGGCATTTTTAGGTAGTAGCTGATGTTGTGCTCTGATCTCCGCAGCACAAGCTAATATGTTGCCAAGGGTGTCTCAACTCTGAGGTTTCTCTAGATGAAATCAGAAAAGGTACCTTCTGCTCTTACACGCCATTTATGCTGGACACATTCCGCTTTAAAGGTCTGATATGCTGTGATTGCAGACCTTTAATGCACACCGTTATATGTAAATTAACCAAGTGCACCTGCTGACATAAGAGGTCTTCTCCTTCGCAACATAACCATGCTTCCCTTATTCTACAAATTTATATAACATATTACACTAAAGAACATTACTACAGAAATGCATTTTAATTATCCAAAAAAAAACACAAAATGTAAAAAGTAAGTGGAGATAACTACTGTAATGAAAATAATAAAAATGATTGCTTGTAAACTTTAAATAAATATGATTATTTTCTTTTAAAAAAACTAACTTTTAAGTATTAAAAAATCTAAACATTTTTATAATGTATGCAAACAGCTAACATGCTTTTAAAACTCTCAATGTAAAAAAAAAACAAGATATCTTTATTTAAAAACAACAAATTATATAGGAATACATTATATTAAATAGTTTACAATGAAAAAATTTTTTTTTTTTTACAAATGTAAAGGAACCAAAAATGTTTCATCAGAATCTATGCCAAAATAATTAGATATTTAAAAAATATACCAATTTTAAAACCAACTTTAATAAAATAAAGCATTGCATATAAAAAAGACATTTTACATAATTAAAAACAATATTTTTAAAAAAATGAAATATAAAATTGCATTAAAAAATGAATCAATAAAATATTTAAAAAGGAAAAAGAAATAGTAACACAATGACTTTAAACACAGTAAACTATTCCCCTGTAAACCCTGCATCCTCCTCTCAAAAAATAATTTAAAAACAAATAAAATATATGAAAACAAAATAGACACAAAATAAACTTTAAAATGAAGTAAATTCCAACAGAATTACTCACAACATTTTAACAGCAATGTTATAAAACATTTTTTTTAAAGATATTCATTTGTGTAAATTATGACCTATTACATTTTAAAATCACAATAGTTAAAACACAATATTTGTGTCTCTCAATACTCATTCCACAATATTATGCCAAAACACCCATTATGTACTAATGGCTTGAGTCTCAGGCCTCACTCACACCAGTTTAGAAAAATAGGCAATATTTATTTAAATCAGGCAAGACCAAAGGTACAAAAATCCAACATGCACAAGTCAAGATGTGAATTTTCAAAAGAATAAGAGTCTCACTCCATAGTAAACAATGAAAATGTGGCACCACGGATGCGTGCAGGTTCACGATGACTTTGACACCCAGTTATGTGAAATTCGGCCGCACGGTGTGGAAAAATGCACTGCATGGGGGTTTGCGTCGTTATCAGCAGCTGCAAGCGGTGTTGCGTCATTTCTCCAAGCACAATGCATCGATCTCCAAGCCGCGATGCAGGAGGAGGGTCGATTCTTGCCGCGAAGCGGGTGACATGTTGCTTTTCAGCCGCATTGCAATTTCCACGCACGGTGTTCTGTGGGTAAACTTCTGCCCTTGTTCTGCCAACTTCACCTTTCAAGGGCAGAGGGACTGGATGGGGCATCACTTGGCAGGGCAGGAATCTCAGCAGAGAGTCCAGGTGCTGGCAGAGGAAGTCCTTTATGGCCCTGAGACTTCAAAACAGGAGGCAAGCTCAATCCAAGCCTTTGGAGATTCTTCACAAGCAGTAATATACCACAAAGTCCAGTCTTTATCCTTTTCCAGGCAGAAGCAGCAACTGCAGGCCAAACGAGCAAAGCACAGTCACAGGCAAAGGGGCAATACTCCTCCTTCAGCTCTTCAGTAGTTTTCCTTCACAGTGGTTCCTCTTGATTCCAGAAGTAATCTAAACATCTGGGGTTTTGGGTCCACTACTTATACCCCTTTCTGCCTTTGAAGTAGGCAAACCTCAAAGGAAAGTCTCTGTTGTTCACAGGATCCTGCCTTCCCCAGTCCTGGCCTCAGGCACATACCAGAGGGTTGGAGGCTGTCTTGTGTGAGGGCAGGCATAGCCCATTCAGGTGTAAGTGACCACTCTTCCCTCCACTCTAACTCAGATGGGCCATCAGGATATGCAGGCTGCATCCCAGCTCTCTTTGTCTCACTGTCTAAAGGGCATTTACAAACAACCCAACTGTCAGTCTGACCCAGACAGGGAATCCACAAACAGGCAGAGTCACAGAATGGCTTAAGCAAGGAAATTACCTATTTCTAAAAGTTTCATTTTCAAACTGACAATTTAAAACTTTACCAAAAGATGCATTTTTAAATTGTGAGTTCAGAGACACCAAACTCCATGTTTCTTCTTCTCCCAAAGCAAAGGGAAGCTGCACTTAAAACCTATTTAAATGTAGCCCCCATGTTAACCTATGAAAGAGATAGGCCTTGCAAAAGTGAAAAATAGATTTGGTAGTAGCTCACTGTTAGAACATGTAAACCACATCAGTACACGTCTCACCTGTAACATACACTGCACCCTGTCCATAGGGCCTAACTTAGGGGTGCATTACAGGTATAAAAAGGGAATGTTTAGGCCTGGCAAGTGGGTACACTTGCCAGGTTGAATTAGCAGCTTAAAACTGCACACACAGGCACTGCAGTGGCAGATTTGAGCTATGTTTACAGGGCTACTCATGTTGGTGGCAAAACCAGTGCTGCAGGCCCACTAGTAGCATTTGATTTACAGGGCCCTGGGCACCTCTAGTGAACTTTACTAGGGACTTACTAGTAAATCAAATATGCCAATCAAGGAAAAGCCACTTACACATACATTTTACACAGGGAGCACTTGCACCTTAGCACTGGTCAGCAGTGGTAAAGTGCCCAGAGTACCAAAAACAGCAAAAGGATTCCAGCACACAGTCAAAACAGGGGAAGCAGAGGAAAAAAAGACAGAGGAGACCATAGCAAGGAAGCCCGGTCTAACACGTGACCCCCCAGCTGAAAGTGGGGAGACCTACCCAACCTCATAGGAGTTCTCATCACTAAGGCAAACAAATCTGGGCAGACCATTAACATTGGCATGTTCTCTTCCAGGGCGGTGTTCCACTGTAAAGTCCTGTCCCTGTAGGAAGACAGACCACCTCAACAGTTTTGGGCTCCCACCCCTCATCTGCATTAACCATCTGAGGGCCCTGTGGTCTGTCTGAACCCAGAAGTGAGTCCCAAACAAGTAGGGTCTTAGCTTCTTCAGAGCCCAGACCAGAGCAAATGCTTCCTACTCAATTGCACAGCAACTACATTCCTTGGGAAGTAACCTCCTACTAATGACAGCTACTGGCTGGTCTAGGCCTTCTTCATTGAGTTGTCATTACACTGCCTCTGCACCATGCTGTGAAGCATCAGTCTGCACAACAAGTTCTTTAGAGAAGTCAGGTGCCTTCAGCACAAGTGCCATGCACATGGCTGGGTTAAGGGCATCAAAAGCTGTCTGGCAAGCCTCAGTCCAGGTAACCTTTCTGGACTGCTTTTTGGAGGTTAACTCATTCAAGAGAGCAACAATAGTGCCATACCCCTTCACGAACCTCCTGTAGTATCCTGTGAGACCTAGAAAGGCTCTTACCTCAGTCTGGGTCTTGGGAGGCTCCCAAGCCAGAATGGTGTCAATCATTGCCTGTAGGGGTGCCAGTTGGCCACTCCACACCTGGTGTCCCAAGTGCACCACATAACCTTGCCCTATTTGGCACTTACCTGCATTAATAGTGAGGCCTGCCTTCTACAGAGCCTCCAACACTTTGCAGAGATGGGCATCACCCTAAACTGGTAGTGCCCAACTGGGGTAAAGAAAGCAGACCTCTCCTTAGCCCCCTTAGTCACAGCAATCTGCCAATGCCTAGACGTTAAGTCAAACATGCTGAGATATTTGGCCTCTGCCACTTACTTTTGCATGCCATTTGCTGCAGAATTCTAGTGGCCCTGATAATAGGTGATCTGAAGAGAAGACACAGATGCACAGAACATGAGACAGGGAAATACATGTGTTGAAGCATTTATTACCATGTAAATTAGTATGGAAGATAGGTGATCAGTAATGTATATGGCATTGTTCCACCAGCAGCTGGAGTTTATCAATTAATTCCCTGAGTACCTACTTCTGGTCCCTGCTGAAATACAAAATCCTGAGGAACCACATGGCATCACACACAAAACCATGACAAGACATGACTTCAGTACAAGGAAAGAACCCAGAGACAGACAGAAGATAAAACATATATATTATCTTCTCACTGTTTGTTTTGCTCACTTTTGTCTTCTGTATGGTGTCATCTAAAGCTGTGGCACTATTTCCGCTGTGTTCTGAAAGTTCTCACTAACTGGGATAGTGTTGGTCTGGGCTCAGTGTGTTAGTTCATTGACGGCTGGTCTGTTCCATGCAGTGATGGTGTGATATATCATTCAAATGCTCAAATGGTATCGCCCTTGATGATGAAAGGGCAAGCTAGTCCCTCTGGGAATCAAACATTTAATCATTGATGCCACACCAATCTTCACTGATGACACATTAGGCCTCTGGGCTACCTTAGCCCATATTTGGACCAACTTCATTTAAAAGCTAGGACCTCAAATTTCAAATATTTGTAATGTGAACATAATGTGTGATGCAATTATGTAAAAAAAACACTTGATGCACACTATTTCAATTGTCCCTGTGCAAGCCATGTTTTAATTACCTGGACTCGTCATAGTAACTGTTTGTAGTCTTGCTGTGTTCTTGTTGTTGTCTTATACAAAGGAAGACTTCAGTCACACCAACACTTTTGGGTTACTTAAGTACATGCAGTGGCTGGTCCTGGTGGCTACAGTTTGTGAAACAACAGTTCTCCTGTTTAATACATCTCCTGCCCATGGAGTCTTTACTGTTACTGTCCCGGTTTGACTTTGAGATATAGACCTTGTGGTGTGTACCCATATAAACAAAATACACGTATATTCCTATAGACACGGGGAGGCATGGTGAAGCACTGAGAGGAACACTAACAGAAATAGAAGTGAGGAAAGGGCCACTTGATAGAGTTAGAATGATATTTTCTTAGAATTGATTTTCCATTAACTTGGTAACCACGGCAATCAGAAATAATGCTTATAGTTTACATCAAATGATGCATGGGAACTTAGTGGAGTGGTTACATAAAGCCTGGGGTTGAAACAGAGGAGAGCAGGTTAAACATTACTGGACTGTGACAGACAATGCATGGATCATTATACACAGGAGTTCAAAAGGTGGAGGGGAAGCACGCTGTGCCTCTGACAGTGACTGTTGGGGGTATTTTAGGTGGAGCCTCTTTAAACAGGAAGCAGTGCTGTTTGAGAACTGTTCAGTCATAGTAGCTGTGAGGGGACTGTCACCAAAGCCATGACACCAGTGAATTCTGAGAGGAGGAAGGAATGCCGTTTGCTCCACTACTGTCCCTATGATACGCTGCTTTTTTCACAATGGCACCTGTGTGTTAGCTTCTTTGTGCCACAGGATCAGGAAAATTGCTGCCTTTACTAAATGAACTCGATTTGAGGGTCCCAATTTACACCCAAAAGCTAGATGTTTTTTGCTATCAAGCTTGACGCTGTGAAGTGCTTGGCTCTGGAGTTACAACTCTTTTTCCACCATGTTGGAAACATTACCTTTTGCCATCTTCTTCCCTAGGACTAACCTATGGGCTTGGTTTGTGACCCTCTGGAGGTTATCAAGAGCATGTGCTATCACCTAGTTTTAAGTTCTACTCAAGTCAGTTGGTTAATGCACCCACTGCAGAGGACTTGACAGAATTAGAATGTCACCTCTTCATCTTTGCAAGGTCTATGCAAATGAATGAAATTGATTTTGTTAAGAATGGCACCTGCTTTTCAGCACTATGAAATGGCAGAACCTGTATTACCAAGTGCTGTATAAAAAAATATATTCCCAGTGTGTCCTGAAACGTACCAGACAAAATAATATAGGGGAGAGGATGTGACGTAAGGGTTAGAGCTGCCAGCTTTGGAGCTGGGGAACACGGTTCAAGTCTCAGTGCTGGCTCAACATGCTGTGATTCTGGGCAAAACACCTAGGGCCATATTTATAAGCCCCTAGCGCCACCTTGCACCACATTAGCGTCATTTTCTGTGACACTAATGTGGCCCAACAAGGCCAAAATCCTAGCATCATATTTACAAAGTGCCGAATGCATGCATTGCACCACTTTGTGACTCTATGTGCCATATTATGCCTGCGCAGGCATAATGTATGGAAATGGGCAATCCCCCATTAGGGGAGCCGAAAAAATGGGGCAAGAAAATCTAGCAGATTTCCTCGCGTAATTTTGTATGGCACTTTTAATGCCTGCGCAGAGCAGCCGTTAAAAGGGGGCCTTCATTATTTATAATGAGCCCCTATGTACTCAGGAGGAGCAGTGCCAATATTTTGGCGCTACTCCAGTAGAGTACATCAATAGCATAATGAAAAATGACGCTATTGCCCCTACACTGTGCCATGGTGTGCCGTATTTTAAATACCACACACACATGGTGGCGGTAGGGGGGCGATAAAGGGCAGAGGGAAAGTGGTGCTGGACTCTGTGCAGCGCCACTTTCCTTAAATCTGCCCCTAAATCTCCTCTTACTCCCAAAAATGAATGTGTTCTTGTGTAATGTAATCAGTGCTTATGTAAAGCGCTGTAATGCCTTTGTATCAAAATTGCACTAACTGAACTGTATTTGAAGATGCCCAATTTACATCCAAAGGCTAGATGTTTTTCTCTATCAAGCTTGAGGCCGTGAAGTGCTTGGGTCTGGAGTTACGACTCCTTTTTTACCATTTTGGATACAACACCTTTCACCATCTTCTTGCCTAGAACTAACTTATGTGTTTAGTTGGTGACCCTCCAGAGGTTATCAAGAGCATGTGCTATTGCCTAGTGTTAAGCTCTACTCAAGTCACTTGGTTAATGCACCCACCACAGAGGTCTTGACAGAAAAAGAATGTCACAGATCACAATCCCGACATAGCCGTTTCACCTCTTCATCTCTGAACGGTCAATGCAAATGATTTATATCGATTTTGAAAAGAACGGCACCTGCTTTGCAGTGCTATGAAATGGCAGAACCTGTATTGCCAAGCGATATATATATAAAAAAAAAATATATTCCGAGACTGCTGCCAGACGCACCAGACAAACAACCCTAGGGGAGAGGATGTGGCATAATGGCCAGAGCTGCCGACTTTGGTGCTAGGTAACTTGGTTCAAGTCTCAGCGGCGGCTCAACATCCAGTGATTCTGGGCAAATCACCTAATCTCCCCTTGCTACCAAAAATGAATGTGTTCTTGTGTAATGTAACTGGTGCTCATGTAAAGTGCGGTAATACCTTTGTATCAAGTGGCTACATAAAACTGCAAAAATAAATAATAATAAAGCACTCCAATACCTTTTTGTCAAGTTTGCGCTACCTAAAACTGCAAAAAATAAAATAAAATAAAAAAAGACCCCACAGATATCGCAAGGAAACAGCAAGATGACTGAAAACAAGTTAGAAGAAGAAGCAACATACCGCCATGAGCACAAAGTGGCAAGGCAAAAGAAAACAACGGGGTACAGGGCAAGCAGCAACAGTGGCACAGGAGTTAACAAGGGACAGTGGGAGAAGGGTGATTGGGTGGTGGGACAATCAGGCATTTGGTGTGGAGGAGTGCAATTTGAGCACTATGGACGAAGCAGTATGGTGTGTTGACAGTACCCCTGAGCTCAGCATTGAAAGCACATTGACTCACCGGAGCAGGAAACCAAGAAAAAAAAGTCCCCCAAGGAACAGATAAACACGACAAAGCATAATTATACAGTAGTTAGTCCCTGTTCCCAAAGAGAAAAAGGAGGGACAAAGAGGCATGACTGACCACTAGCAAGCAAGGAGTTTTAAATTACACTAAAACAAACAAATGAAATGGCTTTAAGCCCACATATGTAAGTATGCTAATGGTATAGCAGAGGCTGTACACTTATGCTTGACCTAAGAAGGAAGCAGAATAAAAAGTTAATGCAACACAAATTAGAAGACAAGTCCTCCTAGATGTGTTGCAGATCTCTAATTTATGTTTCCTCATCGATGTTTTGGGACCAAACCAGTTCTCATGCACATAAAAATATCCACAATGCTTAACAAGATATAGTTATGTGAATATTTGTGTGTGGTAGTGCATTAGGAAAGAAACAGGGAAGCTGTGTAGGATAATTAGAATGGTGAAAAAGGATTTTCTTTTACAGAATGCAAAGGAAATTTGTGTTTTGCAGTCAGCATCAACACTACTACTTTTATGCTTCATGATAAAACCACATACTGGACAAGAGTAAACATGGTGCACAGTAAACTGGCAATCAAGTTATGAAATATCTGCAAATGCGAAATGGTTGTGTTTGAGTGTACTTAGGGCTGGGTTTGTGTGTGTGTGTATATTTGGCAATCTGTGCCAAAAGTTATAAACAAATCAAAACATGCTTTATATACATGCATGCATGCATGTAGAAATCCATTTAATCATGTGTACACAATATGGTTGTTATTGAAATGGTCGATAGTGACCACATTTGTTAATGTTGTATAAATTGGGGATGTTGCACTTACCAAGAATGGGAAAGCCACTAGGTGGGAGTGGGTTGAGAAGCACCCAGAGACCTTGGGGTTGGTAGTTGGTAAAGTTAAGGAGCAGTTACTGATATTGGATGGCTTATGTCTAATGGACAGAGGTTTCTTTCTGGCTAAAGCCCATGATGCCCTTTTCGCTAGTATTAGAGATCTTTTTGTGCAGGATAACTAGCACGCTACTATGATCCAAGAAGGACCACCTTGGTATACCAAACTTGCAGGTTGGCAAAGATAGGGCTTTTACCTGGAGCTAAATCTAAGAATAAGTTTGAGCTAGTGATTTGTAGGGCAAACTACAAAATGGAATTGGCAAAAGCCAAGTGGGATTGGGAGAATAAGCTCTGGGTTGACCTGTCAATTGCTATGAGTACCAAGGATAATAGAGGAGAGGTCCCTTGGAATTTCAACACTATCTGGATCATCTAAGAATCTTTTGAGTCAGTGTCAGTTTGGAAGAGGTGTTCTGAACTATTCAAGGATACCCTGAAGTGTGATGGACCTGCAAAAGAAAAGTTAAGATGTCTATCTCTTAGCCTGTGTCTCAGGGGAAACAGAAAAAAAACATTTTGTAGATCCGTAGTAGTTTGGAGTAGGAAAATATTTTTCCCTGTCAGAAGATATGGGTATTTTTCTTCATGAATTGATGGCGTCTGTGTGTTGAAATCTAAGTGGTTTACCCACCATGGGTCTTGGAGATTTTCCTTAGGCTGCTAGACAAGGAGGAAATCTGTGCACTCTTTATAGTTCAAATTCTTTTTGGCCAGTCAATTACAATATCCTGTTTTCCAAATATTGTATGCAGGCATTGTGATCTTGGCTCTCTGAACCACCAGAAATCCCCAAAATCCTCAGATTTTTTTAATCTGTTTTGTTCTTCCATGTCAGTGACTGCTTTTGATAGAGAGAAAGTTTTAGTCATTATCAAAGAGAGTTCTTTAACATGATCCTCCAAATTGCTTACTCTGTTCTGCAATTCTACTGTTGATTGCTCACACCTCAGCCCTTTTTGCATCAGCGTTCAGCTTGGTTGATGTGGCCAAGTCATGGAATTCATCAAATTTCTTAAGGATTATGTCCGTTGACACCGAAGCATTGGATTTTGGTATGATAAGAGATTCCAGCAGTGGAAGTCCACTTTAGTACATTTCATTCCTGATTTTTGTTCTTAGTCCACCATGGTCTCAATGTAGAATGGGTTTTGAAGTATCAATTTATGTGTCAGTAGATACTATGCAGCTGCGTCGCAAGAGTAAACATAGTGCTCATACTGATAGGTAACTGCATCCACACCTGTCTGTAAGAAAGTACTAGTAGCTGCGAGTAGTAGCACACTAAACAAGCATTTGCAATGTAACATGTCTCGTATTTGGTCGAGTTAGAGCTATTAGCTAACCAGACTTTTCTTGCCACACGAAAGGAAAGAAAAAAACAAAAACGAGAATGATCGTGCTATGTAAAACGCAGCGTGATTACACTGAATTAAAAACAAAAAAAATGAGCACGGAAAATAAAAAAACAAAGTGCAGAAACCATGCTGAAAACATGGAGCCTTGCATGTTTTTAGTAGTTGGCCAGTGCGTTCGAGGAGGGCTAAACATCTGAAAAGGCATGACATATGCATGCCTTTCACTAATAAAATCAATCGGATTTTGCAAGGCAAGCCCCCAAACCAATGAAAGTGACAGGCATAACATGATTGTGGTTAAAAGCCCAAAGAGAAATTACAACAGGGATGGAGCGCTTGTGTGCTCAACCCTAAAAAGGCCACAGCTACGCATGAGTGATTTGCAAGGGAAATACTGAAAATTGATCTTTGCTTCTAGGATTGCAATATCATGGAAATCAGAAAGTCATTCACTGAGAATGCAGGTGAATCACATGTATCACTCATTTCCTCAACACACTCAAGGATGATATGCAACCTTCCTAATAGGTAAGTGATACATCAGAGATAGGTCTCTGTCAAGGCTGCCCATGTAGCAGCAGATAGTCCCCAAGAAGTGTTCAGTAGGATTCCTATCGGGAGCATAGCCTCATTCAGATTTATTATTATTTTTTTTTGCTTTCAAGTCCGTGAAATCCCATCAACAATACTGTCCAATTAAAACACACACAAATACTCACTTGTCAAAGTATCTCCTTGGAACAGGATGATAACCAAATAATGTTCTCAGGCCTTTATATGCCTATTCACAGTACCAGTCCAATTTTGCCTCCAGTTTGCAGGAGAAATAGGAAACAAGTGACCAGTGGTATTCCTCCTAGGGAAGACGCCCAAACAAAAGTATGTCTCCAACCAACATGATTCTCATTGTAGTGCAGTGTTGATTCCTTTCTTTTTTTTCTTTAAGGCATTTTTAGGTGGTAGCTGATGTTGTGCTCTGATCTCCGCAGCACAAGCTAATATGTTGCCAAGGGTGTCTCAACTCTGAGGTTTCTCTAGATGAAATCAGCAAAGGTACCTTCTGCTCTTACATGCCATTTATGCTGGACACATTCCGCTGTAAAGGTCTGATATGCTGTGATTGCAGACCTTTAATGCACACCGTTATATGTAAATTAACCAAGTGCACCTGCTGACATAAGAGGTCGTCTCCTTCGCAACATAACCACGCTTCCCTTATTCTACAAATCTATATTACATATTACACTAAAGAACATTACTACAGAAATGCATTTTAACTATCCAAAAAAAACACACAATGTAAAAAGTAAGTGGAGATAACTACTGTAATGAAAATAATAAAAATTATTGCTTGTAACCTTTAAATAAATATGATTATTTTCTTTAAAAAAAATAACTTTTAAATATTTCAAAATAATCTAAACATTTTTATAATGTATGCAAACAACTAACATTCTTTTAAAACTCCCAATGTAAAAAAAAAACAAGTTATCTTTATTTAAAAACAACAAATTATATAGGAATACATTATATTAAATAGTTTACAATGAAAAAAATATTTTTTTTTTTACAAATGTCAAGGAACCAAAAATGTTTCATCAGAATCTATACCAAAATAATTAGATAATTAAAAAATATACCAATTTTAAAACCAACTTTAATAAAATAAAGCATTGCATATAAAAAATACATTTTACATAATTAAAAACAAAAATGTTTAAAAAATGAAATATAAAATTGCATTAAAAAATGAATCAATAAAATATTTAAAAAGGAAAAAGAAAAAGTAACACAATGACTTTAAACACAGACAACTATTCCCCTGTAAACCCTGCATCCTCCTTTCAAAAAATAATTTAAAAACAAATACAATCTATGAAAACAAAATAGACACAAAATAAACTTTAAAATGAAGTAAATTCCAACAGAATTACTCACAACAATATTTTAACAGCAATGTTATAAAACATTTTTTTTTACAGATATTCATTCGTGTAAATTCTGACCTATTACATTTTAAAATCACAATATTTAAAACACAATATTTGTGTCTCTCATTACTCATTCCACAATATTATGCCAAAACACCCATTATGTACTAATGGCTTGAGTCTCAGGCCTCACTCACACCAGTTTAGAAAAATAGGCAATATTGATTTAAATCAGGCAAGAAAGGTACAAAAATACAACATGCACATTTCAAGATGTGAATTTTCAAAAGTATAAGAGTCTCACTCCATAGTAAACAATGAAAATGTGGCACCACGGATGCGTGCAGGTTCACGATTACTTTGTCGCCCAGCGAATATGCATGTGAAATCCGGCCGCACGGTGTCGGAAAAATGCACTGCATGGGGGTTTGCATCGTTATCAGCAGCTGCAAGTGGTGTTGCATCATTTCTCCAAGCACAATGCATCGATCTCCAAGCATCGATGCAGGAGGAGGGTTGATTCTTGCCGCGAAGCGGGTGACATGTTGTTTTTCAGCCGCATTGCAATTTCAACGCACGGTGTTCTGTGGGTGAATTTCTACCCTTGTTCTGCCAACTTCACCTTTCAAGGGAAGAGGGACTGGATGGGGCATCATTTGGCAGGGCAGGAATCTCAGCAGAGAGTCCAGGTGCTGGCAGAGGAAGTCCTTTATGGCCCTGAGACTTCAAAACAGGAGGCAAGCTCAATCCAAGTATTTGGAGATTCTTCACAAGCAGTAATATACCACAAAGTCCAGTCTTTATCCTTTTCCAGGCAGAAGCAGCAACTGCAGGCCAAACGAGCAAAGCACAGTCACAGGCAAAGGGGCAATACTCCTCCTCCAGCTCTTCAGTAGTTTTCCTTCACAGTGGTTCCTCTTGATTCCAGAGTAATCTAAACATCTGGGGTTTTGGGTCCACTACTTATACCCCTTTCTGCCTTTGAAGTGGGCAAACCTCAAAGGAAAGTCTCTGTTGTTCACAGGATCCTGCCTTGCCCAGACCTGGCCTCAGGCACATACCAGAGGGTTGGAGGCTGCCTTGTGTGAGGGCAGGCATAGCCCATTCAGGTGTAAGTGACCACTCTTCCCTCCACTCTAACTCAGATGGGCCATCAGGATATGCAGGCTGCACCCCAGCTCTCTTTGTCTCACTGTCTAAAGGGTATTTACAAACACCCCAAATGTCAGTCTGACCCAGACAGGGAATCCACAAACAAGCAGAGTCACAGAATGGCTTAAGCAAGGAAATTACCTCTTTCTAAAAGTTTCATTTTCAAACTGACAATTTAAAACTTTACCAAAAGATGCATTTTTAAATTGTGAGTTCAGAGACACCAAACTCCATGTTTCTTCTTCTCCCAAAGGAAAGGGAAGCTGCACTTAAAACCTATTTAAATGTAGCCCACCATGTTAACCTATGAAAGAGATAGGCCTTGCAAAAGTGAAAAATACATTTGGTAGTAGCTCACTGTTAGAACATGTAAAACACATCAGTACACGTCTCACCTGTAACATACACTGCACCCTGTCCATAGGGCCTAACTTAGGGGTGCATTACAGGTATAAAAAAGGAAGGTTTAGGCCTGGCAAGTGGGTACACTTGCCAGGTTGAATTAGCAGCTTAAAACTGCACACACAGACACTGCAGTGGCAGGTTTGAGCTATGTTTACAGGGCTACTCATGTGGGTGGCAAAACCAGTGCTGCAGGCCCACTAGTAGCATTTGATTTACAGGGCCCTGGGCACCTCTAGTGCACTTTACTAGGGACTTACTAGTAAATCAAATATGCCAATCAAGGAAAAGCCACTTACACATACATTTTACACAGGGAGCACTTGCACCTTAGCACTGGTCAGCAGTGGTAAAGTGCCCAGAGTACCAAAAACAGCAAAAGGAGTCCAGCACACAGTCAAAACAGGGGAAGCAGAGGAAATAAAGACAGGGGAGACCATAGCAAGGAAGCCAGGTCTAACACGTTTCCCCCAGCTGAAAGTGGGGAGACCTACCCAACCTCATAGGAGTTCTCATCACTAAGGCAAACAAATCTGGGCAGACCATTAACATTGGCATGTTCTCTTCCAGGGCGGTGTTCCATTGTAAAGTCCTTTCCCTGTAGGAAGACAGACCACCTCAACAGTTTTGGGCTCCCACCCCTCATCTGCATTAACCATCTGAGGGCCCTGTGGTCTGTCTGAACCCGGAAGTGAGTCCCAAACAAGTAGGGTCTTAGCTTCTTCAGAGCCCAGACCAGAGCAAATGCTTCCCACTCAATTGCACTGCACCTACATTCCTGGGGAAGTAACCTCCTACTAATTACAGCTACTGGCTGGTCTAGGCCTTCTTCATTGAGTTGTCATTACACTGCCTCTCCACCATGCTGTGAAGCATCAGTCTGCACGACAAGTTCTTTAGAGAAGTCAGGTGCCTTCAGCACAAGTGCCATGCACATGGCTGGGTTCAGGGCATCAAAAGCTGTCTGGCAAGCCTCAGTCCAGGTAACCTTTCTGGACTGCTTTTTGGAGGTTAACTCATTCAAGAGAGCAACAATAGTGCCATACCCCTTCACGAACCTCCTGTAGTATCCTGTGAGACCTAGAAAGGCTCTTACCTCAGTCTGGGTCTTGGGAGGCTCCCAAGCCAGAATGGTGTCAATCATTGCCTGTAGGGGTGCCAGTTGGCCACTCCACACCTGGTGTCCCAAGTGCACCACATAACCTTGCCCTATTTGGCACTTACCTGCATTAATAGTGAGGCCTGCCTTCTCCAGAGCCTCCAACACTTTGCAGAGATGCGCATCACCCTAAACTGGTAGTGCCCAACTGGGGAAAAGAAAGCAGACCTCTCCTTAGCCCCCTCAGTCACAGCAATCTGCCAATGCCTAGACGTTAAGTCAAACATGCTGAGATATTTGGCCTCTGCCACTTACTTTTGCATGCCATTTGCTGCAGAATTCTAGAGGCCCTGATAATAGGTGATCTGATAAAAACACAGATGCACAGAACATGAGGCAGGGAAATACATGTGTTGAAGCATTTATTACCATGTAAATCAGTATGGAAGATAGGTGATCAGTCATGTATATGGCATTGTTCCACCAGCAGCGGTAGTTTATCAATTAATTCCCTGAGTACCTACTTCTGGTCCCTGCTGAAATACAAAATCCTGAGGAACCACATGGTATCACACACAAAACCATGACAAGACATGACTTCAGTACAAGGAAAGAACCAAGAGATAGACAGAAGATAAAACATATATATTATCTTCTCACTGTTTGTTTTGCTCACTTTTGTCTTCTGTATGGTGTCATCTAAAGCTGTGGCACTATTTCCGCTGTGTTCTGAAAGTTCTCACTAACTGGGATAGTGTTGGTCTGGGCTCAGTTTGTTAGTTCAATGACTGCTGGTCTGTTCCATGCAGTGATGGTGTGATATATCATTCAAATGCTCAAATGGTATCACCCTTGATGATGAAAGGGCAAGCTAGTCCCTCTGGGAATCAAACATTTAATCATTGATGCCACACCAATCTTCACTGACGACACATTAGGCCTCTGGGCTACCTTAGCCCATATTTGGACTACCTTCATTTAAATGCTGGGACCTCAAATTTCAAATATTTGTAAAGTGAACATAATGTGTGATGCAATTATGTTAAAAAAAACACTTGATGCACACTATTTCAATTGTCCCTGTGCAAGCCATGTTTTAATAATCTGGACTCGTCATAGTAACTGTTTGTAGTCTTACTTTGTTCTTGTTGTTGTCTTATACAAAGGAAGACTTCAGTCACACCAACACTTTTGGGTTACTTAAGTACATGCAGTGGCTGGTCCTGGTGGCTACAGTTTGTGAAACAACAGTTCTCCTGTTTAATACATCTCCTGCCCATGGAGTCTTTACTGTTACTGTCCCGGTTTGACTTTGAGATATAGACCTTGTGGTGTGTACCCATATAAACAAAATACACGTATATTCCTATAGACACGGGGAGGCATGGTGAAGCACTGAGAGGAACACTAACAGAAATAGAAGTGAGGAAAGGGCCACTTGATAGAGTTAGAATGATATTTTCTTGGAATTGATTTTCCATTAACTTGGTAACCACGGCAATCAGAAATAATGCTTATAGTTTACATCAAATGATGCATGGGAACTTAGTGGAGTGGTTATATAAAGCCTGGGGTTGAAACAGAGGAGAGCAGGTTAAACATTACTGGACTGTGACAGACAATGCATGGATCATTATACATAGGAGTTCAAAAGGTGGAGGGGAAGCACGCTGTGCCTCTGACAGTGACTGTTGGGGGTATTTTAGGTGGAGCCTCTTTAAACAGGAAGCAGTGCTGTTTGAGAACTGTTCAGTCATAGTAGCTGTGAGGGGACTGTCACCAAAGCCATGACACCAGTGAATTCTGAGAGGAGGAAGGAATGCCGTTTGCTCCACTACTGTCCCTATGATACGCTGCTTTTTTCACAATGGCACCCGTGTGTTAGCTTCTTTGTGCCATAGGATCAGGAAAATTGCTGCCTCTACTAAATGAACTCGATTTGAGGGGCCCAATTTACATCCAAAAGCTAGATGTTTTTTGCTATCAAGCTTGACGCTGTGAAGTGCTTGGCTCTGGAGTTACAACTCTTTTTCCACCATGTTGGTGTCCAATATGCCCAGGATCTTCCTACAAGACCTTGCCTTTAGGAAGGACTGGGCGCAGATTGCATGGAAATGCACCCGGGACTGGTTGGTCCTTATCATCAACACTTCTAGACGATTAGCGGAATCCATAGCTATACAGATTACTCTTACGGAGAACACACTCAAAACCACCATCTCTATAGCAGCATTCAAAAGTCGATTAGCAGAAATCACCGCTGATCTCAACGATACCAAAGAGTTCCTAACACAACAGAAGATCACTAAGTTACAGAAAGACATTAATAGATTCAATAGAGAGAAGGTCTACCCTTATATCAAAGAAGATTATACGGTGGATACACCTTCCGTTTCATCAGATGACTCCTCTACATCTGGTCGAAAGCCTCGAAAATATAGACATAGCTCATCCTCTGATGGATGGAGCACTGAAGACGAGAGACCCCAACCTTATTTCAACTTCCCACAATACCACCAGGGTCCCCCGATGGCATGGCAACAGCCCTTCCCCTTTTACCAACCCCGACCAATGCCACCGTTTGTGCCTTTTTTAGGCCAAGGCAGGGGCAGAGGAAGAGGCAGAAGACGAGGGAGAGGAAGACGAGTCCATTGGTCTCAGGAGGAACCACAGATGGTTACACGGAGCCAGGGCAAAACCCCTCCAACAAAGATCTAGTGGTGAATTTGTCCTCTAGGCCTCTTTCCCCTGATGAAACTAAGGTACTGAACAAAGGACTGGGGTACGTCCCCACTCCTAAGGATGATCCTTTTCGTTTGCAATGCGAACTTTCTCGGTTCTTTAGAAAAGTAAGCCTACAATTCTTCTTTAAAGACAGACCTACCAATGATTCCCTTGTGGACTCCGGCCTTAGGAAACCTTCCAAGTTCATACCCCCACATACTTCAATGCCTTGTGAGGTTCTGGCTTTTGAGAAAGCAGTCACCTCTGATATATTAAATATACGTCCACAACATAGATTTACTAACCTGTCTAACATTGAGAATGAGGCACTCCAAGTTCTAGCAGCTGAAACTAATATCACTATTAAACCAGCAGACAAGGGAGGTGCCATAGTTGTATTGAACACAGAGGATTACAGACAAGAGTGCCTTCGCCTCCTTGACGACTCCACCTATTATGCCCAAATTGATCAGGACCCTACGGCCTGTTTACAAACTGAGATACGGGGCATGTTAGAGGAAGCTGTCAACAATACTTGGATATCACAAAAAGAAGCGGAGTTTTTGGATACGGAAGATCCCCGTATCCCCTATTTTTATTGTCTTCCCAAAATTCACAAGGGTACTTTACCTCCACCAGGACGCTCGATAGTCTCAGGGATTGGGTCTGTTCTTGAACCACTTTCTGTATTTTGTGACCATTTTTTATGACCTCTCATACAACAATCCACTACTTACCTCAGAGACATTAAAGACGTCCTTAACCTGATTGAAACCATAAACTCATCAGTGTTTGTTGATGCCCTGATCACCCTTGATGTTGAGGCTTTATACACCAACATCCCGCAAGCAGCCACACTGGAGGTAGTTGAGTTATCTCTCTCATCTACTAGCTTAGAATCAACGACACCTGTTCACTTCATCATGCACTGCGCCAGTTTGGCCCTGACTAGGAATTTTTTCCAGTTCGAGGATAAACTCTTCCATCAGATTCGCAGCACCTCGATGGGCAGTACATTTGCCCCCAGCCTAGCTTGTTTGTACATGTACGACTTTGAGAAACGCTTTGTCTTGCCAGATTCTAATCCTTTCTTTACAAATATCAAGCTATGGCATCGCTATATAGACGACATCCTCGTCATCTGGCACGGGCCTTTAGCTTTAGTAGACTCTTTCTCTACATGGATAAATAGTCTGGATCCTTTCCTCAAATTTACTTCCTCTGTCTCTACCACTGAGGCTCCTTTCTTAGATTTGCTAATCAGCATTGAGGAAGGTCGATTACAGACCCGCACTTTTCAAAAGGCTACAGATCGGAACAGCTTTTTAGTATATGATAGTCACCATCCTAAGGCACTTAGACAAAACTTACCTTTTGGGCAGTTCTTACGCCTGCGACGGATCTGCAGTAATTTACGACTATTTAATACTCAAGCTGCTGATCTACAGATCAAACTACATGACCGTCATTACCCAGAGAGAGTTATCAATACAGCTTACAAACGAGCCAAGTATAGTGATAGAGAGTCACTGTTACAACTAACTCCCAAACCCACAGACCACAAACTCACCTGTGTATCAACATTTACTCCATTCTCAAATACGGTTAAGAAGATAATTAACAAGAGATGGTCAGTCCTCTGCAGTGGCGGTGCAAATATTCCCAAACCTGTGTTTGCGTTTAAGAGGACCACCAACATAAAAGACATGTTGGTACACACCCGACCTAAACCTACCATCATCCCCTCTAGACAGAGGACTTTATGGGATCTTCCCCCAGTGATGGGCCATTTTCCGTGTGGAAATTGCAACGTCTGTTCACTCACCAAACGTACAGACACTTCACATCTTGAACCCTTCCTTACTTGGCAATTGAGGAAACACACTAATTGCAACACTCGGAATTGTGTGTATTTGATTACTTGTCCTTGTGAGCTATGATACGTAGGGATGACTACACGACCTGTTAAAATCAGAATAAATGAACACCGGAGTAATATCCGATGTGGACGTGCTACTACCAAACTCAGCATCCATTTCACTGAACTCAAACATACACCAGATGACATGTGGTGGGTGGTGTTACAGACTTGTGACCTGACAGGCACACATCCACTTTTTGAACTTGAACAACGCTGGGTATATCGTTTGAACACCCACCGTCAGGGACTCAACGATGACATTCCCTGGTTCCATCTGTCAAAGTAGGCAGCAGCAAGGTTATTCTGACCACGTAACCCCCCTGTATTGACCCCTATATGATAGATTCCCTATGACGACACCATTTATGTTAGTCTCTAAACACTGTTATCCCGCTCTTTTTTCACCGCATAATTTATAAAGTGATCCAACTTAGTTATCGTAGGATTACCAAGATTCATATCACTGGCATAATTAATGATCTGATTCAGGTCCTGTCAACCACTGCAGACTCGGTTCCTTACCGACCCTCTGTGGCCACACACCATTCTAAGATGGCCGCCATAGACGAGTGGTTCTCACCACCTCGTTTCCATAGTCCATCGTTTGTTTCTATACTTGTCCGCAACTCACGATGGGGTTGCTAAGACACCGATCACCAAATTAATACATACGCGCCTAGTACGCGCTAAATTTAAACCCGCCGGTCCCCGGGCTCCGACCACATCCGGGAACGCGACCCCAGGGTAGGTGCTACTGAGGACATCGGCTTCCTGATAAGTAAGTGCCTCGACTCAGCCTCTCTTGCTGATTCTTTCGAATGTTTCAAGACGTACTCGGTCTTGATAGATGGTGCTCGTATCTATCATTCTATGGGACGTTTTGTCTAGCCGAGTGATTGTAGGAGTAACTTGTTTCCCCCGCACTCGTATCTGACATGTTTTAAATTTTTGGCCGAGTGAGACGCACTATTTAGAGAAGGGACACTCATAATGGACATTTCATTTCTGTTGCTTCTTTCTCCTCGCATTTGCTAGTTACTTTTGACGTGTGTTATTCCACGTGACTTATTTGAATGAACTAGCCTTTTGATCTGCCTGAATGTGGCTGTACCGGTCACCCTACTCCATATTTGATCCTGAGGGTGACGTACTATTATTATTATTTTTTGCTTAAACTTCCTTGTTTTTTGACATTGTCATTGGTGTGTTTCTATGGGATGTCTGCGTAGCCTGGTTACACTTGTGAGGTATAACTTTTTGATCTCCATTTCCACGCCGTGGTTTACTCATACCCAGCTACTCTGCTGAGTATTCCACAGACTACTGTTGAACTATAACATGCAGTCCTCCTCTCGGTATATGTTTTTCTACTAACCAGATTTTCGGTGAGCCAGGCAAGAGGCCAGCGTGATCCCATGGAGCCTGTTCTTTAAGTGAAGATGGTAAGCCTTCCTATCTGTTATTAGCATGGCTTGCTTTCACCCATCTGATCACTGAGTGTTGCACAGTTTGTCACGATTTTTTCTTTATCACGAACCTATCACTCTGTAATACTGATGGAGTGATTATGTACAGTGCTAATTTGAGCCTTTTTTTCCCCGTGTTTAGGGTGACTAATAGGAAAGAAAAGCCAGTCCGGTTTAATCTTAGTAAGTGACTGATGACGCCTTGACTGTGAGCGTTAGTCAGCAGGAGTATAGGTATATTGATTTTTTTAGAGTAATTTTTTGATTTAGTAGGTCCTGAAGAAGCGTCACTGGATCCTATGGGACCATCAGAGACGCGAAACATGTCGACCGCATACTAAGGAGGACTGGATTATTTCCACCATCCTCTACTTTTGAGTGTTTTGCGTGAGTGTCTGAGCATTACCTCTGATTCCACTCCCTGCATTCTTTTAACTTTGACCATTTCCCAATAGCAAGCAATAAATCATTGAGTGAGGGTTCTGAGCCAATTTTATTTTTCTCTCTCTTGTGGATTTGTCCTCTCTTGGATCCATATTAGGTTCCGCGGCATCATCGAGTGTATAAAAGATCTCCGGCAAAGAGCCCCCCTCCGGGGGGTGCCCGTCAGACATTGCAGCGCCGGTCTGACGAGGAGCTGTCCGATGATGAAGCATGACACCAATTAAGGTGTGTGAGGACCATTGCTCCTGATTTTCAGGACTCCTTTTCTTTTCTCTCTCTCTTCTTAAACTTATTTCGGAACTGTGTACTACTTTATATTAGTACAGTTTGTGAAACAACAGTTCTCCTGTTTAATACATCTCCTGCCCATGGAGTCTTTACTGTTACTGTCCCGGTTTGACTTTGAGATGTAGACCTTGTGGTGTGTACCCATATAAACAAAATACACGTATATTCCTATAGACACGGGGAGGCATGGTGAAGCACTGAGAGGAACACTAACAGAAATTGAAGGGAGGAAAGGGCCACTTGATAGAGTTAGAATGATATTTTCTTGGCATTCATTTTCCATTAACTTGGTAACCACGGCAATCAGAAATAATGCTTATAGTTTACATCAAATGATGCATGGGAACTTAGTGGAGTGGTTACATAAAGCCTGGGGTTGAAACAGAGGAGAGCAGGTTAAACATTACTGGACTGTGACAGACAATGCATGGATCATTATACACAGGAGTTCAGAGGGTGGAGGGGAAGCACGCTGTGCCTCTGACAGTGACTGTTGGGGGTATTTTAGGTGGAGCCTCTTTAAACAGGAAGCAATGCTGTTTGAGAACTGTTCAGTCATAGTAGCTGTGAGGGGACTGTCACCAAAGCCATGACACCAGTGAATTCAGAGAGAAGGAAGGAATGCCGTTTGCTCCACTACTGTCCCTATGATACGCTGCTTTTTTCACAATGGCACCCGTGTGTTAGTTTCTTTGTGCCACAGGATCAGGAAAATGGCTGCCTCTACTAAATGAACTCTATTTGAGGGGCCCAATTTACATCCAAAAGCTAGATGTTTTTTGCTATCAAACCTGACGCTGTGAAGTGCTTGGCTCTGGAGTTACAACTCTTTTTCCACCATGTTGGAGACATTACCTTTTGCCATCTTCTTGTCTAGGACTAACCTATGAGCTTGGTTTGTGACCCTCTGGAGGTTATCAAGAGCATGTGCAATCACCTAGTTTTAAGTTCTACTCAAGTCAGTTGGTTAATGCACCCACTGCAGAGGACTTGACAGAATGAGAATGTCACCTCTTCATCTTTGCAAGGTTTATGCAAATGAATGAAAGTGATTTTGTTAAGAATGGCACCTGCTTTTCAGCACTATGAAATGGCAGAGCCTGTATTACCAAGTGCTGTATAAAAAATATATATTCCCAGTGTGCCCTGAAACGTACCAGACAATAAAAATAGGCGAGAGGATGTGGCGCAAGGGTTAGAGCTGCCAGCTTTGGAGCTGGGGAACACGGTTCAAGTCTCAGTGCTGGCTCAACATGCTGTGATTCTGGACAAAACACCTAGGGCCATATTTACAAGCCCCTAGCGCCACCTTGCACCACATTAGCTTCATTTTCTGTGACACTAATGTGGCCCAACAAGGCCAATATCCTAGCATCATATTTACAAAGTGGCGAATGCATGCATTGCACCACTTTGTAACCCTATGTGCCATATTATGCCTGCGCCAGGTATAATGTATGCAAATGGGCAATCCCCCATTAGGGGAGCCGAAAAAATGGGGCAAGGAAATCTAGGAAATTTCCTCGCATAATTTTGTTTGGCACTTTTAATGCCTGCTCAGAGCAGGCATTAAAAGGGGGCCTTCATTATTTATAATGAGCCCCTATGTACTCAGGAGGAGCAGTGCCAATATTTTGGCACTACTCCAGTAGAGTACATCAATAACATAATGAAAAATGACGCTATTGCCCCTACCCTGTGCCATGGTGTGCCGTATTTTAAATACCACACACACATGGTGGCGGTAGGGGGGCGATAACGGGCAGAGGGAAAGTGGTGCTGGACTCTGTGCAGCGCCACTTTCCATAAATCTGCCCCTAAATCTCCTCTTACTACCAAAAATGAATGTGTTCTTGTGTAATGTAATCAGTGCTCATGTAAAGCGCTGTAATACCTTTGTATCAAAATTGCACTAACTGAACTGTATTTGAAGATGCCCAATTTACATCCAAAGGCTAGATGTTTTTCTCTATCAAGCTTGAGGCCGTGAAGTGCTTGGGTCTGGAGTTACGACTCCTTTTTTACCATTTTGGATACAACACCTTTCACCATCTTCTTGCCTAGAACTAACTTATGTGTTTAGTTGGTGACCCTCCGGAGGTTATAAAGAGCATGTGCTATTGACTAGTGTTAAGCTCTACTCAAGTCACTTGGTTAATGCACCCACCACAGAGGTCTTGACAGAAAAAGAATGTCACAGATCACAATCCTGACATAGCCATTTCACCTCTTCATCTCTGCATGGTCAATGCAAATGATTTATATTGATTTTGAAAAGAACGGCACCTGCGTTGCAGTGCTATGAAATGGCAGAACCTGTATTTCCAAGCGATATATATATAAAAAAATACATATATTCCGAGACTGCTGCCAGGCGCACCAGACAAACAACCCTAGGGGAGAGGATGTGGCATAAGGGCCAGAGCTGCTGACTTTGGAGCTAGGTAACTTGGTTCAAGTCTCAGCGGCGGCTCAACATCCAGTGATCTGGGCAAATCACCTAATCTCCCCTTGCTACCAAAAATGAATGTGTTCTTGTGTAATGTAACTGGTGCTCATGTAAAGTGCTGTAATACCTATGTATCAAGTGGCTACATAAAACTGCAAAAAAAAAAAAAAAAGCACTCCAATACCTTTTTGTCAAGTTTGCGCTACCTAAAACTGCAAAAAAATAAAATAAAATAAAAAAAGACCCCAAAGATATCGCAAAGAAACAGCAAGATGACTGAAAACAAGTTAGAAGAAGAAGCAACATTCCGCCAGGAGCACAAAGTGGCAAGGCAAAAGAACACAACAGGGTACAGGGCAAGCAGCAACAGTTGCACAGGAGTTAACAAGGGACAGTGGGAGAAGGGTGATTGGGTGGTGGGACAAGCAGGCATTTGGTGTGGAGGAGTGCAATGTGAGCACTATGGACGAAGCAGTAGGGTGTGTTGACAGTACCCCTGAGCTCAGCATTGAAAGCACATTGACTCACCAGAGCAGGAAACCAAGAAAAAAAAGTCCCCCAAGGAACAGATAAACACGGCAAAGCATAATTATATAATAGTTACTCCCTGTTCCCAAAGAGAAAAAGGAGGGACAAAGAGGCATGACTGACCACTAGCAAGCAAGGAGTTTTAAATTACACTAAAACAAACAAATGAAATGGCTTTACGCCTATATGTAAGTATGCTAAAAGTATAGCAGAGGTTGTACACTTACGCTTGACCTAAGAAGGAAGCAGAATACAAAGTTAATGCAACACAAATTAGAAGACAAGTCCTCCTAGATGTGTTGAGGATCTCCAATTCTATGTTTCCTCATCGATGTTTTGGGACCAAACCAGTTCTCATGCACATCAAAATATCCACAATGCTTAACAAGATATAGTTATGTGAATATTTGTGCGTGGTAGTGTAGGAGGCTGGCCTGGCTTGTAGTGGGTACCAAGGGGTACTTACACCTTGCACCAGGTCCAGGTATCCCTTATTAGTGTAGAGGGGTGTCTAGCAGCTTAGGCTGATAGAAAAGGTAGCTTAGCAGAGCAGCTTAGGCTGAACTAGGAGGCGTGTAAAGCTCCTACTATACCACTGGTGTCATATGCACAGTATCATAAGAAAACACAATACACTGATATACTAAAAATAAAGGTACTTTATTTTTATGACAATATGCCAAAAGTATCTCAGTGAGTACCCTCAGTATGAGGATAGCAAATATACACAAGATATATGTACACAATACCAAAAATATGCAGTAATAGCAACAGAAAGCAATGCAAGCAATGTACAGTCACAATAGATTGCATTGAGAGCACATAGGTACAGGGGCAACACAAACCATATACTCTAGAAGTGGAATGCGAACCACGAATGGACCCCAAACCTATGTGACCTTGTAGAGGGTTACTGGGACTGTAAGAAAACAGTGAGGGTTAGAAAAATAGCCCAACCCAAGACCCTGAAAAGTGGGTGCAAAGTGCACCTAAGTTCCCCAGAGAGCACAGAAGTCGTGATAGGGGAATTCTGCAAGGAAGACCAACACCAGCAATGCAACAACAATGGATTTCCTGACGAGAGTACCTGTGGCCCAAGTCCAAAAGTCAAGATCAAGTCGGGAGTGGGCAGATGCCCAGGAAATGCCAGCTGTGGGTGCAAAGAAGCTGCAACTGGATGGTAGAAGCTGTAGATTTTGCAAGAATGAAGAGGACTAGGAACTTTCCCTTTGGAGGATGGATGTCCCACGTCGTGAAGAAGCTTGCAGAGGTGTTTCCGTGCAGAAATACCACAAACAAGCCTTGCTAGCTGCAAGGGTTGCGGTTAGGGTTTTTGGATGCTGCTGTGGCCAAGGAGGGACCAGGATAAAGCCAATTGCGTGAGGAGACAGAGGGGGCGTCTAGCAAGACAAAGAGCCCACTCAGAAGCAAGCAGCACCCGCAGAAGTGCCCAAACAGGCACTACGAAGTGGAGTGAACCGGAGCTCACCCGAAGTCACAAAAGAAGGTCCCACGACGCCGGAGGACAACTCAGGAGGTCGTGCACTGCAGGTTAGAGTGTCGGGGACCCAGGCTTGGTTGTGCACAAAGGAAATCCTGGAAGAGTGCACAGGAGCTGGAGCAGCTGCAAATCACGCGGTACCCAACAATGCAGTCTAGCGTGGGGAGGCAAGGACTTACCTCCACCAAACTTGGACTGAAGAGTCACTGGACTGTGGGAGTCACTTGGACAGAGTTGCTGAGTTCAAGGGACCTTGCTCGTTGTGCTGAAAGGAGACCCAGAGGACTAGTGATGCAGTCTTTGGTGCCTGCGATTGCAGGGGGAAGATTCCGTCGACCCACGGGAGATTTTCTTCGGAGTTCTAGTGCAGAGAGGAGGCAGACTACCCCCACAGCATGCACCACCAGGAAAACAGTCAAGAAGGCGGCCGGATCAGCGTTACAAGGTCGCAGTAGTCGTCTTTGCTACTTTGTTGCAGTTTTTCAGGCTTCCAGAGCAGTCAGCGGTCGATTCCTTGGCAGAAGGTGAAGAGAGAGATGCAGAGGAACTCTGATAAGCTCATGTATTCGTTATCTAAAGAATTCCCCAAAGCAGAGACCCTAAATAACCAGAAAAGGAGGTTTGGCTACTTAGGAGAGAGGATAGGCTACCAACACTTGGAGGAGCCTATCAGAAGGAGTCTCTGACGTCATCTGCTTCCAAGATGGCAGAGGTCTGGAGCACACTGGAGGAGCTCTGGGCACCTCCCAGGGGAGGTGCAGGTCAGGGGAGTGGTCACTCCCCTTTCCTTTGTCCAGTTTCGCGCCAGAGCAGGGTTGGGGGATCCCTGAACCGGTGAAGACTGGCTTATGCAGAAATGGGCACCATCTGTGCCCATGAAAGCATTTCCAGAGGCTGGGGGAGGCTACTCCTCCCCAGCCCTAACACCTTTTTCCAAAGGGAGAGGGTGTAACACCCTCTCTCTGAGGAAGTCCTTTGTTCTGCCTTCCTGGGCCAAGCCTGGCTGGACCCCAGGAGGGCAGAAACCTGTCTGAGGGGTTGGCAGCAGCAGCAGCTGCAGTGAAACCCCGGGAAAGGTAGTTTGGCAGTACCCGGGTCTGAGCTAGAGACTCAGGGGATCATGGAATTGTCTCCCCAATGCCAGAATGGCATTGGGGTGACAATTCCATGATCTTAGACATGTTACATGGCCATCTTCGGAGTTACCATTGTGACGCTATACATATGTCGTGACATATGTATAGTGCACGCGTGTAATGGTGTCCCCGCACTCACAAAGTCCGGGGAATTTGCCCTGTACAATGTGGGGGCACCTTGGCTAGTGCCAGGGTGCCCACACACTAAGTAACTTAGCACCCAACCTTTACCAGGTAAAGGTTAGACATATAGGTGACTTATAAGTTACTTAAGTGCAGTGGTAAATGGCTGTGAAATAACGTGGACGTTATTTCACTCAGGCTGCAATGGCAGGCCTGTGTAAGAATTGTCAGAGCTCCCTATGGGTGGCAAAAGAAATGCTGCAGCCCATAGAGATCTCCTGGAACCCCAATACCCTGGGTACCTCAGTACCATATACTAGGGAATTATAAGGGTGTTCCAGTATGCCAATGTAAATTGGTGAAATTGGTCACTACCCTGTTAGTGACAATTTGGAAAGAAATGAGAGAGCATAACCACTGAGATTATGGTTAGCAGAGCCTCAGTGAGACAGTTAGTCATAACACAGGTAACACATACAGGGCACACTTATGAGCACTGGGGCCCTGGCTGGCAGGGTCCCAGTGGCACATACAACTAAAACAACATATATACAGTGAAATATGGGGGTAACATGCCAGGCAAGATGGTACTTTCCTACAGGTAGTGCATTAGGAAAGAAACAGGGAAGCTGTGTAGGATAATTAGAATGGTGAAAAAGGATTTTTTTTTACAGAATGCAAAGGAAATTTGTGTTTTGCAGTCAGCATCAACACTACTACTTTTATGCTTCATGATAAAAACACATACTGGACAAGAGTAAACATGGTGCACAGTAAACTGGCAATCCAGTTATGAAATGTCTGCAAATGCGAAATGGTTGTGTTTGAGTGTACTTAGGGCTGGGTTTGTGTGTGTGTGTATATTTGGCAATCTGTGCCAAAAGTTATAAACAAATCAAAACATGCTTTATATACATGCATGCATGCATGTAAAAATCCATTTAACCATGTGTACACAATATGGTTGTTATTGAAATGGTCGATAGTGACCACATTTGTCAATGTTGTATAAGTTGGGGATGTTGCACTTACCAAGAATGGGAAAGCCACTAGGTGGGAGTGGGTTGAGAAGCACCCAGAGACCTTGGGGTTGGTAGTTGGGAAAGTTAAGGAGCAGTTACTGATATTGGATGGCTTATGTCTAATGGACAGAGGTTTCTTTCTGGCTAAAGCCCATGATGCCCTTTTCGCTAGTATTAGAGATCTTTTTGTGCAGGATAATTAGCATGCCACTATGATCCAAGAAGGACCACCTTGGTATACCAAACTTGCAGGTTGGCAAAGATAGGGCTTTTACCTGGAGCTAAATCTAAGAATAAGTTTGAGCCAGTGCTTTGTAGGGCAAACTACAAAATGGAATTGGCAAAAGCCAAGTGGGATTGGGAGAATAAGCTCTGGGTTGACTTGTCAATTGCTATGAGTACCAAGGATAAAAGAGGATTTTGGAAAACCCTGGCATTTAGAGAAAATGACTTGAGCAAAGACATGGAATATTTTGTACAGCCCCAGGACTGGGTATCATATTTTAGTAACTTGTATTCCTGTATTGAGGAACCATCCTTGGTAGGTATTGATCATTCACTGTAAGGCACTTTAGAGAGCCACAAAACCATGGAATTTGAGCTCAGTGAATCTGTGGAAGCTATCAGGTCTAGCTTACCAGCAAAACATCCAGGTCCTGACAAGATTCCAAATGAGCTTTCTCTGGCACACCCAGGTGTCTGTGGTCCCTATATTAACCACCTTTCAAATGCTATTTCAAAGGGTATGAAGATACTTGTTTCTTGGCATACTGCAGAGATCATACCCATTTATAAGAAGGGCCACCATAATGTGCCAAGTTATTATTGGACAATCAGCCTGATAGATGCCTTGCAGAAGGTTTTCTGCAAGCAGCTATTAGTGCACCTATTGGATTAGATCATAGACAATGATGTCTTGATCAATTATATTTTGTAAGTTTGTGCTGCTTTTGCATACAAAAACTACACAAATGTGGTGCAAAAGAAATATAAATATGGGCCTGAATGTCTAAATCAAGTGGGTCAGGAAAGGTAAGAGCTGTGTTTTCTAAATTGATAAACAAACTGTTGTGACAAATCCTGGAGAAAGGATGAGGTTTGTCATTAAAGACACAAGTTTTCTGACTTCCCTATGAAGTTACCTCCCAACCAAAATGGATTAGATAGTGATCAGTTCATGGGAGAGAGAGGGGGTCAGACATGCTTAAGTTTTATTTGAGAAAATCAGGTCAATAGTGTGTATCACAGTGTGCATGGGGTTACCAACTGATTGTGAAAAGCCAAGAGGGGCCAGGACATCAATAAGACTAAAGGGCATATTTAAGAAAAGTGGTGCTGCATTGTGTGCAGTGCCACTTTTCTTGCTCCCTTTACTCCCCCCCATAGCACCAACATGTATTTAAAATACGACGCACCATGGTGCAGGGTAGGGACAATAGCGTAATTTTTCATGATGCTATTGATGTACTCTGCAGGAGTAGTGCCAAAATGTTGGCACTACTCCTTCAGAGAACATAGGGGTCAATTATAAATAATGGGAGCCCCCTTTTAATTACTGCTCTGAGAAGGCATTAAAAGTGCTATAAAAAATGACGCAAGGAAACCTGTTACATTTCCCTACACCATTTTTTCGGTCCCCCTAATGGGGGAACACCCCCTTTGCATTCCTTATGTCTGGCACAGGCATTATGTAGAGCAAAGGGTTACAAAGTGGCGCAATGCATGCATTACACCACTTTGTAAATTTTATGCAAAGATTTTGGCCTTGTTCGGCCACATTAGCGTAAATAAATTACGCTAATGTGGTGCAAGGTGGCACTAGGGTCTTATAAATATGCTTGTGATAGGGTCTTTATCACCTAACTTTCCTGTGTTTGTGGCTATCTAGATATGTAGTGGAGACAGGCTGAAGACACATAGGGCCAGATATATTGAAAAGTGGTGCAAAGCGGTGCTGCACCAAAATTGACAGCACTCCACTGCGTCACTTTAGACACGCAGGGATACACTGTATTTAACTGAATAAGGCGCACCACTGCGAGTCCCCCTGAGCTGGCACTTAACTTAGCTGCCAACGCAGGCATCCTGGCACCATTGTGCCGGGATGTCTGCTTTGAGGGGTGTGATTGTTTATGTGCGGGAAGGTGTCTCTTCCCGCACATAAACAACCAGTAATGGAGCTTTGGCATTTCTGTGTGTGCTGAAATGCAGCACACACAGAAGTGCTAAAGCGTAATGTTCAAAAGATTGTTTATGTACACGAAGGGACACCTTCCCGCACATAAACAATCATTTCTGGCATTTTGCTCTTTCCATGCGTGTGGCATAATGCAGCACTCATAGAAAAAGCAAATAACGAGGAGGAATAAAAGTATTCCTCCCTGTTGCGCCCTGCTAACGCTACCCCTGGGGGTGGCGTTAGATTTTGGCACTACCTCAGGTTTACGACATTTCATAAATCTGAGGCAGTGTCAAAATGCAATGGGTGCCCATTGCACACCCCTTTCACGCACAGTGCTGCGTGGTAAGAGGCCATATTTACAAGGTGGCTATATGCCACAAAAAGTGGCTTAACGCTACCTTGTAAATACAGCGCAGTGCTTAGCGCCACCGGAGCATCACAAAAAGTGCCGCTTGTGTGCCGCTAGGGGCCTATAAATACAGCCCATAGAGCTGTAAGACCAGAGACGTATCCACATTCTAAAAGTGGCATTTCTAAAATAGTAATATTAAATTCAACTTTACCAGTAAAGAGGATTTATCCGTACCATTCCAATGATATGAAAAATGACAACTACGCCTTCTCAATCAGGAATTGCAGCTCAAAAGTGTAATAAGGAATTGCCCATGTTAATCTACGAGAGGAGAAGGCCTCATAGTGGTGAAAAACGAAATTAGGTGGTTTTCAATACTAGGACATGCAAAACCTAAAAGCACATGTCCTCCCATTTAGTTATATAGCACCTTGCCCTATGGGCTGGCATGGGCCGAACATAGGAGTTATGTAAAAGTAATCAAAGGGGAGTTTAAGGCTTCGCAAGATGTTTTAAATTCCATGTCGACATGGCAGTGTAAACTGCACACACTGGCTCTGCAAAGGCAGGCCTGAGACATGTTTAAGAGCTATTTAAGTGGGTAGCACAGGCAGTGCTGCGGTCCCACTAGTAAACAAACACTAATGATGGACGGAATGTGAAACCAATCAAACATTTATTACGAACCACAGATCTGGGTATAATCCATCAATTCTTTTGCTCACCACGTGACCCCAGTTTGGACCTAGCCATATGCAAATCAGTCTTGACCCTGTTCCCCCTAAAAACAGTCCAGCCCGAACTGCCAGGTGAGGTCCTCCCTGGACCAGAAACAAGCATTCTGGGACCAGTTTCATGATATCACGCTTCATCAGCCAGGCTAGCTTGAATCCAGTGGTATAGTGAGCCCAGGACCCACTGAAATTTGTGTAAAACTGCCCTTAAGAATTTCCACACAACCTTATCAAAAGCGTCTTAATCATCAAGGGCAATGACCACAGCTGGTGTGGCAGCTAATTTCGATTTTTCTATGATATAGGAAAATAATCTAGTACTTTTACCAGAGAGGTGATGTTTACCACATCTAACTTAATTAGGGTCAAGTTCGGGTTGTAAAAACTCCAATCTCATTAGGATTTTCAAATATATTTTGCAATCTATTAAATCAATTAGATCAGTCCATAGTTTATAGGATGAGAAAGATCTTTGGCTAATTTAAAGATAACCACTATGACTGCTTCTCAACTACTCCAGTGTTCAGGAAGTCCTGATAAAGATCTGTGAATGCAACTTGTTATTTGGGCCAAAAGGATTTATAAAATTTGGCAGTGTCGCCTTCTGTTGCTGTGGCTTTGCTTTTAATGTGTTATTTATCATTGTTGTTTTGTAACAGTAATGGAAGAATTAAGGGACTGACTTGGAGTTAGGTAGACGGGTTACTCCTTCACAGATGAGACGGATATCCTGCCTGTCATCCTACAATCTATATAGTATATAATGGAAACGTAACACGGCAGACGGGATATCTGTCACACTTTCGATGGAGTAATCCCATCCCCCACACTCTAAATCAGGCCCTAAGTTTGGGTCTAGCCTTATAAGAGATAGATGGAAAATCAAGGTCCTCCAGGAGTATGGAACATGTTTGAAAGTCCACTTGACTTCTGTTATCATTTGTAGAATGCCTTGAATGCTTCCACCATACCTTAACTTTCTCATCTTTGATTACAGGGATAAAATGTTTAGTTTGTTAAATTTATGTTTGGAGCTAGCATTTTACCAGCTTTGTTAGCTTCACATAATCTAATACTTCTCTGTTTATTGGTCCCCGTACGTGCTCTTGTGCCTTACATTTTATTGAATATGTATTCTTATTATTTTAATAATTTGAGCTGTGTGAATCATGAAAGATGACCTTGAGCGGCTTTATAAATCTGACTCAAGAGTTGCATTGTTCTTGTGCCCTGTTGCATGGTGCAAGAGTCACAGAACTCTTTGTTAAACATGCCTCTAAGTAGGTTTTTGTATCCCATAACTAAAAGAATAATAGAAAAGAAATAATCACCCTTAAAAAGAGAATGTGATTGTATACGTATATACTCTTGAGTTGGGAGAATATTGATAAGAAATACGCATAATAACACAGAGGTAAGTCAGAAGAAAGAGATAATCTAATAGAAGAGAAGAAGGCAAAAAATAAGGCTTTGAGAAGACTGATTGCACAAGCTCTAGGAAAAAAAAACTTCATAAGAAAAAGAAACCCTACCCTTAGTATGAGACATTGTAGAACATTAGAGAAACATGACTAGATATTTGTTGATATAATATTCTGTTGAGTTTTACAAATGAAAAAGTGTGGTACATATACAAAATGACATAATGCAGACTGTACACCGAATAAGAAACATTCAGTAGTAAGTAACCATAGATGTACTGCCTATGCTGTAGAGTACCATATTTCAGACAGCACACAAGAAGTTAAGGAATAGCCTGATCTAGACACTATTAGTTAAATGATTAAATAACACAAAGAGTACAGTTTGGTATACAGACTTTACCAACCCTTCAAGGTGCTGGAGCATTGCTACGTTGACTGTGTGTGAGGAGAGGTCCCTTGGAATTTCAACACTATCTGGATCATCTAAGAATCTTTTGAGTCAGTGTCAGTTTGGAAGAGGTGTTCTGAACTATTCAAGTATACCCTGAAGTGTGATGGACCTGCAAAAGAAAAGTTAAGATGTCTATCTCTTAGCCTGGGTCTCAGGGGAAACAGAAAAAAACATTTCGTAGATCCGTAGTAGTTTGGAGTAGGAAAATATTTTTCCCTGTCAGAAGATATGGGTATTTTTCTTCATGTATTGATGGCGTCTGTGTGTTGAAATCTAAGTGGTTTACCCACCATTGGTCTTGGAGATTTTCCTTAGGCTGCTAGACAAGGAGGAAATCTGTGCACTCTTTATAGTTCAAATTCTTTTTGGCCAGTCATTTACAATAGCCTGTTTTCCAAATATTGTATGTAGGCATTGTGATCTTGGCTCTCTGAACCACCAGATATCCCCAAAATCCTCAGATTTTTTTAATCTGTTTTGTTCTTCCATTTCAGCGACTGCTTTTGATAGAGAGAAAGTTTTAGTAATTATCAAAGAGAGTTCTTTAACATGATCCTCCAAATTGCTTACTCTGTTCTCTGTTTCTGCAATACTACTGTTGATTGCTCACACCTCAGCCCTTTTTGCATCAGCGTTCAGCTTGGTTGATGTGGCCAAGTCATGGACTTCATCAAATTTCTTAAGGATTATGTCCGTTGACACCGAAGCATTGGATTTTGGTATGATAAGAGATTCCAGCAGTGGAAGTCCACTTTAGTACATTTCATTCCTGATTTTTGTTCTTAGTCTGCCATGGTCTCAATGTAGAATGGGTTTTGAAGTATCAATTTATGTGTCAGTAGATACTATGCAGCTGCGTCGCAAGAGTAAACATAGTGCTCATACTGATAGGTAACTGCATCCACACCTGTCTGTAAGAAGGTACTAGTAGCTGCGAGTAGTAGCACACTAAACAAGCATTTGCAATGTAACATGTCTCGCATTTGGTCGAGTTAGAGCTATTAGCTAACCAGACTTTTCTTGCCACACAAAAGGAAAGAAAAAAACAAAAACGAGAACGATCGTGCTATGTAAAATGCAGCGTGATTACACTGAATTAAAAACAAAAAAAACGAGCGCGGTCGCGCTAGGTAAAATCCAGCACAATCGCGCTGCGTGGAAAATAAAAAAACAAAGTGCCGAAACCATGCTGAAAACATGGAGACTTGCATGTTTTTAGTAGTTGGCCAGTGCGTTCGAAGAGGGCTAAACATCTGAAAAGGCATGACACATGCATGCCTTTCACTAATAAAATCAATCGGATTTTGCAAGGCAAGCCCCCGAACCAATGAGAGTGACAGGCATAACATCGGTGTGGTTAAAAGCCCAAAGAGAGATTACAACAGGGATGGAGCGCTTGTGCGCTCGACTCTAAAAAGGCCACAGCTACGCATGAGTGATTTGCAAGGGAAATACTGAAAATTGATCTTTGCTTCTAGGATTGCAATATCATGGAAATCAGAAAGTCATTCACTGAGAATGTAGGTGAATCACATGTATCACTCATTTACTCAACACACTCAAGGATGATATGCAACCTTCCTAATAGGTAAGTGATAAATCAGAGATATGTCTCTGTCAAGGCTGCCCATGTAGCAGCAGATAGTCCCCAAGAAGTGTTCAGTAGGATTCCTATCAGGAGCATAGCCTCATTCAGATTTCTTTTTTTGCTTTCAAGTCCGTGAAATCCCATCAACAATATTGTCCAATTAAAACAAACACAAATACTCACTTGTCAAAGTATCTCCTTGGAACAGGATGATAACCAAATAATGTTCTCAGGCCTTTATATGCCTATTCACAGTACAAGTCCAATTTTGCCTCCAGTTTGCAGGAGAAATAGGAAACAAGTGACCAGTGGTATTCCTCCTAGGGAAGACGCCCAAACAAAAGTATGTCCCCAACCAACATGATTCTCATTGTAGTGCAGTGTTGATTCCTTTCTTTTTTTTCTTTAAGGCATTTTTAGGTGGTAGCTGATGTTGTGCTCTGATCTCCGCAGCACAAGCTAATATGTTGCCAAGGGTGTCTCAACTCTGAGGTTTCTCTAGATGAAATCAGCAAAGGTACCTTCTGCTCTTACATGCCATTTATGCTGGACACATTCCGCTGTAAAGGTCTGATATGCTGTGATTGCAGACCTTTAATGCACACTGTTATATGTAAATTAACCAAGTGCACCTGCTGACATAAGAGGTCGTCTCCTTCGCAACATAACCACGCTTCCCTTATTCTACAAATTTATATTACATATTACACTAAAGAACATTACTACAGAAATGCATTTTAACTATCCAAAAAAAAACACAAAATGTAAAAAGTAAGTGGAGATAACTACTGTAATGGAAATAATAAAAATGATTGCTTGTAACCTTTAAATAAATATGATTATTTTCTTTAAAAAAAATAACTTTTAAATATTAAAAAATCTAAACATTTTTATAATATATGCAAACAACTAACATGCTTTTAAAACTCCCAATGTAAAAAAAAACAAGATATCTTTATTTAAAAACAACAAATTATATAGGAATACATTATATTAAATAGTTTGCAATGAAAAAAATATTTTTTTTTTTACAAATGTCAAGGAACCAAAAATGTTTCATCAGAATCTATAACAAAATAATTAGATAATTTTAAAATATACCAATTTTAAAACCAACTTTAATAAAATAAAGCATTGCATATAAAAAAGACATTTTACATAATTAAAAACAAAAATGTTTAAAAAATGAAATATAAAATTGCATAAAAAAATTAATCAATAAAATATTTAAAAAGGAAAAAGAAAAAGTAACACAATGACTTTAAACACAGCAAACTATTCCCCTGTAAACCCTGCATCCTCCTCTCAAAAAATAATTTTAAAACAAATACAATCTATGAAAACAAAATAGACACCAAATAAACTTGAAAATGAAGTAAATTCCAACAGAATTACTCACAACAATATTTTAACAGCAATGTTATAAAACATTTTTTAAAAAGATATTCATTTGTGTAAATTATGACCTATTGCATTTTAAAATCACAATATTTAAAACACAATATTTGTGTCTCTCAATACTCATTCCACAATATTATGCCAAAACACCCATTATGTACTAATGGCTTGAGTCTCAGGCCTCACTGACACCAGTTTAGAGAAATAGGCAGTATTTATTTAAATCAGGCAAGACCAAAGGTACAAAAATCCAACATGCACATTTCAAGATGTGAATTTTCAAAAGAATAAGAGTCTCACTCCATACTAAACAATGAAAATGTGGCACCACGGATGCGTGCAGGTTCACGATGACTTTGACGCCCAGCGAATATGCATGTAAAATCCGGCCGCACGGTGTTGGAAAAATGCACTGCATGGGGGTTTGCGTCGTTATCAGCAGCTGCAAGCGGTGTTGCGTCATTTCTTCAAGCACAATGCATCGATCTCCAAGCCGCAATGCAGGAGGAGGGTCGATTCTTGCCGCGAAGCGGGTGACATGTTGTTTTTCAGCCGCATTGCAATTTCCACGCACGGTGTTCTGTGGGTGAATTTCTACCCTTGTTCTGCCAACTTCACCTTTCAAGGGCAGAGGGACCTGATGGGGCATCACTTGGCAGGGCAGGAATCTCAGCAGAGAGTCCAGGTGCTGGCAGAGGAAGTCCTTTATGGCCCTGAGACTTCAAAACAGGAGGCAAGCTCAATCCAAGCCTTTGGAGATTCTTCACAAGCAGTAATATACCACAAAGTCCAGTCTTTATCCTTTTCCAGGCAGAAGCAGCAACTGCAGGCCAAACGAGCAAAGCACAGTCACAGGCAAAGGGGCAATACTCCTCCTCCAGCTCTTCAGTAGTTTTCCTTCACAGTGGTTCCTCTTGATTCCAGAGTAATCTAAACATCTGGGGTTTTGGGTCCACTACTTATACCCCTTTCTGCCTTTGAAGTGGGCAAACCTCAAAGGAAAGTCTCTGTTGTTCACAGGATCCTGCATTGCCCAGATCTGGTCTCAGGCACATACCAGTGGGTTGGAGGTTGCCTTGTGGGAGGGCAGGCATAGCCCATTCAGGTGTAAGTGACCACTCTTCCCTCCACTCTAACTCAGATGGGCCATCAGGATATGCAGGCTGCACCCCAGCTCTCTTTGTCTCACTGTCTAAAGGGCATTTACAAACAACCCAACTGTCAGTCTGACCCAGACAGGGAATCCACAAACATGCAGAGTCACAGAATGGCTTAAGCAAGGAAATTACCTCTTTCTAAAAGTTTCATTTTCAAACTGACAATTTAAAACTTTACCAAAAGATGCATTTTTAAATTGTGAGTTCAGAGACACCAAACTCCATGTTTCTTCTTCTCCCAAAGGAAAGGGAAGCTGCACTTAAAATCTATTTAAATGTAGCCCCCCATGTTAACATATGAAAGAGATAGGCCTTGCAAAAGGGAAAAATACATTTGGTAGTAGCTTACTGTTAGAACATGTAAAACACATCAGTACACGTCTCACCTGTAACATACACTGCACCCTGTCCATAGGGCCTAACTTAGGGGTGCATTACAGGTATAAAAAGGGAAGGTTTAGGCCTGGCAAGTGGGTACACTTGCCAGGTCGAATTAGCAGTTTAAAACTGCACACACAGACACTGCAGTGGCAGGTTTGAGCTATGTTTACAGGGCTACTCATGTGGGTGGCAAAACCAGTGCTGCAGGCCCACTAGTAGCATTTGATTTACAGGGCCCTGGGCACCTCTAGTGCACTTTACTAGGGACTTACTAGTAAATCAAATATGCCAATCAAGGAAAAGCCACTTACACATACATTTTACACAGGGAGCACTTGCACCTTAGCACTGGTCAGCAGTGGTAAAGTGCCCAGAGTACCAAAAACAGCAAAAAGAGTCCAGCACACAGTCAAAACAGGGGAAGCAGAGGAAAAAAAGACAGGGGAGACCATAGCAAGGAAGCCCGGTCTAACACGTGTCCCCCCCAGCTGAAAGTGGGGAGAACTACCCAACCTCATAGGAGTTCTCATCACTAAGGCAAACACATCTGGGCAGACCATTAACATTGGCATGTTCTCTTCCAGGGCGGTGTTCCACTGTAAAGTCCTTTCCCTGTAGGAAGACAGTTTTGGGCTCCCACCCCTCATCTGCATTAACCATCTGAGGGCCCTGTGGTTTGTCTGAACCCGGAAGTGAGTCCCAAAGAAGTAGGGTCTTAGCTTCTTCAGAGCCCAGACCAGAGCAAATGCTTCCCACTCAATTACACTGCACCTACATTCCTGGGGAAGTAACCTCCTACTAATGACAGCTACTGGCTGGTCTAGGCCTTCTTCATTGAGTTGTCATTACACTGCCTCTCCACCATGCTCTGAAGCATCAGTCTGCACGACAAGTTCTTTAGAGACGTCAGCTGCCTTCAGCACAAGTGCCATGCACATGGCTGGGTTCGGGGCATCAAAAGCTGTCTGGCAAGCCTTAGTCCAGGTAACCTTTCTGGACTGCTTTTTGGAGGTTAACTCATTCAAGAGAGCAACAATAGTGCCATACCCCTGCACGAACCTCCTGTAGTATCCTGTGAGACCTAGAGAGGCTCTTACCTCAGTCTGGGTCTTTGGAGGCTCCCAAGCCAGAATGGTGTCAATCATTGCCTGTAGGGGTGCCAGTTGGCCACTCCACACCTGGTGTCCCAAGTGCACCGCATAACCTTTCCCTATTTGGCACTTACCTGCATTAATAGTGAGGCCTGCCTTCTGCAGAGCCTCCAACACTTTGCAGAGATGGGCATCACCCTAAACTGGTAGTGCCCATCTGGGGTAAAGAAAGCAGACCTCTCCTTAGCCCCGTCAGTCACAGCAATCTGCCAATGCCTAGACGTTAAGTCAAACATGCTGAGATATTTGGCAGCCCCTAACCGATCAATGAGCTCATCAGCTTCGGGAATGCAGTGCGCGTCAGTCTTCGTGATCACATTGAGTCCACGGTAATCCAAACAGAACCTGAGCTCTGGAGTGGCACCAGGAGCGTTAGCCTTTGGGACCGAAGCCACAGGGCTGGCCAAAGGGCTACTGGAAAACTCAATAACCCCTGATGCTAACATCTTGGAAACCTCATCCTTGATGTTAGCCCTGACCTTATAAGTCACCCTTTAAATTTTGTGTCATACAGGTGGACTGTACCCAGTGCCCACATCATGTGTGCACAAATGTGTGACCCCTGGGACCTAGGAAAATAGTGAGGCAAGCTGTCCCAACACCTGATGACAGTCCCTCTGTTGCTCTGGGGTCAGAGAGATGGAGAGGTTCACACCCTCCACAGACCCATATTTCTCCTTAGCAGAGAGGAGGTCTGGGAGAGGCTCACTCTCTTCCTCCACTCCATTATCTGTTGCTAGGAGCATTGTCAACTCAGACCTCTCAAAGTGAGGTTTGAGGCAGTTCATATGTAGGACCCTCAAAGGTTTCCTGAGAGTCCACAAGTCCACCAAATAGGTGACATCACTCTGGTACTCCAGCACCTCAAAAGGCCCCGTCCACTTGTCCTGGAGCAACCTAGGCTCCACTGTGGCAATCACCAACACTTTCTGGCCAGACTTAAACTCGATCAGAGTGGCATTCTGGTCATACCATTGTTTCATGTCTTCCTGGCTTGCTTCTAGGTTCTCCTGAGTGAGCTTCCTGAAGTGGGCTGTCTGATTCCTCAAAGCCAGCATGGAGCTAAATACATCCGGGGGATGGGGGGCTTACTGGAGGCCTTCTCCAATCCTTCTCTAACCAGACTTAGAGATCCTCTCATAAGGTGTCCTTACAACATTTCAAAGGGGCTAAAACCAAGACCGTTTTGTGGCACATCCCAGTAAGCAAACATAAGGCATGGCAATAGGATTTCCCACTTATGCCTCAAGGGTTCTGACAGTCCCATAATCATGTCTTTCAAGGTGTGGTTGAATCTCTCAACCAGATCATTTCTTTGGGGGTGGTAAGACGTGGTGAACTTATATGTGACCCAACATTCCTTCCACAGAGACTTCTTATAATTACATATGAAGTTGGTATCCCTATTAGATATCACCTCCTTGGGGAACCCCATGTAGGTAAAAACCCCCATCAATGTCCGTCCCACCACTACTCGGGCTGAGATTGATCTCAGAGGTATAGCTTGCAGGTGCCGGGTGGCATGGTCCACCAAGGTCAGGATAAACATGTTGCCCATGGCTGTCTTGGGATCCAGAGACCCCACAATGTCAATACCACCCTTTCAAAGCTGATGTTGACAACAGGAAAAGGTTGGAGGGGAGCCTTACATTTCCCCCTACTGTTACCACTTGCCTGACAAGTTTGGCAAGACCTACAATATGCATCAGAGTGTCTGCTCATATGGGGCTAGTAAATGTGGGTGACAAGCCTCTCAAAGGTTTTGTCCTGCTCCAGATGTCCCAGCAAAGACACATCATGAGCTAGACCCAGTAGGAAGGCTCTGAAGCATTGGGGTGCATGGGCTCTCCCAGGCTCAGCAACCTTAGGCTCACTATAGAGGAGGCCATCCTCCTTATAAATCACATGTGACCTAGACTCCTTGCCAGACACCGAACCTCTAGAGTAGGACATGACTTATGTGCCTCACAGAATGCTTCTCTGGTGGTCCCCCCTTCCTGCTGCCACTAAGTCAGCTCAGGGACCTTCCGCAGCACAGCCACCTGCTCCCCTGTAGGCTCTGGTCCATCCCCCTCAGGTCCAGCCTCCTCTCGGACCGTGGAACTTCTGGGGACGGTTTCCTGCGCCTGTTGCCCTTCCTCCTTCTGGCAGACTCCTGGGCCACTCTTTCAGGCTCCAAGGTCTCCTGATCACCCTGACGGGCTGCGATTGACCTGGTAGACATGCACATCCACCCTGGAAAACCCAACATCTCAAAGTGAGACCTGTGTTCCACCTCCTTCCAAGGGGAATCCTCTAGGTCATTGCCAAGCAAACAATCTACAGGTATGATTGGACTTACAGCTACCCTCAAGGAACTTGAGATCTCCCCCATTCAAAGGGAACCTGTACCACTCTGCACAGGCACTCAGAGTTGTCTACTGCAAATACTTGGTGAAGTACATGGGGATCTATCTGCTCTTCAGACACCAGGTGACTTCTCACCGTAGTCACATTGGCTCCTGTGTCTCTCAGAGCCTCCGCCATCTGTCCATTGCTGGTCACCCACTGCATGACTTCTTAGTGTTCTCAGGCATGAGGGTCCTCTGGACCATCTCACTATCCCTAATGAGACAAGGACATCTCAGGTGGCTGCCACCAAGTTGGAACCAACTTCCCCTTATGAACTACCATGGCCAAACCCTGTAACTGAGCACCAGTGGATACCAGTGTCCCATTGGGACATTTTTCATATCCCCCTTATGTGACCCACCTGATCACATGCAAAGCACTTGCGGGAACCCTTTTTCTTCAGGTTTCCCTGTAGAGACCCATGGTTTCTTTTCTGCTGGCGGCGGTGGATCTTTACCCTGGCAACTAGGTTAGGGCCCTTTAGAGTTTTCCCCCTGTTTACCCTTACACCCACATTTGGCATGGTCTCCCTGAAACCGCCTCTGGACCCTTGTGCTCTCCCACCAGTCTGCTTCCTGTGCAAGCTTTCTGGGATCAGTCAGCTTGCTGTCAATCAGGTGCTGGCACAGCTCTGGAAAACAAAGACTGGACAAATGTTCCCAAGCAATCAAATTGTACAGCCCCATATCAGTTGTCACCTTGCTACCCTTCACCCAACCATCCATTGACCTGCAAAAAGAGTCAATTCACTCCATCCAATTTTGGGATTTTTTCCTTTTGTAGGACCTGTACTGCTCGGGGTGAGACCATGTCTTGTGAGTAGGGCATCCTTCATGATGAAGTAGGTGAGTCACTGAGAATCCCCAAAGGATTTCAGAGTGTCCCTCCCCTCTACCTCAAAGTGCTTCCACAGACTCACCCCCCAATGTGCTTCAGGGACCATGTTCATGTGGAGAGCTGACTCATACCTCTTAAACCATAGATAGATGTCATCCTCCCTCTTATGATACTTTACTAAGTCCTTTGGAACCCTCCTTTCAGGCTGCACTGAGGTATTGCTGCCACCATCTCTGCTAGACTGGCTCCTCCGATCCAGGCCCCTTAAACTGAACGCATAAGCCAATAGCATTTTTTTCTCCTCTATGGCAAAGTTCTCTCTTCCATCTCCATTTTAAGCTTCTCTAATTGCAACTGGTGCAACCTGTCTGTCCTGTAACTCCTCAGGAGTAAGACCCTTGGATGACACACTGCTATTTGCTATGGAGACCTTCCCCCAGGCAGAACAGGCACATCCACTACCACATTATGCATACTCTGCACCTCTGCTCCACTTCACCCTCATCTTCCTACTCAGTGTGCCTTCCAGCCTCCTTGACTGCCACCCAGGCCCTCAATGCCTTTTGCAGCTCCTCCTTCCTGGCAGAGCTCTTGATGGGGCAGGCAAGATCCTTACAAAATTGTTTAAGTTGAGCCACTGTGTACTCTTCCACTTACTCCAACTCAAAAACAGCTTTTGTAGACAAAGCTGGTGCATCCCCAGATTGAGACATGTTGGTAAGGTTCACTCACAGATGCAAACTTCCAAAAAAAGAACAGAGAGTTCCTAAGAGAAGTTAAAAAAATAAAAAATGAATCACCGAAAATATGGAAGCAGGAGAAAGTCCAAAAGAGAAAATGCAAAAACACCAACACAAGTAGTATGTGGTTCCGTAATTGTCTGCACTAAAAACAGTAGTAAACACATAGGGGGTGATTCTAACCCTGACGGGCGGCGGAGGCCGCCCGCCAGAGTTCCCCCCTCTAGAACACCGCTCCGCGGTCATAAGACTGCTGCGGTGATTCAGGGTTTTCCACTGGGCTGGCGGGCGCCCGCCAAAAGGCCGCCCGCCAGCCCAGTGGAAAACAACCTTCCCACGAGGACGCCGGCTCTGAATGGAGCCGGCGGAGTGGGAAGGTGCGACGGGTGCAGTGGCACCCGTCACGAATTTCACTGTCTGCAATGCAGACAGTGAAATTCTTTGTGGGGCCCTCTTTCGGGGGCCCCACGACACCCCATACCGCCATCCTGTTCCTGGCGGGCGAACCGCCAGGAACAGGATGGCGGTATGGGGTGTCTGAATCCCCATGGCGGCACAGCGCGCTGCGCCGCCATGGCGGATTCAGAAGGGCAGCGGAAAACCGGCGGGAGACCGCTGGTTTTCCACTTCTGACCGCGGCCGAACCGCCGCGGTCAGAATGCCCTGCGGGGCACCGCCAGCCTGTTGGCGGTGCTCCCGCCAACCCTGGCCCTGGCGGTCCATGACCGCCAGGGTCCGAATGACCCCCATAATCACTGTATGTCGCTGAGCACCAATGTTAGAAATAAGGTCTCTGGTTTGCAGTCAGTTTGCATTCTGTCCAAGAAGGGACCCTCACTCTAGTCAGGGCAAAGGAGATACACACTCAAGATAACCCCTGCTCACCCCTTTGGTAGCTTGGCACAAGCAGTCGGCCTTATCTCAAAGGCAATCTGTAAGGTGTTTGTACCAACACACACAGTAATACAGTGAAAGCACTACAAAATGGACACCACACCAGATTAGAAAAATAGGCAATATTTATCTAAATCAGACACGATCATAATTAAATAAATCCAACAGGCACAAGTCAAGATATGAATTTTCAAAAGAATTAGAGTCTTACTTCATAGAAAACAATTGAAACATTGTTTTCACACAAAGTATCTGGTTTGTGTCCAAAATAAAGCAGAACAGGCGAGCGTGCGTTGCAAAAATCAGCGATGCGTCGATTCTTTACTCACAAGTGAGGCTGTGCATCATTTCTTCTATAGTCAGGTAGGTGATGCATCATTTTTCTCCCTCACAAGAGAGCGATGCATCGATTCCCAGACAGGGCACCTCGGATCCGTGCAGGTTCATGATGACTTTGACACCCAGCGACAATGCGTGTGAAATTCGGTCGCACAGTGTTGGAAAACCATGCTGAATGGGGTTTTGCATCCTTATCAGCAGCCGCAAGTGGGTATTGTGTTGTTTCTCCAGCTGCGATGCATCATTCTCCCAGCTGCGATGCATGTAGAGCATTGATTCTTGCCGCAAAGCAGATGGTGCATCATTTTCAGCCTTGTTGCAGGTGGTGGTGGAAAATTTCCCTGCAAGCTGGTCTGTGCGCGGACTTCAGTCCTTCTTCTGACAATTTCACTTGGATGGGGCACCACTTGGAAGGGCAGGAGTCTCAGCAGAGAGTTCAGATGCTGCAGAGGAAGTCTTTGATGGCCCTGAGACTTCAAAACAAGAGGCAAGCTCAATCCAAGCCCTTTGAGATCCTTCACAAGCAGGAATATACCACACCGTCCAGTCTTTGTCCTCTTTCAGGCAGAAGAAGGAACTGCAGGCCAACCCATCAAATGCAAGAACAACAGATGATGGATGGAATGCAGAGCAAATCAAACATTCACCCCCGGTTACAAATCTGGGTTTAATCCATCAGTATTTTTGCCTGCCATGCCATTCGAGTTTGGACCCAGCCATAAGCAAATTAGTCTCGACCCTGTTCACCATGGGAACAGTCCAACTCAAACTGCCAGGTCAGGTCCTCCCTAGACCAGACACAAGCATCCTGGGACCGGTTTCAGGATATCACACTTCATCAGCCAGGCTAGCTTGAATCTGGTGGCATAGCAAGCACGGGACCCACATCTGGCCATACCCTTCCCACTTGGGGCGACAATTGCAAAAACAACAGATGATGGACGAAATGCAGAGCAAATCAAACATTCACCCCAGTCAGAGATCTAGGTTTAATCCATCAGTTTTTTTTGCCTGCCATGCCATTCCAGTTTGGACCCAGCCATATACAAATCAGTCTTGACCCTGTTCCTCATGGGAACAGTCCAGCCCGAACTGTCAGGGCGGGTCCTCCCTGGCTGATGAAGGGTGATACCCTGAAACCGGTCCCAGGATGCTTTTTTCTGGTCCAGCCAGGAAAGCACAGTCACAGGCAAAGGGGTAATACTACTCTTTCAGCCCTTCTGCTCTTCTCCTTGGCAGAGGTTCCTCTCAATTCCAGAGGTAATCTAAAAATCTGTGTTTTTATGTCCTCTACTTATACCCCTTTCTGCCGTTGAAGTAGGCAAACTTCAAAGAAAAGTCTTTGTTGCTCACAGGATCCTGCCTTGCCCAAGGGGTTGAAGGCTCCATAGTGTGAGGGCAGGCAGAACCCATTAAGGTATAAGTGACCACTCTTCCCTCGACTCTAGCTCAGATAGCCCATCAGGATATGCAGGTTACACCCCAGCTCTCTTTGTCTCACTGTCTAGAAGGGATACAAAAACAACCCAACTGCCAGTCTGACCCAGACAGTGAATCCACAAACAGGCAGAGTAAAAAAATGGTTTAAGCAAAGAAATGCCCACTTTCTAAAAGTTTCATTTTGAAACTGAGAACTTAAAAAACAACTTTACCAAAAGATGTATTTTTAAATTGAGTTCAGAAAGACCAAACTCAATATTTCTTTCTGCTCCTAAAAGGAAGCTGAACTTAAAGTTATGTAAAGGTAACCCCTATGTTAACCTATGAGAGAGACAGGCCTTGCAACAGTGAAAAATGAATTTGGCAGTATCTCAATGTCATGAAATGTGAAACGCATCAGTACATGTCCCACCTGTAACATACACTGTACCCTGCCCATGGGGCTTCCTAGGGCGTACCTTAGGGGTGCCATACAGGCATAAAAAGGGAAGGTTTAGGCCACGCAAGTAGGTAGTTTAAAACTGCACACACAGACACTGCAGTGGCAAGTTTGAACTATGTTTACAGGGCTACTCGTGTGGGTGGCAAATCCAGTGCTGCAGGCCTACTAGTAGCATTTGATTTATAAACCCTGGGCACCTCTAACTCACATTACTCAGGACTTACCAATAAATAAAATATGCAAATCAGGGAAAGGCCACTTACACATACATTTCACATGGGGAGCACCTGCACTTTAGCACTGGTCAGCAGTGGTAAAGTGTCCACTGTACCAAAAACAGCAAAAACAGAGTTCAGCACACAGTCAAAACAGGGGAAGCAGAGGCAAAAAAGATGGGGGAGAACACGGCAAGGTTGCCAGGTCTAACAATAACTATGGCCCTAATTATGACATTGGCGGTAACGGTCCCGCTATGCCCGTGTAGGCCATCGGACCTTCGACAGTCCGGCGGTGCATGTCGCCACATTATGACCACAGCGGTCAACCCACTGAAACAAAACCAGTTTTCTGAGAGTACCCCCAGTGCGGCCAGACCACGGTTGATGGCAGTTGCCATCCCCAGGCCGGTTGTGGCCACTGCACCTCCCACCCTATTACGACACTGCAGACCACCACGATTTCCTGGGGTGGGACGACCCCCACTCAAAAGCTGGTGGAAACAGCAAGTAGAAAAGAAGCCACTCACCTCCAGGGACACAGACAACTTTGCAGAAGCCATGAAATGCCACCAGGAAATCTTTCCTCACCTTCCTCCTCTAGGACCACCAGCGCCATCGGTGAGTACACCTGTAGAGCACACAAAGGGGAAGAGGAGAGTTACACACCCACACACAACATACACATCACGCATAGACTCCAATGTGCACACATGCTCACACAGGTTACACAATACCCGTACCGAGACAGACACACAAACACACACACAAAACACAGCCACGCCAAACACACATGATATACATACACCCCAGATCAAAGCTACACAACCACCCCAATATCACTAACAAGCAGAGACACACAAACCAATACAAAGACACAAGACTATAAACAATGCCCAAATACAAGAAAGAACAGTGAATCTGAATAAAATAAAAATGCCTAGAAAGGCACAATGTACAGCACATGATAGACGGATGTAAATATACCAGTAATCAAAAAGACTCAACAAATGTATGGTAAGTAAACCAACAGGAATCCTGTTGTGTAAATATATTTCAACAAATGCAATGCAAATGTGCAACAAAAAGCACCACGGCTCATAGGCCAGTCCAATGTCCAGTAGGCATAACTGTGCCTCAGAAAGGCCCAACTTGACTCCTGACAGCCTAATGGCCTCAACAAGGTAGGGGCATCACTGGGCACACAGGCACCTTAAGGGTCTGGAGGTGGGGGTGGAGGTTTGGGTTTGGGAGGGGGGTCCTTGGGCTTTGGCTTGGGAGGGGGGTCTTTTGGCTTTGGTCTGGGAGTGGGTAAGGGTTTCACTTTTCCTTTGGATGGAAAGGCAGGGACTTTGGAGCCATGTTTTGTGGCAGTTGTTTTTTTTTGGAACAAGGGAAGGCTTTTAAGTGGGTGGGGGCCCAGCAGAGGTAGAAGGGTGGTCCTGAGAGGACTTGGAGGTGAAGGGACTTGGCCTGGGGAGGTAACCATGAAGGCGAGGGGCAACACGGGGTGGGGCAGGCTAAGGGAACAGGTCAAGGTGGGCAAGGAAAAGCTTCTTAGAAACAAGGGGAGTGGATTGGGAAACTGGTTTGGGAGTGGAGGTAGAGGGACTGATTGTAGGAACTGTAGGTGTGCTGGATATGGGTGCAGATGTATGCAGAGTGTGTATGTTGGCGTTTATGTGTTTTGAAAGGAGGGGGGAAGAGAGGCTAGGAGAGTACAGGCAGGTCGTGTGGATGTATGTTGGGGTAATATCTGCCTGTAAGGTGGGTGTGATGCATGTGTTAGTGATGGTCGTTGTGGTGAGTGCAGTTGTGTGTGCACAGGGTGCATGTATGAGTGTCTGCTATTGTGGTGACTGAGGGCAATACAGAAGTGGTGAAAGAAACTGGAAGTGAGGATGCAGTGCTGGCAGGTGGGAATGGTGATGTGTCTGTAAGGGAGGAGGTGCTAGGGGAGACAGGGGAGGTAGTGTCTGATGGTGTGCCTGCTTTTGTATATTGAGTGTGTGCATGCTGGTGATATGATTTGTGGTGCCAGTTTTTGACGTTGCTTACCTTGTCTGTTGCTTTGGGTGAGTGCGTGTCTGTATGTGTGGCTTGGCTGAGAGAGAGGAGAGAGCTTTGGGATGGGGTACAGGTAGCAGGAGGGAGGATGGAAGTACTAGGGACACTGGCTGCCATCAATGAAGAGGCCAGAGCCTGAAATAATTTCTGTAGGCCAGTCAAGGCACTGTGAATACCCTCCAGATAGGCATTGCCTCTGCTGCATCTGGGATGGTAGGCCCTGGATGGCATTCACAATGGTTGAAGGCCTTACAGAGATGGACCTCAGGAGGTCAATAGCCTCAGCATTGAGGGCAGCAGGGAGATTGGGGCAGGGGCAGAGGTGCCTGCGATGAAGGAGACACCCATCCTTCTTAGTGAGCCGGCATGGGCAACTGGGTGGCGAGCTACTGGGAGAGCAGTGCTGGTAAGGGGGGTGGAGGAAGAGGATGGTGCTGGGATGGTCCCAGAAGGTGCTGTCACCACTAGAGAGCTTCCATCGGAGGAGGAATCAGTATCAGTGGTATCTGCTCCAGTCTCCACCATGGTGCTCCCTTTGCCCTCCAACCCACTGGTCCCCTCGGCTTCAGTGGTCTCTGCCTCCTGGGTCCTGTGGGCTGCAGCCTCCCCACTCACCCGTACGCTTACTCCTCTGCCTGCTGATGCAAGGACAGGATAGTAGAAAAAGGAGGGGTGGGGTTGAAAAAGATGGGAGCATAGGGTCAATATCAAACCCCATTGCACATTTGTACATTTAAACGACATTCCTGAATGCACTCTCTACAACGTTAATGGAAAGTTCACCACACCCACTGTGCATACACTCTGATTTGCATACACAATCATGAAACCTCAACAATAACACTCAAGTACTACTCTACACTGTCATGGCTCTTGTATACAGGCACATTACTGTGAGAAGTCAGTCAATGATTGACCGTTGTACATTGTCATACCTACCTGTGTCACCCATAATGGACATGAATAGATATGTATTAGAACCAAACTAGGCTCCAGTATGTCCATGTCATATCCTACAATTTGGCGCTGTACATATGCCATGCAATCTGTTGCACTCGCCTATCACAGCTAATTATGTTCACAGCACAACTGTATCCTACCTACATTAACTGTCATAGCTACACTAGATATCCTTCATCCCATGGCTAACACACCCTTTCCAGTCTACAGCTAACAGCACAGGAAATTTCCTCTGTAACTCACGCCCTTGGGGCTGCTGTGTTGCCCTTAAGTGCCCATCCAACTCCAGGTATGCCTCTGCCAGGTTGCGGGCTATCAGGGAGTGGGGGGGTCAGGGTCCAACGGGCACCCCCTTCCTCATTGGGATGCCATCCCCAACTGGGCCTCTGAGGGCTTCCTGGCCCAGAGTCACAGGTCCTCCCACTGTTTCCTGCAATGGGTGCTCCGGCAGATATGGACCCCCACGGTCTGCACTTCTTGGCAAAGGCTTTCCACAAACCCTTCTTTTGATGGGCGCTGACCTGCATAGGAGACACATAAAGAAAGGCACATTAATGTAGACACAACAACCTATACATTCATAGGCTTACTAACAGTACACATATCAGCATCGTAGACGACTTCACACTTTCACATCATTCCTAGCAGTCATATCTGTAGGTACACTCTCCACTGGAAAATCCTGAATACACATACCAACATACTTACATGCCCATGGAGCAACAAAAATTACCATAATGCCACCTACCTGCTGTTCTATAGCCCCACAGAGCTTTGTGTAGAGGGATAGGACCCCATCCACAAGTTTCTCCAGTTCTTCAGTTATGAAGGCGGGCCCTATCTCCTGTAACACACGCCAGCGTGGCTCGCACAAACACAACACAGCAACACACTCATGTGGAGGTCTTGATGGCTGGAGAGTCAGGAGTCAAGTGAGATACACTGTAGAAAATGGCGGTTACGGCTGCAGCGGTCTGCACCGTCATCGCTGGCAGTAATCGTCATTGGTCTTTGTATGCCATAGACACCAGTGTTAACCAATGAGGAGTTGCATGACGGTTCTGACCACCTATGAGGATTGAGGTCACTGACATCTGTCCCCTGCATGCAGGACAGGCATCAGCCATTTTATACTGTTACTGTAAATAAAACATAATACAAAAGCATCACTACACATTTCTATCATGGACATGTGATAAGTTCCGCTCTGGGACTGTGTACATTTCAATCAGGCAGTAGAAACTTTCAGTGTGCATAGATACAGAAAATGACATCATGACAGTTTGGAACTAAACTTACATATTGATGGTGGCTATACAATAGCAGTAACAGACACCCATCTTACTCATGTCATCCTTTGTAAATCCCAGATGTATGTGCAACTAACATGTATTTCAACAGCTCTGCACTTTGAAGTCTGCTTTGCATGCAACAAGTGGCATCAGATGTGATGTTTATTCTCTATTTGTGACCATGTAGAGGTATGTTTGAAGTGTAATCCTTGACACTCTTGTATTGTATGCCATGTGTAGATGCCGATCACTGTGGAGGGTGAGGCATGCACCTGTGTACCGGCCCCTGGTTGACTTGGCAACGTTGGAAGAATGCCACATGATCTCCCACTATCGACTGAACCATGCTACAATCAGGGAGCTGTGTACCCAGTTGGAGTCTGATCTGCTGCCAGCCATTCGACAACCTGCAACCATTCCTCCAACTGTGTAGGTGCTATCCACCCTCCACTTCTTGGCCACTGACTTATTCCAGGGGATAGTGGGAATGGCAACAGGCATGTCTCAACCAATGTTCAACAATGTCTTGGGGAATGTCTTGTCCGCTTTAATGAAACATATGTGTGAGAAAGTAGCCTCTTTCTAGCCTTGTTACCCCCACTTTTGGCCTGTTTGTGAGTGTATGTCAGGGTGTTTTCACTGTCTCACTGGGATCCTGCCAGCCAGGGCCCAGTGCTAATAATGAAGACCCTATGTTTTCAGTATGTTTGTTATGTGTCACTGGGACCCTGCTAGTCAGGACCCCAGTGCTCATAAGTTTGTGACCTATATGTATGTGTTCCCTGTGTGATGACTATCTGTCTCACTGAGGTTCTGCTAACCAGAACCTCAGTGGTTATGCTGTCTCATTACTTTCCAAATTGTCACAAACAGGCTAGTGACAAATTTCACCAACTCACATTGGCATACTGGAACACCCTTATAATTCCCTAGTACATGGTACTGAGGTATTGGGGTTCCAGGAGATCCCTATGGGCTGCAGCATTTCTTTTGCCACCCATAGGGAGCTCTGACAATTCTTATACAGGCCTGCCACTGCAGCCTGAGTGAAATAACGTCCACGTTATTTCACAGCCATTTACCACTGCACTTAAGTAACTTATAAGTCACTGATATGTCTAACCTTTACCTGGTAAAGGTTGGGTGCTCAGTTACTTAGTGTGTGGGCACCCTGGCACTAGCCAAGGTGCCCCCACATCATTCAGGGCAAATTACCCGGACTGTGTGAGTGCGGGGACACCATTACATGCGTGCACTATACATAGGTCACTACCTATGTATAGCGTCACAATGGTAACTCCGAACATGGCCATGTAACATGTCTAAGATCATGGAATTGTCACCCCAATGCCATTTTGGCATTGGGGAGACAATTCCATGATCCCCCGAGTCTCTAGCACAGACCCGGGTACTGCCAAACTACCTTTCCTGGGGTTTCACTGCAGCTGCTGCCAACCCCTGAGACAGGTTTCTGCCCTCCTGGGGTCCAGCCAGGCTTGGCCCAGGAAGGCAGAACAAAGGACTTCCTCAGAGAGAGGGTGTTACACCCTCTCCCTTTGGAAAAAGGTGTGAGGGCTGGGGAGGAGTAGCCTCCCCCAGCCTCTGGAAATGCTTTGATGGGCACAGATGGTGCCCATCTCTGCATAAGCCAGTCTACACCGGTTCAGGGATCCCACAGCCCTGCTCTGGCGCGAAACTGGACAAAGGAAAGGGGAGTGACCACTCCCCTGACCTGCACCTCCCCTGGGAGGTGCCCAGAGCTCCTCCAGTGTGCTCCAGACCTCTGCCATCTTGGAAACAGAGGTGCTGCTGGCACACTGGACTGCTCTGAGTGGCCAGGGCCAGCAGGTGACGTCAGACACTCCTTCTGATAGGCTCTTACCTGTGTTGCTAGCCTATCCTCCTTCCTAGGTAGCCAAACCTCCTTTTCTGGCTATTTAGGGTCTCTGCTTTGGGGAATTATTTAGATAACGAATGCAAGAGCTCATCAGAGTTCCTCTGCATCTCTCTCTTCACCTTCTGCCAAGGAATCGACCGCTGACTGCTCTGGACGCCTGCAAAACCGCAACAAAGTAGCAAAGACGACTACTGCAACCTTGTATCGCTGATCCAGCCGCCTTCTCGTCTGCTTTCCTGGTGATGCATGCTGTGGGGGTAGTCTGCCTCCTCTCTGCACTAGAAGCTCTGAAGAAATCTCCCATGGGTCAACGGAATCTTCCCCCTGCAACCGCAGGCACCAAAAGACTGCATCACCGGTCCTCTGGGTCCCCTCTCAGCATGACGAGCGTGGTCCCTGGAACTCAGCAACTCTGTCCAAGTGACTCCCACAGTCCAGTGACCCTTCAGTCCAAGTATGGTGGAGGTAAGTCCTTGCCTCCCCACGCTAGACTACATTGTTGGGTACCGCGTGATTTGCAGCTGCTCCGGCTCCTGTGCACTATTCCAGGATTTCCTTTGTGCACAGCCAAGCCTGGGTCCCCAACACTCTAACCTGCAGTGCACGACCTCCTGAGTTGTCCTCCGGCGTCGTGGGACCTTCTTTTGTGACTTCGGGTGAGCTCCGGTTCACTCCTCTGTGTAGTACCTGGTCTGGCACTTCTGCGGGTGCTGCTTGCTTCTGAGTGGGCTCCTTGTCTTGCTGGGCGCCCCCTCTGTCTCCTCACGCAATTGGTGACATCCTGGTCCCTCCTGGGCCACATCAGCATCCAAAAACCCTAACCGCAACCCTTGCAGCTAGCAATGCTTGTTTGCAGTCTTTCTGCACGGAAACACCTCTGCAAGCTTCTTCACGACGTGGGACATCCATCCTCCAAAGGGGAGGTTCCTAGTCCTCTTCGTTCTTGCAGAATCCACAGCTTCTACCATCCGGTGGCAGCTTCTTTAAACCCTCAGCTGGCAATTCTTGGGCATCTGCCCACTCACGACTTGAGTGTGACTCTTGGACTTGGTCCCCTTGTTCCACAGGTACTCTCGTCTGGAAATCCATCGTTGTTGCATTGCTGGTGTTGGTCTTCCTTGCAGAATTTCCATATCACGACTTCTGTGCTCTCTGGGGAACTTAGGTGCACTTTGCACCCACTTTTCAGGGTCTTGGGGTGGGCTATTTTTCTAACCCTCACTGTTTTCTTACAGTCCCAGCGACCCTCTACAAGCTCACATAGTTTTGGGGTCCATTCGTGGTTCGCATTCCACTTATAGAGTATATGGTTTGTGTTGCCCCTATACCTATGTGCTCTCATTGCAATCTATTGTGACTGTACATTGCTTGCATTGCTTTCTATTGCTATTACTGCATAATTCTGGCATTGTGTACATATATCTTGTGTATATTTGCTATCCTCATACTGAGGGTACTCAATGAGATACTTTTGTCATATTGTCATAAAAATAAAGTACCTTTATTTTTAGTTCATCTGTGTATTGTGTTTTATTATGATACTGTGCATATGACACCAGTGGTATAGTAGGAGCTTTACACGTCTCCTAGTTCAGCCTAAGCTGCTCTTCTAAGCTACCTTTTCTATCAGCCTAAGCTGCTAGACACCTCTTCTACACTAATAAGGGATACCTGGACCTGGTGCAGAGTGTAAGTACCCCTTGGTACTCACTACAAACCAGGCCAGCCTCCTACAGTATGGAACGCTACATTCAATTTCCCCATACTGTAGACTTTCTATGCTATGGGACATATCCCACCTGTGATTGGGGCCATAGATGGCATCCACATTGCCTTAATACCACCCAGGGCTGATAGGTAAGTGTACAGGAACCGTAAGAGCTTATGGTCTGCTTATGTGTTCAGTACATCTACCAGGTAACTGCAAGGTTTCCAGGGTCTGTCCATGATTCGTACATCCTCAGGAATAGCAGTATCCACATTTGATGGCGCTTCTACAGAGAGAGAGGGCCTACCTCATCAGTAAGTATGATTAGTGTATATGTAATTACTGTTACCCCAGCTTTCCTACTCAGTCTGTATGTGACATAGTGGATTGTAAATGTTAGTTTGCCCTATCCACAGGTGATTCAGATGATCCCAATCTCTCCTGGCTACTGACACCAATGAGGAATCGAAGGACCAGGGATGAAAAACATTACAATGAGGCACATGGGTGGACAAGAAGGGTGATAGAAAGGGCACATGGTCTGTTGAAGGCAAGGTTCAGATGTTTGCACATCTCTGGGGGTTACCTGCAGTACTCACCACAGAAGGTGTGCCAGATTGTATTGGCCTGCTGCATGCTCCACAATCTGGCACTAAGGAGGAATACCCCATTGCTGGAGGAGGAAGGAGTTAGGGACAATCCTGTGGCAGAGGAGGGAGGAAATATGAGTGACAAAGATGGGGATGAGAAAGATGTAGGCACAAGGACAGAGCTCATCCAGCAGTACTTCAGCTATAATTCTGGTAGGTACATCTCTACATTTACCATGTCTCAAGTTGGAGTACAGGTTGGGTGTACATCCTTATCTATTCCTGATATGAGTAGGTATCAGATCATTTGGGTATCAGATGAGTGTATAAAAGTGTGGTCTGACAAGTAGATCAACAGTCCCACTGTGATGTTATCTGGTCCATCTGTCTGTGTTGCATACACTTCAGAGATTCTATCAACTTCTTCACACATTTGTGACGTCCACGTTCTAGTATCATATGTACATTGGCAAAGTTTGCTGCTTCTTGTGACTTCAATTGATGTAAATACCTGGCATATAAGGATGTGAGCTGTGCCGTACAACTACAATGGGTGTCTTTTACTCAGTTCATTACTGTTAGATGCAACGATTAACTTGTCTCATGGTACCTGAACAGGGTTGTGGTCATGTGTGCAACAGCATATGATTGTCTATCAATGTATATACCTACAGTGTAAATAGTGTAACCATCATGATGGGCAGGTACATATTGTTGGCAACAGTGCAATTTATATGTGATGTACCTTCTGTGCTATCAATCAGCCAGATGTCAGGATGATACATTCACATCTTCACTGTGTTTTAATACTCACTTTCTCTGACATGTCACACATTTATTGCACTATTACAATAGGTAAACGCAAAACACCATAACTTGTGTGTAAGTGTATTTATTGTCTATCCCAAAGGGTGGTTAGAGTGCAAAGCAGTGGGACTGTGGTGTTCCATATCATCAATCTGTAAGGCCATGCAGTTGGTAGCACATGTCTAGTATCCATGTGGCATTTAAAAATGTGGCTATGGCAGTAGAGAGTCAAAAAGGTGTCTCAGTGGCACAAAAGGGAGACGTTTCTAGAGAGGCTCATTTCCTGGCAGTGCGGTTGGTCTTGGCTTCAGTCCCTGCAGGATATCTGGCTCTGTGACCACATTTGTGTGGGGGTTCCTCAGCTACAGGGGGTGACTCAGTAGTGGATTGTGAGTCCTCAGGCGTGTCCACCATCCTACTAGCTGCAGCAGATGTAGACGGGTGGTCAGTAGTTGGCTAGTGCAGGGGCCAAGTGGTGGGGGGAGGACTCACGCAGGACTGTGATGAGCTCCTGCATCAAGCCTTTCATGGAGGCCATGGTGGGATGGAGGGCATGCCACTCCTGCATGGCCTCCTGGTGGTACTCTCTCTGCTGCCTCAGGTTTTCCCCCAGCATGTCTATGATCTGGCCCATCTTGTCCTGGGATAGGTGGTATGCTCCCAGGACCTGTGCTATTGTCTCGTGGGTAGGTGGCTCTCTGGGTTGTCCCGCCCTGTGACCCCTAGGTGCCCTCCCACTGGCCCTAGCTTCCTCTTCCTGTGTCTCTGGCAAGGTGTGCCCATTCCCACTTGCATGAGGACCTTCATTGTCTTTTGTGGTGGGTGCTGACCCAGGTCCCTGTACAGGTGGGCACACTATGGATTGACGTGGCCTTGAGACACTAGTTTGGCAACAGGTGTTGTGGTGGCAGAGATTGTGGGGGGGCTCTATGGTGTCCTGGGTGAGTCTGGTGGAGGTGGACTCCCCAGAGAGCCAGGATGGTCAAGGTAGGCCTTCCAGTTCCAGACATCCTGTGTTGCTGTCCACACTGGGGTCTTCTTCTGGTGGATGACTGGCTGTACGTGGCACTTGTTGTCTGACGACATGCTCAGTGGCACCTGTGGATGACAGGGATTGTTATGCACATCTGCCTGATGTACTTTACAGGGACAGCAAAGTGAGTATTATATGTCATGCCTCAGTACTCAGGTGTAGTTATGCGAGGGGAATGTGCATTGTTAGGTGGCTAAAGGGTGATGCATTGTGGGAGTTGTAGTGCTTCATGCTGTACATGTTTTGGGTGCATTTGGGTGTGTAGACTTAGGGATTGGTGTTAGTGGGGTAGGGTGGCCATGCAGGGGATGGGGATGCATGCATTACAGGTATACTTGTTACAAGGGGTTTATGGTGACTTATCAATTTCCAGTCCTCCGGGGATTCCTGTGAGACCTTCAGGGTGCAGGATCACCAAGACCTTCTCCTCCCATGATGTGATCTCCACGGGAGGAGGTGGGGGCCTACCGCCAGTCTTCACAATGGGGTTGCATTTCGCATTCATTGCACAGTGGAGTGGGGGTCAAGGGAGTGCTTCTGCTATCAGCAACTGCACTGGCATCACCCAACAATTTCAAGTAGTCAAAATAACAAATCAAAATGTGAATGAAATTTCCCACAAAACAGTGGCTCAAGAGGATTGACCGAACCATACATTTTTGTATGCTTTCCCATGGCCTATTACTGAATGTGAATGTCATTTTCAATAAACAATGTTTGAGCAGGGCTCACCCAAATGTCTCTACATATTTTCATGAATTTCTTGATGAATTATCTTAACTCATGACAAAAGTACTAGCAGACTATGCACAGACAAAAATATCTCGGTACCTATTGTGTCAACAGAATATTTTCTCATATGCAATGTTTTTACATATTTCTCTACAGTGCCCAACCCTAATTATCCATTATGATATATGAGATTTAGATTTCAGCAGATGGGATATCAGTCACCGTTGTGCTGGAGTTACCCATCCGCTGAGTTCCAAATCAGGCCCTACCTCTTCAATCTAAAAACTATTTTATTGTAATTGTGAATTCCGGCACGATCTTTGAAATCTGATAAGAAAATTCACAATAATGGAATATGTCTCCTCAGATGTGAGAATGTGTACTCATATGGTGAAGAGTGATATATGGTAGTATTTTTCTAAGGAGTGACCCTTAATTGAACTAACATATGATTGGTTTCAAGCTTCTAGGAACAAGAAGTGCCCTATTTAGGTGTCTTTTTATTTTGGAAATGGTGTCTCCATCCCACTGCTTCAATAAAGCTGGAGATGAGAAATCACAACGTGTGCTATCCAATACACAAAGCATATTATCACAGGTCACTTGTCAATTGAGAAAATCTATCATGGTTGGTAAAGTGCTACTCTCAATTAAAATGGTAATATATCTAGGGAAATGATTGAGCATGTTATGCAACACTTGTTAGTGGCATATAAGCAGCACGAAACGAAATTCCAGGGACATCAACAACTTTGTAATGGATGAAAAATAAAATTTAGACGACTCCTATACTTATGAAAGCCGAAAAGAGAAAGATTTATTCTGGTTTGCCATGGGTCCCAGACCAGCACACTTTGGTTTGAACAACGTGTTAATAGTCCTTCAATATAGCGAGTGCAGGCAAATAGTTTGCTTGTGTGATTTATTGAGCAAACTGATTCGTGTCTGAGTGCTCTTCTCGAATCTGCATCCTTATTTTTCCGTGGGCTGTATATGGCCCTTGCTATTTTCTCTTGAAGTGTTTATTTTATTTTTCACTAACATCCTTTAAGCAGTTAGCGGTCTTCAGTGTGTGAAGCAGCAGCTCGGTAGCTTTTCAGCAGCAATCTTCCCTGATAGTACACTGTCGTGTCGTGTACATCGTATTTATACGCTTTCATCGCAGGCATTTCTTTTTAACAGCACCATTGTACCACCTGCAAATAAGATGTATACAATTTCCATACTTAGGAACAATTACCATAAATTAAGTCATGCTCTGTGGAAATACAGCAGCCATGGAATGCATAACAATGCAACACGCACAGAACAAATGCAACCCTGCACGCTGTGCAAAATTACACTAACATTGAAATAAAACAAAAACAATACCACGGTGAAATGATTTGCTGAACCCATTTAAATGAGAAAAACAGCTTTTGTACATCGAACAAGTGCCTGTCCAATCTAATTCTCAAATGTGAAAAGTATGTGTTTGAAACAAACGACTGTGCCCACCGCATTTCACGGGTTGTTTGCTCCGTGGAAATGCTGTAGCATATAGATCAACATAATCAGATCACTAGGTTTACACCCTTGCTGTCAGCACACTAAGGCCCGTATTTATACTTTTTGACGCTAAACTGCGCTAACGCAGTTTAGCGTCAAAAAATTTTGCGCCGGCTAACGTCATTCTGAAGTGCCATGCGGGCGCCGTATTTATTGAATGGCGTTAGCCGGCGCAAGCAGACCGGCGCTGCCTGGTGTGCGTGGAAAAAAAACACGTACACCAGGCAGCGCCGGCGTTGGGAAAAGTGGCGCTAGGGCGTCTTAAAAATGGTGCAAGTCAGGTTGACGCAAAAAATCGCCTCCACCCGATTTGCGCCATTTTTAACGACGCCCAGACGCCATTTACATGACTCCTGTCTTAGTAAAGACAGGAGTCATGCCCCCTTGCCCAATGGCCATGCCCAGGGGACTTATGTCCCCTGGGCATGGTCATTGGGCATAGTGGCATGTAGGGGGGCACAAATAAGGCCCCCCTATGCCACCCCAAAAAAAAAAAAAAATTTTTTTTATACTTACCTGAACTTACCTGAATGTCCCTGGGATGGGTCCCTCCATCCTTGGGTGTCCTCCTGGGGTGGGCAAGGGTGGCAGGGGGGGTCCCTGGGGGCAGGGGAGGGCACCTGTGGGCTCATTTTGAGCCCACAGGCCCCTTAACGCCTACCCTGACCCAGGCGTTAAAAAGTGGCGCAAATGCGGGGTTTTTTGACCCGACCACTCCCGGGCGTGATTTTTGCCCGGGAGTATAAATACGACGCATTTGCGTCGCCGTCATTTTTTTAGACGGGAACGCCTTCCTTGCATCTCATTAACGCATGGAAGGCGTTCACGCAAAAAAATGACGCTATTTGCCCATACTTTGGCGCTAGACGCGTCTAACGCCAAAGTATAAATATGGCGTTAGTTTTGCGCCGAATTTGCGTCGAAAAAAACGACACACATTCGCCGCAAACGGAGTATAAATATGCCCCTAAGGACCATATTTATACTGTTTTGGCGCTGCATTTGCGTAATTTTATGTCAAGAACGGAGGCTCGTATTATGCTTCCTTAACTTGCTTTATTTTTAACAGCAGCAGTCAAGAAACTACAACTCCCGTGGGGCTTGGAAAACAGGAAAGCCAATGGGAGAACAACAATTAAAACTAATGCACCAATCACAATGTCATGGCATACGTGAACACTAAGCTTGACTGCGACCAGCCCTCTTTCTTGCTGCTCGCAGCCAAGATAAGTGGCATCATTTACTTCTCTAGTGTTTGCATAATATTTACATAGTGTTTTGTGTAATTGCTATAAGCTAGCGATACCGCTTGTTTAGTATTTGTTTCCGCACGTTGTTTATGGTGATTGTTGCTCGTGCGCCACCTGAGGCAACTTCTGCCTTCTTTCTCAACATTCGAAAGGCATCGCTTCTTGCCATTGGTCTTCTTTCCTTGGGCTCGCGCGTTGATAATACTCGTGCGGCCTCGGCTGCTTGTTCCAAGCCTTGCCGCTTCTTTGACTCGCTCTTCTGCTTCGTGAAAAATTCCTTTCCTTTAATTTCTACACAGCATTTCCTGGTTTGGTTAACCCCTTCAGTGAGGGGCTTTAGCTGTCACAGTTTACACTGTTTTTTTCCTCCTTTTTGCCTGTTCTGTACAGCGTTATGGATCGTCAGGATTCTTCTTCTTTACCTGATACTAATGAATTTGGAGCCTTCATTAAAGAGGCTGTGGCCAAGGCTGTTTCAGCTTCTATGACTAAGATGTCAAAGAATTTTGAGACCACTGTCCAGAACATGGTCTACAAATCCTTCCTGGCCCATTCTGCGGGGGATAGCAGAAAAAGAAAATTAAAGGATTTGTATATACAAAAACCATCCGATGGCGCTTTTCTGACTGGTGAAGTTTCTTCACCCATGGCTGAGGACGAGTTTCCTCCCAGGCCTCCTTCTCAGGAGGGGAATTCTAAAGTTTATGGTAAATGTAAATCCAAGACAAAGCATTCCGTCTCGGCGCCAAAACAAATTGTGATTTCTCACATTTCAGATACCGATGATGATATCGGTGATGCGGATGAGGCGGATGACGTCTCGGATATATGGGGTTCACAATCTCAGGCTTCCCCTGCTAAAAAGCCTAAACTGGATGTTTCGGACCCTTTTTTTGCCAAAACTGTTCTCGATGCAGATGGTAACCCCATGTTTGACCCTTCACTCCTTCACCACCCTAATTCCACAGAGTGGTCCCCGTCATCGCACGTGGGCAAATACATTGCTTCCAGATTAAGGGTTCATCTGGATAAACAGACAAGAGCCAAATTGAGGTCGGAGTGCCCCAGACCGTCTCTTTTTTCACATATTACAGCGACTCCATCCTTTGACGAATCACTTCTGACTTTTTTCTCCAAATTTGGTAAGGACCCTCGTAAAGGGGTAGACAAGGCCTGGTCAAATTGCCAGGATAAAGTCCTGGATTTGGTGGGGCCCTTGGCCCGTATATTAGATCTGGCAGAATCTGCGAAAATGGATGAGGCAGAAATTGATCCTGCAGAACTTTCCTTATGGACTCAGAGAGCCTTTTGTCTTCTAGGCAATGCAAATGCCTCCATGATTCATGAAAGGAGAAAAGGATTGCTCCTAAAGCTGGACCCCAAATTGTCAAATCTGGCAACTATGGACCCCGGTATCAAGGCCGATGGTCGTCTTTTCGGTGATTCTTTCATTAAAGACCTGGGAAAATTTGTTTCCACATTTGCCTCTATTGACAAGGTGCAACAGAACATTAAAAAGGTCTTCAACCAGCGTGATTTTGCCAGTGCCGGTACAGGCAGGAGCCGCTCTACCGGCCGGTCCTTCCAGGGAAACAGTGGCTCCTCTTATTCCGCACATTCCACCTATGGATCTCAATCCTACAAACCCCAATTCTATCCACAACACGGCAGAGGCTACAGGGGTCGTGGTCAGCGTGGATTCCGGTCCAACAACAACCAAGGTAAGCCCTGTTTCTGGCCTTCCTCCAATCGGGGGCTGACTTTGTTTTTTCACCCAAAAGTGGCACACCCTAACTTCAGATCCTTGGGTTCTCAACACAGTTCTCGGTTATCAAATAGAGTTCTATTTAACTCCTTACCAAAGTTACCTTCCCCCTCCTCCACGTTTCTCCACGGAGATGTCCACTCTCATTTCAGAGGAAGTAGCATCTCTTCTTACAAAACGAGCCATTCAAAAAGCTCCCCTAGATCCCTCCGGTTTCCTCAGTTCTCTCTTTCTGGATCAGAAGAAGAACAAGAAGTTCAGACCCGTGATAAATCTCAGAGATTTCAACCAGTTTGTCGTTTACCGACATTTCAAAATGGAGACCATTATACATCTCAGAGACATTTTTCTTCCCTTCGATTTCATGGTTCGTCTGGACCTTCAAGATGCTTATCTTTCAGTCCCCATTCATCCAAATCACAGAAAGTATCTTCAGTTCCAATGGCTAGGTCAGACGTATCAGTTCTCTTCCCTTCTATTCGGCCTGTCTTCAGCACCCTGGTGTTTCACCAAGTTAATGAAACCGGTCACAGCTCATCTCAGATCTTTGGGCATCAGACTCTTAATTTATCTCAACGACATTCTCATATTACATCAAGATCATTCCACTCACCTATCGCAGTTACAAATAACTTGTTCCCTTCTTTCCCAACTCGGTTTTCTTCTCAACGAAGCGAAGTCAAATACTCTCCCATCTCAAAGGATAGACTTCTTAGGATTCGAGATAGATTCCTCTTCCTCTACTCTCCATCTCTCTCTACAAAAAGTACATACCATTAAGACAGAAATTCAAAAACCACTTAGCAGATCCCAGGTTTCTCTCAGAGCTCTGGCCAGGATTGTGGGTCTTCTGTCTGCTTCGATCCAGGCCATATTTCCTGGCCTGCTGCATTACTGAGCTCTTCAACGGCTCAAAATCCGTAATCTCAGAAGAGGTCTTTCCTAATCAGAAATGGTTGCTCTCGATCACGAGTCTCGTCTTGAACTTCAATGGTGGATAGACCATTTAGACGCCTGGAACGGCAGGGCTATTTTTCCATCAGCCCCCGATCTTGTGTTAGAGTCCGATACAAGCCTGACGGGTTGGGGCGCCCGCTGTGGTACAATCTCGACTGGAGGTACATGGTCACTCGAGGAGTCCAAATTGCACATCAATTATTTAGAGATGCTTGCGGGGTCCTTTGCAATCAAAAGTCTGGCAAAGGACAGAGTGCAGTGTACCATCCTCCTCCGCATGGACAATGTTTCGGCTGTCCGTTACATAAACCATCTTGGAGGAACCAGATCGAAACCATTAGCAGACCTGGCAAAAAGTCTATGGGAATTTTGCCTTCTCAACGAGATATCCCTTTCAGCAGAATATCTTCCAGGCTCCCTCAACCAAACGGCGGACTGGCACTTGCGCGTCCTCAAAGACTACAGCGATTGGAAGCTTCATCCCTCAGTCTTCAGTTCTATTCTTCACAAATGAGGTCCTTTTGTTGTAGACCTTTTCGCTTCCCGTCTCAATTCTCAGTTACCCCTATTTTTCAGTTGGTGTCCAGACCCCTCCGCATTGGCTTTGAACGCTTTTCTTCAGGACTGGTCCAAAACGATCAATTATGCATTTCCTCCTTTCATAATGATCACCAGGGTTTTGTTCCAGATCAGGCGCCAGAAGGCAACATCAGTGCTGGTGGTCCCTTTCTGGCAATCGCAAATTTGGTTCCCCCCTCTCTTAGAATTGGCAATCGACTCCCCCCTTCTTCTCCCCTTGTTCCCTTCTCTTCTTCTAGACCCTCTAAGGAACCGTCATCCCCTTGTCATAAACAACTCTCTCCAGCTTTCTGCGTGGAAGGTGTCGGGACTTCCCGACCTCCCATCCCAATTTCGGAAGAAGCTGCGGACCTCATCAGCAAGGCCTGGGCCCCAGGAACCAGGAAGGCATATAGTTCCGCCTGGTCTCTTTGGTCCAGCTGGTGTGTGGGAAGGGACCTCGATCAAGTTTCAACAGATATAAACTATGTAATTAATTTCCTGTCCGCACAGGCTGGTACAGGTAAATCATACAGGACGATTAACCTATATAGGTCGGCAATTTCCATGCACCATGCTTACATCAATGGGAAACCCGTGGGGGAACACCCCCTTCTCTGCCGCATGTTAAAGGAAGTAACATTTTCTTGTCCTCCTTTACCTAAATACTGAAAGTTATGGGATGTGAATGTAGTATTAAATTTGTTTTTATCTTGGCAAGATAATTATGAGTTGTCTTTGAAAATGCTTTCTGCCAAACTCACTATGTTGCTTTGTTTAGTTTCCATCAAACGGTTATCTGATGTTAGAGCTCTGGATGTTTCCTCTCGACAGTTCGCCCCTACGGGGGTCTTATTTTCTATTAACAAACGTACCAAAACTAATTTGCATACAGTTTTTTACCCATATTTCCCCAAGCAACCTAAGTTATGCGTTGGACAATGTCTTAAATGTTACGAAGAACGCACGGCCAATCTCAGAACGTCTTTCTTTTCCCAGTTACTTATTTCTTTTCGCAAACCCCATAAGCCTGTTTCTGCGGCAACTCTTGCCAGATGGGTTCGCTGGGTAATGTCTTTGGCGGGTATAGATACCTCTGTTTTTGGGGCTCATTCCACTAGAGGTGCTATTGCCTCTAAAGCCTTCTGGATTGGTTCCAGTTTGGAAGACATTCTGAGATCAGCCGATTGGTCTAATGATAATGTTTTCAGAACATTCTACTGTAAACCTGTACATACTGCAACTTCTGTGGTGATTAATATGCTTTAAAAAAGCATAATACGAGTCTTTGTTCTTGACATAAAATGTAGATTTTCCTAGTAGATTATGACGGAAAGTCTTAATTTTATTAAAGACACAGAGGCGAGTATTATGCTTCTCTAACTTGCTTTATTTTTAACAGCAGCAGTCAATCCTCCCCTTAAACAATGTCTGCTATAAGACAGTATGGAGATGTCAGTTCAAGTAGCTGACCCACACATATAAGGCTCTACACAAACCAGGACACACCTGCTTTAACCACAACCTGTGGTTAGCCAAAGGCAAAGTATATCTGAGTTTCGTAGACATTACAGTCGCCCGCCTCTACATAGCCTCCAGTTGGATAACCCCAGATCCACCAACATTTGAAGAATTGAGGTCACTGCTCTTAGCTGAGTATTATATGGAGATGGGCCTGTATGAACTTAAAGGCCAGAAGGCCAGGAAATGGGAAGAGCTAATTTGGTCACCAGTATTGGAGTGGATTAATGAATGTAAGTAGGGAGCCTCTTCTCCAGACTGAACATTATTTGATGCACTTCGCTAACCAAATAATCATTTGTGTTAAAATATGGCCAAATCGTGAGCCCTCATCAGTCTTGGGGGACCAAAGGTTTTGATGAATCTTAGGGTATTGCACATAAAACTTTAAATTTACAGGTGGCATGTAGCTTACTAATAATTTTTCAACTGTGTTGGGGCATCTGGGGTACATATAACTAATACATGGCACTTTATTTCTCGCAACTGTATCTAATGAGCCTATACCATATCTAGCTCTCTTTGTTGTTAAGCCATGGCATAGGAAGCCATTGCATCTATGTGCCCTGTTGGTAAATACAAATCAGGTACTTAGCATTCTATATTTTAGGGGCCGTCTTTTCTGAAATCATATTGTACTTAGGCCCATATTTATACTTTTTGACGCTAAACTGCGCTAACGCAGTTTAGCGTAAAAAAATTTTGCGCCGTCTAACGCCATTCTGAAGCGCCATGCGGGCGCCGTATTTATGGAATGGCGTTAGACGGCGCAATCAGACCGGCGCTGCCTGGTGTGCGTGGAAAAAAAACACGTAGACCAGGCAGCTCCGGCGTTGGGAAAAAATGACGTTAGGGCGTCTTAAAATGGCGCAAGTCAGGTTGACGCTAAAAAATCGTCGTAACCCGACTTGCGCCATTTTTTTTCGACGCCCATCCCCCATCAACATGACTCCTATCATTGTAAAGATAGGAGTCATGCCCCCTTGCCCAATGGCCATGCCCAGGGGACTTGTGTCCCCTGGGCATGGTCATTGGGCATAGTGGCATGTAGGGGGGCACAAATCAGGCCCCCCTATGCCAAAAAAAATTATAAAAAAAAAAAAAAAAAATACTTACCTGAACTTACCTGAATGTCCCTGGGGTGGGTCCCTCCGTCCTTGGGTGTCCTCCTGGGGTGGGCAAGGGTGGCAGGGGGGGTCCCTGGGGGCAGGGGAGGGCACTCTGGGCTCATTTTGAGCCCACTTGTCCCTTAACGCCATGCCTGACCCAGGCGTTAAAAAGCGGCGCAAAAGCGCCGTTTTTGGCCACGCCCACTCCCGGGCGTCATTTTTGCCCGGGAGTATAAATACCACGTAAAGGCCTGGGAGTCATTTTTTAAGACGGGAACGCCTCCCTTGCATATCATTAACGCAAGGAAGGGGTTCACGCTAAAAAATGACGCCCACTCCGGGCACTTTGGCGCCCGAAGCGTCTAACGCCATAGTATAAATATGGCGTTAGTTTGCGTTAGTTTAGCGTCGAATTTGCGTCGAAAAAAACAACGCAAATTCGGCGCAACCAGAGTATAAATACGGCCCTTAGTCCTCCTTGTTGTTAAGTTAAAAGGTATGGAGTTTTTTTGCTTTAGGGATTTGTATGTGCCACTTGGCATTTTACTCTTTGGGGCCACAATTATAAAGCTGTACTGTATCCTTTTTCTTTGCTAAGTCATGAAGTTAGGGCTCACCACACTTTTTTATCTTGTCTCAGGGATTTACTCTTTACCTTCTGGGACTGCTTCTTATAAAATAGTATTATACGTAGTTTTCTCTGCTGCTATGATGTATTTAGTTTTTGTACTTTTGCCCCTTGCCCCTTGTCAATTGAGAAATTGAATTCATTATTGAAAAAAAAAATCTGAAATACCCTGCTGTGATGATCACGTTGTATACATTTTTCCTTGACACTTTCATTGAAAAAGTAATAATTAAAAAACACAGCCTGAACGTCCACCAACCATTGAGAAGACTATGCTCCACCTCCCTTTGTCTTGCCCATACACCCCACAACTACCAAATCAGAAGTGGAGGACACTCCACCCACATCACAGCAAGGACCAGTCTTCCCACACAACTCCAGACCATCACCTCACTTCTGGAATTCCAAATGGCCTTCCAGACCTGGCAGTTCATATTAACCTCCAGGACCTGCAAGCACCTGGATACCATATTGGGTGATTAGTTGAGCTTTATAAATCCTGATTGATTGAGTGATTGATTTAGTTATATTCTGTAAGTACATTCTTAATTTAATCCCCAGTGAGCCCACTCCTACAAACTACCAGCATGTCTGTCATTATCGGAGTTTGAGATAAAAACGTGAAATAGTAACAATTCACGTCACTGCTTACTAATGCATTTTGTTGGTTTGCTGCCTTTATTACAGTATGCCTACACCTATAATGGCTTCACCCTCCCAGGTATTTTCTAGTACTTCAGTCTCACACCTTAACATACACCAGAGCACTTGTTGTTGATTGTTCATTTAATTCAATCTTCTCTGGATCCTTATTGGTGGGGTTTATGAGTAGATCCGGATTTATCACTTTCTAGCCCTTGCAAAACCATCTTGTTGTATCTCTATGGAGGCTGTGCCAGATAAAGCATTGCGTGGGTGTTTTCTGTATTTGTTTTTTAACAGTCAGGGGTTCTGAAAACAGGAACTGGCAGACATATTTTGCTACAGAAAGTTTTCTAAAGCACCCATCTCATAGAATTTAGGGCCAGATGTACAAAGCGTTTTGCATGGTGCAAACAGCGAATTTCGCTGTTCGCGCCATACAAAATGCGCATCGCGATGCTCATTCCCGTTACCGACTCGCAAAATGGGAATTCGACTCGCAAATAGGAAGGGGTTTTCACCTTCCTAATTGCAATTAGCATTGCAATGTAGAATTGCTTTGTGACTGTGAACGCATTCGCAAAGCAGTTCGCAGTTAACACCCATTCGCAAAAGGGAAGGGGTCGCCATGGGACCCCTTCCCCTTTGTGAACGGCTCTAAAAACATTTGGACCACTGCCTGCTCTGAAAAAATGAAACAAAAACGTTTCATTTTCTCGAGTGTATTGCAACTCGTTTTCCTTTAAGGAAAAGGGGCTGCAATACAACAAAAAAAACTGCTTTATTGAAAAGCAGTCACAGACATGGTGGTCTGCTGTCTCCAGCAGGCCACCATCCCTGTGAGTGCAGCAAATTGCAAGGGGGTCGCAAATTGCGATCCACCTCATTAATATTAATGAGGTGGGTCTTTGCAACCCTCTTGCAATTCGCAGATGGTGTCAGGGACACCATCCTACATATGGGTTTGCGACTCACAAATTGCGAGTCGCAAACCCATTTCTTGGTACATCTAGCCCTAAGTGTTTTTCTATCAATAGTCTTGAGCATGGGTCACAGTTCCATCAGGCCATATCTATTTTCTATAGTTATGGGTATAGTCCTGATGTTCGTATTGTGGAAATAGTATGCCATTATTTAAATCAGCATGCCAGCTAGAAGGAATGGTGCATTCTTCTTTTTTTGTGACTTTCAAAGAACTCCAAATAAGTTATTGTTGTATACAAAACATTATCAGAATGGTGGGTTTGTTCATTTTGTGCAATTTGTAAACATCAATCCTGCAGGCCCTCAGTAATTCTATGATTTAAATTGTGAAGGAGAGTTCTAAAAGTTGGGGGAGTAGATCTACCAAGAATCTGAACAGCTCATCCTGTTCTATAATTCCATACATTCAGATGTGTTCCTGACAGGAGTAGTCTTTTATTCACATGATTGTCCGATGGTACCACAGTTCTTTTCCTCTATCCAGTTTTTTTCAAACATTTCCACCACTATTAACAGCTGGTGCTCTGCGGAGTTCATCCACCCATGAAAGGGTGCAGGTTTTGGCTCTGATCATTTTTAGCTCAGTTGAGACCACTGTCACCTTAGAGTTTATGGTGATAAGGGTTGCCCTATCCAAGTTATCTCTTCCAAAAGTGTCTCGAGGGTCATCTCAAACATTGCTGGGGTGTTTGCTTTAGTTGCGTTTTTGCAGTCAAAGGTCATGAAAACAGGAACTGGCATTCATATCTTGCTGATGATATCTAGTTGTTTGTTGCTCCTCAGGCATTTCTAGAGCTGTGAAATAGATCAATACTTATCTGTCCTCTGTATGGCACCATTAAATATTCAATACGGCTCTGAATGGCTTTCAACATGACTTAGGCGGTCATTGTGAACGTGGCGGTGTGGCCACGTAAACCTTCAGCCGGCATGGCGGGCCACACCTCGATATAATGTAACTCATGAGGGCCGCCATCGGCAGCCCTCACTCACTGCCAGGCTGCCTCCGCCAGGCAGCCTGGCGGCGGTCGGAAACATTATCCGACAGGGCAGCAGTGCTGCCCCTCGGATAATGTTTCCTCAGCCACAAGCCTTTCCCTGGCGGCATCCTCGCCAGGGAAAGGCTGGCGGAAGGGTTGCACCGGGCACCTCTAGGGGGCCCCATGCACTGCCCATGCACTTGGCATGGGCAGTGCAGGGGCCCTGGTGCAGTGTCTCATCGCGCAGGTCATTGCCCGATTTTCGGGCAGTGATCTGCGTGACGGGTGCAGCTGCACCCGCCGCACAGAGGCATTGGCGGCGGCTCCATGTGGAGCCGCTGTCAATGTCTCGGCCAGGCCTTCCTGTGGGCCGGTGGGTGGAAACAATGTTTCCACCTGCCGGCCCACAGGAATGTTCCTAATACAGCCAGCAGGGATCTGGGGACGCTGGTGGTCAGTGTTTTGACTGCCAACATAAACACGGGCGGTTTTTACCGCTGTGTTCATAGTGAGGGCCTTAGTCTATATAATGTCTTAGTGTTTGGTTGTGCTTCATGCCTAATTCCTGTCTATCTTATTTGTGTTCAATGAATTTCTCAGTTATTGATGGGGCAAGTTGGTCCTGTACGCTCTGTGCTATTTTTTAATTAATTATTGGACCCTGCTGATACCCTGAGTTTGATTAATTTCCTTCAGGCATATCATACCATATGTCTGTGGTCGGCACTGAACCCAAATCCCCATATCTTTGTGGAGGGCACACTTATATCCTACCTATTGAAAAGTCACTGTGTGCACAGTGCAAGTTGACAATACCTCTAGTATCAGAAGAGACATTCCTCACTATGCTGTTAATCGATCCAGGAGACCAGAGACCCGGAGGTATACTCTGTCAATCATGGTCTCCGGGTGAGATATGTTGCTCTGCTCCCACACCAATTTCTCATGTGTGGTGTAAATCCTTCTGGTTGATCAATCCGGGAGACCATGGCCCAAGGGAATCCTCTGTCAATAATTGTCTCTGGGTAAGTTATGCTGCTGTGCTCCGAGTTACATTTCTCCTGTGGGGTGTAAATCCTTGTGATTGCTCGATCCCGAAGGCCAGGGACTAAGGGTATGCTCTTTCAATCTTTGTCTCTGGTTGTGTTATACTGCTCTGCTCCCAGTCCGATTTCTCCTGTGTGGTGTAAATCCTTGTGGTTGGGAGCAAAAGTGAATACTTTCTGAAATGCGACACCACTGCCTAAAAGTGCTCAACTTCATCTGTCATAGTCAGTGTCTCAGGTCTATATTTCCATCCTGTGGGCATTAGTAAAGGCATTTAAGGCTTATGGTCAGTGGAGTTTACTCACAGGACAGTCATGTTCAGTGCAGCTTAGATCCATCTCTTGCTGCACCGTAAAGACTTAGGGGCATATTTATGAGGGGTTTGCACAATGCATGCACCACCCTATGGGGTACATGTGTGGTGTAAACCACTAAGTAATATTTTCTAAGCCACACAAAGCCAATTTGGGTGGCCTTACATGGCTTAAAATATGGAGTAAGGCAATGCAGTGCAAATTGGTATGATGCCTTTCTCTGCACTAGGGAGCTGTTCCATGGACATTGCATGCATATTCCCTCACAACTTTTATGGTTTTTGATGGATTTGCAGATTTTCCAACCTATGTTGACCTTGGAATGGGGCAAAATCCTACGCCTCCCCATGTGAGGTATAACAAGGAGAAATATATTTATTTCTCCTCATTTATTCTTCTTTATATGTGTGCTGAATTCTGCCACTTCCTGCACAAAAACAGTCCTGCATGCAATGCAGGCACCCTTGCACCATGGTGCTAGGGTACCTGCATTGGCGCTGGCAGCCAAAAGCCAGTGCAGGTGAAAGGACAGGAATGTGCTGTATTGGATAAATACGGTGCATGCCTGGTCTTTCACTGTCATGCTGGGCAGTGCAGCTAGGTTTCAAAGAAGAAAAGGCAGAGAACCTATAATAGCACCCCCACTCTGTCACAACAATCTTTTGAGGGTCAATTCCTGATGTGTAACCACTATGTACACCTGCTTCCCAAGGGTGTTTTATAATGAATCCAGAAACTCAAATAGTGATGCACCATCCAAAATGTTAAAGAATCATCTAAGAATATCCAATCACACAGATCATCCTTTTATTCATATCCAATTCTTCACATGAAAAGTGTCCTGTGATCCTTATCTTCAACAAGTGCAACATAAAAACACAACCAGTCAATGTGTTTCGTCTACATGAGTAGACTTCTTCAGGGCTGTAATATAAAAAACAGACATAAATGTAGTGCACAATACATAAAAAGATCCATAAAAGCACACATATAGCCTTGAAATGTTCCTATTTTCCACAGTCTTTGCAAATTGAAATTAACATAGCCAACAGTCACAATCTATGTTAAAAAACAATCCCTACTAAAGCGAAGAAACAAGGGAAAGTTATACATGATGTGGTGGTGATAAAATACAATATATTTCATATTACAAGACAATTTTGTTATGCAAGAGTTCCAATATCAATAACAAAAAACTGTAAACAAGAAAAGAAACAGAAGGAATTAAAAACAATGTACATAAAGGAAGGTCACCATTAACAATAAAAAACATATGTAATAACTGAAACCAATATCAAAACCTACGGCGTCATTTCTGACCACCAAAATAATATATATATTGATAGAAATCCATATGCCTATTGTTGGAAAGTGGATTATTGGTAAGGGCAGGTGAGTACCTACACTTAGCTATAGGTCACTAACCCCCACTAGGTTCAGTTACATCTCTATAAATGAATCCCAACTCAACCCTGGGTAGTTTGGCAACAAGCGACAAGGCTTCACTTAGGAGACAGAGGCCCTCATTACAACATTGGCTGTAAATGCTGCTTACCGCCGTGCAAAAGACCGCCAACACACCTCAGCGTAATTCTGCCACAGCTATTATGACCCACAGCTCAGAATCCGCGAAATCTAGACACCCACACAAGTCCGCCACACCAAAGGTCAGTGATAAACTGGCGATAACAGGAATACGCCCACACTATCACGACCCACGAATCCACGCGGCGGTCTTTCAACCGCAGTATTCCATTGGTGGTACACACCGCCGTGCTCAAAATACACACACATTTACAAAACACTACCACATTGGACAAATCGAAATACACACACCTGATACACATACACACACCACTCCCACACACCCAATACAATATAAAACACACACCCACATTACCCACAAACCCTTATGACCAAAAATTTTGAAGAAGGCCAGAGAGACAGCAAAGCAAAGACAACACCAGCATACAAAGGCACACAACATCATCACACATACACGCACAAAACACCACACACCCCTAAACATCACCCCACACATCACAACACACACCACCTCACACATCACCCACACCACCCCATGGCACCGCAAAGACACCCCAGGTTTTCTGAAGAGGAGCTCAGGGTCATGGTGGAGGAAATCATCTAGGTAGAGCCACAGCTATTCAGATCACAGGTGCAGCACACCACCATAGCTAGGAAGATGGAGCTATGGCGCAGAATCGTGGACAGGGTCAACGCAGTGGGACAGCACCCAAGAACACAGGATGACATCAGGAAGAGGTGGAACGACCTACAGGGGAATATGCGTTCCGTGGTCTAAAGACACCACATTGCGGTTCAGAGGACTGGCGGCAGACCCCCACCTCTAACAACATGGGAGGAGCAAGTCTTGGCTATACTGCATCCTGAGGGCCTCGCAGGAGTAGCTGGAGGAATGGACTCTGGTAAGTCAAATCTTTCACTACTTCATCCCCCACCCTACCTGCATGCTATCACATACCCCCACCCTTGCCCTCACCCCATCACTCCAACTCCTCACATATGTCCCACTATCACAAACCACACATCCCAACACCAAGCCCTGCATGCAACAACAAAGCATGGACACGCATCACCAATGCATGTCCACTACACATACCCACACAGACCCCTAAACAATTATCACACAAGGTCCTACACAGGAATAGAAGCACTGGGGTACAGGGTCACCCACCCATTGCACACCATGGCACACATAGATGCAATAATCATGCCTTTACACCCCTGCAGGACCCCTACCCAACGTCACTGGACAGGAGGTTCCAGATATGTCCACTCCACCCACAGAAGAGGCCCACAGTGATGACAGCAGCTCTGTCCAACTGGATCTAGATGACCAGCCCGGCCCATCTGGGACCTCGGGACAGTCGGTTCCCCTGACACAGTCACAGGCCACCACAGATCCTCCCCCCTCATGAAATACCAGCACCCACCCAGCGGGCCCATACCTCTGTCCCCAGGACACGCCAAGCAGCAGTGTGTCCACCACCACAGGGAACCCATGCTAACCCACCAACCCAAGAACACCAGGGACCTGAGGGCAGTGGTAGTGGGCACACGGTTCAGAGGCCCAGGAAAACCGGAGAACTGGGAGGGCTGCTGTGCGACAGGGGGAGGACAGGCCCAGGGAACCCCCTCTCCACGAGGCCCTCTCCAACATCATGGGAGCCTACCATCATTCCCAGGAGACGATGGCAACGGTACTGGACAAGTTTCTGGAGACCCTGAGGCGGCAGGAGGAACAGAATTTGGGGTTCAGGGAGGAACTCAAATCCATCAATACCACCCTAGGCACCATTGTAGGGGTGTTGAAGGACCTCTTGAACACCAGGAGGGACACTGTGGCACGACAAGGGGCTCCTGATACTAGCCTGGATGGTGAACTGCCCACCACCTCTGCCGGTGCTAGTGGACAGGAGGCACCACCACAGGATCACGACACCAGCACCCCACCCCCGGCAGATAGAGAACCTCCCCGCAAGCGGTCCCTGAGATCCAGGACAAAGACTGAGAACAATGCCAAGACCCCCGCCAATAAATGAGACCACCCTGAATGTCATCCTTCTGTCCCACTTTGTCACCCTGTCCATCCTTAAACTGCCCTAGCTCCATTTCCTATGCCCTTTTGGACAATGCACCTGTGAGACTAATAGACTGGACTCTGCCATGGACATTCCTCCACCATCACCCCTGACCATTTTACAACCCCCTCCACTATTTAGCACTTACATAAACACCCTTAAATCACAAAACAATCTGGAGTCAGTCTGTGCTTTCCCAATTGTGTATTTGCAATAACTGAGGGAAATAGCAATGTCCATTCTATTGTCAACATACCTATGTCACACAGCTCTAGTCCATGAGGTAACATAGCAGAGGTCAAACAGTGGGACCCACATCTGTGAAATCGAAAGGGAAATCGACAAATCAGGTTCCATACACTGGGTGAAAGTGACAGACAGATGAGAGGTCGAACAATTTTATCAGATGTAGGAGGCAGTGATGTTATCTTACCTGTGTCTCACTGGAAGTATTGATAGATCACGGTGTTTCTGTTGTCTATGTCCTCTTCTTCTGCCTCCTCTTCTTCACGGTCCACAGGCTCCACAGCTGCCACAGCACCTCCTTCAGGACCATCCTCCTGCAGAAAAGGCACCTGTCGTCGCAAAGCCAAGTTGTGCAATATACAGCAGGCCACGATGATCTGGCACACCTTCTTTGGTGAGTAGTATAGGGAACCACCTGTCATATGGAGGCACCAGAACCTGGCCTTCAGGAGGCCAAAGGTCCTCTCTATAACCCTCCTGGTTCGCCCATGTGCCTCATTGTAGGGTTCCTCTGCCCTTGTCCTGGAATTCCTCACTGGCGTCAGTAGCCATGTCAGGTTGGGGTAACCAGAGTCACCTGCAAATGTCGAGGGACAACTGTTAGACACACACTAACCCTTAGGGACAACCCCAGACAACTATTCACACTGTATAGGGTCCATGTCCTCACCTAATAGCCACACACGGTGCCTCTGGAGTTGCCCCATCACATAAGGGATGCTGTTATTCCTGAGAATGTAAGCGTCATGCACTGAGCCAGGAAACTTGGCTTTCACATGGGAGATGTACTGGTCGGCCAAACACACCATCTGCACATTCATTGAATGGTAACTCTTCCGGTTTCTGTACACCTGTTCACTCCTGCGGGGGGACCAAGGCCACATGTGTCCCATCAATGGCACCTATGATGTTGGGGATATGTCCCAGGGCATAGAAGTCACCTTTCACTGTAGGCAAATCCTCCACCTGAGGGAAAACGTTGTAGCTGCGCATGTGTTTCAGCAGGGCAGACAACATTCTGGACAACACGATAGAGAACATTGCCTGGGACATTCCTGATGCAATGGCCACTGTTGTTTGAAAGGACCCACTTGCCAGGAAATGGAGTACTGACAGGACCTGCACTAGAGGCGGGATTCCTTTGTTCCCCCCCACCCCTGTGTTGTAGGTGCAGTACTCACCGTGGTCGTCGCTGGCGCAGTTCGTACTCCTGGTAGATGAGAAGATACACCAACATTGGTAACACCTGTAGTTCGGGCTCCATGGCGTCCCGGTTCCTCGTTGGGGGTTGAGAAGTGAGTGTTTTCCCTTCTGTGTACTGTTTCTGCCGTGCTTTTGATCGCGTTGGTTCCACCCTGAAAAGGTGGCGGATAGGCGCCTTGAAATACAGTGGGCAGTACTTTGTCTTCCGCCTGTCTGTTGGCAGTGACCGCCGTGGTGTTTGCTTCTACCGCCGGCGGTCAGAGTGTTAAAGTGGCTGTCTATGTTGGTGGTTTCCGCCATGGTTGTGATTCCATTTTTTTCCCGCTGGCCTGTTGGCTGTATTACCGCCACTTTAACACCGACCGCCAGGGTTGTAATGAGGGCCTTATTGTCAACAAACTATTAAATAAGTAAAACACAGATCACAATAAAAATCCAACACTAATTTAAAAAATAGGAACTATTTCTATCTTTGAAATGACACCAAAGCGAACCAGAGATATGAGTGTTTAAAGTTTAAAGTTAGAAATGTGCTTCTAGTGCCTAAAAGCCAAAAGAGCCAACCGCAGCTTTTCCATATTCATTCAAGCTCCTGGGTTGGCAAGCAGGGGGGTATCTCTGACAAATAGGGTGCAGGGCGCCACCCTCTGTGGTGACCACTTTCTGTGCAGAGTGGAAAAAATCATTCCCAGAAAGCACTAGTTCACAATAATTCAAAATGGAAAACCAATCACTCCTGGGCGGTTAGGTCTGGCTGAGCCCACCCACTGGTGTGACTAAGTTTCTCTAACACACCCCTTTCATCCCCTCTGGTAATTCAATTATAAGGGCTCCCATTTGGCTGGGGTACAGGAAATGGAGGAGGTCTGTTTCTGTCTCAACTGTCTTACAATAGAATGCAATAGGCCTAGGGGCAACATAAACCATATACTAAGAAAGTAGAATGCGAATCACAAATTCCCTTCTAGGCAAGTGTAGTGTGTAGAGGGGTGCTGCGAGTTTAAGAAAACACCAAAGGTAAGCAAAATACCCCACCCCAGAGCCCAGGAAAGTAGGAGTAAAGAAGTGCAAGTTTCCTCAGGACACACTACAAGTCGTGAAGAGAGTTATTGCCAGAACCAAGCAAGACTGCAAGCAACAAATGGTGGATTCCTGGACCTGAAGCCCTGTGAAGAGAGGAGACCAAGTCCAAAAGTAGCAGAAGATTCCAGGAAGGACAGGAGCCCCTGCCAACCTAGAAGATGGTGCAAAAGAGGATTCTCCTTGTAGAAGATGTCTGCAGAAGAGAACCAAAGAAGATGGCTGCAGGTTCCTGTGTGGTGCAGGAGATGTCCCACGTCGAGATGTTGGATGCATGTATTTAACAGCACTGGATTTGTGCAACAAGCCTTGGTTCAAGCAAGGTTACGTTTTGCGTCAAAGTGGCGCTGCCTGGACCCATGAGGGACCTGGAGACCTCAACTCAGACTGAGGAGGCAGAGGGGGCTCCCAACAATGGAGAGAGCCAACAGATGACCAGGCAGCAGATACCGGAGTCACAGCACATGGAAACAAAGAAGGTGCAAATTGCGGTTGGTGCAGCACAACAAAAGAAGGCCCCACGCCGCCGGAGAACAACTCAGCGAGTTGTGCATCACAGGATAGAGTGCTGGGGACATGGGCTACACTGTGCACAAAGGAATCTTGGAAAAAGTGCACAGAGGCCCTAAGAGCTACAGATGACGCGGTGCACAGGGGTACTGTCGCAAACCGGGAAGGCAAGCTCTTACCTCTGCCAAAAATGTGGACAGCTGGACCTTAGGACAGTCTTGGTCGAAGGGGTCCACCACCTGTGTTCCAGGGAGCACGCTCGTCCCCAGGAGAGGAACCCCAGAGAACTGGTCATCATCTTGGAAGGTGCCTGCTGGAGCGGGGAAGTGACTCAGTCACTCCACGGGGGATTCCTTTGGTTTTCCTGGTGCATGGTGAAAGCAGGGAGTCCTCAAAGCATGCACACCTTGGAAACTGTTGTAGTTGCTGGCTGGAGCTGAAGTTGTAGGGTCACAGTAACCTTTCTGGATACTTTGTTGCAGTTACAGCAATTCCTGGAGTAGTCTGCGGTTGATCCAACGGTCAGCAGGTGAAGCAGAGGTTGCAGAGGAGGAAGCTTGCAAGTTGAATCTGAAGAGGAACCCACATGACAGACCCTAAATAGCCCTGACAGGGGGATTGGCTACCTAAACAGGTATGCACCTATCAGGAGGGGTCTCTGACGTCACCTGCTGGCACTGGCCACTCAGCGTTCTCCAGCGTGTCCCCACACCTTGGAAAACAAGATGGCTAATGCCAGGAACTCTGAAGGAGCTCTGGGCACCACCCCTGGGGTGGTGATGGACATGGGAGTTGTCACTCCCCTTTCCTTTGTGCAGTTTCGCGCCAGAGTAGGTACTGGGGGTCCCTGAACTGGTGTAGGTTGGCTTATGCAAGGGGGGCACCATCTGTGTCCTTCAAAGCATTTACAGAGGCTACCCCTCCCAAGTCTGTAACACCTATTTCCAAAGGGAGAGGGGGTAACACCCTCCTCCCAAAGGAAATGCTTTGTTCTCCCTTTCTGGGACTGAGCTGCTCAGACCCCAGGAGGGCAGAACCCCATCTGTGAGGTGGCAGCAGCTGTAGCTGCAGTGCAAGCCTCAGAGAGCTGGTTTGGCAGTTCTGGGGGTCCATGGTGGAGCCCCCAGGATGCATTGGATTGGCTCCCAATACCAGATTTGTAATGGGGGACAATTCCATGATCCTAGACACCTTACATGGCCATATTCGGAGTTACCATAGTGAAGCTACAAATAGTTATTGACCTATATGTAGTGTACACGTGTAATGGTATCCCCGCACTCACAAAGTCTTGGGAATTGGCCCTAGACTGTGTGGGACACCTTTGCTAGTGCAAGGGTACCATCACTCTTAGTAACTTTGCACCTAGCCTTCAGTAAATGAAGGTTAGACATATAGGTGACTTACAAGTTACTTAAGTGCAGTGCAAATGGCTGGGAAATAGTGTGTGCACTATTTCATGCAGGCTGCAGTGGCAGTCCTGAAGAAGGGTCTGTCTGAGCTCCTTAAGGGTGGCAAAAGAAATCCTGCAGCGAATAAGGATCTCCTGGAACCCAAATGCCCTGGGTACCAAGGTACCATATACTAGGGACTTATAAAGGGGTCCAGTGTGCCAATTTGAACTGGAATATGAAGTCACTAAACTATAGTGACTATTTTGGAAGCAGAGAGAGCATAAGCACTGGAGTTCTAGTTAGAAGAACTTCAGTAACACAGTTAATCACTACTGACAACACATGCATAGGCCATAAACTATGAGCACTGGAGTCCTGGCTAGTGGGATCCCAGTGAGACAGGCAAGACACACTGACAAATAGGGGTTTAACTATGAGCCCTGGGGTCCTGGCTAGCAGGATCCCAGAGAGACAGTAAAACACACACTGACACACTGAGAGAACAAGGATGATTGCAGAGGGCCCCTAACTTTTTGTCCCCATTTTCTACTTTTTGCTGGTGTTTTCCTGACTCTGATGGTGCCCTGGGAACTGCTAACCAGTCCCAGGGCCTGTGCTCTGTGTAAAATCTGTATGCAAATTAGGCTAATTATAATTGGCTAAGTGAACCTACCTATAAGTCCCTAGTATATAGTAGGGCATGTAGGTTTAAGGACCCTAGCATAGGTAGTGCATGTAGGAAAATACCATCTTGCCTGGCATGTTAGCCTCATTTTTACTGTATGTATGTTTGTTTTTGCCTGTGTCACTGGGATCCTGCTAGCCAGGACCCCAGTGCTAATAAAGTGTACCCTGTATGTGTTCCCTGTGTGGTGCTAACTGTATCACTGAGGCTCTGCTAACCAGAACCTCAGTGTTTATGGTCTCTCTGCTTTTAAAATTGTCACTGCAGGCTAGTGACTAATTTTACCAATTCTGAGTAGCACACTGGAACACCCATATAATTCCCTAGTATATGGTATCTAGGTACCCAGGGTATTGGGGTTCCAGGAGATCCCTATGGACTGCAGCATTTCTTTTGCCACGCAGAGGGAGCTCAGACAATTTTTACACAGGACTGCCACTGCAGCCTGAGTGAAATAATGTCCACGTTATTTTACAGCCATTTTACACTGCACTTAAGTAACTTATAAGTCACCTATATGTCTAACCTTCACTTAGTGAAGGTTAGGTGCAAAGTTACTCAGTGTGAGGGCACCCTGGCACTAGCCAAGATACCCCCACATTGTTCAGGGGAAATTCCTCGGTCTTTGTGAGTGCGGGGACGCCATTACACGCGTGCACTACATATAGGTCACAATGGTAACTCCGAACATGGCCATGTAACATGTCTAGGATCATGGAATTGTCACCCCAATACCATTCTGGTATTGGGGAGGCAATTCCATGCATCCCCGGGGCTCCAGCATAGAGCCCGGGTACTGCCAAACTAACTCTGCCGCTACCGCTGCCGCCAACCCTCAGACAGGTTTCTGCCCCCCTGGAGCCTGGGCAGCCCAGTCCCAGGAAGGCAGAACAAAGGATTTCCTCTGAGAGAGGGTGTTACACCCTCTCCCCTTGGAAATAGGTGTGAAGGGCCTGAGAGGAGTAGTCTCTCCTGGCCTCCGGAAATGCTTTGAAGGGCACAGATTGTGCCCTCCTTGCATAAGCCAGTCTACACCGGTTCAGGGATCCCCCCAGCCCTGCTCTGGCACAAAACTGGACAAAGGAAAGGGGAGTGACCACTCCCCTGACCAACACCTCCCAAGGGGAGGTGCCCAGAGCTCCTCCATTGTGTCCCAGACCTCTGCCAGTGGCAGCAGGTGACGTCAGAGACCCCTCCTGATAGGTGCTTACCTTTCTCTGTAGCCAATCCTCCTCTGATGGCTATTTAGGGTCTCTCCTATGGATATCTCACCAGATAACGAATGCAAGAGCTCACCAGAGTTCTTCTGCACTTCTCTCTTCAACTTCTGCCAAGGATCGACCGCTGACTGCTCCAGGACGCCTGCAAAACCGCAACAAAGTAGCAAGAACACTACCAGCAACATTGTAGCGCCTCATCCTGCCGGCTTTCTCGACTGTTTCCTGGTGGTGCATGCTCTGAGGGCTGTCTGCCTTCACCCTGCACTGGAAGCCGAGAAGAAATCTCCTGTGGGTCGACGGAATCTTCCCCCTGCCAACGGAGGCACCTCTCATCTTGACGAGCGTGGTCCCTGGAACACAGGAGCTGGATCCAAGTGTCCCCGTCAGTCCAGTGGCCCTTCTTTCCAAATTTGGTGGAGGTAAGTCCTTGCCTCCCCACGCCAGACAGTGATCCTGTGTACTGCGTGAACTGCAGCTGCTCGGGCTTCTGTGCACTTTTGCAAGACTTCCTTTGTGCACAGCCTAGCCCAGTTCCCCAGCACTCCGTCCTGCATTGCCCAACTCGCTGAGTTTGACTCCCACTTCGGAGACCCTCTTTTGTTGTGCTGAGTTGACCGTCATTCTCAGATCTTCTGAACGCCTGTTCATGTACTTCTGCGGATGCTGCCTGCTTTTGGGTGGGCTCTCTGTATTGCTGAGCGCCCCCTCTGTCTCCTCCTCCAAGGGACGACCTCCTGGTCCTTCCTGGGCCCTGGCAGCACCCAAAATCCTCAACCGCAACTCTTGCAGCTAGCAAGGCTTGTTTGCGGTCTTCCTGTGTGGAAACAACTCGCATCCTCCAGCATGCCATGGGACATCTTCTGACCAAAGGAGAAGTTCCTGGCACCTTCCGTTGTTGCAGAATCTTCAGCTTCTTCCACCCGGAGACAGCCCTTTTGCACCTTCATCCAGGGGTTTAGTGGGCTCCTGCCCCCCCTGGACACTTGCGTGACTCTTGGACTTGGTCTCCTTCCTTTGCAGGTCCTCAGGTCCAGGAATCCATCTTCAGTGCTTTACAGTCAGTTGTTGCCTTGGCAGAATCCCCTTATCTCGACTTCACTCTCTTTCTAGGGTAGCGGGGTAACTTTACTCCTACTTTTCAGGGTCTTGGGGTGGGGTATCTTGGACACCCTTAGTGTTTTCTTACACTACTAGGGACCCTCTAACACACTACACTAGGCCTGGAATCCATTCGTGGTTCACATTCCACTTTTGGAGTATATGGTGTGTGTTGCCCCTAGGCCTATTGTCTCCTATTGCATTCTATTGTGCTCTACAGTGTTTGTACTACTTTTCTAACTGTTTACTTACCTGATCTTGGTTTGTGTGTATATTTTGTATATTTTAATTACCTCCTAAGGGAGTATATCCTCTGAGATATTTCTGACACATTGTCACTAAAATAAAGTACCTTTATTTTTACTAACTGTGATTATTGTTTTTTCTTGTGATATAGTGCTAAGTGATAGAAGTTGTATAGTAGGAGCTTTGCATGTCTCCTAGTTTAGCCTAAGCTGCTCTGCTATGGCTACCTCTATCAGCCTAAGCTGATAGAACACTACTAATCTACTAATAAGGGATAACTGGACCTAGCACAAGGTACCCACTATAAGCCAGGCCAGCCTCCTACAGTGCACCCATAGGTGCACTGTTGGGGTACGCAGTGTCATTTTAAAGGCAGGCCTGCCTTGCTGGCTGCTTTAAAACTAAAATTACATGCAACATCGACTTTGGAATTACAAGTAGGTACAAAGTCTTAAACTACCTTAGTTTTACATATAAGTCACCCCTAAGGTGTGCCCTATGTGCCCCTAGGGCTGGGTGCCATGTAACTATAAGCAGGGACCTTATAAAATTAGTTTTATAAGCCCTAGTGAGGTAAAACTGCAAAATTCATTTTCCCTCATTGTAGTGAATGGCCTCCATAGGCTAGAATGGGGAGACTTTAATTTAATTTTTTTAATCCCCTTAAGTAACAGATACAAGAAGTTTGGTATCAAATTAATTGTTTTAATAAATCCCACAACTTCCAGTTGTGGGATTTGATATAACTTGTTCAGGTAAAGAGTTTTATACTTTACCTGAAAAGTTGCCAACTTGAGCCCTTCAGTGTTTTTGCTGCTTTGCTCTGATTGAGCAGCCTTTGACAGCCTGGCCAGGCTGCCTAGATGAGGTGTGAAGTGGCCTGGCTCCACACAAAGAGATGTGCCTGGGGGAGGAGAACTCTCCTCAGCAGATGGGGAAGCAGGACGGGGTGAGGACTGCCAAACTGGCCTTCAAAGGCAGGAAAGGACATTTGGAGCAACCCAGCAACACCCTCACATCATGCAAACCCAGACAATTAGGTGCCCCCTTGATTAGATTAGGCGAGGGCAGGAGAGGGGTGTGTTTAGGATGTTTAGCCACACCATTGGGTGGGCTCAGCCAGATGTAATCTCCAAAAATCACTTTCAGGCATTATGGAATTTTGAGGAATGTTGCTCCCTGGGATTGGTTTTTGCCACACTTCCCAGGAAGTGGTCATCACGGGGGGAAGGACCCCGCCCCTGATTGGAGAACCAGGACTCCCCTGTTTTTCACCCAGGAGCAAGGATAAAACTGACAGACCTGCACCCACACCTCAGATCCCTATCAGATTCCAACAAGGAAGAACTACAGGAGAAGAAGGACTGCCCTGCTGGACCCCTGACCTGCAGCTGGACACTGCACTCTGAAGGACTGCACCAGATGCACACTTGGGCTTCACCACTAAAAGGACTTTACCTGTCTTTTAATGCTTCAAGAAGGGACTCCCTGTTTGCTGCAGGTACAAAGGAGCTGCCCAGAGTCCCCTGCATCAAGTCCTGCAAGCAGAGCCCAGCTGATCAGCGTCCAGTGGCCATTTGAGGATTCTGACCAGGTGCATTCTGGGAATTGTAGTCCCAACTCCCAAGGAGCAACTCAGAGCTTCTGGAACCTTGGACCAAGTTGTGGACACTTAAAGGACACAAAAAGGACCTCTGGAAGAAGATCCAGATGTTTGGAGTGACTCCATAAGTTGAAGAGGTGCATTGTGGGAGTTGTCGTTCCAGACCCCAAGAAGCACTCCAGAGCCTCTGAACCCTTGGTTGGTGCTGTGGACCACTTACCTGAATCAAACACTTCTGAAAGTAAGTGTGATAGTGTTACCTCATGGGTGGCCTCAACTCTAGACTTTGTTCCTTTCCGGTGTGACCTTTTTTAACCCTTTGAGCGCTAGTTGCTTCTATGCGCTAAAAATAATTAATTCTTTAAAAACTTCATATCTCCGGTTCCCCTTATCCGATGTTATTCGTTTTGGCGTCATTTTAAAGATAAAAGTATAATCTACTTTTATAAATAGATTTTTGATTTTTAAACTGTTTCCTGTGTTTTATTTAATCACTGTTTTGTGATATTTGAATGTTTTGCACTTTGTTTCCTAAGGTAAGCCTTGTCGCTCGTTGCCAAGCTACCAGGGGTTGAGCTAGGTTTAATATACTGAGACCTAACTGGACCTAAGTGGAGGATAGTGGCCTATTGCTAAGTGTAGGTACTTACCTGCCCTTACAAATAACCCATTTTCCAACGCACACACTCACAAACAGGTCAAAAGTTGGGGTAACCATGCTAGAAAGAGGCTGCTTTCTCACATAACCCCCCCCAACGAAGGACAATAAGGCTAACTCTGGCCAGTTGAGCCTTTATTGTCTAAGTGGTTATAAGTGGAGAGTAGATCTGCAATAGAGTAGTTACACCCTTCATCATCTACTGTGTGGTTACTTCCCTGTGGGGATGTAAACCACCCTGTTTGGAGATTTTTACCTAACCAACAGTGTGAGTGTAAATTCTCAGAGTTTCTATTTGTAGGTTTTAAAGTTGGGAAGTAGGATTGGTCCACTGGGCCTATGTCAAATGAAGAGAATGCGAGACCGGGATGCTGTCTCAATAAGGCCAGAGGTGAGCAACATTTTTGTCAACATGGCTGTAAGAGGGAACAGGATTGCTGTTTCTTTTGAGTTGGAGCAGGGCATGGCTGCTGTCCTTTAAGCTCCACACTAGGACAGGGCTGCTGTCCTAAGTGTTCAGAGGTAGTGCAGGGCTGCTGCACTAAAGTTTCTATGGAAGGGCTGGAGGGTTGCTCCATATTTACTAAAATGGTGCAATTTTGCACATCTGCTTTAGTGGTTCCACAGAGAGGTACTTTTACCTCTGGGAGTCCAGCTGGGGTAGCTGAGGGTTCCTTTGGTACAGGTTCTACCCCAGGAGTTTCTCCCACCACAGGAATAGTATCCTTAGTAGCAGTGTGGGGAAGGGATACTTTGATATGCTTTTTACCTGTTGGTGGAGAGGGATCCTGAGATTTCAGGCCTTTTTCTCTCCTTTGTTTTTTCATTTCACCAGAAATTAAAGGATCCAAGTGAGACAGGCAAAACACACTGACAAATAGGTTTAAGTATGAGCACTGGGGATCTGGCTAGCAAGATCCCAGTGAGACAGTAAAAACACATGGACCCACACTGATAAACAGGCCACAATTGGGGGTAACCATCCTAGAAAGAGGCTACTTTCTTACACCACCCCAGGGGTGGCATTAGCATGGCAAAAGGAGGAGGAATACTTCTATTCCGTCTTGTTTTTTGTATTTCTATGTGTGCTGCATTCTGCAGCACACATAAAAGAAGCAAAATGCCATGGATATTTTTTTATGAGCGGGAAGGTGTCCCTTCCTGCACATAAGCAATCATTCCAAAATGATGTTTTGGTACTTATTATGCAGCACATTGCTGCATTCCACCAATAAGCCTTGGTACACGCAAAGCTCGCTGTTAGCTGAAAATGGTGCTGCCCGGGACCAGGAGGTACCAGGTGTACTCTACTCAGGAGGGGGAGTCAGAGGGGGCTCTCAGCAACTTGGAGAGGCCACAGAAGACCAGGCAGTGCACACAGGAGTCCCACAGCATGGTGACAAAGAAGGTGCAAAAGGAGGCCCATGCAGCACTACAACAAAGGGTCCCACGCCAGGAGAACCATGCAGGAAGCTGTGCGTCGCAGGATAGAGTGCTGGGGGCCAGAGCTGCACGGTACACGAAGAACTTTATTGAAGGATGCCAACAAGCCTTGCCAACTACAAAAGACGCGGTGCACTGGGGTACTGTCTTGAGTGGGGAGGCAAGCTCTTACCTCCACCAAAGTTGGACAGTAGGGCGTCAGGACCATCAGGACCACTTGAGCCCACCACCCGTGATGCAGGATCACACAACTCGTCAAGAGAAGGGACCCACACAGCTGGTCATCGATGCAGAGAGGTACCTGCTGAAACAGGTGAGTGACTCCTTCACTCCAAGGGAGAATCCTTTATTCTTCTGGTGTAGGCTGAAGACAGGATGTCCTCTGAGGATGCACGGGTGGGAAACAGTTGCAGTTGCTTCTTTGTTGCAGTTTATAGTGTTACTGGAGGGTCCAGATGCAGTATCATTGGTGAGAAGGTGAAGTAAAGGATGCTGTGGATTCCTGCAATCCGAATCTGAAGAACCACCCAAGAGAGAGTCCCAAAATAGCCCTGAGAGGGTGATTGGTCCGCTAAACTGGTAGGCACCTATCAGGAGAGGGCTCTGACGTCACCTGCTGGCACTGGCCACTCAGATGCTCCCAGAGTTCCCTGTCAACTTGGAATCCAGGGGCCCTCTGGAGGAGATCTGAGCACCACTACTGGGGTGGTGATGGACAGGCAAGTGGTCACTCCCCTTTCCTTTGTCCAGTTTTGTGCCAGGGCAGGGACTGGGGGTTCCTGAACTGGTGTAGACATTATTACCCAAGGAGGGCACCAAATGTGCCCTTGAAAGCTTTTCCCTTGGCTTGGAGAGGCTACCCCTCCCAAGCCTGTAACACTGATTTCCACAGGGAGAGGGTGTCACACCCCTCTCTACCAAAGGAAATCCTTTGTTCTGCCTTCCCGTGCTTGAGCTTCTCAAGCAACAGGAGGGGGTAAACCTGTGGCAGCGGGGGCTGCCTCACAAACCTCAGAAGGCTGAAATGGCAATACTCAGGGTCCTCTAAGGAGCCCCCATAGTGCATGGAATCATACAACCAATGCTTGCAAAAGCCTTGGGGTATGATTCCAACATGTTTGATACCAAACATGCCTATGTTCAGAGTTACCATTATGTCCCCCAATCACAAAGTCTAGGAAAATGGTCCTGGAGGTCGTGGGGGCATGTCTGCTAGTGCAGGGTTGCCATCACACACAGGTACTCTACACCCTGCTGTCAGGGCTGGAGGGCTTGCTATAGGGGTGACTTATAAGTGGCCTGGTGCAGTGTAAATGCAGTGAAAGGGTGAATGCACCTTATCATACAGGCTGCAATTGCAGTCCTGTAGAAGCCTTTGTGTGGGCTCTCTATGGGTGGCAAAAGATGTGCTGCAGCCCATAGGGATCCCCTTGAAGTCCAATGCCTTGGGTACCTACTCACCACATACTAGGGATGTATAAGGGGGCACCAGTATGCACATTTTGGGTGAAATATTGGGTTACCAGTATGCAGTGCCAAAATGTAGAGGAGAGAGAGCATAATCACTGGTGTCCTAGTTAGCAGGATCCCAGTGAACACAGTCAAGCTAACTGATATCAGGCAGAAAATGGGTGACTTAGCAAACCGCCACGATTTCCGGGGTGGTACCAATGCCATCAAAAGCCTGGCGGAAACACTGCACAGACAATGAAAGACTCACCATCTGAGACACAGAGAAGATCTCCGCCGCCATGAAACCAGAACTTCAAGTCTTCCCAATGCTCTTCTACACCATGGTCCACCAGGAGCACCAAGGCCAGCGAAGATGACAATGGTGAGTACAGCCACCTAGCACACAAGGGAGGGAGGAAGGAAAAGGAGAGTGACACACACACACACACACACACACGCACAACACATACCATTCACACACACCATACACACAACCAGCTGCATAGTAAAACCAATGTCACCGGAGCCATGTGTAATCAAAACAAGCACCACATTGAGCTGTAACTGATACTGTAATATGATGCCAACAGCCACCATATTGTCCATCTGATAACAAAAACAGGCATCAATTTCTAGAAATGTTCTATGGCCAGTCCAAAGTACAAAAGGCCCACATGTCCACAAGGCACAGCCCAAGCCCCAACTTGATTCATGACAGTATCCAGACTCCACAGTGCATGGGCATCATGTTGGAAACAGGCAATCACCTCAGGGGGAAGGGGGGGGCACCTCAGCTGAAGTAGGGAACATGCCCACTGGTTCTGGGGGGGCTCCTTGTCCAATTGTCCCTGGTGGACAGTGTAAGGCCACAGTCCCTGAAGTGGGTAACATACCCACTCTTCTAAAGGGGGCTCCTTGCCCAATTGTCCCTGGTGGGGAGTGTAAGGCCACAGTCTCTGAAGTGGGGAACATGCCCACTGGTTCTGGAGGGGGCTCCTTGCCCAATTGTCGCTAGTGGAGGGTTTAAGGCTACAGTCCCTGAAGTGGGGAACATGCCCACTGGTTCTGGAGGGAGCTCTTTGCCCAATTGTCGCTGGTGGGGAGTGTAAGGCTACAGTCTCTGAAGTGGGGGAACATGCCCACTGGTTCTGGAGGGGGGCTCCTTGCCCAATTGTCCCTGGTGGGGAGTGTAAGGCCACAATCTCTGAAGTGGGTAACATGCCTACTGGTTCTGGAGGGGCTCCTTGCCCTATTGTCTCTGGTGGGTGGCCTACATGCCCTCTGCTAGAGGTGAGGGCTCCTTGGCCACTGTTGGTGGAGGTGTGACCCTGGCTGCCTCTGCTGGAGGTGAGGGCTCCTTTCTCACTGCTGGTGGAGGTGTGACCCTGGCTGCCTCTGCTGGAGGTGAGGACTCCCTGCTCACTGCTGGTGAAGGTATGACCCTGGCTACCTCTGCTGGAGGTGAGGGCTCCTTGCTCACTGCTGGTGGAGGGGGCCTTTTGCCTCTCTTTGCTGGTGGAGTGGGATCCTTCCCTTTCTTTGGTGGTGGAGTGGGATCCTCCCCTTTCTTGGGTAGTGGAGTGGGATTCTTCCAATTCTTGCCTCCACGAGTAGGAGGTGCCTCCATTCGTGGAGTCTCATGTCCCGTGGTTTTCACCACCCTAGTACTCCCTTTCTGAGGTGTGCTCACAGTAGGAGTGGCAGCCGTCACACTCTGAGGCACCTTTGTGCCAGTAGCTGAGGAACTGATGGGAGCAGTGGCAAACTGTTTGGCTGAGGTGCTATGCTGGGTCATTGGGACTCTGCTCTCATGGGCATGACTGGGGTGTGGAGGGAGAGGGACAAGGTCAAGATGGGCAAGGAAAAGCTTTTTAGGGACATTGGGGTGGGATGTGTGAGGAGAGATGGGAGTGGAGGTTGAGGGAGTGCTTGTCAGTGGTGTACGTCTGCTGGACTTGGGTGCAGGTGCACGGGCAGTGTGCGTGTGTGAGGTGGATGGCTGTTGGGAGTCTGAGTGTGTGCGTTTGTGTCTCTCAGGGTGGTACACAGGGTGGGAGAGGACAAAGGGGACGTGTGGATGGATGTTGTGAAGGTGTCTGCATGTGAGGTGTGTGTGCTGCTTGATGTGGTGATGGTGGTGGTGGCTGTTGATGCAGTGCATGCAGGTGTGAGTGCGGATGTGACTGTGAAGGAGGAGGAGGAGGAGCAAGAGACAGTGGAGGCAGTGGATGTTGTTGTGTGTGCAACTGTCTGTTGTTTGTGTGAGTACTTGCAGCCTGAAGTGTGCTGCCTGTGTTCAACTGTGCTACTCTTGTCTGATGTTTTGTGTGCATGCTTGTCAGTATGTGTGCATGGGATGGGTTGGGGTAGAGGTGACTGGGACTGAGAAGTGGTAGCTGGAGGGGGACGGTAGGAACAGGGACACTGGCTGCCAGCAGAGAGAAGGTCAGAGCCTGAAACGATCTCTGTAAGGCCGCAAACCCACTGTGGATGCTCTCCAAGTATGTATTGCATTGCTGCATCTGGGATGCCAGCCACTGGATGGCATTCACTGTGGTTAACTGCCCTGCAGAGATGCATCTCAGGAGGTCAATAGCCTCCTCACTCAGGGCAACAGGGCTCAATAGGGCAGGGCCTGAGGTGCCTGGGGCAAAGGAGATGCCCAGCCTCCTGGGTATGCGGGCACAGCCAACTCGTTGGGGTGCTACTGGGAGCGCGGTGCTGATACAGGGAATGGCAGTTGTACCCGTAGCTGGGGTGGTTCTAGAGGTGTCCGCCACCACCAGGGAGCTACCATCGGAGGAGGAATCAGAGTCAGTGTTGTCACCTCCTGTCTGTGCCGTGGTGCTTCCCTCGCCCTCTGTCCTACAAGTCCCCTCAGTATCAGTGGGCTCTGCCTCCTGGGTCCTGTGGGATGCACCTCCCTCAGCCGCCGGTGTTTCTGCTCCTCTGCCAGATGATGCTAATGCACACATGGACAGGATGACTGAAGAAAATAGGTGGGGAGAGAGAGGGAACACTGGGACAATTACAGCACCAACACCACAGACGGCATTCACATTACCACCACATACAGGGATCAGTATTGAGTACTATGCATCGCACTGGCACTCCATTGGCTAGGTACCACAGCAAGATGAGAGCCAACCACAGTCAACTGCATCCATCCTGGGACCCACTAAGCCATGTCTGACATGGAATGCCACCTAGCTAGATTACATGTTTTAGCTGTACACCCATTTACCTTGAGCTGGATCACGCAGCAATGTCTGAGCTGACGTTAAGGGGTACCCACTAACTGTAACCCACCACCAGGATCCCATGGCAGCCAACAAACATGGTTGTCACGCTCACTGTACTCACCCCTTGTGGCTGCGCTGCTGTCCTCAAGTGCTCACCCAGCACTGGGTAGGCCACCACCAGTATGTTGCCCATCAAGGGGGTCAGGTTCTGATGGGTACACCACCCTCGTAGGGAGGCCATCCCCAGCTGGACCTCCACAGTCTTCCAGGCCCAGCATCTCAGGTCCTCCCACCTTTTACTTCACTGGGTACTCGGCCTGCTGTAGACCCCCACGGTCCGCACGTCCATGGTGATGACACACCACAATTCCTTCTTCTGATGGGCGCTGACCTGCAGGTAATACAGACAGGACAACACAATTAAACATACAATCCAGCCTGTCACACATATGGCTCACAAATACAATTTCCATCCCCAATGGCACCCACATCACTCGGCGCCCACCATGTACACCACCACCAGACATCCCCCCAATTGACACACTGCTAGCACACACATCTCCATGCAACTTTGTCACATACATCTTGCCCATGGTGTACTCACCTGTTGGTCTGGAGGCCCATACAGCTGTCCATACAGGGGTAGGACCCCATCCACCAGGCACTCCAACTCCTCCGAAGTGAAGGAAGGGGCCCTTTCCAAGGTAAAACGGGCCATAGCAGGATCCAGACACAGGTCACAGCAGCACACGCAGTGTAGGTGTAGTCTTGTGGAAATTCAGGAATCAGGTGAGGGTTTTAGACAGAAAATGGTGGTCACGTCTGCGATGGTGTACAGCATCACCGCCGCCGGTGATCCCTATTGGCCACTGTACTCCATAGAGCCCCATTTTAGCCAATGAAGAGTAGCACAGTGGTGCAAGACCGCCTTCCGCCATGATGCCCAACACCAGCATAGTTACCTCACTTCACCTATCCCTACATACAGGACAGGCAGTCGCCATTTTATGGTAGTGGGAAACATTCAGAAATTAGAAAATTAGAAACTGCATCATTGCTGTAAATTACACATACATTGCCATTCACACTGTATCATCACATAAATGCTCTGTGTACACTAAGGTGGTGGTTCCATTGTTCAATTTGTGACACCCTACTCACTTTTGATTCCCTTAGATACCTACCTCTGTTGGGGGAGGAGACAAGACCCTGTGTACAGACCCCTTGTGGACTTGGCTTCACTGGAGGATAGGCACATAATACTCACGTATAGACTGGTCAGGGCCACAATCGCAGAGTTGTGTGCACAATTGGAGCCTGATCTGATATCAGCTATATGTCATCCCACTGGGATCCCCCCTCTTGTGCAAGTTTTATCAATGTTCTACTTCCTGGCAACTGGTTCTTTCCAAGTGACAGTGGGCTTGGCAGCAGGAATGCCACAGCCAATGTTCTCAATCATGCTGGCAAGGGTCTGCCTTGGTCAAACAAATGTGCAGCTACATCGCTTTACCCCAGGTGGAAGATTTGGCCAATGTGAAGGCAGGATTCTATGCAATGGGACATATACCAAATATTATTAGGGTGATTGATGGAACACATATTGCGTTTGTCCCACCCCCATGGGCCAATGAACAGGTATTCGGAAATCGTAATAGTTACCACTCACTCAATGTGCAAATGGTGTGCCTGGATGACCAGGACATCTCCCACGTCATTACCAAGTATCCTGAGAAGGTATGCCAGATAGTAGTGGCATGATGCATGTTGCACAACCTGGCCCTCAGATGACATATGCCTTATCTGCAGGAGGAGGAGATTGGAAATGCCACTGTGGCAGCAGTGGAACCTGAGGACAGTGAGGATGAGAAAAATGAGGATGTGGGCAACAGAACATCAGTTATACGTCAATACTTCCAATGACACACAGATGAGACAGTGGAACTGCCATTCCTCTGATTATTTATGTTTTCATTGTGGCTATAGAAGGATGGCATTCACTTCCTTTGCATCTCAACTGACTATCATCTATGGCTTCTCATTCTGCAGATGTTGATGTTGTAACAACTGTGTACTGATGTGATGACTACAGTCAGCTGCAGGTCATTATTTGTATGCTATCACAGTGTTCAGGTCATTTACACAAGATGTAACTGTTTTCATGTGCACATTTTCATCAGATAAACACTATCACTCAAGTTGTGTTCAAGGGTGTTTATTGTAGTGCAATTTATAGATGGAAAAGTGCAATGGAATGGGGTGATGGTAGAGGTAAGTCCAGGGTATTGGTCCAGTCTGTTTGTAGCACAAGGCCAGTGTCCAAGGGGCTGTAGGAAGGGGAGCAAAGGCATTTCAAAGTGGACAAGGTGACAGGGTGGGACACAAGGGGCACATTCAGGAGGGTCTCATTTCCTGACGGTGGCCTTGGTCTTGGCTCGTGTCTATGGCTTCTGTCTGGGTCGCACGGAATGTTTGCGGGGTGGTTCACCTTCTGCAGGCGGTGGATGTAGGAAAGTACCATCTTTTTTGGCATGTTACACCCATTTTTACCTGTATGTCATCATGTTTTTGCCTGCCTCACTGGGATCCTGCTGGTCAGGACCCCAGTGCTCATACTTTGTGGCCTAATGTGTGTGTTGTCAGCAGTGTTTAACTGTGTCACTGAGGCTCTGCTAACCAGAACCTCAGTGCTTATTCTCTCTCTGCTTTTAAATTTGTCACTATAGACTAGTGACTTCATTTACCAATTTCAACTGGCACAATGGACTGCCCTCATAAGTCGCTAATATATGGTGCCTAGGTTCCCAGGGCATTGGGGTTCCAGGAGATCCATATGGGCTGCATCATTTCTTTTGACACCCATAAGGAGCTCAGACAAACTCTTTCACAGGACTGCCACTGCAGCCTGCGTGAAATAGTGCACAAACTATTTCACAGCCATTTTCACTGCACTTAACTTATAAGTCACCTATATGTCTAACCATCATTTACTGAAGGCTAGGCGCAAAGTTACTAAGTGAGAGGGCACCCTTGCACTAGCAAAGGTGCCCCCATGCAGTCCAGGGTCAATTCCCCAGACCTTGTGAGTGGGGGGCACCATTACATGCGTGCACTACATATATCTCAATACCTATATGTAGCTTCACAATGGTAACCCCGAATATGGCTATGTAAGGTGTCTAAGATCATGGAATTGTCCCCCATTCCAAATCTGGTATTGGGGAGCCAATTCTATGCATCCGGGGGACTCCATCATGGACCCACAGTGCTGCCAAACCAACTCTCTGAGGCTTGCACAGCAGCTAGAGCTGCTGCCACCTATCGTGGTGAGTGCAGGAAGAGGAGCAGTAACAGTGAGTGAAGGTGCAGTGCATAAGGGTGTGGATGTAGAGGGAACAGACAGGGAGGCGGAAGAGGTGGGCACACTGAGGGAAGTGGACGTTTTTGTGTGTGCAGGTGTCTGTTGGCTGTGTGAATGCTTGTGGTGGGAGATGTGGTGCTTGTGTTTGGAAGTGTGCTTCTTGTGTGTTGGTGTGCCTGTAAGCGGGTCTGATTGTGTGATTTGGATGGGTGAAGGGAGTGGGGTTCTGGAAGGGGTAGAGGAGGTTGGAGGGGGAACAGAATGGCCGGGGAAACTGGCTGCCATCCAAGAGGAGGCCAGAGCCTGAAAAGATCTCTGTAGGGCAGACACGGCACAGTGAATGCCATCCAGATAGGCATTGGTCTGCTGCACCTCAGATGCCAGACCCTGGATGGCATTGACGATGGTTGTCTGAGCTACAGAGATGGTTCTCAGGAGGTCAATAGCCTCCTCTGTGAGGGCAGCAGGACTGACTGGGGCAGGGGAGGAGGTGCCTGGGGCGAAGGAGACGCCCACCTTTCTGGGTGGCCGTGCACGGGCAACTCAGTGGGGAGCAGAAGGGAGGGTGCTGATGGTATGGGTGGTGGCGGAAGATCTCACGGTAGTGGTGTGTCCACTAGGGTCCGCCACCGCCGGAGGACCCCAATCGGAGGAGGTCTGAGAGTCACTACTTCCTGTGTAGTAGCCTCCCCCGTGGAAGTCCCCTCACCCTCCCACCCATTGGTCCCCTGGGCGTCCATTGTCTCTACCTCGGAGGATCCATGGGCCGCTGCCTCCTCACTTGCCGGGTGCCTCAGCTCCCTCATCTGATGTTAATGCTGTACCGAACAAACACAAGAGAACAGTGATGGGGGAGACAAAACAGGAGAGACACTTATAAATAGCTGAATGCTGATACACAATGGCCAGACTTACACCTACCCAGCAGACACACCCAACAGGCAGCACCGTGCACTATGGCCATGGGCATGCCCCTGACTAATGAGCAGTATACTAACCTACACCCATCCCCTGAAATAGTATTGGAGCTGAGATAGGTGATACCTGGTAGGGACACCCTTACACCCTTTGGGGAACAGACAGTAGATGGACACCAGTCAAATCCCCTGCTCTAAGCACCATGAGCCCTATCGCACACACACTCATCCTTCCAGGCTGAAGTATGGTCTGTGAGTACTCACCTCCTTGTGACTACTGTCAGCCTTCAAGCGCCCATCCAGGTCTGGGTACTCCACTTCCAGGATCCTTCGCATGAGGGGGGTCAGTGCCCGACGGGCACCCCTTCCTGTTGGGAGGATTGCCCCAGCTGGGCCTCAGTGATCTTTCGCGCCCAGCCCCGCAGGTCCTCCCACCTCTTTCGACGGTGGGTATTCCACCCGTTGTAGACCCCCAGGGTCCGTACCTCCTCGGCGATGGCATGCCAATGTGCCCTCTTCTGGTGGGCGCTGACCTGGTAGGGTGACACTGAAATGGAACACAGCGGTCAGGCACCTGCACGATGGCAACAGCTGGCAGATTGACAAACATAGGACAGACAGTACTCCCAGACATGCAGGACAGTGGCACGCAGCATTCCATGCACCATGGCCTATCCTGGCTCACAGGAGTACACATCTGTGCAATCCACTCCATCCATTACTGACACCGTGCCCCCCAAACCCGGACTCACCTGTACCTCTGGCCTGCCGTAGAGTCTGTCGTACAGGGGCAGGACCCCTTCCACTAGTTTCTCCTGTTCTTCCTGGGTGAAGGCCGGGGCCCTTTTCCCTGCACCATGTGGAACATCTGTAGCCAGAGGCAGGCCACAGCAGTACACAGAGTGGAGTACCTGTCCGCACAAGATGAGGGAGTCAAGTGATCAAACGATGACGAACACGCGTACGTTCCGCGGCGGTATGCACCGTCACCGTTTGCGGCGAACTTGATACGCCAGGATTCCCCATTGGCATCCATGTTAGCCAATGAGGGTGCGAACAGCGGTCAACACCACCGTATGCTGTGACGTCAACCGCTAGCGGTATTAGGTCACGTCCTCAACGAAGGGGCAGAACTACAGTGGGCAGACATTTTGCCATCACCTACACATCTTGAAATTCATAATACTCACAATGCTGGGCCTACTAGCCATATGAAGCACCTAGGCCTTTATCCATTGCGTATATTATCACACATGATTTACTCTATTCCCCCCTAGTGATGTACATGTACATCTGTCAAGTTGCAGGTATTGTACAGACACTACTATGAACAATGCAATGCATGTATTTAGCAAATATGCCAACGTATGTGTGCACATCACTCCTTTTTCTTACCCCTCATAGGTATCAACCATTGTGGCGAGGAAGGGCACCATCGGTGTACGGACCACTTGTGCATATGGGGACCATGGTGGAGCATCACATCATTATCACTTATAGACTCACACGTGCAACTATTCAGGACCTATGTACATTACTGGATCCTGCACTGACTCCCGGAAATCGTAATCAGCATGCCATTCCAACTGAGGTGCAGGTGCTCTCCGCACTCCATTTCCTGGCCACAGGCTCATTTCAAGTTACAGTGGGCATGGGTGCTGGTTTCTCAAAGCCAATGTTCAGCCAGGTACTGACAAGGTTTCTGAATGCATTTGTACAACTTCTGCAGTCCTATGTGCGATTCCCCCAAAGTGCTGACCTCCCTGCCATCAAGTCTGACTTCTATGCCTTTGCAAACATTCTCCATGTCATAGGTGCCATCGATGACACCCACATAACTATCATCCCCTCAAGAGTGAGTGAACAGGTGTACAGAAACAGGAAGAACTTTCCCTCCATGAACATCCAATTGGTATGTACTGCAGAACAGTACATTTCCCATGTGAATGCCATGTTTCCGGGTTCAGTCCTTGATTCATTTCTTTTGAGGAACAGTAGTGTGCCACAGAAGATGGAACAACTACAAGAGGACAGAGGGTGAATCATAGGTAAGTTTGCCTGTCACTAACTGACACATTGCAGAAAAACAGCCTGTCTGACTAAGGGACATTACAATGATGACTCTGTATTGACCATTTCTCTAGGTGATTCTGGCTATCCAAATTTGCGTTGGCTCCTGACACCAGTGAGGAATCCCAGGACGGATGCAGAGAGGAAATACAATGAGGCCCATGGACGTACTAGGAGGGTGATAGAGCGTACTATAGGTCTCCTGAAGGCAAGATTCCAGTGTCTACACATCTCTGGGGGGTCCCTGGCCTATGGGCCTGATAAGGTGTGTAGAATAGTGGTGGCCTGCTGAATGCTGCACAACGTGGCTGTGAGACATTCTATCCCCCTTCTGGAGGTGGAGGGTGCTATAGGTCCTGATCAGTTACCTCAGAGAGGTGAGGAGAGTGATGGTGAGGATGAGGAAGGGGAAGATGTAATTCCAGGAACCAACTGATACAACTCTACTTCTAATAACTGTCTGGGACTTAAGCCTGTAATTGTGATTAGTGACTGATACTGTAAGTGTGCCATGTCATATAGGGGGGGTTTGGTCATGATAGGCGAGACATGGACCTTTTCAGCATGGTACTGACAGACAATATATGCATTCCCTCCTTGCCTAATTTGAAACACACATTACCACCACCAAGCACAAATTGACAATAAAGTTGTTCCCTGCCAGTTGCATTCATACTTCACTTTGTTCAACATTGAAGACAGGTGACAGTGTTACAGGTGAAAAATTTTGTTTATTGGTCGAATACAGTGAAATGTGCTATGTACAGTGATGGAAGTCATAAGGGTTGGGTGTCCTCAAAACCGACTTGGTGGCAGCCCTGTTGGATGTCATAGGTGGGTTCTATTTGTAATATAGTACTTCATTTTGCCCTCAGCTAAGTGTAGTTGGCGAATGGGTGGGATGGTTGCTTTGCAGTAGTAGCAGGGTCAATTGTTGGAGTGGGGCTTATTCTTAGCTGGGTTTCCAGTGCCATATCTTGGCTTGAGTCTACATTTGGGCACCTGTTGTGGAGCTTCTTGGGGTGGAATGGTTGGCCCTTGTGTTTCCTGGGAGGGTATTTCCTGTGCTGTTTCTGCTGCTTGAGTCATCTGTTGCTGCTTGTCCAGGGCTGTTGTGGGGGCCTCTTGTCCAGTGTGGGTGTCTTTTTGTTGACCAACTGCAGCAGTGCTCCAGCAATGGTGGCCATTGTGGCATTGTGTTCTTTCCACTGCTCCATTGCCTGTTGGTGTTGTTCCAGCTGCATCCTCTGACTTTGTTCCAGGGTGAACACAATCTGTGCCAACCTGTCTTGGGTATGTTGGTAGGCCCCGATACCTCTGCAATGATGTCCTGGGCTGCTGCATCCATCCGGTGCCCTACCCCCCTGACCCACTGGGGCACTTGAACTTGCCCTGGCCCCCTGTGCCTCTGTCCCCTGCGCAGGTCTTGAAGTGCCACTTGTACTGGGGCCCTCACTTTCCTGCATGTTGGGAGTGGGAGACTGTGGCCTCTGTAGCTGTGTTATACCTGTCTGTGCCCTGGGTCCACTGGTGTGGGTACGCCTCCCCTGGCCTGCTGGTCTTGACTGGGTGTTAGGGATGACAGTGGTTTCCTGGGTGGGGCTGCTGCATGGTGAACATTCAGGGCAGTGTGAGGGGCCTGCCTGCTCATCAGGGTCCAGGGGTCCTTGGCCAAGGTCTTGCTATGTGCCTCTGTCTTACTGGAGTGCTGTGGCACTCCTTGTCCCCTCCATTATGGTTGCATGGGTGGTGGTGCCTGGTGGGGGACATAAACATGTCTGTTACATATGCATGAGGGTTTGAGGTGTACAGAACTGTGCAATTTTGTGCTGGTGCGACTTTCAGTGGCCTTCCAGGATGCCTTTGTGAGGTGGACATTGCATTTAGTGCAGTGGTGGGGTTACATTGTGGTGGGGGTTGTTATTACATTGTGGGTACGTGCAGCGGTGGGTGGTTGTGCACAGCGGGAGTGATGTGGGCCTGGTAGTGAGTTGTGGGTAACGCAGGGTGGTGGATGTGGTGGGTAATGGCTGGGTGGGGTGTGGGTCTAGGTGGGTTTGGGTGGGGTGGGGTGTTGCATGCATTGCAGATGTGTTGTATATGGGGTAATTGTAGATTGCTTACCCGAGTCCATTCCTCCAGTGAGTCCAGTGAGTCCCTCTTGGTACAGGATGGCGAATTCCTTCTCCTCCCAGTCAGTGTAGTCGGGTGGTGTTGGTGGCGGTCCTCCCCCAGTCTTCTGCACTGTGATTTGGTGCCTGGATGCCATGGCCTTGACCTTCCCCCGCAGGTTGTTCCATCTCTTGCGGATGTCTTCCCTGGTGCATGGATGGTGTCCCACTGCATTCACCCTGTTGCTAATGGTCTGCCACAGCTCCAATTTCCGGGCAATGGGTGTGTGCTGCACTTCGGACCCAAATATTTGTGGCTCCACCTTCAGGATCTCGTCCACCATGGTCCTTAGCTCCCTTTCAGTGAAGCGTTGATTTTTGGGGGGGACATGGTGAGGGTGGTGGATAGCGTCGGGAGTGGGGATGGGGTATGGGTGCTCCTGTGTGGGTCGATATGCGGGTCCCCTCTGCTGGCGTTCTCTGTCTAGCTCTGGTGCTCTCCGTCTTCTGGTCCTGGTTTCATTGCAAGGGATTGTGGGTGTGTATAGGGGTATTTTATGGTGTTCTGGATGTGTGTCAGGTGTGTGGGTGATAGGCCTAGCCAATGTGTGCACTTCTTGCTGCCCTTGGCGGTTGCAGCCGCCAATGGTCGTCTGGCCTCCGCTGTCTGCCGAGGTGATTTGTGCATCATTATTTGGAGGGTGAGATGTGGGTGTGCTTGGCGGGGTGGGGTGGGCCGGGATTCCCGCCGACAGGGTCCTGACGGGGAGTGGTGGCCCAGGACTTTTTGGCAGGGTTGGGTTTTTTTATCATTATATGGTGGGTTTCCATTCGCCGCCACCAGCGGGATTCTGTTCACCGCCGACCCTCGGCGGTCTTTCCCAACATGTTCATAATGACCGCCTTAGTATTGTCTTTACTTGTGTATAAGTACTGTGTAACTATAGTGGTACTGCAGGAGCTTTACATGTCTCCTAGGTTAGCCTAAGCTGCTCTGCTACAGCTATCTCTATAACCCAAAGCTGCTAGTACACTACTACATTTCACTAATAAGGGATGACTGGACCTGGTATATGGTGTAAGTACCCAAGGTACCCACTACAAACCAGGCCAGCCTCCTACATTGGTGGTGCAGCGGTGGGATAAGTACCTGCAATTGCTTTACCTCTTCGTTACTAGTGCTATTCACAAGAAAAGCTTGCTCCAATACTTAGAGCTATAAATAATTGTACCTAGAAGTAATTTCTAACTTTCTTAAAAGTTCTTTAAACTTTTCAAAAGTTTTACAAAGTTTCTGAAAAGTTTCTGCTTTTCTCCAAAAAATTTAGGTCTGCTAGTCTACTAACTTTTTACTCTTTTTCCTAAACTCTCTTTCTTTCAACATGTCTACTGTAGAAGCTACCCCTAGAGTTGTTAAAACAACAGATGGGAGTCTTAACTTTAAAAGTTTGAGGGGCGTTAGCCGGAGCTGCGGCCTGGTTTGCGTCAAAAGAAATGACGGTAACTGGGGAGCAGAGGCGAAGGGAAGACTGGGGGTTGTGCACCAAAGAATGGTGGAAGTTAGGTTAGAGTCAAAAATATTGCCTCTAACCTGACTTTAGCCATTTTATTGAGCACAACCCCTATGGAAATGACTCCTGTCTTAGCAAAGACAGGAGTCATGTCCCCATTCTGGCCATTCCCAGGGGACATCTGTCCCCTGGGCATGGCCATTGGGCACAGTGGCATGTAAGGGGGCCCAAGATAGGCCTCCCCACACCACCAAAAAAAAAAACAATTATACTTACCTGCACTTACCTACACTCATCATGGATGGGTCCCCCCATCCATGGGTATCCTCCAGGGGTGGGCGAGGGTGGCAGGGGGTGTCCCTGGGCACAGGGAAGGGCACTTGTGGACTGCTTCCATGGTCTCTGACCATGGAAATTAGCCCACAGGTCCCTTAACGCCTGCCCTGACCCAGGCGTTAAAAAACGGCGCAAATCCGGCTGGGTGCCGTGTTTTAAGGCCCGCCTCCTCCTGTGCGTCATTTTGACGCCAGTGGATAAATAAGGCACACATGCCTTAGAGTCATTTTATGCATGGGAATGCCTACCTTGCATGTCATTAGCGCAAGGTAGGATTTCACGTACAAAAAATGACTCAAACTCCATAACTTTGGCACTAGGCGGTTCTAGCATCAAAGTATAAATATGGAGTTAAGTTTGCATCAAATTTGTGTAAAAAAAATGATGCAAATCCGGCGCAAACAGAATATAAATATGGGCCTCAGTGTGGCACAGCAGACCTGTCCCACCCTAAAGGTTCTCAGACAGCAAGCTGTCAAACAATAGAATGGGGATGTCAATGACAGCCACACAGTTTACAGGGAGAATAGTCTCCTCTATACTGAATTAAAGGACCCTAAAAATGGTGCCACCAGGAGATTGGTCATCCCACTCCAGTATAGGGAATTCCTCCTAATGCTAGCTCATGACATTCCCTTGGTTGAACGTTTTGGCCAAAGTAAAACATGGGACAGATTTGTTCCCCATTTTCTCTCTCCTCATCTGTCAGAGGACACAAAGGAGTTTTGTCGCTCCTGTGTCACCTGCCAAGCCAGTGGTAAAACTGGTTGCACCCCAAAGGCCCCCTTCATCCCACTGCTAGTGGTTGGGGTACCCTTTGAGAGGGTAGGGATTGGCATAGTTGGCCACCTTGACCCTCCAACAGCTTCTGGCAATATATTCATCGTTGTGGTAGTGGACCATGCCACAAGGTATCCAGAGCTATCCCCTAAAGAACCACTACAGCACCTGCAGTGGCAAAAGCCCTCCTGGGAATCTTTTCCAGGGTGGGTTTCCCTAAGGAAGTTGTATCAGACAGAGGTAGTAACTTCATGTCTGTGAACCTCAAGGCAATGTGGAAGGAGTGTGGTGTAACCTACTAGTTCACCACCCCATATCATCCATAAACAAATGGATTCTTTGAGAGGTTTAATAAAACTCTCAAAGGCATGATCATGGGACTCTCTGAGAAACTCAGAAGGAGATGGGATGTCCTCTTGCAATGCCTCCTTTTCGCCTTCAGGGAGGTACCCCAAAAATGAGTGGGCGATAGCCCCTTTAAGCTCCTCTTTGGTCACCCTGTTAGGGGGTCCCCTTGCTCTTGTGAAGGAGGGTTGGGAGCAACCTTTAAAGCACCCTAAGCAAGACATTATGGACTATGTGTAGGAAAGTACCATCTTGCCTGGCATGTTACCCCCATTTTTTACTTGTATGGCAGTTTGTTTTTGCCTGTCTCACTGGGATCCTGCTAGCCAGGACCCCAGTGCTCAGTTTGTGGCCTGAATGTGTGTCCCTGTGTAGTGACTAACTGTGTCACTGAGGCTCTGCTAATCCGAACCTCAGTGCTTATGCTCTCTCTGCTTTTAAAATTGTCACTATAGGCTAGTGACCATTTTCACCAATTATAATTGGCACACTGGAACACTCTTATAATCCCCTAGTATATGGTACCTAGGTACCGAGGGTATTGGGGTTCAAGCAGATCCCTATGGGTTGCAGCATTTATTTTGCCACCCATAGGGAGCTCAGACAATTCTTACACAGGACTGCCACTGCAGCCTGAGTGAAATAACGTCCACGTTATTTCACAGCCATTTTACACTGCACTTAAGTAACTTGTAAGTCACCTATATGTCTAACCCTCACTTGGTGAAGGTTAGGTGCAAAGGTACTAATTGTGAGGGCATCCTGGCACTAACCAAAGTACCCCCACATAGTTCAGGGCAATTTCCCCGGACTTTGTGAGTGTGGGGACACCATTACACGCATGTACTACATATAAGTCAACACCTATATGTAGCTTCACAATGGTAACTCCGAATATGGCCATGTAACATGTCTAGGATCATGTAATTGTCCTCCCATGCCAAATCTGGTATTGGGGAGCCAATCCCATGCATCCCTGGGTCTCCAGCATGGACCCCGGGGACTGCCAAACCAGCTCTCTGGGGTTTCCTCTGCAGCTACCACTGCTGGCAACCCACAGACAGACTTCTGCCCCCCTGGGGTCTGGGCAGCGCAGTCCCAGGAAGGCAGAACAAAGGATTTCTTCTGAGAGAGGGTGTTACACCCTCTCCCTTTGGAAATAGGTTTTAAGGGCCTGAGAAGAGTAGCTTCTCCAGGCCTCTGGAAATGCTTTGAAGGGCACAGATGGTGCCCTCCTTGCATAAACCAGTCTACACCGTTTCAGGGAACCCCCTGCCCCTTCTCTGGTGTGAAACTGGACAAATTAAATGGGAGTGACCACTCCCCTGTCCATCACCACCCCAGGGGTGGTGCCCAGAGCTCCTCCACTGTGTCCCAGATCTCTGCCATCTTGAATCCACAGGTCTGAGGGCACAATGGAGGCCTTTGAGAGGCCAGCGGCAGCACGTGACGTCAGAGACTCATCCTGATAGGTGTTTACCTCTCTAGGTGGCCAATCCTCCTCTGAGGGCTATTTAGAGTCTCTCCTGTGGTTGTTTCCTCAGATAACGATTTGCAAGAGCTCACCAGAGTTCCTCTGCATCTCCCTCTTTGACTTCTGCCAAGAATCAACCGCTGACTGCTCCAGGACGCCTACAAAACTGCCAGCGACATTGTGTAATCCTGCCTGCTTTCTCGACTGTTTCCTGGTGGTGCATGCTCTGGGGGCTGTCTGCCTTCACCCTGCACTGAAAGCCAAGATGGAATCTGGTTGACGGAGTCTTCCCCTGCTCCAGCAGGCACCAAACTTCAGCACCACCGGTACTCTGAGACCCCTCTCATCCTGACGAGCTCACACCTGGAACGCAGGGGGTGGACCCAAGTGATCTTGACTGTCCAGTGGTCCAACTGTCCTAATTTGGAGGAGGTAAGTTCTTGCCTGCCCTCTCCAGACAGTAATCCTGTGTACTGCGTGAACTGGAGCTGCTATGGCTTCTGTGCACTTTTGCAAATAATCCTTCGTGCACAGCATAGCCCTGGTCCCCAGCACTCCGTCTTGCATTGCTCAACTCGCTGAGTTGACCACCGGCTTCGTGGGACCCTCTTTTGTAGTATTGAGATGACCACCATGCTGAGTTTTCTTGAACCCATTTTCAAGTACTTCTGCGGGTGCTGCCTTCTTTTTTATGAGCACTCTGTGTTGTTGAGGGCCCCCTCTGTCTCCTCTTCCAAGTGGCGACCTCCTGGTCCTACCTGGGCCCACGCAGCACCCTTCTGTTGTTGCAGAATCTTCAGCTTCTTCCACCCAGAGGCAGCCATTTTGCACCTTCATCCGGGGTTTAGTGGGCTACTGCCCCCCTGGACACTTTCGTGACTCTTGGACTTGGTCCCCTTCCTTTACTGGTCTTCCGTCTTCTGTCTTCCGTTTTCAGTGCTTTGCAGTCGGTTGAGGTCTTTGCAGAATCTCCTATCATGACTTTAGTGTGTTTTTGGGAAAGTAGGGTCACTTTACTCCTACTTTTCAGGGTCTTGAGTTGGGGTATCTTGGACACCCTTAGTGTTTTCTTACACTCCCAGCGACCCTCTACACACTACACTAGGCCCGGGGTCCCCTAAGTGGTTCTCATTCCACTTTCTTAGTATATGGTTTGTGTTGCCCCTAGGCCCATGGCATCTTATTGTATTCTAGAACGTTTGCACTGCTTTTCTAACTGTTTACTTACCTGATTTTGGTTTGTTTGTATATTTTGTGTATTTTACTTACCTCCTAAAACAGCATATCCTATGAGATACTTTTGGTACATTGTCACTAAAATAAAGTACCTTTATTTTTAGTAACTCTGAGTATTGTGATTCTTATGATATAGTGCTATATGATGTAGGCGATATAGAAGGAGCTTTGCATGTCTCCTAGTTCAGCCTAAGCTGCTCTGCTATAGCTACCTCTATCAGCCTAAGCTGCTAGAACACTACTAATCTACTAATCAGGGATAACTGGACCTGGCACAAGGTGTAAGTACCATCAGGTACCCACTATAAGTCAGGCCAGCCTCCTACACTATGTACTTTGCCTAAGATGGCTAATGGCTGAGTACATGAAAAAGGCCACTAAAAACCTTCAGGCCAGCCAAGAGCTCCAAAAGCAATGGCATGACGAGAAGGCTGTCCTGAAAGAGTACCAACCAGGACAGAAGGTGTGGGTATTGGAGCCTGTGGCACCAAGAGCACTCCAGGACAAATGGAGTGGACCCCATCTCATTGTGGAGAAGAAAGGTGAGGTCACCTATCTGGTGGACCTGGGCACTGCCAGAAACCCCCATAGGGAGTTTCATGTCAATCGCCTTAAGCCTTATTATGACAGGACTGACTTAATCCTGCTCATGGCCACAGATGAGGGGCAGGAGGAAGAGAGTGACCCTCTCCCTGACTTCTTCTCCAGTACTGAAGCTGATGGCTTAGTGGAAGGAGTGGTGCTTGCAGACTGCCTCACTGCTGAGCAGAGGGAGGGAGGGCTGCAAAAATATCCTAGGACAGTTTTCTGACCTCTTTTCCCTCATACCTGCTACAACTACCTTATGTGAACATTCAATTGATACTAGAGACAGTTTACCTGTCAAAAGTAAAATTTAGAGGCAGCCTGACCGTATAAGAGATTGCATTAAAACTGAGGTACAGAAAATGTTGGATCTAGGAGCTATTGAGCCCTCTGATAGCCCCTGGGCCAGCCCAGTGGTGCTTGTCCCCAAACCACATAGCAAAGAAGGAAAGAGAAAAATGTGGATTTATGTGGACTATAGGGGTCTTAATACTGTAACCAAAAACTAATGCTCACCCTATAGCCAGGGCAGATGAGCTAATAGTTACACTGGCTTCTGCCAAGTATCTAAGCACCTCTGATTTGACTGCAGGGTATTGGCAGATCAAGTTATCAGAGAATGCTAAAGCAAAAACTGCATTTTCTACCATATGAGGGCATTATTAATTCACTGTTATGGTCTTTGGTTTGAAAAATGTACCTGCCACTATCCAGAGGCTGGTGAATACTCTCCTCCAAGGTTTGGAAGCTTTTAGTGCAACATACTTGATGACATTGCTGTATTGAGCTCTGCCTGGGATGACCACCTTGCCCACCTATGGAAAGTTTTGGAGGCCCTGCAAAAGGCAAGCCTAACTATCAAGGCTTCAAAGTGCCAGATAGGGCATGGAAAAGTGGTTTATTTGGGCCACCTGGTAGGTGGAGAACAAATTGAACCACTACAGGAGAAAATCCAGACAATTATTGATTGGGCTTCCTCTACTACACAGACCCAGGTCAGAGTCCTCTTAGGTCCCACTGGTTATTACAGGAGGTTCATTAAGAACTATGGCTCTATTGTTGCCCCTCTTAATGACCTCACCTCTAAGACAATGCCTAAAAATGTATTGTGGACAGCCAGCTGTCAGAAAGCTTTTGAGGAGCTTAAGTAGGCTATGTGCACTGCACCTGCCCTAAAAGGCCCAAACTACTCCAAAACATTAAGGGGCATATTTATACTCCGTCTGCACCGATTGTGAGTAAAAAAAATTGACGCACAATCAGCGCAAACGTTGCCCCGTATTTAAACTTTGATGCCCGAGCCCGCGGACGACAAAATTCCGCCATGTGCGTACTTTTTCGGATGCGGCAACCCACCTTGCGTTAATTATATGTAAGGTAGGTGTTACCGTCCAAAAAATGGCTTAAACGGCCGTGCATCGTATTTATGCTTTCAGGCAAACATGACGCACGGCCAAGAGGCGGAGCCAGAAAATGACGCACAGCCCGATTTGCGTAAAAAATTGACGCCTGGGTCAGGGCAGGCGTTAAAATGGGACAAACACACCTGTATTTAATCAGAACACAGAACAAACAGCAGAGCAGCAGAGCAGCAACAGGGAGCCATGGAGGTGATTCTAATCCAGCGTGCACGCAGATGCAGAGCCCAGCAGCACCAACAGCAGCTACAACAACACCAGCAGGGACCCCAAAGGCAGCGCAGAAGGCAGGAGAGAATATTCTGCCCTAGAACCACCCTTCAGGGCCTCAGGGAACACAACATCATCCAGAGGTACCGGTTGAACTGGTAGGCCATTCAGCAGCTGCTGCGCAACATTGAACCGCAGTTGGCCCCCACCATCCCAACAGAAACCAAGCTGCTTGCCGTACTTCACATGCTGGCAAGTGGCTCTTTCCAAACAACTGGTGCCCTGGTTGGCGGAATATCACAACCATCATTCTCCGCCTTTTTGCCCAAAGTACTGGATGCCATCATTGGACTTACACCTGCCACATCCGCTTTCCTAACACACTGCAGAAGCAGCAGGAAACAAAACAGGGGTTCTACCTCATCAGTGGCTTCCCACACGTCCTTGGTGCAATCGACTGCACACATGTACGCCTTGTGCCACCTGCTGCAACTGAACACCTCTACCGCAACAGGAAGCACACACATTCCATCAACGTGCAGGCCATAGTCGATCACCAGGGATTGATCACCAACATTGTGGCTAAATATCCTGGGAGTGTACATGACTCATACATCTTCCGTCACTGCACCATCAATGAACACTTCCAGGATGGACGGTATGGCAATGGACTACTTGCTGGTAAGTACAAAAACCTACTTATATAAACACACTGCACAGCAACCCTCTAGGACACAAAACACATACACCATAACAGCAACATGTGAACAGGAACATACTGAGGTCGTGATATCGCTAGACATGTTTCTTAGCTCACCATTGAACCTGTCACACATCGGAAATTACTGTACAGCCTAATGTTAAGACGTCAAAGATCACAACGTGTGGAGTGGGTTGCCCAAATGCCACCTTGCAAAATGTAAGTGTCCCAATGATAAACATACAGTGAGGTCCCCCCTCGTATTTCTTTGTTAGATAACAAATTTCACACAGTTAATCAGTTATAGCGATCAAACAGGTCAAAATTCAACAAATTTCACACAGTTAATCAGTTATAGCGATCAAACAGGTCAAAATTCAAGTGAGTAACCTTACTCACTTGAATTTTGACCTGTTTGATCGCTATAACTGATTAACTGTGTGAAATTTGTTATCTAACAAAGAAATACGAGGGGGGACCTTACTGTATGTTTATCATTTGTTTGGGTTTCTTTGAACCTTTAAGGGAAGGGTGTTTTCCCTAGTGTAGGCAACCCCTAATGAGATTTGTGGCCAATTAGCTTCCTGAGCGCCATCAGTCCCTTATCTATACACCCAAATTGTTTTCTCAAGTGTCCCAATGACCCTTACATTAATCTATTGCCTAAGTCTAAAGGTATGGGATGTCCAGGGTACATTGATATGAACGTGTTAACAACACTGTCAATTTTAATTGTGCATGGAACTATCATCTCACCCCCAGTGAAGACACACGGGCACCTGTATCACAAGTCACAATGCTAGGGAGGGCACACTGTACTGCAAATCCCAAAACATACTGCTGATAAACGGTTAGCAGACAAACACTCATTCAGCCAAGGAAACAACACAATGCAGATGGTACATCCTACAAGCATAGGATGCCACATTATTACACAAAAGAGTCACAGACAACACAAGACAACTACTGCCATGAAAAGTAATTTCAATAGTGCCAGCTACATCTACATGATCCCAATCATTTTCTCTTGCCGCTGATCAGGGTTATGGCATCCAGCCATGGATTATGACACCATTTGGCAACCCAAGTACTGCTGCAGAGCGTGCCTACAACTACGCCCATAGGAGGACACGCAGCATTGTCGAGCGGACCTTCGGCATCCTCAAGTCAAGGTTCCGGTGCCTCGACATCACTGGTAGTAGCCTCCTATATTCCCCAGAGATGGTCTGTAGGATCATCCTAACATGTGCAATATTGCACAACATTTCCATCAAAAGAAATATTCTCCTCCTGGAACCAAAGCCACACATGCCTGAAGAGGAGGAAGAGGAGGATGCTGGCCTGCAACATGACGGGGAACTACAGAACACGGCCGCTGGTATACGCAGACGGCAACAGACCGTCAACAATTTCTTTTGAATATGATCACCTTCACCACTTTAGTTAACGAATTTAAATAAACACCTATTCTAATCACCATATCATGGTCTGGCTATTCCTTTTTGCACACCTTCATCTCTACTTATCAGAATAAGAGTGTTGCCTCATGGAGCATTGCTGAGATACTGAGTAGGACACAGAACATCCCAGAGCTAATGTGATGCCTAACATACACTGGTCACATACACACACACTCTTAATGACATATATCATGTACATTTCTCCTTTGAAGGCCAATAGCAGAGGACCACATCTATTTCACACATACATGTTGAAATCAAGGTCCAACACAGCATATGGCACACAACTAAGACACCATCACTCAATAAGGGGAAAACAAGCCTCATACATGAGGCAGTCAACATGCTTTGGCATCAGTAACAGGAATGCCTGACCAGACCCTTGACAGCAGTAAGTCCAACTACATCCAATATTTACAAGGAATATCTGTGACCAGAGTCCCATAGAAGCAGAACAGAGACAGCACAAGTGCAACACATATGAGCAGCATTGCACACATGACATTCAATGTACATGTCAGCCCATTTCCTAACTCCTGACACACCCATGCACCTGGTCACAACCCACCTGTCGGAAGAGGTCCCTGGAATACTAAGATGTGTACCCTGATATTCCCTCCTCTACACACACAGACCAACATTAACCAGTGTGATACACCCTTTCCTATGGTATGCCATTGTCATAGAACATCTGACTGCAAGGACGTCAGGTCAATTTATACACTGTCTTCTAGTTTCAAATCCCTGTTAGCACATGTAGATTGCTTCCCCTGTGAAAATGTCTGTTGGCCCTTAGAATGCAAGTCTCACCTACAGGACTGGTGAGAAACAGATGCAGCCCACACCTGTGATCACCTCCATGCACACCACCCATTTAAAAAAGCACTGCCCCTGCTGATGCCTGGAACAGCAGAGGAGTTGCCATTATGTCAAATACACCGTTAAGCATTGATACTAATTAAGCCGTGTAACACAGCCACTGGGTTCATTTGTTACCTTCAAAAACACAGGACATACACAGTTTTACATGTCAACTGTCTAGTTTGTCCTCCAAACAGTCTTAGTCAGACCACTGATTATGTAACTTGTCAAGTAGCTGGATCTTGAATCACCTTGTATTCTGTCAGCCTGACTGGCAACTGTCTGTGCGTCACACTAAAGTATCCCTGTGTCTACATATGTACCACACTTGCGTTAGCAAACCTCTCATTCATCAGGGGGTATTGGGCATGGGCTTCTTCAATGCATACACAAATACATTGTATAGCATCATCTGCCTTTTAACTGTACCATTTGAGTTACATCCTCTTGGAAAAACAAAATTAATGGCCCATCCCTTGTCTGGGTTGCATTTATGCATGAATGACAAAGTGTGACATTGTCCAAGGGCCGTAGGCAGGGATTGGGTACGGGGCTTTCAGCACAACCAGCAACCTCTGAAAATGTCCATGAAAAATACACAAATGTCAGGACCATGACAGTTCACACACAGAATCACAGTGCGCACAACATAGTGATGGGCTGTGTGTGGTGAATAGCTGCGAGAACAATCAGCACAGAGGCTATGATGTTCCCAGATGCAGTGGGAAGTGCAGAGGCCAACCTGTGTACAAATGTTGCAATAACATCTGCCGGAACATGACACCTGAGACATTATCTCACTCAGCACACCAAGGTTGCCCTGTTGACTGTCTCATTACACGTCTTTAGTAACAGGGTGGGACCATCCACATGTTGGTTCACATGTCCACATCCACTTTACTCACATTGATCAACCAAGGATACTCAGTAGATACAGGAATAGCTGCCACTGACTCATGATGAGTCCTGGACTGAACTGTGACAAATTACACCCCAAAAAATATACATGATCATCATTGGACCACACACATGAACATGACACCTATGTGCAATTGATCACTGGAAATAACGTGATGTCTTGTATGCTGGTCCACCACAGCCACTTGATAGTTGGTGCTCACTTCTATGGCCTCAACTGTGGCGTCATCATACATTTGAGATTCACCCTTGTCTGTCTGTGCAAACAACATGGTACCCACTTCCTCAATGCATGTGTATGGCTCACTGTGGGATTTACCAAGTAGTGCCTAGGAAGCTCTTACCAATACTGTAGGACATAGGATGTAGAAAATGTGGACCATTGACATGAACAAGCGTCTGCCATTCATCTGGTGCATGCTATGCCACATGTGGTGTCTACGTGACCCTAAAACTTGGAAGTCCACTTTACGGGTGTTGTTACATGTATGACTAACACATGCCCTCGCTCATTTCCAATATAACTTGCATCTAAGGATTGAACACATGGACGTCACATTCATACAAGCATATGTACAAATATGCTTCATATGATACACACACACTTGGTCAACAAATACATTAGTTGCCAAAGCACACAATTTGAGCCAGAGGCATTTAGGTATTGTACATATGTGCGTCACATTGCTATCCTCTGCTTATGCCAAACATGCACAATTTGTGCAACACATATATGTAGGCCACACTCATGACCAACTATTGCGTCAGCCAACCGTAAAAATACAGTGAAGGGAGTAGCCGATCATGGTCCACTGCAGTATGATATCACACATGTGAACATACACCATCAACACCATACTGTCTTCAATCAGCCTATCTCTGATGTGTCCCAAATGTAACATAACCAAAAAACAAGTAAAATTGCCCAAAACCAGTTAATGCTCTGCAATTTTGACGTCCCTAGCGTTATGCGTCATTTTTTGACTAACAAAACTGTATTTGCGTCATTTTTTTGGGACGCACAGGAGTGAAATTTAGCCAGCATCCAGATATTTGTACAGGCCATGTACTATTATGTGGATGCGGGCTAATTTTCACTTCTGTGCGTAAAAAAAATGACGCAAATACAGTTTTGGTAAACAAAAAATGACGCATAACGCGAAAAAGGCAGGACTTTTCATACAGGAAGTGATGTAATAGGATATCCTGTTTACAGATCATGTACAGTGGTTGTACTTTCACTTTCACTTTGCAGTCTATGATCCTTCTAGACTGTGTGGCTGTGTAGAGAGTGTTGTCCTGAGAATTTGTGCTGTTTTTGTCCTGTGTGCTATCTATATTGTCAATTTGTGAAATAAATATTGTTGCTGTATACTGTACTACTGTGTTTTGTCTACATTTGTCCATTTATCTTGTGTTTTTGTTGTTTGTGGGAGTCTGTTGTGGGTAGTGTTAGTTTGTCGATAGTTGGGCTCTTTTAGTGGCTAGGTTTACTTTTCATCTGTCTTTCTACCCCTACTTTCCCCCTTTTCCCCTTTCTATTTCTTTTACCCCTATTCCCTTCCACTCCCAAGTATGTCTGGTAGGCCACGTATTGGCAGGATGGGGTAAGAGGAGTTGGATTGGTTCATCTGGCTTGTGACGCATTTCTTGCCGCTAATGATCCAGGCAGGGGGCGGGGTGATACAGGGGTATCCAACAGAGGCGTGCAGAATCCGGTGGCGAAAGGTGCTGCATCACCTGCAGCGTGTGTATGCCAGCCAGAGGAGTGACCACCAGCTGAAGCACCGGTGGGCTGATCTCATCACCAGGGAGCAGGATCTCTTGGACCCCCTGGGAAATATAAAGGGTTCATTGATGCACTATGGCAAGGATCACAATTGCTAGCTGTCAAGTAGCACGTGCTCAGCAAACTTACAGGTTACTTTTCCATGAAGGAAATTGGTGCGGCCTTTTTGTCAGAAAAGCTAACAAAATAGGAGCCAATCATGTCTATATGGGGTACTATTGACAGAGAAGTACAGATGTACCAACATTTAGGCCAACTTTGTTGACGCAATTGCTAGACTGACTTTAGAATCACTACATGATGCAGAAAATGAGTGCTGCCTTCACGTCAATTGATAATAGCAAAGTGGCTCAGACATATGTCTCATGTGAGTCTGGTGAGTGTGGAAGAAAAGCGTTCACGGAAGTACTATGAATGTGTGGGATTATTGTGTTCCTTGATCTTTTTGGATACATGTCAGTTCTGGATTTGAAAACATCGTGAAAAGGTGCAAGGTGCCCTCAGCTAACATCTTAGAAAGTTTGTTGTAGTTAGTTGTGCCACAATCCAAATATGGATGGCAGTCCAAGTGTATGCACATGGCTTCACATCTCCATGGTTGGTGCAAATCACCATAGCTGGGTCACATCAATTGAATCAACTGTAACAACAGGATGGCTTACAAAAGTCCCTGCCCCTCCCTCTGTACATTGGACCTATGTGTAATAAATGTGTCATGGCCACAAGGCATGTTTGACTGGTAATGCAGTCCTCAAGTAACCAGGCTTTGGATGTCTCTCTTGGATGTACACGATGAGACGATTACACTCCATATTTTTTTCTGCTCACCAATTACGGGGCATGTTTGCAACCACATGATAGTTAGGGCCAATGTATGTGTGCAGATATGTGTGTAACTGTCACAGGTGACCCATGCTATGTACAAGTTGGCCGTGATATATCAGATCCAGTACCATCATGTCTGAATGGCTGCCATTTTCCTATTCAGCCTACACATTGAATTTGTTTATGAAATTGTTGCGCTGTGCACAGATTTTGAGCACATTTCTTCCTTCCATACCTTACAGGTGGACCGGCACCCTACACTGTGGGAGAGGTGGCGACATTTGAGGACCCGACCACTCCAGTAAGTGTTGATATGTCTGTTATGTGTTGTGTTTGCTGGTTATGGACTCGTGTGAGTTGGACGCATAGCAAGGTGTGATGCGCTGGGCAAGCTTTTCTCTTGTTCCATGAGTGGGAATTCAGTTTCTCACATGTTTTGAGTTGGCCAATGCGTATCCAATGGTATCATGTAGCCATTCCTGTAGGCCCCACTGTGAGTACAGGGGTTAGTCATGTGTATGACACTTGTATCACCAAGAGTCGCACTGGAAGTCAGCCCCGATTTAGTCAGCCTGTCAGACCTACATTCTCTAAGATTGGTACAGCAAATTGCTTTCCAATAGACATCTGCTTCCCTATTTACCTATGTAATTTTGAACCAGTAGGTAGAACCTCCTAGCAGCATGTACTTCCACATGTAGTGCTACAAGTATGTGGAACTTGAGTGCAATGGCCTAGGTGTGCATGCAATTCATGATCATGGGTGTTCTATCAACTCTGTGTCTGATGTAAGTCAGGACTCACTGGAAGTATATGTTGTGTACCAAGTTCTGCATTTCCTGACATGTCTGACCCTATGAGTGCTCTAGGGTTTGCTGATTCCTAATTGTAGATAAACCTTACCTGTGGTGTGTCTGTAGAGACAAACATGTGTGGAGTTTTCTATACACTCCTCGGTGAACATGTTGTTTATCTACACCCCCCCCCAAACACGGGCATAGGTTTGTGAATGGGGTACCTAGTACTGATGCTACCAGTATGTTACACATACATGTGAATAAGTGACGGGTTGGTTGCAAACTAGTAAACACACTCAGGTTTGGCACTTGGTACTATACTGGCAAGTCCAGTTACAACTTGCAGACCATGTGGCTTTAGTTTTGCTTTCCGTACACTGACATTTGTAGCACAGGTCTTGGCGGAGGATATGCAGCATGATTCTTAGCTGATAACTGGCAGAACTCAGATTGCAAGTCAAAGCCAGTTGTTACCCATCTTGTAGGTTATGGATGTGCTATTTGTGATGTGACCTATGTAGTCTGGCCTGCCATGTACTTCCTCAGGGACATTCAGTGATCTGTATTGTGATATGAGCTGTTACAAGTACAGTAGATGTATTGTCTGATTAACTTGCTGTGCCATTTCACACAATTCAGTTACTAATGTAGAATATCTGCATTTGTCTTCACAGCTATAAACATGACTCCAGACCAGGTCCGTGAATTTCAGCGCCGGGCCATGCGATACCAGCACATCCTGCTGGTGGAGTCGGGGTTCCGGAGGATGGCCCGGCGATATCACCATGAACGGGCCTCCGGGACATGGAGAGCCTTCCCACAGGGTGGGCCTACTTTGCCCACCACAGCCACCACCAGCACAACCAACAATTGGAGCCAGGTGGCCCCACCCACAGCTGCCACTGTTGGTGTTGGTGTTGGTGTTGGTGTTGGTCCGACATCTGCTGGTCTTCCAGGCCCCATCATTGTCACTGGTGCAGGACAGCCCACTAGGCCTGGCACCACACCCACACAGACCTCCTCCACCGGTACCCAGACTGCCACTGCTCCATCTGTTGACCCTGCAGCCTTCAACCGAATGGATCGTAAGATGGACAAAGTGCTGCATAAGTTGAGCCACCTGAGCCGGGATGTGCGCCACATTAACCGGCTTGTTAAGTTCATTAAGAGGACCCTCCGGAGGGCCAACCTCTAGACTTTTTGCTATGGACATGATTCCCTCCCCTCCCTCCTCTTTCCTTGTTCTTATAGTTAGTGGGCTTAGGGGGCTTAGTTTTAGGTTAGTATAGGCTGTTAGTTTAGTGGGTGGGGGGTCCTGCTTGTTTCTATTTTTACTTATTACATGTGTGGGTGGGGGGCTATGTTTGGGTTCTTGTGTGTTTAAAAAAAAAAACATAAATAAATAAATACCAACAAATTACAAAAAAAATATAGATTTGTATAGAATAGTATAGTATGTGTTTAGGTTAGTATGTGTTGTCCTCCATGTGTCCCGTCTCATAAAGAGGGTGGGGGGTAGATGTTTAGAATGTTTCGTTACATGTGATAAGTAAGTGTAGCTTAGGTTAGTTAGGGACAGTTGTGGGTAATGAGTAGTCAGGGTAGATTAGGGTAGGTAAGATTTTTCCCTCAGTTTCCTCATCTGTGATTAGCATTTAATAACTATTTGGTTAACCCTTAATTGTATGTGTGAATGGTACTTGATCGTGGGTTTGGATTCAGTGTACATCAATTTTGTACTATAACATCTGTGTCCTATGCTACAAACAAATCCCAACTGAGCTGTACAATTGGCAGCTAGCCCAGAGCTACCTTCCAAAGTGTCGACCATTCGTTGCAACACCATTCACAGTTAATATGGATCCCAATGTGTTTCTGTTGATAAGTGTGTTTTGAAAGTTACAAACAGTGCTTCCAGACTTGGTTTTGGGGAAACAGTTTTAGGTCTGACTGCAGTGTGATGATCATGCACACCCTTATAAGATGATTTCTCATTGTCAATCTTGTATTTTTGTCTTCATGACCCTCATACATTATTTGTGACACAGTTCGGCATGATTACATATTTGTATGTTAACTCAGACACCTCATTTATGCAGTTTTTTTAGTGTTAAGTTAGATCAGTGTGGCATGTTCATTGTGTTATTTTTGCATGTTGACAACATTTTGCGGCCACTATTTGATGACTTAGTTATCCCCTGAGGAAGCATTCTTCTGTCCAGCACAGCATGGTGGTGTATGGTTTCTCACTTCATCAGATTTGTCCCTCAGGATGGGCAGAGTATGATGCAATCATGGGCACTGTGCAGAATTCTCTGACTACATATTTTCAGGACGGTTGTACTAACAAGCTACGTAATTTGACAGTAGGCACATTTCAGTTATCTACTGCACAGTTGATATGTCACATTACCCAGAGACATACATCTTGTGTAAGTGCTATTTATTGAAACGTGCTGTAGTGCTATCTGTACATTGTCCATTATTGTGAGTCCATTATAGTGACATCTTACATTGTGATCTAACACAAGGGGTTACGGAAATGCTTTTGACATGCTGGGGTTGATGTTTCAGATAGTGCAGAGGGACAGGATTTGGCAATGAGTAGGAGAGAGACAATCACTGGGCTGGGTGACAAGATATACAGTGGTTTGCAGAACAGTGCTTGAGTAAAGTTGTAGCAAGACTGGCAAGTTACAAAGCGCAGGACCTTGGTAAATGTGGGCCATGTGGCAGGGACTAGTGCTTCTGAGTCATTTTCCTTGTGAAAGTGATCTGTTCCATGTCTTCTTCTTCTGATGTGTGTGTTGCCTGCTTTGTCCTTGTTGTTGTTGGTTGTGAAGGGGCAACACACACCTCAGTGTTAGAAGACGTGGAGTCAGATATCCTGGTTGCTGCTCCCTGTGAAGGTCTTGAGGGCAGTACTGCAGCAAGGAGGGTCTGCTGGTTCTTGAGAATAGCAGCCACATCACAATGGTAGGCAGCCAGGTCGGCCCTGAGGGAGTCATGATTGCATTTGTGCATGCAGTGGAAGGTTTGGGGTGCGAGGTGTTGTGGCAACTCCCTTACTGCAGTGGTGAATTCCTTGACAGTTTCTTGTAGTCCTTGCAGGATGGATGTTAGGGCTTGCATAGCTGCTGCCTGATCTGCAGATGACATCATGCACAAACGCATCCCCTCAAGGCTGGCTGCTATAGTTTGCGAACCTCCTTGGCCAGCTCCCGCTGTACTCCAACTACAGTTCTCTCAAAGCTGGTGCCAGTGTCATCTGAGTCCTCAGCTGTATTGGAGCTGGCAGGTCTTACAATTGGGGTGGAGGGTGGATCCTCTGCGATGGCTGCTTGTTCTGTGCTCCTCCTTGTGACTGAAGGTGGGGTCTGGAGGGTGTCAAGGACCTTTTGGATAGTCTCCTGGGGAATGTTTATCGGCTCAACATCCATGTCATCAGGGAAATCTGGGACAGGCATATCGGCAGGAGATCCATCTTCCTCTGCAATGAAACAGGGTACAATTAGTGTGTCTGTGTTGTGGCAATTTTGATGTGACGTGCCTGCCTTTTGATGAATTCACTTTCTGGTCTTGTTTTGTGTTAATTTCTCCAGTCCTTCAGATGGGCATTCTTCCAGGCCTATGGCCCACCTGTGTGTCACATGTATGTTATTGAGTTATCAGACTTGTCAGCCTCATTGCCTCTAGGTGTTGGTTTATGCCAAATAGAGAATTGCCCCCTTCTTTTCCTACTCAAGTTTCCGTCTACATCCATTCTCATGGTGAGACCTTTCACTGGCTGTGGGTGTACTGATGACCCTGGCAGCACACTTAACAATCTGGACCTGCCCCAATATCTGTTCTTTCACATCCACTTAAATGTAATTGACATGTGGCATATCCTATGCATGGCAATGTTATGATCCGATATGGATGTTGACATTGGTAATGTCCTGCTGATGTTGGGGAATGTGTGTTACATTGGATTGCCCTGATAATCGTATTAGTGTCCTATTTCCTCCTCTGACTGTGCAGGTGTATTTCAGTGACCAGTTACATGTGTCCCCCCCTCAATGTTGTTGTCTGAGCAGTATGACATTTGGGATGTTGCATTGTTACCCAGGCACATAATGGACCCTGACATATGCAGCATGGGTGTGTCCTTAGTGCTGTGTAACTCCTATTGTTGTTTACATTGGCTGATGTTTGTGACAGCTAGGACATTGACATTTGAGAGTACTGGGGCCTTTGTCTTGTTTCTGGGGATTGTTTAAGTTGTCATCCTCACCCCCTAATTTAGGTGTGTATAATCCATGGGGAGGTTACTGCCATTGGCTACTTGAGCTGCACACAGAGTGGAGGTGGTAGTGGCAACTGTTGTCGCAGTTACATTCCAGTTGTCGGTATGGCTAGAGGTTGTTAATAGGGCCCTAGTTAATGTAGGGGGTATGGTGGCTGACGTGTGCCGGGATGTCAGTTTGATGTGGCCTTCCCTCCTGGAGTGGCATTCCCTTTGCTCCATCGTTGGCATGACAGCATGCCCCCATGGGACTGTTGTTGGTGTTGTGTAATGGTGTGCCCCAGGTCGTCTCAGAATGGGCCATGCCCCCATGCCGTGCCCCTTTACCCATGCCACTCCATGTATTAGATGACTTCCATGCATTTAGTGGTCGGTATCCCACCCCCTGCTCACAGTTGACATTAGTGCATTTTAGTTTCCCAAGCAACTTACTCTGCATATGCGTTGACTCCTGGTAGTCTGCGCTGTCCTGTCCTTGAATCCCTGTGACGATCTCCTCAGGGATGACGGCTGCGACCATCTCCTCCATGTGGTCCAGGGCCTCCTGGTGTGCTGGACTCCCCCCTTCAGTCTGCAGTGCTGCCTTCCTGTTCCTGGCCATCTTTTCCTTGGTCCTGCGCTTGCAGTCATGCCAGCGTTTCTAGCACTCGATGACTGTTCTGCGTACTTCAGCCACACTGTTAATCTTGTCGACAATTTGTTGCCATATAGCCTCTCTCCTACTGATTGGGAACTTTGATGTGACAAACAGCTGGTGCTGGTGTTCCGTCACCTCTTTCACCAGAATTTCCTGCTCCTCTGCACTAAAGCGACACTTTCTTTTCTTCTTAAAAGTGCCCTGGTTCTTGTGTGGGTCCTCCTGGCTGTTTCCTGGTCTGCTGTCATCTTCCTGGGGTCTGTAGTGGTATCTGGGATCCATTTTGGCTCTCCTCTGGTGTAATGGCGGTGTTCACATTTTTTTTTAACGCTATTGCATAAAAAAACAGCGCATATCCGGTTTGCGGGGTCGTAAATCGACCCAAAGTCATTTCCGACGCGTTAATTGTCGTTTTGCTTTACGACTTGACGCTGCGGTGTGTGTAAAAAATAATGACTCCCAACTGTGGTTTGCGCGGACGTGTGTCAAAGTATTAGGGGTGGTGATGGACAGGCAAGTGGTCACTCCCCTTTCCTTTGTCCAGTTTTGTGCCAGGGCAGGGACTGGGGGTTCCTGAACTGGTGTAAACATTATTACCCAGGGAGGGCACCAAATGTGCCCTTGAAAGCTTTTCCCTTGGCTTGGAGAGGCTACCCCTCCCAAGCCTGTAACACTGATTTCCACAGGGAGAGGGTGTCACACCCCTCTCTACCAAAGGAAATCCTTTGTTCTGCCTTCCCGGGCTTGAGCTTCTCAAGCAACAGGAGGGGGTAAACCTGTGGCAGCGGGGGCTGCCTCACAAACCTCAGAAGGCTGAAATGGCAATACTCAGGGTCCTCTAAGGAGCCCCCATAGTGCATGGAATCATACAACCAATGCTTGCAAAAGCCTTGGGGTATGATTCCAACATGTTTGATACCAAACATGCCTATGTTCAGAGTTACCATTATGTCCCCCAATCACGAAGTCTAGGAAAATGGTCCTGGAGGTCGTGGGGGCATGTCTGCTAGTGCAGGGGTGCCATCACACACAGGTACTCTACACCCTGCTGTCAGGGCTGGAGGGCTTGCTATAGGGGTGACTTATAAGTGGCCTGGTGCAGTGTAAATGCAGTGAAAGGGTGAATGCACCTTATCATACAGGCTGCAATGGCAGTCCTGTAGAAGCCTTTGTGTGGGCTCTCTATGGGTGGCAAAAGATATGCTGCAGCCCATAGGGATCCCCTTGAAGTCCAATGCCTTGGGTACCTACTCACCACATACTAGGGACGTATAAGGGGGCACCAGTATGCACATTTTGGGTGAAATATTGGGTTACCAGTATGCAGTGCCAAAATGTAGAGGAGAGAGAGCATAATCACTGGTGTCCTAGTTAGCAGGATCCCAGTGAACACAGTCAAGCTAACTGATATCAGGCAGAAAATGGGTGACTTAGCAAACCGCCACAATTTCCGGGGTGGTACCAATGCCATCAAAAGCCTGGCGGAAACACTGCACAGACAATGAAAGACTCACCATCTGAGACACAGAGAAGATCTCCGCCGCCATGAAACCAGAACTTCAAGTCTTCCCAATGCTCTTCTACACCATGGTCCACCAGGAGCACCAAGGCCAGCGAAGATGACAATGGTGAGTACAGCCACCTAGCACACAAGGGAGGGAGGAAGGAAAAGGAGAGTGACACACACACACACACACGCACAACACATACCATTCACACACACCATACACACAACCAGCTGCATAGTAAAACCAATGTCACCGGAGCCATGTCTAATCAAAACAAGCACCACATTGAGCTGTAACTGATACTGTAATATGATGCCAACAGCCACCATATTGTCCATCTGATAACAAAAACAGGCATCAATTTCTAGAAATGTTCTATGGCCAGTCCAAAGTACAAAAGGCCCACATGTCCACAAGGCACAGCCCAAGCCCCAACTTGATTCATGACAGTATCCAGACTCCACAGTGCATGGGCATCATGTTGGAAACAGGCAATCACCTCAGGGGGAGGGGGGGGGGGGCACCTCAGCTGAAGTGGGGAACATGCCCACTGGTTCTGGGGGGGGCTCCTTGTCCAATTGTCCCTGGTGGACAGTGTAAGGCCACAGTCCCTGAAGTGGGTAACATACCCACTCTTCTAAAGGGGGCTCCTTGCCCAATTGTCCCTGGTGGGGAGTGTAAGGCCACAGTCTCTGAAGTGGGGAACATGCCCACTGGTTCTGGAGGGGGCTCCTTGCCCAATTGTCGCTAGTGGAGGGTTTAAGGCTACAGTCCCTGAAGTGGGGAACATGCCCACTGGTTCTGGAGGGAGCTCTTTGCCCAATTGTCGCTGGTGGGGAGTGTAAGGCTACAGTCTCTGAAGTGGGGGAACATGCCCACTGGTTCTGGAGGGGGGCTCCTTGCCCAATTGTCCCTGGTGGGGAGTGTAAGGCCACAATCTCTGAAGTGAGTAACATGCCTACTGGTTCTGGAGGGGCTCCTTGCCCTATTGTCTCTGGTGGGTGGCCTACATGCCCTCTGCTAGAGGTGAGGGCTCCTTGGCCACTGTTGGTGGAGGTGTGACCCTGGCTACCTCTGCTGGAGGTGAGGGCTCCTTTCTCACTGCTGGTGGAGGTGTGACCCTGGCTGCCTCTGCTGGAGGTGAGGACTCCCTGCTCACTGCTGGTGAAGGTATGACCCTGGCTGCCTCTGCTGGAGGTGAGGGCTCCTTGCTCACTGCTGGTGGAGGGGGCCTTTTGCCTCTCTTTGCTGGTGGAGTGGGATCCTTCCCTTTCTTTGGTAGTGGAGTGGGATCCTCCCCTTTCTTGGGTAGTGGAGTGGGATTCTTCCAATTCTTGCCTCCACGAGTAGGAGGTGTCTCCATTCGTGGAGTCTCATGTCCCGTGGTTTTCATCACCCTAGTACTCCCTTTCTGAGGTGTGCTCACAGTAGGAGTGGCAGCCGTCACACTCTGAGGCACCTTTGTGCCAGTAGCTGAGGAACTGATGGGAGCAGTGGCAAACTGTTTGGCTGAGGTGCTATGCTGGGTCATTGGGACTCTGCTCTCATGGGCATGACTGGGGTGTGGAGGGAGAGGGACAAGGTCAAGATGGGCAAGGAAAAGCTTTTTAGGGACATTGGGGTGGGATGTGTGAGGAGAGATGGGAGTGGAGGTTGAGGGAGTGCTTGTCAGTGGTGTACGTCTGCTGGACTTGGGTGCAGGTGCACGGGCAGTGTGCGTGTGTGAGGTGGATGGCTGTTGGGAGTCTGAGTGTGTGCGTTTGTGTCTCTCAGGGTGGTACACAGGGTGGGAGAGGACAAAGGGGACGTGTGGATGGATGTTGTGAAGGTGTCTGCAAGTGAGGTGTGTGTGCTGCTTGATGTGGTGATGGTGGTGGTGGCTGTTGATGCAGTGCATGCAGGTGTGAATGCGGATGTGACTGTGAAGGAGGAGGAGGAGCAAGAGACAGTGGAGGCAGTGGATGTTGTTGTGTGTGCAACTGTCTGTTGTTTGTGTGAGTACTTGCAGCCTGAAGTGTGCTGCCTGTGTTCAACTGTGCTACTCTTGTCTGATGTTTTGTGTGCATGCTTGTCAGTATGTGTGCATGGGATGGGTTGGGGTAGAGGTGACTGGGACTGAGAAGTGGTAGCTGGAGGGGGACGGTAGGAACAGGGACACTGGCTGCCAGCAGAGAGAAGGTCAGAGCCTGAAACGATCTCTGTAAGGCCGCAAACCCACTGTGGATGCTCTCCAAGTATGTATTGCATTGCTGCATCTGGGATGCCAGCCACTGGATGGCATTCACTGTGGTTAACTGCCCTGCAGAGATGCATCTCAGGAGGTCAATAGCCTCCTCACTCAGGGCAACAGGGCTCAATAGGGCAGGGCCTGAGGTGCCTGGGGCAAAGGAGATGCCCAGCCTCCTGGGTATGCGGGCACAGCCAACTCGTTGGGGTGCTACTGGGAGCGCGGTGCTGATACAGGGAATGGCAGTTGTACCCGTAGCTGGGGTGGTTCTAGAGGTGTCCGCCACCACCAGGGAGCTACCATCGGAGGAGGAATCAGAGTCAGTGTTGTCACCTCCTGTCTGTGCCGTGGTGCTTCCCTCGCCCTCTGTCCTACAAGTCCCCTCAGTATCAGTGGGCTCTGCCTCCTGGGTCCTGTGGGATGCACCTCCCTCAGCCGCCGGTGTTTCTGCTCCTCTGCCAGATGATGCTAATGCACACATGGACAGGATGACTGAAGAAAATAGGTGGGGAGAGAGAGGGAACACTGGGACAATTACAGCACCAACACCACAGACGGCATTCACATTACCACCACATACAGGGATCAGTATTGAGTACTATGCATCGCACTGGCACTCCATTGGCTAGGTACCACAGCAAGATGAGAGCCAACCACAGTCAACTGCATCCATCCTGGGACCCACTAAGCCATGTCTGACATGGAATGCCACCTAGCTAGATTACATGTTTTAGCTGTACACCCATTTACCTTGAGCTGGATCACGCAGCAATGTCTGAGCTGACGTTAAGGGGTACCCACTAACTGTAACCCACCACCAGGATCCCATGGCAGCCAACAAACATGGTTGTCACGCTCACTGTACTCACCCCTTGTGGCTGCGCTGCTGTCCTCAAGCGCTCACCCAGCACTGGGTAGGCCACCACCAGTATGTTGCCCATCAAGGGGGTCAGGTTCTGATGGGTACACCACCCTCGTAGGGAGGCCATCCCCAACTGGACCTCCACAGTCTTCCAGGACCAGCATCTCAGGTCCTCCCACCTTTTACTTCACTGGGTACTCGGCCTGCTGTAGACCCCCACGGTCCGCACGTCCATGGTGATGACACACCACAATTCCTTCTTCTGATGGGCGCTGACCTGCAGGTAATACAGACAGGACAACACAATTAAACATACAATCCAGCCTGTCACACATATGGCTCACAAATACAATTTCCATCCCCAATGGCACCCACATCACTCGGCGCCCACCATGTACACCACCACCAGACATCCCCCCAATTGACACACTGCTAGCACACACATCTCCATGCAACTTTGTCACATACATCTTGCCCATGGTGTACTCACCTGTTGGTCTGGAGGCCCATACACTGTCCATACAGGGGTAGGACCCCATCCACCAGGCACTCCAACTCCTCCGAAGTGAAGGAAGGGGCCCTTTCCCCGGTAAAACGGGCCATAGCAGGATCTAGACACAGGTCACAGCAGCACACACAATGTAGGTGTAGTCTTGTGGAAATTCAGGAATCAGGTGAGGGTTTTAGACAGAAAATGGTGGTCACGTCTGCGATGGTGTACAGCATCACCGCCGCCGGTGATCCCTATTGGCCACTGTACTCCGTAGAGCCCCACTTTAGCCAATGAAGAGTAGCACAGTGGTGCAAGACCGCCTTCCACCATGATGCCCAACACCAGCATAGTTACCTCACTTCACCTATCCCTACATACAGGACAGGCAGTCGCCATTTTATGGTGGTGGGAAACATTCAGAAATTAGAAAATTAGAAACTGCATCATTGCTGTAAATTACACATACATTGCCATTCACACTGTATCATCACATAAATGCTCTGTGTACACTAAGGTGGTGGTTCCATTGTTAAATTTGTGACACCCTACTCACTTTTGATTCCCTTAGATACCTACCTCTGTTGGGGGAGGAGACAAGACCCTGTGTACAGACCCCTTGTGGACTTGGCTTCACTGGAGGATAGGCACATAATACTCACGTATAGACTGGTCAGGGCCACAATCGCAGAGTTGTGTGCACAATTGGAGCCTGATCTGATATCAGCTATATGTCATCCCACTGGGATCCCCCCCTTTGTGCAAGTTTTATCAATGTTCTACTTCCTGGCAACTGATTCTTTCCAAGTGACAGTGGGCTTGGCAGCAGGAATGTCACTGCCAATGTTCTCAATCATGCTGGCAAGGGTCTGCCTTGGTCAAACAAATGTGCAGCTACATCGCTTTACCCCAGGTGGAAGATTTGGCCAATGTGAAGGCAGGATTCTATGCAATGGGACATATACCAAATATTATTAGGGTGATTGACGGAACACATATTGCGTTTGTCCCACCCCCATGGGCCAATGAACAGGTATTCGGAAATCGTAATAGTTACCACTCACTCAATGTGCAAATGGTGTGCCTGGATGACCAGGCCATCTCCCACGTCATTACCAAGTATCCTGAGAAGGTATGCCAGATAGTAGTGGCATGATGCATGTTGCACAACCTGGCCCTCAGATGACATATGCCTTATCTGCAGGAGGAGGAGATTGGAAATGCCACTGTGGCAGCAGTGGAACCTGAGGACAGTGAGGATGAGAAAAATGAGGATGTGGGCAACAGAACATCAGTTATACGTCAATACTTCCAATGACACACAGATGAGACAGTGGAACTGCCATTCCTCTGATTATTTATGTTTTCATTGTGGCTATAGAAGGATGGCATTCACTTCCTTTGCATCTCAACTGACTATCATCTATGGCTTCTCATTCTGCAGATGTTGATGTTGTAACAACTGTGTACTGATGTGATGACTACAGTCAGCTGCAGGTCATTATTTGTATGCTATCACAGTGTTCAGGTCATTTACACAAGATGTAACTGTTTTCATGTGAACATTTTCATCAGATAAACACTATCACTCAAGTTGTGTTCAAGGGTGTTTATTGTAGTGCAATTTATAGATGGAAAAGTGCAATGGAATGGGGTGATGGTAGAGGTAAGTCCAGGGTATTGGTCCAGTCTGTTTGTAGCACAAGGCCAGTGTCCAAGGGGCTGTAGGAAGGGGAGCAAAGGCATTTCAAAGTGGACAAGGTGACAGGGTGGGACACAAGGGGCACATTCAGGAGGGTCTCATTTCCTGGCGGTGGCCTTGGTCTTGGCTCGTGTCTATGGCTTCTGTCTGGGTCACAGGGAATGTTTGCGGGGTGGTTCACCTTCTGCAGGCGGTGGGTGTAGGAAAGTACCATCTTTTTTGGCATGTTACACCCATTTTTACCTGTATGTCATCATGTTTTTGCCTGCCTCACTGGGATCCTGCTGGTCAGGACCCCAGTGCTCATACTTTGTGGCCTAATGTGTGTGTTGTCAGTAGTGTTTAACTGTGTCACTGAGGCTCTGCTAACCAGAACCTCAGTGCTTATTCTCTCTCTGCTTTTAAATTTGTCACTATAGACTAGTGACTTCATTTACCAATTTCAACTGGCACAATGGACTGCCCTCATAAGTCGCTAATATATGGTACCTAGGTTCCCAGGGCATTGGGGTTCCAGGAGATCCATATGGGCTGCATCATTTCTTTTGACACCCATAAGGAGCTCAGACAAACCCTTTCACAGGACTGCCACTGCAGCCTGCATGAACTAGTGCACAAACTATTTCACAGCCATTTTCACTGCACTTAACTTATAAGTCACCTATATGTCTAACCATCATTTACTGAAGGCTAGGCGCAAAGTTACTAAGTGAGAGGGCACCCTTGCACTAGCAAAGGTGCCCCCATGCAGTCCAGGGTCAATTCCCCAGACCTTGTGAGTGGGGGGCACCATTACATGCGTGCACTACATATAACTCAATACCTATATGTAGCTTCACAATGGTAACCCCGAATATGGCTATGTAAGGTGTCTAAGATCATGGAATTGTCCCCCATTCCAAATCTGGTATTGGGGAGCCAATTCTATGCATCCGGGGGACTCCTTCATGGACCCACAGTGCTGCCAAACCAACTCTCTGAGGCTTGCACAGCAGCTAGAGCTGCTGCCACCTATCGTGGTGAGTGCAGGAAGAGGAGCAGTAACAGTGAGTGAAGGTGCAGTGCATAAGGGTGTGGATGTAGAGGGAACAGACAGGGAGGCGGAAGAGGTGGGCACACTGAGGGAAGTGGACGTTTTTGTGTGTGCAGGTGTCTGTTGGCTGTATGAATGCTTGAGGTGGGAGATGTGGTGCTTGTGTTTGGAAGTGTGCTTCTTGTGTGTTGGTGTGCCTGTAAGCGGGTCTGATTGTGTGATTTGGATGGGTGAAGGGAGTGGGGTTCTGGAAGGGGTAGAGGAGGTTGGAGGGGGAACAGAATGGCCGGGGAAACTGACTGCCATCCAAGAGGAGGCCAGAGCCTGAAAAGATCTCTGTAGGGCAGACACGGCACAGTGAATGCCATCCAGATAGGCATTGGTCTGCTGCACCTCAGATGCCAGACCCTGGATGGCATTGATGATGGTTGTCTGTCCTACAGAGATGGTTCTCAGGAGGTCAATAGCCTCCTCTGTGAGGGCAGCAGGGCTGACTGGGGCAGGGGAGGAGGTGCCTGGGGCGAAGGAGACGCCCACCTTTCTGGGTGGCAGGGCACGGGCAACTCAGTGGGGAGCAGAAGGGAGGGCGCTGATGGTATGGGTGGTGGCGGAAGATCTCACGGTAGTGGTGTGTCCACTAGGGTCCGCCACCGCCGGAGGACCCCAATCGGAGGAGGTCTGAGAGTCACTACTTCCTGTGTAGTAGCCTCCCCCGTGGAAGTCCCCTCACCCTCCCACCCATTGGTCCCCTGGGCGTCCATTGTCTCTACCTCGGAGGATCCATGGGCCGCTGCCTCCCCACTTGCCGGGTGCCTCAGCTCCCTCATCTGATGTTGATGCTGTACCGAACAAACACAAGAGAACAGTGATGGGGGAGACAAAACAGGAGAGACACTTATAAATAGCTGAATGCTGATACACAATGGCCAGACTTACACCTACCCAGCAGACACACCCAACAGGCAGCACCGTGCACTATGGCCATGAGCATGCCCCTGACTACTGAGCAGTATACTGACCTACACCCATCCCCTGAAATAGTATTGGAGCTGAGATAGGTGATACCTGGTAGGGACACCTCTACACCCTTTGGGGAACAGACAGTAGATGGACACCAGTCAAATCCCCTGCTCTAAGCACCATGAGCCCTATCGCACACACACTCATCCTTCCAGGCTGAAGTATGGTCTGTGAGTACTCACCTCCTTGTGACTACTGTCAGCCTTCAAGCGCCCATCCAGGTCTGGGTACTCCACTGCCAGGATCCTCCGCATGAGGGGGGTCAGTGCCCGACGGGCCCCCCTTCCTGTTGGGAGGACTGCCCCAGCTGGGCCTCAGTGATCTTTCGCGCCCAGCCCGCAGGTCCTCCCACCTCTTTCGACAGTGGGTATTCCACCCGTTGTAGACTCCCAGGGTCCGTACCTCCTCGGCGATGGCATGCCAATGTGCCCTCTTCTGGTGGGCGCTGACCTGGTAGGGTGACACTGAAATGGAACATAGCGGTCAGGAACCTGCACGATGGCAACAGCTGGCAGATTGACAAACATAGGACAGACAGTACTCCCAGACATGCAGGACAGTGGCACGCAGCATTCCATGCACCATGGCCTATCCTGGCTCACAGGAGTACACATCTGTGCAATCCACTCCATCCATTACTGACACCGTGCCCCCCAAACCCGGACTCGCCTGTACCTCTGGCCGGCCGTAGAGTCTGTCGTACAGGGGCAGGACCCCTTCCACTAGTTTCTCCTGTTCTTCCTGGGTGAAGGCCGGGGCCATTTTCCCTGCACCATGTGGAACATCTGTAGCCATAGGCAGGCCACAGCAGTACACAGAGTGGAGTACCTGTCCGCACAAGATGAGGGAGTCAAGTGATCAAACGATGACGAACACGCGTACGTTCCGTGGCGGTATGCACCATCACCGCTTGCGGCGAACTTGATACGCCAGGATTCCCCATTGGCATCCATGTTAGCCAATGAGGGTGCGAACAGCGGTCAACACCACCGTATGCTGTGACGTCAACCGCTAGCGGTATTAGGTCACGTCCACAACGAAGGGGCAGAACTACAGTGGGCAGACATTTTGCCATCACCTACGCATCTTGAAATTCATAATACTCACAATGCTGGGCCTACTAGCCATATGAAGCACCTAGGCCTTTATCCATTGCGTATATTATCACACATGATTTACTCTATTCCCCCCTAGTGATGTACATGTACATCTGTCAAGTTGCAGGTATTGTACAGACACTACTATGAACAATGCAATGCATGTATTTAGCAAATATGCCAACGTATGTGTGCACATCACTCCTTTTTCTTACCCCTCATAGGTATCAACCATTGTGGCGAGGAAGGGCACCATCGGTGTACGGACCACTTGTGCATATGGGGACCATGGTGGAGCATCACATCATTATCACTTATAGACTCACAGGTGCAACTATTCAGGACCTATGTACATTACTGGATCCTGCACTGACTCCCGGAAATCGTAATCAGCATGCCATTCCAACTGAGGTGCAGGTGCTCTCCGCACTCCATTTCCTGGCCACAGGCTCATTTCAAGTTACAGTGGGCATGGGTGCTGGTTTCTCAAAGCCAATGTTCAGCCAGGTACTGACAAGGTTTCTGAATGCATTTGTACAACTTCTGCAGTCCTATGTGCGATTCCCCCAAAGTGCTAACCTCCCTGCCATCAAGTCTGACTTCTATGCCTTTGCAAACATTCTCCATGTCATAGGTGCCATCGATGACACCCACATAACTATCATCCCCTCAAGAGTGAGTGAACAGGTGTACAGAAACAGGAAGAACTTTCCCTCCATGAACATCCAATTGGTATGTACTGCAGAACAGTACATTTCCCATGTGAATGCCATGTTTCCGGGTTCAGTCCTTGATTCATTTGTTTTGAGGAACAGTAGTGTGCCACAGAAGATGGAACAACTACAAGAGGACAGAGGGTGAATCATAGGTAAGTTTGCCTGTCACTAACTGACACATTGCAGAAAAACAGCCTGTCTGACTAAGGGACATTACAATGATGACTCTGTATTGACCATTTCTCTAGGTGATTCTGGCTATCCAAATTTGCGTTGGCTCCTGACACCAGTGAGGAATCCCAGGACGGATGCAGAGAGGAAATACAATGAGGCCCATGGACGTACTAGGAGGGTGATAGAGCGTACTATAGGTCTCCTGAAGGCTAGATTCCAGTGTCTACACATCTCTGGGGGGTCCCTGGCCTATGGGCCTGATAAGGTGTGTAGAATAGTGGTGGCCTGCTGAATGCTGCACAACGTGGCTGTGAGACATTCTATCCCCCTTCTGGAGATGGAGGGTGCTATAGGTCCTGATCAGTTACCTCAGAGAGGTGAGGAGAGTGATGGTGAGGATGAGGAAGGGGAAGATGTAATTCCAGGAACCAACTGATACAACTCTACTTCTAATAACTGTCTGGGACTTAAGCCTGTAATTGTGATTAGTGACTGATACTGTAAGTGTGCCATGTCATATAGGGGGGATTGGTCATGATAGGCGAGACATGGACCTTTTCAGCATGGTACTGACAGACAATATATCCATTCCCTCCTTGCCTAATTTGAAACACACATTACCACCACCATGCACAAATTGACAATAAAGTTGTTCCCTGCCAGTTGCATTCATACTTCACTTTGTTCAACATTGAAGACAGGTGACAGTGTTACAGGTGAAAAATGTTGTTTATTGGTCGAATACAGTGAAATGTGCTATGTACAGTGATGGAAGTCGTAAGGGTTGGGTGTCCTCAAAACCGACTTGGTGGCAGCCCTGTTGGATGTCATAGGTGGGTTCTATTTGTAATATAGTACTTCATTTTGCCCTCAGCTAAGTGTAGTTGGCGAATGGGTGGGATGGTTGCTTTGCAGTAGTAGCAGGGTCAATTGTTGGAGTGGGGCTTATTCTTAGCTGGGTTTCCAGTGCCATATCTTGGCTTGAGTCTACATTTGGGCACCTGTTGTGGAGCTTCTTGGGGTGGAATGGTTGGCCCTTGTGTTTCCTGGGAGGGTATTTCCTGTGCTGTTTCTGCTGCTTGAGTGATCTGTTGCTGGTTGTCCAGGGCTGTTGTGGGGGCCTCTTGTCCAGTGTGGGTGTCTGTTTGTTGACCAACTGCAGCAGTGCTCCAGCAATGGTGGCCATTGTGGCATTGTGTTCTTTCCACTGCTCCATGGCCTGTTGGTGTTGTTCCAGCTGCATCCTCTGACTTTGCTCCAGGGTGAACACAATCTGTGCCAACCTGTCTTGGGTATGTTGGTAGGCCCCGATACCTCTGCAATGATGTCCTGGGCTGCTGCATCCATCCGGTGCCCTACCCCCCTGACCCACTGGGGCACTTGAACTTGCCCTGGCCCCCTGTGCCTCTGTCCCCTGCGCAGGTCTTGAAGTGCCACTTGTACTGGGGCCCTCACTTTCCTGCATGTTGGGAGTGGGAGACTGTGGCCTCTGTAGCTGTGTTACACCTGTCTGTGCCCTGGGTCCACTGGTGTGGGTACGCCTCCCCTGGCCTGCTGGTCTTGACTGGGTGTTAGGGATGACAGTGGTTTCCTGGGTGGGGCTGCTGCATGGTGAGCATTCAGGGCAGTGTGAGGGGCCTGCCTGCTCATCAGGGTCCAGGGGTCCTTGGCCAAGGTCTTGCTATGTGCCTCTGTCTCCCTGGAGTGCTGTGGCACTCCTTGTCCCCTCCATTATGGTTGCATGGTTGGTGGTGCCTGGTGGGGGACATAAACATGTCTGTTACATATGCATGAGGGTTTGAGGTGTACAGAACTGTGCAATTTTGTGCTGGTGCGACTTTCAGTGGCCTTCCAGGATGCCTTTGTGAGGTGGACATTGCATTTAGTGCAGTGGTGGGGTTACATTGTGGTGGGGGTTGTTATTACATTGTGGGTACGTGCAGCGGTGGGTGGTTGTGCACAGCGGGAGTGATGTGGGCCTGGTAGTGAGTTGTGGGTAACGCAGGGTGGTGGATGTGGTGGGTAATGGCTGGGTGGGGTGTGGGTCTAGGTGGGTTTGGGTGGGGTGGGCTGTTGCATGCATTGCAGATGTGTTGTATATGGGGTAATTGTAGATTGCTTACCCGAGTCCATTCCTCCAGTGAGTCCAGTGAGTCCCTCTTGGTACAGGATGGCGAATTCCTTCTCCTCCCAGTCGGTGTAGTCGGGTGGTGTTGGTGGCGGTCCTCCCCCAGTCTTCTGCACTGCGATGTGGTGCCTGGATGCCATGGCCCTGACCTTCCCCCGCAGGTTGTTCCATCTCTTGCGGATGTCGTCCCTGGTGCATGGATGGTGTCCCACTGCATTCACCCTGTTGCTAATGGTCTGCCACAGCTCCAATTTCCGGGCAATGGGTGTGTGCTGCACTTCGGAACCAAATATTTGTGGCTCCACCTTCATGATCTCATCCACCATGGTCCTTAGCTCCCTTTCGGTGAAGCGTTGATTTTTGGGGGGGACATGGTGAGGGTGGTGGATAGCGTTGGGAGTGGGGATGGGGTATGGGTGCTCCTGTGTCGGTCGATATGCGGGTCCCCTCTGCTGGCGTTCTCTGTCTAGCTCTGGTGCTCTCCGTCTTCTGGTCCTGGTTTCGTTGCAAGGGATTGTGGTTGTGTATAGGGGTATTTTATGGTGTTCTGGATGTGTGTCAGGTGTGTGGGTGATCGGCCTAGCCAATGTGTGCACTTCTTGCTGTTGGGCCCACTTGCCGCCCGTGGCGGTTGCAGCCGCCAATGGTCGTCTGGCCTCCGCTGTCTGCCGAGGTGATTTGTGCATCATTATTTGGAGGGCGAGATGTGGGTGTGCTTGGTGGGGTGGGGTGGGCCGGGATTCCCGCCGACAGGGTCCTGACGGGGAGTGGTGGCCCAGGACTTTTTGGCAGGGTTGGGTTTTTCTATCATTATATGGTGGGTTTCCATTCGCCGACACCAGCGGGATTCTGTTCACCGCCGACCCTCGGCGGTCTTTCCCAACATGTTCATAATGACCGCCTTAGTATTGTCTTTACTTGTGTATAAGTACTGTGTAACTATAGTGGTACTGCAGGAGCTTTACATGTCTCCTAGGTCAGCCTAAGCTGCTCTGCTACAGCTATCTCTATAACCCGAAGCTGCTAGTACACTACTACATTTCACTAATAAGGGATGACTGGACCTGGTATATGGTGTAAGTACCCAAGGTACCCACTACAAACCAGGCCAGCCCCCTACATTGGTGGTGCAGCGGTGGGATAAGTACCTGCAATTGCTTTACCTCTTTGTTACTAGTGCTATTCACAAGAAAAGCTTGCTCCAATACTTAGAGCTATAAATAATTGTACCTAGAAGTAATTTCTAACTTTCTTAAAAGTTCTTTAAACTTTTCAAAAGTTTTACAAAGTTTCTGAAAAGTTTCTGCTTTTCTCTAAAAAATTTAGGTCTGCTAGTCTACTAACTTTTTACTCTTTTTCCTAAACTCTCTTTCTTTCAACATGTCTACTGTAGAAGCTACCCCTAGAGTTGTTAAAACAACAAATGGGAGTCTTAACTTTAAAAGTTTGAGGGGCGTTAGCCGGCGCTGTGGCCTGGTTTGCGTCAAAATAAATGACGGTAACTGGGGAGCAGAGGCGAAGGGAAGACTGGGGGTTGTGCACCAAAGAATGGTGGAAGTTAGGTTAGAGTCAAAAATATTGCCTCTAACCTGACTTTAGCCATTTTTTTAAGCACAACCCCTATGGAAATGACTCCTGTCTTAGCAAAGACAGGAGTCATGTCCCCATTCTGGCCATTCCCATGGGACATCTGTCCCCTGGGCATGGCCATTGGGCACAGTGGCATGTAAGGGGGCCCAAGATAGGCCCCCCCATGCCACCAAAAAAAAAAACAATTATACTTACCTGCACTTACCTACACTCACCATGGATGGGTCCCCCCATCCATGGGTATCCTCCAGGGGTGGGCGAGGGTGGCAGGGGGTGTCCCTGGGCACAGGGAAGGGCACTTGTGGACTGCTTCCATGGTCTCTGACCATGGAAATGAGCCCACAGGTCCCTTAACGCCTGCCCTGACCCAGGCGTTAAAAAACGGCGCAAATCCGGCTGGGTGCCGTGTTTTAAGGCCCGCCTCCTCCTGTGCGTCATTTTGACGCCAGTGGATAAATAAGGCACACATGCCTTAGAGTCATTTTATGCATGGGAATGCCTACCTTGCATGTCATTAGCGCAAGGTAGGATTTCACGTACAAAAAATTACTCAAACTCCATAACTTTGGCACTAGGCGGTTCTAGCATCAAAGTATAAATATGGAGTTAAGTTTGCGTCAAATTTGTGTAAAAAAAATGATGCAAATCTGGCGCAAACAGAATATAAATATGGGCCTCAGTGTGGCACAGCAGACCTGTCCCACCCTAAAGGTTCTCAGACAGCAAGCTGTCAAACAATAGAATGGGGATGTCAATGACAGCCACAGAGTTTACAGGGAGAATAGTCTCCTCTATACTGAATTAAAGGACCCTAAACCTGGTGCCACCAGGAGATTGGTCATCCCACTCCAGTATAGGGAATTCCTCCTAATGCTAGCTCATGACATTCCCTTGGTTGGACGTTTTGGCCAAAGTAAAACATGGGACAGATTTGTTCCCCATTTTCTCTCTCCTCATCTGTCAGAGGACACAAAGGAGTTTTGTCGCTCCTGTGTCACCTGCCAAGCCAGTGGTAAAACTGGTTGCACCCCAAAGGCCCCCTTCATCCCACTGCTAGTGGTTGGGGTACCCTTTGAGAGGTTAGGGGTTGGCATAGTTGGCCACCTTGACCCTCCAACAGCTTCTGGCAATATATTCATCGTTGTGGTAGTGGACCATGCCACAAGGTATCCAGAGCTATCCCCTAAAGAACCACTACAGAACCTGCAGTGGCAAAAGCCCTCCTGGGAATCTTTTCCAGGGTGGGTTTCCCTAAGGAAGTTGTATCAGACAGAGGTAGTAACTTCATGTCTGTGAACCTCAAGGCAATGTGGAAGGAGTGTGGTGTAACCTACTAGTTCACCACCCCATATCATCCATAAACAAATGGATTCTTTGAGAGGTTTAATAAAACTCTCAAAGGCATGATCATGGGACTCTCTGAGAAACTCAGAAGGAGATGGGATGTCCTCTTGCAATGCCTCCTTTTCGCCTTCAGGGAGGTACCCCAAAAATGAGTGGGCGATAGCCCCTTTAAGCTCCTCTTTGGTCACCCTGTTAGGGGGTCCCCTTGCTCTTGTGAAGGAGGGTTGGGAGCAACCTTTAAAGCACCCTAAGCAAGACATTGTGGACTATGTGTAGGAAAGTACCATCTTGCCTGGCATGTTACCCCCATTTTTTCACTTGTATGGCAGTTTGTTTTTGCCTGTCTCACTGGGATCCTGCTAGCCAGGACCCCAGTGCTCAGTTTGTGGCCTGAATGTGTGTCCCTGTGTAGTGACTAACTGTGTCACTGAGGCTCTGCTAATCCGAACCTCAGTGCTTATGCTCTCTCTGCTTTTAAAATTGTCACTATAGGCTAGTGACCATTTTCACCAATTATAATTGGCACACTGGAACACTCTTATAATCCCCTAGTATATGGTACCTAGGTACCGAGGGTATTGGGGTTCCAGGAGATCCCTATGGGTTGCAGCATTTCTTTTGCCACCCATAGGGAGCTCAGACAATTCTTACACAGGAATGCATGGGATTGGCACTTTCAGGGCAATTTCCCCGGACTTTGGCCCTCATTCCGACCCTGGCGGTTTCAAACCGCCAGGGTGGAGGACCGCGGGAGCACCGCCGACAGGCCGGCGGTGCTCCAATGGGTATTCCGACCGCGGCGGTAAAGCCGCGGTCGGACCGGCAACACTGGCGGTCTCCCGCCAGTGTACCGCCGCCCATTGGAATCCTCCAAGGCGGCGCAGCTAGCTGCGCCGCCGAGGGGATTCCGACCCCCCCTACCGCGGTTCTCCTGCCGGGAACCAGATGGCGGTAGGGGGGGGTCGCGGGGCCCCTGGGGGCCCCTGCAGTGCCCATGCCACTGGCATGGGCACTGCAGGGGCCCCCGTAAGAGGGCCCCTAAATGTATTTCACTGTCTGCTTCGCAGACAGTGAAATACGCGACGGGTGCAACTGCACCCGTCGCAAAGCTTCCACTCCGCCCGCTCGATTCCGAGCCGGCTTCATCGTGGAAGTCTCTTTCCTGCTGGGCTGGTGGGCGGCCTGAAGGCGGCCGCCCGCCAGCCCAGCGGGAAAGTCAGAATCACCGCCGCGGTCTTTCGACTGAGGAACGGTATTCTGGCGGCCGCCGGCCAATGTCGGAATGAGGGCCTTTGTGAGTGTGGGGACACCATTACACGCATGTACTACATATAAGTCAACACCTATATGTAGCTTCACAATGGTAACTCCGAATATGGCCATGTAACATGTCTAGGATCATGTAATTGTCCTCCCATGCCAAATCTGGTATTGGGGTGCCAATCCCATGCATCCCTGGGTCTCCAGCATGGACCCCGGGGACTGCCAAACCAGCTCTCTGGGGTTTCCTCTGCAGCTACCACTGCTGGCAACCCACAGACAGACTTCTGCCCCCCTGGGGTCTGGGCAGCGCAGCCCCAGGAAGGCAGAACAAAGGATTTCTTCTGAGAGAGGGTGTTACACCCTCTCCCTTTGGAAATAGGTTTTAAGGGCCTGAGAAGAGTAGCTTCTCCAGGCCTCTGGAAATGCTTTGAAGGGCACAGATGGTGCCCTCCTTGCATAAACCAGTCTACACCGGTTCAGGGATCCCCCTGCCCCTTCTCTGGTGTGAAACTGGACAGATGAAATGGGAGTGACCACTCCCCTGTCCATCACCACCCCAGGGGTGGTGCCCAGAGCTCCACCAGTGTGTCCCAGATCTCTGCCATCTTGAATCCAGAGGTCTGAGGGCACAATGGAGGCCTTTGAGTGGCCAGCGGCAGCACGTGACGTCAGAGACTCCTCCTGATAGGTGTTTACCTCTCTAGGTGGCCAATCCTCCTCTGAGGGTTATTTAGAGTCTCTCCTGTGGTTGTTTCCTCAGATAACGATTTGCAAGAGCTCACCAGAGTTCCTCTGCATCTCCCTCTTTGACTTCTGCCAAGGATCAACCGCTGACTGCTCCAGGACGCCTACAAAACTGCCAACGACATTGTCTAATCCTGCCGGCTTTCTCGACTGTTTCCTGGTGGTGCATGCTCTGGGGGCTGTCTGCCTTCACCCTGCACTGAAAGCCAAGATGGAATCTGGTTGACGGAGTCTTCCCCTGCTCCAGCAGGCACCAAACTTCAGCACCACCGGTACTCTGAGACCCCTCTCATCCTGACGAGCTCACACCTGGAACACAGGGGGTGGACCCAAGTGATCTTGACTGTCCAGTGGTCCAACTGTCCTAATTTGGAGGAGGTAAGTTCTTGCCTGCCCTCTCCAGACAGTAATCCTGTGTACTGCGTGAACTGGAGCTGCTATGGCTTCTGTGCACTTTTGCAAATAATCCTTCGTGCACAGCATAGCCCTGGTCCCCAGCACTCCGTCTTGCATTGCTCAACTCGCTGAGTTGACCACCGGCTTCGTGGGACCCTCTTTTGTAGTATTGAGATGACCACCATGCTGAGTTTTCTTGAACCCATTTTCAAGTACTTCTGCGGGTGCTGCCTTCTTTTTTATGAGCACTCTGTGTTGTTGAGGGCCCCCTCTGTCTCCTCTTCCAAGTGGCGACCTCCTGGTCCTACCTGGGCCCACGCAGCACCCTTCTGTTGTTGCAGAATCTTCAGCTTCTTCCACCCAGAGGCAGCCATTTTGCACCTTCATCTGGGGTTTAGTGGGCTACTGCCCCCCTGGACACTTTCGTGACTCTTGGACTTGGTCCCCTTCCTTTACTGGTCTTCCGTCTTCTGTCTTCCGTTTTCAGTGCTTTGCAGTCGGTTGAGGTCTTTGCAGAATCTCCTATCATGACTTTAGTGTGTTTTTTGGAAAGTAGGGTCACTTTACTCCTACTTTTCAGGGTCTTGAGGTGGGGTATCTTGGACACCCTTAGTGTTTTCTTACACTCCCAGCGACCCTCTACACACTACACTACAAACAAATCCCAACTGAGCTGTACAATTGGCAGCTAGCCCAGAGCTACCTTCCATCCATGTCATCAGGGAAATCTGGGACAGGCATATCGGCAGGAGATCCATCTTCCTCTGCAATGAAACAGGGTACAATTAGTGTGTCTGTGTTGTGGCAATTTTGATGTGACGTGCCTGCCTTTTGATGAATTCACTTTCTGATCTTCTTTTGTGTTAATTTCTCCAGTCCTTCAGATGGGCATTCTTCCAGGCCTATGGCCCACCTGTGTGTCACATGTATGTTATTGAGTTATCAGACTTGTCAGCCTCATTGCCTCTAGGTGTTGGTTTATGCCAAATAGAGAATTGCCACCTTCTTTTCCTACTCAAGTCTCCGTCTACATCCATTCTCATGGTGAGACCTTTCACTGGCTGTGGGTGTACTGATGGCCCTGGCAGCACACTTAACAATCTGGACCTGCCCTAATCTCTGTTCTTTCACATCCACTTAAATGTAATTGACATGTGGCATATCCTATGCATGGCAATGTTATGATCCGATATGGATGTTGACATTGGTAATGTCCTGCTGATGTTGGGGAATGTGTGTTACATTGGATTGCCCTGATAATCGTATTAGTGTCCTATTTCCTCCTCTGACTGTGCAGGTGTATTTCAGTGACCAGTTACATGTGTCCCCCCCTCAATGTTGTTGTCTGAGCAGTATGACATTTGGGATGTTGCATTGTTACCCAGGCACATAATGGACCCTGACATATGCAGCATGGGTGTGTCCTTAGTGCTGTGTAACTCCTATTGTTGTTTACATTGGCTGATGTTTGTGACAGCTAGGACATTGACATTTGAGAGTACTGGGGCCTTTGTCTTGTTTCTGGGGATTGTTTAAGTTGTCATCCTCACCCCCTAATTTAGGTGTGTATGATCCATGGGGAGGTTACTGCCATTGGCTACTTGAGCTGCACACAGAGTGGAGGTGGTAGTGGCAACTGTTGTCGCAGTTACATTCCAGTTGTCGGTATGGCTAGAGGTTGTTAATAGGGCCCTAGTTAATGTAGGGGGTATGGTGGCTGACGTGTGCCGGGATGTCAGTTTGATGTGGCCTTCCCTCCTGGCGTGGCTTTCCCTTTGCTCCATCGTTGGCATGACAGCATGCCCCCATGGGACTGTTGTTGGTGTTGTGTAATGGTGTGCCCCAGGTCTTCTCAGAATGGGCCATGCCCCCATGCCGTGCCCCTTTACCCATGCCACTCCATGTATTAGATGACTTCCATGCATTTAGTGGTCGGTATCCCACCCCCTGCTCACAGTTGACATTAGTGCGTTTTAGTTTCCCAAGCAACTTACTCTGCATATGCGTTGACTCCTGGTAGTCTGCGCTGTCCTGTCCTTGAATCCCTGTGACGATCTCCTCAGGAATGACGGCTGCGACCATCTCCTCCATGTGGTCCAGGGCCTCCTGGTGTGCTGGACTCCCCCCTTCAGTCTGCAGTGCTGCCTTCCTGTTCCTGGCCATCTTTTCCTTGGTCCTGCGCTTGCAGTCATGCCAGCGTTTCTAGCACTCGATGACTGTTCTGCGTACTTCAGCCACACTGTTAATCTTGTCGACAATTTGTTGCCATATAGCCTCTCTCCTACTGATTGGGAACTTTGATGTGACAAACAGCTGGTACTGGTGTTCCGTCACCTCTTTCACCAGAATTTCCTGCTCCTCTGCACTAAAGCGACACTTTCTTTTCTTCTTAAAAGTGTCCTGGTTCTTGTGTGGGTTCTCCTGGCTGTTTCCTGGTCTGCTGTCATCTTCCTGGGGTCTGTAGTGGTATCTGGGATCCATTTTGGCTCTCCTCTGGTGTAATGGCGGTGTTCAAATTTTTTTTTTACGCTATTTCATAAAAAAACAGCGCATATCCGGTTTGCGGGGTCGTAAATCGACCCAAAGTCATTTCCGACGCGTTAATGACGTTTTGCTTTACGACTTGACGCTGCGGTGTGCGTCAAAAATAATGACTCCCAACTGTGGTTTGCGCGGACGTGTGTCAAAGTATTAATATGACACCCGCACAGCGCACCAAAATGGCATAACATTTCTGACGCAAAACTGCGCCGGCGCAGTTTTGCGTCAAATAGTATAAATATGGGCCTAATTGTCCAAACAGATGCTTCTGAATTAGGGGTAGGGGCAGTACAATCACAGCTTAACTCGGGCCAGAATCAACCTGTTGCTTTTATCAACAGGAGGTAGACCCCCAGAGAAAAGCATTGGTATGCCATAGAGAGGGAGGCCTTTGCTGTGGTCTGGGCCCTGTATATGTTAAGACCTTACTCGTTTGGGACTCACTTCATTGTTCAAGCAGATCACAAACCTCTATTTTGGCCTAAACAAATGAAAGGTGAAAACCATAAATACTTGAGGTCATCCATTTGCCTACAGGGGATGGACTTGACAGTGGAACATAGACCTGGCAGTACGCAATCCAATGCAGATGGACTCTCCAGATATTTCCACTTAGACAATGAATACTCATCTGGGCAAGGTTAGCCTTATTGTCCCTCGTTTGTGGGGGGGGGGGGTTGTGTAGGAATGTAACAACTTTCTTGGCATGTTACTCCCATTTTTACCTGTATGTCAGTATGTTTTTTGCCTGTCTCTCTGGGATCCTGCTGGTCAGGACCCCAGTGCTCATACTTTGTGGCCCAATGTGTGTGTTGTCAGTAGTGCTTTACTAACCAGAACTTCAGTGCTTATGTTCTCTGTGCTTTTAAATTTGTCACTATAGGCTAGTGAGTTCATTTACCAATTTCAATGGCACTCTGGACCCCCCTTATAAGTCCCTAATATATGGTACCTAGGTACCCAGGGCATTGAGGTTCCAGGAGATCTATATAGGCTGCAACATTTCTTTTGACACCCATAAGTAGCTCAGACAAATCATTTCACAGAACTGCCACTGCAGCCTGCGTGAAATAGTGCACATACTATTTCACAGCCATTTTTACTGCACTTAAGTAATTTATAAGTCATCTATATGACTACCTTCATTTACTGAAGGCTAGGTGCAAAGTTACTAAGTGTGAGGACACCCTTGCACTAGCAAAAGTGCCCCCACGCAGTCCAGGGCCAGTTCCTCGGACTTAGTGATTGCAGGGACGTCATTACACGTGTGCACTACGGATAGGTCAATACCTATATGTAGCTTCACAATGGTAACCCCGCATATGGCCATGTAAGGTGTCTAAGATTATGGAATGGTCCCCCCATTCCAAATCTGGTATTGGGGAGCCAATTCTATGCATCCTGTGGGCTCCACCATGGATACCGAGTACTGCCAAACCAGCTTTCTGAGGCTTGCACTGCAGCTACAACTGCTGCAACCTCACAGACAGGGTTCTGCCCTCCTGGAGTCTGAGCAGCTCAGTCCCAGGAAGGCAGAACAAAGCATTTCCTTTGGGAGGAGGGTATTACACCCTCTCTCTTTCGAAATAGGTGTTACAGGCTGGGGAGGGGTAGCCTCCTCCAGCCTTTGGAAATGCTTTGAGGGGGACAGATGGTGCCCTCCTTGCATAAGCCAGTCTACACCGGTTCAGGGACCCCAAGTCCCTGCTCTAGCATGAAACTGGACAAAGGAAAGGGGAGTGACCATTCCCCTGTCCATCACCATCCCAGGGGTGGTGCCCAGAGCACCTCCAGTGTGTCTCAGACTTCAACCATCTTGTTTTTTCAAGGTGTGTGGACACTCTGGAGGCCTCTGCGTGGCCAGTGACAGCAGGGGACATCAGAGACCCTACTGATAGGTCCATACCTGAGAAGATGGCCAATCCCCCTCTCAGGGCTATTTATGGTCTCTCCTGTGAGTTTCTCTTCAGATTCTGATGCAGGTTTCCATCAGGAATCCTCTGCAACCACTACTTCATCCTCTGACCTCAGATCAACCGCAGACTGCTCCTGTAACTGCTGTAACTGCAACAAAGTACCCAGAAGGGCTATTTTTCCTCTGCAACTTCAGCTCCAGCCAGCAACTGCAACAGTTTCCATGGTGTGCACATTCTGGGGACTCCCTGTCTTCACCCTGCAACAGAAGGACCGAAAAAATCTCCCATGAAGTGACGGAGTCACTTTCCTGCTCCACCACTTACCTTCTAAGATGACAACCATTTGTCTTGGACTCATCTCCTGACGACGAGCGTGTTTTTTCAACACAGGTTGTAGACCCCTTCGGCAGAGACTGTCCTAAGGTCCTGCTGTTCAAATTTGGAGGAGGTAAGGGCTTGCCTTCCCCGTTTGTGACAGTACCCCTATTCACTGTGTCATCTTAACCTCCTGAGGCCTCTGTGCACTGTTTACAAGAATCCCTCATGCACAGCCCGCCCCAGGTCACCAGCACTCTATCCTGTGATGCTCAACTCGCTGAGTTGTCCTCCAGCGGTGTGGGACCTTCTTTTATAGTACTGTAACAACTGCAATTTGCAGATTCTTTGTCTGCATGTTCTGGGACCTCACTGAGTACTGCTTGGTCATCTGTGGGTTCCCTCCAGTGTTGGGAGCTAACTCTGCCTCCTCAGTCTGAGTTGAGACCCCCAGGTCCCTCCTGGGTCCAGGCAGCACCACTTTGACGCAGTCCGCAACATTGCTTGAACCAAGGTTTGTTGGACGAATAAAGCACCGAAACTCGCCTGCATCCAACATCTCTCCGTGGGACATCCATAGCATCATGCAGGAACTCGCAGCCATCTTCCTTTGGTGCATTTCTGCAGTCTTCGCCCAACCGGGGACTCTTCTTTTGCACCCTCTTCCAGGTTGGCAAGGGCTCCTGGCCTTCCTGGAACTTCCTCCAAATTCTGGACTTGGTCTCCTTTCTTTGCAGTTCTTCAGGTCCTGGAATACACCATTTGTTGTTTTCAGTCTTCCTTGGTTCTTGCAATAACTCTAATCATGACTTGTAGTGTGTCCTAAGGAAACTTGCAGTACTTTACTCCTACTTTCCTGGGCTCGGGGTGGGGTATATTACTCACCTTTGTGGTTTTCTTACTCTCCCAGCAATTCTCTACATGCTACACTTCTCTAGGGGGGAATTTGTGATTCACATTCAACTTTCTTAGTATATGGTTTTTGTTGTCCCTAGACCTATTTTCTCCTACTGCATTCTATAGCATTTCCTATTGTTTGCACTATCCGATGTCTAATTACTTACCTTATTTTGGTGTCTAGTGTATATATTGTGTAAAATACCTACCTCCAGAAGGGGTATTGCCTCTAAGTTATTTTTGGCCTTGTGTCACTCAAATAAACTACCTTTATTTTTAGTAAAACTGAATATTGTATTTACTTGTGTATAAGTACTGTGTAACTATAGTGGTATTGCATGAGCTTTGCATGTCTCCTAGTTCAGCCTAAGCTGCTCGGCTACAGCTACCTCTAACAGCCTAAGCTGCTAGAACACTACTACATTTTACTAATAAGGGATAACTGGACCTTGTATAAGGTGTAAGTACCCTAGGTACCCACTACAAACCAGTCCAGCCTCCTGCAGAGGGGTGCTGGTGGCCTGTGGGTCCTGTGGCAGGGCCTCCTGTCCACTGACGGCAGCAGATGTGGTGGGCTGTTCAGTTGACTGGCTAGTGGAAGGGGGCCACTGGTGTGCTGTCTATTCCATCAAGATGTTAGCCATATTAGCCAGCACCCCTGCAGTGGAGACCATGGTGGTGTCGAAGGCCTGCAAATCTTCCCTGATCGCCTGATGGTGTTCCTCCTGCTGCTGCTTGTTCTCCTGCATGTTGTTAAGGATCTGGCCCATCTTGTCCTGGGATTGTTGGTAAGCCCCTGGGACATTAGTGAGTGCCTCCTGGAGAGTTGGTTCCCTGGGCCTGTCCTCCCCCTGGCGCACAGCTGTCCTTTGTGTGTCCCTGTCTCCCTGTGCCTGTGTCCCCTGAACGGCGTTCCCACTGCCACTGACCCCAGGACCCTGATTGCCTTGGTTATGAGGTGTGGACTGGGGTCCCTGTACAGGTGAGCACACTGATGATTGACGTGTCCTGGGGAGAGAGGTGTGGGCATGTTCGGTGAGTGCTGTGGTGTTGGATACTGAGGGGGGAGGCTCTGTGGTGGACTGGGAGTGGGCTGGAGTGGCCGACTGACCAGTGGTCCCTAATAGGCCAGGTAGTTCATCCAGAAGTCCAGAATTACTGTCATCACTGGGGGTATCTTCTGGTGGGGGACTGGATAGTCGTGGTACCTCATCTCCGCTGGGATTGGCTGGGGCACCTGCGGGGATGTAAGTGATGTATTATGCTTCATATCTGTGACATTTTCTACGTCCCTAGCTTCAACATTATTGTTGCTGTTGCGCTGCCACCTTTGTTTGTGTATGGTGATGTATTGTGGGATTTTTAGTTATCCATGCTGTGCATGCTTTGGTGTTGGGTATACATGCAGGGCTGGGAGGGCTGTAAATGCATTGGTATGGCATGCAGGGCTTGGCATTGGGGTTAGTCACATGCGTAGGCACACTGTGTGGGATGGAGTGGAGTGATGGGAGTCAGGGTGCGGGGGTGAGATGGCATGCTGGTATGGGGGATGATGAGTCCCAAATATTAACTCACCAGTGTCCAGTCCCCTGGCTACTCCTGTGAGTCTCTCAGGATGCAGTATTGCTAAAACTTGCTCCTCCCTTGCTGTCAGCTGTGGGGAAGGAGGTGCAGGTCCAGTGCCAGATCTCAGAATGGCGAGCTGGTGCATTGCTGTCACGGAATGTACCTTCCCCTGTAGGTCATTCCACATCTTCCTGATATCGTGCCTTGCTCTTGGATGCTGTCCCAGGGCATTCACCCTGTCCACGATTCTCCGCCATAGCTCCATCTTCCTGGCAATAGATATTTGCTGTACCTGCACTCCAAATAGCGGTGGTTCAACCCCGACTATTTCCTCCACCATGACCCGCAACTCCTCATCTGTGAAACGGGGGTGACTTTGTGGGGACATGGGTTTTGTGTGGTGTGTGTTGTGCAGACGCTGTTGAGTAATGTGGTGGGGTGTGGGATGTAGGTTTGGGGTGCGTGACGGATGAATGGGTGTTTGTGGTGTGTGCATGTGTGTACTTGTCTCTGTGATTTGAGTGGCTATCTCTTGGCTATTTTTCATGTTCGTAAATGGTTATGTGTGATGTGGGTGTGTGTTTTATAGTGCTGTGGGTGGGTGTGTGTGGTGTGTGTATGAGTGTCAGGTGTGTGAGTTTCATTTTGTCCAATGGTGTGTTGTTTTGTATTCGGGTGGCCATTCTGACCGCTCCGGTGTGTACCAGCAATGGTTTACCCATTGTTGAATGTCCTCCATGGTGATTCGTTGGTCATTCGGTGGTGGGCGTTGTTTTGTTGGCGTAACGGTATGGGTGTTCGTACCGACACTTTACCACTTACCTTTGGCCTGGCAGATTTGTGTTTGTGGCAGTGTTCTGTCGGTTTAGTGTGTGTGTGTCATAATATGGCAAACAAATGTTTGCCTCCACGACGGTATCCTGTCGGTCGTCACCCCGGCAGTAAGCAGGATTTACCGCCAATTTCATCATGAGGACCTTAATCTTTTTGTTGAAGATTCTTCTCACTGGAACAATGTCACCAATCTGATCTGACCTCCCTTGAACCCTCTTTGGACCTTGTGAATAATTCTACATTTGGACTTAGGTTATTTTTTGGGACAGAAATCTTCGTCCGGGTTGAAGTTAAAATTGGATCTGATGTCCCTGGAGTCCTCCTCAGATACGCTGTGCGGGAAGTCCTGGTCAACTTTTTATATTGTGACTTTGTCACTTTTTTGGAGCTTTTTCTCTCCAATGTCGGATGACCCTGCACAGCAAGCAGATTTCGAGTCAACATCATTGAATTGCCTTTCCAGAAGCCCTCAATGAAATCCTGGAAGTTAAGGGCTATGGAGATTTTCAGCAAGATGAAATTGCAAGTCAGGCTGGATTGCCGTCGATGTAAGCAGGCTTGACTCACAATGTTGTGTTGGTCCCTTTATGGAGCTTCTTTCCAAACGTTCTCCAATCTTCTGAATCTTCACCCAGGTATTTGAAGGTCCTTTAGGAGTCCACAACACACCCCACGGTTACAGAAGCTCTGAGTTCCTCTGTGAGGGTTAGGAATGCAACTCCCAGAATGCACCTTGCTCAAACTCAAAAATGACCACTGGACAGTGGTCAGCTGGTCAATTTCTTGAGGACTTGATGCAGGGGACTCTGGTTAGCTATTTTCTACCTGTACCAAATAGAGAGTCCATTTTTTGTGATGAAGACCAAGTGTGAGGCTGGTGCAGTCTTTCTGAGTGCAGTGTCCAGGTGCAGGTCAGTGGTCCATGTGAGAAAGTAGCTTCTTTTTTAGCTTGGTTATCTCAACTTTTGGCATGTTTGTGAGTATGTATCTGTGTGTTTTTACAGTGTCACTGGCATGCTGCTAGCCAGGACCCCAGAGCTCATAGATAAAATCCTATATGTCAGTGTGTTTTGCCTGTCTCACTGGGATCCTGCTAGCCAGAACCCCAGTGCTCATAGTTTGTGGACTAATGTGTAGGCCTGTGTAGTGCCTAACTGTGTCACTGAGGCCCTGCTATCCAGAACCTCAGTGCATATGCTCTTTCTGCTTTTAAATTTGTCACTGTAGGCCAGTGACTTCATTTACAAATTTCATTTGGCATAGTGGACCCCCCTTATAAGTCCCTAGTATATGATACCTAGGTACCCAGGGCATTAGGGTTCCAGGAGATCCATATGGGCTGCAGCATTTCTTTTGCCACCAATAGGGAGCTCAGACAAACCCTTGCACAGGTTTGCCATTGCAGCCTGCGTGAAATAGCACAGACATAATTTCACAGCCATTTTCACTGCACTTAAGTAACTTATAAGTCACCTATATGTCTAACCTTCACTTGCTGAAGGTTAGGTGCAAAGGTACTAAGTGGGAGGGCACCCTTGCACTAGCAAAGGTACCCCCACATAGTTCAGGTCCATTTCTGGGGACTTTGTGAGTGTGGGGATTCCATTACACATGTGCACTACATATAGGTCAATACCTAAATGTAGCTTCACAATGGTAATTCCAAATATGGCCATGTAACATGTTTAAGATCATGGAATTGTTCCCCCCATTCCAAATTCGGTATTGGATAGCCAATTCCATGCATCCTGGGGGCTCCACCATGGACCCCCAGTACTGCCAAAGCAGCTATCTGAGGCTTGCACTGCAGATACAAATGCTGCCACCTCACAGACAAGGTTCTGCCCTCCTGGGGTCTGGGCAGCCCAGTCCCAGGAAGACAGAACAAAGCATTTCCTCTGAGTGCAGGGTGTTATACCCTCTCCCTTTGGAAATAGGTGTTACAGGCTGGGGAGGGGTAGCCTCCCCCAGCTTCTGGAAATGCTTTGAAGGGCACAGATGGTGCCCTCCTTGCATAAACCAGGCTTCACCAGTTCAGGGAGACCTTCTTCCCTGCTCTGGTGGGAAACTGGACAAAGGAAAGGGGAGTGACCACTCCCTGTCCATCACCACTCCAGGGGTGGTGCCCAGATCTCCTCCAGTGTGTCCCAGACTTCAGCCATCTTGCTTTGCAAGGTGTGGGGGCACTCTGGAGGCCTCTGAGTGGCTAGTGCCAGCAGGTGACGTCAGAGACCCCCCTGATAGGTCCTTAGCTGATAAGGTAGCTAATCTCCCTCTCAGGGTTATTTAGGGTCTCTCCTGTGGGTTCTCTTCAGATTCTGCTTGCAGGTTTCCTTTAGGAATCCTCTGCAACAACTTCAGCATCCACTGACCTCGGTTCAACCGCAGCCGGCTCCAAGAAACACTGTAACTGCAACAAATGCCCTCATTACAACCCTGGCGGTCGGTGGTAAAGCAGCGGTAATACTGCCAACAGGCCAGCGGAAAAAAAATTGAATCACGACCATGGCAGAAACTGCCAACATAGACAGCCACTTTAACACTCCGACCGCCACAGTGGTAGAAACAAACACCGCGGCGGTAACCGCCAACAGACAGGCGGAACACAATGTACCGCCCACTGTATTACAAGAAGCCTATCCGCCACCTTTTCCGGGGCGGAACCAACGCTATCAAAAGCACAGCGGCAACAGTGCACAGAAGGGAAACCACTCACCTCTTGACACCCAACGAGGAACTAGGATGCCATGGAACCCGAGTTACACGTACTGCCCATGGTGGCCTTCTTCCTGCTCTATCAGGAGCAGGACAGATGCCGTTGATGACCACAGTGAGTACTGCACCTACAACACAGGGGAGGGGGAAGGGAAAAGAGAGTGACACACACACGCAGCACGCAAAACCCCCAACCCCACTCTCACCCACAACACCATACACACAAATACATGCAGCAACATTACAGTTACACCCCCCACCCCCTGGAAGAACACTAGGAAAAAATTAAATGATTGTAACAATTGTAATCATGAAAAATTAGACAGTGAAAGTTCAAAAATCAGTATATACAAATATGTACACCAACTACACAAGTCCGAATAGTATACCAATCATTGTCTGTGGACACAAGATACCTGACTCGAAATGGGGAGAAAAATGCTGGGACATCAGATCGAAAATAAACAGGCACCTCAGCCGGATGAACGCATGACGCCACTGCCCATTGCTGTATCCTGGGGAGTGCAAAGCCACAGTCTCTCAAGTCTTTCCAGTGGGTGGTTTGCCCACTGCTTCATCCTGGGGAGTGAAAAGCCACAGTCTCTCAAGTCTTTCCAGTGGGTGGTTTGCCCACTGATTTATCCTGGGGAGTGCAAAGCCACCCTCACAAGTCTTTCCAGTGGGTGGTTTGCCCACTGCTTTATCCTGGGGAGTGCAAAGCCACAGTCTCCCAAGTCTTTCCAGTGGGTGGTTTGCCCACTGCTTTATCCTGGGGAGTGCAAAGCCACAGTCTCTCAAGTGGATAACAGTCTCCACTGGTTCTGGAGGGGGCCTTGAGCCCAGAGTGCTTCATCCTGCCAAGGACTGACGTAGTGGATGGCTTTCTCCACTGGTTCTGGAGGGGAGTCTGGTGCCCAGAGTGCTTCATCTTGCCAAGGACTGAGGTAGTGGATGTGAGTCTCCACTGGTTCTGGAGAGGGCCTTGTGCCCAGAGTGCTTCATCCTGCCAAGGACTGAGGTAGTGGATGTGAGTCTCCACTGGATCTGGAGGGGGCCTTGTGCCCAGAGTGCTCCACATGCAGTGTGGCAGGTCCCATTCCCTCACCTGGGTGTGTGTGCCATGAGATTGCCTAAGAACGGGTAGCATGATACGCCATGGAGGCAGAGACATACCCCACGATGCTGCGGTTTCGCCTTCCACCTGCAGGTGCAAACAGTGATGAGAGTCATGCCTCATGGAAGCTGGCCAGGGTCCAGGAAGTCTCCTCCAGCCTCGGACGGCTGCCCACTGGGGATGGTAGCCATGTCAGATGTGGTGCCACTGTTCGAGCACATTGCGGGGCTGGTGGCGGTGCTTGCGGCGGTGTCTGTGGCGGCAGTGCTGGCGGTGGTGCATTTGTCAGCACCTGTTGAGGGACACAGCAGGACGTCTCCTGCAGCCTCGGACAGCTGCCCACTGGGGAAAATGCTGGGAACTGTTGCTAAAGCTGCAGACGTGCAGGTGGCAGTGCAGGTGGCAGTGCTGTTGGTGGGGCAGGTGGCGGTGCTGGTGGCAGTGCAGGTTGGTGTAGTCGTTGACAGAGAGATGATAGTATTCCCTCACTGGGTGCCACCGTGCCCTGTCCTGACCTGCTCTTCTGCTTTTGTCCCTTCCCCACCTTTGATGGTGCCGCAGGTGTCTTGCCACTATCCCCTTTTGTTTTGGCAGAGCCCTTGGTGGCTGGTAGGTGTGGCTTCTCCCTCCAGGATGTGGGCACCTTCTTCACCTTGGCAGGTGGCAGAATGTCCTTGACCTCGCAAGGTGGCACACTGGCAGCCCTGATGGGTGGTGCACTCGATGACCCCGCAGTTTCTGGCACCACTGTGCTTGGGGATTTAGTGGCTGAGGTGCTGGGCTGGGACCTGGAAAGCCTGGCCCTAGGGGAATGGCGGGGGAGGTGTAGGGAATAGGTCAATGTTAGCCAGGAAAAGCTTCTTAGACACATTGGGACGGGAAGATGGAGGGAGTTTGGGAGTGGAGGAAGAGGTATTGGTTGTTGGAGGTCTACTTTTGCTGAATTTGGGTGAAGGTGAATGGGCCGGAGGCTGTTGTGAGGTGGTTGGCTGTTGGGTGGGTGTGTGCCTGCGTTTGTGTACTTTGGAAGAAGGGCTCACAGACACACTGGGAGAGGACACTGGGGATGTGTGCATGGTAGTGGGGGTGGTGATAGCACATGAGCGGTTTGTGGTGATGGGCGTGCTGGTGATGGAAGTAGTGGCTGAGGATGCAGTGCATGCAGGGGTGAGTGGAGACGAGACAGGGAGGGAGGAGGAGGACGTGGAGGAGGGGGACACAGTGGAGGCAGTGGATGTTGGTGTGTCTGTGTGGGGATGGTGCTTGTGTGAGTGCTTGTGGGATGTGTGGTGCTTATGTTTGCCATGTCCACTCTTGTGTGTTGATGAGTGTACATGCTGGTCTGATGGTGTGCTTGGGATAGGCTGAGGTACAGGGGATTGGGTCTGGGTGGAGGAAGTTTGGAGGGGGGAGGCTGGACACAGGGACAATGGCTGCCAGAGCCTGAAATGCTCTCTGTTGGGCCACCTTCCCAGAATGAATGCCCTCCAGGTATGCATTTGTTTGCTGCAAATGCCTCTCAACACCCTGAATGGCATTCAAAATGGTAGATTGCCCAACAGTGAGGGATCTCAGGAGGTCAATAGTCTCCTCACTGAGGGCAGCAGGGTTGACTGGGGCAGGGCCTGAGGTGCCTGGGGAGAAAGAGATGCTCACCCTGCTGGGTGAGCGGGCACGGGACACACAGTGAGGGGCTGCTGGGAGGACGGTGCTGGTGGGGGGGTGGCGGCTGTACCTGTTGATGCAGTGAGCACAGATGTGCCCGCCACCGCAAGGGAGCTCCCATCAGAGGAGTCGCTGTCACTGGTGTCTGCTCCTGTCCCTGTTGTGGAGCTCCCCTCTCCCTCCGTCCCACTGGTGGCTTCAGACTCTGTTGCTTCATCCACCAGGGCCAAGTGGGTTGCAGCTAACTCCTGCTCCGGTGTCAATGCCCCTCCCCCTGATGATGCTATTGCACACAAGAACAGGGAGACCACAAAAAGGGGGGGAAAGACAGAAAAAAAACATGTTCAGTGCATGCAACACCACTACCGTTGGTGGACACAACGCACAGGGAGAAGTTCCTAGAAATTTCACCTGACTATTGGGTTACGAGGCCTAAGCCCAACTGCTGCACACCTGGAAGTCAAAGGATCCTGACTAGGTGTAGATGGCTATTACCACTAATGGGTCTGGGGGGCCACATAGCCTGCCTCACATGGGACCTTGCCTACCAAGTTCGCCCTGGCCTAGGGGAACCCAATGCCCACCTCCCTCACCCAGACACCTCGGTATGCGTGCAGAGCCAGCTGAATGAGAGTGTACTCACCCCTTTGTGGCTGCTGACCTATCCGAGACATCAGGGGGCTCATGGTGGGACAGGCACCCCTTCCACGTTGGAAGGCCATCCCCAGCTGGGCCTCCGCGGTCTTCTTGCTCCAGCGGCGCAGGTCCTCCCATCTTTTACGGCAGTGGGTGCTCCTTCTGTGGTAGTCCCCGAGGGTTCGGACATCCTTGGCGATGACACACCAAATACCCTTCTTCTGGTGGGCGCTGACCTAGAGGAATGGTACAGGGGGGAAAGGAAATTACTCACCTGTCCAGACCGTCATACTCATTGACCACCAGTTCCCACCCGTGCCCTGACGCACATACACTCACCATCCACACATGCAGGCCTCAGCCCCCCCCTAATGTATCTTCCATTCACACCACTCAAAGCAGGCATTGCCCATGCAGCATGTTCACAGTCTACTCACCTGTTTGTCTGGAGGACCGTACAGTTGCGTGTCATGGGGGAGGACCCCATCCACTAGTTTCTCCAACTCCTCCAAAGTGAAGGCAGGGGCCCTTTTGCCAAACACTGTAGCCATCGTCGCTTCCAGACACAGGTCACAGCAGCACTTGCAGTGTAGGTCCTCTCCTGTTGAAGGTCAGGTATCAAGTGAGTGAACAGACAGAAAATGGCAGTCACGTCTGCGGCGGTGCATACAGTCACCGCCAGCGTACATCGTCATTGGCTCCTGGGACCCATAGGGCCCAATGTAAACTAATGCAGAATTGCGCAGCGGTCTTCGACCGCCCACCGCGACGGTGTACAACGCCAGCGCAGTTACCTCATATCCCCTTGTCCCACCTTACAGGTCAGGCAGCAGCCATTTCAGGGGGACACATGGGATGGATAAAAACTGTGTCACACCTATCTAGGCCGGGAATACAGACAGATACCGGCACATTGCGGATTAATAACGTTTCTGCACATAACACATTGTGATACCTCAGTGTTGGATGACTCTCTCTGCTCGCTGTTCTCCTCCATAGGGCACGTCTGCTGGGGCAGGTGATGAGATGGCGGCATCCTCCGGTGTACAGACCCCTGGTGGACCTGTCGACAATGGAAGACAGACACATCATAATCACATACAGACTTGATCGTACTACAATCCTGGAACTGTGTGCCCAGTTGGAGCCAGACCTGATGTCAGCTATCCGCCATCCCACAGGGATACCCCCTCTAGTGCAGGTCCTGTCTGTACTCCATTTCCTGGCCAGTGGGTCTTTTCAAACAACAGTGGCCATGGCATCACGGATGTCCCAGCCAATGTTCTCTTACGTGTTGTCTAGAGTGTTGTCTGCCCTGCTGAAACACATACACAGTTACATCGTTTTCCCTCATGTGGAGGATTTGCCAACAGTGAAAGGTGACTTCTATGCCCTGGGACATATCCCCAGCATAATTGGTGCCATTGATGGTACACATGTGGCATTTGTCCCGCCCCTGGCAGGAATGAACAGGTGTACAGAAACTGGAAGAGCTACCATTCGATGAATGTGCAGATGGTGTGTTTGGCAGACCAGTACATCTCCCATGTCAATGCCAAGTATCTTGGCTCTGTGCATGATGCTTACATTTTGAGAAATAGCAGCATCCCCTATGTGATGGGGCAACTCCAGAGGCACCGTGTGTGGCTAATAGGTGAGGACAATGTCCCAATACAGTTGACATAGGTGTCTGGGTATGGGGTTGTCCCTAAGGGTTAGTGTGTCTCTAACAGTTGTCCCTCGACATTTGCAGGTGACTCTGGTTACCCCAACCTGTCATGGCTACTTACCCCAGTGAGAAATCCTAGGACAAGGGCAGAGGAACGCTACAATGAGGCACATGGGTGAACTAGGAGGATAATCAAGCGCACTTTCGGCCTCCTGAAGGCCAGATTCTGGTGCCTCCATCTGACAGGTGGTTCCCTATACTATTCACCGAAGATAATCGTGACCTGCTGTATGCTGCACAACCTGGCTTTGTGACGCCAGGTGCCTTTTCTGCAGGAGGATGGGCCAGATGGTGGTCTTGTGGCATCTGTGGAGCCTGTGGACAGTGAAGAAGAGGAGGCAGAAGAAGAGGATATCGACAACCGAAACAACATCATCATGCATTACTTCCAGTGAGACACAGGTAAAAAGATGTCACTGCTTCCCACATCTCATACTATTGTTGGAGCTAGCATAAGTCTGTCATTTTCACTCAGTGTATGGATACTGACTTGACACTTTGACTTTCCATTTCACAGATCTGGGTCCCACTTTGTGCCCTCTGCTATGTTTACTCCTGGCCTACAGCTGTGTTACATTGGTATGTGAACATGTAAACTGACATTGCTATATTCCATAGACTGACTCCAGATTGTTTTGTGATTGAAGTGTGTTTATTCCTGTGCAAATAAGTGGAGGGGTTGTAAAATGGGCTGGGGTGATGGTGGAGGTATGTCCATGGCAGAGTCCAGTCTATTTGTTTCACAGGTGCATTGTCCAAAGGAGCATAACAAGTGGAGCAATGGCAGTTTAAGGATGGACAGGGTGACATAGTGGGACAGAAGGGTGACATTCAGGGAGGTCTTATTTCCTGGCAGGGGTCTTGGCAATGTTCTCTCTCTTGTTCCTGGATCTCAGGGACCGTTTTCCTGATGGTTCTCCATCTGCAGGGGGTGGGGTGCTGGTGTCCTGTTGTTCCTGTCATGGTGCCTCCTGTCCACTAGCGCCAGCAGAGGTGGAGGGCTGTTCATCGTCCAGGCTAGTGTCAGGGGCCCATTGGTGTGCCACTGTGTCCCTCCTGGTGTTGAGAAGGTCTGCCAGCACCCCTGCAATGGTGACCAGGGTGGTGTTAATGGACTTCAAGTCCTCCCTGATCCCCAGGTAGTGTTCCTCCTGCAGGTCTGGGTCTCCTGAAACCTGGCCAGTACCGTGCACATGGTCTCCTGGGAATGGTGGCATGCTCCCATTATGTTGGAGAGTGCCTTGTGGAGAGTGGGTTCCCTGGGCCTGTCCTCCCCCTGTCGCACAGCAGTCCTCTCACCTTCCCTGTTACCCTGTGCCTCTGTTCCCTGAACCGTGTGCCCACTGCCACTGCCCACAGGTCCCTGATCGTCCTGTTAGTGGGGTTGCCTGAGTTCCCTGTAGTGGTGGACACACTGCTGATTCACATGTCCTGGGGACAGAGGGATTGGCCCGCTGGGTGGGTGCTGTGCTGGTGTTTCCTGAGGGGGGAGGTGCAGTGGTGGTTTGTGACTGTGTCAGGGGAACCGAATGTCCCGGGCTGGTCATCTTGATCCAGGTGTGTAGAGCTGCTGTCATCACTGTGGGTCTCTTCTGTGGGGGAACTGGATATGTCTGGCACCTCCTGTCTGGTGACGTTTGGTATGGGTCCTATTGGGGTGTAAATGCATAGTTATTGTATCTGTGTGTGCCATCTTGTGCAATGAGTGAGTGACCCTCTACTCCTGTGCTTTCATTATTGGCTTAGTCCTTGTGTGATTGGTGATTTTGGGGCATGAGTGAGTCTCTGTACTGGACATGCTTTGATGATGGGTGTCCATGCATTGGTGTTACATGCAGTGCTTGATTTTGGGATGTGAGGGTTCTGTTAGTGGGGTATCTGTGGGTTGTTGGGGTGATGGGTATGAGGGTAAGGGCGGCGGTATGTGATGGCATGTAGGTGGGGTGTAGGGGATAAAGTAGTAAAGATTTGCTTTACCAGAGTCCAGTCCTCCTGCTACTCCAGCGAGGCCACCAGGATCAATAATTGCCAAGACTTGCTCCTCCCATGTTGTTAGTTGTGGGGGAGGAGGTGGGGGTCCGTACAGCAATTTGTGTCTGGATACCACTGAACGTACCTTCCCCCGTAGGTCGTTCCACCTCTTCCTGATGTTATCCCATGTTCTTGGATGCTGTCCCACTGCATTAACCCTGTTGACAATTCTGCGCCATAGCTCCATCTTCCTTGCAATGGAAGTCTCCTGCACCTGTGATCTGCATAGCTGTGGCTCTACCCGGACAGCTTCCTCCACCATGACACTGAGCTCCTCCTCAGAGAACCTGGGGTGTCTTTGAGATGCCATGATGTGGTGTGGGTGATGTGTGAGGTGGCGTCTGTTGTTATGTGTTAGGGGATGTGTTGGTGTGTGTTGTTTGAGGTGCGTGGATGTTGTGTAAGTGATGGTGTTGTGTGTCTGTGGATGCTGTTGTTGTTTTAGGTAGTCTCTCTCTCTGGCCTTCTTTCAAAATTTTGGTAGGAAGGGTTTGTGGGTGTGGTCAGTGTGTGCTTTATATTGGATTGGGTGTGTGGGTGTGGTGTGTGTATGTGTATCAGGTGTGTGTATTTTGAATTGTCCAATGTGGTTGTGTTTGGTAAATGTGTTTGTATTTTGAGTGCGGTGGTGTGTACCACCAATGGAAAACCGTGGTTGAAAGACCGCCGCGTTGATTCGTGGGTCGTGATAGTGTGGGCGTATTCTTGTTAGCGTGACGGTGTTGGTTTTGGTATCACCAGTTTATCACTGACCTTTGCTGTGGCGGACTTGTGTTGGTGTCTGTATTGTGGCGGATTCCGAGCTGTGGGTCGTAATACCTGGAGCGGAACTCCGCGGCCGCAGCGGTATGTTGGCAGTCTTCTGCATGGCGGAAAGCGGGATTTACCACCAGGGTTGTAATGAGGATCAATAAATTTATCCCAACTCAACCCTTGGTAGCTTGGCAACGGACAGTTAGGTTTAACTTAGGAGACAGGTGTGTAAAGCATTTGTTAGCTACAAAACAGTAAATAAGTAAAACACAAAACAAAATAAAAATCCAACGCCAATTTATAAAAAATAGATTAGAATTTTATCTTTAAAATGACATTAAAGCAACAAAAATCCAATAAATGGAACCTTAGATATGACTTTTCAAAGATTAAGGCCCATATTTATACTTATTGACGCAAAACCACAGAAAGGCAGTTTTGCGTCTAAAAGTTTACCACCAGCTTACGTCATTCCTGACCGCAAGCTGGGTGCCATATTTATGAAATGGTGCAAGCCAGTGATAAGGATTGGCTAGCATTTAAAGAAAAGACATTAGCCAGAGGGGTGGGGGTAGGGGAAAATGGCGTTGGGGCACCTGAAATAACGCTAGGCTGCTTAATGCCAATATATATGGCATTAACCAGCCTAGTGTCATTTCTTGACGCAATAGCACCCAAAAATGACTCCTGTCTTAGTAAAGACAGGAATCATACCCACCACCCCAATGGCCATGCCCAGGGGACCAGTGTCCTCTAGGCATGGCCATTAGACCCAGTGCCATGCAGGAAGGCTCATGTAAGGGGCCCCCAATGGCACTGAAAAAAAAGTATACTTACCTATACTTACCCAGGATGGGGTTCCTCATCCTCTGATGTGTGTGGGGATGTTGCTTGGGGTTGCGGTGGGCATTTGTGGGCCCATTCCATGGTGTTTACCCATCTAAATGGGTCCACAACTACACTAACGCCTGGTCTGACCCAGGCTTTCAATAATGTCACTAAGCAGGCTTAGAAACATCATTTTGGTCTGCCACCCACCCGTGTGGCATTTTTGCATGGGGGGATAAATATGGCACTACAGGCTTAGAGTGATTTTTTGGATGGGAACACCCACCTTGTATCTCATTAACAAAAGGTGGGTTCACACATCCAAGAAATTGCGCTAACTCCAATTTTTTTATGTTAGACCTGTCTAACGTCAAAATATAAATATGGAATTAAGTTTGAGCTGTTTTAGCGTCAATATAAATGATTCTAAAACAGTGCAAACAGAGTATAAATATGCCCCTGAATGTTTTCTAGTGCCTAAAAAAAAAAAGTGCCAATCTGGACATCTGGTTGCACTTCACCAGGGCAAAGTCAAAAGTTGAGGCCGACTGCCATGAAGCCCTGCTCGGCTTCACTGAGCGGGAGGTCACAATAAAAATTTTACCTTTAGACTTTTTGAAGATATCTCACCAACCGGGACAAAGTCACAAGTTGAGGCTGACCTCAATGAAGCAATCTTCAGGAGGCTTAGGTCAGGAGTTCTACGTTCGGACAGGAATTTTTGTCTGGGGCCAAGTCAAAGTTGAAGCTGACTTCGCTGGAGCCCTCCTCAGATACACTGTGCAGGATGCCTTGGTCAACTTTTTTACTTTGGACTTAAAAACATTTTTGGAGCTTTTCTTCTCCAACGTCAGATGACCCTCCACAGCAAGCCGATTTTGATGTGAAGTCATCTGATTGCCTTTCCCACAAGCCCCCAGTGAAATCCTGGAAGTCTGGGGCTCTGGAGCTTTTTAGAGGGATGAACCTTCAATTCAGGCCGGGTCGCGGTCAAAGTTAGCCGGCCTGACTCACAAAGTCGGTCCACTTATGGAGCTTTTTTCCAAAAGTTGCTCAAAAATTCTCCAAACGTCTTCATCTTTCTCAGAAGTACTTTTAAGGTTCTTTAAGAGTCCAAAGCTCACCCCAAGGTTCCAGAAGGTCTGAGTTGCTAATTGAGGTTTAGGACTCCAGCTCCCAGAAAGCACCTGGTTCAAATCTAAAAATGACTAATGGTCAGCTGATCAATTTCTGCAGGGGTTGATTCAGGGGACTCTGGTTAGCTCTTTTTACCTGTAGTCCACAGGGAGTCCCTCTTTGAAGTAGTAGAAGCCAGGCAAAGTCCTTTTCTTGGTGAAGCCCAAGTATGCAGCTTGTGCAGTCCTTTTGGGTGCAGTGTCCAGGTTCAGGCCAGGGGTCCAGCAGGGGAGTCCCTCTTCTTGACTGGTTCCAGTAGGAATCTGAAGTGGGGAGAAGCTTTGCCATATTTATCCTTGCTCCTGGGGTGACAAGCGGGAGGGGGGATCTGTCCAATCACGAGCAGGCTACCACCCTCTTGAGTGACCACTGGGAAGTGTTGCAAAAATCAATCCCAGGGAGCAACATTCTTCCAAAATGCAAGAAAGCAAAAATTCAACCTTAAAGTTTAGATCTGTCTGAGTCCACCCACTGGTGTGGATAAGTTTCCCCTAACACACCCCTTTCCAACCATCTCTTAATCTAACCAGGGGGCACCTGGTTGCTTGGGTTTTATGTCCTTCCCTCTTTCAAGTACAGTTTGGCTGTTCTCCCCCATCCTGTTCTATCATCTCCTGAGGCAGATCTCTTCCCACCAGATGCTTCCTTTGTTTCAGCCCAGGCCACTTCACACCTCATCATGGCAGCCTGGCTCAGCCTGACATAGTCTGACCAATCAGATAAGGGCACCATAGGGCTGAAGTAGGTAAATGTTAGCAAGAGTTCTAAAATACTTTCAATGTACAAGTTATATTAAATTCAACAGTGACAAGTTGTTGCATTTATTATAACTTTTAATTTGATGCTAAGCTTGCTATATTTAGCTCAATCCTATGGAAAATAAGACTGAATTATTTTAAACTAAAGTCTTTCCATGTTAGCCTATGGAGCCCATTCACTACAATGGAGAAAAAACAAATTTGGTTATTTTTCCCTCACCAGGGCTTATAAAAGACCTTTTATAAAGTACCTGCTTATAGGTAAATTGCACCTAACCCTAAGGGCTCCCAGGGCATGCAACAGGGATGACTTATATGTAAAAGAAGGGTAGCTTAGGACTTTGGAAGTACTTTCAATTCCAAAGTCAAATTTGGGGTTACCTTTAACTAAAATGTAGCCACCGAGGCAGATCTACCTTTAAAATAACACTGGGTACTACAGCAGTGCACCTATGGGTGTACTATCTATGCTTGGGTCACTAAACCTACATGTCTTAGCATATACTAGGGACTTATAAATATGTTGATACAGACAATTATAATTAGCCTAATCCATTTTACTCAGAGCACTAGCCGTGGGACTGCTTAGCAGTACCCAGAGCACAGAGTCAGTAACCTCCAGTATCAGTCAAAAAGTTTGAGGTGACCAGTGCAAAAAGGAGAACTTTCCTACAGTGTCCCCCCCAGATGAAAGGTTATGGGTACTAACTTACACTCTGGTAGTGCTCATCAGCTAAGTGCAAAAACCTGGAAAGGCCATCCGCATTGGCATGGGCAGTCCGTGGTCTATGCTCCACTGTGAAGTCCATTCCTTGTAGGCAACTGGACCACCTCAACAGTTTTGGTTTCTCCTCCCTCATCTGCATGAGCCATCAGAGAGGTTTATGGTACATTTGAAAATAGAACTGAGTGCCAAACTGGTATAGTTTCACCTTCCTCAGGGACCAGACCACAGCAAAGGCCTCCCTCTCAATGGCATTCCTTCTTTGCTCTCTGGGGAGTAGTCACCTGCTGATGAAGGCAACTAGCTGATCCTGCCCCCCCTCATTCACTTGTGCCAACACTGCCCTAATCCCTATCTCTGAAACACCTGCTTGCACAATAAATCCTTTATTGTAGTCCGGGGCCAGTTGCACTGATGCTGCACACATAACCTCCTCCAGAATGTCAAAGGCTTTCTGACACTCTGGGTCCAAATGAACTTTTTGGGGTGCTTCTTAGAATCGAGCCTTGCCAGAGAGGCCACAATGGTCCCAAAATTCTGGACAATCCTCTTGTAATTCCCAGTCATGTGAAGAAAGTCCCTCACCTGAGTCTGGGTTTCAGGAGCCTCCCAATCCAGGATGGCCTGGATTTTAGGCTAGAGAGGCTATACATGGCCTCCACCTACCAGATGGCCACGGTACAACACTGAGCTCTGCCGTATCTGGCATTTGCTTGCCTCGATAGCCAGGCCTGCTTGGAGCAGTGCCTGAAGCACTTCCCTCAGGTGGACTAGGTGATCCTCCCAAGTGAAACTAAGTGTAGTTATATCACCCAGAGAACCTGCACTAAGAGATTCCAACCCAGACAAAACTCTGTTCACCAACCTTTGGAAGGTGGCCGAGGCATGATTCCACCAAAAGGGCATCACCTTGAATTGAAAGTTGCCCTCTGAGTTTGAACATGCTGACCTCTCCTAAGTTCCTGGACTTAGCACACTCTGCCAGTATACTGAGGTCAGATCAAATGTGGTCAGGAACATAGCAGCCCCAAACCTATTAATGAGCTCATCAGCTATAGGTATGGGGTGAGCATCAGTCTTAGTAACTGCATTCAAACTTCTGCAGTCTACACAGAATTGTAATTCCTTTTCGCCCACCCTGGGGATTAGGTTTGGGCACCAGCACCACTGGACTGGCCCAAGGAATATCAGAGGGCTTAATTATCCTTAACTTCGGCATCTTACAAACCTAACCTGTGATGTTGGCTCTCATCTGGTCTGACAACCTGTTCAACATATTTCTCACAGATAAGCTGTCAGTAGTGTTAATGTCAAGGACACACCAATTGGTGACTCCAGGGGTCCTGGAGAACAGCCCAGCAAACAGCTCCAACTCTTGTCTGCAGACTTTTTGCTGCTGTGCTGGGATTACTATTCTCTCCATTGACCCATCTTGAGTGTTAGTGGAGAAGAGGTCTGGCAGAGGTTCACTCTCCTCCACCTGTCCCTCATCTGTGACCATAAGCATGGTTATGTCTGCCCTGTCTTGGTAGGTTTTAAGTTTGTTGACATGCAGGATATGATGTTGATTCCTGGGGGACCAAGGTCCACCACATAGGTGACCTCACCCTTTTTCTCCAGACTGGGGTATGGCCAAGGACACTTAGCCTGCTGGGCCCTAGGAGCCAGTGGCTCCAAAAATCACACAAACTGACCTGGATTGTACTCAGGCATGGTGGCCTTTTGGTCATGCCAGAGCTTCATGAGCTCTTGCCTGGCCTCTAGGTTGCTGCTTTCCTTTTTCATGACTCCGCCATATGTGACCACAGGCCTAGCACATAGTCAAGCACATTTTGTTTGGACTCCATGAGAGGCTTCTCCCAAAACTCTCGTACCAAACACAATGGGCCTCTTACAGGGTGCCCAAACAGTAACTCAAAGGGCCAAAGCCAACCCCCTTCTGGGGTACCTCCCTGTAAGCAAACAGCTGGCATGTGGGGTGAAAATGCAATCTCCTCTTGAGTTTGTTAGACAAATTCACCTGTTATAGTTGAAGTTATCTCAAGTAACTATAACTCATGCCCTAAGGCAGTGGTCTCCAAACCTTTTAATGCCAGCCCCCCCACCCCCAGTTGAAAAATAAAAATAATTGGGGCCCCTCTCGGAATGTTTCACAATTATTTTATAAAGATGGCAAATGTGTAAATATGTCTAGACATAATTAAACATTGTGGTTAAGTACTGTTACCTTTTAAAAAATGCAATAACATGCTTCTGAATAAAACAAAGGCCTGTTATCTGTATAATGCTTCTTTTGGCCAGAGTCTGGCGCCCCTCCCTGGGATAACTTGGGGCCCACCTAAGGGTGCCCGCCCCCCAGTTTGAAGACCTCTGCCCTAAGGTAACTATAACTCATCCCTTCTCTATGCACTGCTAATTAGCTCCCAAATTACAGGACTCATGACTTCTTTAGAACAACATTGATAAAATCAATGCAACTTTGCAGTAACATTTTTAATGAAAAAACTGTGCATGGCAGAGGCACAAGTTGTAGTTACCTTAGGGTACAAGTTATAACTACTTGAGATAACTCTAACTATAAGAGGTGAATTTCTAGGGTTTTGTATGTTTAAAATGTGAGCCTAACTATAACATTCCAGTAACCTTTGTTTTATTTCAGTGAATATATATATATATATATATATATATATATATATATATATATATATATATATATATATATATATATAAACAAAGGTTATAGGGACATTATAGGTAGGTTCCGAATGTACCTGCACAAAGCCATAGAAATTCAGCAGTTACAGTAAGAGATATTTCAAATAACTATAACTTGCGGCCTAAAGTTTTTCCTAAATAATTTGACTTCGAATGTCTCATTTATATTTCTATTGACGTTCTAAAAGTTGTCATGAGTGCTGTAATATCTGGGGTAATTAGCAGTGCATGGTGCGGGAGTGAGTTATAGTTACCTTAGTATGTCAGATTTCACTCCTACAAAACCATAGATATTCAGCAGTTATAATGACCTTAGATAGCTAAAACGAATACCCCCACAATGCACTGCTTATGACCTCACATATTACATCACTTGTGACATGGTCAGTGACAACAATGATGACATCTCAAATAACATCAATGATGGCATCATCCAATGAGTGTAAGTGTTTTGAAAATGTTTCTGAGAGTTAAAAATAGGTACTAAGCTACTGCATATGTTAAATTACTGCTCTTTCTCTGCTTCTGATGGGTGATATTATTTCTAACATATGTCATCTGAGTGGCTGGGTGAGTGGCTGAATGTGTGTGTGAGTGGCTGTATGAGTTGCTCTTTGGTGAATGAGTGGATGTGTGAGTGGTTGTATGTGCAAGTGTGTGGCTGTGTCAGTAGCTGTTTTGGTGAGTGATTGGGTGTAGGTGTGTGGCTGTATGGGTGATTAAATCAGTGTATTGGAAAGCTGTATTGGTAAATAAATGGATGTGTGAGTAGCTCTATGGGTGAGTGAGTGGCTAAATGAGTAACTATACTGGTGAGTGAGTGAGTATGTGAGTGGCTGTATGGGTGAGTTCAGAGATGTTACTGACCATTTCGAGTGATATCATATGTGAATTCATAAGCAGTGCACTGCCTGGCCATAGCATACTTAGCTGAGATAACTCGAACTGCTGAAGTAAAATGTGAGTCTAACTATAACAACTCTGCAACTTTTCTTTATTTCACTGAATTTCTATGATTTTTCTTATTCTATTTCCTAACTATAACATCCCTGTAACCTTTGGTTCTTTTAGTGAATTTCTATGATTTTTATGTTTTTTATTTCCTAACTATAACATCCCTGTAGCCTTTGTTTTCTTCACTGAATTCTGTTTTTTTATATTCTATATCCTAACTTTAATGTCCCTCTATTAGTTAATGCGCTGCAGAGGTCAGTGTCTGTAATCAGAGACCCACAGAACTGAATCCTGGTTGGAGCAGTGGAGAATGGTGACTTGTTTAATTAATTATTTTAAACTGGCATTACACACAATATAAAGTAGGGTGGTGCAAAATGTGAAAAAAAGGTTTAGGATTAAAAAAAATGCACTTTCAAAAAATAAATTTTACTAAAAACCAGATTGTACATTGTGCTATATTTTAATACTAGTCCTTCAAAAGCAGACCCTTCACAGCTCAGCTCGAAACTCCATAACAATACCAGTCATGAAGAAAATGAATTTAAAAAAAATTGTATATGTAGGGAATGAAGCCTCTGCGGATCGGACAGATCTCCTGCTGAGGTCTGATAGGCTGCCACCACATCAACCAAAAGTTGGTGGCAGGCATCTTAGGACTCAGGACTCATTCACAAGTCCCAAGGAAAACACATAAAAAGGACATTGGGGGCAGGGTAGGGATTCCCTGACCCCTAGTACTGTTGGTGGGGCCCCAGCCTGGGGCTACGCATTTCTTGTTTAATTTTTGCCTCAAATTCACAGAGGTTCTGTGGTGAAAAATGTAAAAAAGTGTGTGCTCCACACTTGTTAAAATAATCCCCCCACTGGGACCTGGACCAATGGATTAGCCCAAGGACTATTAGAGGGCTCAATTAACCTCATCTCCAGCATCTTAGATACCTCAGCTAAACATGGTCAATTCTGACCTGTCTTGATAAGGTTTAAGTTTGTTGACAGGCAGGATCCAATCGGGATTCCTGAGGGTGTCAAGATCCACCAGATAGGTGACTTCACCCTTTTTCTCCAGACCAGGGAAAGGCCCAGGCCTCTTGGCCTGGCAGGTCCTGGAACCAGAGGCTGCAAAACCCACACCAATTGACCTGAATGGTACTCAGGCATTGTTAGAAATGGGGTCTTTGGTTGGCAGTCAGGTTACCCTTGTCTAAGCAAGGACCCTCACTCTAGTCAAGGTAAGTCACACACAGTCCAAATTATCTGGTGCCCACCCTCTGGTAGCTTGGCTATGAGCAGTCAGGCTTAGCTTAGAAGACAATGTGTAAACTATTTGTGCAATAAATCATGCAATAACACGGTATAGCACCACATAAATACACAACACAGTATTTAGAAAAATATACAATATTTATCAGAGAAGATGCAGGTCAAAACAATTAAGTTGCAATGAGTTTATGTTGAAAATATCACTGTAAAAATGATATAAAGCGTCTTTAGTCTTTTAAAAGCAATAAATGTCTCTTTCAAACACAAAGTACCTGATTTGCATTCAAAATCTCCGCAAGGAACCGCAGAGGAGGTGAAGCGTGGAAAACAAGGAGGTGGGCGTCGATTTCTCAGGCCGTACACGGCGATGCATCATTTAGTTTTCACGCAGGGACGGCTTTGCGTGATTTCTGGCACACGTTTGTGGATCCTCTTCAGGTTGCAGGGTTTTCGGATGACCTGGGGACGATGTGTGGATTTCCGGCGCTGAAAGGACGAAGTCAAAGGGGCTGCGTCAATCCGATGGGCGTTGCGTAGAAATTCCTACTGCACGGCAGGCGCTGCATTAGTCCCTCTCTGGAAGTCAGCTGCATTGTCCTGGCTCGACTGTGCGTCGCTCCAGTGGGTTGTGAGTCAAATTTCTGGTCACTACGCTGGCACTGCATCGATCTTCTCCTTGCGAAGAGGGGCTGCATCGTTCTGGTTCGGCGTGCGGTTAATTTGTCACTGCAATGCAGGCTGTGTCTCGTTTCTGGCAGGCTGAGCGTTGAGTTTCGCTGCACAAAGAGTCCTTCTTGTAGAGATGAAGTCTTTTTGGTCCTGAGACTTCAGGGAACCGGAGGCAAGCTATATTCAAGCCCTTGGAGAGCACTTCTTCACCATAGCCAGAGAGCAGCAAGGCAGCAGTCCTTCACAGAAAGCAGTCAGGTGAGTCCTTTGGGCAGCCAGGCAGTTCTTCTTGGCAGGATGCAGGATCTGGTTCAGGTTCTCTTCTCCAGGAAATGTCTGAGTTGGTAGGGGCAGAGGCCCTGTTTAAATACCCAAATGTGCCTTTGAAGTGGGGGAAACTTCAAAGAGTGGCTTAAAAGTGCACAAGGTCCCCTCTCAGTTCAATCCTGTATGCCAGGGTCCAGTAGGGGATGTGGTAGTCCTTTGTGTGAGGGCAGGCTACTGTCCTTTGACATGTACGTGTCAAGCCCTTCACCCTCCCAGCCCAGGAAGACCCATTCAAAATGCATATGTATGCAAGTGAGACTGAGTATCCTGTGTTTGGGGTGTGTCTGAGTCAATGCACAAGGAAGCTGTCAACTGAACCCAGTCAGACGTGGATTGTAAGGCACAGAAGGATTTAAGTGCAGAGAAATGCTCAGTTTTCAAAAGTAGCATTTCTAAAATAGTAATATGAAATCCAACTTCACCAGTCAGCAGGATTTTGTATCACCATTCTGGCCATAGTAATATGACCTTCCTACACCTTTCAGATCAGCAGCTACCACTCAAACAGTATATGAGGGTAGCCCCAATGTTAGCCTATGAAAGGAGCAGGCCTCACAGCAGTGTAAAAACCAATTTAGGAGTTTTACACTACCAGGACATGTAAACTACAGAGGTACCTGTCCTGCCTTTTGCCTACACAGCACCCTGCCCTATGGGTTACCTAGGGCATACCTTAGTGGTGACATATGTAGAAAAAGGTGAATTTCAGGCTTGGCAAGTACTTTTAAAATGCCAAGTCGAATTGGCAGTGAAACTGCACACACAGGCCTTGCAATGGCAGGCCTGAAACAACGTTAAGGAGCTACTGAAGTGGGTGGCACAATCAGTGCTGCAGGCCCACTAGTAGCATTTAGTCTACAGGCCCTGGGCACATATAGGGGGTCATTCTGACCTTGGCGGACGGCAGAGGCCGTCCGCCAAGGTACTGCCGTCAGAACACCGCACCGCGGTCAAAAGACCGCGGCGGTGAGTCTGACATTTGCCCTGGGCTGGCGGGCGGCCGCCAAAAGACCGCCCGACAGCCCAGGGCAAATCAACCTTCCCACTAGGATGCCGGCTCAGAATTGAGCCGGCGGAGTGGGAAGGTGCGACGGGTGCAGTTGCACCCATCGCGTATTTCAGTGTCTGCTGGGCAGACACTGAAATACTTTTTGGGGCCCTCTTACGGCCCCCCCGGCACCCCCTACCGCCATCCTGTTCATGGCGGGAGAGCCGCCATGAACAGGATGGCGGTAGGGGGTGTCAGAATCCCCATGGCGGCGGAGCGCGCTCCGCCGCCATGGAGGATTCAGACGGGCAGCGGAAAGTCGGCGGTACACCGCCGACTTTCCGTTTCTGGCCGCGGCTGAACCGCCGCGGTCAGAATGCCCAGCGGTGCACCGCCAGCCTGTTGGCGGTGCTACCGCCGACCTCCGCCATGGCGGTAATTACCGCCATGGTCAGAATGACCCCCATAGTGCCATCTACTAGGGACTTATAAGTAAATTAAATAATCCAATTGGGTTTGATCCAATGTTATCATTTTTAAAGGGAGAGAGTTTATGCACTTTAGCACTGGTTAGCAAGTCTTAAAACCAGCAAAAAGAGTATCTAAAAAGTTGAGGGAGGCAGGCAAAAAGTTAGAGGTGACCACCCTAGTGCTGTCAGGTCTAACAGTATCCTATTGTGCCAAGCATCATAACAGATTTAGGGAAAGAGCTCTGACTCAGAGAACCTGGTAAGTAGTGGCCCTGGGCACTACAACTTCTAGGACACATCAATATCAGGCAAAAAGTGGGAGGCTAACCATGCAAAAAGAGGCCTCCTCTCACAACAAGTAAGTACCATTATCAAACCAATGAGAAGAAGTGAATTGATTGCACAGGAACACATTTGTCAGAGACTCATGATTAGGTCTGGGTGGAGTGAACGGAGTCCGGCTTCATGGACGTCCGCATCGTTGAAAAAAAACGTTGTGAATTCCAGGAAGCTGGAGTTCTGTGCCCCACGAAGTCCTCCTTATTGCGCCCATCTCGCAAGCGCTAAGCAGGGTCAGGCCTGGTCAGCCAGGCCCAACCCTGCTTAGCTCTTCCGAGATGGGTGCATTCAGGAGGGCCGTAGGCAGTGAAAGCTGCTGTTTTAGGTTCTCGTGCACCAGCTTGTCAAGCCGGGGCACAAGAGGCCTGAAACAACAGCCTACTTTTGCTGCCTACAGACCTGGGCTGATTTCAGGGTAGGGCGGTATGCAGTGAAAGATGCCAGGCCTGTTGTGTACCGGCCTGCCTGTGTGCAGAGTACACAGGACAGGTGAGTGTACAAGATGCCTGAAACAGCAGTTTTCTCTGCCTAATGCCCTCCCTCTTCTGCTCCATGGCTCGCTGCAGCTTAGCTATGAGCTGCACAGTGCAGACTGTCTGTGTTTGCGCTGTGCAGCCTATATTGGGCTGCAGCGTACACCAGGTGAGCGCCACATTTTTGGATAACTCCATGCTCCAAGTGGAGCGCAAAGTTCCAAAAACTCCATCAGCTCTGCCAGCGGGGTGGAGATCCCTGCACAGGGCTACTAATGATCACACATTTGACACCATTGGACCCACATTCCATGGCAAAGAGGTCTATTGTGTGGAACAGAACACAGCCATTCCGCTGTCCTGACAGCCTGGGCATTGAACTCATTCACCAACAATATAATGTCAGATAGTACCTTGATCAATCCATGGCCACTTCACATGTCATACCAGCTAAACCCACATGCAAGTGACACAATTCAGAAATGTCCACATGAGGATGGCATTGTGAAGAGATCTGGAAAATACCAATTCTAAACAAGGATTTTAGGAAGGGAAAGGTCAACATGACCTAGAAATACATGATCCAAATACAATGGTAACTTTGAATGTGCATTGTGACAAACACTAAGAAAAAAGAACATCACAATAGTTTAAACTCTATTAAATGTTTTGCAGTCAAAGCTGTGCTATGTATTGCCAAGCAATGAATAACATGTCTGATGGTCATAGAAAGAACCTTCTCAAAAATCCATAACCCCACCACTACCCTACTGAGCCAATCAAAATACAGAATAGCACAAACCTACAGTCAGGTGCAGTACTGATTGATGAGATCTGCCTGGATGTCTCCACCTTCATCCTCATCACTGCAATCCTAATTTGGCATTTCTTTATTCTCACACAGTCAAACTGCTAGCTCCCCCTCATCGGGGATGTATGGGATCTAATGCCTCAGGGCGAGGTTGTGGAGCATGCAGTAGGCCACAATGATCTTACACACTTTGGTGGAGGGGGGCTCCACCAGACTTATCAATGCTACGGAATCTTGCCTTCAGGAGCCCAAAAGTCCTCTCCACGATATGCCATGCCCTTCAATAAGCCTCATTGAAGCGGTCTTCCTCTGGTTTGGATGGAGAGTACATCACTGGTGTCAACAACCAGGGATGGATTGGGTAACCAGAATCTCCTGTACGGAATCATTCCATGTGTGCAAACACAACTCTTGGACATTTTTACATTTGGCAGCAGACACAGAATACTAACACACATAACATATGTGACTTACCAACCAGTCAGGCCCTCTCTGGGTAGTGTTGAGTCATCAGCTCTAGGATGGCGCGGTTCCACGTGATGGACGCATCATGGACTGAAGCCAGGTGCGTGCACATACTTGGGAAATGTAGAGGTCCGCCAAACAGACTACTTGGACATTAATGGAGTGGAAGTTCTTCCTGTTCTGATACACCTGTTTTTTGCCATGTGGAGGAACCAAAGCTACATGGATAACATCAATGGATCCCACTACATGTGGGATGTGTGCCAATCCATATAAATCTGCCCTCACAAAGCCAAATACTCATGTTGTGAAAGTTTGATATAGCTGTCCAGGTGTTTTAACAATGTAGAGAGTTCATCCTTCAAGACCTGATTCAACGTAGGCTGGGACATGTCTGCAGTTAGGGCCACAGCATTTTGAAAGGACCCTGTGGCTAGGAAATGCAGCACTGACATGACTTGTACCATGGGAGGTATGCTATTTGGATGATGAATGGCAGGCATCAGATCTGGCTCCAGCTAATGGCAGAGATTTAAAATTGTCTGCCAATCTAGGTGGTAGATCTGAATGACATGTCAGTCCTCCATGGTCTGCAGGTCCGCTAGTGGACGGTACACTGGAGGTTGTCTGGCCATTCTCATTCTGGGGAGCGACCCTTGATCCCAGGGTAGGTCGCTCCCCTGCCCTCACAGCACCACCAGATCCTCTGTGCCTGCTTTCGCCGTGTCTGTGTGTTGCCTGTACCCCTGAGTGACTGTGTCTCTGCCCGTGTGATTGCGCTCCCCTTTTTGTTTTCTGTACCCCTGAATGCTTGCTCGCCTGATGTGATCGCGCTCCCCCTCTCTTTTTCCGTGTATCCCAAGTGCCTGCTGCTCTCTGTGCCCCCGCCGTCCCCCTCGTCCCTCTGCCACCTTTCTGCCCATTTTTTCTCGTTTTGTACCTTTTAGGTACTTTTCTTCGTTTTCTTCGCTCTCCTCGTTTTTTACAGGCCTCCTCGCCCTTCCGAGGCCCACCACCGATTTTACCGCCTTTTTCCCCCCTACCCGCCCTCCTCCCGCCTCCCAGCTGACCCCGCCGCCCCGGCTAACCCTTAAATGGCGGCCGCTGCGAGGCAGTGGTAGCGACCCTTGACCCCAGGGTAGGTCGCTCCCCTGCCCTCACAGCACCACCAGATCCTCTGTGCCTGCCTTCGCCGTGTCTGTGTGTTGCCTGTACCCCTGAGTGACTGTGTCTCTGCCCGTGTGATTGCGCTCCCCTTTTTGTTTTCTGTACCCCTGAATGCTTGCTCGCCTGATGTGATCACGCTCCCCCTCTCTTTTTCCGTGTATCCCGAGTGCCTGCTGCTCTCTGTGCCCCCGCCGTCCCCCTCGTCCCTCCGCCACCTTTCTGCCCGTTTTTTCTCGTTTTGTACCTTTTAGGTACTTTTCTTCATTTTCTTCGCTCTCCTCGTTTTTTACAGGCCTCCTCGCCCTTCCGAGGCCCACCACTGCTTTTACTGCCTTTTTCCCCCCTACCCGCCCTCCTCCCGCCTCCCAGCTGACCCCGCCTCCCCGGCTAACCCTTAAATGGCGGCCACTGCGAGGCAGTGGTAGCGACCCTTGACCCCAGGGTAGGTCGCTCCCCTGCCCTCACAGCACCACCAGATCCTCTGTGCCTGCCTTCGCCGTGTCTGTGTGTTGCCTGTACCCCTGAGTGACTGTGTCTCTGCCCGTGTGATTGCGCTCCCCTCTTTGTTTTCTGTACCCCTGAATGCTTGCTCGCCTGATGTGATCGCGCTCCCCCTCTCTTTTTCCGTGTATCCCGAGTGCCTGCTGCTCTCTGTGCCCCCGCCGTCCCCCTCGTCCCTCCGCCACCTTTCTGCCCGTTTTTTCTCGTTTTGTACCTTTTAGGTACTTTTCTTCATTTTCTTCGCTCTCCTCGTTTTTCACAGGCCTCCTCACCCTTACGAGGCCCACCACCGCTTTTACCGCCTTTTTCCCCCCTACCCGCCCTCCTCCCGCCTCCCAGCTGACCCCGCCTCCCCGGCTAACCCTTAAATGGCGGCCGCTGCGAGGCCGCGCCTAAGGCAAGCCCGTCTTCGCCCGTCTGCGCCTGGACCGCGCCCAGCGCCCAAACCCCTGGCCCCCGCACCCCCTGCCTGACCTACGACTCTGCCACCCTCACCAACCTCAACCCCGGCCGCACGCATGGCTGCTACCGCGCCACCCCGAAACGAACCCACGGACCCTTCACCTGCAGCAACTGTCGCTTCACCTGCCTACGGACCAACACCGCTCCCGTCAAGAACGACTCCCCCGGAAGCAACCTCCACTGCATCCTGGTCAACACCCGGTCCATCCACAGGCACGCCATCGAACTGTGGAACCTCATCAGCTCAACGAACCCAGACATCGCCTTCCTCACCGAGACCTGGATGAACCCCTCCTCGGCACCCGACATCGCCATAGCCATCCCCGACGGCTACAAAATCATCCGGAAAGACCGCACCAACCGCATCGGAGGAGGCATCACCATCGCACACAAAAACTCCATCCGCATCTCGACCCACACCGACGACTCACTCCTCGACGCCGAACATCTCCACTTCACAATCCACAGCGACCCCAAGACCATTCTCAGAGGCACCCTCATGTACAGACCACCAGGACCCCGCACCAAGTTCAGCGAAGACATCGCAGACTTCATCAACCCTCACGCACTCTCGTCCACCGACTACATCCTCCTAGGAGACCTCAACTTTCACCTAGAGAACCACACCGACAACAACTCCACCGCCCTACTGGACAACCTCGCCAACCTGGGACTGAAACAGCTAGTCAACACACCTACCCACTACGCCGGACACACGATCGATCCCATCTTCTCCTCCAGCAAACACATCACCTTTTGCCACACCACCGAACTCACCTGGTCGGACCACAGCTGTGTCCACTTCAGCTTCAAGAAGACCACCGTACACCAACACACCCAGCAACCACCAAGAAGACACTGGAATCGTATCACCACCGAACAGCTTGCATCAACCCTCTCCCAGAACCAACCCACCAGCACCACCGACCCCAACGAAGCTGCCAACAACCTGACAAACTGGATCTCCAACTGCGCCAACCTCCTGGCCCCCCTGAAGACTCAAGCTATCACCAACAACCACAAGAAAAACTCCTGGTTCACCCCCGACCTCAAGGACTCCAAGAAAGAATGCCGCACCCGCGAAAAGACGTGGCGCCTCAACCAGACCAAAGAGAACATGTCAGCTCTCAAGGACGCCACCCGCCAACACCACCAACACCTCCGCGCTGCCCGAAAAACAGCCTTCCGGAACAGACTTAACAACAACGCCCACAACAGCAAGGAACTATTTGACATCGTCAAAGAGCTCTCCAACCCGGACGCAGAAAACAACTCCATCCCTCCATCACAGGACCTCTGCGACTCCCTCGCAACCTTTTTCCACCACAAGATCATCGACATATGCAACAGCTTCCCGACCACCAACGCGAACCCCCACCCGGAACCCGCCACCGACACCACCACCATCCTCACCTGGAACCCTACCACCACCGAGGAGACCACCCGTGTCATGAACTCGATCCACTCCGGATCCCCATCGGACCCCCGCCCGCACCACATCTTCAACAAGGCCGACAACATCATTGCACCACACCTCCGAGACGTCATCAACGCCTCCCTCACCACCGCCACCTTCCCGGAAAGCTGGAAACACGCAGAGCTCAACGCCCTCTTAAAGAAACCCACAGCCGACCCCACCGAACTCAAAAACTTCCGGCCCATCTCTCTCCTACCGTTCCCCGCCAAAGTGATTGAGAAAATCGTCAACGCTCAACTCACCACCGCCCTGGAAACCAACGACTCCCTCGACCCCACACAGTTCGGTTTCAGGGCCAACCACAGCACCGAAACCGCCCTCATCGCAGCCACGGACGACATCCGAGCCCTGACCGACAAGGGAGAAACCGTGGCCCTCATACTCCTGGACCTCTCTGCAGCCTTTGACACGGTCTGCCACCGCACCCTGATATGCCTCCTCAGCAACGCCGGCATCAGAGACAAGGCCCTGGAATGGATCGTCTCCTTCCTCTCCGGAAGGACGCAGAGAGTCCGCCTGCCCCCCTTCAGATCCACAGCCACGGAGATCATCTGCGGCGTACCCCAAGGATCCTCCCTCAGCCCCACTCTCTTCAACGTCTACATGACCCCCCTGGCGAACATCGCACGCAAACACGGACTCGACCTCATATCCTACGCCGACGACACCCAGCTCATCTTATCCCTCACCAACGACCCCACCTCAGCAAGGACCAGACTACATGACGGCATGAAGGAAGTAGCGAACTGGATGACAGACAGCCGGCTGAAACTGAACACAGATAAGACGGAGGTCCTCATCCTCGGCCCCACTCCCACCGCATGGGACGACTCCTGGTGGCCCCCCGCTCTTGGCAGCACTCCCCAACCCACCGACCACGCAGGCAACCTCGGCTTCATCCTGGACTCATCCCTCTCCATGACCAGACAGGTCAACTCTGTGACCTCGGCATGCTTCAACACCCTCCGCATGCTCCGCAAAATCTTCTGCTGGATCCCCACCGACACCAGGAAGACCGTCACCCACGCCCTCGTCACCAGCCGCTTGGACTACGGGAACACTCTGTACGCCGGCATCACCTCCAAGCTGCAGAGGAAACTTCAACGGATCCAGAACGCTGCCGCACGACTCATCCTGGACATACCCCGCCACCACTACATCTCCGGACACCTGAAGAGACTCCATTGGCTCCCTGTCAACAAAAGAATCACCTTCAGACTCCTCACCCACGCACACAAAGCCCTTCACAACCTCGGACCCAAACTCATCAACAACCGCGTCTCCTTCTACACTCCTCCGCGCACCCTACGCTCTACCGGACAGGCCCTGGCAGCCATACCCCGCATCCGCAAAGCCACCGCCGGAGGAAGATCCTTCTCTTTCCTGGCAGCGAAGACCTCGAACTCTCTGCCCAGCCACCTTCGCACCATACCTGATCACCTCTCCTTCAGAAGGCAGCTCAAGACCTGGCTCTTCGAGCACTGACCACCCCCCCCCTCCAGCGCCTTGAGACCCTTTATGGGTGAGTAGCGCGCTTTATAAATGCAAATGATTGATTGATTGATTGATTGATTATGTGAGGAAAAATAAGAAGTTATGTACATCACTCATTGTGTCCCTTGTAAGTTTTTAAACATATTTCTCATATCATATTGTGACATGGCAAATGATACAGTAGGAGCATGGTACACAGCACACACCAATGTTAATGAAGTCAACTTAGTGGAATCTCATCCCCTTCCCTCAATTATGAGACGGAAATGTAAACACATGATTCTGGGAGCCTCTCATTGCCAAGAGGGTGGTGACTCTGCCACTAAAGACACCTTACTTTTATCTTATCATCATGACAACATGTCACTGTTGTGAATCCTAGTTTGTTTTAATGGGATACAGGAGTTAGCTTAGCCGTTGGCTTGCAGAACCCGTGCCCCCATCACCCAGTGACTTTTAGTCTACTTAGCCTGCTCTGTTTTAGCACATTTATTAAATTAATTCTTTCAAGATGGCTGCCTTGTTGTGACTTAGTTTTGATTTCCCTTATCATTGCCACCACGATAAGGTGTCAAGACCAGGAGACAAATACAAACAAACTGAAGGTGTCTACATTGGGGACTTTCCCTCTTCACGCTTTCGAGGGAATGTTTATACCTATTACCGTCCCAAGCATGCCTTGCTATCTATTGCTTGGGAACTAAACAACATCAGGGGTCTAGGCAGATCTGTATATATACTCCTCATTTTATCAGATAGAGAGAGGGATTCCAACCAGATGCCATTGCTGCTATCGCTGCAGCACGTCACCTTGACACTGGCCCAGTCTTCGTGTTCCCGAGGAGTCTGAGGCCGAGACCTCATTCCAAGGGAACGAGGGTAAGGGGCTCTTCTCATGGACATGGCATTGGCAGATTGAGTTTAACATGCCTAGCTCCCTTCTGGGTTAGAGGTTAGGACTATAGACTGGGGTACTAGGACATATCACACACTTCATGAGATCGAGTGATATTGAGAGATGGTGGGGGTCTTTGTATTAATGATTCTCATCTTTTTCATTCTGTTTCTTGCATTATTCATTATCCTAATCATTGCAGTCCATGCAACTTATCGTAGATTGCAGTTTTGATCAAATAAATATTATTGAACCTTTTACTGTATCTTCTTCTTTGCCTGTGTATGATTGAGACTTGTTGATGTGAGCAAGGGGTACTCTTCGTTTAACCACAATATCCCCTGAGATATCATGCTTCTGAGTCCGTCTGTAAAGACTGCCACAAATCACCTATAACCTTTTGGGGTTTGGGTGAGGTGCTGCTTGTGAGCCAGAAGGGTTGGGATGACAGTTGCGTTTTGTTGTATGAGTGGCATAGTCACCTGCAAACATAGGTACTGTCCTCCTAAATCAGCAGTCTTGCCCAGAACAATACTAAAACTACAACATGGCACCACCAACGATGGTGTTTAGGCATTAATTTACAGACACCCCGAATATCACAGTCTCATATACTAAAGGTACCCTAAGTACCATTAAACGGAGAGGTCTGTGGTCTTAGGGAAGATCCTCCTCAGCTGAACCGGGATCACCTAATGAGGCTGTAGGTTGTTTGAGCTCGAACTCATAAAAAGACTTCTACTCCCCAGTTGGTGTTCCATCTCTTCACCCATTTTTCAATATGGCTAACACCATAGACATTCCTGAGAATGCTAGACAAGCATTAACATTGCATCTCGCAGTGCATGGCTTAACAGATGAGGGAGGGGATGTTAATTTCATAGTAGAAGCTAATGAAGCCTACCCAACAGAAACATTTTACTCCTGGGTCACGTTTCCTGAGGAAGATATTAGATCAGTTACATTTCACACATATAGAATAGTGAACGCACCTCCACCCTACCAAGCTTACCAGTCTCATGAAATACCACTCTCATATCAGGAACATCAGAACTGGTTCGAAGGCACCCTACCCCATGTGATACAACACATGTGGTTAGGTCCTTTAGGCAATGTTGGACCTATTTGGCTCATGTTCGCCACATATACACCTCACCCGGATGTAAAAAACATGCAGGCAGCAGACCTGTGAGATTTATATTTTGAATTAGTTATGATATACAGATGACTAATTCAGTTTGTAATGCAACATTGAATACAACATCTACGTGTCCAGTACCTCCAGGGCCTACTGGCTACCAATTGGGTACTGGGATTAATCCACAAACGGTACATACCATTATGGGTAAAGTACCCACAGAACAAGAGAGAATACCGTTCTGGATAGTCCAGAAAACAAATCAGCTGGAAGCTGTGTTTACCCATACGGGACCACAGGAGAAACATAGAATTCTCACCATATGCTTGCCTTTCGGGATGGTTCCCACAGTGGATGAGTGTACCACATGGGGTACAGTCTTTGCTGCAATATACACTACCACACATGGTACCCCGACACTTGCTAACTTACCAGAAGAATTAAAACAAAAACAGAATGAACAGGGGGCTGCACCAGACCTAGATTTGGGGATGAAACTAATGTGTAACTTCGATGAAGACTCCTCAATAATACTTAGCAATATTAAAGGGGAAGTGGTAGCACTGGCTATACGCCAGCGTCCCCGGGAGATTCCACATTAGGACCAAGAGAGAGAGCTACTGAGAGTTATTTCCAACACCTATACTAGTGTAGATCGGGATAGTTTTGGATCCAAACCAAGAAAGCTTGAGATACAAAGTACCACCCCTAAAGAAGGTGCTAAATAAAAACAAGAAAATACCAAGAAGGGCTGGGACAAACAAAAACAATTTAATGATAGACGAAGTAAGAGAGCAGATTCTCCACAACCAGAGACGTCCGAAAGAAGATACACTCTTAGAAATAGGGAAAGTATAAAAACACCTGACAGATATACTGATTCACATTCCTCTCGGTCCTTTCAGTACGCATCTGATAGATGTAGCGAGAGAGGGGACTGTCCTGATTGACGTCCTGAATACGTAAAACAATAGAAAGACTCGCGCAGTCTTAAGACAAAAAAGGAAGAAAAATCTGCACAACAAAACCATAGTTTAAAAAAAAAAAGTGGCAGCACTGTCAATTAAACATTCCAGTGCACTTGAGAGCATTGCTGAAGAACATGACGTAGGGCAGTGACACTGTTAGACAGCGCAGCAGAGGTCACAATATGTCATCAGAGTATGAAAGATCATTTGGATGCAACAGCAACTAGCGAATTTATTGCAGCTGAAACAGCTGACGAACTCCTCCTCCCACCCAATAGGGTCTATGATTCACAAATTCAGCTTGAGCGAGATCCTCATTCAGCTAGAGTATCAGGGAGTAATTGAGCCCTGTGCCTCTGCTATGAATAACCTGTTATTCCTGGTTGCAAAACCCAACCATTCTTACAGAATAGTCTTAGATTATAGACACTTAAACCGCCATACACGCACATATGCTATACAAAATTCACAAGGCACAGCACTTATTAACAATTTAGTGCGCAAAAAGTACAAAACAACTTTGGATATATCCAATATGTTTTTCAGCCAAAACTTAGCGCAAGAAAGTTGGGACCTGAGTGCATTCTCATTTGACTCACAGAACGCTTTTGTCGTTTACCCCAAGGCTACAAGAACAGCCCAGGACTGTTCTCAGCCCGTGAAACATCAATATTACAGGACCTTGATCCCAAGGCGCTATCCTATGTGGATGACATCTATCTCACAGATGACGACCTCACCATTCATCTTGCAAGGGTCGATCGATCATTTTAGGATTTGCAGACCTCAGTTACAAATTTAACTTTAGGAAAAGTAAGATAACCTTTCTCAGTGTATTATTACTGGGATGTGAGCTATCCAGTGAGGGGAAGAGCCTCGCCCCGAACTTTCTAGAGAAATGTGCACAATTACACCTACCTAACATGCTCAAAAAGCTACAGTCGCTACTTGGCTTTTTGAATTATGGCAGAACATACATTCTTGACTACGCACAACGTATCAAGTCTCTTTATGACTTAGTATGTCCAGATTTCTCTAGTAGACACTGGGCAGTTGATCACACACGTATCCTTAGGGAGTTGCAACAGGACATGCTAGAAGCAAAGCACTTGCACACATGTGATAACAAAACAAATTTGGTCATCAGAATAATAGCTGGTGCCATTGGGTTTACTTATGACACCTTCAACGATGGCGACACACTGCCCATAGCGTATAAATCCCATTTATATTGTAATGCAGACCAATGCTTTGCACATGCAGAAAAAATTCTAACTGCTGCCAAAATGGCAGTTATAAAGGAGAGGCCACTAGCCCAAGGGAAAAGCATTATTGTTGTTTCCCAAGTACTAGCCTTGGAGGCTGCCACTAAAGCAAGCATTCTGAATGTTAAAGCACTACATCCACAATGGATTCAGTGGGATACCTCCTTGACCGCCAATGATGTTGATTACATCTCTCATCCGAAACTTCAGACACAAGAATATCTCCAGTATGAGCAAGAGTACCCCGCTTCTCTAGATATCTTACCGCTTGACAGATATCATGCTGACATTTATACTGATGGGTCAGCACAACCAGCTGTAGGTACGAAACATCCATATTCAGCCCCTTGCGCAGCCGTGAGTGGAGTAATGAAGGATGAAGTTTTCCACCATCATAATACCTACACGCAGACCCTGGGGGACTGCACAGCTCAGTTGGCTGAACTTAAAGCCCTCCTTTTAGCGCTGGAACACACAGAGCCAGCGATGCTGACTTTGATCATCTGTGATTCATATTACTGCGTCCAGTCCTACAATGATTATCTTAATCATTCGCAGCTGAACGGGCTTAATGATTCCAAAGGGACCACATAAAACACAAAACTTTGTGGGGGAGGGTGGCTGATCTGAAGGATAAGCTACCATGTGTCCATGTAGTACATACATTGGGCCACCAGGGTGTAGGAGTACACGTTATCCTACGGCTTCTATGGCTGCAGTGACTCGTTCTCATACAAGATTGGATAATGAAATACTGACTGCTGTGAAGTCTTCAGCTGAAGGCAAGTCGCTCCCAAAAGCATACCCTACAAGTTATTCTTACCACATCAGTTCACGGAATGTTGCTTATGCAACAATTCCTGGGGTTGGAGATTGAGCAATCCCCAACGAAGACCAGAGACTGGGTCTAATAAGAGCAGCACTTGAGGGTGTTGCCTCTGCACATGCTGGTATTTTGGCCACAATACCACTCTTACAGAAACGTTTCTGGTGGCAAGGTCTATGCAGACAGACAAAGCGATACGTCCTTAGTTGTGATAGTTGACAGCAAATAAAGGGCTTTAACATAAAACGCCCACAGCATACATCCCTCTTAATGTCCAATAGGCCAGTACAATGTGTGTAACTGGACCATTGTGTTCCACTACAACCTGATGGTGCATATAAATGCATCTTAGTCACTGTAGATTCTTGATCTAGATTCCTGTGGGTATGTCCACAGCGGTCGGATGACGCTCAAACTGTTATAAAAGACTTGCTGGTCTTTATCAGTACATATGCGGTTGCGGTATTCCATTCGGACGAGGGCCCTGCATTTGCTCAAAGGCATTCAGGGACACCATGGGGACGATGGGTGTTGAACTCCATTACCCCTCACCATACCATCCCAAGAGAAATTCTGTTGTGGAGAGGTGGAACCATGATCTAAAGCAGTCCTTAACAGCCAGGGTATTAGGTTCTGGCTGCAGTTGGCTTCATCACCTACAGGGGGTCCAGAGAGCACTGAACAATCTGCCAAGAAGATCCTTGGGGGGACGCACTACTTATGAGGTTCTCTTTGGGATACCTATGTATGTCCCAGATCTTGATGTCCCTGGTTTGGTGGCAGTAGACACACCGTTTGACATAAATGAACGTCTCACTGTCTTACATGAGCTTTAGCAATTTTGTGATGATAAATCATCCGCCAGCGCTGCCACCTTAGGAATAAGGGATGTACCGACTACTTCCACTGGCCAGATTCCTAAAGTTGTGGATCTAGTACGTGAGAAGATTGCTGTGAAAAAGGAATTCTGTCCATCTTACAGAGCACCAGTCCCAGTTTTAGGGATACGAGATACCAGAACTGTCATCATAACACCATTGAATGGTTCCAAAACAAACATATTTGTTTCCATTGATGACGTACAAATTCACCATGTGACCGATCCTGCACAGTAGACCCAGAGGTCCCTTGGATGGTCCCAGATTCCCTCTCACTACCCAACTAGACATACCTCTTCAAAGTAGAATTAACAACACTACTACGGACTATGTAACAATGTTTCATTTTAAACACCTCCTCAACCAAGGGGATGGCAGAAAATGAACTCTTGCTAATTCCCTTCACCACATCAATGACAGCACCTGCCTGAAATTTGGCTGTTTTCTACACCAACACGACACAGACTGATGATACTATACACCATGATCCTCCCCTTGATGTGGATCCATCAACCAGCAATGTGCCCCCTCCTGTGTTTGCAGAAACTGCTTCTGGTTACCTCATTGATATTGATGACTTTTCTTCAGATTCATCCACCCCAGCAATTGAAAATGTATCAAAGAAACATAAGCTATACCATTGGCTTGAAAATAACTATTTTATTCACCCATGGAACTATATTGGCTCAGTTTGTAATTTTATTTACATTATTCCTATAGATTGGGTTGTGACCATTTTCTTTTTACTCATAAATGGTCATTACCTTCCTGATCGCTCCTTGGGTGAACTTGTGGATGAAGTCTTGACTCCATATCATTCCTCACATAAGGTCCGAAGAGACTTTCCCCTTGTGAACATCTCATCTGTACCAATTCTTGATTGTATTGTGTGGGACGACGTTCCATTTGATATTTACGGCCCTACTGAGGTCATTCAAATTCCATAAGTGTTTAAAATTTCTATGACAGATATCATTACTCCTGGTGTTGTATCTGATGATTGGGATGTCCAGACAGTTTATTCTATGTTAACTGAAATGGGGGACTATTCAGTGTTTGAAAGTGATGATGTATGTAAAAATACAATGAATTATGGGGAAATGTTCTGCTATATTAACAGGGGGCATTACTACCTGCACCGCGCTACTAGACACAGACAAGTATTTAACTTCTCACAGTGGGAATATTGCTCTACACCACCAATGGGGAGCCTGAAACACTATTTATCCAAATTCACTTAGTTCACTAGGCATGACACAAAAACTTCAGCATCATAATATTTTAGGTTGCCTCTTTCGAAAATTAGGAAGATTTTGCTAACTGATACCAAGCTGATTTATTCAGAGTCCTTTGTTTCCCGTCTAACAATTGAAGGTTCCGACTACTGGAAGAACACTGTTGGTTTAAAAAGTATATGGGGAACACGAGATTGGCAAATACAGGGTAGGGAAACTTTGTTTAAGGCATGTCTGATTCCTGTCCAAATTATCTTTTTAAATGACACCATTCAACAGACATTCTGTCTGGGGTTAGCAAAAGTGAAGGAAATGAACACGCCCAGTATCCTGCACCTACAAAATGTATTGATTGACAATTCTTCCTGAATGTCACAGAGGAAGCGCTAGGTGCACAGGTTCAGGCTGTACCTATAATTTGTTATATTCCAGTCCCAGTGGGTGGTTAATCTGGCCAATTGATACTAATGGATGTCACGCATGTTTTTTTAATTCCTCAAGGGGTTTCAAGATTAGCCGGCCAGATCCTCACTTTATCTCATGTCAACACACAGGTATAGTAACAACAATAAGGCCCTCATTACAACCCTGGCGGTAAATGCCACCTACCGCTGTGCTGACGGCCGCCAACATACCGTGACTGCAGCGGTATTCCGCTCCGAGTATTATGACCCACACTGAGAAAAATGTCACTATACAGACATCCACACAAGTCCGCCACACCAAAGGTCAGTGATAAACTGGCGATAGCAAAACCCACACTGTTATACCAACAGGAATACACCCACAGTATCACGACCCACGAATCACCTCAGTGGTCTTTCAACCGCGGTAAACCATTGGCGGTACACACCGATGCGCTCAAAATACACACACATTTAAAAAACACCACCACATTGGACAATTCAAACTACACACACCTGACACACATACACACACCACAGCCACACACTCATACCACTATAAAACACACACCCACATTACCCACAATCCTTTCAATGAAAAAAAAGATTGCCGACACAGAGAGACACAAGCCAGGAGCACCCACTCAATCTGAGCCACAGTCAACCATCACCCATACACCATCCACGCACCTCACAGCATACACCCCAACACATCACCCCACACATCGCCCACACATCCTCACATATATCACTCACACCACATCCACGGCACCCCAAAGACCCCCCAAGTTTTCAGAGGAGGAGCTAAGGGTCATGGTGGAGGAAATCATCCAGGTAGAGCCACAGCTATTCGGATCACAGGTGCAGCAGACGTCCATTGCAAGGAAGATGGAGCTATGGCAGAGGATCGTGGACAAGGTCAACATTGTGGAACAGCATCCAAGAACAAGGGATGACATCAGGAAGAGGTGTAACGACCTACGGGGAAAGGTACGTTCCATGGTTGCAAGACACCAGGTAGCCGTACAGAGGCCTGGCAGTAGACCCCCACCTCCTCCCCCACAACTAACAACATGGGAGGAGCAAGTCTTGGCAATCATGCATCCTGAGAGCCTCACAGGATTAGCAGGAGGACTGGATTCTGGTAAGTCACATCTTTACTACTTTATCCCGCCCACCCTACCAGCATGCCATCACCAACTCCTACCCCTACCCACACCCCATCACTCCACCACCTCACACATACCCCACCATCACAACCCACCCATCCCAATACCAAGCCCTGCATGTAACACCAATGCATGGACCCATGACCAGATACACTAACACAGGACCCATACTCAATGTCACCGGAAAGGAGGTGCCAGCTACATCCAGTAACCCCCCCGAAGAGGCCCGCAATGACGACCGCAGCTCTGCATTCCTGATAAAGGATGACCAACCTGGCCCATCAGGGACCTCTGGACAGTCGGTTCACCTGCCACAGTCCCAACCCACCAGAGAGTCACCCCTCTCAGGAAACACCAGCACAGCACCCATACAGCGGGCCATACCACTGTCCCCAGGACACGTCAATCAGCAGCCTGTCCACCACTACAGGGATCCCAGGCAACCCCACAAGCACAGGATGATCAGGGACCTGGGGTCAACGGCAGTGGGCACACGGTTCAGGGGACAGAGGCACAGGATAACAGGGAAGCTGGGAGGACTGCTGTGCGACAGAGGGAGGACAGGCCCAGGTAACTGACTCTCCAGAAGGCACTCTCAAACATCCTGGGAGCATACCACCATTCCCAGGAGACAAAGGGCCAGGTACTGGCCAAGTTGCAGGAGACCCAGCGGCTGCAGGAGGGACAGTGCCTGGGGATCATGGAGGACCTCAAAAACATCTACACCATCCTAGTCATCATTGCAGGGGTGCTGGATGACATGGGCAACACCATGAGGGAGGCAGTGGCACACCAACGGGCCCCTGACACTAGCCAAACCGATGAACAGCCTTCCACCTCCGCCGGCACTAGTGGACAGGAGGCCCTGCCACAGGAACAACAGGCCACCAGCACCCCACCCTCTGCAGAAGGAGAACGACCCTGCAAACGGTCCCTGCGATCCAGGCAGAAGCCAGAGAACATTGCCAAGACCCCCACCAGGAAATAGGACTCTCCTGATTGTCACCCTTCTGTCCCACTCTGTCACCCTGTCCACCTTGAACTGCCATTACTCACTCTTCCTATTCCCCATTGGACAATGCACAGGTGATATCAAGAGACTGGACTCTACCCTGGACTTTCCTTCACCATCAGCCCAGCCCATTGCACATCCCCCTCTACTTATGAGCACGTAAATAAACACCCTTGGAACAAATACTATTCTGGAGTCTGTCAAATGATTCAAATATGTATGAGTTCAAATTAGCAAAGCATTGCAAGTCAAATCTACAGTGAAATATATTTTGGAATGACCTTTGGTGGGCAGCAGTACACATAGCAGGATCCAGAGTGGGGCACAGAGATCTGAAATTAGAGGTGCCAAAGGGTACAGTCGTTGGCCATAGCCATAGGTAAACAGGCTGCCATGTACAATGTCCAACAGAAAACTAAAAAGAAAAGTGAATTTACAGTGTCTTACTTGTGTGTCACTGGAAGTACTGCTGAATTATATTGCTTCTGGTGTCAACACCTTCTTACTCTGCCTCCTCTTCCTCACTGTCCACAGTCTCCAACGCTGCCACAAGGCCATCTCCAGGCACATCCTCCTTCAGAAAAGGCACCTGGCATCTCAAGGGAAGGTTATGCAACATGCACCATGCAATGATGATCTGGCACACCTTCTTGAGTGAGTAGTACAGGGATCCACCTGTCAGATGGAGGCACCGGAACCTGGCCTTCATGAGGCCGAATGCCCTTTCAATAATCCTCCTTGTACGCCCATGTGCCTCACTGTAACGTTCCTCTGCCCTTGTCTTGGAATTCCTCACTGGGGTCAGTAGCCATGAGAGGTTGGGGTAACCAGAGTAACCTGCATATATTGTGGGACAACTGTTAGACACACACTAACCCTTAGGGTCAGCCCCATACCCAGCCACCTACTTGTACTTGGCGGAGACCTTGGGCTCACCTATTAGCTACACCGATGCCTCTGGAGTTGGCCCATCACATATGGGATGCTGCTATTCCTCAAGATAAAGGTGTCATGCACAGAGCCAGGATATTTGGCATTCACATGGGAGATGTACTGGTCCGCCAAACACACCATCTGCACATTCATAGAGTGATAGCCTTTTCTATTCCTGAACACTTGTTCATTTCTCCGGGGGGGGGGACAAATGCCACATGTGTACCATCAATGGCACCAATGATGTTGGGCATGTGTCCCAGGGCATAAAAGTCAGCTTTCACTGTGGCCAAATCCTCCACCTGGATTAATACGATGCAGCTGTGCATGTGTTTCAGCAGGGCTGACAACACTCTGGTCAACACGTTGGAACATTGACTGAGACATCCGTAATGCCATGGCCACTGTTGTCTGGAAGGAACCACTTGCCAGGAAATGGAGCACTGACAGGACATGCACGAGGGGGACATGCACCTGTGGGCCGGTGGATAGCTGACATCAGGTCTGGCTCCAATTGGGCACACAGTTCTTGGATTGTGGCACTATAAAGTCTGTAGGGTATGATAATGTGTCTGTCCTCCATTGTCGCTAGGTCCACCAGGGGTCTGTACACTGGAGGATGCCACCATCTCATATTCAGCCTCAGCGGTTGAAGCGTATGGAAGTCAACGGTGAGCAGAGGGTCATATTCACACACTATTGCACTAAGGATGATTATTTTGCTTTGCAGAACCAGTATGTGAATCTGACAATCTGTTGCTGTGCCAATGTCTGCTGTGACGCAGTTAAGTGCCATGCCCTGTGCCCCCTGAAATGGCAGCTGCCTGACCTGTGAGGAGGGACAAGTGGAAATGAGGTAATTCCGCTGGCGTTGTGCGCCGTCGCGGAGGGCGGTCGAAGACTGCTGTGCAACTTCGCGTTGGTTATCATTGGGTCCTATGGGTTCCAGGAACCAATGGCGATGTACGCCGTCGGTGACGATACGCACTGCCATGGATGTGACTGCCATTTTCTATCTGTTCACTCACTTGCTACCTGACCTTCAACAGGAGAAGACCTACACTGCAAGGGCTGCTGTGACTTGTGTCTCTGCCTTCACTGCGGAGGAGTTGGAGAAACTGGTGGATGGGGTCCTACCCCAGTACATGATACTCTACGGTCCTCCAGACAAACAGGTGAGTACACACTGAGCATGATGCGTCGGCCATGAATGTATGGAGTGCTGTGTATGTAAGCCACATGTAGGGGAGGGCAGAAGCATCCTGGCCAGAGTGCTGTGGTCAGTGTATGTGCGTCAGGGGATGGGAGGGATTTGGTGGGCCATGAGCATGACAGTCCGGACGGTTGACTAATTCACTTTTCTGCTGTGTTTTCCATGCAGGTCAGAACCCACCAGAAAAAGAGTATTTGGCGTGCCATCACCAAGGAGGTGTGGACCCTGGGTGTCTTTGACAGGTGGAGCACCAACTGCCGCAAAATGTGGGAGGATCTGTGCCAATGGGCAAAGAAGACAGCGGAGGCCCAGCTGGGTCTGGCCTCCCAATGAGGAAGGGGTGCCCATTACACCATGACCCCCCTGATGTTCCGCATTCTGGCGGTGGCCTATCCAGAGTTGGATGGGCGCTGGAAGGCATCACAGCAGCCACAAGGGGGTGAGTACAGATTCAGAATCCTGACTTTATGCGTGTTAAGAGTTACCTGGGTGGGGGATGTGGGCTATGGGTGTCCCTAGGTAATGGCGAAGATGGCAGGGTAGGTCCCTTGTAGGGCAGGGTCTGAAGCACTCCTACCCCAATAGTGTTAGTGGGCATCTACTACTGGGAAGGTTGCTGTGGGTTTTAGGTGTGGAGCTAATGGCGGTAGGCATTGTACCCCATGGGCTGATGACTATCTTAGTAAATGGTTGGGCATGGCCTAGAGGGCTGCTCCCTGTGTGTTGTGTACGCCAATGATAGAGTTGTTGCTGGCATTGACCAAGTGTATCCACTGTCTCCCCCCTTTTTGTTTTGTCACCCTGTCCTTGTGTGCATTAGCATCATCTGGCAGAGGAGCAGAGGCACCGGCGACGGAGGGAGCTGCATCCCACATGAGTCTGGAGGCCGAACCCACCGATGGTGAGGGCACCAGTGGGACGGAGGGCGAGGGGAGCACTTCGACAGGGACAGGAAGGAAGACCACAGACAGCGATTCCTCCTCCGATGGAAGCTCCCTTGGGGTGGCGGACACCTCTGTGCCCACCCCAACAACAGGTACAGCTGTCACCGCCCCTACCAGCACAGGCCTCCCAGCAGCCCCTCAGTGAGTTTCCCATGCCCGCTCTCAGGAGGGTGGGCATCTCCTTTGCCCAAGCCACCTCAGGCCCTTCCCCAGTCAGCCCTGCTGCCCTTAGTGAGGAGGCTATTGACCTCCTGAGATCCCTCACTGTTGGGCAGTCAACCATACTGAATGCCATCCAGGGTGTCGAGAGGCATTTGCAACAAACAAATGCATATCTGGAGGGCATTCACTGCGGCGTGGCGGTCCAACAGAGAGCATTTCAGGCTCTGGCCTCAACACTGATGGCAGCCCTTGTACCTGTCACTAGCCTCCCCCCTCCAACTTCTTCTACCCTGACTCAATCCCCTCAACCCCAGCCTATCCCAAGCACACCTTCAGCCCAGCATTCACCCAAATCAACACACAAAAGTGGCTCAGGCAAACACATGCACCACACTTAATCTCACAGGCACTCACACAAGCACCATACCCATGCAGACACACCGACATCCACTGCCTCAACTGTGTTCCCCTACTCCTCCTCATCCACCTCCCTCCCAGTAGCGTCTCCACTCACACCTGCATGCACTACATCCTCATCCACTACCTCCATCACCAGCACTCCCATCACAACATTCCCCTCACGAACAGTCACCACCCCCACATCCATTCACACATCCCCTGTGTCCTCTCCCAGTGTGTCTGTGACCCCTCCTCCCAAAGTACACAAACGCAAGCACCTACCCACCCAACAGCCATCCACCTCAGAACAGCATCCAGCTCATACACCTTTACCCAAAGTCAGCAGACAGACACCTCCTACAACCACTCCCTCTTCCTCCACTCCCAAACCCTCTCCCTCTTCCCGCCCCAGTGTGCCTCAGAAGCTTTTCCTGGCAAACATCGACCTGTTCCCCACCCCTCCCCCCATCCTTCCCCTCAGGCCAGGGTGTCCAGAACCCAGGCCAGCACCTCAGCCACCAAGTCGACGTCTGCTGTGGTACTGCAACTCACAGAGGCTCAAATGGGCAGCCATCAGGCCAGCCAGTGTGCCAGAATCCCCTGCAAAGGAAAAAAACATTCTGCCACCTGCCAAGGTGAAGAAGGGGACAGCATGCAGCAAGGCCAAGGAGCACGAACCACCCAGCAAGGCCTCCTCCAAAACTCCAGCAGCCAGACCCAAGGTCACACCACCATCTGCCAAGGTTCTGAAGGGGCAGCAAACACCAGGCAAGGCACTCAAGCCGTTGGAGGCTGCAGGTGAAGGACTGGTGGCTACGAGCACAACCGCCAGCACCGCCACCTGCACCACAGCAAGCACCAGCAGCAGCCCCACTGCAAGCACCGCTACCTGCACCGCCGCTAGCACCACTACTGTCAGCAGCAGCAGCCCCAGTGGGCAGCCGTCCGAAGCTGCAGGAGAAAGGCTGGAGCCTCCGTGCACCACTGGCAGCACCTGCACCACGGGCTACACCACCACATGCACTGCCACTAGCCGCAGCAGGCCCAGCCGCAACCACCTGCACCTCTGACAGTAAGACCACTATCAGCAGCCCCAGTGGGCAGCCGTCCGAGGCTGCAGGAGGAGGGCTGGAGCCTTCCACCACCACTCGCAGCACCCCCAGCAGCACCGGCACTACCACCAGTTTGCAGCCTTAGCCGCCGCAGGATGGAGTCTAGCCCTGCCTCCATGGACTATCATGCAACCTGTTCCCTGCAAATCTCATGACTGAGACACCCAGGTGAGGGAATGTGAACTGCCACACCCCAAGTGTTGCTTCCCTGGGCACAAGGCCCCCTCCAGAACCAGTGGAGAAAGGCATCCACTCACCCTATTCTTGGCAGGATGAAGCAGACTGGGCACAAAGCCCCCTCCAGAACCAGTGGAGAAAGGCATCCACTCAGCCTATCCTTGGCAGGATGATGCAGACTGGGCACAAGTCCCCCTCCAGCACCAGTGGAGAAAGGCATCCACTCACGCTATCCTTGGCAGGATGAAGCAGACTGGGCACAAGGCCCCTCCAGAACCAGTGGAGAGAGGCATCCACTCGCCCAATCCTTGGCAGGATGAAGCAGACTGGGCACAAGGCCCCCTCCAGAACCAGTGGAGAAAGGCATCCATTCACCCTATCCTTGGCAGGATGAAGCCCACTGGCCACAAAGCCCCCTCCAGAACCAGTGGAAGAAAACATCCATTTGAGAGACTGTGGCTTTGCACTCCCCAGGACCAAGCAGTGGGCAACCTATCCACTTGAGAAACTTGAGAGACTGTGGCTTTGCACACCTCAGGACCAAACAGTGGGCAAACCACCCAATTGAGAAATTTGAGAGGCTGTGGCTTTGCACTCCCCAGGACCAAGCAGTGGGCAAAGCACCCACTTGAGAGACTGTGGCTTTGCACTCACCAGGACCAATCAGTGGGCAAAGCACCCACGTGAGAAACTGTGGCTTTGCATTTCCCAGGACCAAGCGGTAGGCAAAGCACACACTTGAGAGACTGTGGCCTTGCACTCCCCCGGACCAAGCAGTGGGCATGGAGCCCCCTAAAGGAGCAGTGGCATTATTCCATCTTCTGGATGAGGTGCCCCCCCTCCCCTGTCCCCCTGAGGTGCCTGTGTGTTTTTGACTTGCTGCCCCTGCATTGTCCTCTCCGTATTGAGGTAGGAGTCAAGTGTGGGCTTGGCCCATGATTTTTGGCCCAGTGGCCCACGTACATTTGGAAGGAACAATGTACGGCCTCATGAACATATTGTATATTTTTGTAAATACTGTTTTTCTATTCATTACGTATATCTGTGTATTTCTAATATATCACTGATTTAACTCAATTCCTTTAGTCCTTGCATTCTTCCAGAGGGTTAAGGGGTGTAAATGTAATGTTGTTGCATGTGTTTGGGTGTATGGTGTTGTGGGTGAGGGTGGGGGTGTGGGTGCGGCGTGTTGCATGTGTTTGTCACTCTCTTTTTTCTTCCTCCTCCCCTGTGAACTAGGTACAGTATGCACCGTGATCGTCGCTGACGACTTTCATATTCCTGGTAGATGAGGAGGTAGACAAGCATGGACAGGACCTGTAACTTGGAGCTCCATGTCGTCCTGGTTCTTCGTTGAATATCGAGAAGTGAGTGGTTTCCCTTCTGTGTTCTGTTTCCGCCGTGCTTTTGATGGCGTTGGTACTGCCCCAGAAAAGCTGCCAGATTGGCAGGTTGTGATGGGGTGGGTGGTACATTGTTTCCCACCTTTCTGTTGGCGGTTACCGCTGCGGTGTTTCATGCTACTGCCGTGGCGGTCAAAGTATTAAAGTGCCTGTCGGTGTTGCCGGTTTTCTACCATGGTCGTGATCCCATGTTTTTTACCACCGACCTGTTGGCGGTATTACCGCCGCTTTAACACCGACCGCCACGGTTGTAATGAGGGCCATAGTGTGGGTAAGCCATGTCAACAATGGGTACAGTCTAACACGATAGCTGCAGTTAAAGACCATCTTAACACTCTTTCTGAAGATATAGACTTGCAGGACTTTTTGCACGGTCCTAGGAAACAATGCTCTAAAAGATTCATATGTGCTATGTTCAACGAGATCTGGAAGCTTTCTCAGATAGAAGTTGCAGAGTGTTTAAGACAACTATATAAGGAAAACTTAGAAAAGGCTTTAGCAGTTGTTGATAACACCATGAATACATTGTCCAACAGAATTTATTCACAAACTAACATAGTGTCATCTGCAATAGATATCATCCAGACAGACTTGTCCCGTTTATATCATGGGCAAAGTCAGCTGCCTTCCATTGCGCAGTTAGGTTGGATGTTACAGACATTGAAAAATGTCCGACTTCCGTGGAAATATATTAACGGTAGTGAATTGTTCACTGCTTTTCATTTATCCAAGGAACAGCAGACAATGGCTAAAAGGGAGGCAAGTTCATCATGCTCCATGTAGAGAAGTTAGAAAGGTTGCCTTTCACAGTTGCCAACAGTCTATCAACAGTATGGCATCATTAACCTGCCCATTTCTACTTTTTGCTTTTCAAAATGCATGAAACATCTTGCTGTGGGCAGGGACAAGGACTAGGCGATAGTTATATTAAGGAAGAGTGGGAGTTGCCCTTTGATTACAAGTATCTGATAGACAAAACAGAGGTCTTTCTTAGCGGAAGCAAATGTGAGACTATTGTTAGTCATTCAATGATTTGCAAACAGGTGTCCCTTTAAGGCCTTTGCAATGTGGGGGTCACAAACTTGGCCTGTTTTCTGAAGGTTACTCCCGTCCCTTTGATTCGTTCAGCATTTTTTGTACTTTCCAATGGAAGTTATGTGGTGCTGAGCGACCAAAGTTGTTACGGTATGTGACCAGGAATTGCTTACGCAATTTCAGTTTCTAAGGACATAAGGTGTTGTGGACATGTTTTACTCCCCCCCACATGAGAGATAAAGGTATCATACATGTTATCTCGCATTGATACCATTAATGTAAATTATGACAAGTTGAACAGAGTAAAGGCGCTACTGTTTCAAAAATAGGTTGCGTTGACTTCAGCCAGAGAGATGTATGCTCTGCAGATTGCAAGATCATCAGCTGAGATACAATCCCTATTAAATACCAATTTCCCCAAGCACTTTGGAGAGCTGGTATCCAGAATTTTGTAACACCTCGAACACGGTCGGGTCTGTGCATTTCTTTAAGGCTGTTGGGTCTTGATTTGTGCCCATCTTCCAGACTTTCTTCTGAGTCATCCCATCGGCCATCCATTCACTCTTTTCGAGTGTATTTGGTGGCTTTCAACTTATTTCGACTTTGTTTGGAGGGATACTGTTGCTATTCTTTCTGATTTGCAGTGGTTGTGTCTCTTCTGCTAACCATAGCAATGGAGCCGCTGCCACCAGCTCAACTATGCCGTGAACAAATGGTTCAGATCTTCGATGCTTCCTTGCTGATAAAATTGGAGCATGATTGGTCATTGACATTCCGACCACTCCTATGGTGCGTGCAACCAGTCTTTCACTGCACATGGTGCCTCTTCGAATATATGCCTGCAGTGTCCCTTGCTGTTACGCCAGTGCCTCCTGCAGACCGAGAACTGCTGATATCCCCAATGAGGGTTCACTCACAGTCGTGCCCCTTGAGACTAAGGCTGATTCGCGAGGCCTCCTACGAGCCTTCCATGCTCACTGAGTTGGCGCAATACACCATGGAGGATGATGCTACTACGGGAGCACCTGCACAAGAGACTTCTACGCACTATTGCTCCGTGGATCCATATTTTTATCCGGTGATCAATTTAACATCTTCGATGTGGCCACCCTTTGTGGCCCTTTTCTGTTTAATGACTCAAGGGATGCTCTCTAAGATCATGACTATTCTAAATGATTTGATAATTGGCTTTGATGTAAAATTCAAAGTATAGCTCTGTTGTTCTTACTTTGGCCTGCTTGCTTGTCATGGTCGACATTATGGCCCTCATTACAACCATGGCGGTCGGTATTAAAGTGGCGGAAACCGCTCAGACAGACAGCCACACTAATACACCGACCGCCAGGGCGAAAGCAACAGGCACCATGGGGGTAACCGCCAACAGCCAGGCAGAAGACAATGTACCGCCCACAGTAATATGACCCACCTATCCGCCACCTTTTCTGGTGCGGTACCAACGACATCAAAAGCCTGGCCACTGCACAGAAGGGAAACGACTCACCTCCGGACACTCAAGGAAGAACCATGCCGCCACGGAGCCCGAGTTGCATGTCTTCCCCATGCTCTTCTACCTTCTGCTCCACTATGAACATCAACGCCGGCGAAGACGACCACAGTGAGTACTGCCGTCTAGCACACAGGGGATGGGGTGGGAAAGAGTGACACACACACGCAACACGCAACACCCCCACCCCCAATACCACACACACAACCAGATGCAATAACATTACACATTCATCCTGTACCCCTCAGGAATAATGCAAGGACAAAAGGAATTGATTAAAGTGAGTGTAATAGGATCAAATGCAATAGATACATGCATCCAAATAAAAAAGTATTTTTCCAATGTCCCCAATGCAAGGGACAATGCCCAGTCCTCAATGTCCGTGGGCCACAGGGCCACAATACAAAGTCCAAGGCCCAACCTCACTCCTGCAACAACACAGAGAGAACACTGCAGGGGCATCAGGTCGAAAATAGACATTCACCTCTGGGGGACAGGGAATGCGGGGGCATCTCAGCCGGAAGATGGTACAACGCCACTGGTCTTGGAGAGGGCAACATGCCCATCACTCTGTCCTGGGGAGTGCAAGGCCACAGTCTCTGAAGTGGGTGACTTGCCCATTGCTTGGCCATGGGGGGTGAAAGGCCACAGTCTCTCTAGTGGGTGACTTGCCCACTGCTTGGGCCTGGGGAATGCAAAGCCACAGTCTCTCAAGTGGATGGCTTCTCCACTGGTTCTGGAGGGGCATTGTGCCCAGTGTGCTTCATCCTGGGAAGCATGGGGTGAATGGATGGCTTCTTCCAATGGTTCTGGAGGGGGCATTGTGCCCAGTGTGCTTCATCCTGGGAAGGATGGGGTGAGTGGATGGCTTCTCCACTGGTTCTGGAGTGGGCATTGTGCCCAGTGTGTTTCATCCTGGGAAGGATGGCGTGGGGCGATGGATTCTTCCACTGGTTCTGGAGGGGGCATTCTGCCCTGTGATCCAGAACTTGGGGAGTGCAAGGTCACAGTATCTCACCTGGGTGTCAGACTCACTGGATTTGCAGGGGCCAAGCCACACAACAGCCCATGGACGCAGGACTACAAACTGTCCTCCGGCAGTGACGGCTGTTCAGTGGTGGCAGTGGTGGTGCTCCTGCTGCAGTGGTGTTGGTGGCTTTGCTAGCAGTGGTGGAGGGAGGCTCCAGCACATACCCTGCAGCCTCGGACGGCTGCCCACTGGGCTGCTGCTGCTCGCAGTGGTGCTGGTGGCAGTGCTGGTGGCAGTGGTGGCAGTGGTAGGGGAGGCTCCAGCAGTTCCCCTGCAGCCATGGACGGAGCTCACTGCGGCTGCTGCTGCTGGTGGTGGTGCTGGCAGTGGTGGGGGGAGGCTCCAGCCCTTCCCCTGCAGCCTCGGACAGCTGAACCACCATGGTTGGTGGTGGGGGCTCCGACTGAGTCCCAGCACCAGGCTTCTTGTCCTTTTTGCCTGCTGGTGCAGGCCCCTTCCTGCCAGCAACTTGGGATAGCTCCTTGCTCCTCTTGGCAGCGCTGGGGACTGCTCCTTGCCCTTCCTTTTACAAGCTGGGGTGCCTCCTTGCCCTTCTTCGCAGCAGCTGGCGGTGCATCCTTGCCCTTCTTTGCAGCAGCTGGGGGGGCCTCCTTGCCCTTCCTTGCAGCACTTGGTGCAAGCACCCTATCAGTGTGGCTGCCTGGTGCCTGGGATCCTCTCCCACCTGGTGTAGATGTGGACACTACTGTGCCCCTGGACTGGGTGGCTGAGGTGCTTGGCTGGGTTCTGACCACCCTGGCCTGACATGAGGGATGGGGGTAGGGATAGGGAAGAGGTCAAAGGTGGGTAGGAAAAGCTTCTTAGGGATATTGGGGTGGGAAGAGGGAGATGGTCTGGGAGTGGAGGTAGAGAGAGTGGTTGTAGGAGGTGTATGCCTGCTGTGTTTGTGTGCAGGTGCATGGGCTGGATGCTGTTGTGAGGTGGATTGGTGTTGGGTGTCTAAGTGCTTGTGTTTGTGTACTTTGGGAGGAGGGGGCACAGACACAGTGGGAAAGGACACAGGGGGCGTGTGCATGGATGTGGGGGTAGTGACTGCCAGTGAGGGGTGTGTGCTGATAGGTGTGCTGTTGATGGGGGTAGTGGATTAGGATGTAGTGCATGCAGGTGTGAGTGTAGACGCAACTGGGATGGAGGCGGAGGACGAGGAGGAGGGGGTAACAGTGGAGGCAGTGGATGTTGGTATGTCTGCATCTGGATGGTATTTGTGTGAGTGCCTGTGGGAGGAAGTGTGGTGCTTGCGTTTGCCATGTCTACTCTTGTGTGTTGTCCCGGGTGCATGCTCATCTGACTGTGTGCTTGGGATAGGTTGGGGTTGAGGGGAATGGGATTGGGTAGAGGAAGTTAGAGGGGGGAGGCTAGAAACAGGTACAATGGCTGCCATTAGAGAGGAGGCCAGAGCCTGGATTGATCTTTGTTTGGCCACCATGCCAGTGTGAATGCCCTCCAGGAATTCATTTGTCTGTTGCAATTGGGCTGCCAGCCCTTGGATGGCATTCACAATGGTTGACTGCCCAACAGAAATGGATCACAGGAGGTCAATAGCCTTCTCACTCAGGGCAGCAGGGCTAACTGGGGCAGGGCCTGAGGTGCCTGGGGTGAGGGAGCGGGCACGGGAAACACGGTGAGGGGCTGCTGGTAGGGCGGTGCTTTTAAGGGGAGTGGCAGCTGTACCTGTAGCTGTAGCTGGGGTGGTCACAGAGGTGTCTGCCACAACCAGGGAGCTTTCATCGGAGGAGGAATCCGTGTCAGAACTGTCCCCTCCTGCCTCCACAGTGGTGCTCCACTCTCCTTCCATCCCACTGGTGCCCTCACTCACTGTCCGTGGATATGGCCTCCTGGGCCCTGTGGGATGAAGCTCCCTTCGTCGCCAGTGCCTCAGCTACTCTGCCAGATGATGCTAATGCACATAAGGACAGGGTGACAAAACAAAAAGGGGGGGATGATACAAAGGATACACTTGGTCAATGGCACAAACAACACCACCATTGGGGTACACATCACACACACCGTGAACAGCCCTACGCACTATGCAATGCACTACCAGTCACAATGCTAGTCACCAGCCAATGGATAGGGACACCTAACGCCACTTTCAGCATACCTGAGTCCCACAGACCCCTTCGCAGTATTGGATGCTTAATAGCTTGGTTAGAAGTATTTTACATTAGAACGCTGCCCAACATGGGACCTACGCTGCAATGTCAGGTCTGGCCTAGGGGCACCCACAGGCACACATCCCCAACCTGGATACCACCCCACCATGAGCAAATTGAATATTGGGGCACTGTACTCACCCACTTTTGACTGCTGTGATGCCACCAAGCGCCCATCCAGCTCTGGATAGGCCACTGCCAGTATGCGGACCATCAGGGGGGTCAGGGTTCAACGGGCACCCCTTCCTCGTTGGGAGGCCATCCCCAGCTAGGCCTCTGCCATCTTTCGTGCCCAGCGTCTCTGGTCCTCCCACCATTTGCGACAGTTGGTGCTCCGCCTGCCGTAGACCCGCAGGGTCCGCACATCCTTGGCAATGGCATGCCATATACCCTTTTTCTTATGGGCGCTGACCTACAGGGAAATGGACACAGAGAAAGATATTAGTCTGACTATCCTGCCTGTTACACTCATTGCCCACCATGCCCCTTCCCACCCCCGTTAGCACAGACATGGCTCACCATACATGCAGTACGCTGCCCAAGACCCATCCTCAAAACCCACCTACATGAGGCCTTCACACACAGCACTCCATGCATTCACGCCCCATGCATCGCACACACGGTGTCTTCACCTGTCTGGAGGCCCATACAGCATCTGGTACTGGGGTAGGACCACATCCACCAGTCTCTCCAGCTCCGCTGAGTTGAAGGAAGGGGCCCTTTCCCCAGTGATACGAGCCACGGTAGGTCCCAGACATAGGTCACAGCAGCACTTGCAGCATATGTCCTCTCCTGTTGAAGGTAAGGTAGCAAGTGAGTGAACAGACAGAAAATGGTGGTGACGTCTGCGGTGGTGCATACAGTCACCGCCGGCGTCCATCACCATTGGCCACTGTAACAGATAGGGCCCAATGTTAACCAATGAAGAGTAGCACAACAGTTTTTGTCTGCCTAACGCAACTGTGCACAACCTCAGTGGAATTACCTAATTTCCATCTGTCCCTCCAAACAGGACAGGCGGACGCCATTTTGGGGGGGGAGCAGGCCATGGCTCCTAACTGCGTCACAGTACACATAAGCACCATTTGGACATCTCCAACAAAATACTGTTACAATCACGACATGCGTTGAAGTGTAGTGGTTGGAAATAAGAGATACTAACCAGCTGCTCACCATTTTGCACCAAAGATTGAAACCACTGCGGATGAATAGGAGATGGAAACATACCGCCGTGTACATACCCCTGGTGGACTTGGCAACACTGGAGGACAGGCACATTATCCTCACCTATAGACTGGACAGGGCCACAATCGCAGAGCTGCGTGCCCAATTGGAACGAGACCTGAGATCTGTCACCCCACTGGGCTCCCGCCTCTTGTGCAAGTGCTATCAGTGCTCTGTTTCCTGGCAACTGGTTCCTTCCAAGTGACAGTGGGCTTGGCAGGAGGAATTTCTCAGCCAATGTTCTCAAAAGGGATGACAAGAGTGTTGTCTGCCCTGATTAAGCACATGCGCAGCTACATCCTTTTCCCCCAGGTCGATGATTTGGCCACATTGAAAGCTGACTTCTATGCAATGGGACATATCCCCAGCATTATTGGGGCAATTGATGATACACATATAGGACCTCATTATGACCCTGGCGGTAGAGAACCTCCAGGGCCAACAGGGGCGGGAGCACCGCCGACCGGCCGGCGGTGCTCCCTTGGGCATTCTGACCGCGGCGCTTTGGCCGCGGTCAGAACGGGAAAACCGGCGGTCTCCCACCTGTTATCCACTGCCCGTAAGAATCCTCCAAGGCGGCGCAGCTCGCTGCGCCGCCGAGGGGATTCTGACAATCCCTACCGCCATCCTGTTTCTGGCGGCTCGCCCGCCAGGAACAGGATGGCGGTAGGGATTGTCGTGGGGCCCCCGTAAGAGGGTGCAGAGCAGACAGTGAAATACGCGACGGTTGCAGTAGCACCCGTCGCACCTTCCCACTCCGCCGGCTCGATTACGAGCCGGCATCCTCGTGGGAAGGGAGTTTTTCCCTGGGCTGGCGGGCGTTCTTTTGGAGACCGCCCGCCAGCCCAGGGAAAAACTCATAATACCCTCCGCGGTCTTCTGACCGCGGAGCGGTATTATGGAGGGCGGCATCCTGGCGGGCGGCCTCCGCCGCCCGCCAGGGTCATAATGAGGCCCATAGTATTTGTCCCCCTCGGTGAAATGAACAGGTGTTCAGAAATCGAAAGAGCTTTCACTCAATGAATGTGCAGATGGTGTGCCTGGTGGACCAGTACATTTCCTACGTCAATGAAAAATATCCTGGGTCTGTGAATGATGTATCTATGCTGAGGAATAACAGCATCCCATATGTGATGGCTCAACTCCAAAAGCACAGGGTGTGGGTAATAGGTGAGCCCTGGTTCCCACCCAGTGGATGTTGGTGTATGTTTATAGTGTGGTTGGTGTGTGGCTAACAGTTATCCCTCGATATTTGCAGGTGACTCTAGTTACCCCAACCTCTCATAGCTACTGACCCCTGTGAGGAATCCTAGGACAAGGGCTGAGGGACGTTACAATGAGGCACATGGGCGAACAAGAAGAATTATAGAGAGGACCTTCGACCTCCTGAAGGCCAGGTTTTGTTGCCTCCATTTAACAGGTGGATCCCTGGACTACTCACCCAAGAAGGTCTGCCAGATCATCGCGGCATGCTGTATGTTGCACAACCTTCCTTTGCATCGCCAGGTGCCTTTTCTGCAGGAGGATGAGGCTGGAGATGGCTGTGTGGCAGCAGTGGACCCTGTGGACAGTGAAGATGAGGAAGCAGAAGATGAGGATGAGGACAACAGAAGTGCAATAATTTGTCAATACTTCCAATGACACACAGGTGAGAAAGTGTAACTCCACATTTAATTGGCATTTTTGTGAATGGCATTGTCACTGCACAGCTATTTTTCCGACTTCTATGGCCACTTACTGTAGCCTTTGGCATTTCTATTTGCAGATATTTGTGCCCCACTATTTCTCCTGGTGTGTTGACTGCAGCCAACTACAGGTCATTCCTATGTTTACATTTCTGTACAGTTGATTTTCAATGTTTAAACCTTGTTGAACTAATACATACTTAAATCATTTGACATACTCCATACTTGTATTTTTTCAAAGGGTGATAATTTAAGTGCTAAGAGGTAGAAGGGGATGTGCTATGGGCTGGGGCGATGATGGAGGAAAGTCCAGGGTAGAGTCCAGTCTATTTGTAGCACAGGTGCATTGTCCAAGGGGGCATAGGAAGGGGAGCAATGGCAGTTCAAGGTGAACAGGGTGAGAGAGTGGGACACAGGGGTGACAATCAGGAGAGTCTCATTTCCTGTCAGGGTCTTGGCAGTAGTCTCTGGCTTCTGCCTGGATAGCAGGGAATGTTTGTGGGGTGGTTCTCCTTCTGCAGGTGGAGGGGTGCTGTGGCCTGTTGGTCCTGTGGCGGGGCCTCCTGTACACTAGCGGCAGCAGAGGTGGGGGGCTGTTCATCAGTTCAGCTAGTGGCAGAGGCCGGTGGGGTGCCACTGCCTCCCTCATCGTGTTGGCCATGTGTGCCAGCCCCCATGCAATGGAGACCAGGGTGGTGTTAAAGTTCTTCAAGTCCTCCCTGATCCCCAGGTAGTGTCCATCCTGCACCCGCACATTATCCTGCAACTTGTCCAGTATCTGACCCATCGTCTCCTGGGAATGGTGGTATGCTCCCAGGATCGTGGTGAGTGCCTCCTGGAGAGATGGTTCCCTGGGCCTGTCCTCCCCATATCGCACAGCAGTCCTCCCAGCTTTCCTGTGGTTGTGTGCCTCTGTCCCCTCAACCGTGTACACACCGCCACTGACCCCAGGTCCCTGATCCTCCAGTGTTTGTGGGGTGGCCTGGGGTCCCTGTAGTGGTGGACACACTGCTGATTGACGTGTCCTGGGGAAAGAGGTATGGCCCCATTGGGTGGGTGCTGTGGTAGTGTTTCCTGAGGGGGGATGCTCTGTGGTGGTATTTGACTGTGCCTGGGTAACCGACTGTCCGGAGGTCCCTGATGGACCAGGTTGGTCAACCAGATCCAGGGAGCAGAGCTGATGTCATTACTGTGGGCCTCTTCTGGGAGGGGGGACTGGATGTTGCTGGCACTTCTTCTCCGGTGACATGGGCTGGGGGACCTGTGGGGATGTAAATGCAGTTTTATTGTTTCTGCGTGTGACATCATGTGCATGGGTATGTTGCCCTTTATAGTTGTTGTTGCCCTGGCAGATTTGCTTTTGAGTGAGTAGCTATGTATTGGGCTAGGTGATTCTCTCTAGTGTGCATGCAGTGATGATTGGTGTCCTTGCAGGTCTGTGAGGGGTGTCCATGCATTGGTGTTGCAGGCATGGCTTGGTATTGGGATGAGTGGGTTTTGATGTTGGGGTATGTGGGAAGTGGTGCAGTGATGGGAGTGAGGGTAGGGGTGGGGATTTGTGATGGCATGCAGGTAGGGGGTGATAGTAGTAAAGATTTGACTTGCCAGAGTCCAGTCCTCCTCCTACTTCTGCCAGGCCTTCAGGATGCATGATTTCCAAGACTTGCTCCTTCCATGTTTTTAGTTGTGGGGGAGGAGGTGGGGGTCCACCGCCAGTCCTCTGTACAGCTAGTTGGTGTCTTGCTGCTGTGGAACGTACCTTCCCCGTAGGTCGTTCTACTTCTTCCTGATGCTGTCCCTTGTTCCGGTGGGGTTGTCCCACAGTGTTGACCCAGTCCACCATTCTCCACCATAGCTCCAAGTAGCTATGGCTCTACTCAGATGATTTCCTCCACCATGACCCTCAGCTACTCCTCAGAGAATCTGGGGTGTCGTTGTGGTGTCATTGGTGTAGTGTGAGTGGTGAGGGTGTGTGGGGTGATGTGTTGGGGTGTGCGATGTAAAGTGCATGGATGCTGTATAGGTGATGATGTTATGTGGCTCTGGTTGTGTGGGTGATCTGGCTGTCTTTCTCTGGTATCAATTCTTTCTAGTCATAAAGGGTTGTGGGTAGTGTGGGTGTGTGTTTTATAGTGGTGTGGGTGTGTGGTTGTGGTGTGTGTATGTGTGTCTGGTGTGTGTAGTTTGAATTGTCCAATGTGGTGTAGTTTTATTTGAGTGTGTGTATTTTGAGCGCGGCGGTACCACCAATAGTTTACCGCCATTGAATTTCTTCTGCGGTGATTCGTGGGTCATAATGTTGTGGGTGTAATTTTGTTGGTGTAATGGTGGGGGTTTTGCTACCGCTAGTTTATCGCTGACCTTTGGGCTGGTGGACTTGTGTGTGTGGCTGTATAGTGACATATTGGTATGTGTGTGTCATAATATGCTTGGCAGTTATTCGCCACAGTGGTGTTATTTTGGCGGCAGTCAGCATGGCGGTAAGCGGGATTTACCGCCAATGTCAAAATGAGGGCCTATATCTCTTGATCTGTTTTTAGCTATTGTTTTTATGTATTTTTAGAAAATGTTATCTTGTATTAAGCTTTTAGCTTTTAGTGCAGAGCATTTTAGCATTTTGGGATTTTTTCACCCTCAGTGGCATCTTGTCACAGCGCCATACTTGTTACGGCAATGGGGAGGTTGTAGTGAATCCTAGTTTGTTTAATTGGGATATAGGAGTTAGCTTAGCCGTTGGCTTGCAAAACTCATGCCCCTGTCACCTAGTGACTTTTAGCCTACTCTGTTTTAGTGCATTTATTAGATTAATTCTTTCAAGATGGCTGCCTTGTTGTGACTTAGGCCCATGTTTTGATTTCCCTTATCAGTGCCACCGCGCTAAGGAGTCAGGACCAGGTGACAAATACAAACCAACTGAAGGTGTCCGCGTTAGGGACTTTTCCTCTTCACACTTTCGAGGGGATATTTATACAATTACTGCCCCAAGCATGCTTTGTTATCTATTGTTTAGGAACTAACTGATGTCAGGGGTCAAGGCACATCTGCATATATACTCCTCACTTTATGAGATAGAGAGAGGTATTCTGACCAGATGCCATTGCTGCTATCACTGCGACATGTCGTCTTGACACTGACCCAGTCTTCGTGTTCCCGTGGAGTCTGAGCCCGAGACCTCATTCCAAGGTAACGAGGGTTAAGGGCACTTCTGAAGGACATGACATTGGCAGATTGAGGTTTAACATACCTAGTTCTCTTCTGAATTAGAGGTTAGGCCTATGGACTGGGATATTATGACATATCACACAGTTCATGAGATTGAGTGATATTGCGAGATGGTGGGGTCTTCGTATTAATGACTCTTATCTTTTCCTTTTTGTTTATTGCAATATTCATTATCCAAATCATTGCAGCCTATGCAACTTATCGTAGATTGCAGTTTTGATAAAATAAATATTATTGAACCTTTTACTGCATCTTCTTCTTTGTCTGTGTATGATTGAGACTTGTTGTCGATGTGAGAAAGGGGTACTCTCCATTTAACCACGATCTCCCCTGAGACATCACGCTTCTGAGTCCGTGTGTAAAGACTGCCACAAATCACCTTTAAATCAGCAGTCTTGCCCAGAGCAAGAGTCAAACTACCACATGGCGCCACCAATGATGGTGGTTAGGCACTAATTTACGAATACCCCGCATACCACTTTCTCACAACCTACAGGTACCCTAAGTACTATTAAACGGAGAGGTCTGTGGTCTTAGGGAAGATCCTCCTCAGCTGAACCGGGATCACCTAATTAGGCTGTGGGTTGTTTGAGCTCGAACTCATAAAATAACTTCTACTCCCCACTTGGTGTTCCATCTCTTCACCCATTTTTCAATATGGCTAATGTCATAGATATTCCTGAGAATGCTAGACAAGCATTAACATTACATCTAGTAGCGCATGGCTTAACAGATGAGGGCGGGGATGTTACTTTCATAGTAGTACTAATGAAGCGTACCCAACAGAAACATTTTACTCCTGGGTCACGTTTCCTGAGGAAGACATTAGACCAGTTACATTCCACACATATAGAATAACGAACGTACCTCCACTGTACCAAGCTTACCAGTATCATGAAATTCCACTCTCATACCAGGAACATCAGAACTGGTTCGAAGGCGCCTTACCACATGTGATACAACGCGTTAGGTTAGGTCCTTTAGGCAATGATGGACCTATGTGGACCATGTTAGCCACATATAAACCTCACCCAGATGTATAAAACATGCAGGCAGCACACCTGCAAGATTTATATTTTGAATTAGTAGCAATATACAGACGACTAATTCAGTTCGTAATGCGAACATTGAAAACAACACCAGCATGTCCACCAGCGCCTGCTGGATACCAATTGGGTAGTGGGATTAATCCACAAACAGTACATACCATTATGGGTAAAGTACCCACAGAACAAGAGAGAATACCGTTCTGGATAGCCCAGAAAACAAATCAGCTAGAGGCTGTGTTTAACCATACAGGACCACAGGAGAAACGTAGAATTCTCGCCATATGCTTGCCTTTCGGGATGGTTCCAACAGTGAATGAGTGTACCACATGGGGTACAGTCTTCGTTGCAATATACACTATCACACATGGTACCCCGACACTTGCTAACTTACCAGAAGTGTTAAAACAAATACAGAATGAACACGGGGCTGCACCAGCCCTAGATTTGGGTATGAAACTAATGTGTAACTTCGACACAGTCTCCTCAAAAATACTTAGCAATATTAAAGGGGAAGCGGTAGCACTGGCTAAGCGCCAGCGTCTCTGGGAGATTTCACATTTGGACCAAGAGAGAGAGCTACTGAGAGTTATTTCTAACACCTACACTAGTATAGGACAGGATAGTTTGGGAGCCAAACCAAGAAAGCTTGAAATACAAGCACCACCCCTAAAGATAGTGCTAAACAAAAACAAGAAAATACCAAGAAGCGCTGGGACAAACAAAAACAATGTAATGATAGACGAAGTAAGAGGGCAGATTCTCCACATCCAGAGACATCTGAAAGAAGATACACTCTTAGAAATAGGGAAAGTATAAAAACTCCAAACAGATATACTGATTCACGTCCCTCTCGTTCCTTTTAGGACACACCTGATAGATGTAGCGAGAGAGGGGGCCATCCTGAGCGATGTCCTGAATACGTGAAACAAAAGAAAGACTTACTGCAGCCTTCAGACAAAAAAGAAGAAAAATCTCCACAACAAAACCACTGTTTAAAAAGAAAAAGGTGTCAGCACTGTCAATTAAAAATGCCACTGCACTTGAGATAATTGCTGAAGAACAAGATGTGGGCAGTGACACTGTTAGACAGTGCAGCGGAGGTCACAATATGTTGTCAGAGTCTGAAAGAACTTCTGGAGGCGACAGCAGCTAGCAAATTTATTGCACCTGAAACAGCTGATGGTTTCCTCCTCCCACCGATAGGGTCTATGATTCACAAATTCAACTTGAGGGAGATCATCACTCAGCTAGAGTACCAGGGAGTAATTGAGCCTTGTGCCTCTGCAATGAATAACCCGTTATTCCTGGTTGCCAAACCTGACCATTCTTACAGAATATTCTTAGATTATAGACACTTACACATTCATACACGCAGGTATGCTATACAAAATTCACACAGCACACCTCTTATCAACAATTTAGTGCGCAAAAAGTACAAAACAATGTTGATTATATCCAATAGGTTTTTCTGCCAAAACTTAGCGCAAGAAAGTCTGGACCTGAGTGCGGTCTCATTTGGCTCACAGAACACTTTTGTCGTTTACCCCAAGGCTACAAGAACAGCCCAGGACTATTCTCAGCCTGTGTAACATCAATATTAGAGGACCTTGATCCTGAGGCGCTATTATATGTGGATGACATCTATCTCACAGACGACCTCACCAGAATAATAGCTAGTGCCATTGGGTTTACTTACGTCACCTTCGATGAGGGCGACAAAGTGCCCATAGCTTATAAATCCCATTTAAATTCTAATGCAGAACAACTCGTTGCACCTTCAGAACAAATTCTAACTGCTGCCCAAATGGCAGTCATAAAGGAGAGGTCACTAGCCCAATGAAAACACAATATTATTGTTTCCCCAATACCAGCCTTGGAGGCTGTCACTAAAGCAAGTGTTCTGAATGCTAAAGCACTACATCCACGATGGATTCAGTGGGCTACATCCTTGACCTCCAATGATGTTGATTACATCTTTGACCTGAAACTTCAGACACATGAATATCTCCATTATGAACAAGAGTACCCCTCTCCTCTAAATATCCTACCACTTGACAGATATCATGCTTTCATTTATACTGATGGTTCAGCACATTCAGCTGTAGGTACGAAACATCAATATTCGCCTGCTTGCGCAGCCGTGAGTGGAGTAATGAAGGATGGAGTTTTCCACCCTCATAATACCTACACGCAGCCCCTGGGGGATGGCACAGCTCAGTTGGCTGAACTTTAGGCCCACCTTTTAGCGCTGGAACACACAGAGCCAGGGATTCTGACTTTGATCATCTGTGATTCATATTACTGCGTCCAGTCCAACAATGATTATCTTAATCATTGGGAGCTGAACGGGTTTAGGGATTCCAAAGGGAACACCATAAAACACAAAACTTTGTGGGGGAGGGTGGGTGATCTAAAGGATAAGCTACCATGTGTCCATGTACTACATATATTGGGCCACCAGCGTGTAGGGGTACATGTTATCAGTAGCACTTTGGCTGATGAAGCAGCCAAATCAGCAGTAGCTATGACTTCTGTGGCTGCAGTGACTCATTCTCAGACGAGGTTGGACAATGAAATACCGACTGCCGTGAAGGCTTCGGCTGAAGGCAAAACATTCCCAAAAGCATACCCTACAAATTATTCTTACACATCTGTGCACAGAATGTTGCTGATGCAACAATTTCTGGGGTTGGAGATCGAGTAATCCCCAATGAAGATCAGAGACTAGGTCTAATAAAAGCAGTGTATGAGTGTGTTGCCTCTGCACATGCTAGTATTTTGGCAGAAATAACAATCTTACAGAAACATTTCTGGTGGTCGGGTCTATGCAGACAGACAAAGCAATACTTCCTTTGTTGCGATATTTGCCAACAAATAAAGGGTTCTAATATAAAACGCCCACAGCAGACATCCCTCTTAGTGTCCAACAGGCCACTACAATGTGTGTACCTGGACCATTGCAGTACATTACAACCTGATGATGCATATGAAAACATCTTAGTCGTTGTAGATTCTTGTTCTAGATTCCTGTGGGTATGTCCACAGCGGTTGGCTGATGCTCGAACTGTTATAAAAGACTTGCTGATCTTTATCAGTACATATGCGGCATTCCATTCGGACCAGGGCACTGCATTTGCCTCAAAGGCATTCAGGGACACAATGGGGAAGATGGGTGTTGAACTCCATTACTCCTCACCATTACTTCCCGAGGGAAATTCGGTCGTGGAGAAGCAGAGCCGTGATCTAAAGCAGTCCTTAACAGCCAGAGTATTAGGTTCTGGCTGCAGTTGGCTTGATCACCTATATGGGGTCCAGAGAGCACTGAACAATCTGCCAAGAAGGTCCTTTGGGGGGACACACTCCCTGCGAGGTTCTCTTTGGGATACCTATGTATTTCCTAGATCTCGATGGCCCTTGGTGGCAGCAGACACACCGTTGATATAAATGAATGTCTCACTGTCTTACAGGAGCTTCAGCAATTTCGTGATGATAAATCATCCGCCAGTGCTGCCACCTTAGGAATAAGGGATATACTGACTACTTCCACCCACTGGCTGGATGCCTAAAGTCGGGGATCCAGTACATGAGAAGATTGCTGTGAAAAAGGAATTTGGTCCATCTTACAGAGCACCAGCCCCAGTTTTGGGGATAGAAGGTAGCAGAACTGTCATCATACCACCATTGCCTGGTTCCAATACAAACAGATTTGTTTCCATTGATGACGTCAAAATTCAGCATGTGGCCGATCCGGCACAGTAGACCCAGAGGTCCCTTGGGTTGTCCCAGATTCCCTCTCACTACCCAACAGGACATACCTCTTCAAAGGAGAATTAACAACACTACTACGGACTATGTAACAATGCCCCATATTGTTTCAAACACCTCCTCAACCATGGGGAGGGCAAAAAAGGAACTCTTGCTGATTTCAGTCACTACATCAATGACAGCACCTGCCCGAGATTTGGCTGTTTTCTACACCAACACGACACAGACTGATGATACCATTTACCATGAGCCTCCCCATGATGTGGATCCATCAACCAGCAATGCACCCTGTTCTTTGTTTGCAGAAACTGCTTCTGGTTACTTTTTTGATATTGATGACTTTTCTTCAGATTCGTCTACCCCAGAAATTGAAAATGTATCAAAGACACATAAGCTATACCTATGTCTTAAAAGTAACTATTTTATTCACCCATGGGACTATTTTTGGCTCAGTTTGACATTTCTTACATTATTCCTCTGGACTGGGTTTGTGACTGTTTTCTTTTTACTCATAAATGGTCATTACCTTCCTGATCACTCCTCGGTTGAGCTTATGGATGAAGTCTTGACTCCATATCATTCCTCACATAAGGTCCAAAGAGACTTGTCCCTTGTGAACATTTCAGCGGTACCATATCTTGGTGGTATTGTGTGGAATGACGTTCCATTTGATATAATTCGGCCCTACTGAGGTCATTAAAATTCCATAAGTGTTTAAAATTTCTATGACAGATGTCATTACACCTGGTGTTGTATCTGATGATTGGGATGTCCAGACAGTTCATTCTATGTTAACTGAAATGGGGGACTATTCAGTGTTTGAAAGTGATGGTGTATATAAAAATACAATGAATTATGGGGAAACATTCTGCTATAATAACTAGGGACATTACTACCTGCACCGCGCTACCAGTTACAGATAAGTATTTAACTTTACACAGTGGGAACATTGTTCTACACCACCAGTGGGAAGCCTAAAACACTATTTACACAAATTCGCTTATTTTACTGGGCATGACGCAAAAACTTTAGCATCATGTTATTTTAAGTTGCCTCCTTCAAAAATTAGGACGATTTTGCTAACTTATACCAAGCTGATTTATTCAGAGTCCTTTGTTTCCTGTCTAAAAGTTGAAGGTTACGACTACTTGAAGAACAATGTTGATTTAAAAAGTGTATGGGGAACACGAGATTGGCAAATACAGGGTAGTGAAGCTTAGTTTAGGGCATGCCTGATTCCTTTCCAAATGATCTTTTTAAATGACACCATTCAACAGACATTCTGTCTGGGGTTAGCAAGAGTGAAGGAAATGAACACAGCCAGTATCTCCACACCTACAAAATGTATTGATTGACAATCCTTCCTGAATGTCACAGAGGAAGCGCTCGATGCACAGGTTCAGGCTGGTACCTATAATTCTTTACGTTCCAGTCCCGGCAGGTGGTTAATCTGGCCAGTTGATACTAATGGATGTCATGCACGTTTTTTTAATTCCTCAAGGGGTTTCAAGATTAGCCGGCCAGATCCTCGCTTTATCTCAGGTCAACACACAGGTATGGTTACAATATATAGGCCCTCATTACAACATTGGCGGTGAAAGCCACTTACCGCCGTGCGGAAGACCGCCAACACACCGCTGCGGCTGCGGAATTCCACCACAGCTATTATGACCCACATTTCGGAATCCGCCAAAATTCAGACACCCACACAAGTCCGCAACACCAAAGGTCAGTGATAAATTGGCAAAAACAAAACCTCCACCGTCACGCCAACAGAAATAAGCCCACACAATCACGACACACGAATCCATGCGGCGGTCTTTCAACTGCGGTATTCCATTGGCGGTACACACCACTGCGCTCAAAATACACACACATTTATAACACACTACGACATTGGACAATTCCAAATACACACACCTGATACACCTACACACACCACTCCCACACACCAAATACAATATAAAACACACACCCACATCACCCACAAACCCCCACAACAACAAATTCCGAAAGAAGGCCAGAGAGAGAGCACCAGCAAGAACAACAGCATCCACAGGCACACAACACTATCACCCACAGAACTTCCAAGCACCTCACACAACACACCACACATCACCTACAACACCCCATGGTACGGCAAAGACAACCCAGGTTCTCGGAGGAGGAGCTCAGGGTCATGGTGGAGGAAATCGTCTGGGTAGAGCCACAGCTATTAGGAGCACAGGTGCAGCACACCTCCATTGCAAGGAAGATGGAGCTATGGCGAAGAATAGTGGACAGGGTCAACGCAGTGGGACAGCACCCAAGAAATCGGGAGGACATCAGGAAGCGGTGGAACGACCTACGGGGGAAGGTGCGTTCCGTGGTCTCAAGACACCACCTGGTGGTTCAGCGGACTGGCGGCGGACCCCCACCTCCTCCCCCACAACTAACAACATGGGAGGAGCAGGTCTTGGAGATTCTGCATCCTGAGGGCCTCGCAGGAGTAGGTGGAGGAATGGACTTTGGTAAGTCAAATCTTAACTATTACAACCCTACCTGCATGCTATCACATACCCCCACGCTCCCCCTCACCCCCAGCACCCCAACTCTTCACATATGTCCCAACATCACAAACCACCCATCCAAACACCAAGCCCTGCATGCAACAACAAAGCATGGACACCCATCACTAAAGCATGCCCACTGCACATACCCATACAACCCCCTAAACCATCCTCACACAAGGTCCCACACAGGAATGCAAACACTGGGGTACACGGTCACCCACCCATTGCACACCATGACCCACACAAAGGTAATAACCATCCTTTTATACCCCTGCAGGACCCCTACCCAACGTCACCGGACAGGAGGGTCCACACATGTCCACACCAACAACAGAAGAGGCCCACAGTGATGACAGCAGCTATGTCCAACTGGATCTAGATGACCATCCCGGCCCATCGGGGACCTCAGGACAGTTGGTTCCCATCACCCAGTCACAGGCCACTACAGACCTTCCACCCTCTGGAAACACCAGCACAGCACACACCCAGCGGGCCCATACCTCCGTCCCCAGGACACGTCAATCAGCAGTGTGTCCACCACTACAGGGAACCCAGGATAACCCACCACCACAACAACAGGGACCTGGGGGCAGTGGTAGTGGGCACACAGTCCAGGGGAAGGAGGCTCAGGAACACAGGGGAACTGGGAGGGCTGCTGTGCAACAGGGGGCGGACAGGCCAAGTGAACCCACTCTCCACGAGGCCCTCTCCTCCATCATGGGAGCATACCACCACTCCCAGGAGACGATGGCAACGGTACTGGCCAAGTTTCAGGAGACCCAGCGCCTGCAGGAGGAACAGTATGTGAGCTTCAGGGAGGAACTCAGAACCATCAGCTCCACCCTGGGCACCATCGTAGGGGTGCTGAAGGAAGTACTCAACACCAGGAGGGACACTGTGGCACTACAAGGGGCCCCTGACACTAGCATGGACGATGAACTGCCCACCACCTCCGTCGGCGCTAGTGGACAGGAAGCCCCGCCACAGGACCACCACACCAGCACCCCACCCCCTGCAGAGGGAGAACCACCCCGCAAATGGTTCCTGAGATCCAGGACAAAGACAGAGCACAATGCCAAGACCCCCGCCAAGAAATGAGACCACCCTGATTGTCATCCTACTGTCCCACTTTCTCACCTTGTACATACTGAAACTGCTCCAGCTCCACTTCCTATACCCATTTGGGCAATGCACCTGTGAGACTAATAGACTGGACTCTGCCATGGACATTCCTCCGCCATCACCCCTCACCATTTCACTACCCCCTCCAATATTGAGCACTTAAATAAACACCCTTATAGCACAAAACAATCTGGAGTCTGTGATTTCGAAATAGTGTATTAGCAATTAGAGTGACAAAATGCTCTTTCAAGTTTAATGTCAACATACCTATGTCACACAGCTCTAGTCCATGAGGAATCTAAGCAGATGTCACACAGTGGGACCCACATCTGTGAAATCGTAAGGGAAAGTGACAACTCAGTGACCATACACTGGGTGAAAACGACACACAGTAGAGAGGTAGTAGTGTTAAAGTACATGTAGTAGGCAGGTTTGTATTCTTACCTGTGTCTCACTGGAAATATTGCTGGATCACTGAATCCCTGTTGGGCATGTCTCCTTCCCCTGCTTCCTCGTCTTCACTGTCCACAGGCTCCACAGCTGCAACAACACTGCCATCTGGACCATCCTCCTGCAGAAAAGGCACCTGTCGTCGCAAAGCCAAGTTATGAAGCATACAGCAGGCCATGATAATCTGGCACACCTTCTTTGGTGAGTAGAATCAGGATCCATCTGTCATATGGAGGCACCTGAACCTGGCCCTCAGGAGGCCGAAGGTCATCTCGATCACCCTCCTAGTTCGCCCATGGGCCTCATTGTAGCATTCCTCTGTCCTTGTCCTGGGATTCCTCACTGGGGTCAGTAGCCATGACAGGTTGGGGTAACCAGAGTCACATGCAAATGGTGAGGGACAACTGTTAGACACGCACTAACCTGGAGGGATATCCCCAGACCCAGACAACCCTTCCCACTGACTTGCTTCCAGGTGCTCACCTAATAGCCACACATGGTGCCTCTGGAGTTGACACATCACATAAGGGATTCTGCTATTCCGCAGGATGTAGGCGTCATGCACTGAGCCAGGGAACTTGGCATTCACATGGGAGATGTACTGGTCTGCCAAACATACCATCTGTACATTCATAGAATGATAACTCTTCTGGTTTCTGTACACCTGTTCACTCCTGTGGGGGGGTACCAAAGCCACATGTGTCCCATCAATGGCACCTATGATGTTGGGGATGTGTCCCAGGGCATAGAAATCCCCTTTCACTGTAGGCAAATCCTACACCTGAGGGAAAATGATGTAGCTCCACATGTGTTTCAGAAGGGCAGACAACACTCTGGACAATACGTTGGAAATAGGCTGGGACATCCCTGATGCCATGGCCACTGTTATTTGAACTGACCCACTGGCAAGGAAATGGAGCACTGACAGCACCTGCACTAGAGGGGGGATTCTTGTGGGATGGCGGATTGCCGACATCAGGTCTGGCTCCAACTGGGTACACAGTTCCTGGATTGTGGCATGGTCAAGCCGGTATGTGATAAACACATGTCGCTCCTCCGGAGGATGCCGCCATCTCCTCACATGTCCCAGCGGACGGTGCCTATGAAGGACAACAGCGAGCACAGAGTCAAACAACTCGGAGGTACATACCCACAGTTTACACAGAACGCTTATCATACACAAAAGGTGGCCTGTATATGTGTTGAGTCTAGGCCTAGGTATGAGTGACGCAGTTGGAAATGAAGCCATGTGGGCCCCTGAAATGGAGGTTGCCTGACCTGTAAAGTGGGACAATGGGATGTGAGGTAACTGCGCTGGCATTGTACACCGTCGCGGTAGGCGGTCGAAGACCGCGGCGCAATGCTGCATTGGTTAACATTGGACCCTATGGGTCCCAGGAGCCAATGGCGATGTACGCTGGCGGTGACGGTACACACTGCCGCGGACGTGACCGCCATTTTCTATCACTTCAATCACTCAATACCTGATATTCGACAGTAGAGGACCTACACTGCAAGTGCTGCTGTGACCTCGGTCTGGTAGAGACAGTGGCTCGAGTGTCTGGGGAAAGGGCCCCTGCCTTCACATCGGAGGAGTTTGAGAAACTCGTGGATGGGGTCCTCCCCCAGTACACGCTACTCTACGGTCCTCCAGGCAAACAGGTAAGTACACAGGGAGCATGTTGTATGGGCTATGCCTGTGTGGAGAGGGCTGGATGGAAGAAGGAAGGGGGGAGAGTGCTGCGTGCATGAAAGACGGTGAATGCATGTGCCACATGGCAAGGGTAGGGATGGGGGCCAATCACTCTGACGGTGCAGTTGGTAATAACTTCTCTTTTTCCCCTGTACATTTCATGTAGGTCAGCACCCACCAGAAGAAAGATATTTGGCGTGCCATCGCCAAGGACGTCCGGACCCTGGGGGTCTACCATAGACGGAGCACCCACTGCCGGAAAAGATGGGAGAACATTCGCCGCTGGAGCTAGAAGATGGCGGAGGCTCAGCTGGGGATGGCCTCCCAACGTGGGAGGGGTGCCTGTCGCACCATGACCCCCCTGATGTTCAGGATCCTGGCGGTGGTGTACACAGAGTTGGATGGGCGCTTGAGGGCATCACAGCAGCCACAAGGGGGTGAGTACACTCTCATTCTGCTGACTTTGCGCGCAGTGGAGGTGTCTGGGTGGGGGAGGTGGGCTGTGGGTTTCCCTAGCCCAGGGCGAGTTCCGTAGGCAAGGTCCCTCCGTAAGGCAGGCCATGTGGCACCCCAGCCCACCTCTGTAGAGTGCCAAGTACAGCTAGTCATGCCCCTGTGTCATCTATGTGTGCAGATGTCATCCATAACCTTGTAGGCCATTTCCCAGAAATTGAACAGTGGAGCCCAAGAGGGCGGCGTAGTGCAGGGGGCTTCTGTGTCTGTCGTGTCCGCCAACGGTAGCGGTAATGCATGCACTCAACATGTCTTTCTTCTGTCTCCCCCCCCCTTTTTGTGGTCTCCATGTTCTTGTGTGCATTAGCATCATCAGGTGGAGGAGCAGTGGCACCGGAGCATGAGGGAGCTTCATCCCACATGGCCCTGGAGGGCAACACTACGGAGTCTGAATTCACCAGTGGGACGGAGGGCGAGGGGAGCTCCACAGTGGGGACAGGAGCTGACACCAGCGACACGGACTCGTCCTCTGATGGGAGCTCCCTTGTGGTGATGGCACCATCTGTGCCCCCGCATCTACAGGTACAGCCGCCACCCCCCCTACCAGCACCGCCCTCCCAGCAGCCCCTCAGCGTTTGCCCCGTGCCCGCTCACCCAGGAGGGTGGGCATCACCTTTGCACCAGGCATCTCAGGCCCTGCCCTAGTCACCCCTGCTGCCCTCAGTGAGGAGGCCATTGACCACCTCAGGTCCCTCACTGTCGGGCAGTCTACCATTTTGAATGCCATCCAGAGTGTAGAGAGGCAGTTGCAACAAACCAATGCATTCCTGGAGGGAATTCATTCTGGTCAGGCGGCCCTTCAGCAAGCATTTCAGACTCTGGCCTCAGCACTGATGGCAGCCATTGTCCTCATCTCTAGCCTCCCCCCTCCAACTTCCTCAACCCCGACCCAATCCCCTGTACCTCAGCCTATCCCAAGCACACCTACAGACCAACATGCACACACGTCAACACCCAAGGGAAGCTCAGGAAAACATAAGCACCACACATCCCACAGGCACTCACGTAAGCATCACACACATGCAGACACACCAACATCCACTGCCTCCACTGTGTCCCCCTCCTCCTCGTCTCCCTCCTCCCTCCCAGTCTCGTCTACACTCACACCTGCATGCACTACCTCTACAGCCACTACGTCCCTCTCAAGCACACCCACCACCACACCCGCTCCCGTGAAGTCACCACCCCCACTACCATTCACACGTCCCCTGTGTCCTCTCCCAGTGTGTCTGTGATGCCCCCTCACAAGATACACAAACAAAGGCACACACACACCCAACAGTCATCCACCTCACGACAGCCTCCAGCGCATGCACCTTCACCCAAAGTCACCAAACGTACACCTCCTACAGCCACCACCTCTTCCTCCACTCCCAAACCCCCTCCAGCTACCCGTCCCAGTGTGTCCCAAAAACTTTTCCTGTCCAACCTTCACCTCTTTCCCACACCTCCGCCACCCCGTCCGTCTCATAGGTCCCGAACTAGCACCTCAGCCACAACATCTCCGGGACCAGTGGTGCCTGTAGTGACCGGAATGTGGAGTGCACCAGCCACCAGGGCAGCCAGTGTGGCAAGGAGCCACAGGACAGACAGTCCCCCACCTGTGAAGCATCAGAAGTTGGCCAGTGCCCGGCGGGAGAGGGGGAAGACTCCAGGCACCAAAGCCACTCCCAGGGGTCCCGTTGGGAGTGTGGAGTCAGCTGTGACACCTTCCAAAGTGGGGAAGGGCCACAAGAAACCCAGCAAGTCTGGGAAGAGCAGCACGGCAGAGAAGACCGCCATCATCCCCGCTGCCCAGGAGGCCACCACCAGCACCAGCCCAGCTGCCCAGGAGGCCACTGCCAGAACCAGCCCAGCTGCCCAGGAGGCCACCGCCAGCACCAGCCCAGCTGCCCAGGAGGCCACCGCTAGCCCCAGCCCAGCTGCCCAGGACAGGACCGGACAGGACCGCCAGCACCAGCCCAGCTGCCCAGGACAGGACTGCCAGCACAAGCCCTGCTGCCCAGGACCGCCAGCACTAGCCCACCTGCCCACGACAGGACCGCCAGCACAAGCCCAGCTGACCAAGAGGCCACCACCAGCACAGGCCCAGCTGCCCAGGGCAGGACCGGTAGCAACAGCCCACCTGCCCAGGAGGCCACCACCAGCCGAGCTGCCCAGGAGGCCACCACCAGCACCAGCCGAGCTGCCCAGGAGGCCACCGCCAGCACCAGCCCAGCTGCCCAGGAGGCCGCCGCTAGCACCTGCCCAGCTGCCCAGGAGGCCACCGCCAGCACAAGCCCAGCTGCCCAGGAGGCCACCGCCAGCACAAGCCCAGCTGCCCAGGAGGCCACCGCCAGCACAAGCCCAGCTGCCCAGGAGGCCAGCACCAGCCCAGCTGCCCAGGAGGCCACTTCCAGCACAAGCCCAGCTGGGCCATGAAGGACCTCCAGCAAAAGGCCCGCTGGGCCATGAAGGACTGCCAGCAAAAGGCACGTTGGGCCATGAAGGACCGCCAGCACCAGCCCCGCTGGGCCATGAAGGACCGCCAGCAGCTGAGACCCGGCAATGGAGACAGCCATCTGAAGCACCGGTGAACAGGGCACCGCCATCTGAAGCACCGCTGAACAGGGCACCGCCATCTGAAGCACCGCTGAACAGAGCACCGCCATCTGGAGGCACCGCTGAACAGGGCACCGCCATCTGAAGCACCTCTGAACAGGGCACCGCCATCTGAAGCACCGCTGAACAGGGCACCGCCATCTCAAGCACCGCTGAACAGGGCACCGCCATCTGAAGCACCGCTGAACAGGGCACCGCCATCTGAAGCACCGCTGAACAGGGCACCGCCATCTCAAGGACCGCTGAACAGGGCACCGCCATCTGAAGCACCGCTGAACAGGGCACCGCCATCTCAAGCACCGCTAGCCCATGAGCGGCAGGGGCACTGACGCAACTGAGTCCGTCACAGGGTGAATGATGCACTCTGGGCACCATGCCGCCTCCAGAACCAGTGGAGACTGTCATCCACTACCTCTGTCCTTAACAGGATGAAGCACTCTGGGCACCATGCCCCCTCCAGAACCAGTGGAGACTGTCATCCACTACCTCTGTCCTTAACAGGATGAAGCACTATGGGCACCATGCCCCCTCCAGAACCAGTGGAGACTGTCATCCACTTGTTAGACTGTGGCTTTGCACTCCCCAGTATTGAACAGTGGGCAGACCACCCATTGTATAGACTTGAGAGACTGTGGTTTTTCACACCCCAGGATTGAACAGTGGGCAGACCACCCACTGTAGAGACTTGTGAGACTGTGGATTTGCACTCCCTAGGATTGAACAGTGGGTAGACCACCCACTGTAGAGACTTGTGAGACTGTGGCTTTGCACTCCCCAGGATGGAACAGTGGGCAGACCACCCACTGTATAGACTTGTGAGACTGTGGCTTTGCACTCCACAGGATATGTCAGTGGGCAACCCACCCACTGTAGAGACTTGAGAGACTGTGGCTTTGCACTCCCCAGGATTGAACAGTGGGCAGACCACCCACTGTAGAGACTTGTGAGACTGTGGCTTTGCACTCCCCAGGATGGAACAGTGGGCATGTGGCCCCCTCGTGGATTTGGCATTGTGCACCCAAGCGGCTGAGGTGCCCCCCCTTTCCCTCCCCCTGAGGTGCCTGTTTTCTTGGTATGTGATGCCCCTGCAGTGTTCTCTCCGTCATGGTCGGGGATCTTGTGTGGGCCTCGCCCATACCGTGTGGTCCCAGTGTTTCATGGACTTTCTTAGTGCACTACCTGGACTACTATGCTTGGTATTTATTTTGTACATGGTGTATATATATTTTTCTGCCTACTTGTTTTTAATATATTACAACAGTTACACTAATTTTCTATTTTCTTTGCATTCTTCTGGTGGGTTTGGGTGGTGTAACTGTGATGTATTGATATGCATTTGTGTGTGTTGTAGTGGGTGAGGGTGAGGGTGGGGGTGTTGCGTGTGTCGTGTCCCTGTTTTTTCCCTCCCCCCACCCCTGTGTCGTAGGTGCAGTACTCACTGTGGTCTTCACCGCCGGCGTTCGTGCTCCTGGTAGAGGAGCAGGAAGACTATCGCAGGTAGAATTTGGAGTTCCGGGTCCATGGTGTCCTCGTTCCTCATGGGGTGTGTAGAGGTGAGCGTTTTCCCTTCAAAATTCCTGTTTCCGCCGTGTTTTTATCCGCGGTGAATCCGCCCCGGAAAAGGTGGTGGATTGGCCTGCCATAATAGTGTGGGCGGTACATTGTCTCCCGCCTGTCTGTTGGCGTTGACCGCTGCGCTGTTTGTTTGTACCGCCATGGCGGTCGGAGTGTTAAAGTGGCTGTCTTTGTTGGCGGTTTCCACCACGGTCATAATTGCAATTCTTTTACCGCCGGCCTGTTGGCGGTTTTACCACTGCTTTAACACCGTCTGCCAGGGTTGTAATGACCACCATAGTGTGGGTAAGCTGTGCCAACAATGGGTACAGTCTAACATGTTAGCCGCAGTTAAAGAACATCTTAACACTCTTTCTGAAGATATAGACTTGCAGGACTTTTTGCTGGGTCCTAAGAAACAACACTCTAAAAGATTCATATATATTCTAGGTACAATGAGATCTGGAAGCTTTCTCAGATTGAAGCTACAGAGCGTTTAAGACAACTAGATAAGGAAAATTCAGAAAAGGCTTTAGAAGTTGTCGATAACGCCATGAATACATTGTCCAACAGAATTTATTCACTAGCTAACATAGGGGGTCATTCTGGCCAACGACCGCGGAAGCACCGCCAACAGGCTGGCGGTGCTTCCATGGGCATTCTGACCGCGGCGGTACAGCCGCGGTCAGAAACGGGAAACCATTCGGAGCCGGCTTCCTCGTTGAAGGCGCTTTCCCACTGGGTCGGCTGGCGGCCTTCTGGCGGTCGCCCGCCAGCCCAGCAGGAAAGCCAGAATGGCCGCCGCGGTCATTCGGCGGCTCCCACCGGGCGTGCGGTTACCGCCGCCGGCGGGAGTCGGAATGACCCCCATAGTGTCATCTGCAATAGATATCATCCAGACAGACTTGCCCCGTTTACATCATGGGCAAAGGTGGCTACGTTCCATCGTGCAGTTAGGTTGGAAGTTACAGACTTTGAAAAATAGCCGACTTCCGTGGAAATATGTTAACTGGAGTGAATTGTTCACTGCTTTTAATTTAATCCAAGGAACAGCAGACAATGGCTAAAAGGGAGGCAAGTTTCACCATACTCCATGTAGAGAAGTTAGAAAAGTTGCCTTTAACAGTTGCAGAGAGTCCCTCAACAGTATGGCTTTTACATGGCATCATTAATCTGACCATTTCTAATTTTCGCTTTTCAAAATACATGAAACATCTTGCCGTGGGCAGGGATGAGTGACTAGGGGATAGTTATATTAAGGAAGAGTGGGAATTGCCCTTTGATTACAAGTGTCTGAATGGCAAAACAGAGGTCTTTCTCAGCGGAAGCAAATGTGAGACTACTGCTAGTCATTCAATGATTTCCAAACAGGTGTCCCTTCATGGCCTTTGCAATGTGGGGTCGCAAACTTGGCTTGTTTTCCGAAGGATACTCCTGTCCCTTTGATTCGTCTGGCATTTTTTGTACTTTCCAATGGAAGTTATGTGGTGCTGAGTGACCAAAGATGTTGCACGAATGCGACCAGGAAGTGCCTACGCAATTTCTAAGGTTGTGAGGTGTTGTGGACATGTTTTATTCCCCCCACACAAGAGATAAAGGTATCATACATGTGGCCTCACATTGATACCATTAATGTAAATTATGACAAGCTGAGCAGACTAAAGGCACTACTGTTTCCAAAACAGGTCACATTGACTTCAGCCAGAGAGACGTATGCTCTGCAGATTGCAAGATCATCAGCCGAGATACAATCCCTATTAAATACCAACTTCCCCAAGCACTTTGGCAAGCTGGTATCCAGAATTTTGAATGCCTCGAACACAGTCGAGATTCTGCATTTCTTTAAGGCTGTTGGGTCTGGATTTGTGTCCATTTTCCAGACTGTCTTCAGAGTCATCCCATCGGCCATCCATTCACTCTTTTCAAGTGTATCTGGTGGCTTTCCACTAATTTTGACTGTTTGGCTGGATACTGCTGCTATTTTTTCTGATTAGCAGTGGTTGTATCTTTTCTGCTAACCACAGCAATGGAGCCGCTGCCAACAGCTCAACTGTGCCTTGAACGTATGGTTCAGATCTTCGATGCCTCTTTTCTGATGGAATTGGAGCGTGATTGGTCATTGACATTCCGACCACTCCTCTGGTGCGTGCAACCAGTCTTTCTCTGCACATGGTGCCTCTTTTAATATTTGCCGACAGTGTGCCTTGCTGTTACGCCAGTGCCTCCTGCAGACCGAGAACTGCTGATGTCCCCAATGAGGGTTCACTCACAGTCTTGCCCCTTGAGACTAAGGCTGATTCGCGAGGCCTCCTACAAGACTTCCATGCTCACTGAGTTTGCTCGATACACCATGGAGGATGATGCTACTACCGGAGCACCTGCACAGGAGACTTCTACGCACTATTGCTCTGTGGATCCATCTGCTTATCCCATGATTGATTTAACATCAGACGATGTGGCCACCCTTTGGGGGGCCTTTTCTGTTTAATGACTCCGGGGATGCTCTCTAAGATCATGGCTATTCTAAATGATTTGATAATTGGCTTTGATTTAAAATTCAAAGTATAGATCTGTTGTTCTAGCTTTGGCTGCCTTGCTTGTCATGGTCGACATTATGGCACTGATTACAACCCTGACAGTCGGTGTTAAAGTGGCGGTAATACCTCCAACAGGCCAGTGGTAATAAATATGAAATTATGACCACGGCGGAAACCGCTCAGACAGACAGCCACTTTAGCACACCGACCGCCAGGGCGAAAGCAACAGGCACCACGGAGGCAACCGCCAACAGCCAGGCGGAAGACAATGTACCGCCCATAGTAATATGACCCACCTATCCGCCACCTTTTCTGGGGCGGTACCAATGACGACAAAAGCCTGGCGGAAAAACTGTACAGAAGGGAAATGACTCACCTCTGGACACTCAAGGAAGAACTACGCCGCCATGGAGCCCGAGTTGCATGTCTTCCCCATGCTCTTCTACCTTCTGCTCCACTATGAACACCAATGGTGGTGAAGACGACCACGGTGAGTACTGCCGCCTAGCACACGGGGGGAGGAAAAAGAGAGTGACACACACATGCAACACGCAACACCCCAACCCCGAACACCACACACACAAACAGATGCAATAACATTACACATTCATCCCGTACCCCTCAGGAATAATGCAAGGACAAAAGGAATTGATTAAAGTGAGTGTAATAAGATAAAATACTATAAATACGTGCATCCAAATAAAAAAGTATATATATATTTACAATGCAAGGGACACTGCCCAGTCCTCAATGTTCGTGGGCCACAGGGCCACATCACAAAGTCCAAGACCCAACCTCACTCCTGCAACAACACAGAAAGAACACTGCAGGGGCATCAGGTCGAAACTAGACAGGCACCTCAGGGGGACAGGGAATGGGGGGGCACCTCAGCCGGAAGATGGTATAACGCCACTGGTCCTGGAGGGGGCAACATGCCCATCACTCTGTCCTGAGGAGTGCAAGGCCACAGTCTCTCACTTGGGTGACTTGCCCACTGCTTTGTCCTGGCGAATACAAGGCCACAGTCTCTCTAGTGGGTGACTTGCCCACTGCTTGGTCCTGGGGAGTGAAACGCCACAGTCTCTCTAGTGGGTGACTTGCCCACTGCTTGGTCATGGGGAGTGCAAGGCCACAGTCTCTCAAGTGGATGGCTCCTCCACTGGTTCTGGAGGGGCATTGTGCCCAGTGTGCTTCGTTCTGGGAAGGATGGGGTCAGTGGATTACTTCTTTCAATGGTTCTGGAGGGGGCATTGTGCCCAGTGTGCTTCATCCTGGGAAGGATGGGTTGAGTGGACGGCTTCTCTACTGGTTCTGGAACGGGCATTGTGCCCAGTGTGCTTTATCCTGGGAAGGATGGGGTGAGTGGATGGCTTTTCCACTGGTTCTGGAGGGGGCATTGTGCCCAGTGTGTTTCATCCTGGGAAGGATAGGGTGAGTGGATGGCTTCTTCCACTGGTTCTGGATAGGACATTGTGCCCTGTGATGCAGAACGTAGGGAGTGCAAGGTCACAGTCTCTCACCTGGGTGTCAGACTCAGAGGATTTGCAGGGGCCATGCCCCTCAACAGCCCATGGATGCAGGACTACACACTGTCCTCCGGCGGTGACGGCTGTTCATTGGTGGCAGTGTTAGTGCTGCTGCTGGCAGTGGTGCTGGTGGCGGTGTTCGCAGTGGTGGGGGGAGGCTCCAGCCCATCCCCTGCAGCCTCGGACGGCTGCCCACTGGGGCTGCTGCTACTGGCAGTGGTGCTGGTGGCGGTGCTGTTGGCGGTGCTGGCAGTTGTGGGGGGAGGCTCCAGCCCTTCCCCGCTGCCTCGGATGGCTGCCCACCTGGGCTGCTGCTGGTGGTGGTGGTGCTGGTGGTGCTGGTGGTGGTGCTGGCAGTAGTGGGGGAAGGCTCCAGCCCTTCCCCTGCAGCCTTGGACGGCTGAACCACCATGGTTGGTGGTGGGCGCTCCGACTGGGTCCCAGCCCCAGGCCTCTTGTCCTTTTTGCCTGCTGGTGCAGGCCCCTTGCCCTTCCTGGCAGCAGTTTGGGTTGGCTCCTTGCTCCTCTTAGCAGCAGCTGGGGACTGTTCCTTGCCCTTCCTTTTACCAGCTGCGAGCGCCTCCTTGCCCTTCTTTGCAGCAGCAGCTGGGGGTGCCTCCTTGCCCTTCTTTGTAGAAGCTGGGGTTGCCTCCTTGCCCTTCCTTGCAGCACTTGGTGCAAGCACCCTATCAGTGTGGCTGAATGGTGCCGGGGGTAGTGGATTAGGATGTAGTGAATGCAGGTGTGAGTGTAGACACAACTGGGATGGAGGTGCAGGACGAGGAGGATGGGGCCACAGTGGAGGCAGTGGATGTTGGTATGTCTGCATCTGGATGGTGTTTGTGTGAGTGCCTGTGGGAAGAAGTGTGGTGCTTGTGTTTGCCATGTCTACTCTTGTGTGTTGTCCTGGGTACATGCTCATCTGACTGTGTGCTTGGGATAGGTTAGTGTTGATGGGAATGGAATTGGGTAGAGGAAGTTGGAGGGGGGAGGCTAGGAACGGGGACAGTGGCTGCCATCAGAGAGGAGGCCAGAGCCTGGATTGATCTCTGTTGGGCTGCCATGCCAGTATGAATGTCCTCCAGGAATGCATTTGCCTGTTGCAATTGGGCTGCCAGTCCCTGCATGGCATTCACAATAGTTAACTGCCCAACAGGGATGGATCACAGGAGGTCAATAGCCTTGTCACTCAGGGCAGGAGGGCTAACTGGGGCCTGAGGTGCCTGGCGTGATGGAGATGCCCACCCTCCTGGGTGAGCGGGCACGGGAAACATGCTGAGGGGCTGCTGGTAGAGTGGTGCTGGTACGGGGTGGCTGCTGTACCTGTAGCTGGGGTGGTCACAGAGGTGTCCACCACCACCAGGGAGCTTCCAGCGGAGGAGGAATCTGTGTCAGAACTGTCCCCTCCTGCCTATGCCGTGGTGCTCCCCTCGCCCTCCGTCCCACTGGTGCCCTCACCGTCAGTTGATTTGACCTCCTGGGCCCTGTGGGATGCAGCTCCCTCCATCGCTGGTGCCTCAGCTCCTCCTCCAGATGATGCTAATGCACATAAGGACAGGGTGACAAAACAAAAAGGGGGGACGAGACAAAGGATGGTCAATGGCGCAAACAACACCACCGTTGGGGTACACGACACACACACATACAGGGAACTGCCCTAAGCACTATGCAATGCACTACCACTCACAATGCTCGTCACCAGCCCATGGATAGGGACACCTAACGCCACTTTCAGCATACCTGAGACCCACAGACCCCAGCCTAGTAGTGGATGACTAATATCTTTGTTGGAGGTATTTTACATCAGAACCCTGCCCAACATGGGACCTATGCTGCAACGTCAGGCCTGGCCTAGGGGCACCCACAGACGCACATCCCTCACCCGGATACCACCCCACCATGCGCAAATTGAATACTGGGGCACTGTACTCACCCCCTTGTGGCTTCTGTGTTGCCCCCAAACGCCCATCCAGCTCTGGATAGGCCACCGCCAGTATGTGGTCCATCAGGGGGGTCAGGGTTTGACGGGTACCCCTTCCTCGTTGGGAGGCCATCCCCATCTGGGCCTCTGCCATCTTCAGTGCCCAGTGTCTCAGGTCCTCCCACCGTTTGTGACAGTGGGTGCTCCACCTGCCATAGACCCCCAGGGTCCGCACGTCCTTGGCGATGGCACGCCATATACCCTTTTTCTGGTGGGTGCTGACCTGCAGGGAAATGGACACAGGGAAAGATATTAGTCCGACCGTCCTGCCTGTTACACTCATGGCCTACCGTGCCCCTGCCCATCACCGTTAGCACAGACATGGCCCCCATACATGTAGCACGCTGCCCAGGGCCCATCCACCAACACCCCCTTACATGAGGCCTTCACACACAGCACTCCATGCTTTCATGTCCCATACATCGTACTCACAGTGTACTCACCTGTTGGTCTGGATGCCCAAACAGCATCCGGTACAGGGGTAGGACCCCATCCACCAGTCTCTCCAACTCAGCTGAGGTGAAGGCAGGGGACCTTTCCCCAGTGACACGAGCCATGGTACGTCCCAGAGACAGTTCATAGCAGCACTTGCAGTGTAGGTCCTGTCCTATTGAAGGTCAGGTAGCAAGTGAGTGAACAGATAGAAAATGGCGGTGACATCCACAGTGGTGCATACCATCACCGGCGGCGTACATCACCATTGGCCACTGTAACCCATAGGGCCCAATGTTAACCATTGAGGAGTCCCACAATGGTGCACAACCTCAGCGGAATTACCTCATTTCCACCCGTCCCTCCAAGCAGGACAGGCGGACACCATTTTGAGGGGGGGGAGTGGTAGGCCATGGCTCCTAACTGCGTCACAGTACACATATGCATCATTTAGACTTCTCCAACAAAATACTGTCACAATCCCAACATGCATTGAAGTGTAGTGGTTGGAAATAAGAGATACTAACCAGCTGCTCACCATTTTGCACCATAGATTGCAACCACTGCAGATGAATATGAGATGGAGACATACCCCCGTGTACAGACCCCTGGTGGACTTGGCAACAATGGAGGACAGGCACATTATCCTCACCTACAGACTGAACAGGGCCACAATCACAGAGTTGTGTGCCCAAATTGGAGCCTGACCTGATATTTGCTCTCCGTCACCCCACTGGGATCCCCCCTCTTGTGCAAGTGCTATCGGTGTTCCATTTCCTGGCAACTGGCTCCTTCCAAGTGACAGTGGGCTTGGCAGCAGGAATGTCTCAGCCAATGTTCTCAATAGTGCTGACCAGAGTGTTGTCTGCCATGATTAAACACATGCGCAGCTACATCGTTTTCCCCCAGGTGGAGGATTTGGCCACAATGAAAGCTGACTTCTATGCAATTGGACATATCCCACACATTATTGGGGCAATTGATGGTACACATATAGCATGCATCCCCCGCCAAAACAAACAGGTGTTCAGAAATCAAAAGAGCTTTCACTCCATGAATGTGTAGATGGTGTGCCTGGCGGACCAGTACATCTCCCACGTCAATCTGAAATGTCCTGAGTCTGAGCATGATGCCTTTATCCTGAGGAATAGCAGCAACCCATATGTGATGGCTCAACTCCAGAGGCACAGGGCGTGGCTAATAGGTGAGCCCTGGTTCCCACCCAGTGGATGTTGGTGTATGGGTATGGTGTGGGCCCTAAGGGTTAGTGTGTGGCTAATAGTTGGCCCTCGAAATTCGCAGGTGAATCTGGTTACCCCAACCTCTCATGGCTACTGATCCCTGTGAGGAATCCCAGGACAAGGGCTGAGGGACGTTACAATGAGGCACATGGGTGAACAAGAAGAATTATAGAGAGGATCTTCGACCTCCTGAAGGCCATGTTTCGTTGCCTCCATCTAACAAGTGGATCCCTTTACTACTCACCCAAGAAGGTGTGCCAGATCATCGTGGCATGCTCTATGTTGCACAACATTGCCTGTTGTCGGCAGGTGCCTTTTCTGCAGGAGGATGAGGCTGGAGATGGCCGTGTGGCAGCAGTGGACTCTGTGGACAGTGAAGATGAGGAGGCAGAGGATGAGGATGAGGACAACAGAAGTGCAATGTTTCGGCAATACTTCCAATGACACACGTAAGAAAGTGTAACTCCACATTTAATTGACATTTTTGTGAATGACATTGTCACTGGTGAGCTGTTTTTCCCACTTCTATAGCCACTCACAGTAGCCTTTGGCATCTCTATTTGCAGATATTTGTGCCCCACTATCTCTCCTGGTGTGTTGACTGCAGCCAACTACAGGTCATTCCTATGTTTAAATTTCTGTACAGTTGATTTTCAATGTTTAAACCTCGTTGAACTAATACATTCTTAAATCATTTGACATACTCCATACTTGTATTTTTTCAAACGGTGTTTATTTAAGTGCTAAGAGGTAGAAGGGGATGTGCCATGGGCTGGGGTGATGATGGAGGAAAGTCCAGGGTAGAGTCCAGTCTATTTGTAGCACAGGTGCATTGTCCAAGGTGGCATAGGAAGGGGAGCAATGGCAGTTCAAGGTGAACAGGGTGTGAGAGTGGGACACAAGGGTGACAATCAGGAGAGTCTCATTTCCTGGCGGGGGTCTTGGCAATAGTCTCTGGCTTCTGCCTGGATCACAGGGAACGTTTGCGCGGTCGTACTCCTTCTGCAGGGAGAGGAGTGCTGGTGGCCTGTTGGTCCTGTGGCGCGACCTCCTGTCCACTAGCGGCAGCGGAGGTGGAGGGCTGTTCATCGGTTTGGCTAGTGGCAGAGGCCCGATGGGGTGCCACTGCCTCCCTCATCATGTTGGCCATGTCTGCCAGCACCACATTAATAGAGACCTGGGTGGTGTTAATGTTCTTCAAGTCCTCCCTGATCCCCAGGTAGTGTCCATCCTGCTGCTGCATGTTCTCCTGCAACTTGTCCAGTATCTGGCCTATCCTCTCCTGGGAATGGTGGTATGCTCCCAGGATCGCGGTGAGTGTCTCCTGGAGAGTCGGTTCCCTGGGCCTGTCCTCCCCCTGTCGCACATCAGTCCACCCAGCTTAACTGTTGTTCTCTGTCTCTGTCCCCTGAACTGTGTGCCCACCGCCACTGACCCCTGGTTCCTGATTGTTCTGTGTTTGTGGGGTGACCTAGGGTCTCTGGAGTGGTCGACACACTGCTGATTGCGTGTACTGGGGACAGAGGTATGGGCCCACTGGGTGGGTGCTGTGGTGGTATTTCCAGAGGGGGGAGGCTCTGTGGTGGTGTGTGACTGTGCTTGGGTAACCGACTGTCCGGAGGTCTCTGATGGGCCAGGTTGGCCATCCAGATCCAGGCGAGCAGAGCTGCTGTCATCACTGTGGGCCTCTTCTGGGGGGGACTGGATGTTGCTGGCACCTCTTCTCCAGCGACATTGGCTGGGGGACCTGTAGGGATGTAAATGCAGTGTTATTGTTTCAGTGTGTGACATCATGTGCATGGGTATGTTGCCCTCTATGATTGTTGTTGCCCTGGCAGATTTGCCTTTGAATGAGTAGCTATTTGTTGGGCTAGGTGATTCTCTCTAGTGTGCATGCAGTGGTGATAGGTATCCATGCAGGTCTGTGAGGGTTGTCCATGCATTGGTGTTGCATGCAGGGCTTAGTATTGGGATGAGTGGGTTGTGATGGTGCGGTATGTGGGAGGTGGTGCAGTGATGTGAGTGAGGGTAGGGGTGGGGTTTTGTGATGGTATGCAGGTAGAGGGGTGATTGTAGTAAAGAATTGACTTACCAGAGTCCAGTCCTCCTCCTACTCCTGCCAGGCCATCAGGATGCATGATTACCAATACTTCCTCCTTCCATGTTTTTAGTTGTGGGGGAGGAGATGGGGGTCCACCACCAGTCCTCTGTACAGCTGGTTGGTGCCTTGCTGCTGTGGAACTTACCTTCCCCTGTGGGTCTTTCAACCTCTTCCTGATGTCGTCCCTTGTTCTGGGGTGCTGTCCCACAGCATTTACCCTGTCCATGGTGCTCCGCCATAGCTCCATCTTCCTAGCAATGGATGTCTGCTGCACCTGTGCTCCAAATAGCTGTGGCTATACTTGAGAATCAGGGGTGTTGTGGTGTCATTAGTGTAGTGTGAGTGGGTTAGGTGAGGGTGTGTGGGGTGATGTGTTGGGGTGTGTGATGTAAAGTGCGTGGATGATGTATAGGTGATGATGTTATGTGGCTCTGGTTGTGTGGGTGCTCTTGCTGTGTCTCTCTGGTATCAATTCTTTCTAGTCGTAAAGGGTTGTGGGTAGTGTGTGTGTGTTTTATAGTGATGTGGGTTTGTGGGTGTGGTGTGTGTATGTGTGCCAGGTTTGTGTAGTTTGAATTGTCCAATGTGGTGTAGTTTTCTTTGAGTGTGTGTATTTTGAGCACAGCGGTATATACCGCCAATGGTTTACCGCCATTGAATGTCTGCTGCGGTGATTCGTGGGTCATAATGCAGTGGGCATAGTTCTGTTGACGTAACAGTGTGAGTTTTGCTACCGCCAGTTTATCACTGACCTTTGGGCTGGCGGACTTGTGTGTGTGGCTGTATAGTGACATATTGTTATGTGTGTGTCATAATATGCTTGGCGGTTATCCGCCGCGGTGGCGTTATGTTGGCGGCAGTTGGCATGGCGGTAAGCGGGATTTACTGTCAATGTCATAATCAGGGCCTATATCCCTTGATATGTTTTTAGCTATTGTTTTTATGTATTTTTAGAAAATTTTACCTTGTATTATGCTTTTAGCTTTTAGTGCAGAGCATTTTAGCATTTTGGGATTTTTTCACCCTCGGTGGCGTCTTGTCACAGCGTCATACTTGTTACAGCAGTGGGGAGGGTGTAGTGAATCCTAGTTTGTTTTAATGGGATACAGGAGTTAGCTTAGCCGTTGGCTTGCAGAACTCATGTCCCTGTCACCTAGTGACTTTTAGCCTACGTAGCCTGTTCTGTTTTAGCGCATTGATTACATTAATTCTTTCAAGATGGCTGCCTTGTTGTGACTAAGGCCCATGTTTTGATTTCCCTTATCAGCGCCACTGTGTTAAGGCGTCGAGACCAGGTGACAAATACAAACAAACTGAAGGTGTCCGCGTTAGGGACTTTACCCATTCACGCTTTTGAGGGAATGTTTATACCAATTACCATCCCAAACACGCCTTGTTATCTATTGTTTGGGAACTAACCGATGTCAGGGGTCTAGGCAGATCTGTATATATACTCCTCACTTTATCAGATAGAGAGAGGGATTCTGACTAGCTGCCATCACTGCTATCGCTGTGGCACGTCGTCTTGACACTGACCCAGTCTTCTGGTTCCTGCGAAGTCTGAGCCTGAGACCTCATTCCAAGGTTCTCATGGACATGGCATTGGCAGATTGAGGTTTAACATACCTAGCTCTCTTCTGGGTTAGAGGTTAGGTCTATAGACTGGGGTATTAGGACATATCACACACTTCATGAGATCGACTGATATTGCGAGATGGTGAGGGTCTTTGTATTAATGACTCTCGTCTTTTCCATTCTGTTTCTTGCATTATTCATTATCCTAATCATTGCAGCCCATGCAACATATCGTAGATTGCAGTTTTGATTAAATAAATATTATTGAACCTTTTACTGCACGTTCTTCTTTGCCTGTGTATGATTGAGACTTGTTGTTGATGTGAGAAAGGGGTACTCTCCGTTTAACCACGATATCCCCTGAGATGTCACGCTTCTGAGTCCGTGCGTAAAGACTGCGACAAATCACCTCTAACTGTTTGGGGTTTAAGTGAGGTGCTGCTTGTGAGCCAGAAGGGTTGGGACGACTGTTGCGTTTTGTTGTAGGAGTGGCATAGGCACCTGCAAACATAAGTACTGTCCTCCTAAATCAGCAGTCTTGCCCAGAGCAAGAGTCAAACTACGACATCACTTCAATCTGGACATTCATGCATGGTTAGTTAATGCCAGCACTCAAGACAATGCAGTGTATATGTTTCAGATCTTGTGTCGCATCATGAAATTAACTTGTCCGACCATTTAAGGGCCTTAAAATGGTGACTGCCTGACCTACTGTACTGGACAATAGGAAACGGCCTGTGACCACTGGCTGAAGTCATCGTGCCACTAGGCGGATAATTCGGCAGTGGATATTTCAGTTGAAACACATTTCTGTCTATTGCTATCTATGGCCAATGAAGGGGATTTGGCATGCCATTGCCAAGAAAGTTTGGACCCCGGGGTTCAACAGCCGATGGAGTGCCCACTGTCAGAAAAATCTAAATGTGAAGGTGAATGCTACTATGAGGAAGAGGTGGGAGGACCTGACGCTCTAGGCCCGGAAGACCACAGATGCCCATCTCGCGATGTCTTCCCAATGAGGGCGGGGTGCCCGTCGGATCATGACCCCCCCTAATGGCCCACATTTTGGCAATGGCCTACCCTGAGTTGGGTGGATGTTTAAAGGCAGAACAGCAGCCACAAGGGGGTAGATACAGACCAAACACATTTCTGCCCCTTTATAAGGTGAATGAGTGATGGAACAGCTGGTTAGATCTGACAATATGGTAAATGTAAAGTGTCACAGATCTCATGTGTACACATTGGTGTACAGTAGCCATCTATTGCACATAGGTGTGCACATCCAAATGTATATCGAAACATGTTACTCAACTATGTTGTCCCCTCAGAACGATGGCACATAATGGTGCACATATGACTGTGTCATATGTGTGCCAATATACTGCTTTTTCTGTAGGTTGTCAATTCCCACCAACAGGTCAATCCTCCCAATGTCATAATGGTAAGATGTGTAGGTCGTTGCTCTCTGTTCTTTGCAATGTCTCAAGATTCATATCTATGTGCAACATTGAGTCTGACATGATCATGTCATCTCTATTAGTCTATTGGTTTCTGACAAGTGACAGCCTCGTGTGAGGTTGTGATGTCCTTCTGACATGTCACATGACATACAAGGTTAACATCTTCACACCTGAGGCAAGATAATCCCCCTTGGTAAGGGAGGGATGTACATAGACATTCATGATGTCTTACCAGAGTGGTCATTATGCATGTTGGGTACCATTGAGGTGTTCTAACATTCATATAGGCAGTTAGATAGGCACACATATCTTGGTATCAGAGGTTTGAATGTAACCACCATGCTGATGTTCTAATAGCACAAATTGGCCACACATCTTTGTCCATACGCATACTGTTGTAGGCATGATACATAGGCAATGGTAGCCTATTCACAGCTATGGCCCAGACAGTAATTTGACTACATCATGTGTCAAAGGAAAGGTCAAGTAATGACTCAAAATTGATATTTGTTATGTGTACCTGTTGTTGCTCTGAAAGATATGTCTAATGAGTTCTGTCTGCTTTGCAACCTTGTGTTTTCCACAGCACCTATTTGGCAGTTGTGGAAGTTCATATACACCTGTGAGAAGGTTGATTAGTGTGTCGAGGCTATTGGCTTGCATCATGGTTGGTGTGCCAGTTATGTTAGCAACACACATGCTTTAGCTCTAGGTCCTCCACAGACAGATCTCAGGCATGCCATGTCTTATGTGTGGGTAGTGATGTTGTTACTCAGTCAATGGCCTATTGAAGGACTAATTGCATAGTTAGCTTTGTCTGGTTCTCACCTTCCTGCCTACTACAATAGTCCATTTCATACATTCTATTTATTGACAATTTGTTATTGTGTGTGGGACTTTGGTCTGAGCTTACTTAGTCGTCACATGAATGATATTGGTTGATTTCTGGAGACCATGTTCCTATATACCTTAATCCAAATTGTCTTGGCACTTCATGGTAAGTCACCATTGGTGCATGTGTGTGTGTGACGTGTTCTAAATCCTTGACCATTTGACATGTGTGACAATTTGAGGTGTTACATGTTGGTATGTGTCCATAGTGTATGGTATTAACTATGTGACATGAGAAAAATATGGCTTGTTTGCACAAGGCTCGCTTTCCTTTACATGTGCCATTGCCTGTTACATAACTTCAGGGTAAAGTATTTGTGTGTTTTTTTGGTTTTGTGGAAATCTGCAGTCACCGCCCCAACAGACAGCCACAAACCCACCATGGCATTTCCCAGCACCTTCACCCTCCCTCAGCCCAAGACACATAAATGTCCTAACTCACCCATCCAACAGACATCCACCACCCACAAGCACACCTCCCACAAAGAAGCACCCAAGACATCCACACTTAAACATCAGAAAACCACTCCCTCACCCTCCACACCCAAACCCCCTTCAGTTGATCTTCCCTGTGTGTCAAAAAAGGGTTCCTTACTGAATTTCACCTTTTCCCTACTCTTCCACTGTGACCCCCTAAATGATCTTTGACCTTCCCCAAGCCCATCCCTTCTACCTCTAAAGCCTCCCCTGCCCCCCGCCAGCACCCATGCCTCTCACCGGCCAAAAAGCAGACCACCCCTCCCAAAAAGGTCCAACCCCCCTAGACCAAAGCCTAAAGCCCCCCTTCCAAAGCCCAAGATAACCCTCCCCTCCCCTACCACCCCCCAAGAATCCCAGAGGTACCTGCCTTCCCCCTTGATGCCCCTAACTATGGAAGTTACATGACAATATCACAAACAAAATAAAATGATGGACCGTGTATTGAAACTTTTCAAACACTCACCGCCAATCACAAATCAGGGTTCAATTCATAAGCAAATCAGTCTTGACCCGGTTTCCCATGGGAACAGTCCAGTCTGAACTGTCAGGCCAGGTCCTCCTTGTACAGGAAACAAACATCCTGGGACCGGTTTCAGAGCATCAGAGCATCACCCTTCACCAGCCAGACTAGCTTGAATCAGGTGCACAACGCAACATCACAACACAAAAAAAAAATATATGGACGGAGTGTTGAAACTTTTCAAACACACCCCCAGTCACAGATCCGGGTTTAATCCATTGTTATTTTGATCGTCAAATCACCCCACTTTGGACCCAGCCATATGCAAATCAGTCTTGACCCTGTTCCCCATGGGAATAGTCCAGCCCGGAATGCTAGGCCAGATCCTCCCTAGACAGGAAAGAAGCATCCTGGGACCTGTTTCACGGTGTCACTCTTCATCAGCCAGGCTGGCTTGAATCCAGTGGTGCAGCGAGCAAGGGACCCACGTCTGGGCATACACTAGCCACTTAGGTTATATGACAGTCAGAAGTCAAGTTGGGGCACAATTTTGTGCCTTTGGTGCCACTGAAAAACATTTGGGTTGACCTATGGCTTTGGGCATTCATCTTTCTTTCAATGTAGACTCATTAAAGCCAACCAGTTGTTGTTTCTTTGGTTACATCTTTTTCCTGCATTTCCTTTCCTAGGTTTGAGTTGTGCCTGGCTATCATTGTTAATGTGCCTGTATTTGTGTGTGTATGTGATGCTTGTGCTTCATGTATTTTTAGAGCAGTATGTGAGATTGTGTGAAGTGTTTTTTTATCCTAAGGATAGAGTATGTGTGTGTGATTGGTCATGTATATGTGATGAAATATGTTGATTTGATGGTACTGTGTTGTGTTTGAGTTGATGTGTGTTTGTTGTTGTGCTGTGTGGCTTTGTCTGTTTTGGCTGTTTGAGTCTGCATGTAATGTGCATGGCATAATGCGTTTGATGTACTGTGTATGTCGAATGCTATGTTGTATGATGGTGTAAATTTGTGTGTTTTATCACAGACGGTTGTTCATTGTGTTGTATGTGTGCCTAGTTCCCGGCCAGTGTTGGTTGTGAGCTTGTGACATGTTTTCATATTTGTGTGGTTGTAGTTTTGTGACATGTTGGTATGTTGAATGGGAATGTAATAGGCTGGCCTGTTCTGTTTTGCAGTATGTAACTCTGTGTTATTGATGTTTGGTGTGTGTGCTGGTTGCAGTGTGCATGCAGTGTATGTGTGGGTGTCCATGCAGTGTGTGAGCATTTGTGTCACGTTACTCTTACATGTGTGTGCAGCCCTTGCACCCCACTCCCTATGGCATGTTATGTAACTGTACAATATTTGACAGTTTACAAGTGTAACAGGTGAGTGTGTTAACTTGCGTTGTTGTCATCCTCGTCCCTGATGATTCCATTGTCTTTCAGAAAGCCGGAGCAGCGGGAAGTTGTCTAGTTGTGGTTCCATGGTGGCTTCAGATGTGTGTGGCTTTGTGGAGGTGAGTGTCTCTTTTTATACTGTTCGTTTCAGCCTGGTGTTCGGTGGTGGTTTGACTGCAGCGGTTACGTTGGCGGTGCACTTTCTCACAATGAGTCCAGCGGAAACATGGTCTCGGTAGGATTGTTTTTGCCTCCATTTGGCTGCTGCGGTCTGTCCTGCCTGGGGGTGCCAACGTACTTAGGCTGGCTTCTGTATTCACTGCCACCAGGGTCATAAGTTGGCAGTCTTCTCTGCTAGCCTGTTGGTGGTCAGACCACCAACATGGTGGTCATAGGACAGTCAAACTCGTAATGAGGCCCATAGTGTGCTACATTTAGGAATATGTTGGCCAAATTAGGAATCGTCTCTGCACTGCATTTAAGGAGGTGTCAAGCCTTTTGCAACATGCAGATCTGAGAAAAAGTGCCAGATAGCAAAGACAAAATGATGGAAAAAGTCACATCATATGAAGAAGATATATGTGTGCTGTTAACATTATGTAGGATGGACGCACCACATGTAAACACCAGTATTACATGTGGAAACCAAATTTATTAGACAGTTAAGGGCCTGATTTAGAGTTTGGCAGATGGGTTACTCCATCACAAACATAACAGATATCCCGTCTTACAATTTCCATAGGCTATAATGGAATTGCAATACAGCCAATGGGATCTGCGTCACACTTGTGACAGAGTAAGCTCATGCGAAAAACTCAAGATCAGGCCCTAAGAGTCCCAATCTGCAGTTGGCGGGCTGACAGTTGGTCTGCTAGCCCCTTGGGGAAGAGACTGCTGTGCAGCTGGCGGTTCCCCCCGCCAGGACCCTGGTCAGAAACCTCATAAATCTGAGGTTTCTGCTGGTCAGCAGCATTGACCTCGGCTTCTCATGGAACCAAGGCCAGGGTGCTCCCAGCACCCTCAGAACACACACTATCAGACAGCAGACAGAGTGCATTCGGAGGGTGCTGGGCAGAGGGATCTCTGCACCACCCATGACATGGTTGTGAGCTGTGCAGAGGCCCACTTGTAGCCCCCGCACTGGCTTTCCACCAGCCTTTTCATGGCAGAGTCCCCACCATGAAAAGGCTGACAGAAACTAGACTCATGACCAGCATGGCAGCTTTGAACTCAACGCTGCCGTGGCTGACCACAACTGCCGCTACCCCGGCAGGAACCATGTTCCTGGCAGTGGTCCCCTGGTGGTCGAACCGCCAGGGTCGTAGTGTGGCAGTCGGACTGCCAGTAGTGCTGCAGTTCAACCACCACCATAAGGCTGACGGTCTCAAGACCGCCAACCTCGTAATGAGGCACAGAGTTTGTAAACTAGAAATTTTAGAATATGAAGACATCTCATCTAAAAAGAGGTTTGATTACCCTCGGGGGTCAATGATATCTAGAAAGATTTTGTCAGCATAAACAGACAATTTAATTTCAATATTCTAAGAACAGAAATCTTTAATAAATGTGTTGCACCACAATCCTAGTAGAAAGAGATTTAAGCACAAAATAAATAAGAAAAGAAAGTGAGCAACCTCATTTGGTGCTACACCCTAATCTAAAACATGGTAAATAAACACTGTTGATGAGGACACACATTGGTCAGTAATGGCAATGGATTTGTCACATTTGTTACATTTGTTAAAAATGTAGGTGTGTCCTTTTTGATTTTTTTAAATAGTCACCAAACATTTCGTTTAAATTAAACCATTTATCATATGAGACACTTTGGTCAAAAAATAGGCAGTATTCAATCCAGATTATCTAAAACTATATTGCGGTACAAGAATAAGGTGTTAACAATATCATCAATGTAAAATGATTGTGGAACAGAAGATAAGAATATACATTTTCAGTTAAATAATGTGTTATTTAAAATATGTTATGTTTAAACTAGTGTTTCTGTGAAAGATTTGCATAACATATGATTTTTAATTAATTTAATGTATATTAGTTATTGCCTTAACATAAGGTGTTAGCATTTTGACATTAGTCTTTTAAGTATTATTTGCATTTATTTTCAATGTAATTAGTAATTTAACAGTGTTGTGTTGGGTTTGTGGAAACTTAGGGTGGAAAGATGTTTAAAAACTATATTGTTTGTACTTTCAGTTATGTTTTATATTAATTAAATGAGTTCCAATATTTTCCTGGCTTTTGATTATGTTGCTTTCGGAATAGTAAATCAAACCACTACAAAGCCCAATGCTTCCTCACTCTTGTTCATATTTGAGTGTGAATTGTAAATCAAATCCTTCCAAAGTCCAATACATTCCCGTCTTTTAATAATATTGGAGCTGAAATACTAAATCTAACCATTTCAAAGTCCAACACTTTCTCTACTGTTGCTTAAATTGCAATAGGAAGAGTAAATCTTGCCATTCTAAAGTACTACATTTTCTCTGTTTATATTTTCATTGTTGTGGGAGTAGTAACTCTAGCCCCACCAAATACAATGCTTACTTTGCTTTTGCTTGCTATGGAGTGGGAATAGTAACTCTACCAATTTCCAGCACTTTCCCCGCTGTTGTTTAGATTGGAGCGTGAATAGTATTTAACCCCTCCAAAGTCAAATGATTTCAATGTTTTTGCTTATTTTCATGTGGGAATAGCAAACAAGGCCATCCAAAGCCCAACCCTTTCTCTACTGTTGCTGAGGTTGGAGTTAGAATAGAAAATCTGACTCCATCAAACTCCAAAGTTTCTCAACTATTTTTTACTTTGAATTGTTAAGAGTTATTTTATTTAAAAATACATGTTTGAATGATTGGTTAAAGATACTTTTCCATTGTTTATATTTTTATTTTGTTGGTTTTGCATTATTGTAATTTTTAATTACTTTTTCACATAAACAATTGTTAATATGTATTATTCTTAACAATTGTAATTTAAATGTTTTACAATTGTTTACACAATGTTTTACTTTATTATATATCCATGTACAATATTTTAAATTATGAATTATTCATGTTTTCTAATTGCATTATTATTTCAAACTTTTATATTTTAAATAACATATTTTAAAAATATTTTTGTACTTTACATACTTTGGTCCTGATTGACAAAGGTGAATGTACACGTTTGTCCAAGTTTAGGGTAGGCCTATATATGTATGCACGGAGTTCTGCGCCTGACTGAAGAGTCATTAACAGTCATGAACTTACTATTAAATTGCAGTTTTGTGAACATCAAAAAAGCATAAACTTACACAAACATGTACGTTTACCTTTGTGAATCACGCCAAACGTACGTAAACTCAATATTATATTACAGTGTGTTTCCTGTAAAAAACTAAAACTTTGCATTTAGTCAAGAAAGATGGAAAGGTATCTTTTGTTTCTTAACAGGATTACCAAGAGTACGCATATCCATGAGAAAAACCTAATCATTCACAAACATAAGGATCAGGACACAAACACCAAGGATAAAGACTAGCAGAGGAAAGAAAAGGAGAAAAAAAGAATGTCAATCTCCTAAACCAAAATTAAAACTAACAAATATAAAAACTGAAGCAAAGAAAACATCAAATAAGGGGGTAATACAAAATAAAAACATAGTAAAGGATGCAGAGAATGGGAAAGTGCGAAATGAGTAATGGCAACACAAAATTGGGTTCAAGGGATAGTACCCTGACCTGAAGAATACAAAAAACACCACAAAAGCACAGAATCAACATGATGCCAGAAAAAGACAGCTTGTTTAGAGACATAAATTTAGTTATTATAATGAAAATGCAGAAAGATGTTACTTAAAGAGAAATTGGGTAGGTTTCACAGAATAATTTTTTTTACAGGAACAGAACATTTTGGTTTGGACCATCAATTTAGAGATTCTTTATTGTGTAATATTTTAGAAACAAGGACATGCTAAGCCTTATGTAATATTGAGTTGAAGAAAAGTCCCAATGGCAAAAAATTGTTCTTGGGAGCATAGAGGGCATTGGAGAGATATTGTGAAATGAAGATCTGATGACCTGACTTAATAAGATTATTTTTATCCTTGGCAATTAAACTTTACATAGCAGGTCTCTCTAGGTTTACCTGGCAGTGTAAAGGATACTTTCCTGTCCAACCTGTGAGTTAGGAGACCAAGCTATGATCACTAGAGCAGGAAGGAAAGTTTTGAGAAAGAGTTCAGAAATTTGATCATTAACACCCTCTGGCATACCATATAATCTCAAATTATTATGGCTTTTGTGGCTTTTCAACTCTTCTGCATGGTGATGGAATGTACCTACATGATTTTCTAGGCTTACAATGAGTTATATGCAGCCAAAAAAAATCAGACCTCACAGCACAAAGTGGCCTGATTTTGAAAATGATTTTGTTTATACTACTTTCCCTATTAAGAAGAAACAGAAAGTTATACAATTACAGCACTTCAGAGAATGGAAGTCTAATTTCATTACTATAGGGAAGTCAAAAATAACAATCACCAATATTGTTGGCCCTTATGGGGGAGCAATTCTAAAAACTATAGTATAAAGTTAAGAAGGCAAGAACTTCAGGTAACAAAGTGAACTGTTATTAGATGTCAACCAGTAAATGATTTATTGCAGTAAAACCAAAAACATTTTATGAATCAAACAATAAGCTTTATTTGAAGAATGCTATGAAAACACAACGTAGCAGTTGTGTTCATGTCATATGAGTCTTCAAAATGGATCATTCTTAAAAAAATAATAGGACAAACACCACCTTACATTTAAGAGAGTGGACAGGGCAGACAGGCAGTCCTGGGTGCTAAAGAAGCAGAGTTATCATGTAGAGGACAATGAGAAATTTCCATTGTGCTATGTGAAGATAATATAATCTCTGTGATATGCAGTTCCAGACAGATGCAGTTATCTTGACTGGTGTCAAAGCCACTCTCCTGTAAAAGCAATTTTTAATCAATTTTTAATCATCCTCCTTTCTCTTGAATTAATAATACATGGACTCAAACTAATCCTAATTGTTAATGGTTTGTTCCATGCATTTTGAATCTTGTAATGATCACAGCATATTAGTTGAAACACGTGAGGAGTGGTCTTGTCCAGTTGTTGGTTTAATAATTGGTAATAAAAAGGTACAGATTACATATGGCCTTACTATACAAGGATGAAGGTAGATGTTGGTACGATTTGTAATCTACATGGCCTATGCACAAAAATACTATTGGATTTTCACATTCGTAGCAGGAAGGATGTCCAGGCCTTCCATAAATCATAGGACATTGCAAAAATTTCTACTGCATTGCTAATTGTACTCAGAGGTCTTGGAAAATTCAAGTTCAGATGTGAGTAGCCCCTACTATATGTGGAGAGTATCAGCAGTTTACCTGTTGGTCAACATACTTTAACCCTTGATATTTGTAGAGAACTTCACTTACAGGAACAGGACGACTTGTTCTTTTCATTTCCACATTTAGAATAAGGGAATGTTATTTTTCTTAAGCACTTTTTTTTAACTAGCTTGCATTTTTAGTTTGAATGAACTCTTGTATTTCAGAAATAAGTTATCACTGATTGTGTATTTGACAAGTAGGAGATGAATAACTCTGAATTCATTAGTCCAGCATAAGGAGTTTGCAAGGTGACTTTTTTAAGTCATGGCCTTACTCACATCATTGGCAATGCTGAGCTGACAATGCAAATGACATAAACATTTACAACTTGTATCTCTTATCACACTGGTTATTCACCCACTGTTTGCACAGCATAAATGGTGCTTCTTGCATAATACCAACTCACATACTTAAAAATGTTGCATCATGTTTATGTAATTTGACAACTCATATTTACACTGTGGTGACTTGCTTATGGTGGCATAAATTGAGTAATGGTTGTACTAATTTATTACTACTCTTTGGTTCATGTTAGGTTCCTTTATCACAGTTTTTGTATTGATGCGCAACTGGGATCTATAACTTATACTATGATTGCCTTCACTAAGTGATAGTGGCAATAGTATCATACCCTGAGGGCCTGATTTAAGAGGCCCTAATGCCACCTTAGCATCGCCATAGCGGAATTTTTTTGACACTATGGCAGAGCTAAAGTAGCTTTTTACACGTGCCATATTTACAAAGAGGCGCATGCATTGCTCCACTTTGTAAACCCTTGTGCCACATTATGCCTGTGCCAGGCATAATGTATGCAAGGGAAGCGTTACCACGTTATGGGGGCCAAACAAATGGCACAAGGAAATCTAAGAGATTCCCATGCACCATTTCTTTTGGCACTTTTAACCCCTGCTCAGAGTAGGGGTTAAAAGAGGGCATGCCATTGAATACCATGGGCCCCGATGTACTCTGCAGAAGTAGCGCCAACATTTTGGTGCTACTCCTGCAGAGTACATCAATAGCATCAGGAATTCTGACGCTATTGCCTCCTACCCTGCGCCATGGTGCACCGTATTTTAAATATGGTAAACACATGGTGGCGGTAGGGTGGGTCTAAGGGGTGCAAGGAATGCACCCCTTTAGAAAATGACTTTTCTAAAATCAGTCCCTAAATGTTATGTCATTCCACAATTTCTATGTATCTAAGACAGTCGAATCAGTACACATGATAATCATTTTATTTCCTGTAAGGTCACAGATGTAAATACAATAGACATCAATTCAACTGATTTGTCATTCAGTAGGTGGACAGTTTATGCTGTCTGCCGAACTTCAGATGGGGAGGTTGCTGCCATAGTGGCTACCTCCCCACTGGCCCATTAAGAGTTTCCTGCTAGGTCAGCGGGCGGAAACCTGAGCTTCTGCCTGCTGGCCTAGCAGGAAACTCCCTAAAGCATTATCTCCAGCTCGTAATCGAGCTAGCGGCAATTCTGTAGGATGCAGGTGCACCAGCACCCTCACAATATTTTGAGAATTTTGAGGGTGCTGGCCAGGGCGGTGCAGGGGCTCCCCTGGAGCCCCCTGCACCTGTTCTCTGCCAGCCTTTTCATGCCGGTGCTACCGCCATGAAATTGCTGGCAGAGAATGAGGTCGTAACCCCCAGGGCAGCGCTCCTTGCAGCGCTCCTTGCAGTGCTGCCCTGGTGGATTAGTACTGCCGCAACCGCCAGATCGAGGGATCTCTGATCCTGGCAATGCTGGCAGTCCAATCGTGACACAACCGCCCTGGTCATAATATGGCGTGCACACCACTGCTTCAGCAGCGGTCTTACCGCCACAACGAGTCTGGCAGTCTAGGGACCTCCAGACTCATAATAGGGCCCTGAGTGCTATTACAGAAGAAATATTTATGGAGAATTTGTCAGACACACGTTATGTTCATTCTACATGGCTGCAGCTTGCAGCATACATTCATCATATTATATCCTGAGCCAAACATAGAAATTGCCAATATATCTAAGCTACCGCCCTGTACCAGAGAAATCTTCATTAAAATGATTTACTATATGTGGCTATCCACTATAATAGTGATACAACCAATGTGCCTTTCAAAATAATTCTGATCAGTCTATTTTTCCCAAGATAGCTAACGTAACTGTTGGTGGTTTAGTCTTTGAACCTGGTGGGCACACATATCAGTTCTTTCAACTTTGTAGGAGCTGTACATGTTCTTCCCCATTCTTTTGCTCATGTATCCATGTTTGAGTTGCAGGACTTTTGAAAGAAGGTGACATTCCTTTAAAACAGTCCTAGGTGATGTCAAAATAATGGATAGCTTTAGTTATCTGTTACCGCTCAATCAGATTATCATGAATTTGTGATTTTTTCACTTAATTTCAGCTACCATCTAACCCCTCCAAGGTTATATAAGAGTTTTGCAGGAGTTCTGATTTTGTCCAAGTGTATTGTATCAGTTATTTATTTGCATTCAACTAACTAAGAATAGTAATTACCAAGTGCTGTTAATATACAGCACCTATAGTTGTGCACTACTTAATAGATAGAATCTCTCTCATTCCTCATGAAATAGTGTGGGATTACTTTCAGTGTGCTCTGCTTGGGGTTATCATTATTTCACGGATAAATGCCCAAGTAGGTTTTTAATGTTTTTACTTATTATTAGAATAACTTGCAGCACACAATTATTTCACTGTACCTTTTATGTGCTCTGTCACATCTGATTTTACAGTTGGAGTGCCAACAACTTCATAAAGAAGCAAGAATAGGCGTACATATAACCTTTGGTTTTCTTCCATTTAGAAACAATAAGAGGGTCAGAAACATCATCAAATGCAACTTTTCTTGAGGATGGTCTTGTTTACATAGTACATTGGGAAATCAAAATGTCAGCGTACATACCACTACTTAATTACAAACCAACTATCACAGGAACAGATTCATGCTCCAGTGATGCATTCTCCAGAATGTACCTTATATTAAGGGTAGAGCTGAGAGGAACTTTTGTCCTTAAAATGAGCCACCAGATCCATAGAGGCTATAGCAAGATATCGTAAGGCTCAACATGAAGTAAATATTTTGTATAGGTAATTAGACAAAAGAGTAACACAAATATGTCATGTAGCAAAGGGCCAGATGTAGGTAGAAAACAATTTGCGAGTTGCAAATTGCGAGTCCTTCCGACTCGCAATTTGCAACTCGCAAATTAGTATGCAGAAAGGTGTCTCAGACACCTTCTGTGACTCGCTATGGGGTCGCAAAGACCCACCTCATAAATATTTATTAGGTGGGTCGCAGTTTGCGACCAATGTTCCCTCTAATTTTTTTCCACTGTGTGCGGCGGTGTGCAGTCTCTGTGCGCTGCAGCCAAGGATACGTGCGCCAAGAAATTGACCATTCACGCGCACGCAGCGCATAACTAGCCAAGATCTTTGGCATTAGCCTCTCCATACCACTAAAGCAAAAAAGGGATATCATTGCTCCATGCAATAGGGCATCAAGGCAGTTTTGTGACCTGGTTGCACACCCCAAGGACATGACCTGTTAAGTGCCACCTACACCCCAGTTAGAGAAAACAGAGGAACATTGCCCGCGGCCTTTAAACGCTGTTTTCATTGACTTCAATCCAGATTCAAATATGAGCATTTTCTGCAATAGGAGAGCACGACTATCGCTCTAAAAGGCTTATTTGAGCTGAGAAAGTGATAATGCATATAAACAACTATGAAGTATGACAATGATGGAAAAGTTGATAACAGCACATTTCCTACTGTTCTGAAGCATTTCCTAGCTCATTAACCATTAATTTTCAACATAAATATCACTTGCTCGCTTGTATACTAAAGTACGCCAAATGATGTTTAAAACACTCCCTGCGGCCTTTAAACGCTGTTTTCATTGACTTCAATCCAGATTCAAATATGAGCATTTATTGCAATAGGAGAGCACGACTATCGCTCTAAAAGGCTTATTTGAGCTGAGAAAGTAATAATGCATATAAACTACTATGAAGTATGACAATGATGGAAAAGTTGATAACAGCACATTTCCTACTGTTCTGAAGCATTTCCTAGCTCATTAACCATTAATTTTCAACATAAATATCACTTGCTCGCTTGTATACTAAAGTACGCCAAATGATGTTTAAAACACTCCCGCGGCATTTAAACGCTGTTTTCATTCACTTCAATCCAGATTCAAATATGAGCATTATCTGCCTTAGGGGAGCACGTATATCGCTGTAAAAGGCTTATTTATTAACGTGCGCGCTTGTCGAAGGGGCCTGCGCGATGGGGGAAGGAAAGGTGAGCGCGCGCGAGCCCACGCGCCTTACAGGGAACATTGTTTGCGACCCCATAGCGAGTCTAGGCACTCACGGGGATGGTGGCCTGCTGGAGAGAAGCAGACCACGATGTCCGTGACTGCTTTTCAATAAAGCAGGTTTTTTTTCTCTTTGCAGCCCGTTTTCCTTAAAGGAACCCTACATTGCGGTGCAACTCGCAAATAGGTAGGGAATGCCCATCCCATTTGCGAGTCTGAAACACATTTTGCGAGTCGGTACCGACTCGCAATATGTGTTTCAGCATCGCGTGAGGGCATTAGCGCCTCGCAAACAGCGTTTTTCGCTGTTTGTGAGGCGCTAATGCCTTCCTACATCTGGCCCTAAGCATCACAGGAGCAGGAGGTCAAAATAGATGAGCTGGCAGAGACAATTAAATAAATGTTAATAGAAGGTGTGTAGAGGAAGGATATTCTTCAATTTGATAGATGTTTCTCAATAAATAATTTTTAGAAGATGTTTGAAGGTAAAAAGGAAGGGACATTCTAGACATGAACCAGAACAGTTTTTCAGGTATAGGGAGCATTTTCTGAGAAAGTTCTGCTCCTTGTATTCTTGATATGTGAAATCTTTCATTTTTGGATCGTAGTTTTTGTGCGCCTCCAGAAATTGTTAACATTTGAGTAGGTATATGGGAGAGTTGAGATGTGAGGCTTTATAGGTGAGGCAGGCATTTCTCATAGTGTGTCCAGCATCAGTAAGAAACCATTTCAGCAACACAAGAGTTGTGGTGTTACCTTCCCTTCTTTATATTAGCCAGGAATCTTACTGAAACATATGAGATGGCTCTCGGAGAAGCCAGTATGCTAAGACAGGACACTCATCTCAAATAACCCTCCTCTTTGATGATGGTTTTGTGGCTTCCCATTGAACATTGAAGTTGCAACTTGTTTTCTAGAAATGTCAACAAAACTTGTGAGATTAAACCTTAACTTGAGGTACAAAATGGTGTGAAATTCCTCTGACAAACATATTGATTTTATATGTTGTGTTTACATTTAATGAGACCCTTAGCTATTATAAAGCATGGAGGCAGTCAGGCACTGTTTATGATAAGATGAACTTGCTTTGAAACCTGCTGAATGTAATCTTCTGCATCTTTACAAGAGAAGCATTGGTGCAAGTGAAGTGCAATTCCAGTACCAACTTTGACCTCTCACCACTTTCACTCAGCTGATGTGAAACTTCCCATGACTATGCTTCAAAGTGTGAAGAGGAATAAGTGCAAATGCCGATTGCATACCAAGACACAGGGAATGTGACCACTTATTTGGTAATGATTCCCCACAGGCATGTTTGGGTTTTCCACTTATTAATACAGTTATGGATCCCTAAGTAGCAAAATCAGTGGCGGAACTGGTAACAAGTAAACATAGTTACAAAACTGTTTTCCTTAATACAATGCAGCCTGAACTGACTGTTTCATGTGAGACACTACTCAGATTGTTATATAGCCACATGATTCAACAAAACAATTCCTCATTTGTGATGACTTTAAATACACTGCAGAAGGTGTAATATATATTATTCATAATATCTAAGAGAAACAAAACCCAAATCTCCCAAATATAATTGTTATTGTGTCAGAGAATTAAACAACTGTAGGCAAAATATTGTGTCTTAGAAGGTATGCCACTGGTTTTGTCAGAAGATCATTAGCCTGACACTTATATGCCTACATACTTAACAATTTATAATTTAATTTTACCAGACGTATGGAAAAGGACCACAAATTGTAAATTGTCCTAGTTAATACTAAAACTAAACAAATGTTTTGGGGATCCCTTAAATCCTCTCTTGTTCATGAATGAGAGTCCTGTTGTCTACTTTGAGCTACTGCTTTCTCCCATTACAGTTCATAATCTTAGTTTTAGGGGGTGAATCCACTCCTTTGTCATTCACATACTGGAGCTGATTCACAAAATCAGTTAAGGGTGTGAAAAATAGTATTACATAGGGCTGTTTTAGATTCATTCATTGTAAATCAGCTAAATGGCAGATTTAATGGAAAATGACGGTGTGCCACACTGCGCAAAATTTGGCAGAGTATCGCACCGACATCTTCAAAACATAGGGATGAACCGTATTTCTAGAATACGGCGCACCCCTGTGTTTCCCCCGGCACTAAATATGCACTAAATATGCTGCCATGTGCCAATGCAGCAACCCTTGCACCATAGTGCAAGGATAACTGTATTAACGAGGAGATTGTTTTCAGCAGGAAGTAACACCTTCTTGCAAAAAAAATATATATATCTTAAACGGCAATTTGCTCTTTCTATATGTGCTGCAAAATGCAGCACACATAAATCAAAAAAAAGAAGGAGAAATGGAAGCATTTTTCCTTGTTGTGCCACTCTAATGCCACCCCTCGTAAATCTGAGGCGGCATCAAAATTCAATGGGTTTTGCTGTGGCACACCCGCAGCAACACCAACTGCATGCCCCTTCCATGCAAAGTGCTGCATTTGAAGGGACCGTATTTACAAGGAGGCGTTAACCCACAAAAAGAGGCCAAATGCCACCTTGTAAATTTGGAGCAAGGCATAGCGCCACCGGAGTGTCATGGAAAGTGACGCTCCGGAGGCACTAGGGGCTCCTTAATCTACCCCTAAATCTCTATTAAAGAAAGAAAGAAAGAAAGGAGACAACAGTCCTTTCAATTTCTGCTTGTTATACTTTATTCAAAGTTTAGATGTTATAGGGACAATACACAAAGGCATGTAAGATTACTTTGAGAGTTCTACAGGAGTGCTTCTGTACATAGTTCAAAATGGCCGTACAGAATAGGCCCAATATTATCATTAGTTACCTCTGCGAGTCACAATAAAGGTCTAACAAACACACTTAAACACTTGCATATTAGGGATGTATACATTTCTCTGTTTTATTAGGACCCATAAATATTTAGGAAAAATATTACAAATAAAAACAGAGATCAAAGATTGTAAAACCACATAGGCAGGCCAGCATTGCAGAAAATCCAGTGATCTTACTAATGGCACAATCAAATGCTTTCTCTGAGCATTATAATATTTACAAGACACTACTACGTGGAATGTGGTTTGGCTCAACACGTTATCAAAAGTACATTTTTCTAAAGTTGGAGACCATCATTAACCTTAGCAAACATCGTCAGACAATGAAATATCTCCAATCTGAAGCCTGTAAATGCATATCTATGCCTTGCATTATTTACCTGTTTTAAATAAGATTGCATAGCATGTGTTACTAACATCATCTGTTTTTTTTTTTAGAACAGTTGACTTTAATAACTCAGTAGACAATCATAGTTCCTCAACCAGAGCCAAGCACTCATTTTTTCAAATTCTTTCTTGCAACCCGCTCCATGGATTCTGGTTGATCAACAAATTCCTGGTGTCCTAAATCACTCATAAAAGTTTTGATACATTTCACCCACAGAATAGGTCCGAATCTTATGCCCCAATAATATTGGCTGTATCTTTGCAATATCTGTAATGAAAGAGAGACCTAGCTCTGCATGACAAACTTACGAAGAGCTAGTAGATGGTAATGAAAGAATACACCTTAAAAACATGTTTTCAACCAATTGCAAGGCATGGTTGTTTGAATATCCCCACAAACTCCCCCCATATAGGGCTGTAGATAGACACTTCGCCTGATAGATGGTCATTAATCCCACAGGAGGCCTCTTCACAAGTTTACAGGCAAAATTACTCAAGGCCATGGTAGCTTTCTGAAAATTTAGCTTCCTAGTACATATGGCTTGTGTCCACAGACCCTTTTGGTCCAACACAGTACCAAGATATGAGAAAGTCTTGGTTATACAAATCTTGGTGCCGCCAATGATCAAATTGAGGGGCTTTGAGATTATTTCCCGCACATCATAGTGAAAGTCTTGCTCTTATCAACTAACAGCCCTAATTCTACCATATAAGAAACAAAGTGGGTTAGCAACTGTTTGGCAGCCACAGGTGTGCAGGCAATGAGTATTGCATCATCAGCATATTGGAGAGCGGGAATCAGTCGGTATCCAATCTGGGAAAGATCTTTACATTATTCCACCAGCATTCTTCTGAAGCTGTTTATATATAAAGTAAAGAGTAAGGGTTCTAGAATTCAACCCTGCCTTCCTACCTTGTCTACGCTGAACGTACTAGTGCATTCACCCTTCACCTCATATTGTGCCCTCGCCCTACAACCCTGCCAAAGTTGCCTGAGAAACTGTACAATGGGAGGGTCTACTCCAAAGTCAACATAATAGACCACAACTTATTGTGGTTATCACAGTCAAAAGCAGACAAAAGATATACAAAGACTAAGAAGACTCCACTTTCTAATCTGTCAGTATTTCCCAAATAACATTTTTAAATTGAGTTCCTTCTCAGTAGTTCTCCCTCCAGGTCAGAAACCATACTGTAGGTCAAGATAAAATGCCCTTATCTTCAGCTCAAACCTGCAGTGTGTCTAAAAGAATGTGTCCCGTTACCTTGACCAAGGAACCCAATAATGAAATCGGCTGGTAGCTGTCTGGACTGTGTCGACCTCCCTTTTGTATGGATAGAGACAATAAGAGACTCTGCCTAGGATCCCGGGAAACCTACCCGACAAGAGGCTTCTAGGACCTGTGCAATTAATGGGCCCCACAATGGAATGTTGTCTTTAAAAAGGTCCAATGGGATGATGTCAGGACCCGGAGTCTTTCCCCCTCTACTTGCATTTAAGGCCATAATAGCTTCATCTACTGTGAAAGATAAACTGATTGAACAGTGGGAGGCGACATCCTTGCAACTACTAGATATGTCACAAATGGCCGAGACCTCACTAGAGCTTGAGTAGATGCTGGAAGAGTGGGAAATCAACTCTAGGTCACTAATAGCAATCTCGAGCTATTGCCCATCTACCTCATTCAGGAAGGGGGGATTAATCACATGCCAAAATACAACATTGTCCTTGCTATAACTGGCCTCTACTAGCTACTCCCATGCTTTTTCTCTCAGGTTGCATTGTCCCTGTTTCAATGCTTGCTTATAATTCTTTCTGGCAGCCTTGATTTCATAAACACAACAAGGGGAGTTGTGCAGCACAGCTTTTAGACTCCCATGTGCTTTGGTGCAAGCAGAGTCAACCCTCCCCCTTTCCTCAGTATCTGAACTCCTCCTACCATCCAATAGGCCATTCTTTCCCCCTCTACCAATAGTCTGGAAGGCTAATAGAATTTTCTCACAGTCATTTACCTCATCTAAGCAAACCTTAAAAGCCTCAATATGCATGCCCCTTAATTAATTGTTCCAAAAATGTGTTGGGATCAATTATGGACTATTACAGAGAATATCCATCAGTAGTGGCAATCTCAATATTTTCTACTATATGAAAGGTTGTATTTGAGGTTGTAATAGGTAGTAAAATAAGCAAAATACTCCTGGGAAAATTATTACAAATCACATAACCATAGGTAATGAAATGTACAACCCTTGCAGAGTGATGGTTAATAATCAGAACAAAGCCAATAATCAAATTGGCCCCTCTCCCATTAAAGATGCAACTAAATGGCGCTGCTGGTAAACATACACCATTACCAAAAGCCAGGTCAAACTTAAGCAGTAACTTGTTTAGTTTATCTCCAAAACTACAATGTAGAAAATCTGTTTGACCAGAGTTTACAAAGTTGGTTAAGCCACAAATCTTATTAGATGGCCAGTGACACAGATTAACATTAAATCACCTTCCCACAACATAATCTAATACCTTCTAGATCCATTATTAATATTATCAATATCTCTGTCTAGTTGACTCAAAATAGTGATATTTCCTCTCTTTTGAGAACAATTGTATAAATTAAACACTGCAAATAGACAAGTAGACAGAAATTTAAATGCAACAATCTGGCAAGGCATTTGTGACACAGCAATGGTAATGTTTGGTGAGGGGAAACAATTTGAAACCTATATACTTAAGCCTACACCCTTTGGCCTCCCTGAGTTAGATGACACAGCCAGCCATGATAAGTCCTATCTCCGTTAGTGTAAATTGCGTTTACCGCCCAGGTCTCCTGTGGGAAAAGGATTTAAAATTTAGACACAAATTCAACCCATTCTTTCAATATGCACTTTTTCTCGAGATCTGCAGTGTTCCAAAATAAGACCCCAGCTGCCACACAGTCAAAACTGTTAGCAGAGTTAGAAGAGGATCTAGATATATTTGGACCTGCCCTATTAGATCTTTTCATTTTCTGAAGACCTAGACATCAAGCAGTGATCGATGACAAGTTTATCTACACCATTAATATGCGGTAGACTGACAAAGTGATTACTAGTGAGAATCAAACTCACTAGGTGGATAGTCCTTATGGGTGGTCAAGGGCATACCAAACCCTTCCCCTTTAGTCACAGGTGCTTAAAAGTATCCAAGAGGTAATATTTATTCCTGGTTTGGAGACACCACTGCAGAACCAGCTCTGCCTAAAATCGTTTCAACCAAGTAGAAGTTTCAAAAGACAAAAGCACATAGTCACCCTCTAGGGTTTTTCGGCCCCTCGCCACCCATTTAATTCTTCTTGCCATCTTTATATCTGCAAAAAGGGCATGTGTTAGGCCTGTTTTTCTACTTAATCAGTGTAAGGCTTTATTCCTCAAAGAGACCCTTGATTATTTTTCTTTTGAGAGTAAAGTAGGTACATTGGCCAAAACAATCATATAAGGTGTGGCTGCATGGCATAAATCGAGAAAATCAAATACACTCCCCTTTAGTATGTTTTGTATGCACTTGAAGGGACATGAGGAAAATTTAATCATCAAAATTAGTACTACGGTTAGATGCCCACAAGGTGTTAGAATTGGTTAACCACTGTGCAATTTAACTGACAGTTATCAGGTGGAATCTTATGTGCACCTAAAGATGGATGTGATGTAATGGCAGAAACCCGTTCATCAGAGAGTGGCATGATACCTGTCATGGTGAGCCCTATAGAGACTTCCTGTATGCCGACAGACTATTGGTGCCAAGTTTTTAATAGTTCTACACAAGTGGAGGCAAGTTGTTCTACTTTATTCATACTCAGAGTAAAAGTAGCCCCTGTAGGCTTAATAACAGTTTCTAATGATGGAACCTACATTGTTAAAGCCTTCAAACATCTACTGCAATTTTCACCATTTCTTTTTTACTGAATGCTTTGGCCACAACTAATTTACTATGTGGTTTAGACTTAAGTGTCACTGCCTGGGCACTAATGTCAGCTGTCACGCTGGTGTTAAGGGTAATCCCTGGGGTGCTAAGGCATTTTGATGGTGGTTGAGGGTCAGGATCACATGCAACGATGCAGTTGGAAATGTTTTGTATACACCTGTTACTACTTTTTTCTGTTGTTTTTGCGACACTGGCTCCAGAGTGAGCCTCCGAACCAGCTGGGCACTCTTGCTGTAGCACTGGTGTCACACCCTCAACTCATGTCGAAAGGGACCCTTCTCCACCTAAATTATGTTTTTCAACTGCCCATCACCCTTGTAACATAATTCAATAGGCATGTACAAGGAGTGTCCTCTGTTTTAGCCTTTTCCCCAGAAGTGGAATGCTTTCTCTTTCTCATTCTCTAGATGGAATATTAAGGAGGATATCTGAGTCTGAATATAAAGAGCATGGCTGGCTAAAGAAGGCACTGCCAGCGGTATCCCCCTCTACTGAAGCCAAACATCTAGGTTCCCTGTTTGATGACACTCACAGTCAAGAGACAAAGGTGAATTCAAACCAAAAGAGTTATGTGGGCCCCTCAACCTCCTTAGTAAATACACCCACTGCATCCACAAAGTAACATCACTTGGCAAAAAGAAAATAAAGCTAATGACCAGATGTATCTCCACTTCATGGGTCAAGAAATTGAAAAAGCTAAGACCAGTCAAACACCCAGAGACCCAGAGACCTTGCACTCTCACATTGCTGTCCAAAGATGTCCTGACCGTATCCACATGGCACCCCCGAAGCAGAGCCAAAGGGGGTGGCTCTGCCAGCCCCTTCCTGGCCTTGATGGTGCGGGACGGTCCTGCCCATGGCCCAGGCTTAGCCCTGGCATGGCCATGCGCATCCTGCACCACGGTGACAGAATCAGTGCTATAAGTGCAATGTCAGTGCCTCTCCCTCAGCGCTGCTGTGATGAGTTAGGTGATGTGGCGATGCACCTTGGGATAGGGAGTCCTACCAGGCTGAAGCCAGATAAGTTAGGTCAGCCTCCAGCCCAACAAAACATCTCACGCCGCAGGGAGTGAGGCAGCACTATAAGGCAGTGGCAGTGCACCCTGGGTCCCACCAGGGTGACTTCAGGTAAGTTAGGGAGGCCTCTAGCAAGCGTTTTGGTAGTTTAAAAGCTATGCAAACAACGAGTTTGAAACTCTACTTGAGACACTGGTTTCAGAACAGTGAACTAGGATTCAAACCTGGGCACAGAAGAGGGACCTTCCTTGTGAGTGTGTTGCCACAGGATCAGATCTTAAGTTAATTTTTGTGGATGGGAAATTTTATATTTTTATTTTATTATCTATGTGTATTTGCTGTAATACCAATTTTACTTTTCTATGTATTGCATTTACTTGGTTCTATCTGTGTTTATTTCTAAAGTTCTGTTTTGTGTATAGTAAAGTGTTGATTTCTGATTATTAATCATATTATTTTTAGGCATTAGGTTTTTTTCGGTTTAATTGTCACTTTGACTGATGTATTAAACAAATTCTTTAATTTACATTTTTAATTTTGGGGGTGTATAACGTTTTTAAGGTTTGTTGATTTCTGTGTAGGTAGTATGGTACTTTATAATATGAATGCTGCTATTGTTTCCAAGTAGTGTACTCCTTTATTGTTTATAAAGATTCTGACTTTACATTGTACATATTGTATATTCTATAGGTTTGTTTGCTTATTTTAGGTTTATTTTGGGTAGCTGATTACTTGATTCTTAGTTTTGGCATTTTTGTTCCTATTGTAGAGCTCCTGTAAATTTGTGAAGTGATGGTTGGGTTCTCCCTAGTGTAGCTTAGAAGCATTGTGCCTTTCTTTTACTGCATTGTTGGTTTTGACTTTTTGAGCCATGGTGTGGCTGTAGACATTTTACCATGGTATTTGGAAATTGGATTGGCATCTGTGTCCTCAACGGTGCAGTCTGCCACCCCTAGGGTCTCATTTACGAGGCCTGTGCAACAGGGGGCGGCACAGCAAGTGCCTTGCTGCGCTGTCCTGTGCCACCGGGAAGGGGCAGAAATGCACAGTGTCTACAAGATAAAGCAGATTTCTGTCCTCTCCTTCTCCTAGTGCACAAAATGCTGCCTAGTGCCAGTGCAGGCACCCTTGCACCATGGTGCAAGGATGCCTGGGTTGTGGGGGATGATTGTTTTTGTGCAGGAAGGGACATCGTCCTGCAAAAAAACTATCACAAAAGGTGTTTTCCTCTTTCTATTTGTTTTTTTTTTACATTTATTATTTAGTTGATATTTTGAACTGTTTCCAGTTTTCTTACTTTTGATGTGCCTTTCTCCAAGTATTTGATTGTTGGATGTTACTGATGGCTATGTAGTTTGTAGATGGAGCTGTATTAATACTGGAGTTCTGAATGCTTGCATATAAATAGAAGTAGAATGTTTTGTTAGTTGTGTGCACATTTACATTTTTTAACTAAATTATTTTTGAGTTGCTTAAATAATATTTTACTTACTTCTGAAGTATGTTTTCTTCCAATTTTCTTTTATTTCTTTTTTGTTAGTAGTTTGTCAGAGTGGTGTTCTGCATCTTTAGCCTTTTTGGTGTGGTAAGTGTTCAAATTTTGTGTTCCTTGTACATTGCATTTTCAATTAACAGTTACGGAAACAAAGGAAAAAAGAAAGACTGGAACAAAATGTCACATCAGCAAGGAGGGACAGAGAGCTAAAGGGGACATTTTGAACTTTATGAATCCTTTGTAAAAGTCAGTAGCAATGTAATGATGTAAAGTGGCAAAATATTTTAGTAGTGGCACGAATTGAGAAAATTATATATCACTATTCCTCCTAGTTTGTGCTGGATTCTACATTCATCCATTGTGTAGTCATGCTGATGTATATGACCAGAGTGAACACAAAAAACGAAGAACAGGTGAGATCACAAGTCACAAGGAGCAATATGTAGGGATATCTGGTATGATAACCGCCATCATGCCTGTTCTGTGGTAGATAGAGGCCATCTGTATGGCAGGCAGAAAGTACTCTGCCTTACCAAGGGATTTACCTCTGCCCACCAAAGTCTAAATTAAGCCCTATAAATGCCAGTAGTTGTGTGGGTTTAATAGACACATATTGCTAATATAGCCAATAGAAATAGATACCATATCAGCAAGAAAGACAAGAGCAATCTGTTGAAGAATGTCTGACTAAATTAAGAGATTGGAAATCTTCTTTTATTTTAGCAATCAAATAGATTAAAAGACTGCGAATGTCTGGTTTGTGAACTGAAAACACATTTCTTCAAACAACAAATCACAAATGAGAGGATTAAATCCAAATAGCCATGGGCTAGACGTTTGGCCAAGTACCTTCACCCTAGACCAAGGAAAGGTTGAATAATCTACTGTTAATGGTAAACTTTTGAACAATTTCATTAGGAACTTTGCTAGCAAAATTGTTTCTTGGAGGAAACTAATGAAATATAGGGTCCAAATTCCAATGGGGTGAAGAGTTCAGTAAGGAGTAACTCAAGCACCAAAACTATTGCGTAATAACTGATGCCATTTACATGTTTGATCCTTCTCATAAAAAGGGAAAAAATAACTATTCCTTTCCTTTTCCTTTTCTAAGATAAATTACTATGTTATTGAAAGGAATGTATTGAAAGCAGTGTTAGTTTTCAATTAATTTAGACTTTATGTGCAGAGAACCAATTTCATAGCCAGAATGGACTACAAACCATTAAGGAAAGGTTGTATGTAAAAATAGCAAGATGCTGCAGCACATATTTATAAACTGTCAATTAGTTAAGAAATTCACAGATTTAGAATTGAGTATATTGAAGATGCAGAAAATATATATGCAGATTATTAATACAGACTCAGAGATTGTAGAGGGAGAGACACTATGGGAAATAAATACACAGTGGGCCATTTAAAGGTATATGTAGTCACACAAACAGGGGCTAGAGAGACAAATTAACAAAAAGCATGCTTTTAGAGGAGGCCTGGAAGAGTTTGGAAAGTTGGTTGAAAAAGAAGTTGAAAGAGACAAGTGCAGAGGTGACTGGTGTATAAAGGCTGGAATTTTAGTCAAGGTTTCAGTGTGGTAGAACCCTCAAAATCTGTTTTGGATGGCACATGTAGGACATCTGGTAATAGAAAAATCAAGGAAAGGCTGATAATAGATCTTTGAGGGAGATGTGGAAAGGCTGGAGCGGATCTGTGCAGTAATGCTGCAACAGTGACAAAGTATGCAAGACTAGAATTTCTCCTATAGTATATCATGAGTTGCCAATGAGAGTATGGAAACAGCTGCTTTCGACATGATAAGCCCTTTATCAGATAGAAGTTCCACTACACATCTAATTGTATTGACTGATATGTAATCAGGATGGCCTGAGTTATTCTCATGTAAGAGACAGTAGCACAAAAGGTTTCATGACATTTTTGGAAAAGATTTTTAAAAGAGAATGTTTCCCAAGATCATTTGTGACTGAAAGTGGAGTCCAACTGACATTCAGGGAGATCCATTCCTATCACTCATACACTAAATGTGTGGTAGAAAAATCTAATGGCATGATCAAAGAACGAAAACACAAAGCTAGGTCCAGTGGCATTTACTGGGCAGACAATGGTGACACACCATGACTCCACATCCAACTAATGGGTGATTGCTAATGCTCTCAAAACATAAGAAGGACAAATAGTGATTTTCTATCAGGTTGCAAAATATGTAGGAGTGGTTGGCTGAATATGCTATATGGAAAAGGAAGTGTGGGGAACTGTGTTCTCAAAGATTCATTTAGTAATATAGTTCTGTTCAAGGCAGATTATCCTCAAGATAATGTACTAGCAAAGTCAAAAGTCAACCATGTGTTTCTATTTATACAAAATAGAAATCCATTTTCCCTTGGTTCTGGTGATGTCACAGTTGATCTGGAATCTCTCTGTTTGGCAGTTGTGTCAGCCTCAGGGGATGATTTGGTGGAATAAATCTTTATTCCCTTCAATGAATGTGTGTATTTTTATGATTTTAAAGGAGTGTTGTATGACCTTCTTCTTCCACAAACCTCTAATGGGTTAGCTGAGAAAATGACATGATCACTCGTAGGGTGGGCCGCCTGTTTGAATTTAATTCTTAGCAATGGACATTTTACAGCAGACTGCCTAAAATTACTGAGTTTAATAAAGTGGCAATCCAGGGTCACTATTATATATAGGTGATAAATACAATTTGTTGTTTACTTCAAAGTTATTGTGAAGCAATGAGGTTTTCTGTGATTATACAGAGGAGTGGGGCAGAAGGAAGAGCTATTGTATAACGTCATAGAATTCAGAGGTGATTGCAATGTGCATTTACAGAACAAAAAAGGGTATTTTATTCCTTATAATACATAGTGACACCATCATTGTTCCCCCAAATAGCCTAATTCCTTAGGGGCATATTTTTGAGAGGCTTGCATCGCCGAAACATCACTTTTGTGATTCTTCAGAGGCCCATGCCTTTCAACCATATCTATGAGCTCACTCAAAGCCACTTTGCATGATTTTGCATGGCCTTGGAGATATGGAGTAAGAAGAAGCAGTGCAAGTCGCTGCATTGCCTTACTCTGCACTGGGGAGGCATTCCATGGGTGTTGCAGTAGGTTTCCCCTCTCAACATCAATGAATTTTAATGCTGCCCCAGATTTACTTCATCATGTAAACCTGGGACAGCGCCAAAACCTTACTCCTCAGAGCAGGCGTAACAAGGAGAAATATTTTCATTAATTCACATTTCTTTCTCTTTCCACGTGTGCTGCATTTTGCAGCACACACAGAAAGAGGAAAACACTTCCTCAGATTGTTTTTGTTCAGAAAGGTGCTCCTTCCTGCGCAAAAGCAATTCTGCATGCAACACAGACACCATTGCTCCATGGTGCAAGGGTGTCTGCATTGGCACTAGGCAGCTAATTGTGCACCAATGCAGGAGTAAAGGACAGGAATGCACCGTATTTAATTAATATGGTGCATTCCTGCCCTTTCACATTGTCGCAGGGCAGTGAAGAAGGAGAACTTGCAGTGCTGTCATACGCCGATTCCCCATAAATAAGGGCCCACATTTTTACTCCATAAAATAAATCAATATGATTGCAAATATATAGAATAAATGTACAATAAGTAGTACAAAAGTAACCCCTCATTCGAAAATAGCTATGTTTCAATGGGTCTTGGAACATGCAGATGATTTCTGCTTTTTTTGCAATACCTATAGTTGTGTAAAATGTAAACATATACCACAACAGACTCCTTCTTGCTAATGAATGTTCATTCGAAAAATGAGAAGTGCTAAATAGTAGTTCTAATTTTTATTGTTTGAACTGTGGTCATAATTTTCCTCCCTATGTTACGCTTCACAAATTCTGCTGGCTCTGTCATTAGGCATTTTGGTGTCACAATTCAGTTGTGATACATTATTTCAGCTGACCAGACACATCATTTTCTTTTTACAGGTGGAAATCGAGACAAGTGTTTATACAGCAATTTCTGGCTTGTATCTATTTTATGTTTATATTTTTTTTAAACATAGTTTATTACATTTTACGAGACAGTAACAGCCACTGGTGTGATAAGTGCCATCATAAATTGTGAGTTGTGTTGACAGGGTGGTATCAGTCATGCAAACTTAGGACTAAACCTGACAAGTAAATACATTGTAGAAGGTTACATGCATAGCACTGAAGTATATTAATAAACTTGTCACAGAGGTGAAGCATGAGAGGAGCAATAAACAGCCCCAGAAGTATTACCTCCCCAATCCCCATTTATATATATAAAGTTTACACATAATATAACAAGGGGTATGCCTATAGAGCAGTAGTCGTTCCACAGAACCTTCTCCGCTATTGATAATGTTTTGGTAGTACAACTTTAAGCTGATAAATACACTATACATAGGTGATAATTTAAAATGGTCATAGGGCCCCCTGCCACATTTCTCCATCTGTTGGTGGAAATATCAATACATTATTGGGCTTGAGTGTCAGCTTGATAAACACAATACCTATACCAAGGGAAAAAAGAGTGACTAGTAGCATTAAAAAGTGTTGCATGTTGCTGCTGTTATTCTTTTAATTGTATACTGTGTACCAAATTTGATTTGTTAAAGCAGCTAAACAAATTCTGAATAATCCATTTCATTTTCAGTCAATATTTATTCAATTTTTTTTTTATTTCATTTGTACATCTGTAATCACTCAAGAACCAACATTAATATGCCATCAAGCAACCAGAAGGGGAGTAGGTTATCATTTCCTATCAAAAATAAATAAACTATCACACAATGCAAAATGTCATGATTGGAAACAATAAGGGGCATATTTAAGAGGCCCTAGCGCCACCAGAGCATCAATTTAAGGGATTCTCTGGTGGATTTTTGGCTTAACTCCACCTTGTAAATATAGGGCATTCTCAAGCAGCACTTTGCGTGGAAGGGCCGTGCAATGGGTGTTGTTGTGGACGTGCCACAGCAACATCCATTTCATTTTGATCCTGCCCCATATTTATGAGTTTTTGTAAACCCGAGGCAGAGACAAAATCTAAAGCCACCTAGGGGTGGCGTTAGCAGGGCGCAACAAGGAGAAATGCTTTCATTTCTCCTCATTTTTTACTCTTTCTATGTGTTGTGGATTCTGCACATGCTAGGTCAGGTCTTCCTTGGACCAGAAACAAGCATCCTGAGACTGGTTTCAGGGTTTCACCCTTCATCAGACAGGCTAGCTTGAATCTGGTGGCATAACAAGCACGGGACCCACGTCTGGGCATACCCTTCCCACTTGGGGTGAAAAATGCAAAAACAACAGATGATGGACGGAATGCAGAATAAATCAAACATTCACCCCCAGTCACATATCTGGGTTTAATAAATCAGTTATTTTGTTTGCCATGCCATGGATCCCGTGCTTGCTATGCCACTAGATTCAAGCTAGCCTGGCTGATGAAGGATGATACCCTGAAACTGGTCTCAGGATGCTTGTTTCCGGTCCAGGGAGGACCTGGCTTGGCAGTTCGGGCTGGACCGTTCCCTGGAACGTTTAATGTTTAAATTACATTTTTGCTGTGATTTAATTTTGTTCCTAAAATTCATAACTCCGGTTATACTTATGTAATTCAGTTGGTTTTGGTGTCTAAATTGAGATAGAAATAAGCTTTCTTTTTACAAATTGGTGTTGGATTTGTTTGAAGTTGTGTCAATTCCTTATCATCCATGTTGTTGCTCTGAAATGCTTAATACATGGTCCACTAAGTAAAGCCTGACTGCTCTTTGCCACACAACCAGGTCTGAGCTAAGGTTTTACTAGTGCAAATCCAAGGACCATCTTTGGGGCATTGTGAAATTATTACATGGTGAGGAATAGCCCCCACATCCCATAATGCTTCACTTTCCTACACATTTCCTCCTTTTTCCTGTGCTCTTTAAAACTTGCACCCATCAATTCATGTCTGTCAAAAGAATCTGCACAGTTGTGCAACATTGAAGCACAAAGTACATTCAGATTTTACTTCCTCTCCTCAATACCATTCTAATAAGGTCATCACCTTTACCTACTCATCTGTGCTTGTTTTTTTTTTTGCTGAACACAATTAAAGAATAAATATTGGTAAAACATTGCCAGTTAGCAATTTATTTCAATGTGTTAACAAATGGTATTTATTTTTGACACATCACACAATTTGTTGAATGTTTGTTGTAGTTTCAAACAAATAATATATAGCTACAACTTGAAATGGCTAGAAATTTTTACATTGTCTGTCGCTTGTAGTAGTTGCTATTTCCATCATTCCAAATCACCTTTGTCCTCCAAGTGAATGGCAGTTTTGGGGGGCAGTTTTGGATCTGGCCCTAGAAGCCTTGTTATACCATCATTACGAGTGAGTGACATTACGTATTGTGCGGCATGTATCACTTTCAATAATTACCAGGTGAGTTACATATCTCACCCTTCCTTAAGTTTTAGCAGGTCAAGCCTGCCAGAATTTAACATGGGGCATGTGTACTATATTTATGGCACCATGCAGAGTCTGGTGCTTATTCCCCAGAAACTCATAATGGGTGCTATTTATCGCACCCATCAAATAACGTACCCAAGGGTATCATTATTTATCTGGTTTGAAAAAAAACACCTGGATTTCCAAATTAATCAGAATTAGGGCCTTAGAAGGATAAACTGGAAACAGGTTTGATGTACATAAGGTGAATAGATCCCATCATAAATAAGCAATGTTAACCTATGAGCATAATTTACATTTGTGAACTGATTGTTTTAGATTTTTGTCCCAAGCTCTGTTGTGACAGCAAAACTGTTAAATGTATCTAGTTTGAAAATACTCCCTTCAAGATATTAGCCAGTGTGATATCCATGCATTGATGCACACAAAAACCTTTGATCTGTGTATGTCTGACCTTTCACTGATATGAGAATCCTATGCAGTAATTGCCTGATGGAAGCCAGTATTTATGCCTTCGAATTCCCAAAGTAAAATAAACTGTATATAGAGGAGAATGTGTTTCTTCAGTGTGGTAGCATTTTTGATGTGTTTTATTTTGTTAAAAGCAGACATCAGATAAAGTTGCCTAATTATCTACATGCTTTTTGTCTGCTTCAGTGACCTCCTAAGGTCACTTCCTTCTTGTTTATAGTTTGAAAAAAAATTCAAAGTTTATTCCCAATCCCCTGAGATAAACAAAAATGGCAAGCAGAATCAAGCTTTTATTCATAAATGGTAGAGCATTATTCTTCATGATGTGGAATGTTATTTTTTGTATTTTTATACTAACTCATCACTCAGAGTGGTCCTTCTTCATTTTTACTGTGACACCTGAGACAATTTATGACGGTACACACTAAGCAAAACATTGCTGTCAATGACTGCATGAAAGCCTAACCCAAAAACGGGGACACGTTTATATGCTGCGGCATTGCTATATGCATTTATATGGCAATATAACAATTAAAGAAAATTGCACATCTCACCTGCTTCATTTTCCATTTTTTTCAAAAAATTGTTATACAATATATAAGGGAATAGTACAATTAGATTAAAAATTAGATGAAATAATCAAAAAAGAACTGACTAAAAATAAATAAATGTTAAGCATGGAAGATGAACAAAACAATCACCCTCATTATGAGTGGCCTGAAATAATCTCTGTTATTTCTCCCCCCCAAAATTACCCATGCTGGGACTCTAGGGCCCATATTTATGCAAAACAACGCACAAATGCACTAGCCCAGTTGGGCATCAAATGTTTTAACAAAAGCTACCTTCACCATCCGTGCGCCGTATTTAAAAAATGACGTACAATGGTGCTAAGGAATGGTCAGCGTCACAGAAAATGATGCTAGCAGGTGATGGATGGCATTACAAAAAATGGTGCTGGTGGGCCAAAAATGACGCTAGACTAATTAGTGGCAAAAAATCTGCTGCTACTCATCCTTGCACCATTTTCCAGTCACTCAAGCAGCCGTATAATTATGCCTTTCTAAAAATAGACAGGAGACAGTACCACAACCACAATGTCCAACACAGGGGACCAGCGTCCACAGGACAACCTCAAATAACTAGTGCCTGCCAGGGGGCCCCATGTAAGAGACCCCAGTGGCACACAACAGACAAGTATGTATACTTGCAGAGGATGGGCTCCCTCCACTTTTAGTGTCCTTGTGGTGAGGGTGGTGGTGATGCAGGGGGTTGGGGTGGGCCTCTATGTGCCCAAAATAGTGACACCATGGTGGACTCCAAGGTGTTTGCACTGTGTTTTCCTATATCACTGTCCCTAACATCATTTTAATGCCTGGTCTGACCAGGCTTTAAAATTTGATGCTAATCGGCCTTAGCGTCATTTTTTGGAAGGAAACATCTACCTTGCATATCATTGTTGCAATACCATGCAAGGTGGGTTAGTGCTCCCAAGAAATGAGCTAACTCAGGTATTTTGACGCTAGACAGGTCTAGTATCAAAATATAAATATCAAGCTAAGCTAGCGCCACTTTTGCGTAAAACAAATTACACTAAGGCAGCGCAAACGTTTCATAAATTTGGGCCCTGGTATTTCGAAGGCATCGAAATAAGGGAGATTTTGAAAATTAATATGCCAAAATGAGTGTTCCTGTCTCAATTCCGGTAAATGTTCCCATGGTATTTTACACAGAGATTTCGGCATCTTAAAACTCTGTGTTCAACACCACTACTCATAATTCTTGCATACCCTTAGCTTCTGTGGCTGGAAAACAGTTGTGTTTTTAAATATAGTATGTGCCCATTTGATTTATGCTATATTTCTAGACGAAAATCATCTCTTATGTGGACTTCTCATGTAGGTGTGGCATTCTTGCTACACCAGACCACACATGCACCTGAAATGCACGTATAACTTTTCTATCAGGAAACCTTATGAATAAAGCCATTGATAAAAGTAAATTGAACATGCATACACAAATGTCCCAATGTTTGAAGACCTATTTATCCTTACCCATTTACAATTTTTCGGCACAGGGCACCGCTGCAAGTCTTCTTATTAATAAAATATGGCCTCCTCCTGTCCTTTGTGCATGTTCGGGTGCATAAATTGGTGCCTAGTGCCAACTCAGGCACTCTTGCACCATGGTGCAGGGGTGTCTGCGTTGTTGGCACAATTGGTTTTGTGCAGGAAGGGACACCTTTCTGCACAAAAACAACCAAAGGGGGGTGCTTTTCCTTTTTCCATGTGTGCTACATAATGCAGTGGACACAGAAAGCGGAAGAAAACGAGGAGAAATAAAGGTATTTTTCCTCGTTACGCCTCCCCTGGGGGGGGGGGGGCGCACAGTTTTGAGGCATTCCCAGGTTTAAAGATTCTTGCAAATCTTGTAATGTGTCAAAACCCATGGGTTTTGCATGGGAAAACCCACCATAACGCCCATGGAACACCTCCTTAAAGTAGAGTAGGCAAGGCAGTGCTTTGCGCTGCCTTGCCTTACTCCATATCTATGAGGCCATGCAAAGCCATGCAGGGGGTGCTTTGCATCACCTCATAGATATGATTAAGAGGCATGAGCCACCAGAGCTTTATAAAAAACAGTAACGTTGCAGTGACACAGACCTCTTGGAATTTAGATTTTGGTGCACAGGGCACTCATTCACAAATGTGACAGAGTACCCTGTCTGTCAAACCCTTGGTCTGCCTATTCCTTTCCGAATAGTACATACCATTTTCGTCAGTTTTGCCCCCATTGACTCTACCACTGGAAACCTTTCTCCAGTGCCACAATGGGGTAAGGGTCATCAGAGTAAGGGTTTCAGACCTCCCGCCCTATTTAGAGGTCTGATGTCCTTTTTTTCTGGTCATCACTGCAAAGTCAACCATGGCAGCAACACACATAAAAAATTATTATCTTCACATTATAGGAGAAATCTCAGAGAGAGGGGCTGAAAGATTCCCTAGGTTTTCATAAACAAACTCTTGCTTTCGGAATTTATTTGTAAAAAAACTAAAAAAAATGGTATGTGCTTGACTCACACATGACAGCTGTGCACCAAACTTTCAGTGCGTTCACAGGTGGTGCATAGAGAGCACAACTGATTTGGCGATGATCTGTTATTATGTCAGTTCTGTGTCCATCAGCATAACAGACATGATATACTATGCCACCCTTACGGAAAAAATATATAACATCCATGCTATCAGTCAAGCTCTTAGTGAAAGAATTAAAACTGTTCTGGATCTGGCTTCTTCATTTAACAAAATTAGCTTCTCCAACTACACATCCCTCCTGAAAGAAACACCTTCCTCTTTTCAGAAGTATGACAGGTTAATTTCCTTGAAATTATAACAATATCTAAAGTACTGTATTTATTTTGATTCCCACAAATATATCTCCCAAAAACATTGTTTTGAGAACTGGAGCACACAATTTATGCACTTATCTGGGGCCATAAGCGATGCAGACGCCTTCTTTAGCTGCCACAGATCCGTGGAAGACGTGCTCTTCCCACCTCCGTGTTTTTTTACTAATAGAGGCATTTGCCACAAAATTGCACAAATTACTATCTCATATTTCAAATATAAGTTCAATCGATTTGCTTTGTCATCCCAACAATGTGATGTTCAAAGTGATCAAAATATATATCTATATGGAAACATTTCTACTAGCATTTCAACATCAGATACCAACATTGCACGGGCATCATCCTTTGTGGAGCAATTGTTTACAGTTGGAAGCCTTCAAAATATATACCAATTTATTGTGCGCTTACTCTGATTTAAACATCCACCAGCATCTTTATAAACATGGTAGACATAAGAGTTTTACAGAGATTCCAAGTGAATTTGACATACGATGTACTGCATTCTTTAAATACCCACAGACAAGAGCATATTTTATGCCCATTACCGTAGGGCCACCATCCTAAATAGTAACAAAAATATGTTCCATGCAAATGAATCCTACTTCTCCCATAATTAAACCATATGACCAATTATTCATGATGCTGTAACAGATCTATCTAATGGAGCAAGGGGCTGACAAATCAACTATTTGACTAACTATTGATATTGCTCTCAAGATATTAATTAAACCACTTAAGAAGGACCTTACATTGAGTTTACAGTTTACAACATTTGCAGAATCTATTGATTTTTTGTATTACTCCTTTAAAATCTATAGGTGGAATCTTGAGCTACTGAATTGCTGGCACCGTTGTCACGAGTCTATAGTTGACTGCATTCTTATGTTCACCAGCTGCCCATAGATTAGATTAGATTAGGATTCTATTTTGGAATGAGTTTTGCTCATAAATGGTCAGACAGTGCAAAATGATACTTAGGGGCATATTTATACTCCGTTTGCGCCGGAATTGCGTCATTTTTTTTGACGCAATTTCGACGCAAAACTAACTCCATATTTATACTTTGGCGTTAGACGCGTCTAGCGCCAAAGTCCATGGAGTTAGCGTCATTTTTTAGCGTGGACACCTACTTTGCGTTAATTATATGCAAGGTAGGCGTTCCCGTCTAAAAAATCGACTCCGAGGCATGTGCGTCGGATTTATACTCCCGTGCAAAAATCACGCCCGGGAGTGGGCGGGTCAAAAAAAATGACGTAAGGCCGCTTTTGCGCCGTTTTTTTGCGCCTGCAAAAGGCAGGCGTTAAGGGACCTGTGGGCTCTGAAGGAGCCGAGAGGTGCCCTCCCATGCCCCCAGGGACACCCCCTGTCACCCTTGCCCACCCCAGGAGGACACCCAAGGCTGGAGGGACCCATCCCAGGGACATTAAGGTAAGTTCAGGTAAGTGTTTTTTTTTTGTTTTTTTTGTGGCATAGGGGGGCCTGATTTGTGCCCCCCTACATGCCACTCTGCCCAATGACCATGCCCAGGGGACAGAAGTCCCCTGGGCATGGCCATTGGGCAAGGGGGCATGACTCCTGTCTTTGCTAAGACAGGAGTCATTTCTATGGGGGTTGGGAGTCGTAAAAAATGGCGCAAATCGGGTTGAGGCGAAAAAATTGCCTCAACCTGACTTGCCCCATTTCTTGACGCCCAAGCCCCATATCCCCCTACGCCGACGCTGCCTGGTGTATGTCGTTTTTTTTAACGCACACCAGACGGCGCCGGCGGCTAACGCCGGCTAACGTCATTCAATAAATACGGCGCCCGCATGGCGCTTCAGAATGGCGTTAGCCGGCGCAAATTTTTTTGACGCAAAACTGCGTTGGCGCATGCTTGGTTGTGAGAACGGACACCGGGCTGAGTAGAACATCCATGTGTTCGGCCTTATCCACATGAAACTCAATTTAATCCCATTCGTACTGCACATGTGCAGGAAACATACTGTTTGAATTGATATTGCAGAAGCAGCATTCCTATGATAACACATTTTACACCACAAAACTGCACAACTTTCATATTTCTTTCTGATACGGCTTACTCTCTGTTTCATGACAGAAAATGGCATGTTCAAAACTGTAGTGACATACACAAAGCAGATAGTTAAGATTTAACTAGATATCTGCAATCATTCCAAGGAAATGCATCACAAGAATAAGCAAGTTGTATATTGTGAGAAAACTGCGCTAATTGCAGAGAACCCTTACTTTTTGGCCCCATTTTTCACTTTTTGCTGGTGTTTTCCTTGCTCTAATGGTGCCCTGGGTACTGCTAACCAGTCCCATGGCCTGTGTTCTGTGCAAAATGAGTATGATGAAAATTAGGCGAATTATAGTTGGCTGTGTCAACCTACCTATAAGTCCCTAGCCCATGGTAGGGCATGTAGGTTTAGGGATCCCAGCAAAGGTGGTGCATCCATAGGTGCACTGCTGAGATGCCCAGTGCCTGCTTTTAAACTAAAGTTATATGAAAATTCGACTTTGGTATTAAAACTACTTCCAAAGCCTTATAACTACCTTATCTCTACATACACGTCACTCCTAGGGTGTGCCCTGAGTACCCATTGAGCCGAGTGCTATGTAAATAGAACCAGACACCTTAAAACATTGTTTTATAAACCCTAGAGAGGTAAAATAGCCATCTTTGTTTTTCCTCACTGTAGTGAATGGGGTCCATAGGCTAAAATGGGGAGATTTTCCTTGAACTAATAGAGTCCCAAAAGGAGCCAGATATTTCAAGTTTGGTATCAAACTGATTCTTGTAATATATCCCACAACTTACCATTGCTGGATTTAATATAACTAGTTCAGGGATAGAGTTTTAGAACTCTACCTAGAAGTTGCCAAGTTCAGCTGTGTAGTGCCCTTCTCTGATTGGCCAGCCTCTGGCAGCCTGGCCAGGCTGGTTTGATGAGGTGTGAAGTGAGGGAGGCGTGAATCTGTAGACGCACTGTCAGGCACCCGGCCCTGCATTATTCACCGAGCGGCCTTTCAGTCAGACGGCCCCGGAATCTTTTATTGTTTCGCCTCCCTGGAAACATAGGAAGGGGAAAGAATCATGTCTTGACTATTTATTTCTCCCTGGTGTGAGCGTTTTTTTTTTTTTTACTAAGCTGGGAGCCATGTTTTGAAGCAGCCCTTTTACGGAATTAAACCATGACACCCGACCCAGGCTTGCAGAACTGACAACAAAGGAGAAATTAAGCAGAAAGTAAACAGGAAAGGAAGCGACTGGTGCGGAGGGCAGGAATCCTGAAGGGACGTTGCGGTTTTGAAACAATAATATCCCGGTGCTGCAGGGACTGTATCCGGCCCGGGGATCGGGGACGCCCGAGTGGAAGCCGGTGGACTCCGAGAAGGGGAGGGTTCCAGTAGCCCCTACCTGAGGCCACGCCATTCAGCCAGAGTGGATCCATGGAGAGAACAACTCATGGGGAGAACTAACACCGTCTGTTGACTCACCAATAGACGAAACTAGCAATGTCCAGTATTTAAATTGATTATGAAGAAGGAAAAGATGTGATTGATTGTGGTTTTGAAACAGAGTATGGTAGATGTGATATGAATATAACGGACATAGAAGTGAGCAAAGCCTTGAAGAAGTCCAGTCAGGACGAAACACGTGTCGGCTGATGGCTATTCATTTATTTTCTTCATGTTTTGTATATATATGTATATGTTTATGTATTTAAGAAGATTTTTCCTTTTTGTATTAAAACTTATATTCGCATGGACATATTCATCTTTTGGTTAGTTGTATATTTGTTTACAGTATGTTCTGGTCAGATTTATGAATGTTTAGTTCATTTAAGGAAGAGAGAGGACCAAACAAGCATTCTAGGGGAATTTATTATGATAGGTTAATTGGTTTCTTCAAGATATTTGACTATCTCTTAAGTAGAGATATTGTTTTGCTTGGTGTGCACCACTGGTTTGTTTTTGAGGTGTGAAGTGGCCTGGGATGAACACAAAGGAAGTGTCTTGGGGAGGAGATCTGCCTCAGCAGATGGTAAAACAGTATGGGGTAGAACAGCCAAACTGGTCTTCAAAGGAGGAAAGGATATTTGGAGCAGCTCAGGGCCTCACCCATTTCCTGCAAACCCAGACAACCAGGCACCCTCTTGATTTTATTAGGAGAGGGCAGAAGAGGGGTGTGCTAAGAATGTTTAGCCACACCAGTGGGTTGTCTCAGCCAGACCTAACCTCCAAAATCCAGTTCCTGCCATTTTGGATTTTTGAGGAATGTTGCTCCCTGAGGTTGATTTTTGCCACACTTCCCAGGAGGTGTCATCCATGGGGATAGTGGCCTGCCTGTGATTGGACAGTTGCCTCCCTGCTTCCACCCTAGGAGCAAGGATAAATATGGCAGAGCTCCACCCACTCCTCAGATCCCTATAAGGAACTACGACAGAAGAAGAAGAGCTGCCATGATGGATCCTTGACTTGCACCTGGAAACTGCACTCTGAAGGGCTTCACCAGCTGCACACTTGGGTTTCACCACTAAACATACTTTGCCTGTCTTCAACTGATTCAATAAGGGACTCCCTGGTTGCTACAGGTGAAAAATAGCTAACCATAGCCCCCTGCATCAAAACCTGAAAGAACTGTCTAGATGACCGGTGGCTAGTGGTCATTTGTTGATTTGATTCAGGTGCATTCTGGGAGTTGGAGTCCTAACTCTCAAGAAGCAACTCAGAGCTTCTGGAATCTTGGGGTGAGTTGTGGACACCTAGAAGATCCAGACGTTTGGAGTACTTTGGAGAACTTTTGGAAAAAAAGCTCCATAAACTGACCGACCCGCCATGGTGAGTCAAGCTGGCTTACCTCAACCTGATTTGCAGGTTTGTCCAGCTAAAATGCTCCAGAGCCCCATACTTCCAGGATTTCACCGGGGGCTCCTGGAAAGGTGATCCCACAAAATTGCATTGAAATCGACTTACTGTGGAGGGTCGACCTCCATCGGAAGGAAAAAGCTCCAAAAATGTGATAAAGTCTGAAAGTAAAAAGTTGACTGGGACTTCCCACGCAGCATACCAAGGAGGGCTCCAGGAGCATCAGATCAATATTCAGCTTTGGCGGGGGCTTAGATTTCTGCTCTGAAAAATCATCTAAGCCCAAAGGTAGAATTCATCACTAAGGTCTCCTGTGAAGCATATCTGAAGAGGGCTCCAGGGAGGTCGGATCAGATTGGTGACTTTGTCCCGTTGAAGAAAATCTTCAAGAAAAAGACTGTGTTGTATTTAAAATACAGCGCACCATGGCGGTAGTCAGGAGTACTAGCATCATAATTTTTTATAGTAGTCTGGCGCTTTGCAGGATTAGCGTCAAAAATTTTGATGCTAATCCTGCAAAGCACCCAGAGGCCCATTGAAATCAATGGGAGCCTCCCTTTAACACATGCTTTTAGCAGGCATTAAAAATGTAGATAAAAATGACGCAAACAAATCTCTGAGATTTCTTTGCACCATTTTTTCAGGCCCCTTAGTGCCGGAGTGCCCCCTTGCATACAATATGCGTGGCGCAGGCATAATGTGGTGCAAGGGGTTACAAAGTGGTGCAATGCAAGCATTGCACCACTTTGTAAATATCACGCAGCGTTTTGGCTTTCCAACACCACATTTGCGTAAATAAATGACAATTTTGTGGTGTTGGCTTGGCACTAGACCCTCTTAAATTTGGGACTAAATTTGAAGATAAACTTTTGGCTGAGGTGTCCCGCTTGCTGTAGCCAAGCAGGGCTCCATCGCAGTCAAACTCATAATTTGACTTTGCCCTGGTCTAGTGCGACCAGATAACCAGGTTGGCGCTTTAAGTTTCTCTGCTCTAGAAAATATTAATTTGTTAACAAATTGTTATCTCATGTTCCCCTTATACGATTTTAATTGTCTTGATACATTTTAAAGAGAAAATTATACTCTACTGCTGTAAATTGATGTTGCATTTTCAGTGTGTTTTGTGTTTTACTTATTTACTGTTTTGTGATTTTTAAATGCTTTACACATCTGTCTCCTCAGTTAAGCCTTGTCGCTTGTTGCCAAACTACCAAGATTTAAGGAGGGATTAATTTATTGAGACCTGACTGAACCTAGTGTAGATACTTACCTGCCCTTACCAATAATCCACTTTCTAACATATATTTTAAGGCCTACTCGTACTCCTTGTAGCTAATACTGCAGACTGTTCATGAAATGGAAAACCATAAGAATAAGTAGGATGGAAGTATGCATGTTATAGTTTTGCCTTTTTTCTCCTGCTGGAAAATATTTTTGCATGAGCAGTAAATCATTATATTTTGCTCCCTGAAAGACGGGGGAGCGGGGACTTGGAGGGTATTTTCCTTTCTTACACTGATTAAATATGTGAACAGATTTTTTAATGCCATTTGTAGTTCTTGAAAAAATCTATCTCATATTACTGGTATGGCAGGGATCTTTTTGCGTAGCCTTCCCAGGAAAAAAAGAAAGAAAAACGCCATATTACAGAAAATGGCTACCACAAAGCATAAAGATAGTGGTCGGATAGGCCTTACTCACTCTTTCATGGCATGCTTCATCATCGACCAGTCCGACCCACTATGTTGAGGTAATACTAACACGTTGGCCTCAACCGATGCAGGCGTATAATTAATGTTCTGGTCATATGTGGGGTCCAGTTCATCATAAAACAGCCACAGTGTAAATCCAGGATTTTTTTAGTTCTTTGAAAAAACCCACAATGTTTCCGATTTGTTCAATATTTCTACGGTTCAAGTACTGTATACTCTCCTTTTGAAATTACCAACGCAAAAACGTCTGCAAGTTGGGCAGGTATTCTACAATAGCAAGGGAAAAAATTTGCCTCCTCTGATTCTCTGAAACAAAATTATGGATTGAAATTAGAAACGTCATTTTTACAGTTCGTATGATGTACTTACAAGTGTAAGTAGTAATATGTTTCGGGCCATTAAAAGCCCGTCTTGTAAAAAAACGCTTAAATTATGGGTAGGCACAATTTTTATTACTTTCGCCCAGTGTTTTGTAATGTAATACATTTCACGTTACGTTGTTGATGGCAAATTGATTATACTAACCCACTACTCCACCGTGTGTTAGCAAGAACATGACGCTGGAACACAGGAAGAACAATATAAAGGCTTGCGACCAAGAGTTTAGTTGTATATTTCACTGTGGAAGTGCCATAGAAAGTGAGCATACCGGAGAAATAAGAACAAGTTTCTGTTCTTGTCTGTAAGACTCGTCTCTGCATTTTTTTTCAGTCCTTGGCCATTGAAGATTTGGATACTGGAGAGAAAGCATCATTCATCTTTTGTCTGCAATCTGTTTAGCATCACCCTTCCCTCGATTATTTTGCATTGTATGGACAAGTGAAATAATTTGACTTTTTTGCAAAATGTTATGCCTTTAAAGGGCCGATATGAAGATATGCATTTTCTTTGTTTTAGATGTTTTATTTTGTTTCATTTTCCAATGGAAGACCTGTATTCTGGACTAGCAGGTGCAAGGCTGCGCCTTATATTGACCAAGGACAACACGTGTAAGGACTATGGGCATTTTTGGGTGGTGGAAGACAGGGTATAATTCTTCATTTGACTTGTGTTTATTCATATTTGTTTTTAACTGTGGTGTTTAACACTGTGGGACTCTTCTGCTTTAAGCCATACATGGTTTCCTCAGTTACATTAATAGAGTTTTCACATTCTCACTGCTCCTCTGCTATTGAGATCGATATATTTTATGGATCTTTGGGTGTTCCAGAATTCATGCGAAGTTTAGGATATTTACTGCGTAGTGGAGCTGCAGGCCCAAATGGCAAACAGTTGTCCTCTGTTCTCAGGCTTATTTTCTCTTGACCTGTGCTTTTCCATAATTTTGTGTGTGTTTGTGTGAGTGTATATGTCTGAGGTGGTTTATTCACATCTATTTTCTGCGACACCACACATCACACCACACCTGAAGGAGCTCCAATGGCTTCCCAGACACAACCAAGCACAATTCTCACTCCTCACCCACACTTTCAAGGCACTATAGTACTGGCCCAGCATACCTCAATAATCACATCTGCTTTCACAACCTTTCCAGCCACTTAGCTCATCTGATTTCATACTTGCATATATTCCACGTATATGGAAAACTAGATCTAGAAGTCAAGCCTTTTCCTACATTGCTCTAAAACTTTGAACGAGCTGTCGCTACTCACAACAGCCTCCTCTTCATTTCTTGGTATCTGCAAGAAGCTGAAGACCTCACATTTTGATAGTACCACTAGGTCTTATGTTTTGTTTGGTTAGACTGACATCTGCTCAACTCTAGGATACAATCACAGGAAATAGAACACTATGGCGGTCATTCTGACCGCGGCGGTCGGCGGTCGCCGCCCGCCAAGCGGTTCCCGCCGAAAGACTGCTCCGCGGTCAAAAGACCGCGGCGGCCATTCCGGCTTTCCCGCTGGGCCGGCGGGCGACCGCCAGAAGACCGCCGGCCGGCCCAGTGGGACAGCCCCTTCAACAATGAAGTCGGCTCGGAATGGAGCCGGCGGAGTTGAAGGGGTGCGACGGGTGCAGTGGCACCCGTCGCGATTTTCACTGTCTGCACAGCAGACAGTGAAAATCTTCATGGGGCCCTGTTAGGGGGCCCCTGCACTGCCCATGCCAGTGGTTTCCCAGTGGCCCCAGGGGCCCTACGGCACCCGTTCCCGCCATCCTGGTTCTGGCGGTGGACACCGCCAGAAACAGGCTGGCGGGAAGGGGGTCGGAATCCCCATGGCGGTGCTGCAAGCAGCGCCGCCATGGCGGGTTCCCTGGGCCAGCGGGAAACCGTTGGGAAACCGCCAGCTCCCCATTTCCGACCGCGGCTTTACCGCCGCGGTCAGAATCGCCCAGGAAGCACCGCCAGCCTGTTGGCGGTGCTTCCGCCGCACTCCGCCACCCTATATAATCTGCATAACATGATGTAAAGAAATGGCTCCCTGTTGCAGTTACCCCCCACTTTTTGCCTGATACTGATTCTGACTTGACTGAGAAGTGTGTTGGGACCCTGCTAACCAGGCCCCAGCACCAGTGTTCTTTCACCTAAAATGTATCATTGTATCCACAATTGGCACAACCCTGGCACCCAGGTAAGTCCCTTGTAACTGGTACCCCTGGTACCAAGGGCCCTGATGCCAGGGACGGTCTCTAAGGTCTGCAGCATGTCTTATGCCACCCTAGGGACCCCTCACTCAGCACAGACACATTGCTTGCCAGCTTGTGTGAGCTGGTGGGGAGAAAATGACTAAGTGGACATGGCACTCCCCTCAGGGTGCCTTGCCAACCTCACACTGCCTATGGCATAGGTAAGTCACCCCTCTAACAGGCCTTATAGCCCTAAGGCAGGGTGCACTATACCCCAGGTGAGGGCATAGGTGCATGAGCACTATGCCCCTACAGTGTCTAAGCAAAACCTTAGACATTGTAAGTGCAGGGTAGCCATAAGAGTATATGGTCTGGGAGTCTGTCTAAAACAAACTCCACAGCTCCATAATGGCTACACTGAATACTGGGAAGTCTGGTATCAAACTTCTCAGAATAATAAACCCACACTGATGCCAGTGTTGGATTTATTCAATAATGCACACAGAGTGCATCTTAGAGATGCCCTCTGTATTTTACCCAATTGTTCAGTGCAGGACTGACTGGTCTGTGCCAGCCTGCTGCTGAGAGACGAGTTTCTGACCCCATGTGGTGAGGGCCTTTGTGCTCTCTGGGGACAGAAACAAAAGCCTGCTCTGGGTGGAATTGCTTCACACCTCCCCCCTGCAGGAACTGTAACACTTAGCAGTGAGCCTCAAAGGCTCAGGCTTCATGTTGCAATGCCCCAGGGCACTCCAGCTAGTGGAGATGCCCGCCTCCTGGACACAGCCAGTCAAGGTGTCCTGAGCTGAGGTGACTCTGACTTTTAGAAATCCTCGATTCCCCCAATAGGATTAAGGATGTGCCCCCTCCCCTCAGTGAGGAGGCACAAAGAGGGTGTAGCCACCCTCAGGGCTAGTAGCCATTGGCTACTAACCCCCCAGACGTAAACACCCCCCTAAATTGAGTATTTAGGGGCTCCCAGAACACAACAAGATAGATTCCTGCAACCTAAGAAGAAGAGGACTGCTAAGCTGAAAAACCCTGTAGAGAAGACGGAGACACCAACTGCTTTGGCCCCAGCTCTACCGGCCTGTTTCCCCACTTCTAAAAGACACTGCTCCAGCGACGCTTTCCCCAGGGACCAGCGACCTCTGAATCCTCAGAGGACTACCCTGCTCTAGAAGGACCAAGAACTCCCGAGGACAGCGGCCCTGTTCACCAAAGACTGCAACTTTGAAACAAAGCAGCAACTTTGAAACAACTTGCGTTTCCCACCAGAAGCGTGAGACTTGCTACTCTGCACCCGACGCCCCTGGCTCGACTTGTGGAGAACAATCACTTCAGGGAGGACTCCCCGGCGACTGCGAGACCGTGAGTAGCCAGAGTTGCCCCCCCTGAGCCCCCACAGCGACGCCTGCAGAGGGAATCCCGAGGCTACCCCTGACCGTGACTGCCTGCTCCGCAGATCCCAACGCCTGGTAAAGACTCTGCACCCGCAGCCCTCAGGACCTGAAGGATCCGAACTCCAGTGCAGGAGTGACACCCAGGAGGCCCTCTCCCTTGCCCAGGTGGTGGCTACCCCGAGGAGCCCCCCCCTTGCCTGCCTGCATCGCTGAAGAGACCCCTTGGTCTCCCACTGAAACCTATTGAAAACCCGACACGTGTTTGCACACTGCACCCAGCCGCCCCGCGCTGCTGAGGGTGTACCTTCTGTGTGGACTTGTGTCCCCCCTGGTGCCCTACAAAACCCCCCTGGTCTGCCCTCCGAAGACGCGGGTACTTACCTGCTGGCAGACTGGAACCGGGGCACCCCCTTCACCATTGAAGCCTATGCGTTTTGGGCACCACTTTGACCTCTGCACCTGACCGGCCCTGAGCTGCTGGTGTGGTAACTTTGGGGTTGCTCTGAACCCCCAACGGTGGGCTACCTTCGACCCAAACTTGAACCCCGTAGGTGGTTTACTTACCTGCAAAAACTAACAAACTCTTACTCCCCTTAGGAACTGTTGAAAATTGCACAGTGTCTAGTTTTGAAATAACTATATGTGATTTATGTGAAAAGTGTATATGCTATTTTGATTATTCTAAGTTCCTAAAGTACCTACCGGCAATACCTTTCATTTGAAGTATTACATGTAAATCTTGAACCTGTGGTTCTTAAAAATAAACTAAGAAAATATATTTTTCTATACAAAAACCTATTGGCCTGGAATTGTCTTTGAGTGTGTGTTCCTCATTTATTGCTTGTGTATGTACAACAAATGCTTAACACTACTCCTTTGATAAGCCTGCTGCTCGACCACACTACCACAAAATAGAGCATTAGAATTATCTCTTTTTGCCACTATCTTACCTCTAAGGGGAACCCTTGGACTCTGTGCATACTATTCCTTACTTTGAAATAGTGCATACAGAGCCAACTTCTTACACATGACATAACATAATTTTCAAGTATTTGGCCCAGGTAGTTGTTGTCTAAAGTTGTGTTAGGAAACTTTTTTTAATGTACTTTGACCAATATTTTATCTGTTCAATGTTTCTGTGCTGGTGATCTATAGCCCCTTGTGGAGCCCACAGTTTGGTTGTCATTTTTTATTTCAATTTGCATTTTAAATTCTTGCTCACTTTTCACTTGTATGTTTGTGAAATCCTTACCCTACAATCCTGCAAGTGCTTGTTGGTTGTTGCCACCGTGTTGTGAAATTAGTGTACATGTGTATGTGTGAGTGTGCATGTGTGTGGGGGGAGGGGTGGCAGGAGAACCAGCAGTGGATGCAAGTTATGGCTCATACAGTGTTGTGTGGTGCAGTTCGAAAGCAGTGAGGGAAGAGGCATCCCTGGTATAGTGATACAAGAAGGGCTGGAGAATATCACAGGGGTGATCAGACCAGAGTTTATGGCACTGGGCAAGATCCAGGCATGAATGGGCACAGGCAGGCTTGCCTTTTGTGCACCTGCGCAGCAGCTGCCATTAAGTAGGTCCTGAGTGAGAGGAGGAGTTCAGATGGGCCATAAGCTTTGCTTATCAGGAGCTGGAATAAGAGGAGGGAAAGCAACACAGGAGGATCAGGTAAGGAGTGGTGGGAATCAGGAGGTGGAGAGGGCCTAAATATTACAGAGAGGCAGAGAAAGATGCACAAAAGAGAGAAATGCATCAAAGAGAAAAGGCACAAAAGAGAAAAATGCACTAACGATATAAATGCACAAAAGCAAATAGGCACAAAAAAGGAAAGGCAGAAAAGAGAAAAGGCACAAGTGAAGAGTGCATGAAAGCAAAACTTGCACAAAAAATATAAATGCACAGAAAAAGCACAAAAGAAGAAAGGTACAAAAGAGAAAATGCACCAAAGCAGAGTGCACAAAAGAGAAAAAGGCACAAAAGAGAGAAAGGGACAGAAGAGGAAACTAGGAGATGTACCAGAGTAGCTAGGGAGAGAAGCACAGAGGGAGCAAGGAGTGAGCCTTGATTTAAGGAGCTGGTTTGGAAAGGGCCTAGAACTGGTCAGAGGACCAGTCAAAGTAAATGGTGGGGGCTGGGCTTAGGCACCTGCTCATTGAAGTGGTGCATCAGCTGCAATTAAGTAGGTCCTAGGAAGAGGGAGGAGCACAGTGGCAGTGGGTAGTGGCTCTGAGGAATGGAGAGAAGATATGGAAAGGCAAAGTAGGGGGCAGATAAGGAACAGAGGAGTAAGGGGACACAAAAAATTGCATGGGAGAAGGGAGGGGTGATGGGGGGCATGATGGAGAAGGCATGAATAGGAGAGAGAGGCAGAGAAAGATACACAAAAGAGAAAAATGCTCAATAGTAAGTAATGGACAGAAGAGCAAAGGCACAGAAAAGAAAAATGCACAAAAGATAAAATACACAATAGAGTAGAGGGGCAGAAGTGAAAAAGCACAAAAGCAAAGAGTGCTTGAAAAAGGAAAGATACAAAAAAAGGCACAAAAGAGGAAAGGCACAAAAGAAGAAAGGTGCAAAAGCGAAAAGTGAACATAAGAGAAAAAGGCATAAAAGAGAGAAAGACAAAGAAGTGGAAAATGGAAGAGGTACAAAAGTGGAGATAAAGTGGATAACAGGCATAAAGAGTGGTATGACAGAGAGAGAGTGGGGGGGGAATGAGGAGAAGAGCAGCTAGGGTTAGAAGGACAGAGGAAGCAAGGTGGGAGCCTTGAGGAAAGGAGCTGGGTTGAAAAGGGGTGTAAGAATGGTTGGAGGAGAAATCACAGGTAAGTGAGTGGGGGCTGGTCCTAGGCACCTTCTCTCATGTCATTCACCACCTGGAGCTTGCCTATATGGTTGTTTTTATCCTCCCTTTTCTTCGCTTTCCCCTATCTTGAGATTTGTATTTCTGAAAATATTTTCCCACATGCATCTGCATTCTCACATGAACATATCTAAATTCCTTTCTTTGGTGGCATTTACTGCTCCCAACCCTGGGCAAGGTCTTTGGGTAGTTCTTGAGTTTGCTACAAGTCTTACCTGCCAATCATTAGGTAATGAGGCTGCAGACAGGGTTTGTATTCTGTGAAAAGTCACACCATGTTAAGGGGTTTTAAATCTCCCTCATTTATTCAGCCACACCAGAAGCAATTGTGCTGTGAGAGGCCCTAATGCTATGTGAGGAGAGTACAAAAAAAAGAGATGTACCCCTAACTGGTAAGAGATGAACACCCATTTCAGGGTGATTCTCACTTCTTTCCCTTTTCCCCAATTTCCCCTTTCATTAGCCAGAAGGTGGGGAATTCCGTTTTCCCACTGAGTGGAGTTTGGTTGATAAGCATTGAAGGCCTGTTCCTTCACATGGCTCTTTGTGGAATCATATAAAGCCATAAGAAGGAAGGTGTGCAGCAATGGTTTTGAAGTATTTTCCATTGTATTGGTCCAACCGCTTCTATATTTTGGCCCTGTCATTCTTCTACATCTATTTCTTACACAGGTCTGCCCTCACATGAACACCTTCTTCCTGAGAGTCCACTGACTGTATTCTCAGCCTGACGTCTTCTCTGTTGCTCCAACTCCACCCACAAGTTTATGTTCTGCCATTTTAGGTTTTTCCTTACTTTGAGGTTAATTCTGGAAAGCACTAGTTGTCCAGTGAGTTAATATGCACCACACATCACTGTGACTACTTGAAGAAGGTACCCATATCTGTGTAGTACCGTGGGAAAAATAAGGATTTGAAAGTCCAGCATCCAGGATCAGCAAGGGCCTTACATTAAAGATCTAGCAAAAGACCAACATATTGTGGACTTTCTTTCAGATGAGAATGACCTTAAAGATTAATAAAATTTCCTTCTGTACTTAGGGGGCATATATACAAGTGGATTGCGCCACCAGTACGTCACTTTTTTTGATGCACCAGTGGCCCAGGCTGCAGGCCCATGTCTATAAGGCCACACAAAGCTCTTTGTGTAGCTTTTCATGAACTTGTAGGAAAGGAGTAAAGCAACACAGTGCACATTTCTGTTTTCCTTTAGTCTGCTTCAAAGAGGCATTCCATGTGTGTTGTGGTGGGTTTTCTCATGCAACACCCATGATTGTGATGCATTCCCAGATTTATAAGGATTTGTAAACCTAGGAATGCATCAAAAGCCTCCAGGGGAGGCGAAGCGAGGAGAAATAACTTCATTTCTCCTTGTTTTTCCTCTTTCTATGTGTGCTACATTCTGAATGGAGAAAACACCTCCATTAATTGCTTTTGTTCAGGAAGGTGTCCTTTCCTGCACAATACCAATCTTTCCTACAACTCAGACACGCTTGCACTACAGTAGAAGGTTGGCTGTGTTGGTGTATGGCAGCCAATTGTGCGCCAGCGCAGTGGAAGAGGACAGAAATGCACTGTAACTTATAAATAGGGTACATCCCTGCCCTTTCTTTTGGCTCAGGGTAGTGCTGTGCTGCAAAAAGCCGTGCAGTGCTGCCCTGCACCAAAATATTTTACATATTCCCCTTAGCATCTAGCAATGTGATTGATTTAAATTATTGAATTGGTGCTAAAAGATCAAGGCCTCTATTCATGTTTTGATTGTAAGTTTAATTTGAATAAAAATAAAAATAAAGCGCTTTATAATTTCATAAATAATCTGGTAGTAGTTATTAGGTAAACTGGTCATGTAGGTAAAGTGGTGTTAATGTAGTTTGAAGATTATAACTAGGAAACAATGAGACATCTGAATTTCTGCAACAACAATGAGGCCATTGCAAAATCAGTTCTAATGGATTCAAGGAAGTGATTATCACTACTGCTTAGTGAGTTGTACAACTTAAAATAGTTAGACAGAGATGAACTGCAATGCGGACATAACATGTTTGCTGTGATTTACTTTCTTCTGCAAATTTGACCAGTAAGGCCTGTTCTATCAGGACTAGGCTCTTATGCATTGATGATTGCAAAATATGTGAAAATGTACTTACTTTCTATGATGTAAATAATACCACCTTTTATCAGAAGCAAACGACTTATAAAAAATATGATATAACATGGTTACAGATCACTTTGGTACCAGTGGATGGGAAACATTTGTATATCAAGATGGAACATTCAAAAGAGTTTGAAGTCCTATGTTTTATTCTGGTCCCTTCCTTCACATAAACAGTCATCACTGCAATGTAGGCATCTTTGCACCGTGGTGCAAGGGGTCCGTGTTGGCACTAGGCTGCAGTTTGTGCACCAGCACAAAGGAAATTACATGGATGCCTCATATTTCTGTAAATAAAACGCATAGCTGCACTTTTGAAATAACGCAGCATGGCACAGCAAGCTGACTTCCAGTGTCATGCTGCATCATTTCCTTGTAAACGAGGCCCACAGTCTTACTGTCATTACTGAGCTGTGAATACCCCCACCTGTGTGGGCTAGCAAATAACAATTAACAAGATTGCACTGTCAGCAACAACAGCATGTCTGTCAATCTGAAATGCATTTGTTAGGTATACTGTCGCGTGGGCTCTCATTATCCTAAATGAGACTACTGGATTTCTAGGCAGCAGGATTGATAACGGTGTGGGGGACTGAGTCTGACCCACGTGTAAGGAACTCTGTCACCCTAAATCCGGTTTTTGCTCCGGCTAACTAGCAGTGCCTCATTTCTCCCACTGGGAAGAAATGATTAGGCAGCCGAGCGCATGACATCTTTGGAACTTCTCAGGGAAGTCGTGGTCACTCAGATCCAAACCAACTCTCTCATTTACAATATGGTCTCATATACAAATGACAAAGACAGTATAGGTTTTATATAATGTTTTAATAAAACGACTGTATTTTAGATAATAAGGCGTGAGCCGCAATAACCAGAACAATACAACATAGTAGGATTGAAATAGTCACCAGGAGAGTAAAACATAAGAATAAAGCTATCATATTTCCTAACAGTTTCTACTCTCCCTCTGCTTGTTCTATTTAGAGCACAGCATGTTAAGCTTCTAGCTTGCCTTTCCGAATCACCGGGGAGACATAAGCCCTCATACCTGAGCAAAGGCCTGTGATCTGGTTCAGCATCTGCAACGAGGCAGTCAGCGTCTAGCTGTGGGTCTCTGGTCGGAATCTCCCTCTTGCATGTATTGGGACAAGGAAGTGATTTTATAACTAACATGTCATCGTGATCACAAAATGTCCCTACGCAGGAATGCCAAATCTAAACTCCTACCACGTCTATCGGCAATGTACCAGACTGTATCCTTGACTGAAGAACAGAGTGAATATGTTATGAAGAACTCCAGTGCTGAAGTAGGCAAAACAGTGTGATATGAATAAAAAACAACACCGTAGAACTGGCTATTTGAAAAATAACAGTACGAAGCCTAATAAAAAGCATGTAGAGCAAAGTGCACAGAGGCTCTAAGCTGTCAGCAAATGAATAAAATACATTCAGGGCAAAGTGCACAAAGGCCTAAAGCCTGAAGCTAATGCGCAAAATATACGTAAAACTAACCACACTACAATACCATCCCCTGCCATGTTCAGCTATAAATTCACTACCACAAATGTCCACAGATTCTGGCACTGTGGTCATTGCTCTTTGCTCATATCACCAACCATTTGGTCCCTCAGTGATAGCAATCACATCCTCCTTGACATTAGTCGGAGCCTACTGCACATCCAAAATATAACCTCTACATTTCTGTCCATATTTTACGTGACATATGCATTATGAATTCGAATAGATGCACATTGAACATGGCATTGCTCGAAGCATTCAACATCATACACAACCCTTGCATTATCAATAAGTATTCAGAATGACACTAACTGGTAATATTGGTCAGTATCACTGAAGCTCTCCACCTCTCCAGCAGTGTAAGGCTCAGGTCCACTTACGAGATATAACATGATACAATGAACTGTGCCTGTAGGACACATATACTCTGGTGAAATATTGCACATTACACATGAATTACAATTATCTATGAAACCCATCTGGTTGAAGCAACTAAAAAGGCTCATTTGACATGCCTCACTAATACACATCGGTAAGGCAGGATGACATGTATGCACATATGATGAAACAATACATACATCTGATGGGCACAATGTAGAGCAATTTGAAATGACTCACTACTACACTATTTCACAAAGGTGGCAGATGTTCATAGCACTCTGCTCCTAAATACCTCACACACCACATTCACTCTCACAAATTACTATTTTCTTTACATGTACATGACTGGACTATATACATCACACATTTGCATCCTTGTTCCTTCCTTTAACAGAGATTAGTATCCGTCAGTGCTGCATAGTTGTGGGCATTGACCATACATGTCCTGTGCATCCCCAAAAGCTAAACGTTGGCAAATCTGACACAAACATGTTTAAGATATATTCAGATGAATGACATGCTGCGTGTCAGACCTCTGTCCAGCGTTACATATATCGGGTCTTCTTTACATGAGATGAACATTTGGAGTGTCACAAAATAGGACAGCTCCTGAAAAAGCATGTACTCCAGGGCAGCACAGGTTAGCAAATGTCCTTGTGGTAGGCCATCAAATGGAAAGGTGCACATTTCCTCAGTTTGGCACAGCACATCTGTTTACATGTGCACTGTAGTGAAAACAGAGAAAGTGTTAACTAGATATGATAGGGTCACTACTCAGTGTGGGCGTATGACAGCCAGCCCAGTATTTGAAGGGTTCTGTGGCATGCTTTGTCATGGCATTTGTGCGCTGACATATATGACCCACTGACACTATGGGCACAAAATATCTATAGGCAAATGAGATCAAAAGAATGAATAACAAACCATGTGTACTTACCAACAGTCTCACCAACTTCCATGAGGTCACGTTCTTGGCTTGTTACATCCGCCCAGCAATGCTTTAGTTGGTAGGTTGTCCGCTCCACCTCAAACAGACTCTGCATATGGAAGTGGACCTTCTCCCACTGTAGCTTGCATGCCTGAATCTTGTAACCTTGGATTACCCTGCCTCCTATGGCCACCATGTTGGGCAGGTAGAGGGTTATCAACCACTGGAACCCATCTAACTCCTGTGGATTCATTGTTTTCACTCTTCCCCAACATGTCCCTCCCCAAACACACTCTGCAGAAGCAAAAATGCCAAATTCTCAAAACTATCCCAACTACCCCTAACAACAATAATATACTTAAGCACATACCTGACAGAACACAGAAAACACAATACAATACAACATACAAACACAAAGGGCAATGTAGACGTTAGGAACACTACAAGGACAGCAGACAGCACAACAGACTCCAAGAATACCACTCCTCTCTTCAGCAACACTACATCACAACCTCACTCAAGCACAGACAAATGGACTGTGAGTTAAAGAGAAAATGAAAGTAACTTCACAGTTCATGGGTTGCAGCATGGCCGATCCATTGCACTACTTCCTGAGTAGGTGCATCACATTTTAAGCCTATGCATCAATTTTTTTGATGCCTCAAGCCAATGCGTGGATTTCAATCAAGGCCTGTCAAAGCACCATGTGGTAATTCGGAGACGTCAGAAGGGATGCCTCATTTTTGGCTGACACAATGCCTGAAAAAACATGCACTGGGCTCATGTATCTTTTTTTGTGATGCAACGGTGCAAATGTGTGTTCTTATGTATCGTGTGATGTGCGATGCATGTAAAAAGTTACAGGGATTGCTGTGTTGACTGTGAGTAGCTGTGGTTACCTGCTTCCTATCTTTGCACTTGTCTAGTGTGTGTTAACCGTATACATATGTGAGAGTGCATACATTACTAGGATCATACTAAGCATAGGGACCAATCCATCTGTTAATGCAACAGGACATCTTATAAGAGTTGCCCCATGTGCCAACTATGTATTGGCACCTGATTACATTGCTAGAGCTACCCCCAGGGATGCCTCATACATACCCTGGCACTGGGCCAGCATAGCCACATAAAAGGCAGTGCAGCCTTCTGTAAACCTGTTCTGTGTACCAAGGTGGAGTCAGCAGGCTGTTAGTCAAATTGGTGGGGGGGGTGTTACAGTCTCCCTTGTGTTGTGATTGCCTGTACACACCTGGAAAGGGATGTATGGATGGGTGCATATACCGCTGTTCCCCCCTCCAGGGGGCTCCCCTCAGGGGACACACTGCAGTGCACCTCCGTATCTTGACTTTGACTATAGCCCAACATCTTACATAAAGCGTACAGTCCAAATCAGAGTGATAATCACATTAGCATGAGTCCACACACCCCGGTACAAGAGGGTGTACCCTCTGTTGATGCCACAACCAGTATAAGGGTCCTTAATCTACAGCTTTGTCATTAATATCAGCACAAGGATGTACAGCAACTTCAGGAATTTCCAGGGACCCCCAGGGGACCACAAAGTGTGTGCAAAAGGGCACTGTACCTGCAGGACTTATACCAAACATCACTTGGTTTGACTACTGTGGCACTTAGGTCCAGATTTAAGAGGGCCTAGCGCCTCCTTGTGCCATGCTAGCATTATCTTTTTTTTTACTCTAATGTGACCCAGAAAGGACAAAATTCCTGCACCTAACTACAAAGTGGCGTAATGCATGCATTGCGCTACTTTGTCCCCTTGCACCACATTATGCCTGCACCAGGGATAATGTATGCAAGGGGGGCCAAAAAAATGGAGCAAAGAATTCCAAAGGATTTCTTGGAGGCATTTTGTTTAGCATTTTTAGTACCTGCTCAGAGCAGGTGTTGAAAGGGTACACAACATTGGTTACAATGGGCCCCTATTTATTGTTCAGGGTTAGCACCAAAGTTTTGAAGCTAACCCTGAACAGTACATCAATGGTATCAAAAATTCTGATGCTATTGTTTCCTACCCTGCAACATGGAGCGTCATATTTTAAATAGGGCGCACACATGGTGGTGGTAGGAGGGCGCTAAGGGGAGCAAGGAAAAGGGGCTGCACTGGGTACAGCGCCACTTTTCTTAAACCTGCCCCTTAAGGTGCTATTTTCAAATAGGGTAGCATGTGAAGGTTCACTGAATAGTTAATCTTACATCATTTGTGATGCACATGATTCTAACTCATGCTGATGGTGCAATGCTAGACCACGATGCATACCTTTGTGTGACCTCTGACATACTGAGGACAGCAAGGCACCATATGCCACACCTTTACTACACTCTGCATTAATGTGGTGTTGCTCATGCATAACAGTGTGTGTTCACATGCAATAACCATATAGTTTGACATTGTGAAAGGTAATGACACTCATGTGGACACATCCCCAGTAGAGCCTGAACAAGAATGTATCAATTGGTGTGACCTTGGCTCATCCGTTTCCATGTATCCTTCATTCTGTTGCTCACAGTGGCCCAGTAGGACTGTTCTATGAATGGTTTATGTGCATGCAAATGTTGAGAGAAATGTAATGCAAATTGGTAGCAGATTGGGTGGAGCTGTGGGCCTTTTATTCAACCCTATGTTGACATCCACATGTTACATGACTCATCCAGATAATCATTGGGGGTTGTCCAACAACAATGCACCAACAAGGTTCCTGAAATATACCCATCACACTGAGTAACATATGTGAGCCTCTTGGAATACTTTCATTTACTTCACAGCTATGAGTACAGGATGAACAAAATGGTCAGTTATGTACAACACAAGTGCACATTTGAAGAAAGTCACTGCAGTGAAATAAAAGTGCACTGCTTTTACTTTTAACTGAGAAGAAACACAAATAAAAGGAATTGCACCACTGTACAGCTTAGTCTGTGTACTAAATTTATTAAAGCACTATTTCAGGTTGGAATAGAGGAAGTATGTAGGTCAAATGCAGCAAAACAAATACACTTTCAAAAATACATGGGTAGAATAACAATGCTCATGAAAACAAACAATGAAAATAATCATGAATTACATATCAGCATGTATAGGCGGTCATTACAACATTGGCGGTAAAAGCCGCTTACCGCCATGCAGAAGACAGTCAACACACCGCCGCAGCCGCGGAATTCCGCCACAGCTATTATGACCCACATCTCGGAACCTGCCAAAATTCAGACACCCACACAAGTCCGCCACACCAAAGGTCAGTGATAAACTGGCGATAATAAAACCTCCACCGTCACGCCAACAAAAATACGCCCACACTATCACGACACACGAATCCACGCGGCGGTCTTTCAACCGCGGTATTACATTGGCGGTACATACCGCAGCGCTCAAAATACACACACTTCTACAAAACATCCCCACATTGGACGATTCAAAATACACACACCTGAGACACATACACACACCACTCCCACACACCCATATCACCCACAAACCCCCACGACAAAAAATTCAGAAAGAAGGCCAGAGAGAGACACCACCAGCAAGTATAACAGCATCCAAAGCCACATAACACCATCACCCACACAACTTCCACGCACCTCACAGAACACACCACTACATATCACCACACTTATCACCACACACTCCACCCCACACATCACCTACACCATCCGATGGCACGTCAAAGACACCCCAGGTTCTCGGAGGAGGAGCTCAGGGTCATGGTGGAGGAAATCGTATGGGTAGAGCCACAGCTATTCGGAGCACAGGTGCAGCACACCTCAATTGCAAGGAAGATGGAGCTATGGCAAAGAATAGTGGACAGGATCAACGCAGTGGGACAACACCCAAGAAATCGGGAGGACATTAGGAAGCGGTGGAATGACCTATGGGGGAAGGTGCTTTCCGTGGTCTCAAGACACCTCCTGGCGATTCAGCGGACTGGCGGCGGACACCCACCTCCTCCCCCACAACTAACAACATGGAGGAGCAGGTCTTGGCAATTCTGCATTCTGAGGACCTCGCGGGAGTAGGTGGAGGAATGGACTCTGGTAAGTCAAAGCTTTACTATTACATCTCCCACCCTACCTGCATGCTATCACATACCCCCACCCTCGCCCTCACCCCCATCACTCCAACTCCTCACAAATGTCCCAATATCACAAACCACCCATCCCAACACCAAGCCCTGCATGCAACACTAAGGCATGGACACCCCTAACCAAAGCATGCCCACTGCACATAGCCATACACCCCCCTAAACCATTATCACAGAAGGTCCCACACAAGAATGGAAGCACTGGGGTACAGGGTGACCCACCTATTGCACACCATGGCACACACAGATGCAATAATCATGCCTTTGCACCCCTGCAGGACCCTTACCCAACGTCACCAGACAGGAGGGTCCAGACATGTCCACTCCACCCAAAAAAGAGGCCCACAGTGATGACAGCAGCTCTGTCCAACTGGATCTAGATGACCAGCCCGGACCATCGGGGACCTCTGGACAGTCGGTTCCCCTCACACAGGCACAGGCCACCACAGACCTTCCCCCCTCTGGAAACACCAGCACAGCACCCACCCAGCGGGCCCCTACCTCCGTCCCCAGGACACGTCAATCAGCAGTGTGTCCAACACTACAGGGAACCCAGGATAACCCACCACCCCAACAACAACAGGGACCTGGGGGCAGTGGCAGTGGGCACACGGTCCAGGGGACGGAGGCCCAGGAACACAGGGGAACTGGGAGGGCTGCCGTGCGACAGGGGGCGGACAGGCCAAGGGAACCCACTCTCCACGAGGCCCTCTCCTCCATCATGGGAACATACCACCACTCCCAGGAGACAATGGCAACGGTACTGGCCAGGTTTCAGGAGACCCAGCGCATGCAGGAGGAACAGAATATGGGCTTCAGGTAGAAACTCAGAACCATCAGCTCCACCCTGGGCACCATCGTAGGGGTGCTGAAGGAAGTACTCAACACCAGGAGGGACACTGTGGCACTACAAGGGGCCCCTGACACTAGCATGGACGATGAACTGCCCACCACCTCCGCCGGCGCTAGTGGACAGAACGCCCCGCCCTAGGACCACCTCACCAGCACCCCACCCCCTGCAGACGGAGAACCACCCCGCAAACGGTCCTTGAGATCCAGGAACAAGACAGAGAATGATGCCAAGACCCCCGCCAAGAAATAAGACCACCCTGATTGTCATCCTACTGTCCCACTTTGTCACTCTGTCCATAATTAAACTGCCCCTGCTCCACTTCCTATGCCCATATGGGCAATGCACCTGTGAGACTAATAGACTGGACTCTGCCAAGGACACTCCTCCGCCATCACCCCTCACCATTTAACTTCCCCCTCCAATATTTTGCATTTAAATAAACACACCTAAAGCACAAAATTATCTGGAGTCTGTCTGTGATTTCAAAATAGTGTATTTGCAATTACAGTGACAAAATGTTATTGAAATAGTAATGTCAACATACCTATGTCACACAGCTCTAGTCCATGAGGAATTTAAGCAGATGTCACACAGTGGGACCCACATCTGTGAAACCGTAAGGGAAAGTGACAACTCAGTGACCATACACTGGGTGAAAACGACAGACAGGAGAGAGGTGGTAGTGTAAAAGTACATTTAGTAGGCAGGATTGTATTCTTACCTGTGTTTCACTGGAAATATTGCTGGATCACTGAGTCCCTGTTCTGCATGTCTTCTTCCTCTGCTTCATCCTCATCACTGTCCACAGGCTCCACAGCTGCCACAACACCGCCATCTGGACAATACTCCTGCAGAAAAGGCAACTGTTGTTGCAAAGCCAAGTTGTGAAGCATACAGCAGGCCACAATGATCTGGCACACCTTCTTTGGTGAGTAGAATAGGGATCCACCTGTCATGTGGAGGCACCTGAACCTGGCCTTCAGGAGGCCAAAGGTCCACTCGATCACCCTCCTAGTTCGCCCATGGGCCTCATTGTAGCGTTCCTCTGCCCTGGTCCTGGGATTCCTCACTGGGGTCAGTAGCCATGACAGGTTGGGGTAACCAGAATAACCTGCAAATGGCGAGGGACAACTGTTAGACACACACTAACCTGTAGGGATATATCCAGACAACCATTCCCACTGTCTTGCTTCCAGGAGCTCACCTAATAGCAACACACAGTGCCTCTGGAGTTGACCTATCACATAAGGGATGCTGCTATTCAGCAGGATGTAGGCGTCATGCACTGAGCCAGAGAACATGGCATTCACATGGGAGATGTACTGGTCTGCCAAACATACCATCTGTACATTCATAGAATGATAACTCTTCCGGTTTCTGTACACCTGTTCACTCCTGTGGGGGTACCAAAGCCACTTGTGTCCCATCAATGGAACCTATGATGATGGGGACATGTCCCAGGGCATAGAAATCACCTTTCACTGTAGGCAAATCCTCCACCTGAGGGAAAACGATGTAGCTCCGCATGTGTTTCAGAAGAGCAGACAACACTCTGGACAATACGTTGGAAAACATAGGCTGGGACATCCCTGATGCCATGGCCACAGTTGTTTGAAAAGAGCCACTTGCAAGGAAATGGAGCACTGACAGCACCTGCACTTGAGGGGGGATTCCTGTGGGATGGCAGATTGCTGACATCAGGTCTGGCTCCAAATGGGTACACAGTTCCTGGCTTGTGGCACTGTCAAACCTGTAGGTGATTATCAAATGTCGCTCCTCCATTGTCGACAGGTCCACCAACGGTCGGTACACCGGAGGATGCCGCCATCTCCTCACATGTCCCAGCGGACGGTGCCTATGAAGGACAACAGCGAGCACAGAGTCAAACAACTCAGAGGTGCGTACCCACAGTTTACAAAGAACACCAAATATACACAAAAGGTAGCCTGTTTGTGTGTTGAGACTAGGCCTAGGTATGTCTGACACAGTTGAAAATGAGGCCATGTAGGCCCCTGAAATGGCGGCTGCCTGACCTCTAAAGTGGGACAATGGGATGTGAGGTAAATGCGCTGGCGTTGTACACCGCCGCGGTAGGCGGTCGGAGACCGTGGCGCAATGCAGCCTTGGTTAACATTGGACCCTATGTGTCCCAGGAGCCAATGACAATGTACGCCGACTGTGATGGTACGCACCACCGCAGACGTGACCGCCGCGGACGTGACCGCCATTTTCTATCTTTTCAATCACTCGATACCTGATCTTCGACAGGAGAGGACCTACACTGCAAGTGCTGCTGTGACCTCGGTCTGGAAGAGACAATGGCTCGTGTGTCTGGGGAAAGGGCCCCTGCCTTCACATCGGAGGAGTTGGAGAAGCTCGTGGATGGGGTCCTACCCCAGTACACGCTACTCTACGGTCCTCCAGACAAACAGGTAAGTACACAGGGAGCATGTTGTATGGGCTATGCCAGTGTGGAGAGGGCTGGATGTAAGAAGGAAGGGGGTAGAGTGCTGCGTGCATGAAAGACGGTGAATGCATGTACCACATGGCAAGGGTAGGGATTGGGGCCAATCACTTTGACGGTGCAGTTGGTAATGACTTCTCTTTTTCCCCTGTACATTTCATGTAGGTCAACGCCCACCAGAAGAAAGATATATGGCGTGCCATCACCAAGGACAGCCGGACCCTGGGGGTCTACCACAGATGGAGCACCCACTGCCGGAAAAGATGGGAGGACATTCGCCACTGGAGCAAGAAGACGGTGGAGGCTCAGCTGGGGATGGCCTCCCAACGTGGGAGGAGTGCCCATCGCACCATGACCCCCCTGATGTTCAGGATCCTGGCGGTGTCCTACCCGGAGTTGGATGTGCGCTTGAGGGCATCCCAGCAGACACAAGGGGGTAAGTACACTCTCATTCTGCTGACTTTGCGTGCAGTGGAGTTGTCTGGGTCGGGGAGGAGGGCTGTGGGTTTCCCTAGGCCAGGGCGAGTTCCGTAGGCAAGGCCCCTCTGTAAGGCAGGCCATGTGGCACCCCAGCCCACCTCTGTAGAGTGCCAAGTACAGCTATTCATGCCCCGGTGTCATCTATGTGTGCAGATGTCATCCATAGGCTTGTAGGCCATTTCCAAGTAACTGAACAGTGGAGCCCAAGAGTGCAGCATAGTGCAGGGGGCTTCTGTGTCTGTCTTGTCCGCCAACTGTAGCAGTAATCCATGCACTCAACAGTCTTTCTTCTGTCGCCCCCCTCTTTTTGTGTTCTCCCTGTTCTTGTGTACATTAGCATCATCAGGCGGAGGAGCAGTGGTACCTGAGCATGAGGGAGCTGCATCCCACATGGCCCTGGAGAGCGAGACTACGGACTCGGAATTCACCAGTGGGATGGAGGGCGAGGGGAGCTTCACGGCGGGGACAGGAGCTGACACCAGTGACACGGACACGTCCTCTGATGGGAGCTCACTTGTGGTGGCCACCCCCTACCAGCACCGAACTTTCAGCAGCCCCTCTGCCTTCGCCCCGTGCCCGCTCACCCAAGAGGGTGGGCATCACCTTCGCCCCAGGCACCTCAGCCCCTGCCCCTGTCACCCCTGCTGCCCTCAGTGAGGAGGCCATTGACCTCCTCAGGTCCCTCACTGTTGGGCAGTCTACCATTTTGAATGCCATCCAGGGTGTAGAAAGGCAGTTGCAACAAACTAATGCATTCCTGGAGGGCATTCATTCTGGTAAGGCGGCCCTTCACCGAGCTTTTCAAACTCTGGCCTCAGCAATGATGGCAGCCATTGTCCCCGCCTCTAGCCTTCCCCTCCAACTTCCTCTACCCAGACCCAATGCCCTGTACCTCTGCCTATCCCAAGCACACCATCAGACCAGCCTGCACACACCTCACCACACAAGGGAAGCTCAGGCAAATATAAGCACCACACATCCCTCTGGCACTCACGCAAGAAACACACACATGCAGACACACCAACATCCACTGCCTCCACCGTGTCCCCCTCCTCATCGTCTCCCTCCTCCCTCCCAGTCTCGTCTACACTCACACCTGCGTGCACTACCTCTACAGCCACTACGTCCCTCACCAGCACACCCACCAGCACACCCCGCTCACGTGCAGTCACCACCCCCACTACCATTCACACATCCCCTGTGTCCTCTCCCAGTGTGTCTGTGACGCCCCCTCCCAAGGTACACAAATGCAGCCACACACCCACCCAACAGCCATCCACCTCACGACAGCCTCCAGCGCATGCACCTGCACCCAAAGTCACCAAACGTGCACCTCCTACTACCACCACCTCTTCCTCCACTCCCAAACCCCCTCCAGCTACCCGTCCCAATGTGTCCCAGAAACTTTTCCTGTCCACCCTTGACCTCTTTCCCACACCTCCCCCACCCCGTCCATCTTATAGGTCCAGAAGTAGCTCCTCAGCCACAACATCTCTGTGACCAGTGGTGCCTGGTCACCGGTATGTGGAGTGCACCAGCCCAGCCCAGCCCAGCTGATCCATGAAGGACTGCCAGCCCCGCTGGGCCATGAAGGACCGCCAACTCAAGCACCACTGAACAGGGCACCGCCAGCACAAGCACCGCTGGGCCATGAAGGACCGCCAGCACAAGCACCGCTGGGCCATGAAGGACCGCCAACTCAAGCACTGCTGAACAGGGCACCGCCAGCACAAGCCCGCTGGGCCATGAAGGACCGCCAACTCAAGCACCGCTCTGCCTCCTCCCTCCCAGTCTCGTCTACACTCACACCTGCATGCACTACCTCTACAGCCACTACGTCCCTCACCAGCACACCCACCAGCACACCCCGTTCACGTGCAGTCACCACCCCCACTACCATTCACACACCCCCTGTGTCCTCTCCCAGTGTGTCTGTGACGCCCCCTCCCAAGGTACACAAACGCAGCCACACACCCACCCAACAGCCATCCACCTCACGACAGCCTCCAGCGCATGCACCTGCACCCAAAGTCACCAAACGTGCACCTCCTACTACCACCCCCTCTTCCTCCACTCCCAAACCCCCTCCAGCTACCCGTCCCACTGTGTCCAAGAAACTTTTCCTGTCCACCCTTGACCTCTTTCCCACACCTCCCCCACCCCGTCCATCTTATAGGTCCAGAAGTAGCTCCTCAGCCACAACATCTCTGGGACCAGTGGTGTCTGGTCACCGGTATGTGGAGTGCACCGGCCACCAGGACAGCCAGTGTGGCACGGAGCCACAGCACAGCCAGTCCCCCACCTATGAAGCATCAGAAGTTGGCCAGTGCCCGGCGGGAGAGGGGGAAGACTCCAGCCACCAAAGCCGCTCCCAGGGGTCCCGGTGGGAGTGTGGAGTCAGTTGTGACACCTCCACAAGAAACCCAGCAAGTCTGGGAAGAGCTGCACGGCGGAGAAGACCGCCATCATCCCCGCTGTCTAGGAGGCCACCGCCAGCCCCAGCCCAGCTGCCCAGGAGGCCACTGCCAGCCCCAGCCCTGCTGTCCAGGAGGCCACCGCCAGCCCCAGCCCAGCTGCCCAGAAGGCCACTGCCAGCCCCAGCCCAGCTGCCCAGGAGGCCACTGCCAGCCCAAGCCCAGCTGCCCAGGAGGCCACTGCCAGCACCAGTCCAGCTGCCCAGGAAGGCACCGCCAGCCCCAGCCCAGCTGCACAGGAGGGCACCGCCAGCCCCAGCCCAGCTGCCCAGGAGGCCACCGCCAGCCCCCGCCCACCTGTCCAGGAGGCCACTGCCAGCCCCAGCCCAGCTGCCCGGAAGGCCATGGCCAGCCCCAGCCCAGCTGATCCATGAAGGACTGCCAGCCCCGCTGGGCCATGAAGGACCGCCAACTCAAGCACCACTGCACAAGCACCGCTGGGCCATGAAGGACCGCCAGCACAAGCACCGCTGGGCCATGAAGGACCGCCAACTCAAGCACTGCTGAACAGGGCACCGCCAGCACAAGCCCAGCTGGGCCATGAAGGACCGCCAACTCAAGCACCGCTGAACAGGGCATCGCCAGCACAAGCACCACTGAACAGGGCACCGCCAGCACAAGCACCGCTGAATAGGGCACCGCCAGCACAAGCCCCACTGGGCCATGAAGGACTGCCAGCACAAGCACCACTGGGCCATGAAGGACCGCCAACTCAAGCACCGCTGAACAGGCATCGCCAGCACAAGCACCACTGAACAGGGCACCGCCAGCACAAGCACCGCTGAACAGGGCACCGCCAGCACAAGCCCCACTGGGCTATGAAGGACTGCCAGCACAAGCACCGCTGGGCCATGAAGGACCGCCAACTCAAGCACCGCTGGGCCATGAGCGGCAGAGGCACTGACGCAACTGGGTCCGTCACGGGGTGAGTGATGCACTCTGGGCACCAGTCCCCCTCCAGAACCAGTGGAGAGATCCATCCACTACCTCTGTCCTTCACAGGATGAAGCATTCTGGGCACCAGTCCCCCTCCAGAACCAGTGGAGAGATCCATCCACTACCTCTGTCCTTCACAGGATGAAGCACTCTGGGCACCAGTCCCCTCCAGAACCAGTGGAGACATCCATCCACTACCTCAGTCCTTGGCAGGATGAAGCACTCTGGGCACCAGTCCCCCTCCAGAAGCAGTGGAGACTGTTATCCACTTGAGAGACTGTGGCTTTGCACTCCCCAGGATATGGTAGTGGGCAATCCACCCACTGTAGAGACTTGAGAGACTGTGGATTTGCACTCCCCAGGATTGAACAGTGGGCAACCCACGCACTTGTGAGACTTGAGAGACTGTGGGTTTGCACTCCCCAGGATTGAACAGTGGGCAAACCACCCACTGTAGAGACTTGAGAGACTGTGGCTTTGCACTCCCCAGGATTGAACAGTGGGCAACCTACCCACTTGTGAGACTTGAGAGACTGTGGCTTTGCACTCCCCAGGATTGAACAGTGGGCAAACCACCCACTGTAGAGACTTGAGAGACTATGGCTTTGCACTCCCCAGGATTGAACAGTGGGCATTGAGTCCCCTCGTGGATCTGGCGTCGTACACTCATTCTGCTGAGGTGCCCCCCCTTCCATTCCCCCTGAGGTGCCTGTTGTATTTCTATCTGATGCCCCTGCAGTGTTCTCTCTGTTTTGATCGGGTATTGAGTGTGGGCCTCGCCCATGCATTTTGGGCCCAGTGGTCCACGGACTATAAATGGTGCAATACCTGGACTTGTATTATTTGTGTATATATTTGTTTATGGTGTATATATATTTTGGAGTACTGGATTTTAATAGATTACAATCGTTGCAATCATTTCCTTTTGTCTTTGCATTCTTCCAGGGGGTATAGGGGTGTAACTGTAATGTATCAACATGTATTAGTGTGTGTGTTGTAGTGGGTGGGGGTGTTGCATGTGTGTGTCCCTGTTTTTTGCCTCCCCTGTGTCGTAGTTGCAGTACTCACTGTGGTCTTCGCCACTGGCGTTTGTGCTCCTGGTAGAGGAGCAGGAAGACTATCGCAGGTAGAATTTGGAGTTCCGGTTCCATGGTGTCCTCATTCCTCGTGCGGTATGTAGAGGTGAGCGTTTTTCCTTCTGGATTCCTATTTCCGCTGTGTTTTTATCCGAGGTGAATCTGCCCAGGAAAAGGTGGCGGATTGGCTTGTCATAATAGTGTTGGCGGTACATTGTCTCCCACCTGTCTGTTGGCGGTGACCGCCGCACTGTTTGTTTGTACCGCCGTGGCGGTCGGAGTGTTAAACTGGCTGTCTTTGTTGGTGGTTTCTGCCACGGTCATAATTGCAACTTTTTTACCGCTGGCCTGTTGGCGGTCTTACCGCCGCATTAACACCGTCCACCAGGGTTGTAATGACCACCATAGTGTTTATACATTCATGCACAATGCAAAGCTAGAAATAATAATTAAAAATAATTCATCACCATGGGCCTCACTTTCTTCATCTCTTTACCAGCAGCAGGCTGTGAACCCACTCGACTGTGAAGAGAGAACTACCCTAAAAGGAGGGGCAGGCAAAGGCGTCCCCTTCCTACCAGAGTTCAAAATTCACAGTCGTCTAGTTTCCTCCTCTTATATACCTTAATGGAGAGGAGAATTCTAGAAATCCCCCATCCCATCCAGTGAGTTGTTGTTCAAATGCAGGCCAAAGCAGGTTGGTTTTGAAAAGGGCACGTTGCTCTTCCAAGACAAAACCGTTCCTTACCGTACCATAAACATCATCCTGGGACATCCTTATATAACTTGCACTTCTCCATGTTATGTTCTATCCTTCGGTGAGAAAGAACATGAAAGAAAAACACATTGCATAACTTGATTGTGGAAAAATACCTGCACCTCTAACATGACGGTGGCTGAAGCTAAGTTAAACACAAAATGGAGTCTGTAATTAAAATGGATCTGGTGGGCATCAATGTGACAGTGTGCTGTGGCCACCAATGTGATGGTGTGGGAAGCTAAGCTAAGCACAAAACGAATTAAGTGGTAAAGATGGAGCAGTGGTTAATACAGATATCATTACAGTACCCTGGAACCACTGTAAAGCCAACGTACAAGGTGTCTACCATGTTATGGTGTTTAATGCTTGACTTACTATATGTGTGACAAAAGCAAAAATACGTATGGGTGGCTCAGTCCCATCAGGGGACCAATGTTGACAGATATAAAAAAAAGTAAACAAGCATGAGTAAGAAACAAGGTCTCAGGAAGCCAAGGGCATGAATAAAATCAGTGTGGAACATACGTGTTCCTTCATATAACAGTGAGCTGATTGTCAGTTCCCAGTTCTTTTCCCAGACACTCAACCGTCTTGCTTTCAGGGTACCTGAAGGAGTGGGAAGACCAAGAAGTGGGTTGTTCAGTGCATACATCAGAACAGGAGCAGTGAATTTCACTGCTAATCTCTAGTAGGCAAGGGCTGACTTGCAAAAGAAGAAATACAGCTAGTGGCAGTGTTATAACAGGGCAAATTAGTTTGTGTACTTGGTAGTGGCTCACTTGTGCTGTACTAAATCCTATCTCTATCGGGTTGAGTCCAACCAACCAATAGGCTAGCCACTACAGTTGTCCCACCAGACAATAAGCTTTGAAGGCCAGAGCCCCCATGCCTCCAGCATCTGTGGGAAGCTGCAACTTGGCAACACTAATCCTGCAGCAACCTGGTAACTAGTTAAGTCCCACCAACATTGTATTCATTAGCTTGAACACCCACGCAGGGACCACCACCATGAGATCACCAAAATAGTATAAGAGCCTCAATAGCATTACAATTTTTGCCAGAGAGAGACAACCAGCTACATACAAGGGTAACATAACCCAGAAAGAATATATTGTTTGTAAAAGGTTGCCTTAAAGAGTATCCTCAGTTTCACTTTAAATATTGACACCTAGATAGGGAAAGTTATGTGGAGCGAGCTGTACAGCCATGTCTCAAAACCGCGGGCTGGGGGCCCAATGTTACTGGAATGAAAGGAAACTTGCATGATTTGTCCGCATTTATCAGGTGACAGGAAAGTCATCCAAAAGAAGTTAGTGCCCTCACAATGTCTCCCAAATCTCTTTGAAGGTGTTTTGAATATAGTACCATGTCATCTGCGTATAATGAGATTGAATGAAGCACACAAAGCATGGAAATACCCCACCATTGAGAGTCTTGTTGCATGTACTGCAATAGGGTTTCTATTGATAGCATGATTAAGAGCGGCAATAAGAGACAGCCTTGTCGTGTTCTGTGTGACACTTCATATGCCCTTGAAATATGGCAGCCTCCCCAAGCCCTGGCCATCGGTGATGAGTATGATAGGTTAACTCATTCAATGAAGGTTGGAGGAATTCCAAAACGGCTACCTTCACTAACATGAATTCCCACCACAGAGTATCAAAGGACTGGTGAACATCCAGAGATATACAGCCGGCGTAAGGCTAATGATCCCAAACTGACTCCTTTACACTAAAAAGACACCAGCTATTTAAGGAGGTGCATCACAGGATATAGCCGTTCTGATCAGGATGGATCATTTGCAGCAGCAGAGGGAGCAGTCAACAGGCTAGTAGTTTACTCAGTATGTTGTACTGTGTGTTTATCTATGAGGAGTAAGGTCAGTGGGTGTCTTTCCAGGATTTAAGAGAGAGCTCACTAATGTTTATCTAGTGGTAGACGAGAATCCACTTTCTTTCATAGAAGAGTTATATAACCTCTCCAAATGGGGCTAAATGGTCTAGTCCACTCGATGTGATGTGTTCACACTACATGACGGAATGTGGATGAGACTTTTATCTTGGAGGTCCTCAGTAGGTAGGTGGTAACAAAGCAGACATGGGTTACACAGACACATGCATGAGTCAATGGTTATTCACAGATGTTGGTGGGGGCCTACATTACATTAGTACAGGCCTTTAGATGTCAAATGTTATCCATGGGAGTTGACGTGATACCATCCACACTTCCACACAGTATGCAGTCACACATACCAACTGAGTAACATGGTGTCACAACTGCGATTGCCAGATCCATGAGTGCATGTCACAGTGAGGGAACATTGTGTACATGTGTTACAGCATTGTACCCAACATTTGGGCCCAGAACACATGAATTCTGAAGATTTGGGAATGTTCCTCTGCAGTCCAGCTACACAACTTCCTGCACTGCACAAAAGTCTCTGGGAAGAGAAATTAGTACACATTAATTGGGGCATTCTGCACTTTAAAATTCCTTCCAAATAGACTTGCACACAAGTTGCCTGACAGGTATACATTCACATTTGCATCAGGAGTTTGAGGGGCTCTTCATTGCACGCAGGATTGTATTAGTGTGTTTGGGACCACCGTCCAGCCAAGGCTGCTTCTTCAGAGGCATGGTGAGTGATGGATGTGTGCCGCATTACACAGCACACATAGGATATGTGAGTGATTGATGATTACTATTCATTTGGACAGTTACACATTACCTGCCCATGAGCCGTGGTTTTTGCCTTGCACCTAGTTCCTGGTGTGGGATATTTGACATGCCTGATGGACCATGGGAGTGGCATAAGAACACACCTATATTGCACATGGAACACCTCCCTTGCACACAGTGATGGCAGCCATAATGCCTGCCTGCCATGCATTACTCTGTGCCATTCATCATGCAACATCTGCAAAACTGTCTTCAGATATGTTAACATATATGGCTGGGGGATTTGCATTGCATATGTAACCAGATGCATGGTGCATTTATGTGGAACAGCCATCACATTAAAGCCCCCATTTATATTATCCGACACTGAGATGTGCATTGTGTCACCCATTTAAAATAGTTAGTGGGTTTGTTAGGGACTTGAGTTTTGCTTACCTACAAGTAGGCCATTTCCACATTGCCCATTCTGAAATTGCTTGTTCATGATTGAGTGCCAGAATATGTATGCATCATGCACAGTGCCTGGGAAATTTGCCAGAACATTTGTCAATAACCCACGATGATTGACTATGGCCTAGACATTGATGGAGTGGCTGTGTTTCCTGTTGCGGTACAAATGGGCAGTTGCAGCAGGAGGAACCAATTGCACATGTGTGCAGTTCATTGCACTCAGCACATGTGGAAACCCAACGATGGCATAAAACCCATGTTTTATCTCCTGCTTCAGTTGTTCAATGAAAGGGAAGAGGATGCAGCAGGGTGTCAGACGGATGATGGCATCCAGTACAGAATGTAGGAATGAGGAGAATAATGACTGAGAGATTCTGCTCATTTGGTCTTCTATTGTCTGGAAGCACCCAGAGACCAGCATGTGGAGTACAGCCAGGAGTTTTGTCTGTGGAGGGAAGTAGGTAACCCTGTCCACTGTAGCCTGGAGTCTTGGTGCAGTCAAATGTATTAGCCATACTATGGACTCTCTCTTCAGACAGTAATTGCTAATTACCTCTTCCTCCCTGAATCCAATTAGAGACGTACATTGCTGATATATGTGCTCCCTTGGAGCTCCAAGCCGCAATAGGAGTAGATCCATGGTGTCCTAGAGCTTGGCTGAGTGACTTAGGTATGTTCTCCTTATATACCAGAGCCAATGCGCCACTTGTATGCCTGGTCTGACAAAGCATTAATTTTTTGATGCATTGGAGACTCTGCACAACTTTGCTAAGGGAGTGTCATTTTTCCAAATCCTTGTTAATACGGCTGAATCATCTCTGCAAGTTTTTTTTTTTTAAGAAGGAACCCCTGCCTTTCATATCATTGTTGTTACCTGACGCAGCCAAATCTCGTGTTAAGAAAAATTCACGCACAGGAAGGTAAAGTGATGCTAGAGGCATTTAGCATCACTCTGTAAATATGGAGGTAAGAATGTGCCACTCCTGTTTCTAAAAAAAAAAAAAAAATGATGCTGCAGCAGTGCAACTCTTTGTAAATAATCGCCAGAGTCTGATGTTCCTAGTGCAAGCACAAACACATATCTGCACCGGGAAATGTGCATGAGTGAAAGGTGGACTGGCTGTTTGAAGCCACAGTTATGTCTTTCAATATGGAGGTGCCAACTTGGCCAGCAATTTAAAGAGGGGCAGAGACTCCAACTCAGGAAGGAGCAGTGAGTTACTACAACCATCTGCAGAGGACACCTGGGGGTTTCCAAAGACCTCCTGCCCCACTTTCAAGGGGCATCTCACCGGCACCCTGACTGTGTGCCACCACTCGTTATCTCTTTGTCAGTGCTCCTGTATCTATAAAATAGTATGGTAAAGTGTTTCCTCATTTGCATGGTCCATGTCCCCATGCAAATGAGGGACCCACCCCTAGTGGTTGTGCATGCTTACCTTATTATAAAAAAGGGTGTACCATCATATGCAGCTCCTCTATAATACCAACGTGCTCCTGGAACTACTGAAGCAGGAGCAAATGCCTGCTTTGCCCGTGGGACACCTATTGAAATATGGCTCCTAGCATCTAATGGTATTCCATGTTCCCCAGTTATGTGGACCCAAGAGGCCTGGTTTATGGGTACTATAAAATGCAGGATGAAGTAATACATATCATTACTGATATGGGTGGTTGTAGTGTTCAGGAAAAAATGGACTAGATCTGCATCAGCCTTGACAGGTAATGAAGAAGACAAATTCAACAAGCTGAGGACATAGCAAAAACCTGTTGTTAGAGTCTAGCATTAAGTATCAAAATGGCAGTAATTATCCATTAAAACACCAAGAAAAGGCATATCAATAGAAAGTGTTTGTCCTGATGAAAGTTTGGAATCACTTGATATAAAAACACTGAAAGTTTATCTGTGGCCACTTATGGCATTGGTTTATGGTTATACTTTGATGTAAGTAGTTTGCAAAAAGTCAAAAAATGTTTTTTAAGGAGAACCCTGGCTGTACCACATAGTTGTTCCACCTATCTATTTGCCATTCTGAATTGGAGTGTCATATTTGGAGGACATAATTAAAATACGCTCTATAGTGCTATGAGTCTGTGTAGTCAGAGGTAAGTTTTATAATGACAGTAATCTGAGACTCTCTGTCATCAAAAGCTTTGCAGCTAGTTGGGGGATCCCCGAACTTTTTAGTCACCTTTAATCAATCAATACCTCTACTGAAGGCATTTCAAGGCCTCTAAGAGAGTACTGTAAATCTAGGGCTGGAGCACAATCTTTTTTTGTCCTCTATTATATATCTCTTTTAGGGTTAATTTGCAAAGCAGATTTTATCTCACTCATTTTAGGCTTAATGTCATACACTTTTTCGGTTTCGCCTACACAGCACTTACACTGTGCTTGTGAAATTTATTGTATTTAATACAAATCTTAAAAGGGACTTGCATCCTGACACCTTTGCTTTCCTTGCTTTCATTCATTCCTGTGCTTGCCACTTACTTTTTCTCTGATTCTATTGGCTGTCACACTATTTTCTTCCATTTATCAATGCTTGCTCAAAGTATGTTTGCTCTTATCAGTGTCCTGAGGCCCAAGTACTGTGTTCATCCACTTTGGCTTTGGAACAGCTCCAGCATGTAAGATGCATTGCATGCAGCATGAGAATGTATTTCTGACAGGAAAGGTGCACGCTGCCTCTCTTGCTTTGTTCTGAAATGCCTCCGCCCAGATAATGTTTACAGAATCACCACAGGAAACAACAACATCCTTGAGCACCAATATGCTACCCCAGAACGTTTGCTGGCTTCCACAAATACAAGTTAATGTACATTCTGAAACAAGAGCCCGGGTGGGCGCTCTCAGCACCCTGTTCAACCCTTTGTGATTCCTAAAAAGGTATGAGTTGTACCAAAAAGCTTTTGTCGTTCCTGCTCACTTTGTTCTATCACAAAATTCCTGGTCTCCCGTCGCTTCCTTCCATTAATTTGTTATGCATCACAGCTCTCCTTTGGTAACAGACATGCGATGCCTTCGCGGCCTGCCTTCGCCTGGGAAGCACTTCACAAGGCCCACTGGTATCTGAAATCGATTTCTCACTCTGCCAATACAGTTTGTGTCCGCCTTGTTCCTTGTTCACGGAGGTCAGCGCTTAGCTTGAACTCCTCTGTCGTGGTATTCACGTGAAATAGTATCACCAGTCCAGCTGTAGATCATTCACAGCTCAGGCTCTGCATTTCTACCTGTGAAACTGCAATGAAGAGCAGAAAAGAAATACTCCACTAGAAGTTAGGAAAAGTGAGTAGTCGTTTTACGGAGTCAGTTTTTCTATCCTGCAGTCACAATAAAGGTTGTCTCATGCACAATGAGTAAAGTGGTTTGCCCACAACTATGATGACATGTTATCACCACTTTTCATACTTAAAGTTGCCATATGGCACCATGTCACGAAGTAGGGGGTTATTAAATTTCTTAACCTCTTCGCTGCCAGGCCTTTTCCCCCTCCTGTGCCGAGCCTTTTTTTTGGCTTTTTGAGGCAGTTTGCGCTTAGACCCTCATAACTTTCTGTTCACATAAGCTACCCACGCCAAATTTGCGTCGTTTTTTTCCCAACATCCTAGGGATTCTAGAGGTACCCAGACTTTGTGGGTTCCCCAGAAGGAGACCAAGAAATTAGCTAAAATACAGTGAAAACCTTTTTTTTTTTTCAAACAAATGGAGAAAAAGGGCTGCAGAAGGCAGCTCTTGGTTTTTTCCCTGAAAGTGGCATTAACAAAGGGTTTACGGTGGCAAGATCACCATCTTCCCAGCTTTCAGGAACAGGCAGACTTGAATTGGAAAACCCAATTGTTCAACACAATTTTGACATTTTACTGGGACATACCCCATTTTTAATATTTTTTGTGCTTTCAGCCTCCTTCCAGTTAGTGACCAAAATGGGTGCGAAACCAATGCTGGATCCCAGAAAGCTAAACATTTCTGAAAAGTAGACAAAAGTCTGAATTTAGCAAGGGGTCATTTGTGTCCATCCCACAAGTGTTTTCTACAGAAAATTACAGCTGAAATAAAAAAATATTGACATTGAGGTGAAAAAAACAGCCATTTTTCTCCACGTTTTACTCTGTAACTTTTTTCTGCGATGTTAGATTTTTGAAACCAGTATACCGTTACGTCAGAGGGACTCTCCTGGTTGCGGGGATATATAGGACTTGTAGGTTCATCAAGAACTCTAGGTACCCAGAGCCAATAAATTAGCTGCACCTTGCAATGGGTTTTTATTCTATACAGGGTATAGAGCAATTCATTTGCTGAAATATAAAAAGTGAAAAATAGGTATCAAGAAAATATTTGTATTTCCAAAATGGCCACAAGATAAGATGTTGAGAAGCAGTGGTTATTTGCACATCTCTGAATTCTGGGGTGCCCATACTAGCATGTGAATTACAGGGCATTTCTCAAATAGACGTCTTTTTTACACACTGCCTTACATTTGGAAGGAAAAAATGTAGATAAAGACAAGGGGCAATAACACTTGTTTTGCTATTCTGTGTTCCCCCAAGTCTCCGGATAAAAATGGTACCTCACTTGTGTGGGTAGGCCTAGTGCCCACAAAAGGAAATGGCTCAAAACACAATGTGGACACATCACATTTTTTCACAGAAAACAGAGGTTTTTTTTGCAAAGTGCCTACCTGTGGATTTTGGCCTCTAGCTCAGTTCGCACCTGGGGAAACCAAGCAAACCAGCGCATTTTTTAAACCTAGACACCTAGGGGAATCCAAGATGGGGTGACTTGTGAGGCTCTGACCAGGTTCTGTTACCCAGAATCATTTCAAACCTCAAAATTTGACCAAGAAACACTCTTTCATCTCATTTCGGTAACAAAAAGTTCTGGAATCTGAGAGGAGCCACAAATTTCCTTCCACCCAGCTTTCCCCCAAGTCTCCTGATAAAAATGGTACCTCACTTGTGTGGGTAGGCATAGCACCCACAAAAGGAAATGGCCCAAAACACAACGTGGACACATCACATTTTATCACAGAAAACAGAGGTTTTTTTTGCAAAGTGCCTACCTGTGGATTTTGGCCTCTAGCTCAGCCGGCACCTGGGGAAAACTAGCAAACCAGCGCATTTTTCAAAACTAGACACCTAGGGGAATCCAAGGTGGGGTGCCTTGTGAGGCGCTGACCAGGTTCTGTTACCCAGAATCCTTTGCAAACATCAAAATTTGGCCAAAAAAACACTTTTTCCTCCCATTTCGGTGACAGAAAGTTCTGGAATCTGGAAGGAGCCACATATTTCCTTCCACCCAGCGTTCCTCCAAGTGTCCCGATAAAAATGGTACCTCACTGGTTTGGTGAGGCCTAGCTCCCACGAAAGGAAATGGCCCAAAACACAACGTGGACACATCACATTTTATCACAGAAAACAGAGGTGTTTTTTGCAAAGTGCCTACCTATGGATTTTGGCCTCTAGCTCAGCCGGCCCCAGTGGGGGGGGCAGAAATGGCCTAAAATAAATTTGCCCCCCCAACCCCTGGGGGAGCGACCCTCTCCTACAGGGTCACTCCCCCTGCGTAACATTGGCACAAAAAAAAGATCCCCGGTGCCTAGTTGTTTCTGCCCCCCTTGGGGGCAGACTGACCTAAAATCGGCCGATCTGCCCCCAGAGGGGGCAGAAATGGCTTAAATACAATTTGCCCCTCCAGGGAAGCGACCCTTGCCTAAGGGGTCGCTCCCCATCTGTAAAACAACAACAACAACAAAAATGCACGGGGCCTAGTGGGTAAATAAAATCAACACTGAATTTCGATGTGTGCAAAATGTTGTTTGTGAAGGTTTGACAAACCAATTTTAATTAAAAAATGCAATGGGACACGTCATCTCACCGCAATTTTATCTTTACTCCATCAACTACTCCAACAGTGTACTCTTACATTTTACCTGATTAAACTTCATCGGATATTTAATTTCACAGAACCAGTATAATCCAACAAGCTTAGAAAATGTGTTTATTAGCTCATTTGCATACTGGTCACTACAGTAAACTTTTTAGTAACAATATAAATGTATCTCTTTTTGACAGTGAAATACAACTATATGTTACCACACAGGAATAGTCGAAATAGCAATTCAGGGCTCCAGGCTACGTTTTTAGAAGGTATTTTCTACTATAAAAGTAAACAATAGTGGGCATTTATTAAGTGGTGAGAATATGCCTGTCCCAGTATACGCAGGGGCAAACAGAAAATATATCGGCAATTGTTCTTTCACATTCTTTCAGCAACACTTCAACGTTCATAGAGCATGCCTTGTTATATTTAAAAATACATTTTCTTGTGCTTTGACAAATATCTTTAAAAGTTTGTGTTAGACTTGCCATTCTTGGCGTGGTCTCACCTAATGTTTTGCTGCTGTTTCCCAGGTTGTTGATGTGTGTTGGACTCTGTTTTTGCTGTTTTCGTTACTCTGAGCACTTTATCACTGCTATCAAGTGCTGAAGTGCAAGTGTTCCTCTCTAAAATGTATTGTAATTGGATTTCCATGATTGGAATATTTGATTTACTGGCAAGTCCCTAGTACAGTGCACTAGATGTGCTGGGGCCTGTAAATCAAATGCTACTAGTGGGCCTGCAGCATTAGTTGTGCCACTGACATGAGTAGCCCTGTAATCATGTCTCAGACCAGCCACTGTAGTGTCTGTGTGTGCAGTTTTAAACTGATGATTCAACTTGCCAAGTGTACCCACTTGCCAGGCCTAAACCCTCCCTTTTCATACATGTAAGACATCCCTAGGGTAGGCCCTAGGTAGCCCCATGGGCAGGGTGCAGTAAATGCTTAGGTAGGACATATTCTAATATGTCCTGACAGTGAAATACTGCCAAATTCGGTTTTCACTGTTGCAAGGCATATCTCTCTCATAGGTTAACATAGAGACTGCCTTTAAATATGATTAAAGCATAGATTCACTTTGGGAGCAGATAGACATGTGGAGTTTGGGGTCTCTGAACTCACAATTTAAAAATACATCTTTCAGTAAAGTTGGTTTTGAGACTGTGTGTCACTCAGACCTGGAAGGGCCGTGCCTGCCCTAACACAATGCAGTCTCCACCCCCCTGGTGTATGTCTGGGGCCTGGCCTGGGCAAGGCAGGATCTCACAAACAAGAGGGACTTTCCTTTGAAGTAGGCTTATTTCAAAGGCAGAAAGGGATATAAGAAGAGAACCCGAAACCCCTGAAAATTAGACCACTTCTGGAATCAAGAGGAACCTCTGCCAAGGAGAAAAGCTGAAGAACTGAGGAGAAGTGCGGCCTTGCCTGTGCTTTGTGGAGCTATCCTGCAGTTGCTGCTTCTGCCTATGAAAGAGGACAAAGACTTGACTTTGTTCTGCATTCCTGCTTGAGAAGAATCTCCAAGGGCTTGAACTGAGTTTGCCTCCTGTTGAAGTTTCAGGGCCATCAAAGACTTCCCCTGCCAGCACCTGGACTCTCTGCTGAGAGTCCTGCCCTGCCAAGTGGTACCCTATTCAGTTCCTGGGCACTTGAAAGGTAAAGCTGGCAGACCAAGAGTGAATATCCACGCACACTCTGCAGCGCAGGAACATTTTCGACACATCTTCTGTGACGCGGCTGAGAAGCGACGCACCACCATCTTTGCAGCTGAAATCAATGTTCCACCTGCATCATGGCTGGAAGATCGACAAAACGTGGCTGGAGAAACAACCCCCAACACCTGCTAATGAAGGCTGATAACAACACAAACCCCAAGCGACGTGATTTCGTGATACTGTGCGACTGGATTTTCAACGCAACATTGTTGGACGCGGAAAAACAATGTGAAGTGCCTGTCCGGATCGACACATCACTCTCTTGTGGGAGAGGAGAAAAGAGGCATCCTGATCCAACCGGAGGAGGAACGACGCACGGTCTCACCTGCGAGTGATAAATCGACGCACCGCTGGCCTTTTCCAAAACACACTCACACGTGCAATGTTATTTTGACGCTACCTAGGTACTTTTGCTCACTAACAGTGTTCTCACGGTTTTCTAAAGGATTTAAGATTCTTAGGGCCAGATGTATCAAACCCTCGGTTTGCATTTCTTAAATAGCGAATTTAAAGAAATCACTATTTTAGAAATGCAAAATGGGATGTATCAAAACTGCGAGTCGGTAATAGCGATTTCTTAAAATTCACAAACGCAATTTGCAAGTTGCAAATGCCAAAATGCAAAAAAAATTGCGATTAGGTATTTGAAATTCACAAATTGCGAAAACGGCAAACCGGAGCAGGCTGATGACATCACAACCATGAAGTGAGTCAGCCAATGCTGTTTCCACGAGCCACACCCACAGGAGCAGGCATAGAAACACAACCCAGCAACAGGGAGGCAGTTGTGTGATCCAGCCAGGACCAAATAGCAACATGGCCGATGATGGGAATGTGAAGGAGAAAGGAGACAGGAAGCGCAAGCTCAAATTCAGTGAGCAGGAATTGGCGGTGCTCACTGAGGAGGTGGTAAGGGGCACAACAAACTTTTTGGAATAACTCACTCCAGGTACCTGAAAGTGAGAAGAGGAAACTGTGGACAGAAATCTAGACAAAAATATACACAGTGGGTGTTGCGCAACGCTCTGTAGAGGAGATACGCAAGCGATAATACGACTTGCGTTCCAATGCCAAGGAGAGGCTGGCCAGCAGGATAAAGGAGAAAAGGAGCACCGGAGGAGGAGCACCCACCCAGACACCGTCTACATCATTGGAAGACATGGTTGAGTCCACACTGATTCCTGAAGCTGTCAGTGGTGTCACTGAGATTGACACCTCAGGGAAGTCCGGCACCAGCAAAGGTAAGGGCAGTAATGATGTGTATTCCTATATGTGCATGTACAAATGCCCCTTGAAAATAGCTATTAGCTCGATGCATTGTGAGAAGTAGTCCATGCCACATCTTACATACAATGTAACAATGCCTTATGGGAGTGGTAGTCCAGACCCCTAAAGTGCTAATCTCACATATACAGCAAGTTAGTGTACAGACCCACAGAGGAACAACACAAACAACTCACAGTGATACAACGTTAGTGTACAATCATTATTATTCTGCAATATTTAGTGAAATGTTCATAAATGACATGCAGCACATTGTTGTTGTAGATGTACCGGGCCCTAACATAGCAGAAGGTGGAAATGTGTGGGATGGCGAAAAACAACCACATTCTGACTCAAACACCAGTGAGTCCTTCAGTATTGAACCAACTAGACACAGGGCAAGTGTGTTACCTCTCCCAAAGTATAACCTGGACTCAGATGAAATGCCAGATGAAGTACCCACTACACCCCTAGAGGCTAGATCCACAGGAAGACAGCAGTCCCTGCCCCAGCATCAGTCAACTCCCCTCAGGAGGCGTCACGATGTAGGCAGACAGTGCACAGATGAAGGAGAGGGCTCATCAATTTTTGGCGGCCTTGAAGCTTCCATGCTGAAATGCAGCGCCTGCAATGCAAACACATGAGGTCAATGCATAGGCAGTTTGTGTCTCACAATGACAGTATGGGAGTACTGCACAAGCAGTTAGATGCACTCAATGAAAACACGGGATCCATGCAAAAGCATTTGGAGTCTCTGAATGAGGAACAGCAAACAGCAGCCGAAAACACAAAGGAGTTGACAAATGCCATTAGGGAACTCTGCAATGAGATTCAGCAGAAGCGTGTCAGCCACTGTAGGTGCCATCACCAATTTATGGGAAGGTTTGATGGGTTCTGCAGATCGGTCAATCGGCTCGCTAGCTCAACTGACTTGATTTCACGACATGCTGTGGGCATACAGGTGGAGATGGCACATTGCAGTCAGGACATTGCACAGGGATTGGTGCAAATAACCAATGTTCTGGATGCAATGCAGACAGCACACAGTGCTACAAATAGCAAACATGGTGGCGCGGATAGTGAGGAGCTCTCTAGCGTCAGCAGTCTTACAGCCTCTGTGATGGATCCTAGTGTCGCAGTACCAGACACAGTACTGTCTTGGAACCCCCTACAAGAGGTGCCAGCGAGACCACTAAACAATCAAATGGAGTGCATGGACATAGGAAGTAATGTAGAGGGCTACAGAGGACTACCTTAACATGTGTCACGACAGTTATACTATGATCCTAATAGTGTGACACTGTTACTCGCACATGTTTGCCTATAGTGCAGAGCTATGTCTTTTTGACACATATGTTACTTGAAGTCAAGGTAACAAAGATGCTAACTACAGGAATACATAAAAATGAAGTGGTGCTGTCATTACTTACATCAGAAATGGTTGTGCAATATGTCAGCACGTCTTTGCCTGCCCTATGCTTCACTGCTCCTGTATACTGGGTTAAGGGGTGGTAAGGGATCACCATCCTCATCTGAGTCTGGCTCTGTGGGTTCCACAGGTATGCCTCTTGTTGTTGCAATGCTCTGCAACATAGCACATGTAGCCACAATTTTGAAGGTCATCTCTGGGCTGTACTGTAGTGCACCTCCAGTCTTATGGATGCACCTGAAGCGGCTCTTCAGCAGTCCGAAGGTCCTCTCCACCATACTGCAGGTTGTCCTGTGTACAGCATTGTACCTCCTCTCGGCTGGCATTGCAGGGCTCAGGTAGGGCATCAGTATATAGGTCCACACTGCGTAAGCACTGTCTTCTGGAATGAAGAGAGAGTAAATTGAGTACTTGTGATATCTGACGTCACATTTACATCAATACAACATTGTCAACTATTACATTACCCATAGATATCCTTCACCAAACTCCCCACCTAGTAGTCTTGTGTGAATTCCGCTGTGACAAAAGATGTATGAGTCATGTGTGGTACCTGGGTATCTGGCCATGAGATTTATTATGATGTTGGAGGAATTGCTAATCACTTGTATGTTCATGGAATGATGGTTCTTATGGTTCCGATAAACATACTTGGTGGCTGATGGTGAACAGATTGCTACATGTGTCCCATTGATGGCACCTATGACATGGGAATTGTGCAATCTGGTAGAAATCATATTTTGTCTGAAGTAATTCCTGTGGGGTGTTGCATTTTGCTGCTGCTATGACCCCTTGATAGCTCCCTGAGGCTAATAGGTGCAGGGAGCATAATACCTGTACATGGGTGGGTATACTTTTGATCCTTTCTGTGGTGCGCTGCAGTAGGGGTTGTAGATCAAATATGAGGTAAAGTATCATGGCTCAGCTTAACCTGTACTTTTCATAAATGTCTTCCTCCATCTGGTCAAAAAGGGTTATGCGGACTCTGAAAATGTGCTCCTGTCTCCTTCTCCCTCTCCTCAAACCCACCAGGATCCTCATCTTCCTCGCCATCCCGTAGAGTGCAGCCATTGTGGAAAAGAGGCTGAGTCATTCTAGGCCTCTTTATATAGGTAGCATCTGGTTACCACCTGATTTCAATTTGTGGTAAATTGCATGTGCAAAAGGCTATTCGGCGAATATTCGCTATTTGCAAATTTTATATGCATCGCATTGCAAATGTGTCACAAACTGCATCTCGCGTAGAATGTCATGATTTTGCGGATCGCTATCTGCGATTCGCAATTCTACTTCGCAATTTCCATAACGCAGATAGTGATTCGCTAAATCATGTCTATTTGCGATACGCAGATTGCGACACATGAAATCATGTCGTAGTCGCAAAGAATCGTTATTTTAGCGATTCCTCATTTTTGCACTGCGAATGTCTTTCATACATCGTATTTGCCATTTTTGCATTTGCAAACGGACGATTTTTGCGATTTCTTTAAAAAATTCATAACTTGACTTGTGTATGTTGGATTTTTGTTGTTTTGGTCTTGTTTTGTTTAGCTAAATATTATCTGTTTTCCTAAACCTGTGTTGTGTCATTTAATATTGTTTTCACTGAGTTACTATGTGTGTTGGTACAAATACTTTACGCCTTGCATCTGAAGCTAAGCCTGCTTGCTTATGTCAAGCTACCAAGGGGGTGAGCGGGGTTAGTTGAGGCTGAGTCTCCTTTACCCTGACTAGAGTGAGGGTCCTTAATGACAGGGGGTAACCTGACTGACAAACCAAAGACCACATTTCTAACATTGGTAGCAGCGATGGAATTGGACTTGTATTTGTACCTGACATATAGTGATTAAGTGTACACTACTGTTTTCAGTGCAGACCACTACGTGACTACATACAACTTGTCTTGGGATTTTTTCTTTTTCTTTTTTGGGACTCTTTTTGTTCTACTTCAGTATTTTTCTGATCCCCTGATTTACTATTTTGAATGTCATTTGGTAACTCCTTTTTCTGCCTTTGGAACTTTGCACTATTAACTCTTCATCATGTCTCAGTCTGGAGATGCATCAGCTGGAGCTGCTTCTGATCTAGAAAAACTGGAGAGCTATGCAGTTGCCCAATTAAAGCAGTTCTGCAAAATCCTTGCTTGTCCCATTAAAAGGCTCAACCAGGAAGGAAGAGCTGCAGAAGGCACTGAGGGCCTGGGTAACAGCCAAGGAAGCTGAGGGGCACACAGAGGAGGAGGAGGATGAGGAGGAGGAAGCGCAACCCATTCACAATGGTATAGTGGGTGGGCCTGTTATGTCCAGGGAGAGAGTCTCCAGGGCAGGTAGCAGCTTTTCCTCCAAGGGTCTGACCCCTGAAGAGTTACAGGACAGACAGACAAAGAGGGAATACCAATTGGAGCTGCAGAAGCTCAAGCTCAAGATGGAGAGGGAGAGGGAAGAGAGAAAGATGGCCATTGAGGAAAAGAAGATACTGCAGGCTCATGAGCTTAGCTTGAGGGAGACAGACCTGAGGAGCCAGTCTAGTAGAGATGGTGGCAGCAATATCACAGTACAACCTGAGAGGAGGGTGTACATTCCTAAAGATCTTGTGAAGGATTACAAAAGGGAGGATGACATATTCTTGTGGTTCAAGGGGTGTGAGTCTGCTCTCCATATGAATCTTTTCCCTGAAGCTCATTGGGGGGCGGGTCTGTGGAAGCACTTTGAGGTAGAGGGGAGGGATACTCTGACATCCTTAGGGGATCCTCAGGGACTCACCTACTCTATCATGAAGGATGCACTACTCACAAGGTATGGTCTCACCCCTGAGTAGTATAAGGAAAAGTTCAGGTCCTAAAAGAGGAAGGAATCCCAAACATGGTTGGAATGTGTTGATTCATTCTGCAGGTCACTGGATGGTTGGGCGAAGGGCAGTAAGGTGACAACGTATGAGGGGTTTTACAATTTGATTGCTTGGGAGCACTTGTACAGTTTATGCTTTCCAGAGCTGCACCAGCACCTAATTGACAGGAAGCTGACTGACCCAAGGAAGCTTGCGCAGGAAGCGGACTGCTGGGAGAGCACCAGGGTCCAGAAGACGTATGGGGGAGACCACTCCAAGGGTGGGGAGGGTCCCTCTCAGAAGAAAGGGGGGGCAAGGGTAAACAGGGGGAGTTCTCTAAAGAGCCCCAACCTATTTCCCAGGGTAACGATTCCCAGCCCCCCAGTGAAAGGAAGCCATGGTTCTCCAAAGGGAAACCTGTCGAAGGGGGTCCCGCACGTAAGTGTTATGCATGTGACCAGGTGGGTCATGTGAGGGGGAACCCAAATGCCCCAAGAGTACACCAGCACCCACCGGTGCTCAGTCCCAGGATTTGGCTATTGTAGTGCTTGGGGAGGAGTTTGTTCCAGGTGGGTGGGAGCCAGCTGAGATGACCTTTGTCTCACTAGGGGACAGTGAGATGGTCCAGAGAACCCTAGTCTCTGAGAACACTAAAAAGTACAGGCAGTGGGTGGCCATCAACGGACAGAGGGTGGAGGCTCTGAGAGACACAGGAGGCAGTGTGACTACAGTGAGGAGTCACCTGATGTCTGAAGAGCAGATAGATCCCTGGTACTTCACCAAGTAGTTGCAGTGGACAACTCAGAGCACCTGTGGAGAGTGGCACAGGTTCCCTGTGAATGGGGGGGGTCTCAGGTTCCTTGAAAGTAGCTGTGAGTCCAACCATGCCTGTGAATTCTTTGCTTGGCAATGACCTGGAAGATTCACCTTGGATGGAGGAGTAACACAGGTCACACTTGGAGATGTTGGGTCTGCCTGGATGGGTATGTGTATCTACCAGGTCAATGGCAGCCTGTCAGGATGGTCAGGAGCCCATGAGGCATGAAAGAGTGGCCCAGGAAGGGCAAGGGGCAAGGGATACCGGCCCCAGAAGTTCTCACGGCCTACAGGGGAACAGGTGGCTGAGCTGGTGGCAGTCCCTGAGCTGTCACAGTGGCAGCAGGAAGGGGGGCCCATCAGGGAGGCCTGCTGTGAGGCACAGAGTACGTGTCCTACTCCAGTGGGTTTGCAGCAGCTGGCTGCAGACCAGGCGGCTGGCAAGGAGGCAGGTTCCCACCTGATTTATTGGGAGGACGGCCTCCTGTATAATGAACCTAAGGTTCCTGAGCCTGGGTCAGCCCGTGTGCTGGTGGTACCCCAGTGCTTCAGGGCCTTCCTACTGGGGTTGGCTCATGATGTGCCTTTAGCAGGACACTTTTGGCAGGACAAGACCTTTGAATGGCTTGTCACCGACGTCCACTGGCCCCTAATGTGCAGGCACTCAGATGCTCTTTGTAGATCTTGCCAAACTTGTCAGGCAAGTGGCAAGAGTGGGGGTGAAATGTAAGGCACCCCTCTAAACTCTTCCTGTAGTTAGTACCCCCTGTGAAAGGGTCTGTATTGACATTGTGAGGCCTCTTGATCCCAATATAGCCATGGGCAACAGGTTCATCCTGGTCATGGTAGAACATGCCACCCGGTACCCAGAAGCCATTCCTCTGAGGTCAATCACTTCCCCTGTGGTGGGATGTGCAATGATGGGGGTTTTGACCTGCATGGGGTTCCCCAAGGAAGTGGTATCTGATAGGGATACCAACTTAATATCTACTTATATGAAGTCTCTCTGGCAGGAGAGTGGGGTAACGTACAAGTTCACCACTCCTTACCACCCTCAAAGCAATGGTCTGGTTGAGAGATTAAACTGCTCCTTGAAAGGCATGATCAAGGGCCTGTCAGAGCCCTTGAGGCTTAAGTAGGACGTCCTCTTGCAATGCCTTCTGTTCACCTACAGGGAGGTGCCTTAAGAAGGGCTTGGATTTAGTCCTTTTGAGCTCTTATATGGCCATCCTGTCAGGGGACCTTTGAGTCTGGTTAAGGAGGCTTTGGAGCAAGCCCCTAGTAAACCCCCCTAGGATGTATTCAGTTACATGCTGGGTCTGAGAAAACAGACTGCCCGCTACAGGAGTCTTGCGCATGAGAACCTGGAAGCAAGCCAGGAACACATAAAACGTTGGTTTGACCAGAATGCCACTCTAGTAGAGTTTCAGCCTGGACAAAAATGGTGGGTAATGGAGCTAGTGGAGCATAGGGCACTTTAGGACAAGTGGACTGGCCCATTTGAAGTGGTCCTGCATGTGAACCAGCTCAAGCCACACTTTGAGCGGACTGAATTGCCCATGCTCCTAGCAACATATGATGGGGGGGAGGAAGAGAGTGAGACTATTCCTGAACTCCTGTCTGCTTGAGAAAAAGATGGGTCTGTGGAGGAAGTGATCCTCTCCCCCTCCCTGACCCCAGAGCAACAGAGGGACTGTTGCCATGAGTTGGGTCAGTTCGCCTGCCCGTTCTCTATGATCCCAGGGGTCACACAAGTGTGTACACATGATGTGGACACTGGGGATAGTGCTCCTGTTAAATACAAAGTTTACAGAGTGACTGACAGAGTAAGGGCTAACATAAAAAACGAAGGCCCTCATTAACACATTGGCGGCAAATCCCGCTTACCGCCGCAGTGACAGCCGCCAACTTACTTCCGCGCTGGCGAATATCTGGTTTAACATATTATGACACACAGACACGTATCCAACAGAATACAGCTACATACACAAATCCAGCATACCAAAGGTCAGTGATAAACTGGCAGTCCCAAAACCCACACCATTACGCCAACAAAACAACACCCATCACATTATGACCCACGAATCACCACAGCAGACATTTAATGGTTGTAAACCATTTGGCCGTAAATACTGCAGCGCTCAGAATGAACACCCACATACAAAACAACACTGCAATGGCCTATACCAAGAACACACACCTGACAACCATACACACACCACACACACACACCCACAATACCCACAACCCTTTACAAACAACTCTAGCCACCAGGAGAAGAAGATGAAGAGCACAGAGACAATTAGACACACACACCACATGCACCCATACACCCCTCACACACTCCTTATCACACACCCCACCACATTACACAACACACCCTCACCAACACACATCACACAACCCCCATGTCACCACAAAGGCACCCCAGTTTTACTGAGGAGGAGTTAAGGGTCATGGTGGAGGAAATCAGGAGTTAAGGGTTATGGTGGAGGAAATCATCAGGTTAGAGCCACAGCTCTTTGGAGCACAGGTATAGCAAATATCAATAGCAAGAAAGATGGAGCTATGGTGGAGAATCGTAGACAGGGTCAATGCCAAGAGACAGCACCCAAGAAAAAGGATTGACATCAGGAAGAGGTGGAATGACCTATGAGGGAATGTACGTTCCATAGCAGCAAGACACCAGCTCACCATACAGAGGAATAGCGGTGGACCCCCACCTCCTCCCCAACAACTCACAGCATGGGAGGAGCAGGGACTGGCAATACTGCATCCTGAGGGACTTGCCTGAGCTGGTGTACTGGTGGACACTGGTAAGTCAACTTTTAACAGTTATCATCCCCCATACCTGCATGCCATCACACACCCTCATCCTCACTCTCATCTCTCCACCACATCCCACACCCTCCACCAACACATATGACTAATCTCAATGCCAGGCCCTGCATGCTGTACCAATGCATGGACACCCCTTCCAGCCCTGCATGGACACTCATCACTAAAGCATGCACAGCATAGGGAAACCAACAATCCCACAATAAAACCAACATACACGAGTAAAAGCTGACAGGGTAACAACTACCATAGACGAGAAGCTACAGAAGTACAAATGTCATACACTTGAAGCATAATACATCATTGACATCCCCACAGGTACCACTGCCAATGTCACTGGAGAGGAGGTGCCATCACTATCCAGTCCCCCAATAGAAGAGGTCTCTAGTGATGACAGTTACTCTGGACTTCAGGATCTGGATGACCTACCTGGCCCATCAGGGACCACTGGACAACCGGTCACCCAAGCCCAATCACAGACCACCACAGAGCCTCCCCCATCAGGAACCAACACCACAGCACCCACCCAGGGTACCCACACCTTTATCCCCAGGACACATCAATTAGCAGTGTGCCCACCTGGACAGGTACCCCAGGCCCCACCTCGCCCACCAGACAATCAGGTACCTGGGGTCGGTGGCAGTGGGCACACCATTCACAGGCCAGAGGCACAGGCCAACAGGGAAACTGGTAGGACTTCTGTGCGACAGGGGGAGGACAAGACAGGGAACCGACTCTCCAGGGGGCACTTTCCGAGATCCTGGGAGCATACTAACATTCCCAGGACACGATGGGCCGGATCCTAGACAATGAGGGACTGTATCAGGGATCATGGAGGACTTGCAGGCCATTAACAGTACCCTGATCACCACAGCACGGATGCTGGCAGACATGGCCAACATCATGAGGGAGGCAACATCACACCAGCGGGCCCCTGCCACTAGCCAGTCATCTGAACAGCCCCCCACATCTGCTGCCACTAGCAGCCAGGAGGCTCTGCCACAATATCAACAGACCACCAGCATCCCTCCCCCTGCAGAAGGTGAACCACCCGCAAACGTTTCCTGCAAACCAGACAGAAGCCAAAGACAATTGCCAAAACCACCACCAGGAAATGAGACTCTCCAGATTGTCCCCCTTGTGTCCCACTCAGTCACCTTGTCCACTTTGAACTTCCATTGCTCCCCTTCCCATGTCCCCATGGACAATGCACCTGTGCTGTAAACAGACTAGAACAATACCCTGGAGTTTCCTCCATTATCACCTCAGTCCATTGCACTTTCACCTCTATATTTTAGCAAAACAATAAACACCCTTGGGTAAAACTCGACTATTAGTATTTCATGTATTGCAAATTTGTATTGATTGAAACCGCTCCAATCATTGCAAATGAACTGTAAATAGAATTAATGACCTATTGCTGGCTGTTGTGATCACATCAGGACAATGTTGTCATATCACCAACATCTGTAAAATGAATATCCATAGGTAACAGTAAGTAGGGGAAAGGAGTGGGTAATGCCAGCATGCCAATGCCACACAGAATACACCGATATTCATACAAATGTGAAGTAGCACTGTCTCACTTGTGTGTCATTGAAAGTACTGAAGTATCACCAATGTTCTGTTGTCCACATCCTCGTCCTCTGCCTCCTCATCCTCACTGTCCTCAGGGTCCACTGCTGCCACAGGGGCATCTCCAGTCTACTCCTCCTGCAGAAAAGGTACATGGCGCCTGAGGGCCGGGTTGTGAAATATGCAGCATGCCACCACTATCTGGCAGACCTTCTTGGGGATCCACCTGTCAGATGGAGGCACTTGAACCTGGCCTTCAGGAGGCCAAAGGTCCTCTCAGTGATCCTTCTGGTTCGCCCATGTGCCTCATTACAACGTTCTTCTTCCCTTGTCCTGGCATTCCTCAGAGGGGTCAGAATCCATTGTTTGGGTTACCAGAGTCACCTGCAAATATTGAGGGACAACATTTAGCCACACACTATCCTGCATGGCCAACAGCATAGGCATACTCCAACATATACTGGGTGGGAACCAAGGCTCACCTATCAGACACACCCTGTGCCTCTGTAGTTGGGACATCACATTTGGGATGCTGATATTCATTAGGACAAAGGCATCATGCACTGACCCAGGATACTTAGCATTGACGTGGGAGATGTACTGGTCTGCCAAGCACACCATCTGTACATTCATGGAGTGGAAACTCTTACGATTCCTGAACACCTGTTTATTTTGCCGGGGAGTACACATGCTATGTGTTCTGTCAATCGCCCCAATTATATTGGGGATATGTCCCATTGCATAAAACCCGTCCTTCACAGTGGCCAAATCCTCCACCTGGGGGAAAGCAATGTATCTGCACATGTGTTTCATCAGGTCAGAAAAGACTCTTGCCAGCACGATTGAGAACATTGGCTATGACATTTCTGCTGCCAAGCCTAATGTCACTTGGAAAGAACCAGTTACCAGGAAATGGAGCCCTGATAGAACCTGCACAAGATTGGAGATCCCAGTCAGATGACGGATAGAAGAGATCAGGTCAGGTTCCAAATGGGCACACAGCTCTGTGATTGTGGCCCTATCCAGTCTATAGGTGAGGGTAACGTGCCTGTCCTCCAGTGTAGCCAAGTCCACCAGGGTCTGTACACAGGGGTATGTCTCTATCTCCTATTCATCCACAGTGGTAGGTATCTATGGGCCACAAGAGTGAGTAGGCTGTCACAATTTGAACAACTATACCACAACAGCAGTCCACATTGTGCATTCATGTTTTGGGACAATGGAATTTAAAAATATGTGCCTATTTATCCTGTGACTCAGCAATTATCGATAGGCCTGTTCACACCCCCTGAAATGGCGACCGCCTGTGAGACAGGGAAGTGAGGAAATGCTACCGACGTTGTGCGCCATGGTGGTAGGCGGCCGTGAACCGCCGTGCAAATCTTCATTGGTTCATATTAGGACCTATAGGGTACAGTGGCCAATGGGGATCTACGCCGGCAGTGACGGTATGCACCGCCGCAGACGTGACCACCATATTATTTCAAATTTTTCACTTGTTTCCAGACCTTCCATAGGAGAGGACCTACACTGCATGTGTCTGGAACCTACCATGGCCCGTGTGACTGGGGAAAGGGCCCCAGGCTTCACTTCTGAGGAGTTGGAGTGACTGGTGGATGGGGTCCTACCCCAGTACGGACTGATGTATGGGCCTCCAGACCAACAGGTGAGTACACTGTGAGCACGATGCATGTGGCATGAATGCATGGAGTTGTGTGTGAAGGCATCGTGTAAGGGTGGTGGGTGGATGTCCTCTGGGTGGTGTACATGTTGTGCGCTGGGCTATGTGTGTGCCAATGGTGATGCAAACAGGTATGGTGGGCCATTTGTGTGACAGGCTGGACTGTTTATCTAATCGTGTTCTCCTCTCTGTATTGCCTCTGCAGGTCAGTGCCCATCAAAAGAATGGAATATGGTGTGCCATCGCTAAGAAGGTGCAAACCCTGGGGGTCTTTGGCAGGCGGAGCACCCACTGTTGCAAACGGTGGGAAGACCTGAGACACTGGGCACAAAAGACCACAGAGGCCCAGCTTGGGATGGCCTCCCAACGAGGAAGGGGAGCCGGTCGAACCCTGACCCCCCTGATGGCCCACATATTGGCAGTGGCCTACCCTGAGCTGGATGGGTGCTTGAGGGCATCACAGCAGCCACAACGGAGTGAGTACAGTGGCTACCATTACAACTTATGGCAGGTGGAGCGGTATCTGGGTGGTGGTTGTGTGTCAGTGGGTGCCCCTAGGCCAGGCCAGACATAGCAGCGTAGGCCCTCTGGAGGCTAAGAATTTGACTGGAAAATACTGCTTACCTAGCTTGTTACTATTCACTTCTGGGCAGGGCTGCTTGGGTCCCAGGTGTGCTGCAGTTGGCGGTGTGTGCCCCTCCTCATGCCTTAGTGACTAGCCATTTCACTGGTAGTTCAATGCATAGTACATAGGCCTGTTCCCTGTGTGTGAGGGTGCTGTGTATGCCATCAGTGGTGTTGGTGCTGTCATTGACCCAGTGTATCTTTTGTCTCTCTTCCCCCGTTCTTGTTTTGTCATCCATGTGCATTAGCATCACCTGGGGGAGGTGCAGCGGCACCGGCGACAAATGGAGCTGCATCCCTCAGAAACCTGGAGGCAGAGTCCACAGATGCTGAGGGAACCAATTGGACGGGGGCGAGGGGAGCACCATGGCGGAGACTGGAGGGGATAACACAGACTCTGATATCTCCTCTGATGAGAGCTCCCTGGTGGTGGTAGACACCTCTGTGACCACCCCAGCTGCTTGTACAACCGCCACCCCCATACCAGCACTGCCCTCCCAGTAGCCCCTCAGTGAGATGCCCGTGCCCGCTCACCCAGGAGGGTGAGCATCTCCTTCGCCCCAGGGACCTCAGGCCCTGCCCCTGTGAGCCCTGCTGCCCTGACTGAGGAGGTTATTGACCTCCTGAGATCCTTCTCTGTAGGGCAATCAACCATTGTGAATGCCATCCAGGGACTGGCATCCCAGATGCAGCAATGCAATGCATTCCTGGAGAGCACTCATGGTAGATTGGCGGCCTAACAGAGATTGACTCAGGCTTTGGCCTCCTCTCTGATGGCAGCCATTGTCCCTGTTTCTACCGTCCCCCCTCCAACTTCCTCCTCCCAGTCCCATTCTCCTCAACCCCAACCCATCCCATGCACACAGACAGATGAGCATGCACACAAGACAAAACACAAGAGTAGTACAGGCAAACACAAGGACCACACTTCATCCCAAAGGCACTCACACAAACAGCATTTAATTGCAGACACAACAACATCCACTGTCTCCACTGTCTCCCCTCCACCTCCCACCCAGTTATGTCCACATTCACACATGCATGCACTACATTAATATCCACTACCAGCATCATCACCACACCAAGCAGAACACACACAACTCACTGGCAGACACCTCCCCAACATCCATGCATGCATCCCCTATGTCCTCTCCCACCGTGTCTGTCCCCCCAGAGAACACAAACGCAAGCACTCAGATACCCAACAGCCAACCACCTCACAACAGCATACAGCCCATGCACATGCACCCAAATCCAGCAGACATACACCTCTGATGACCACTCCCCCATCCTTCACTCCCATTACTCCTCCCTCCTCCCACCCCAACATCCCTAAAAAGCTTTTCCTTTACCAGATTTACCTCTTTCTTACCCCGTCCTGCACGTATGGTCAGGGTAGCAAGGACACAGCCCAGCATCTCAGCCAAACAGTCCACAGGGACAGTGGTTGCACTACCTACTCATGGTGGTAGGGATACCAGAAAAACAACACTGAAGGGAAAGGAGGCAGCACAACCTGGGATGAAAGGGAAGAGTCCGGCACCAGCTGTAAGGAAGGGGAAGGAGCCTGCATCAGCTGTGAAGAAGGGAAAGGAGCCTGCACCAGCTGTGAAGAAAGGGAAGGAACCAGCACCATCTGTGAATAAGGGGAAGGAACCTGCACGAGCTGTGAGGAAGGGTAAGGAGCCTGCACCACCAGGCAGAGAGGGGAAGAGCCCATCCACCCCTGCCAGGAAGGGATCCCCAACGCATTCCCAGGAGGAGAAGAGGCACTCTACGCCAGTGGAAGCTGTCAGGCAAACACCGCCACCACCACCAGCTGCCACAGGGCCCCCACCAACAGCCGTGGATGTGCTGCCATCACAGAGTGCAGGGGCTGCCCTTGAGCCTCCCCCAACCACCACCAGCATGCAGGGGATGCCCAGGAGCCTCCCCCAACCACCACTAGCATGCAGCCATCACAGAATGCAGGGGCTGCCCAGAAGCATCCCCCCACCAACCACCACCATGCAGTCATCACAGAATGCAGGGGATGCCCAGGAGCCTCCCCCAACCACCACCAGCATGCAGCCATCACAGACTGCAGGGGCTTCCCAGGAGCCTCCCCCAAACATCACCAGCATGCAGCCATCACAGCCAGCGGACCCCACTTAGTCCACCCTCCAGGGGCTGCTGTGCGGGCTGCCCCCCCTAAGAACCAGTGGGCAAGTCACCCACTTGAGATACTGTGGCCTTGCACTCCCCAGGACAAACCAATGGGCATGTTGCCCCCTCCAGAACTAGTGGGTAAGACACCCACCTAAGAGACTGTGGCCTTGCACTCCCCAGGACAAAGCAATGAGCATGTTGCCCCCTCCAGAACCAGTGGGCAAGACACCCACCTGAGAGACTGTTTCCTTGCACTCCGCAGGTAAAAGCATTTTGTCCCCTCCAGAACCAGTGGGCTTGTTCCCGCATCGAGCTGAGGTGCCCCGAGGTGTCTGCCTATTTGCAAACTGATGCCCCTGCAGTGTTCTATCCAGAGGTGCTCAGGATTCGAGTTGGGCCTTGGATTGTGCGCTGTGTCCATGTGGGCCCTTCGAACTTTGGACTGGACAGTGTTCCTTTTTTATACAAGTGTACATATCTGTTTCATGGTCAAATCGGATTATTAGTTTTAATGTTGAACTGTTTACAATCACTTTCATCAATTCCTGTTGTCCTTGCATTATTCTGCTGATTTTTAGGATCAAATAGTTTTTGTAGTGCAGCTGGTTGCGTGTGTGGACTGTGTGTGTGAATGGTATGTGTTGTGCGTGTGTGTGTCACTCTCTTTTTCCTCCCACTCTCCCTTGTGTGCTAGGCAGCTGTACTCACCGTCGTCGTCTTTATCGGCGTTGGTGTTCCAGGTGGTGCATAACATAGAAGATCATCAGGAAATCTTGCAATTCAGGTTCCATGGCGGCGTGGTTCTTCTCTGTGTATCCAATGGTGAGTCCTTTGACTTTTGTGCTCTGTTTCCTCCCAGGGTTTTGTTGGCATTGGTACCACCCCGGAAAAGTTGGTGGTTTGCAGGCTCTTCATATGGTGGGTGGAACTTTGACTTCCACCTGGCTGTAGGCGGCTACCCCTGTGGTGGCTATTGTATCCGCCCTAGCGGTTGGTGTGGCACATTGGCTGTCTATTGGGGATATCACTGACCTGGTCATAATTTGGCAGTACTTACCACCAGCCTGTTGGCGGTATTACCACCACTTTATCACCCACCACCAGGGTCGTAATGAGGACCGAAGTCTCTAAAATGTTAGCGTTGGGTGTGATTGAGTTTTCTAGCAGCCCTTGGGCCAGCCCTGTGGTGTTGGTCCCAAAGCCTGCTGCTCCTGGTGCCACTTGAGAACTCAGGTTCTGTGTGGATTACCAGGGATTCAATGCGGTCACGAAGACTGACTCGCACCCCATCCCCTGAGCTGATGAGCTCATTGACAGGTTGGTAGCTGCCAAATACCTAAGTACATTTGATCCTACCTCTGGGTATTGGCAGTTTGCCCTAACTGAGGGTGATTCTACTGTACCCTGACTAGAGTGAGGGTCCTTTCTTGGACAGGAGGTAACCTGACTGCCAACCAAAGACCCCATTTCTAACATTGGTGGCAGCGGTGGGATAAGTGAGGGTGATTCTCCTTTACCCTGACTAGAGTGAGGGTCCTTGCTTGGACAGGGGGTAACCTGACTGTCAACCAAAGACGCCATTTCTAACAGTTTGATGACATAATTATAAATGACCAAATATGTCTTTAAAAAAAGTTACATAATACTGTATTTTAATTGCATTTATCTAGAGCCATTGAATAGGCTCAGCACTTATTTTAGGTTAGTTTAAAAAAAATTAGGAAGCGTTTTAGTCTTGTGAGTAATGACCAAAGGGATATTCTTATTGTGTCACAGTGATAGTGTAGCTGTTCTTAAGCATGGAGTAAAGCTGTACAGGATGATCTGAAACACAGTGGGCCTGATTCATAAAGGTAACCTTCAGTTGTCTGTATGTTTACACTTTTGAGTGCATCTACTACTTTTCAGGATTCACAAATTTCACTTTTGTAGTAACTTACACTTTTATAGTAAGTTACACATTTGTAATACGTTGAGCACTACATAAAAGTAAGGTAATGCCTAATTGGCATGGTTACCCCCTGACTTTTTGCCTTTGCTGATGCCAAGTTACAATTTGAAAGTGTGCTGGGACCCTGCTAACCAGGCCCCAGTACCAGTGTTCTTTCCCTAAACTGTACCTTTGTCTCCACAATTGGCACAACCCTGGCACCCAGGTAAGTCCCTTGTAACTGGTACCCCTGGTATCAAAGGCCCTGATGCCAGGGAAGGTCTCTAAGGGCTGCAGCATTTCTTATGCCACCCTGGGGACCCCTCACTCAGCACATACACACTGCTTGCCAACTTGTGTGTGCTGGTGAGGAGAAAATGACTAAGTCGACATGGCACTCCCCTCAGAGTGCCATGTCAACCTCACACTGCCTATGGCATAGATAAGTCACCCCTCTAGCAGGCCTTACAGCCCTAAGACAGGATGCACTATACCACGGGTGAAGGTATAGGTGCATGAGCACTATGCCCCTACAGTGTCTAAGCAAAACCTTAGACATTGTAAGTACAGGGTAGCCATAAGAGTATATGGTCTGGGAGTCTGTCATACACAAACTCCACAGCACCATAATGGCTACACTGAAAACTGTGAAGTTTGGTATCAAACTTCTCAGCACAATAAATGCACACTGATGCCAGTGTGCACATTATTGTAAATATACACCCAGAGGGCATCTTAGAGATGCCCCCTGAAAACATACCCGAATCCAGTGTGGGATGACTAGTTTTTGCCAGCCTGCCACACACCAGACATGTTGCTGGCCACATGGGGAGAGTGCCTCTGTCACTCTGTGGCCAGGAACAAAGCCTGTACTGGGTGGAGGTGCTTCTCACCTCCCCCTGCAGGAACTGTAACACCTGGCGGTGAGCCTCAAAGTCTCACCCCCTTTGTTACAGCGCCACAGGGCATCCCAGTTAGTGGAGATGCCAGCCCCTCCAGCCACTGCCCCCACTTTTGGCGGCAAGGCTGGAGGAGATAATGAGAAAAACAAGGAGGAGTCACTCCCCAGTCAGGACAGCCCCTAAGGTGTCCTGAGCTGAGGTGACTCTTACTTTTAGAAATCCTCCTTCTTGCAGATGGAGGATTCCCCCAATAGGATTAGGGATGTGCCCCCCTCCCCACAGGGAGGACGCACAAAGAGGGTGTAACCACCCTCAGGGCCAGTAGCCATTGGCTACTGCCCTTCCAGACCTAAACACACCCCTAAATTGAGTATTTAGGAGCACCCAGAACTGAGGAAGAGCAATTCCTGCAACCTAAAGAAGAAGAAGGACTGCTGACCTGAAGCCCTGCAGTGAAGACGTAGATGAAACTGACTTGGCCCCAGCCCCACCGGCCTGTCTCCCTACTTCGAAGAAAACTGCAACAGCGACGCATCCAACAGGGTCCAGCGACCTATGAAGCCTCAGAGGACTACCCTGCATCTAAAGGACCAAGAAGCTCCCGAGAACAGCGGCCCTGTTCAAGAAACTGCAACCCTTTGCAACAAAGAAACAACTTTTAAAGACCACACGTTTCCCGCCAGAAGCGTGAGACTTTCCACTCTGCACCCGACGCCCCTGGTTCGACCTGTGGAAAAATTACTCTACAGGGAGGACTCCCCGGCAACTGCAAGCCCGTGAGTAGCCAGAGTTGACCCCCCTGGGCCCCCACAGCAACGCCTGCAGAGGAAATCCAGAGGCTCCCCCTGACCACGACAGTCTGCTTCAAGGAACCCGACGCCTTGAAATCACACTGCACCCGCAGCCCCAGGACCTGAAGGAACCGAACTCCAGTGCAGGAGCGACCCCCAGGTGACCCTCTGCCTAGCCCAGGTGGTGGTTACCCCGAGGAGCCCCCCCTGTGCCTGCCTGCATCGTTGAAGAGACCCCCGGGTCTCCCCATTGATTCCTATTGAAAACCCGAAGCCTGTTTGCACTCTGCACCCGGCCGCCCCTGTGCCGCTGAGGGTGTACTTTCTGTGCCTGCTTGTGTCCCCCCCGGTGCCCTACAAAATCACCCTGGTCTGCCCTCCGAAGTCGCAGGTACTTACCTGCTGGCAGACTGGAACCGGGGCACCCCTATTTACATTGAAGCCTATGTGTTTTGGGCACCACTTTGACCTCTGCACCTGACCGGCCCTGAGCTGCTGGTATGGTAACTTTGGGGATGCCTTGAACCCCCAACGGTGGGCTACCTTGGACCCAACTTTGAACCCTGTAAGTGTTTAACTTACCTGTGAACTTAACAAATACTTACCTCCCCCAGGAACTGTTGATTTTTGCAGTGTCAACTTTTAAAATAGCTTATTGCCATTTTCTTCATAACTGTACATGCTATTGTGATTATTCAAAGTTCCCATAATACCTGAGTGAAATATCTTTCATTTAAAGTATTGTTTGTCAATCTTGAACCTGTGGTTCTTAAAATAAACTAAGAAAATATATTTCTCTATATAAAAACCTATTGGCCTGGAATTGTCTTTGAGTGTGTGTTCCTCATTTATTGCCTGTGTGTGTACAACAAATGCTTAACACTACCGTCTGATAAGCCTACTCCTCGACCACACTACCACAAAATAGAGCATTAGAATTATCTCTTTTTCCGACTATCTTACCTCTAAGGGGAACCCTTGGACTCTGTGCACACTATTTCGTACTTTGAAATAGTATATACAGAGCCAACTTCCTACAATAAGCCAACCATCTGTACTGCAGCCCCTCCTTGAAAATAATAGAGGTAGTGACTTACTACAAACATGTACATTACTGCAATAGTGTAGATTACTATTATATTGGTTTGTTAATATTGACATTTAGTAAACATACTCAAAAGTGCAAGTTACAACAAAATTCAGTTTATGAATAGTACATTTTGTAGTAATTTAAACTGTAATACAGAGTGTAGTTTGTGAATCAGTCCATATTTAAACTTACACATTATTAGGGACAGAAATACAATGAGAAATTAAGGATCAGTTACAGGCTCAGCCCGCACAGTAATTATGAAATAATCAAACAAATCAGATTTTTTTAGTGCAATATGTCTTACCCGTTGATTTTTCTCAAGATGTGGGTCATCCCACACCTCTTCCAGTTTCCCGTCTTATCAGCCTTAGCATCTAACACCTGCTCACATAACTCATTGCAATAACATCAGTTATCTTTCAATGAGCTTCTCCTCCTCACTCATGCCAGAAACTAATTAAATGATTGGCGGAAGGGGCTCTACCAGTTTCATTAACACAATCTGCTTAGATTAAAACAAAGTTCCAACAGAGAGAAACAGTTCTAACGCATTTTAAATATGGCGCACACATGGTGGCGGTAGGGGGTGCAAAGAAAGTGGTACTCCGCTGGAGGCAGCACTACTTTTCTTAAATTTGCCCCTTAGTCACTGGAGGAGGGATGGTGTGCAAAACAGTCTTAACCAGTTTGCCCAAAGGCAGTACATAGCATTATTGCATAAAGTTACTTTTACTCTACTTTCCTTTAACTTTATAAAAATGTGCTTTCATCATTGAATTAGATATTTACTATCAAGTAAAGAATATATTTTATTGACACTTCTATCGTTATCCAAGGAGCAGTTCCTAAAATTGCCTATATTCATACTTATGCCTGCACACGGATAATATATTACTTTGACTTCACAGTTATAAACAACTGTTAAATGATGGGTGTATTTATCATGAAGATCCAGCATGTCCCACTTATTCAACAAGCCTTTTAGACTATATAAAATTAGTATTTCCTCATCAAGTGATATTATAGTGTTTTCAAACTGCAGTCCAGCCTAACCACACTTGTGCTGTCTGGACCCATACACGTTAATTCTAAATACACACTGCACTCAATGACGTAAACCCAATGTTCGGTACATGTTTGAATGGGATGTAATGCACTGTTCCATTATTCAGCAGTGCCATAGCACAAAGGTTTATAAAACTAGCAAAACAAAGTTAGAAAAAGTGGGGGGACACCAACAAAGAGATGTCCATTCTTAATGCTATCCATTCACATGTTGGCATATTTTAGAGCAATGCCCATCTACCCTACACTTCTCTTTGAGTACACTTCTCTTTCAATGCCCATTCAAATACTGTTTTTATTTATTATCCACTTTTAGGCAGTGGTGTAACGAAACTGGAGCCCCCCTTACAACGAACATGGAGGGCTCCCTCCAGACTGATTCAAGCCAGGTGAGGGGGCCTATGGAGCTTAGGGGGTCCTCTGCACCGTGGAGGCTGCAGGGGCCTTTGTTACTCCCCTGGTTTCAATTATTATTGTTACATTTTCCTTTGGGCTTCAGCCATAACTGCTTAGTGCCTTTTAGTTAACATTTAGTTAAATAATGCAATCATTATTTATTACCTGCATAATTTTGTTCTTGTTGTTTAATGCGTCTGATTGCACTGAATATAGAGCCAACTGTTGAGCTCAGTTAATAGAAAGCCAAGGGTATCATAAAATGAGCTGCCTTATTTTCTTCTTTAAATCGATGGCTTTGGGCATAGCAGACGTTCTGCAGAAGAGTATTAGGCCTGTATTTTCTCTTCCACCCTTATGCTGCTAGTGACTCATAATAATAATGTTTGAAGTTCAATATGTGCCCAGTACCTATGCTTAATGGTAAATTTAAGGTGGGAATAGATCTGAAGTGGGCAGAATTCTATTGCTTCCTGATAAGGTAATGCACTATGGGGTGTCATTCTGTGGTGCAGGTTGGAAATAAATGAATGCATACAAATACTTCCAGTTTCTGGTGACGATGAAGCAGACCTCTTGAGCCCTTCCAGCACTTCACATTACACTAAAGCCTTGGCTAACCCCTTTCTTATTGAGCTGCGACTGATTCTGTCCACCACCGGACCTAGCACATTAAACTATACAAGTAAAACAAGCAACTGATAGTACTTGATTTTACACATTCAGTGATGTAAATGTATGTGTTTGATAAGTTATGTTACATGATTCCTATGAAATACTTGTGAGCTATTCCAGGAGCCCATATCCAAGAAGTTGTAAGGCTTGGGTGCTGAAGCAGGGCTCGTCTGAACAACCAGAAGAAAAGAATTCACTTCTGAAGTGGCAGGCATCATGGTATTAAGAGATAAGCTATCCATTAAATAAGGTAAGCAAAATGATCCGTGATGTGGATAAGGACCACAAAAGTAGAGAACTGTAAATAATTACGATTGGAAAATGCATTACCGAATACCTTGCATGGGGGTTTTGACATCCAATAACACATTTCACTATGAATTTTGCAAACTGTCTGAATGATCTGTCAGTAAAAGCTTACAGCTTCCTGTCTTCCAACCTTCGTAGATTAGCATTATTGTTTCTAAGGTGACACGAGGCTAATGAAGCCCTATGAGCAAATGTGCATCAGTACCACAACTGGGGTTTCCACAGCAATAGGTGAGCGCTAATGAATACACATCTGTTGTCCTAGGCGTTCGACGTCTGTAGTTCTTAATTTGTGCAGATAGAGTATAATGGTGCTTATTTTCTGGATCTAAGACGTATTTTTCCTGATCAGGCTTTGAGGCAGAGTGAGAAAGATGGACAAAAGAGAAAAAGAAGCGGTGGTGAGGTAGAAAAAGGGTGTCAAAGGTAGAAAGTGCGATAAATGAGAGCCTACAAGAGCGAGATAAGGAGATAGGAAGTGTAGGTTGGTGGGAGAAGAAGCAGGAAGTGAAATCAGGACTAGGCAGGCTTGGTATATCAGAACTCCAGAAAAGGGCAACACCAGGCATCTAAGAAAAATGTAAATTAAGCACTGCCCTTGGATCTTTCAGGGTTACTTTTGTTCATTGCTTCGGATGCATTTTCACGGTAATATCCCCCATTTCAAAGATGTTTTACCAAGAAAATGTGAGGTGGTTGATAAGATGAACTCCAGTGTTTACTGATGAGAATGTTGATTCTTTTGCCTTATGTTCTTCCATCTCATTAGCGTGATAAAAGCCCTATTGTTGTTGAATTCTTCTCACTTGTTCACCCTCTCTATTTCAGGAAGCGAAAATTCATGTTGTCAGTGGGGTTCCTTCTTATCCCCCGAAGAAGCATCATGTTGTATCCAGGTCGCCACACTAGAACCCTCCGACTTCCAACTTTGAACTGCCTGAGTTTAACTATCAAAAATGTATTTTTGGGCAGATCTGTATCTTATAACACAGGGAAATGAGGAAAACCGTGGCTTGGTGAGGAGTCCACGGGACCGATGGAGTGTTTTTACGGTGCATGAATTTTTTCACGAATTTTTCGTTGGTGCTGCAGCAGAAACGCCAATCAGAATAAAACATTCCAAAATGCTCGCAGGGTGATTTTTCTACATTTAGTATTGTGTTTTCCTAATAAGTCGCACATTTATGTGGATGACTGTCAAAATATTATACTCTTTCTAAATTGTACTTTAAACGCATTAAAGTGTGTGTAATACGAACGGTTTGTACATAATAGTACTGTGGAGGGCTCATGTATAATATGTATTTATAAAACACTAATTAACAGCCAAGCTGTTTTTAATTATATATAATGCCAAAAAAACGAATTAATTAACGGTTATTCCACTTGACAAATTAGTTACAAAGCAGAATCGTGCAGTCACAGTAAGCTATCCTCAGCCGTAGCAAAAGCAGCACTAGAGAGCTCAGATTCCTCTTGATTCCTCTTGATTAAACTGTCATATAAAATAAAACAAATAAAAAGAGAAAGAGATACAGCTATTTTTAAGTACTGTCTCCATTTTACGTTTGCCATTCATATCAAGAAACCCCACGCCCAGCTTATCAAGTTGTTGAATCAGTGTTTTCAAGAAGATGCATGTGGAAAAAATGTATAATTGCACAGCACAGAGCTATTAGGAGAGCAGAGGTACAAAGAACTTAGTGTTCTTGAGAAGCAAAATAATATTATCGAGAAATAATAGTGTACATGAACATTGATTTGGTCTATTGACCACCTCTGGCAGAGACTCTATGCGGGTCTTAACTTATCAAGACTGTTCGTCAATCCAAACAAGTTTAGGAAGATGGGGAGGAAAAAGGCAATAGTCTGCGCTCTGCTTTTTTGTGTCCTGGCTGAAGCGTTCAATAACTCTCATGCAGTGAAGGAAGTGGCTCCAAAAATAATAATTCCTATATTGACTCATAAGAAAATGTCTACAGCAGATGGCGAGCCCCTAAGGGTAACTCGGAACCAGTGTGCTGTTGGAAATAAGTGCCATCTGTTTCCAAAGCCACCAGCGAGGATGATAAAATGTAAGTAAACCCGGGGGAAGACACGCACAGTCACATCACCTTTCGCCGGAAATAAAAAAACAAGAACATTGTGTTGCAAGGTAGACTTTTTCTTTTATAAACGGTAGAATCACAGGCTGGAAATTAAAAGTTTTGGTAACAGCTGATAGCACGGAAATGCATACTTGCGTTGAAGCATTCAAACAATCACTGGGAATTGAAAATCTCCTGTTGCCTAATGTTGTGTGGTTTACTTATAGTACTGTACAATATTACGTGTACTGAGGGCAGTTGATACTAAGATATGGATCCAATAGATGGACTGAGAAACAAAAGAAAAGCATGCAAGCAGTAATATGCCTTTGCACGCTGTTGCTGGTTATGTATTTGATTTGTAAAGACTAGTAATATTGTCAGGTTTAAAATGAGTACAATAAGACAAATAGTGTTTTTTTTTCCACAGAAATCAGTGTGTTCTTAGATAACATAGGCTGTTGTTGTGCGTCCAAGAAAAGGAAGCTAGGAGTGGGAAAGAAGCAAGAAAACGGGGGATTGAAGGAGAAGGGAAGAGAGGAATGGAGAGAAAGGTAGAAGGTCCAGGTCAATATATGGAATGGAGGCGGTGCTATGTGCTAATTGGTTAACATTAATGGCTGTATTGTGGAATTTGATAGTAGGTGTTGGTGGTGCTGTATGCTGTAAACAATTTGGCTATTTATTGATGGGATGAAAGCCCTGCTCAAGCAACAACAACAATCCTTGTCACATTGGTCCACAAAAGTCACTAAACTAATCGGTGATTAACCTTATGGTAGCCTGGAACAAAATCATTCAGCCTTAACTTAGAGGCAATGTGTTAATTAGAACATTTTAGTAAATAAAATGACACTGAAACAAATTAAATCCAAACAGAAAAACTGAAGTTATGACTTTTTAGTTTTAAGTTCAAAATAACATCTAAAATAAATCAAAGTGCCAACTGCTGGTAACTAGTCTGTAAGACCAGGGCAAAGTCAAAAGTTAAGGCCAAATGCAATGGAGTACAGTTGGGCTACATGAGGTGGATTGGGCCTGGTCTTGGTTTACCTGCTGACTTACAAATGTTTTTGAAGCTATTGGACAGAGATGTGGTGAAGGTTTCTTCTCTGTAATTTGTAACTTTTTTGGAAGTATAAAACTTGCAGTGGGATGAAGCTGCAGGCTCAAGCCAACGAGGCCTTCCTGAGACCAGATACCTTTGGTGAGATGTCCTGCTTAACAGAATTTGCTGTTGCGGAGAAGAATGTAGCTATCTCTACTGCTAAGTAAGGCTGACTGACAATGCACCTTGGGTGGATCCTCTGGCAGGTAGGTCCTGGTGTTCAGTCAGTTCTTCTGGCACTTTTTGCTGGATTTTAAGTCTTTTGGTCCGGCAGTTGTAGCACCTCTAACACCAATTCATTTTCCAGACATCCAGGCACCCGGGGGAAGGTACCGGCATCCCATTAAGGGGCAGGAGCCCTTTAATTCCTGTAAAACGCTCCCGCTGTGCGCAACGCGCACACCGGCATTTCGTTAAGGGGCAGGAGCCCTTTAAATTTCTGGAAGCGCTCCCGCCTCGCGCATCCCAGACATCCAGCCACCCGGGGGAAGGTACCGGCACCCTGTTAAGGGGCAGGAGCCCTTTAATCTCTGAAAAGGGCAGGAGCCCTTTAATTCCTGTAAAACGCTCCCGCTGCGCGCGACGCGCACGCCAGCATTTCGTTAAGGGGCAGGAGCCCTTAAATTTCTGGAAGCGTTCCCACCTCGTGCATTCCAGACATCCAGGCACCCGGGGGAAGGTACCGGCATCCCGTTAAGGGGCAGGAGCCCTTTAATCTCTGAAAAGGGCAGGAGCCCTTTAATTCCTGTAAAACGCTTCCGCTGCACGTGACGCGCACACTGGCATTTCGTTAAGGGGCAGGAGCCCTTTAAATTTCTGGAAGCGCTCCCGCCTCGTGCATTCCAGACATCCAGGCACCCGGGGGAAGGTACCGGCATCCCGTCAAGGGGCAGGAGCCCTTTAATCTCTGAAAAGGGCAGGAGCCCTTTAATTCCTGTAAAACGCTCCCGCTGCGCGCGACGCGCACACCAGCATTTAGTTAAGGGGCAGGAGCCCTTTAAATTTCTGGAAGCGCTCCGCCTCGCGCATTCCAGACATCCAGGCACCCGGGGGAAGGTACCAGCATCCCGTTAAGGGGCAGGAGCCCTTTAATTCCTGTAAAACGCTCCCGCTACGCGCAACGCGCACACCTGCATTTCGTTAAGGGGCAGAAGCCCTTTAAATTTCTGGAAGCGCTCCCGCCTTGCGGGACGCGCGTGGGCGACGCCCGGGCAAAGCCCGGGCCAAGGGCGGGCCCGTCCTGCGCCCGTCAGCGGCCGGCATAGGCTGGGCTGGGCCACCCCCCTGAGAACTTCTTCGAGATCTCAGGATCAGGTTCTTTGGACTTCTAAAAGGTACTGCATTTTTCTTTTCTAAATCCTTGTGATTGTTTTTCCATAGCCCCCCTTTGGGTTTTACGGCTTAGGAGGTCCCAAGTAACCGGCATCCAAGTAAGATTTGCTAACTGAGCAGTCCTATTCATTTACTTATTTTCTTCATACTGCCATAGCTTCCCTGTGTACTACTCATACTGGCTTAGATTGGTGTTCTGCCCCATTATTATTCGTAAGGCGATGGGTAAAAGGAAGATCACCACACTTGGGGCTGATGGAGCACATGCCGTGCCTGCCCAATCATCAATAACCAACTATTTATCTTCAGGTATTGGGGCCATTGAAACTGAAATTGTCCAAGTAGAAGAAAGGATTTGGGGTGGCTAATAACTTGACTCAAAGAACCTCTCTAGAACCCACGACTCACATACAGTCTGCAGACTCTTTAATTGCCCCCCATAATTCCAATCCGCTTCTGCCTGAAGATGACGTTAATGCTTTGCACCCCTTACAGCCCTTTAACGCACGCAGCTAACACTGAACATTTAGTTTGTACTCCCCCTCCTTCAAAAAAAAGGAAAGCTGGAGGACACCACAAGTGTAATAAGTTAATTTTTGGAAATACAAAATTTAAAATATGTTTTGAAAGCAGAAAATATTTCGAGATTTTGAAACCATACAGTTGGTTATATAATATCCTGTCTGATCTTACATTTGTTGCTCCTCTCTTGCTCAGAGAGGAATTATTGTGAGAATATACTATTATTGGGTTTATAATGAGCTCGCCAGAGCAAATTGTAGGGCTGGTTGTATAATCCCCCTACTGTGGGTTGCCCTCTGCCACTTCAGGGTGGACTCATCAGGTATATAATGTGGTTAGTTGTACAATACATGGCTCTTTGCCACTCTTTTGTGTTTCATTAGAGCGTATCAGTAGGTTTATAATTCCTGTTCTTACAAATTTGCTGACCGTTACTTATGGGTGGAGTCCTCAGGGCATATTCCAGGGCTGAATGCATAATGCTTATTCCTATGGGTTGCTTCTTTGCTGATCCTGAGGAGATTGCAGAGATCACGCTCTAACTGTTGTAAGATTCCACCTGCCCACCCTCTTCAAAAATAGATATATTCACTTCTGGTCACTTTCAAGGTCCATATACAGTGTGGCTGAAACTGTATGATATAAACTAATTCAAATGGTAGGTATCCACGTACAGGCAGTGTTGTATCTTTCTCATACTACTTCTTCCAAACCTGACATGGCTGGAGAAGCCTTTTCCTCACGTGCGAGCATAACACCAAAATGAAACTACTTTGCACTCAATCTTTTTACTCCATCAATAAACTGCCATCTATGCTTAAATGTCTTATCTCTCACTTCTCGTGCTTCAAATTTCCACATAGGTGCAGCAGCGAAACATAGGAGCACAACTCTTGTCCTCAAGCACAACATAAAATTACTTCCCAGACAGGGCACTTGACACATACTCACTCTTGTGTCATTAGCATGCCCACAGAGAAAAGTGCTATCCATCGGCAAATGCAAAAAGGAAATGTATTTAAAATTGTAAATCTGGAAATCTGGAGCTCACCAGCATATTCCTTTGAAATGTATGGTTTTACATTTTCTTGTAATTCATAAAAACGTGAAGGCGAATGTATGGAAATCTATACAAGGCATGTATTCCCAAGTATGCTGCTCCGTCTGTCCCCCGACAGGGAAACAGCGTGGCTAAACCCAAGTCTTGGAAGGCACTTGAAAATAATATATCACCACGACATTCAATTGGTGCACAACATTTGAATAGTGCGGTTTGAATACATGGTACAGATTGTACCAAATGCATAAAATACGGCATGCAAACTTTCACTTTTGCCCACAAATGATGGTGAAATTTCGACATTATTTCTTTCACAAAGATTTCTTTTTTTATAAAGAGTAAATTTTGCTGAGTTCACAATCTTTGCGCAGCATTTATACGTCCTTAGCTCATGGTCAGACTCCAAGAAAATGTTGGACTGTAATGTAATCCTTGGCTGTCTGTCAATTCAGTATTTAAAAAAGCAAGTGATCCCACCGTGTTTGAGCTAGCTATTTGCTGCTCAGGAAAGCCTTCAACCATGATAGTTGTGGAAAATAAAGTGGAGGAAAAGTAGTTCTTATGTTATTTAGCAGGGCAAAAATATGATGGCTTTTATTTTAAAGGAATGCTGAATGGGGTGAGTCCAATTATGCAAATGTGAAACCAGGTATGTAAAAAGTCTATGATCTAGCACCTTCCAAAATTAAAAATCTTCCTTGCACCATATCATGATGGGCACGGAAATCAACGCAAAGTGAGCCCAGACCCAAGATGGTGGGATAATTGAGGGTGATTTTTTTTTACCCTAACTAGAGTGAGGGTCCTTGCTTGGACAGGGGGTAACCTGACTGCCAATCAAAGACCCCATTTCTAACAGATAGGTAGACCAGGACAATGCTAGTACTGTGCATGCAAATCTGCCAATCAGAATGATATGGCTACAGACAGTAAAACAGCCTGTAGATGATTACTTATTATGATGAATGGGGTGCAAGAGAGTAAGGATATTGGAATTAACCCCTGAAGGCCAGAAACATTTGTACCACCTGACCTCTTCCCAGCATATTCCATAAGACAGGCAATGGCTATTATTCCAGTCCAGTTTATCCCTTTGTAGCAGTGTCCTCACACACCATGGGCAGTGCTCCTGAACTAACAAAAGCTGACCAATTGATGAAAAAAATGTGTGGACTTATTAAACAAATAGGAGACAAAGGTCCTCATTTAGAGTTTGATGCACTGGCAGCCCTGCATAGAGTGTCAGGGCAACTTCCACCTAATTCATAGTTTCTGACATCCTTCAGGGGTGGGCAACATGCTTGGTTTCCATTTGCAGAGCCTTGGTTCGCCCATCCGCTGCAGGGTCATTGTTCAGTGTATGCCAGGAGTTCCAACCTGTTTATGCTAGCCCTTCTGCTATACATTCTCCCTGTTTGGCACTGTCAGGAAAAGCCTTATGGTCCAGCACTGGAAAACACGGAAATGATCCATACAAGCCTACAAAGACAGCATAATATTTTCTAGGCAAATTTCCATGCCTTCTGTGAAATCACACCAGGCAATGAGATCCTTGCCAGAGAAACAATGATCTCAAAGTATGGTAAGCTGTCATCCAATAGGTGGTTTTCAGTGACTTGGTCCACTGGCTGTCCACCCACCGTGACCCAAACATGGTTTAAGCGTGCTATATTGTGCTTATGAAAGCACATCTGTTCCATCCCAATCATCGTAACAAGTATCACCAATAACAGGAGGATGCTCTATTTCAGGGGTCTTCAAGGTTTTCTGTATCAAGAGCTATGTCTGTTCAATGAAAATCATCCCAAGCTATGGATAATGTTAATGTTGTGATAGTACATCACACAAGATTATATTAGTGGCCACCACATCCAAAATTACCAGCAGTGATAACCTAAGTTCATCAGGCATGATTGCCAACAGTTAGTGTTAAAAATAATTTGTCAATGTGGAATGCCCATGCATGGGAAAATAACAGCCATAGTAGTCATGCACTCTGCACCAAAGTTATAATACTTGAAATACGCACCCCCTTCACTTAATAGCTTTAAGCATAGTTTTGAAAATTAACCATTTTGCTCCAAATAATAGCTTTTGAGTTCTGAAAATACACACATTCTCGTCTTAAATAAACATTTAGGCCCATATTTATACTTTTTTAGCGCCACATTTGCGTCATGTTTTGACGTGAAAGTGGCGCAAACGTACAAAATATAATTGTATTTTGTAAGTTTGCGCCGCTTTTGCGTCAAAACATGATGCAAATGAGGTGCTACAAAAGTATAAATATGGGCCTTAGTTTTCTATACGTATATTATTTGAACCAAGCAAAAGCTTCTAATTTAGTAGACTGGGTTGCACACAGGAGTGCTACTCACAGTTAGCTGGAGAGTTACCAGTAGCTCACTAGCTATGCATTGGAGTAGCCAGCTCTACTAAGATCATCAGTTTTGTCAGCACCCATACTAGGAAGGAGTGCCCCACCCATCGTAAACAATACCATGCACAATGAACTTACATCACATGTACTGTGGGGGTATACAACAATTTAAGGTACACCAGCACACTAATCTAATATTTGGTTGTGGTTTGGGAATAGGTGTGGTTGCAAGGGATGGTAGAGGCTGTTGTGTTTATGGTAGAAGAAGATCTGTGGCATAAAATATGTTCCACTGGATAATTCACATATTTGATTTACACAAATTGTTTCCTGAAGTGTAAATATTTCCTCATCACATTTTCCATCGGAAAAGTACAATCAGCATCCTCCTTTATTGGTGTATGACCAATATGCACTTTAGCTGCATCACTTGGTGTTTCCATGAGCTTCCCTTTTAGCTGTGTTGATTTGTCCTCATTGCCATGTGGTCTAGAATCCAATATGAGACAAAATGATATCAGAGTATGCTTTAAGTGTTGATTAGGATGTCCCACAATTCCCCTGGTCCAATTCACAAAAGGGAATCTCCTTTTCAGCAGATGCATTTTCAATATTACTGGTATATTATCTTGAGCAATAGTTGCCAAGAGCATATTAAAAGAGGGATGGTTGGCTCAGTTTTCTCTTGTTAACAATGACAAAGTGGCTTGTCTTTGGGCTCCGGTACCTAAACCACTATCTACAGTAGATGTGTCAACCTTGTGAATTAGCCTATATATTCAAGAGTGCTAAGAAAGCAAAAACTCACATTTATCTGCTTCAGGTTTCAGTGCTGTTGGCCACACACCATTAAGTTAGAAAGAAGAACCACCCAAGTGGTGTTAAAGTAGCAGATAGCATCCACAACTGTTGTCCTTTAGAGCCACCACTAAAGCTCATAGGAGGATAGGACAAAACACATGTTCATACATTGCAAGTCAATTGAACCTTGCTCTCACTAAAAGCACTCTGAGAATGGAGTACTAACTATCACCAAACTCTTGGTGGCAGAGAGCCCTTTTGACTGTGTGCCTGCTTCTGTAGTATGGTTCAGATGCAAGAGCAAAACCCAATTGTATGGGGCCACACTGCCAGGCAAATGAACAGTTCCATTATTTTTTGCACAGGCACTAATTTTGTGCAATCACAATGGATGTATGTGGAGAATCTGCACCAGCACATTTGGCCCCTATTGTAACAATAAAATACGCCCGCAACAATAAAATGGCGGGAAATCTTTATTATACTTGTGCAGTTTTAATAATATGATATTTAGGGGCATAGTGTTTCATGGGTCTAGTGCCTCAATAGTGTGTGATGTGGAACGATTATGAATTAAGGGTGGAGCTGACAAATCATGCAAAGCAAACAATGTGTATACCGGCATCCAATGACATTTTAATGTTCATAGTGTGCTGCTTCCTGTAAGTCTTCAACAGCTCTTCTGTGGACTTTGAGAATACCTTTGTAATGTGGGTGCAGTCAATGGTGTTATGGGAAAACTGGGCTAATTGCAGAAGCCCCACAACTGTTTGCCCAAATTTTTCACTTATGCTGGTGTCTTTCTGACTCTAATGGTGTTCTGGGCACTGCTAAACAGTCCCAGGACCTCTGCTCCGATTAAAATGATTATGCAAATTAGGCTAATTATAATTGGCTGTGTCAACCTACCTATAAGTCCCTAGGGTTTAGGGACCCCAGCATAGGTAGTGCACCCATAGGTGCACTACTGTGGTGTCCAGTGTCATTCAAAAGGCAGGCCTGCCTTGCTAGCTTCTTCTTAATATAACGTTAATCCCAAATTCGACTTTGGAATTAAAAGTATTTCCAAAGTCTTAAACTGCCTTATTTTTACACATGTCACCCATGAGGTGTGCCCTAGGTGCCCTCAGGGTTGCGTGCAGTGTAACTATAAGCAGGGACTTTGTACAATCTTTTTTAATAAGCCCTGGTGTGGGACAAATAGCTAAATTAGTTTTCCCCCATTGTAGTGAATGGGCTCCTTAGGCTAACATGGGGACACTTTAGTTTTTATTAAAAAAAGTCTCAAAAGGAGCTAGATATTTCAAGTTTGGTATCAAATGCATTGCTATAATAAATCTAACGACTTACCATTGTTGAATTTAATATACCTAACTCAGGGAAAGGTATTTAAAACTCTATCTGAATGTTTCCAGTTTCAGCTCTGTAGTGCCCTTCTCTGACTGGCCTGGCAAGGCTGCCTTGATGAGGTGTGAAGTGGCCTGGGCTGAACACAAAGTAAGTGCCTGGAGGAGGTGACCTGCCTCAGCAGAAAGTGGAACAAGATGGGCAGAGAGCAGCCAAGTTGCACTTCATAGGAGGGGGGGACATTTGGGCCAGCAAGTGGACCACCCCCATTTCCTTCAAAACTTGACAGCCAGGTGCCCCCTAATTAAACTAAGAGAGGGCTGGAAAGGGGTGTGCCAACAGAAACTTAACCACACCAGTGGGTGGGCTCAGCCAGGCCTAACCTCTGAGATTGGATTTCTGCTATCTTGGATTTTGGGACAATGTTGCTCCCTGGGATTGATTTTTGCCACCCTTCCCAGGAAGTGGTCACTCAAGAGGGAGGTGGCCTGTACCTGAATGGTCAAGAGGCCCCACTGCTTTCCACCCCAGGAGCAAGGACAAAATTGGCAGAGCTGCACCCTCACCTCGAATCCCTACAAGGAACAGTACAAGAAGAAGAAGGCCTTCCCTGCTGGACCATTGACCTGCACCTGGACACTGCACTCTGAAGGTCTGCACCATCTGCACACTTGGGCTTCACCACTAATAGGACTTCTACTGCTTCGAGAAGGGACTCCCTGTTTGCTACAGGTAGAAAATAGCTTGCAATACTCCCCTGCATCAAGTCCTGAAGAAACTGATCAGCTGAGAAGTGCCCAGTGGTCATTTTTTTATTTGAGCCAGGTGCTTTCTGGAATTTGGAGTACTAATCCTCAAGGAGCAACTCAGAGCTTCTGGGACCTCTGGGTGACGTTTGGACTCTTAAAGGACCTTCACAGACCTTCTGGAAGAAGATCCTGAAGTTTGGAGAAGATTGTATAAGATTTGGAAAAAAGCTCCAAAAGTAGACTGACCCGACGTCATGAGTCAAGCCAGCTTACGTTGACTGCGACCCGGTCTGACTTGCAGGTTTGTCCTGCTAAAAATCTCCTGAGCCCCAGACTTTCAGGAATCCACCGGGGACATGTGGAAAGGCAGTCCAACGACATTGACTCAAAAACGGCTTGCTTTGGTGGGTCATCCGACGTTGGAGAGAAAAAGCTTTAAAAAAGTAGCAAAATTCAAACATAAAAAGTTGATTGAGGCTTCCCATGCAGCACATCCGAGGAGCGCTCCAGGGATGTTGGCTTGAATTTCAATTTTGTCCCAGGTGAAGATTTTTGTAATGAAAATTTACCTAAGTCCGAAGGTAGAATTATACACTGAGGTGTCCTGCGACACGTATCTGAAGAAGGGTCCAAGGAGGTCAGATCAGACTTGCTGCTTTGACCCAGTGAAGAAACTGGGGGACCGCTGTTTGGCTGCTCTGTCCTGGTGCCTGGAGAAAGGGGCGGGCTCTGAGCCCCTTTAAACATTTATCGCGCTCCAGCTTCGCGGGAAGTGCGGGGACCGCTGTTTGGCTGCTCTGTTCTGGTGCCTGAAGGAAGGGGCGGGCTCTGAGCCCCTTTAAACATTTATCCCGCTTTGCAGGATGCGCGCGGGCGGCGCCCGGTCAAAGCCCGGGCCAAGGGCAGGCCCGTCCTTCGTCCGTCATCGACTGGAAGAGGCTGGGCTGGCCCCCCCTAACATTTCTTTTTTTTCCCATCTGGTGGTAAATTTTCTTGGAAGCTGTTAAAGGAGGTGTGGGAGATCGATATCTAAAATGGGGAAAAGAAAGATCAATCTCCAAAAGGGGGAAGGTGGGCCCAGCTCTTTAGGTCAGTCTTCTATTACTGACTATTTATCTTCTGTGATTGGGGCTATTGAATCCGAACTAGAGCAAGTTGAAGAAAGGATTGGGGCTGTTCGAAACACTGTTCAGCAGCCCCCACTGGAACCTATTGTCCATATAACTACTAATTCAAACGAGGGGTCACCTTCTTTGGCTTCGCCTATCACCATAATACAATCTGCTCAATGTAATATGCCCCCACCAGTTTTACCTAAACGTTCGGTTCCAAGTGTTAATTCGTCCCTGGAACGCTCCCCCGGCGCTTTCCCCACCATTGAAGAAGAGGAGGGTGGGTAAAAAGACCAGGAATATAAAAATGACGTTAGGCTCGAAAAAGAGAACACACATTTCACCGGCAATTAGTCCCAATGAATCACTTGTTTAGGTTTCAACAAATGAACATCCTAAAAGCAATGATGCCTATAGCGACCCTTTTGATGTAATAGACTCCATACCTAAATCATTTTGCACTACTCTAGAGGAGAAACTTACTATCATGATTACAAAAAAGCTAGATTGTTACCAAATTCAGGAGCTCTAAGCAAGGGAATGGTACTGAGCCAGGATGTGGCAACAAAGGTAAACCAATTACCCATATTGACATCTCATGATGCCGGTACACTTATTGCCAGACCTTTGGCTATACCTGGCCTAGGTAATGGTGTGACTAGTTTGCCGCAAGTAACTCCTAAAGAAGCCACCCCTCCTGGCCCAAATCGCCCATTATCAAATAATTCAATTAAACAAGCAGATGTTTTGCACTTATCCCCTGATTGCATTCCATATGTTCTGGTGTTATCATATGTACCTCCTTTAGACAGTAACAAAAAAGAAGACATCCAATCTTTGATTAGGAAGTCTTTTCACTGGCTGAAATCTAAATTCAAGGCTAAATATCATCCGAATAATAAGATCCTTATGGCATGTAGAGTGAAGCAGGTGGGCCCCCGAAGAAGTATGGACGACGGAGATTGTGTTGTAATTAATTAAGCTAACCCATATTCAGTTGATCACCTTTTGGTAAATTCTTATTTTCCAGATAAAGGGATACAAACCCACTCTTCATGTCATTTTTACGACCATTCCCTTTTTCTGCAATGTACCAGTGTTGTCTCTAGCCATCATAGTTTAGCTCCTGTTTGGCCAAACACACTGGTAAATGTTCCCACTAGCAAATGTAATCTGCCCTTTAACTCTCTTGACGAGAATGATTAACTTAAGGTTATCATAAATCCGGGTCACAAAAACCTGTTGAGATTAACGATTGATGATGACCATGACGAACCTGTACAGGAAGTAAGAGTGAAGATTCCTGATAGCTCTCATTTAAACAATATTGATAGATTGGTGCCACACTCGCGATCAAAGCCTCTATCCTTGACTAGTTGGAATATTGCGGGGCTCCGATCTAAAATAAATAATCCGGCCTGGTTGAGTTTTATATCATCCTTTGATATAATTTGCCTACAGGAAACTTGGACCCAAGATACGTTTTTTTCTGGATGGGTATACAACTCTTTACCAGCCGGCAGAAACTTCCACAATGGGAAGAGCACGTGGAGGTCTTTTAATGTTCATATCTCTACGATTACCATCACTGAAGGCTTCCTTAACTTGGTCCTCTCCTTATTTTATGATTGTTTTATTATCCTTTAGGGGTTGTAAAGGTATTTTGATCTTAAATTTTTATAACAATGTCCCACGCGGTCTCCTTAAAGGACGTTAGAGGACGCTGTGGATTTTATTGATTCCTCTATTGAATTGCAGGACGAAGATTTAGTAGTCTTACGGGTCGGCGATTTTAATACTTCCTTATGTTGTCAGGAAAATTTAGAATTGTGCGCTATTCCTACTGAAGGCAGAGAATCGTTAATTCATTTTACTCATTCACCTGAAGGAGAAGCTCTGAACTCCTTCTTATGTAATTTTGATCTGGTTCATGTCAGGGAGAAAATGACACTAGATTTTCTAAATGTTCCAACGTTTACAGGGAATGTGAAGAGCAGTACCATTGATGTTATTCTTATTGGCTCCACAGATTATCATTTAATCTGTGATTTTAAAATAATCACTCACTGTGCCAGTGACCACAATCCTCTGTGTATCAACCTAGACTTAATTATAGATCAGGTACCTAGGGATAAGGGATTGAGAAGAAATTCTACTTTTCATATAAACTCTGGCTTACGTTTGAAGTGGGATAAAATAAACCCAACGATTTTTAATCAAGAAATTATAAGATCTAGGCTCGACTCCATTAACATATGTTTATCTCAGCAACCTGACCACGACAATATAGTTCAAGAATTTGAAATACCAAGTAATGCCATTTCACATGCCCTCATGGTGGACAGGCCTACTATGGGTTTGCCCGGTCATAAATGGTTTGACTCTGCATGTTCTATTGCTCACAAAAAATTAAAAGATAACCTTAAATCAGTTTCCTCTTCCCGTCTCTTAATTAAATCAGCCAGGGCCGAGTATAAGGCCACCTTGGAAAAAAGGAAATCAGAGATAAGGTCTAAGGCATGGGAAGAGCTTCAGGCCACGTCCGATCTGAAGGATTCCTCAAAATTCTGGAAGGTGGTCAATCATTCTTATTTCACGGATAGTAATACTAAGGTTGATGAAAGTTTTATTGTAGAAGAAGTGTGGTTGAACCACTTTAGGAAAGTATTTGATCCAGCTAATGATCTTCAGATCATGGAGGATAACATCAATAATCGGACTAATATAGACCCCAACATAAACGCCTTAGTTATTTAATTTGATCTACATGAGATCCTTGGAGCCATAAATCGCTCAAAACAAGGGAAGACCCCGGGCCCTGATGGTGTCCCCATTGATATTTTTAAATATATGCCTAATCTTTGGGGCCCTCTAGTAACAAACATTTTAAGAAGTGCTGTTAAAACTAATATACCCCCTCATTGGAAACTGGCAATTATTATCGCTATTTTTAAAAAGGGTAATAGGCAAGACCCTTCTTGTTACAGACCAATATCTTTGATTGACTCCACAGCTAAGATTCTGGGCAGTGTGATTTTATCTGGCCTGGAGGATTGGGTGCTACAGACACAGATTTTATCCCCAATTCAATTTGGTTTTCGACCCAGTTTGGGTACAGTAGAGCAAGTATTAAACTTGCATCTCATTCTTAACAAATATGTAATCGCCAAAAGGGAGCCAATTCATATGGCTTTTATTGATCTATCCAGCGCCTTTGTCTTGGTAAACAGGGAGAAGTTGTGGCAAATTATGGAAACCCTGGGATGCGATGCGACTCTACGGGATCTCATAAAGTGCCTTCATATGGATTTAAAGGTGTCAGTTCAGTTTGGACCATCGGGACAGAGAACCGTCCCCATTTCCTCTTTTAGGGGAGTGCAACAGGGATGTATTTTGCCCCCCTTTCTTTTTTTGATATATATAAATGGGCTTTATGATGTTTTTATAAAAAATGGGAAGGATGCGTTAAAGATGGGTCAGAGATTGCTACCAGTTTTACTATATGCAGATGATGCTGTTCTTATTGCACGCACTGCAAATGGCTTACAAGGCCTGTTGGATCTTTTATTGAACTTCATGTTGGACTTAGATTTTAAAGTTAATTATTCTAAGACATTTGTTATGACATGTGACCCCCGAAACACAAAATCTAAAACATTTGTTATGGGGGGCAATATCATTAAGAATGTGAGGGATTTCTGTTATCTAGGTATGCATATAAGCTCTACTATGCTTTGGAATACTCACCTTAAATTAAAGACTCAGCAAATGGCAAGGAATACAGAAGCTATTTTTCGTTTTACCCGTAAATTGGGCCATAGACCGTCTTCTCAGATTTTGATGCTATATAATTCCAAGTGTATGTCAGCAGCCCTATATGGGGCCGGAGTCTGGGACTACATTAAAATACCCACTCTCCAGCTGTATTGCTATATGCACTACGTGCAAGGTAAACAGTGGTGCAGGGTGTGGACCATTGGCCTCTGCTTCCATTGGCCTTCGCTTCCATTTTGGTTCACAACTCCATTTTGTCGAGTCTGGTTCTGTGCGTAAGGCACTGTTCTGTGTTTTTCCACAAGCTTCGGCAAGCTACAGGGTGGGGTGTTTTTCTGCTCAACTTCGCTCCATCTGCCTGATACGAAGGGCGCTATTTACATTCCACGAGCTATCAGTTAGGACAACAGGGGGATGCTCCTGTACTCAAGGAGGAATGCGAGCTTCACCTTGGAGCCCTCTTCTGGGAACTTGGCCCGTTCCAAGGAGACGTCTCGAAGGGTGAACAAGGTACCGCCGATTGCACAATTTGTAAAGGAGGGAGTCTTTTTCTAGAAAAGACTCCTGGGCGTTAGTAAATAGTATAAAGGTCAGGGGCCTGGATGGACTGGTTTAGGAACTCTCTTCTGGGTTGGACGCAACGCCAGGAGGACTGATTGTCCCGAAGGAGGCTCCCTGTGCCAGCCGATTTGGGTTCCCCGGCTTTGTGTACGGCGGAGGGATGCAGACGCTCTTTTCGGTGAAGCTTTTCAATTTATAAGCATTGAAGTATATTGTGTGTGCGTGCGTAATGTGCACTTATTCTTGCAGTCATTTTCATGCTATTAAGCATTGAAGTATATTGTGTGTGCGTGTATTATATGCATTTACTCTTGCAGTTATTTTCATGCTATTCTTCATGATATCACAGAGTGCTTATATTCTCACCATTATTCTCATGTTATTCTCTTGATATATATATATATATTAGTGTGGTTAGTTTTGCCATATGAGAACTTGCCCCTTAAATAAACTTGATTATTCTACTCACTAAGGTGTCTGAGAGTGATTGCTTTACATTGTGCCTCCAACTATCCTGAAGTGCATAGTTCTGTTATTTTGAAGAGTGAAGCAACACAAATTGGCATAGTCGTTTGCAGGATTCGAAAAAAAAAAAGGGAAAATGCTTAATAAGATCAAAGCGAGCTCAAAAGCAAGTTCTCATGTAGCAAATCCGGACATAGAAATACCGGGGTGGGAAACTGCCCCGTATGAACATTTAGCTCAGGAATGGTCACGTTGTGCTGGTTTGTGTGAAAATTGGAATGTGTGTATGTCAAATGCAGAACCTGAAGATGTTCTTACATGTTTACAAAAGATATCAATTGATAAGGGAAGGGAGATTTGTGCGTTGGGGAGGCGAGGCTGGATCTTGCTTTCTGCGTACCGAAAGTTGTATGAAAAATGTTTACAGTTACAAAAAGACCACGAGCAGCTGGAGAAGGAGTTAGTAGGAGCCCGAAATTCCTCTACCATGTTAGCTTGTCAAAATAAATTATTAAGTGATAAGCTTGAAATGTACCAGTTGGTTGCAGAGAGAACGGCCGTTAGCGTCGCTCAATATAAACACAAGAAACGAAGAGGGAAAGTTAATAAAAAGAAGGTGCATTTAGCTATCTCTCAGGCAGGATTAGCCTTTGACCCTGAATTTTGGGATGGAAACATCTGGGATACGTCTGATTTTTCAGATGAGTCCGGGGGTGATAACTGTCAAGATGTTAGTCAGAAAAAGACAGAGCGCAGGAATGTTGTCCGTGCGCAGCCCATATATCGGCGAAAGTTACAGCATAGCCCAGCTAACCCTGGAGGGGTGATGTTGGATGCCCTGGAGGATTATACACAACAAGAACTAAGTGATGTGATAGACAGATTTCGACAGAGGTCTGGGGAAACATTGCTTACGTGGATGGTGCGGGTGCATGATATGGGGGGTCAGGGGGTCCAATTGGATCACGGCGACGCCCCGAGGCTTTGTATGTTAAGTACAGATCCGGTTATCCAAAATGAGTTTAGAACTTATCCAGGGAATGGTCCCATGACCAATTTGTTAGAGTTAGCTGCGCAAGGGTGTGCTCAGAAGTATCCGACAGAGTCAGACTGTCCGCCTAACGATAAACCTTGGTATACTTTGAGAGATGCAGTACAGAGATTGAAGGAAGAAGGGATGAAAACAGCTATCTTTATGGGTAATGCCCATGATTTGATGAATGGAATTTTAAATGTGTCCGTGCGAAACCGGTTGATTAGGGCCGCTCCTCCTGCATATAAGCATGTCATCATGACTTTGTTAATTAATCAGACGGGTAACCCATTGTCTCAGGTGGTAGAAGCGGTGCGTGAGTTAAGTGATTTAGGAGAATGGGCTAAGCCAGAGAGGAATTCATGGTCTGAGAATCGTACTGATAACAACAGGGTGACAAGGTGGGACATGTTTCAGGCCTTGCTGCGAGATGGGGTGACCAGGGATTAAATTGATGGGATAACCACCAAGGACATGTGGGAGATGTACCGCAAACGCGGTTTGGATAAAAAGGAGGGGAGCAGAAAAGGGAACAAGAAGGATAACAAAGTGGTGAACCAGAGAAAGGCAGGAGGGGAGGAGAGTGAGGATGAAAAGGGAGAGAGAGGGAGAGAGCCCCACAGTAGAGAGGGATCCCCGGATGATGGAGATTGGGAGCAAGAGCACCGAAGCTCAGAGGGAACCCGGAGCAGGGAGAGAGACCGGGAACTGACAGGTTCGGGGAAAACTCGAGGAAGAGAGTGGGAGAGGGAGCTGGTAAGCTCAGAGAGGTTGCGAAGTAGAGACAGGGAGGAGGAGTTCCCTGAGAATTACCGCAAACTGTATCCAGATCTGACTTGGGCAGACTCTGATGTGCGCAGAGTGAAAATAGATTAGGAAACAGGTCAAACTCCGGTGCAGGGATGGGCTCGCAAAGATAACAGACCTCATGTCAAAGTAGAAATTTATTGGAAACGTGGAAATGTTCAAAATGTTCGAGCCCTCGTTGACACCGGAGCGGAGGCCTCTTTGATTCATGGAAACCCAAGAAAATTCAGGGGACAGTACTTCACCATTATGGGATTGGGCGGAAAAGAAACTCCGGCAGTGCAGATAGTGGTTCCCATGAAAATAGGGGCACTTCCAAAGAGAGAATACACTGTCTTGATTGTGCCCATTCCCGAGTACATTATTGGAATTAACATTTTGAAAGGGATGACCCTACATTTGGAAGATGGATGTTATCAATTTGGTTCCAAAAGATTTACATCAATAGCCGCCGCAAGGGTGGGGCTGTTGAAGATTCCTCCGGTAACACTTCCCCAAGCTACTAAGGTGATTCAAATGAAACAGTACAGAATACCAGGAGGACATGAGGAGATTAGCCAGACTATACATGACTTACTGGAGGCCGGGGTAATAGTTCCCATCACCACTGCGTGGAATAATGCCCTCTGGCCTGTTCGTAAAAGTGATAACAGTTGGAGGATTTGCATTGATTATCGCCAATTGAATAAACATACACCTCCTCTGACTGCAGCGGTACCAGACACCATTACCTTGATTGAGAACATACAGAAACACAGTGGGACTTGGTATGCCACCATTGACATTGCCAATGTGTTCTTTACGATACCAATAGCTACTGAGAGCCAGCCTCAGCTGGCATTCCAGTGGGCGGGGCGTCAGTACACCTTCTGTAGATTGCCCATGGGGTATTTACACAGCCCCACTATATGCCACCGGCTGGTGGCAGAGCATTTGGATGAAGTACCAGTGGTTCCCGGAGTGCAAATCTCTCATTATATAGATGACGTAATGATGCAGGGAGAAACACAAGAACAGGTGCAGATTCAGCTAGACAGGGTGGTGGAACATTTGCAGAATAAAGGGTGGGAGATTAACCCCGAGAAAGTGCAGGGACTGTCTCAGAGCGTGAAATTTTTGGGCATTCAGTGGAATCAGGGACACAGAGAAGTGTTGCCAAAAGTTAAACAAAAGATTAAGGAATTTGCAGTGCCGCGAAATCGGAAGGAAGCCCAGAGTTTTATTGGACTATTCGGGTATTGGAGACAGCATATACCCCATTTGTCTCAGATTTTGGCCCCATTGTACAAAGTTACACGAAAGAAGAATGCGTTTGAAATGGGAGAGCAGGAGCAACGCACGTTTGGATTGGCGAAAGACGCCATTCAGCATGCTTTGGATTTGTGGCCGATTCGGGAGGAAGACATTGAGTTGAATGTGACAGTCCAGGGGCAGCATGCCAATTGGAGTTTATGTCAAAAACAAGGAAGAAAGAGGGTGCCCCTGGGATTTTGGACAAAGAAGTTACCCGAGGCAGGAGAGCGGTATACTCCCTTTGAGAAACAGCTGCTGGCCTGCTATTGGGCCCTGGTTGATACTGAGCAAATTACACTGGGACACAATGTGATTTTAAGGCCTGAAATTCCCATCATGCAGTGGGTGATGAGTTCCCCTAAGACTCATAGAATTGGACATGCGCAGGAAGCCAGCATTATAAAATGGAAATGGTATGTCCAGGACAGGGCACGAGCGGGTCCAAAAGGAACTGCCGTTTTGCATGAGCAGGTAGCGCAGGCTCCAGTGGAGAATTCCAAAATGTTGCACGATGTACCTTCAGTGTGTGAATGCCCAGTAGGGTGGGGCCAGCCGTTCGCAGACTTGTCTGCAGATGACAAAAATCATGTGTGGTTCACAGATGGCTCAGCAAAATATGTTGGAGCGAAAAGGCACTGGAAGGCAGTGTCCTATAATCCTGTTACAAAGAAGCTTTTGACAACTACAGGACAGGGAAGAAGTAGCCAGTTTGCAGAGCTTTATGCTGTGTATCAGGCTTTAAAACAAGAGCTACCCGGAAAATGTCACATTTATACAGATTCCTGGTCTACCGCCAATGGGTTAGCTACTTGGCTTCCCACGTGGCATGCACATCAGTACAAAATCCATAACAAGGAGGTATGGGGGAAGGAGTTATGGCAGGAGATCTGGGAAATGTTACCTCAAAGCACCGTGACTGTCTATCATGTGGACGCTCACTGTCCAACTGATTCATTAGACCGATGGTTCAATTGTCTTGCAGACGATCGAGCCAAGATTCAAGAGGCTGAAGTGGAGGGTAGAATTCTGATTTGGTGGGAATGGCTAAATGGGCACACCAGAAATGCGGACATCTTGGAGAAAAGGCTACTCACAGGTGGGCCGAGATTAGAGGGATGCATCTTCCCCTAGATTTGATTAAAACAGCAATCATTGAATGTCCCATTTGTCAGCATGCACAGCACAGACCGGTCCCACAGGTGGTGAGAGGCCAGTTAGGCAGAGGTAAATTGCCAGGACAGATATGGCAGATTGATTACATTGGACCAATGCCAGTGAGCAGAGGGTGTCAGTATGCCTGCACAGTGGTAGACACTTAGGGGGTCATTCTGACCCCGGCGGTCTCTGACCTCCGGGGCCAGGGTCGGCGGGAGCACCGCAGACAGACCGGCGGTGCCCCGCAGGGCATTCTGACCGCGGCGGTTCGGCCGCGGTCAGATGCGGGAAACCGGCGGTCTCCCGCCGGTTTCCCGCTGCCCTGCAGAATCCTCCATGGCGGCGGAGCGCGCTCCGCCGCCATGGGGATTCTGACACCCCCTACCGCCATCCTGTTCCTGGCGGGTCTCCCGCCAGGAACAGGATGTCGGTAGGGGGTGCCGCGGGGCTCCTGGGGGCCCCTGCAGTGCCCATGCCAATGGCATGGGCACTGCAGGGGCCCCCGTAAGAGGGCCCCACAAATTATTTCAGTGTCTGCTATGCAGACACTGAAATACGCGACGGGTGCCACTGCACCCGTCGCACCTTCCCACTACGCCGGCTCAATTCTGAGCCGCCGTCCTCGTGGGAAGGTTGATTTGCCCTGGGATGGCGGGCGGCCTTTTGGCGGCTGCCCGCCAGCCCAGGGCAAATCCCAAAATACCCTCAGCGGTCTTTCGACCGCAGAGCGGTATTTTGGTGGGGGAACTTTGACGGGCGGCCTCCGCCGCCCGCCGAAGTTAGAATCAGCCCCTTACTATGGTTATCTCACAGCTTTTCCCTGCAAGCGCGCAACCCAGCAGAGCACCCTGAAAACATTAGATCTGGTGATTCTGTACTATGGGGTGCCACTCCAGATTCAAAGTGATAACGCCAGCCACTTCAAGGGCCGACTAGTGCAGGACTATTGTGCACAACACAATATTGAGTGGATTTTTCACATACCTTACTACCCACAAGCAGCGGGACTGATTGAGAGAATGAATGGGTTGTTGAAAGAACAATTGCGTAAACTGTCTGATGGGACACTGAAGGGGTGGAGGGATAATTTGTACGATGCTTTGCAAATTTTGAACAACCGACCCCTTACAAATGCCGAGACACCTCTCATGAGAATGCTCACACCTGCTTTACAGATTAATCCGTTTACAGCAAGCAATACCATTGTGTATTGGGAAACAGCTCCAGGAGCTTTGGCCCCATATCGAGCTACACCAGAATCTGCAGGACTTGACTTGCATGCTTTACACATGCATCGATTGAAGCCTAGAGACATCACTCTGATTGAAACTGGGGTGGGAATTCAGATTCCCCCTGAGCATTACGGTCTGATCGCCACTCGATCTGGGCTTGCCCTGAGAGGCATCCAAGTTTTAGGAGGCGTGATAGATGCAGACTACCAAGGCGAGTTAAAAGTCATTCTCTTGAACAGTGGTGACGCAGACCTAGTGGTGCAACCTGGTGATCGTGTTGCCCAAATTGTCATCATGCCGGTTTATGGAGGTGTTGTTAAGAAGGGGAGCGCCCCAGCTCTTCTCACTGTAAGAGGCAAAGGAGGGTTCAGATCTACCGACAAGAACCCAGGGGCCAAAGTGTGGATTGAATCCCCAAATAACCCTCCTCAACCCGTTGATGTCATCGCCACTGGACCAGACAATGTCCTGGTAGTTATGCGACCTGGTCAAGACAAATGGGAACATGTTCCCGCTGACAAATGCTATTTGCGAGAATGATAATACGTGTTTTGTCCTTTGTTCTTTTCAGATCATCATGTGGAGTGCCTGTGCCATGAGTGTGGTGTATGGAGCCCGTTCGGGAGACTCCACCGGGGAGCGGGAGGGGCTCATAGCCCAAAAATTCAACCGTCAGCCGCAGATGCCGACGCTACTGCATCAACCGAACAATGTTTGGATTCATCTGGCGCAGGAAGTGCTGAATATATCTCACTTCTGTATGAGTAACATGCAAAGCGTTCAAGATCTAATTACCACTTGTCTAGTGGCAGTGCCCACTCCTGCTGCTGTATTATTGCACATCTTTAACAATACAAACCAGGATGGAATGGTGGATGTGAGTGACGTTCGCTCCCATCTGTCACTCTATGAGTACTGCCGTCATTGCCCGGAGGTGGGCAGGCGGTTGTGGAGGAACATGACATCTATACTCACGTTTAACATCTCAAATGGGGATGTGTGCTATTCGTTGACCTGTGATCCTATGAAAATAGGTAAATGTGCTCAGCTCAAATTGGAGAAAAGAGACAAAAACTTAACTGCTGCACAACGGACGTTGTGCCACTCACGGAATGACCTGACCTGTTTGAATGTAAATAATTCGATGTTTTGCCAGCATGTGGTGCCTGCTGCCAGCCACATTCAAAATGTTAAGTTGCCTAAAGGTTGGCTCTTTTCTTGTGGTAACCTTTCTTTTACTTATATTCCAGCCAATCTAACCGGAGGGCCTTGTGCCTGGTCACGCTTAGGCTTTCTCATGTTTCCTATGGATACTGCTCTACACCCTTGCTATACCAGAGACACTATTCAATTACCTACGGACTGTGATTCTGAAATTTCATTGCTTTCCAAAACAGAATATGTTAGTTTAGCTGGTTCTATCGTAGGAGTGCCAGGACTCGCAGTATATAATACCAGAGTTATTAATAAACTTGCATGCCTAGTAGTCAAGAATATTAACTATACATCAGCTGCCTTAGCTGAGCTGTTACTAGATGTACAGGGAACCAGAAAAGCTGCTTTGCAGAATGGCGCTGCTATTGAATATTTACTGCTTAAACACGACCATGGCTGCAGTGATTTTGAAGGGTTGTGTTGCTTCAATTTATCCGACCACTCCATATCAATCAACTCCCATATAGAGGCCCTGCATAAGTTAGTGAAGGGGGTGCAGCAGGATGTTGACAAGGGGTGGTGGGATTGGGCTTTTGGATGGCTGCCTAATTTAGGCCAACTGCGTTATATCCTTGGTGTAATCATTATCATAATAGTTATTTTAATTTCGCTATGTTGTTGTATTCAGTGTGTGCCTAACCTTCTATCTCAGTGTCGCCCAAGAACATTGCCATTTCAGCTTATAGGATATACGTAGTTATAAGTTGGCCAAATGGTCCAAGAGTGGAAATGTATTGCTACATGCACTACGTGCAAGGTAAACAGTGGTGCAGGGTGTGGACCATTGGCCTCTGCTTCCATTGGCCTTCGCTTCCATTTTGGTTCACGACTCCATTTTGTTGAGTCTGGTTCTGTGCGTAAGGCACTGTTCTGTGTTTTTCCACAAGCTTCGGCAAGCTACAGGGTGGGGTATTTTTCTGCTCAACTTCGCTCCATCTGCCTGATACGAAGGGCGCTATTTACATTCCACGAGCTATCAGTTAGGACAACAGGGGGATGCGCCTGTACTTAAGGAGGAATGCGAGCTTCACCTTGGAGCCCTCTTCTGGGAACTTGGCCCGTTCCAAGGAGACGTCTCGAAGGGTGAACAAGGTACCGCCGATTGCACAATTTGTAAAGGAGGGGGTCTTTTTCTAGAAAAGACTCCTGGGCGTTAGTAAATAGTATAAAGGTCAGGGGCCTGGATGGACTGGTTTAGGAACTCTCTTCTGGGTTGGACGCAACGCCAGGAGGACTGATTGTCCCAAAGGAGGCTCCTGTGCCAGCCAATTTGGGTTCCCCGGCTTTGTGTACGGCGGAGGGATGCAGACGCTCTTTTCGGTGAAGCTTTTCAATTTATAAGCATTGAAGTATATTGTGTGTGCGTGCGTAATGTGCACTTATTCTTGCAGTCATTTTCATGCTATTAAGCACTGAAGTATATTGTGTGTGCGTGTATTATATGCATTTACTCTTGCAGTTATTTTCATGCTATTCTTCATGATATCACAGAGTGCTTATATTCTCACCATTATTCTCATGTTATTCTCTTGATATATATATATATATATTAGCGTGGTTAGTTTTGCCATATGAGAACTTGCCCCTTAAATAAACTTGATTATTCTACTCACTAAGGTGTCTGAGAGTGATTGCTTTACATTGTGCCTCAAACTATCCTGAAGTGCATAGTTCTGTTATTTTGAAGAGTGAAGCAACACACCAGCGTACTGAGAATACATTTATGCGCAGACTATTGATGGTACCTAAGTGGATAGCAAACATCATTATCCATGAGGAGGTGGGCCAATGCTTTTTAGAGGACACAGTCTCTATTGCCCCCCTTTTGTTGTGGATTAGATGTTGGACGAACCCAGCGGCAAGTCTTGTGCAGGAATGTATTACTGAATGCACACAGTTGGCTAACTCGAACAGGATCCCCTGGCTTTCGTACTTGCGATCATCTTTTGATAACCTGGGGCTTAGGTATATGTATGAAGAACCACAACTGTTAACTACAACTGCAAGGCCCCTGCTGAAAGCACGTCACTCTGAGCATACTTTGCACATAAGACTTCATAGCTGTTTTAACTTGAAATCTTTAGATTCTTATATCCAGATTGCTACGGCCTTACATATTGAACCTTATTTGACTTGGTTTTCATGCCCAAAAATATATTCTCTTGTAACTTTTTTTAGACTAAATTTGATTCATTTTAAGATGGCCTTTCCCAAGCAGTGTATCTGGCAAAAAGATTTACCACCCTGCCTTTTGCGATGCCAGCTCAAAGCAAAGCACTTCTCACTTCTTTCTCTTTTGCTCTCTTTATGCCTCCCCTAGAAATACTTTCATTTTACCTATTTTAAGACCGATCCACTATAAGGAAGCTTTGATATATTTTCAGAAATTACTAAATGACAACATTTGTTTTCAGGTTTAAAATTTTGATAGATCATCTATTGCTATTAGGAACCGGTATTAATATTCTGTAATTTATTAATCACATTTATGTTGATTTTTAAATTCTATTTTTATGCTCAAAATGTTATACCTTATATATGTGGTTTAGAATAGTTTTATTCCAGAGGAAGAAAGGTTTTTATCATATTTTAGGGTATTTAAACAGTTTTTAGTATTATATTGCATGAAACTAGTAAACGATTTGATAAGAACATTGGAATATCTGTGAAAGGGGAACTTGGATTAGATTATTCTGCCCTCTCTTTTTGGTAACATATGTAAGATGTGTTTTACTTTTTTTCTGTCTGCTTGTTCTTTTGGAAATTTGAACTTAATTTGTACTTTTATGGCAATTGCCAAATAAAGTTCTTTGACTGACTAACTGACAGTGGAGAAACTCATCCTGAAAAAAAAGACTAAGTCAGAAGGTAAAATTTTGACCGACAACTCCCGCTCACTATAGCCGAGCAAGGCTCCATTGCAGTTGACCTCAAAGTTTGACTTTGCCCCGGTCGGATGCGACCAGATGTCCAAGTTGGCGCTAAAAATCATTAGGAGTTCAGAGGAGAAGATGACCTGTCTGTCGAACTTCAGATGGGGAGGTTGCCGCCAAACAGGCTACCTCCCCTCCAGACCCATTATGAATTTCCTGCAGGGCTGACGGGTGGAAACCCAGGTTTCCACCTGTCAGCCCAGTGGGAAAGTGGTGGCAGCATTGTCACTAGCTCGTAATCGAGCCAGCGGCAATGCTGTTGCTGCTGCAGCTGAAGCATACAATGAGCATTGTGAGGGTGCTGGGCTGGGGAACCCTTGCACTACCCATTCCAAGTGCATGGGCAGTGCAGGGTCCCCCCATTGCCCCCTGCACCTCTTCACCACCAGCCTTTTCATGGCGGTTATACTGCCATAAAAAAGGCTGGCAGAAAACCAGTTCGTAATCAGCAGGGCTGCGCTACATGCATTGCCGTCCCGGCTGATTATGACGTCCGCCACCATCAGCCTGCTGGGATCATCGATCCTGGCAGAGATGGCGGCAGACCACCAGGGTCATAATGTGGTGATCGGACCACAACAGCAGCGTGGTCCTGACCACTACCGCAAGGCTGGTGGTCTCAAGACCGCCAACCTCACAATGAGGCTGTTAACCTTTAAAAATTCATGTCTCCGGTTCCCTTTATTTGTTTTCTGTAATTTTAGTGTCACATTAAAGATAAAAAATATAAACTATTTTTATAAATTGGAGCTGGGTTTTTATTGTGTTTTACTGATTTACTGTTTTGCAATTTTTAAATGCTTTACACACCTATCTCCTAAATTAAGCCTAACTGCTCGTTTCCAAGATACAAAGGGTTGAGATGGGATTAAGTTATTGAGACCCAACTGGACACAGTGGGGGGTTGGTGGCCTATTGCTGAATGTAGGTGCTTACCTGCCCTTAGCAATAATCTACTTTCCAACAAGTGCCTATCACACAGAGGAAAAAGCAACAGCATTAAATTTGCATTTCAGTCGTTCCACTGACTTTGATTCAACTTGAGAATATAATGTTTTGATTCAATCGTGTTGGGGTTACTATTGGTATTGTGAAAGTGGGGGGAAAAGGACAGTTGTAATACCCCATGGACCTTGGCAAACAAGTCTAGGCTGCATGACTTCAATAGCTGTTATGTGCTTGTTTATGAATATTTATATAATGCTCTTGGTCGTCCCATATTAATGCAATAATAGCATTGTGGGTGTTCGTTCCCAATTAATTCAAGATGGAGTTCTAGGCTTCATTACAGAGAAGTGTTTGATCTTGGATATAAATATCCTAGTCCTCTTCCCTGCCCAGAACAAACTATGGGGGTCATTATGACCCTGGCGGCCGGTGGTAAGGTGGCGGTAACACCGCCAACAGGCTGGCGTTGTTCCACCAGTAATTATGACCGTGGCGGAATTGCCACAGCCATACCGCCGGCCCCTCCAATATCCCACCAGGATTCCGCCTGGCGGTCATAATCCCCAGGGCAGCGGTGCAAGCACCGCTGCCCTGGGGATTAAGAGTCCCCGACCGCCACCCTGTCCGTGGCGGTAAACACCGCCATTGAAGGCTGGCGGAAAGGGGACTTGGGGTGCCCCTGGGGGTCCCTGCACTGCCCATGCACTTGGCATGGGCAGTGCAGGGGCCCCCAGGCATAGCCCCGTCGCGTATTTCACTGCCCGAATTTCGGGCAGTGAAATGCGCGACGGGTGCTACTGCACCCGCTGCACATCAGCATTGCCGCCGGCTCTATTACGAGCCGGCAGCAATGTTGAAGTGACGTTTCCACTGGGCCAGCGGACGGTAACACTGTTACCCTCCGCTGGCCCAGCGGAAATGTCATTATAGGGAGCCAGGAATACCGCCGGCAATGGCGGTATTCTGTCTCCCGCGGCCTTGGCGGTCTTTTTGCAAGACCGCTGAGGTCGTAATGACCCCCAAAGTCTCTTTGCCTTTGTGATCACTGCTCCTTCCGCTGCATATTGTTGAAAGTTGGACGGGTATTTGTCGTAGTGAAAAGTAATGTCCTGTGTCAGGCTACATGTTGAAAACTGAGAGTCAGACTGGGAGGGAAAACAGGCCCAGGTGTAAAATAAATGTGTCACTATTAGCAAATCAGATAGCTACAGAAGTGTACCACATTTGCAATTCCAGGCAGTTTGAACAGACATCTGTGTATGTGTTTGGCAAGCTATGGGCGACTGATGCATTTGTGATTGCTGCAGGCAATGCTGGTGGCAATATCAGAGATGAAAAGGACCGTCAGTCCATAAAGCCGACCCACAAACAGCCGTCTCTTGATGAAAATGTGCTTGATGACTGGCACCAAAGCCGCAAAGGCACGCCCTCATGTCCCCTCCATATTCATGCCCAGGAAATGCACTTACTCCTGCTAATGACAGGAACAAGCTTGCAATTGTTGTCAAGGTGGGTAAATATCGGCAGTTTTGCAGCATACGGAGGCCTTGAGGACTCCATTTTAAGAACACTCATCCTTTCACCGTGTCTAATTGGCCATACATAAACTCGACAGGTTAGTTTCAGGAGCACCTGGTGTCTATGGATGCATATGTTTTGCTCCTTCCATTTGCACAAATCGGTTTCTGCTAATTTAAAGGTGTGCTTACAACATACGGGGAGAGTGCGCATACAGAAATATGCTTCAAATATTCTGCTGGCTGCTAGATGAAGATGCACAAATATGTTCAATACTATTTTATTCCAGCAGAGAAGAAAATAAATATTATTTCCATCACGGCTAATATTGTCGTTCGCTTTCTGGAGATGAATGTGTCGTCGTTCAACTTCTGTGCTCCTTGCCAACCTTAAGCAGCATAATAATGTTCAGTGTCATTAATTGTCCACTGGAAGAATGAACATAATCTAAAAATGTGTTCGTTTTTACTGTTAAAAAGTGAGCGTTTGTACTGCCATTCTACTTGCTTCCTCAGCTAATGAACAAATTAATAAAATGTTGGATATGCTGCAATTATCAATATTTCCAAAGTTCCTGCCTCGAATCATATTGTGACCTTCTCTAACAGGGTAACAGTCAAGGAAACGTTCACATCACAGACATCTATGAAGAATATTAAATATCTCTTTCAGTGCATCAATCATTCTTTTTAACTTCCGGTGTACAATAGGTTGTATCAAACGCATATAATTCACTCAGAAGTTCACAAACTTGTATGAACAAACATCTTCTAATAAAATATATACCTCCATTATTGTGCACATGCTTGAAAGGTGTATTTTTTCGGGTTCAGTATTTGTTCTCACTAATGTCCTCATTAGGAGTAGACTTTAATAATATCCATTATTTCCCTCCCCCAGTATTTCCATTACGGGTGGCCTTGGTAATTGAGAGAGAGGGGAAATAAAGGCGTTTACGCTTTTTGGGGGATATATTATCCCCATCCCCGTATGGGTGTTTCTCCGTCTTTCACTAGCACCGACTTGCTGCAAGTGAAATCTCCGAGTGACACCACTGATCTCATGTAGTGTCACAAAACTTATATTTCAGGTGGGCCGGTAATATGAGGTACTGGCCCTATAAAAATTAATGAACGACTTCTAATATGGGTTTATAAATCCTAATTGACTGTCTCTTGCCATTAAGAAACTGCCATGCTGAAAACCGATTTATAATCCATATTTCATATGTGCTTGTCTCACAAAGAGGCCTTTTGAAATTCACGGAGTGAGACCATAACATTTTGATCCACAGACCTCCTAATTTTTCCCACAGCCAAACTGTTTTGCATGGCCAATGTGGCATGGTGAAAGTTAAGAAACTTCACGTAGCAACATTTTCCTATACAAATGTAACTGAGCCATAAAATGACAATATATGTTTATTTGTAAAAGCAAGGTCTATCTTTCGTGTTGATTTCTCGGTAGATAAAGGCTAGTGGAGCCCGGGGTACACATAAACATGGGTTCAGAAACGCTGATGTGAAACTGAATGCAAAATTTACCTTTTTAAATCCCGATCCCCTTTTTTCCACCCCTGACCAATATGTATAAACTTTGCATAGGTATGTATCGCGTAAACATTTCTGAAGATTGGTGCTGATTTGTCAAACTGATCCATTTGTCAAACTGATTATTAATATCAAAATGCCAATTTTTTCTGTGGACCAATAGGTACAACCATGGCTAGAAAGCACTGTCTCACCATGCCCCACACCTCAAAAAACTTATAGTGGGCATCACGTTTATGTTCTTGTTAGACTTGGAATTATTGGTGTGGTTTCCCTCAACTTTTTGCCTTCAGACCTCCTATTTTGCTGACCTCATTTTTGCTGGCTCTAGGACTCTGGGCACTTTACCACTGCTAACAAGTGCTAAAGTGCATGTGCTCTCTGCTTAAAACATGGTAATGTTAACGCGTCCCTTTATGAATAATTTACTCACTTTGGGACTCATTTTAGGCCAATGAATCTTTTGACCCTGATTGAAGACACCTTAGGACGAGATAGCTAATCAACATGTCAATCAATACGTCAATAATGTCATCAATATTTATTAAAACAATGCAATTCACCTTAGTCAATGACATTTAATGAGACTCAGAAACCACCATGACCTTTCATTCATGAATAAGCACACCAGTTTAGTACAATTTTATGAAGTTTATTCCATATTGATTACAATTCTACTAGTAAGTTTATTAGTCTCAAAACCAGGAAACACAATAGCATAGTCACAATATGGCAACTCTGATAAGACTTCACCAAGGCAAGAATCACAAACATTAGAATATAACACGGCGTCAGCATAAGATGTCTTTAGCAGAAAATCGTCATAAGGTTATTCAACAAAGCATAGATTCAGTCATTTGTCTATTTGCGTCAGTTTAGGGAACCTCTCTCCTAACCTCTAATTAGCATTCGCATGTTGGGCTTCATGCACAACAATTTAGAAACACCAATTTGGAAAACATCTAACTATGGTCTCTGTCAAAAGAAGCAGTTGGTACCTAGAAAGGAAAAGCAAAGAGACAATCACAATTTCATTGTCATATAGTTACCCTTCAGTTATTGGGTCAGCACTCAGGTTCGGTCTTCGTCCTCAGGACATCAGTTGATTTGCCATCAAGGATTCAGCTCCGGTAAAAGGGGGCACTTCCCTCATAAGGAGGTAAAGTGTAAACGGGCAATCTAAGGACAAGGATGGTTCTAAAAATTAGCAAGTCACTAAGCAAAGTGGCAAAGTCTCTGGATCACAGCAAATCGCATCAGCATCTCCCCCTCTCCTAGTGTCCTACTCCCTAGTTCTCTAGCTCTCCTTTACTTCTTGGTGTCAAAGGTTTTTATCCCTTTTCCGTTGTACATTCCCCTAGAATCTGGTTGAACAAGGGGTTGCACCCCACTATCTTTAGCCAATTAACTTGACATTAGGTCATCGAATTTGTTACCCCATAACAGTTCTCACGTATTTTATTGTTCCTTATGATTGATGTCTTTAGCGGGTGGAATGTCCGGTATGATTTCATAGTCTTGTGGTCCTTTGCACATCTTCGGTCAGTGGCTCCATTGTCTGTACCGGTTCAGGCGGCCTTGTACCTACGACTACTCTACAGTGTTGCATTCAGCTGAAAATGTTTCAATAGGCAACTCGAATTTCATGAGAACGGATCTACTACAGTTACATTCAGCTTCTAGTTTGGAAAAAAACAAGAGTTCATGTCCTTCAGCAAGTCAGCACACTGCACGTTAGAAAATACATTTAATATGAGAGTCAGGCAGCTAGGCCACGACTCATGCTAACTAAGGCCTAATGATTTATTAGCAAAACCATTACATAAGTCTATTATTATTAGTGTAAAATCATATCATTACATGTCAATTTCAACATTATTAGTCAGTTTCATTAGTCCCCATATCTGTTGACGGCCACTCATTATCTGTGCCCAGGGTCTGTAAAAAATGCTACTACTGGTCCGGCAGCACTGATTGTGCCACCTACTTCTGTAGCACTTCAAACATGCCTTAGGCCTGCCATTGCAGAGCTTGTATATGCAGTATTAAACTGCCATGCCCACCTGGCAAGTTAACCCTCTTGAAAATATAAATTATAGCATGAACACCAAATTTTAACCATTTCAACCATTTTACTCTAAGGCAAAAGAGTTGAGCTGCGTGTTCTGTCCAATTCACGTTGGTTAAATAATATCAACCTGCTGATCTAATTAAGTACACCAGTCCCAAGGTGCACAGCCTTTAAGCAGGCCAGTGCAAAGCCAACAGTACATGATGATAATCATTATTTATCTATTTTTACACCTTTTCTATTAAACATCTTCAACCATTTTGATCCTAGTTTAATCCATTTCAGAAAGAACAGAGCGCAAATATTCACATCTTCCATGTTTTATTAACAATGTAATGCTTCCCAGATGTAAAAATCCATAATATAATGACTTCACATTTAAGAATCCATATTTTGTCCATGATATTTTATTCCCAATGCATTTCGAAATATATTCTCTTTGTCAGGGGTAACTGAAACAGGAAAGGCAAAATGCCATCAAAATCAATATTGGGAAACACGTTTCCGTCACACATACACTCTCAGTGGTGCAATACTGCTGAACAAATGGTGTATGTTTATCATGCGATTTTATCAAGCTATTTTTTGTATTCTAATTGTTATGTCATACCCAAACCGACAGTCACTTCCAATTTACCCTGAAATACTTCGAACCAGCTGATAAATGAAGACCTTTCAATAATGAAAATGCACCCTATATAATCGACCCATATGTAAAAAAAAAAACTTTTAAATGTTACCATCAATTAAGCCTTGTAGTCCACATAGTAGGGTGTCTAGTATTTAAAAGTGTAAGTTGTAAGAATTTCACATTGGCATGTTCCAATTTTCATTATTTCATTGTAGCTGTAGTTGTGCCTTAGAGGAACACTAAAGTGCAAATAAAATATTATGGGCCTCATTTACAAGGAAATGTCACAGCACCACTCTCTAACATTTAAAAAATGCAGGGATGCGCCGTATCTACAACACTACGGTGCACCCCTGTGTGTTCCCTAGCACCGAAGCTAAAATTAGCTGACTAGCACCAATGCAGGCACCCTTGCACCATAGCACAAGGGTGCTTGCGTTGCAATGAATGATTGTTTATATGCAGGAAGATGCCCCTTTCTGCACATAAACAATCAATAATGGCGGTTTGTTACTACTCTGTATGATGCAGAATTGTTTAAGTACAGGAAGGGACACCGTACTGCAAATAACCGATCATTAATGGCGTTCTGCTCTTTCTATGTGTGCTGCAGAACGTTTTCTTATGAACCCTATTCCACTTCAACTGAATTTATTTCAGAGAACGTCTCTGATTGTTTACTAACACAGGTTTCTAGGTGAACAGAGTATGGGAATGTTATTCCCTCTGACAAACTTTTTCAGTGAATTTCACAGGTTTTGTAATAGTTTACCTAGGGTGGAGTTAGATTTTGGCACTGCGTCAGGTTTACAGTTTCTCGTAAATCTGAGGCAGTGTCTAGAGTAATGGGTGTTGCAAAGAAACCCCTACAGCAACACCCATTGCACTCCCTTCTATGAAGAAAACTGCATTAGATGGTCATATTTACAAAGTGGCGTTAAGCCACGCAAAGTAGCTTAGTGCTGCCTTGTAACTATGGAAAAGGGCGCAGCACCCGTCGCTGAAAGTGATGCACCAGTGGTGCTAGGGGCTTGTAAGTGAGCCCCTATGTATGCTAATTTGTGTTTGGTATAAGCTGTAGAAAGTGATGCACTGGTGGCATTGGAGGCTTGTTAATGAGCCCTTCTGTATGCTAATTTGGGTTTGGTATAAGCTATAGAAATGATTTAAGCACTATTATTAATAATTATTAAAAATACATTTTGGCGGTAAAGTTTTTTTCCAATAAATATGTAGGAAAAGCAACATTTTAAATGTTAGACACTGCTTGCCTGAAACTCCAGCAACTAATTAACATTAGTTTGCCCAAAGCTGACCTATCAGTGTTGCCTCTCAGACCAGAGACAATTCCTTGGGCCTGGTAAGTTTGCTTAGGTCGAGGAATGTGACACAACTTAACTCAAGAAGTGCAATTAAAAAGGCCCATTCCACGCTAGTTTGGGACTGGACAAGACTGAACAGAAACCTCTGTCGCTGCTGCCATGGACAACGGAGGAAACACAACACCCCTGTCACTGGACACAAAGATAGGGAACCCGCATTGGCTGTGTACATTGGGGGGGTCACTGCACATGTGCACAGGAACACTGCAGATATATACATCACAATAATGTTTTAAGTTACTGTGACATGCAAATGTCGGGGGCACAAGTGGGTCAGACACGGGTGGGGACACACTGGTAAGCAACACATATCACACACATACATAACTGTCATTATGGTGCCAGTATTCATTGGCAAATTAATGCTAGCACATCAATGCCAGTACAATCACACCTGTCAAATGTGTCCATATTTGTGTCATGTTGTGCTATGAGTTGTGTGTGAGTCAGTATATGTATGTGTGTGTGCGCTGCCATTGGGTGGATGAAGTGGATAAACTGGAGTGTGTTATGTGGTTGTGTCAGTATGTGGCCCAGTTGCATATGGGTTTGATGTTTTGTGGTGTTGTGGTGTATGATGTGTTTCTGCATGCAACATTCAGGTGAGTGTTGTTGTGTGGTGGTCATTGTCACAATGTGTGTAGTTGTGCTTGTGTGTGGAGTGTGTTGCCGTAGATGAGTGTGTTGTTGTGTTGTGTATAGGTACACTGTTACTGTTGTGTCTGTATTGTGTCATGGATGTACGTCAATGTGTGTTTGCGGCACGTCGGTGTTGTGGTGGAATGCAAAGCATACTGGTGTGTATGTGGTGCATTGTGTCATATGTGGTGCAGGGGGATGCAGGGGGACACATGTGGCAAAGGTAGAGTGTGTGTGTGTGTGTGTGTGTGTGTGAAACTTACCTCTATTCTGTAGCCACTGGCATTGTTGGGCATCCATTGAGTCCCGCAATGTCCTCCTTCCATCAGCGAACTGCTGCCAGTACACCCGCTGCAGGTCTGTAACATCTAAATACGGCGGGTGGAACACTGTTGACTTGGTGGTCTTCTCAGGTCCGTTGTCAATGTGGCTTGGCAGTGCAACCACCAAGATCTAAATCAGGCCCTTATTATTTGAGTGGGAATAACATCCTCCCCAAAAAGTGCAAATTGTTTTCTTACAAACTCTGTTCCACTTCAGCTACATTTCTTTCAGGGGATGTCTCTGATTCTTTAGTAACACAGGTTTCTAGGTGAACCTATGATGTGACTTTTATGCCCTTTGACAAACATTTCCCGTGAATTTCACAGGTTTTGTAATAGTTTATTTTTTTAAGTGCTGTTAGTACCCAGAAAGCATAGGAAGCAGACAAGCTCTATATGCATTTGAAACACAGCACAGTCCTTGATTATGTACTTTACTCAGCACACATAATTTTTAGAACTGCAGGGCATAACTTCAAGTCTTCGCTCTACCTGGCATCATGTAACTCTGGCTATAGTATTGAATGGCAGAAGGTGTGACATTTAGACATGTAATGTGCCCTGAACACATAACTGCAGTGCAAAGTGACCATAACCTACAGCCATTTCCAGGAGGCCCTGATAATGACCTTATGCACATTTCTCTATCCCTACCTGCTTTGGGCTCAGTCTATGATCACACCTCCTCAGCACTTGGCACATGGCATGCTACCAGTTACTTACATTAACCATGGTTTGAGGCCATCCACTGTAGGTACAGACAGGTCATTTTTTCCATGCCCTGTGCCACGTACCCCTTCTGACATTGTTCTAAATTTTGTGGTTAAAATAAAACCTGTTTGATGAGTCATGAAAGTATATTTTCAGAAACTCTGGGCCAGATTTACAAACCTTTTTGGCTGGGCTTGTGTCACAAAAGTGCTGCAAACCTGGGCAAAACCTTTTTTCCTAGATTTAATTATGAGTGCAAACTTTTTTTTGCACTGGGGAGTTGCCTAAAAGTGATGTACTCAAAATTGCCTCAGTTTGTAAATACGGCATGGGGTAGGGGGCTGTTCTGCGCCACCGTAGCATCAGGTAAAATTAGGCTATAGCGGCGCAAAGAGTTTGTAAATGAGCCACAAAGTCTGCAATAGGTAGTCATGTTTGAAACCCTAAATCAATGAGAATAATTCACAATGCTCACTAATACAATTATATCTGTTTTGCAAATCTGAATGTCTCATTCCAAAAGCAATGTGCATACAGACAAAATATACAAGCAAACAGTTCTCTGCGCTTGAAAAAGTAGGTGAGTTGTTGTTAAAAATGTTGCAATTTCCTTTCAAAATTCGGTCATCATTATTTGATAAATAGTAATTCAAAAGTGTGATAAAATTGCTCTATATTTGGACCAAAAATAGCACTTGATTCATCTTAAAAATTGTATTTTAATGTGAGCCTGTCCAGTGTAGTTCTGCAAAATAAAAACTCAAAGATTTGTAATGAATGTATTCACATGTGAAATCTTGGATTCAAACTACATTTTGCATGTGGGCTGCTGTGGAACTGGCTTTTAGGCTCCAAAGTAGTCATTGCATGTTTTGTAAATTGGTCCACTATGCCTGTGAACACTGAGACTCTGCGAGTCTGATTCATAAAGGTAAACTTGCACTTTTGTGAACATTTTCTGTTTTTTGTGTTCAGAAACTACGAGTTTCATTTTAGTAATACTAATTGTTTTGACTATGGAGACTCTGCATATAAAAACATATGCCTGTCCAATTTTTTATGTGTGGCCAACTGTATATTCTGCAGTCATAAAATTATTATTAGTAAAATGAACTCGTAGTTTATGAATACGAAAAAAAAATAGCAAACCTACACAAGAGTGTACGTTTATCTTTGTGAACTAGGACCTGTGTAGTCAGCTTGAAGAGACCCTACTCTCAGAAAATTCTGGTGCACTCCCCAGTGGAACAGAAGTTTGTCTATTAGGCGAAAAAGCAAACATTATGTTTCTACTTCATAGACCAGTTTGCAGTTCAAACTAATATGCATATTTTTGGCACACTTTTAGAGGCACTCTTATCAAAAAGTCATGCAGCCCAACAAGTTACCTTGCTGCGCTGCACTGCCTGACAGGGAAAGGGCAAGAATGGTCTGCATCTAATATTACACTACACATTCCTTCCTTTTACCAGCACTGGCACACAAAGTGCTGCCCAGCGCCAGCACAGGCACCCTTGCACAATGATGCAAGGGTGCCTGCATTGTGAGCAAGATAGTTTTTGTGCAGGAAGAGGCTCCATCCTAAACAAGAACAATCCTCTGAGGCATTTTCGTTTTTCTATGTGTGTTGCAGAATGCAGAACACATAGAAAGAGGAAATACAAACTAGAAAGAAAACATATTTCTCCTTGTTACACCTCACCTGGGGAGGCATAACAGTTTTGGAGTATTCCCAGGTCTACCATTTATGATGAATCTGGGAATGCATCAAACTCCATTGGTGCTCTGTGGGAACACCCACGCAACCACGCACCACCCATGGAATTCCTCCCAGGGACAGGGAAAGGCAACACGCCCATTTCAAAGGCACATAGGACGCTGGCCCTACCAAATTAGTACACTTCTGGACTTGGTAAGAACTCTGCTGGACTGCTGTAAGGATTGTCACTTTGCCTGGACTGTTCCAAGGAACGGCTTCTCTGCTTTTCTGACCTGCCCTGCTGCCTGCTGCACTCTGCCCTGCTGAGGACAAGACCTGAACCCATCCTGCTTAACCAGAGTGACTCCAAGGGCTTGCTGGCTTGCCCCCTGTGCTTCTGCAGTCTCAGGGACAGCAATGACTACTTGCAACACTCCCGTTGCTGCTGGACTCTGCCATCTGTGAGTTGTACAATTGCTTGAAGTGCCCTCTCCAGTCTTGGGCCTCAGAAGTGGGTTCGGAAGCAGAATTTTGCAAAATCAGTGCATTGACTTGAGTATGGGAGAAATTCCGACTCATCGCCCTCACGATGCAGACGAAGAGGCTGTTTGATGACAGCAGATCCACAACCTGCACAGCTCGATGACAACACTCTGCATGGCTTGACAATGACACATTCCATTCACCTCAATGGAATTCGATGCTGATGCGGGACCTGAGTGCAAGGATTGGAACTGACGCAGCATGCCCTCGAAGTCCACAATTTGTTCCATCAAAGGTACTGTTCAGCGGACCCTACTTGGGGTCTGTAGCCAGCTTACCCTCCATCGCGGTGGGCCTGACCTTTGGATTTACACCGGTTCCTTGCAACTTCAAGTAACCTTTTGATCACTAGTGACTTCTAAGCACAATTTTGGACTTAATCTTTAAAATTTCATATCTCAATTGTTACTGATTAGATTTTTGTCATTTTAGTCTTGTTTTACTTAGATATATATTCTCTGTTTTTTCTAAACTTGTATGGAGTCATTTCTGTGGTGTTTTCATTGTTTTACTTTGTGTGTGTTTTGCACAAATACCTTACACATTGACTCTTAAGTTAAGCCTGACTGCTCTGTGCCAAACTACCAGAGGATGAGCACAGGTTAATTTAGGGTGTGTATTTGACTTTCACTGGATAGGACCGTGATCCCAAATTGGACAGGGTGCATACCTCTGCCAACTAGAGATCCAGGTGGTCATCACAACCCTGGCGGACGGTGTAAAAGGTGGGGTAATACCGCAAACAGGCCGACGGACAAAAAAAGGGAATTATGACCCTGGCGGAAACCGCCAACAAAGACAGCCACTTTAACACACCGCCCGCCACGGCGGTACAGACAAGCAGCGCGGCGGTTACCGCCAACAGACAGGCGGAAGACAATGTACCGCCCACACCATTACAACCCGCCAATCCGCCACCTTTTCCGGGGCGGATTCACCATGGATAAAAACACGGCGGAAACAGCTTTTGCTATGGGAAAACACTCACCTCAACACATCCCATGAGGAACAACAACTCCATGGACCCGGAACTCCAAATACTCCCTGCCCTTGTCTTTCTGCTCATTTACGACCAACAGCGACGTAGGCGCAGAAGATACCAGTGAGTACTGCATCTAGGACACGGGGAGGGGGGAGGCAAAAATTAGGGGGACACCCACCAAACTACCCCACCCCCACCCTCGCATATTACAACATACACACCAATGCAGTAAAAAAATATCACATTAACAACCCACAATCCCCCCGGAAGAATGCAAAGACAAAGCGAATTTCGGTCAAACATTGTAATGTGCCAATATACATGTCATTGAAAAATATACAGATATATATCTCTAAATCACACATAATTATATATACAATACAAGAAGTAGTGCAGATATGTACGCAACAATGTCCGTGCACCAACAGTCCAAAAATGCATGGGCGAGGCCCACAATAGATACCCGACCAAAATCCGAGAGAACACTGCCGGGGCATCAGATAGAAACACTACAGGCACCTCAGGGGGAAGGGAAGGGGGGGCACCTCAGCCAGATGAATGCGAAGCCAGATCCACGACGGGGCTACATGCCCATTGATGTATCCTGGGGAGTGCAAAGCCACAGTCTCACAAGTCTCTACAGTGTGTGCGTTGCCCACTGTGCCATCCTGGGGAGTGCAAAGCCACAGTCTCACAAGTCTCTACAGTGGGTGGGTTGCCCACTGTGCCATCCTGGGGAGTGCAAAGCCACAGTCTCTCAAGTCTCTACAGTGGTTGGGTTGCCCACTGTGCCATCCTGGGGAGTGCAAAGCCACAGTCTCTCAAGTCTCTACAGTGGTTGGGTTGCCCACTGTGCCATCCTGGGGAGTGCAAAGCCACAGTCTCTCAAGTAGATGCAGGTCTCCACTGGTGCTGGAGGGGGACTGGTGCCCATACTGGATGAGTCTCCCCGTGAAAGTTCCTGTCCTGTCACTGTCCCAGCTGCACATGGGATAAGGATGCCTGATGTGGCGGTCCATTCATTCGTACACGGTGCATGCCCTGTTCAGCGGTGCTTTGACATGGCAGTCTTTGCCCTGTTCAGCAGTGATTTGCCATGGCGGTTCTGGACTGTTCAGCGGTGCTTTGACATGGCGGTCTTTGCTCTGTTCAGCGGTGCTTTGACATGGCGGCTCTGGACTGTTCAGCGGTGCTTTGCCATGGCGGTCTTTGCCCTGTTCAGCGGTGCTTTGACATGGCGGTCTTTGCCCTGTTCAGCAGTGCTTTGACATGGCGGTCTTTGCCCTGTTCAGCGGTGCTTTGACATGGCGGTCTTTGCCCTGTTCAGCGGTGCTTTGACATGGCGGTTCTGGACTGTTCAGCGGTGCTTTGCCATGGCGGTCTTTGCCCTGTTCAGCGGTGCTTTGACATGGCGGTCTTTGCCCTGTTCAGCTGTGCTTTGACATGGCGGTTCTGGACTGTTCAGCGGTGCTTTGCCATGGCGGTCTTTGCCCTGTTCAGCGGTGTTTTGACATGGCGGTCTTTGCCCTGTTCAACGGTGCTTCGACATGGCGGTTCTGGACTGTTCAGCGGTGCTTTGCCATGGCGGTCTTTGCCCTGTTCAGCGGTGCTTTGACATGGCGGTCTTTGCCCTGTTCAGTGGTGCTTTGATATGGCAGTCTTTGCCCTGTTCAGCGGTGCTTTGACATGGCGGTTCTGGTCTGTTCAGCGGTGCTTTGCCATGGCGGTCTTTGCCCTGTTCAGCGGTGCTTTGACATGGCAGTCTTTGCCCTGTTCAGCGGTGCTTTGACATGGCGGTTCTGGACTGTTCAGCGGTGCTTTGCCATGGCGGTCTTTGCCCTGTTCAGCCGCGCTTTGACATGGCGGTCTTTGCCCTGTTCAGCGGTGCTTTGCCATGGCGGTTCTGGACTGTTCAGCGGTGCTTTGCCATGGCGGTCTTTGCCCTGTTCAGCGGTGCTTTGCCATGGCAGTCTTTGCCCTGTTCAGCGGTGCTTTGACGTGGCGGTCTTTGCCCTGTTCAGCTGTGCTTTGACATGGCGGTTCTGGACTGTTCAGCGGTGCTTTGCCATGGCGATCTGTGCCCTGTTCAGCGGTGCTTTGACATGGCGGTCTTTGCCCTGTTCAGCGGTGCTTTGACATGGCGGTCTTTGCCCTGTTCAGCTGTGCTTTGACATGGCGGTTCTGGACTGTTCAGCGGTGCTTTGCCATGGCGGTTCTGGACTGTTCAGCGGTGCTTTGACATGGCGGTTCTGATACTGACATTGGTGTGTGGCATGACGATCTCCACACTGGAAATTGGTGTGTGGCATGACGATCTCCAAACTGGACATTGGTGTGTGGCATGACGATCTCCACACTGGACATTGGTGTGTGGCATAACGATCTCCACACTGGACATTGGTGTGTGGCATGACGATCTCCACACTGAACATTGGTGTGTGGCATGACGTTCCATCATTGGCCAGCGGGGCTGTGGCATCCTGGCCCCTCCTGGGCAATGACTCCGGCAGTGGTCTCCTGACCAGTGACGATACTTGGGCCCTCCTGGGGACTGACTCCGGCGGTGGTCTCCTGACCAGAAACGATACTTGGGCCCTCCTGGGCTGTGACTCGGGCTGGGGTCTCTGGACCAGTGATGACGGTGCTGGCGGTTGTGTCTGGACCGCCGGAAATGATGGCGCACTTCTCCGCCGTGACACTCACAACAAGCTGGGGAGACTTCCTCTGGACCTTACCCACCTTTTTTGGAGTTACAGCTGACTCACCAATCGCCTTCGATCCCATTTCACTTGTTGTCCCACCAGGAGTCTTGACAAGGTCCCGTCGTCCACTCTCCAATTTCAGACCCTTTACAGGGGGTGGGCTACCAGTGCCTTGGCTCCGGGTCCTACTGCCTGCGCTGGTGGACGGTGCACTCCAAAAACCTGGAACACGCACCACTGGTACTGGAGGCTTTTTGGCTGAGGCGCTACGACGGGACTGATGAATTGGAGGGGGGGTGGAGGCAAAAAGGTCAATTGGACAGAGGGACAGTTTCTGACGGACACTGGGATGGGTAGCTGGAGGGGGTCTGGGAGTAGAGGAAGAGGAGGTGGTTGTAGGAGGTGTCACTTTAGGTGTTTTGGGTGCAGGTGCAGGTACTGGAGGCTGTCGTGAGGTGGATGGATGTTGGGTGAGTGATTGCCGGCATTTGGGTACTTTTGGAGGGGGCGTCACAGACACACTGGGAGAGGACACAGGGGACGTGTGAATGGAAGTGGAGGTGGTGAGTGCAGGTGAGCGGCTTGTGGTGCTGGGTGTCCTGGTGCGAGTCCTAGTGCCTGTAGATGTGGTGCATGCAGGTGTGTGTGTAGACGAGACTGGGAGGGAGGAGGAAGAAGAGGACACAGTGGAGGCAGTGGATGTTGCTGTGTCTGTATGGGTGTGATGCTTGTGTGAGTGCCTGTGGTGTGTGTGGTGCCTATGTTTGCTTGAGCTACTTTTGGGTGTTGACTTGTGTGCATGCTGGTCTGTAGGTGTGCTTGGGATGGGCTGGAGTACAGGGGATTGGGTCTGGTTGGAGGAAGTTGGAGGGGGGAGGCTAGACACAGGGACAATGGCTGCCATCAGTGCTGAGGCCAGAGATTGCAGGGTTTGCTGAAGGGCAGCCTGACCAGAATGAATGCCCTCCAGGAATGCATTACCGTGTTGCAACTCCCTTTCTACACCCTGGATGGCATTCACAATGGTAGACTGCCCAACAGTGAATGACCTGAGGAGGTCAATGGCCTCCTCACTGAGGGCCACAGGGGTGACTGGGGCAGGGCCTGAGGTGCCTGGGGCAAAGGTGATGCCCACCCTCCTGGGTGAGCGGGCACGGGGCGTATGCTGAGGGGCTGCTGGGAGGGCAGTGCTGGTAGGGGAGGTGGCGGCTGTACCTGTAGAAGTGGGGTGCACAGATGGTGCCGCCACCACAGGGGAGCTCCCATCGGTGGACGAGTCCATGTCGCTGGTTGGTGATCCGGTAGCCGACGTGAAGCTCCCCTCGCCCTCCGTCCCACTGGTGCATTCAGAGTCTGTGGTGTGGCCCTCCATGGCCATGTGGGATGCAGCTCCCTCGTGCTCCGGTGCCCCTGTACCTCCGCCTGATGATGCTGATGTACAAAAGGACAGGGAGAGCAGGAAAAGGGGGGGAGACAGAAGAAAGAGAGTTTTAGTGCATGGCATACCGCTACCGTTGTTGGACAAGACAGACGCAGCAGCCCCCTGCATAACGCCGTGCTGCTGGCCTCTGCACATGCAATTTCTGGGATATGGCCTACATGGCAATGGTGGAAATCTGCGCACATGGATGCCACAGGGGCAACTATACCTCAACTTGCCACTCTTCTGAGGTGGGATAGAGTGCCACACGGCCTACATTACGGATGGGCCTTGCCTACCTAACTCGCCCTGGCCTCGCCCTGGCCTAGGTACACCCACAGCCCACCTCCCCCACCCAGACCCCTCCACTGCACGCAAAGTCCGCAGAATGAGGTTGTACTCACCCCCTTGTGTCTGCTGTGATGTCCTTAAGTGCCCATCCAACTCCGGGTAGGCCACCGCCAGGATCCAGAACATCAGGGGGGTCATGGTGCGACGGGCACCCCTCCCATGTTGGGAGGCCGTCCCCAGCTGAGCCTCCGCCGTCTTCTAGCTGCAGCACCGAATGTTCTCCCATCTCTTACGGCAGTGGCTGCCCCGTCTCTGGTGGGCCCCCAGGGTCCGGACGTGCTTGGCGATGGCACGCCAAATGTCCCTCTTCTGGTGGGCGCTGACCTACATGACATGCACAAGGAAAGAGGAACAGTCATTACCAACTGCACCGTCAATGTGAGTGGCACCCTCCCTACTCTGGCCATGTTGCCCATTCATTCCCATGCATTTATGTTCTATGAACTCTGCCCCCTTCCCTCTTCCACCAAGCCCTCTCCACCCAGGCCTAGCCAATACAACTTGCTCCCTGTGTACTAACCTGTTGGTCTGGAGGACCGTAGAGTAGCGTGTACTGGGGGAGGACCCCATCCACAAGTTTCTCCAACTCCTGTGCAGGGAAGGCAGGGGCCCTTTCCCCAGACGCAGCAGCCATTGTTGCTTCCAGACCGAGGTCACAGCAGCACTAGCAGTGTAGGTCCTCTCCTGTCGAAGGTCAGGTATCTAGTGTTTGAAGAGATAGAAAATGGCGGTGACGTCCGCGGCGGTGCGCATCATCACCGCCAGCGCACCTGTTCATTGGCTCCTTGGACCCATAGGGTCCAATGTTAACCAATGCAGCATTACGCCGCGGTCTACGACCGCCTACCGCAATGGTGTGCAACGCCAGCGCAGTTACCCCACAATCCCATTGTCCCAGTTTAGAGGTCAGGCAGCCTCCATTTCAGGGGCCCACATGGCTTCATTTACTACTGCGTCACACATAGCTAGGCCTATACTCAACAGGGGTTTTGTCTGGTGTAGTCTTGTGTGTAACTGTGGGTACATACCTGGAGGAATAGTGACTGGTTCTTCGCTGTTGTCCTTCTTAGACACCGTCAGCTGGGACATATGAGAAGATGGCGGAATCCTCCTGTGTACCGACCGCTGGTGGACCTGTTGACAATGGAAGAAAGACATTTAATCATCACCTACAGGTTTGACCGTGCCACAATCCAGGAACTATGTACCCAGTTGGAGCCAGACCTGATGTCACCAATCCGCCATCCGACTGGAATCCCCCCTGACGTGCAGGTGCTGTCAGTGCTCCATTTCCTTGCAAGTGGGTCTTTTCAGACAACAGTGGCCATGGCATCAGGGATGTCCCAGCCTATGTAACGTCTTGTCCAGAGTGTTGTCTACCCTGCTGAAACACGTAAGGAGCTACATCATTTTCCCTGAGGTGGAGGATTTGCCTACAGTGAAAGGTGACTTCTATGCCCTTGGACATATCCCCAACGTCATAGGTGCCATTGATGGGACCCATGCAGCTCTGGTCCCCCCCCGCAGGAGTGAACAGGTGTACAGGGACAGGAAGAGTTATCACTCCATGAATGTCCAGATGGTCTGTTTGGCAGACCAGTACATCTCGCAGGTAAATGCTATGTTCCCTGGCTCAGTGCATGACGCCTACATCCTGCGGAATAGCAGCATCCCTGATATGATGGGTCAACTCCAGAGGCACCGTGTATGGCTATTGGGGGACTCTGGTTACCCCAACCTTTCCTGGCTATTGACCCCAGTGAGGAATCCCAGGACCAGGGCAGAGGAACGCTACAATGATGCCCATGGGCGGACTAAGAGGGTGATCGAACGCACCTTCGGCCTCCTTAAGGCCAGGTTCCGGTGCCTCCATATGACAGGTGGATCCCTATTCTACTCACCGAAGAAGGTGTGCGACATCATCATCGCCTGCTCCATGCTCCATAATTTGGCATTGCGACGCCAGGTGCCTTTTCTGCAGGAGGATGATCCAGATGACGGTGTTGTAGCAGCTGTGGAGCCTGTGGAGCCTGTGGAGCCTGTGGACAGTGATGAGGATGAAGCTGAGGAAGAAGAAAACGACAACAGGGTGTCAGTCATCCAGCTATATTTCCAGTGAAACATAGGTGAGTACATTTTCAGGTTTAACATTACAGTAACTTTCACACGTCTACCTCTATCCTGTACGGACACTTCACTCACTATTTGTTAACTGAGTTGTCCCCTTCCATTTCAGTTTCACAAATGTGGTAACCTACGTGTCAACTGCTTGCATCCTTGAAGGGCTTGTGATGTGTGACATTGGTATGTTAGCCTTCCTATGGGTAACCCATTATGACACTGTCATTGATAATACAAAATTACAAATCATAGACTGACTCCAGTTTTTTAGTGTTTCAAGGGTGTTTATTTAAGTGCTAAAAAATGAAGGGGGGTTGTAAAATGGTGATGGGTGATGGTGGAGGAATGTCCATGGCAGAGTCCAGTCTATTAGTCTCACAGGTACATTGCACATCTGCCCATTGGAAGTGGAGCTGGGGCAGTTCCGATTTGGACAGGGTAACAAAGTGGGACAGTGAGGGGACAATCAGGGTGGTCTTATTTCCTGGCGGTGGTCTTGCCATCTTGCTCTGTCCTGTTCCTGGATCTCAGAGCCCGCTTGCATGGTGGTTGTCCGTCTGCAGGGGATGGGGTGCTGGTGTGGTGGTCCTGTGGCGGGGAGTCCTGTCCACTAGCGCCGATGGAGGTGGTGGGCAGTTAATTGTTGTGGCTAGCGTCAGGGGCCCCTTGGAGTGCCACGGTGTCCCTCAAGGTCTTTTGAATGTCCGTCAGCACCCCTACGATGGTGCCCAGGGCGGAGCCGATGGTCCTGAGCTCCTCCCTGAACCCCAAATGATGCTCCTCCTGCAGACGCAGGGTCTCCTGCAACTTGTCCAGGACCGTGGCCATCGTCTCCTGGGAGTGGTGGTATGCTCCCATGATGGAGGAGAGGGCCTCATGGAGAGTTGGTTCCCTTGGCCTGTCCTTCCTCTGTCGCACAGCAGCCCTCCCAGTTCTCCTATGTTCCTGTGCCTCCGTCCCATGGACCGTGCGCCCACTACCACTGCCCCCAGGTCCCTGTTGTTGTTTGGGGGATGGGTTAGCCTGGGTGCCCTGTAGTGGTGGACACACCGCTGATTGACCTGTCCTGGGTAGGGAGGTTTGGGCCCGCTGGGTGGGTGCTGTGCTGGTGTTACCAGAGGGTGGAATTTCAGTGTTGGGCTGTGGCTGGGCAAGGGGAACCGACTGTCCTGAGGCCCACGATGGTCCGGGCTGGTCATCAAGATCCAGTAGGGCAGAGCTGCTGTCGTCACTGTGGGCCTCTTCTGGGGGTGGAGTGGTGTTGTCTGGACCCTCTGGTGTGGTGACGTTCCTTCGGGTTCCTGCAGGGGTATAAGAACATGATTATTGCATGTGTGTGTTTCATGGTGTGCAATGGTTGGGTGTGCGTGAACCCCAGTGCAGGCATTCCTGTGTGGGGGCTTGTGTGCTGATGGTTGGGGGTTGTTCTGGGTATGTGCAGTGGGCATGCTTTAGTGATGGGTGTCCATGCTTAGTTGTGTCATGCAGGTCTTGGGTTTGGGATGTGTAGTTTGTGTTATTAGTACATTAGTGAGGAGTTGGGGTGATAGGGGAGGGTGTGAGGGTGGGGGTGTGTGATAGCATGCAGGTAGGGTAGGGGATGTGATATTTAAGGTTTAACTTACCAGTGTCCGTTCCTCCAACGACTCCTCCGAGGCCCTCAGGATGCAAGACGGTCAAGACCTGCTCCTCCCATGTTGTTAGTTGTGGGGGAGGAGGTGGGGGTCCGCCGCCAGTCCGCTGTACCGCGATGTGGTGCCTGGCGACCATGGAACACACCTACCTCCGTAGGTCGTTCCACCTCTTCCTGATGTCCTCCCTATTTCTTGGATGCTGTCCCACTGCGTTGACCCTGTCCACTATTCTTTGCCATAGCTCCATCTTCCTGGCTATTGATGTGTGCTGTACCTGTGAGCCAAATAGCTGTGGCTCTACCCGGATTCTTTCCTCCACCATGACCCTGAGTTCCTCCTCGGAGAAGCGGGGACGTCTTTGGCGTGCCATGGGGTGGTGTGTGTGATGTGTGGGGTGGTGTATGTGGCGATGAGTGTGGTGAGTGTAGTGGTATGTGGTGTTTTGTGCTTGGATGTTGTGTGGGTGATGGTGTTGTGTGCCTCTGTGTGATGGGGTTGTCTATTCTGTGCTGTCTCTCTGGCCTTCTCTCAGAATTTCTGGTCGTAGGGGTTTGTGGGTGATGTGGGTGTGTGTTTTATATTGTATTGGATGTGTGGGAGTGGTGTGTGTATGTGTATCAGGTGTGTGTATTTGGAATTGTCCAATGTGGCGGTGTTTTGGAGATGTGTGTGTATTTTGAGCGCGGCGGTGTGTACCGCCAATGGAATACCGCGGTTGAAAGACCGCTGCGTGGGTTCGTGGGTCGTAATGGCATGGGCGTGTTTCTGTTGGGGTGGAGGTGGAGGATTTGTTTCCGCATGTTTATCGCTGACCTTTGGTGTGGCAGTCTTGTGTGGGTGTCTGAATTTCAGCGGATTCCGTGATGTGTGTCATAATAGCTATGGCAGTCTACCGCTGCCGGCGTGGTGTATTGGCGGTCTTCTGCACGGCGGTAAGCGCCTTATACCGCCAATGTTGTAATGACCCCCCCAATATCTAACAGAGACCTAACAGAGAGTCATGTTACAACTCGTAAAGTCAGCCCTAGGAAGGATTTGAGCGCCTGTGTTTTGAGGATCTAAATGGAAAGGGAACACTGCCATATTTCATTAGGGTGTCAGTGAAGTGGTGGCATAGCTATATAATCAGTTATGGCACAATTCACAAGATTACTTTTAGAATTCAAGAGTAAGTCACAGAAAGATCTTTATGGATCAAGCTCTAACTCTTAAATATGCAATACGACAGTCACTTACATATGCAATCGTAAAATCGTATAAAGAAGTGGAATATTAACTGACATGAAATTGGACAACGATGTGCACTTTATCCTCTGCACTATAGTTTCCTTTTCTCTTGAGCAGCACTGTTCAATACAACTGCTATTTCTGGAAATGTGTTAACATATTTATAGTATAAGTCAAAACAATCTCTCATATAGAAATGACACACATTTCATAGAGTATGCGATTTCCTTTTCAAACACAAAATCCAGTTCTAAAATATGAAGTTGAAATATTGCTGTATGATATAAAAGCAGTACAATGAACAGAACTGTGATAAAACCTATAAATTAATGACTTATGATTGTACTCAATAAAGCACCGATGACCATCTGCCACCAGTACTAAGATGATAGTGTTCTTAATTCGAAAATCCTAGTTTAGTCGCACCTTCCTCTGACAATGTGTGGCATTAGCCCTGTATATCCAATCTACAAATTGTTCAGAGACGTGTTGAATATTTATTATATATGTTAATTGCTAACATGCACTGCCACGATTAACATAAAGTGTCCTCTTGATGTCTAAAAGTAATGAATCATCTTACATTCTTTCGTGAATAGAACATTACTAATTGTATCCATCATCTCTGGAGAATACATTAATGCCATATTATGATGCATCTATAATTAACTCCCTTTGTGGGAATTTAAACACATGGCCAGGTGTATTGACATAAGATTGGACTTGGGGGCAGATTATGTCTGCTTAAATAAATCTTTACCATGTTAGAAACTGAGGGGCATATTTATGAGAGGCTTGTGCCGCTGTTGTGTCACTTTTAATGACTCAGCGGTGGCGCATGCCTCACAACCTTATCTATGAGGCCACACAAAGCCACTATGCATGGCCTTGAATGGCCTTATAGATATGGAGTAAGGTACGGCAGTGCACATTACTTTTTTGCCTTACTTTGCAGCAGGTAGGCATTCCATGGGCTTTGTGGTGGGTTTTTCCACGCAACACCCATGGATTTTGATGCGTCCCTGGATTTACGAGACCCTGTAAACCTGGGGATGCACCAAAACATGATGTCTCCTCAGGGAAAGTGCAACGAGGAGAAATATCTTCCTTTCTCCTCCTGGGATTGTTTTTGTGCAGGAAGGTGCCCCTTCCTGCACAAATACAAACCTACCATGGTGCAAGGGTGCCTGAGTTGGCACTAGGCAGCCAAAGCGGCACTGGTACAGTTGGAAGGGACAGGAATGTGCCGCATTGCATAGAAACTGTGTATTCCCGCAATTTTCTTTTGATGCGTGGCAGCACAGCAAGATGCCCTGCTGCGTTGCCCGGTGCCAAATTCTCATAAACTTGGCCCTGAGAGTGTCAACAGTTCTTGAAATCTGACCTGGAAACAATTAGTTACAGGAAAGGGAACTTGTTTGGTTCTATCTATCAAATAAAATATGCTTGCTGGATAGATTTTAACTGCACCGGTTAGGGGCCTGGTTAGGAGGCAAAATATAAAGTCCACTGGAATTTACCACACAGGGGGGAAACACAGGGATGCGCCGTATTCTATTAAATACGGGGCATCCCTGCGTTGTGAAAATGACAGTGCGCTGCACTGCACTGCCAAATTTGGTGCAGCACCGCGCACCATCATTTTCTCATAAATCTGGCCCGAAGTCTCTAGGGCTGTATACTAACTTCATTGTCCAGTACACTGGTTGTGGAGCTCCGAGTGGTTCATTCACACCTCACTATCCAGCACCCTGTATGTGAAGCCCCCAGGACTATACAATATCCTAAAGTCACTATCCAGCGCCTCCTGTATGAAGGAGCTTCTAAGGCTACATCCAACCATCAGTATTTGATATCTCCTATGAGGATTAACGTCAGGGCCCAAATACAAACCTCACCATCCAGTATCTCCTATGTGAAATATCCTCTGGATCTACAGCCACACCCTGTGTGCAAAGGACCACCTATGGATTTATCCTAACCTCACTATCCAGTATTTCGCAAGGAGGACCCCTATGGGTACCTCTGTGGCCTCATCCAAACCTCACTCTCCAACACCTCCAGTGAGATGTAGTCTCCAGGGCTAATGAGTGAGCCCTTACTTCCTGCAATGTAGGGCTGTCACAATAGTGTCAACTGAGGCTAATTTACCAGGACCCCATTCAATGGGCTGAGTAATAGAGCTGCTCACCATAATTCGTGGATTTCAGTGTTTTCAAGATTTACTATCATAACCATATACCCTTTCAGCTGATTTCTGACAGGGACATTTCAATGTTTTTTCAAAGCAAACTCTATTTTCAATTCTGAGAAAAAAAAACTAACTTCCTGTTGATACCTTTTTTTCAGAAATAGCTTACTTTTTTGTGTTACAGCCACTGGACCCTTTGGTTTATGGGTGTGCTGTGCCCAGGCTTTGTACAACCAGAAACCAACGTGCTAGTCATCAGCCATGAGCACCAGCATTAGGGTGTGGCTTCTGGCCATGCCTTGCACCCAGTCGTCATGCCTTCAGTGCTCATTGCAGCACTGTAGACTAGCTAGTTACCTTATGTTTTATCTGCAGATGTACAGGCGGAATCATGGATTCAGAATGATGGTCACTATAGGCCTGATTCACGAAGGTAAACATACTCTTTTGTAGGGACAGTACTATCTTTTTATGTGCAAAGCCTCTGCAGTCATAAAGATACTACTAGTAAAACAACTTTGTGAATAGTAAACAATCGTAAACTTACACATCAGTGTAAGTTTACCTTTGTGAATCAGGCCTTATGCATTATTGGATATCCAGGAAAAACATGGATCTACAAGATTATCTTTAGAGAAATGATCCGTCTTCCCACCCTTCTGATTTCTCCACAACTAAGGTAAGTAAACATTGGATTGTGCAAAAATGCTGAACCTCCCTAACATAGGCATGACAAGGAGAAACATCTTTATTTCCCTTTTCTATGTGTGCTGCATTCTGTAGGAAACATAGGAAGAGGAAAATGCCTCTAAGGAAGGTTTGTGAGCCTGAAGGTAACCCTTCCTGTACAAAAACTATCCTGCCTGTAATACAGGCACCCATGCAGCACTGCAAAGAATGCCTGTGTTGGTGCAAGGCAGCACATAGTGCGCTAGCAGTAGGAGGAGGCAGAAATATACCATGTGCCAGCAGTAGGAGTCAGCAGAAATGTGTCTTTATTTTTGTAAATATGGCACATTTCTGCTGTCTTCTTTTCACTCAACACAACACTATACAGAAAGTTGCCTTGCTACATTGTGTTGTGACAAATCTTAGTAAATCTGTCCCTCTGTGTTGTCGAGCATTTGAATCAAAGAAATCAGTTTTTGAGCATTGTAATCCCAATGTACCTCAAGGTGAGTTTAATAAAACATCCTTGTTACTGCATGCATAGATGTTGCTTTTAAGAGACAAAGTGGATTGCATAAAGGTAAATAGTTGAATGGTAAGGCAAATGGGGGAACAGGATAAGAAAAAAAGAAGAAGTAGACTTTGGACCGCACGATCTGACAACAGACGGCATTCAAAGTAAACACCCAAGCATAATCACTTATGCGGCAACAGTGCTGTAAATCTTTATTGAGCAACAGTAAAGAAGCCCACTCATTTTGGGGAATACTCCTCTTGCTTACAGGTGAACATTGTTTCACCTGTGAGAAAGGGGAGCAATCCCGGAAAAGTGTTATTTTTCCTTGCTGTTGCCCAATAAAAGATTTAAGGCATTCCTGCATGAGTGCTTATGCTGGGTGTTAGACCTGTCAGCCTTAGGGTGGTCACTCCCAACGTTTTGCCTGCCTCCCTCCACTTTTAACACAGTTTTTGTTGGCTTCAGGACTCTGCACACTTTACCACTGCTAACCAGTGCTAAAGTGCATATGCTCTCTCCCTTAAAAAATGGTGACATTGGCTCATACCCAATTGGCTTATTTAATTTACTTGTAAGTCCCTAGTAAAGTACACTGCATGTGCCCAGGGCCTTCAAATTAAATGCTACTAGTGGGCCTGATTGTGCCACCCACATAAGTAGCCCGTTAACCATGTCTCAGGCCTGCCATTGCAAGGCCTGTGTGTGCAGTTTCACTGCCACTTCAAATTGGCAAATAAAAGTACTTGCCAAGCCTGAAACTCCCCTTTTTCTACACAAAAGTCACCCCTAAGGTAGACCCTGGATATCCCACAGGTCAGGATGCTATGTAGGTAAAAGGCAGGACACATACCTGTCAGTTTTATATGTCTTGGTAGTGGAAAACTCCTAAATTCGTTTTCCACTGCTGTGAGGCCTGTTCCTTTCATAGGCTAACATTAGGGCTACCCGCATATACTGTTTGATGGGTAGGGTCTGATCAGAAAGGGGTTAACAGGTCATATTTAGTATGGCCAGAGTGCTAATACAAAATCCTGCAGACTGGTGAGGTTGGACTTTATATTACTATTTCAGAAATGGCACTTTTATAGAATAAGATTTTCTCTGCACTTAAAATTCTTCTGTGCCTTACAGCTTCTCTCCAGTCCAAGACTGGGCTGGTTGACAGCTCCCTTGTGCATTTCACCCAGACAACCACAAACACAGGATGCTCAGTCACACCTGCACACATCTGCATAATTAATGGGTCTTCCTCAGCTGGAAGGGTGGAGGGCCTAACACTTACATTTCAAAGGACAGTGGTCTGCCCTCACACAATGGACTGCCAAACATTCCTACTAGGACCCTGGCAGACAGGGTTGTACTGAAAGGGGACCTTGTGCACTTCAAAACCACTCTTTGAAGTCTCCCCCACTTTTGCGTATATAAACTGGGTCGCTGATCCCTACCAACTTGGACACTTCCTGGGACAGATACTCTGAACCAGACCCTGAAACCTGCCAAGAGGAGCTGCCTGGCTGCACAAAGGACTCACCTGGACTGCTTTGCTGTGAAGGACCGCTGCCTTGTTGTTGCCCTGCTGCCTTGCTGGCCTCTGGCTCTGCTGAGAAGTACTCCAGGGGCTTGGATTGAGCTTGCCATCTAGTTCCTGACGTCTGAGGGCCAAAAAGACTTCATCTCTGCAAAGGAACTCGTTATGCAGTGAAAATCAATGCACAGTCTGCTGGAATTGATGCACAGCCTGCCTAGCGGTGAAAGAATCGCCGCATTGCCGAACTGGAACGATGCAGCCGGGCTCTCTGAGTGGAGATCGGCACAGTGCCAGCATTGCGACTGGAACTTTGACACAGAGCAAACTGGATCGACGCATCGCTGAGCGAGAACGATGCAGCCCGACTTCCTACAAGAGGAATCAACGCAGCACCTGCAGTGCGACAGAAACTTTGGCGCATTGCCCACTGGATCGATGCAGCACCTGTGACTTCGTCCTGCATGCCCAGGATTTCCACACATTGTTCCTGGGTGTCAAAAGACCCCACATCGCAGAGGATTCAAGCCTGCACACTGGGATTCTACGCCACATGGAAGAGAGTTGATTCATTGTTTGTGTACACCCGGATTTCGTTTTCCATGCATCTCCTCCTCTGCAGTGCCCGTGCGTGTAATTTTGACGCATACCAGGTACTTTGCTCTTACAAGAGACCTTTGTTGCTTTTCAAAGACTTAAGATTCTCCTTATCATTACCTAAGTGATATTGCAACTTGTACTTATCAAATCTTGATCGTTTTTTACCTTAAATCATTCAGATAAATATCTTATATTTTTCTAAAACCTGTGTGGTGTATTTCTGAGGTTTTTCACTGTGTTATTGCATGATTTATTGCACAAATACTTTACACATTGCCTTCCTAGTTAATCCTGACTGCTCAGTGTCAAGCTACCAGAGGGTGAGCATAGGATCATTTGGATTGTGTGTGACTTACTGTGACTAGGATTGTGGTCCCTATTTGGAAAAGGGTGTATACCTCTGCGAACTAGACACCCCATTTCTAACACTGGGATATTTACTTTGACTGCTATTTGTGGAGAGTGGATATCGGGCTTCTGGCAGCCAGAGTGTGAGCCACCGTTTCAAGTGGTCAGGACAACAGCAGTTAACTTAAGCATGAGCAGTGTGTGCTCAGCTGAGCTGAGTGCCTCTAACAATATGTAATTTGTTTTAAAAAAACCTCACTTTGTTGTGTCAAAACAATTTAATTAATTGGAAGTCCAAATAAAATTAGCATTCAAGATAAGAGGTTTGTCCTTCACAAACTTTTTGGTTTGACTCACCCTGTACTATTCCTTGGTTACTTCCTAATTCCAGGACTACGTTAGGAGTACTAAAAGGGTAAGCCACACCTACTCATATGAAATTAATTGTAAATGTGGCTTTTTACGTATGTATTCATATTTAACCTCCCTGAGCACAGAGCACAGTAGCAGGCAGGACAAACCAAATCTTCTTAATTCTGAACACACTACTAAGGCAAAAATCGTGAAGAAACCCTTAAATGTGGTAATATTAAGAAAATATGTCCGAGAGTGTGAGGGAGGCGTGAAACGACTTGCAGAAGAGCCAAAAATTCAAATGAAGACACATCTCTCATTAGCGTGGCTTTTCTTATCCCATTACTGTCTCATGAAGAACTGGCCTAATAAAACTAGTGTACTGTCTGTCAATTGTTTTATTCATTAAGAAAATAGCTGAACGGTTAGTATTAAAAAAGAAAATCCCATCATTAGTACCATGAAGTAGATAGTGAAAAGACTGTGATAATTAGGTCTTGGAGGAGTTTGTGGCATTCTACTATCAGGAACTCCTCAAAGTTCTGAAAAAGTTCCACCACTCTACGCAGAGCTCCACGAGTGGCAGAGTTTGGTTAAGTTGCGCTGTTCGCACTGATTTCCAGCGACAGGAGTTTCTCCTGCACTGTACAATCAGCATGAACGGCATCACTCGGAGAGCCAGAGGGTGTTAACTTCTTTCTGACGCTTGATTAGATTTTCTACTCGAGCCACAGCTTCCTCAATGCGAGCAGCAGCTTTCACATTGCGAGCAGTCACAGCATAACGCGACCGCTACTGTTCAGAAATATCACTTGCGAACTTAGCGATTTCTATCACTCGCCAACTTAATGTTGGTGAGCGTGTGAAAAAACTGTGCTCCACGTCACTTTGCAGAGTTTTTAGGAATTCTGCGTGGAGTGGTAAAAACTCTGACAACTCCACCAGAGGAGGGGAATTCTTCACCCACCCCTAGTGATAATTAGTCCACACAATACAATCCCCTTTAGAAGTGTGGGTGGATGTATAATTTTGAACTGCCACAAAAATTATGCTTTGTAGGCTTATGCACACATACCTTTTTTGTCATGGGTTGAGATCTTTGTCAAAAAAATATCCTGTCTGACTCATCAAATGTGAGCAAGGAAAACAAATAGCAAATACAGAAACGTGCCACTGTTTACAAACATCCTTATGTAGGAGTGAGCCAAGCAAGTGTTACTGCATGTGCATTTCTTTTGGATTATCAATTACATAATGGATGTGGCCATGCCTGTGAACTGATCCCATATACGCTTCATGTTGTACTGTAATTTAACATTATCCTTCTGTTGCTGGCACTTAGTTACTAGGATATTGTTGTGTTTTTCGGATCTTCTCACATAGGCCCTCATTACAACCCTGGCGGTCGGTGATAAAGCGGCGGTAATACTGCCAACAGGCTGGTGGTAAATACCGCCAAATTATGACCATGGCGGAAATAGCTTAGACAGACAGCCACTTTAACACACTGACTGCCAGGGCAGAATCAACAGGCACCATGACAGTAGCTGCCTACAGCCAGGCGGAAGTCAATGTTCCTCCCACTGTATTATGAGACAGGAAACTGCCACCTTTTCCGGGGTGGTACCAACGGCATCAAAAGCCTGTCGAAAACACTGCACAGAAGGGAAACAACTCACCTGTGGAGACTCAGGGAAGAACCACGCAGCCATGGAGCCCGAGCTGCACATATTCCAAATGGTGTTCTACGTCCTGCTCCACCACGTACACCAACGACGGCAAAGGTGACCACGGTGAGTAAAGCCGCCTAGCACACAGCGGAGGGAGGGAGGAAAAAGAGAGTGACACACACACGCAACATGCAACACCCCCACCCACAACACCATACACACAAGTAGATGCAGCAACACAACATATTTACCCCATACCCCTCAGGAATAATGCAAGGACAACACCAATAGATCAAAGTGAGTGTAATAAGATAAATATAGTAGTAATACATGCATACATTTAAAAAAGTATAAACAGATGTACAAATTAAGGGACACTGCCCAGTCCTTAATGTTCGTGGGCCACAGGGCCACATCACAAAGTCCAAGGCCCCACTTGACTTCTGCAACAACACAGAGAGAACACTGCTGGGCCATCAGGTCAAAAATAGGCAGGCAGCTCAGGGGGTCAGGGAACGGGGTGCACCTCAGCCGACAGATGGAACAACACCACTGGTCCTGGAGGGGGCAACATGCCCATTACTCTGTCATGGGGAGTGCAAGGCCACAATCTCTCAAGTGTGCGACTTGCCCACTGGCTCTAGAGGGAGCAACATACCTATTATTCTGTCCTTCGGAGTGCAAGGCCATAGTCTTGCAAGTGGGTGACTTGCCCACTAGCTCTTGAGGGGGCATTGTGCCCAGTGCTCTTCATCCTGAGGAGGATGGGGTGAGTGGAAGGCTTCTCCACTGTAGATGCAGATCTTGGGGAGTGAAAGGTCACAGTCTCTCAGCTGGGTGTCATACCCACAGGATTTGCAAGGGGCAGGCCGCACAACAGCCTATGGAGGCAGGTCTACAGAATGTCTGCCAGCAGTGACGGCTGCTCAGTGGTGGCAGTGGTGCTGCTGCTGCTGGTGGTTGTGGGGGGAAGCTCCTGCCCATCCCCTTCAGCCTCAGATGGCTGCCCACTGCTGGTGGTGGTGGTGCTGGTGCTGTTACTGGTGGTTGGGGAGGAAGCTCCTGCCCATCCCCGGCAGCCTGGACGGCTGCTACTGCTGGTGGGGGTGGTGGTGCTGCTGCTGGTTGTGGGGGGGAAGCTCCAGTCCATCCCCTGCAGCCTCGGACGGCTACCCACTGGTGCTGCTGCTGCTGCTGGTGGTGCTGATGGTGGTGCTGGGGGTGGAGCTGTGGTAGTGGTGGGGGGAGGCTCCAGCCCATCCCCTGCAGCCTTGGATGGCTGCCCACTGGTGCTGCTGCCGCTGGTGGTGGAGCTGGTGGTAGTGATGGATGGAGACGCCAGCCTATCCCCTGCAACCTCAGATGGCTGCACCACCATGGTTGGTGGTGTGGGCTCCGACTGAGTCCCAGCACCAGGCCCCTTGTCCTTTCTACCTGCTGGTGAAGGCCCCTTGCCCTTCCTGGCACCAGCTGGGGATGGCTCCTTGCTCCTTTTGGCAGCAGCTGGGGATGGCTCCTTGCTCCTTTTAGCAGCAGCTGGGCATAGCTCCTTGCTCCTTTTGGCCGCAGCTGGGCTTTGCTCCTTGCCATTTCTTTCAGCAGCTGGGAGTGCCACCTTGACCTTCCTTTCAGCAGCTGGGGCTGGCACCTTGCCCTTCCTTGCAGCAGATGGCGGTGGCTCCTTGCCCTTCCTGGCAGCACTTGGGGCAGGCATCCTTTCTGTGTGGCTGCCTGGTGCCCGGGATCCTTTCCCACCTTGAGTTGCTGAGGACAGTACTGGGCCATGGACTGGGTGGCTGAGATGCTTGCTTGGGTTATAACCACCCTGGCCTGATGTGAAAGACAGGGGAGGGGTTTACGAAAGAGGTCAATGGTGGAGAGGAAAAGCTTCTTAGGGACATTGGGGCAGGAAGAGGGAGTGATTGTAGGATGTCTGTCTGCTGGGTGTGGGTGCAAGTGCATGGGCTGGATACTGTTGTGAGGTGGATCGCTGTTGGGTGTCTGAGTGCTTGCGTTTGTGTACTTTGGGAGGAGGGGGCACAGACACAGTGGCAGAGGACTCAGGGGACATGTGCATGGATGTGTGGGTGGTGACTGCCAGTGAGGTGTGTGCTCTGATTGGTGTGCTGCTGATGGTGGTAGTGGATGAGGGTGTAGTACATGCAGGTGTGAGTGTAGATGCAACTGGTAGGGAGGTGGACGAGGAGGAGGAGGGGGACCCAGTGGAGACAGTGGATGTTGGTATGTTTGCATCTGTATGGTGTTTGTGTAAGTGCCTGTGGGATGAAGTGTGGTGTCTGTGTTTGCCTGTGCCACTCTTGTGTGTTGTCCTTTGTGTATTCTTGTCTGCCTGTGTGCTTGGGATAGGTTGGGGTTGAGGGTTATGGGAGTGGGTAGAGGAAGTTGCATGGGGGAGGGTGGATACAGGGACAATGTTTGCCATCAGAGAGAAGGCCAGATCCTGGATTGATCTCTGTTAGGCCACCAAGCCAGTGTAAACGCCCTCCAGAAATGCTTTGGACTGTTGCATTTGGATCTGCCAGCCCCTGGATGGCATTCACCATGGTTGACTGCCCAACAGACATGGATCTCAGGAGGTCAATAGCCTCCTCACTCTGGGCAGCAGGGCTAACTGGGGCAGGGCCTGAGGTGCCTGGGGTGAAGGAAATGCCTACCCTCCTGGGTGAGCGGGCATTGGCAACTCGCTGAGGGGCTGCTGGGAGGGCGGTGCTGGTACAGGGGTGGGGGCTGTACCTGTAGATGGGGTGGGCACAGAGATGTCTGCCACCACCAGGGTGCTTCCATCAAAGGAGGTATCCATGTCTGAACTGTCCCCTCCAGTCTCCCTTGTGGTGCTCCCCTCACCCTCCGTCCCACTAGTGCCCTCACCATTGGTGGACTCTGCCACCTGGGTCCTGTTTAATGCAGCTCCCTCCGTCGCAGTGCCTCTGCTCCTCCTCCAGATGATGCTAATGCACATAAGTACAGGGTGACAAAACAAAAAGGGGGGGAGAGACAATTATACACTTGGTCAATGGCTGCACCAACACCACCGTTGGCGTACACAACATACTCACACACAGGGAACAGCCCTACGCACTGGGCAATGCACTACCAGTAACAATGCTAGTCACCAGGACATGGGGAGGGACAAATACCGCCAACTGCAGCATACCTGGGACCCACACAGCCTACACGAGGCCTTCACACACAGCACTCCATGCATTCATTCCCCATGCATCGTGCTCACAGTGTACTCACCTGTTGGTCTGGAGGCCCATACAGCAGTCGGTACTGGGGTAGGACCCCATCCACCAGTCTCTCCAACTCCGCTGAGGTGAACGTAGGGGCCCTTTCCCCAGTCACACTAGCGATGGTAAATTGCAGACACAGGTCACAGCAGCATGCAGTGTTGGTCCTCTCCTGTTGAAGGTCAGGTAGCAAGTGAGTGAACAGTTAGAAAAGGGCGGTGACATCTGCGGCGGTGCACACCGTCACTGCCGGCGTTCATCACCATTGGCCACTGTACCCAATAGGGCCCAATGATAACCAATGACGAGTTGCACGGCGGTTCCCGACGCCACCCACATCGGCGGAAAACGTCAGGGGAATTACCTCACTTCCACTTGTCCCTCCATACAGGACAGGCAGACGCCATTTCAGGGGGTGGGCAGGCCATGGATCCTAACTGTGTCACAGTTCACAATTGTACATTCAGGACATATGCCACCAATAAATTATAAAAATCACATTATGTATTGAACTGTAATGGTTACAATGTACAGATCATGACCATCTCCTCACTCTTTTGCCCCATAGATTGCAACCGCTGAGGAGCAATAGGAGATGGAGACATCCTCCGTGTACAGTCCCCTCGTGGACTTGGCAACAATGGAAGACAGGCACATCATCCTCACCTACAGAGTTGACATGGCCACAATCACAGAGCTGTGTGCCCAATTGGAGCCTGACTTGATATCTGCTATCCGTCCCCCATTGGGATCCCCCCTCTTGTACAAGTGCTATCAGTGCTCCATTTCTTGGCAACTTGTTCTTTTCAAGTGACAGTGGGCTTGGCATGAGGAATTTCACAGCCAACTTTCTCAGTAGTACTGACCAGAGTGTTGTCTGCCCTAATTAAACACATGTGCAGCTACATCGTTTTCCCCCAGGTGGAGGATTTGGCCACAGTGAAGGCTGACTTCTATGCAATGGGATATATCCCCAACATTATTGGCTCTATTGATGGAACATATATTGCATTTTCCCCCCCCAGCAAAATGAACAGGTCTTCAGAAATCAAAAAAGTTTTCACTCGATGAATGTGCAGATGGTGTGTTTGGCGGACCAGTACATCTCCCATGTTATGATACCTTTATCCTGAGTAATAGCAGCATCCCAAATGTGATGGCCCAACTCCAGAGGCGCAGGGTGTGGTTAATAGGTGAGCCCTGCTTCCCACCCAGTGGATGTTGGTGTATGGGTATGGTGTTGGCCATAAGGGTTAGTGTGTGGCTAAATGTTGTCCCTCGATATCTGGAGGTGACTCTGGTAATCCCAACCTCTTATGGCTACTGACCCTTGTGAGGAATCCCAGGACAAGGGCAGAGGAATGTTACAATGAGGTTCATGGGTGAACAAGAAGGATAATTGAATGTACTTTTGGCCTCCTGAAGGCCAGGTTTCGGTGCCTCCATCTAACAGGTGGATCCCTGTGCTACTCACCCAAGAAGGTCTGCCAGATCATCGTGGCATGCTGTATGTTGCACAACCTTGCCTTGAGGTGCCATTTGCCTTTTCTGCAGGAGGAGGAGGCTGGAGATGGCCATGTGGCAGCAGTGGACCCTGTGGACAGTGAAGATGAGGAGGCAGAGGATTAGGATGAGGACAACAGAAGTGCAGTGATTTCGTCAATACTTCCAAGGACACACAGGTAAGACAGTGTAACTTCACATTTCATTGATAGTTTAATGTTTGACATTGTCACTGGCAGGCTGTGAATTCCTACTTCTATGCCCACTCACCCTACCCTTTGGCATCTCTTTTTACAGATGTTGGTGCCTCACTATTGCTCCTGATGTTTACACTGCAGCCAAATACAGGTCTTTCCTATGTAAACATTACTGTACAGTTGAATTGCAATGTTTAAACCCTGTTTCACGTATATATACGTAAATCAGTTGACATACTCCATACTTGTATTTTTTCAAAGTGTGTTTATTGCAGTGCTCTGACAAACAGGGGGAAGGGCAATGGGCTGGGGGGATGATGGAGGAAAGTCCAGGTTGGAGTCCAGTCTATTTGTAGCACAGGTGCAATGTCCAAGGGGGCATTGGAAGGGGAGCAATGGCAGTTGAAGGTGGACAGGGTGACAGAGTTGGACACAAGGGTGACAATCAGGAGAGTCTCATTTCTTGGTGAGGGTCTTGGCAATAGCCTCTGGCTTCTGCCTGGATCGCAGGGAACATTTGTGGGGTGGTTCTCCTTCAGCAGTGGGAGGGGAGCTGGTGGCCTGTTGGTCCTGTGGCAGGGCCTCCTGTCCAATAGCAGCAGCAGAGGTGGAGGGCTGTTCAGTAGTTTGGCTAGTGGCAGGGGCCCACTGGTATGACACTGCGTCCCTCATGCTGTTGGCCATGTCTGCGAACACCCCTGCAATAGAGACCAGGATGGTGTTATTGGACTTCAAGTCCTCCCTGATCTCCTGGTACTGTCCCTCCTGCAGCCACATGTTCTCCTGCAACTTGTCTATGATCTGGCCCAGCGTATCCTTGGAATGTTGGTATGCTCCCAGTGTCGTAGTGAGTGCCTGTCCTCCCCCTGGCACACAGCAGTCCTCCCAGTTTCCCTGTTGTCCTGTGCCTCTGTCACCTGAACCGTGTGCCCACTGCAACTGACCCCAGGTCCCTGATTGTCCTGGGTTTGTGGTGTGCCCTGGAGTCCCTATAGTGGTGAACACACTGCTGATTGACAAATCCTGGGGACAGAGGTATGGATACACAGGGTGGGTGCTATGGTGGTGTTTCTTGAGGGGGAGGCTCTGTGGTGGTGTGAGACTGTGCCTGGGTAACCGACTGTCCGGAGGTCCCTAATGGACCAGGTTGGTCATCCAGATCTAGGCGACCAGGGGGCACTGGATGTTACAGGCACATCGTCTCCAGTGACATTAGCTGGGATACCCGTCGGGATGTAAATGCAGTGTTATTGTTTCTGCGTGTGACATATTGTGCATGGGTGGGTTGCTCTCTATGGTTGAAGTTGGCCTGGCAGCTTTGCCTTATGTGAGTTGTTATTTGGTGGGCTAGCTTATTGTCTCTAGTGTGCACGCTTTAGTGATAGGTGTCCATGCAGGTCTGTGAGTGGTGTCAATGCCTTGTTGATGCATGCTGGGCTTGGCATTGCGATAGTGGGTTGTGATGGTGGGGTGTGTGGGAGGTGGTGGAGTGATGGGAGTGAGGGTGGGGTGGAGGTATGTGATGGCATGCAGGTAGGGGGGTGACAGCAGTATAAGTTTGACTTACCAGAGTCCAGTCCTCCTCCTACTCTGGCCAGGCCCTCAGGATGCATGATTGCCAAGACTTGCTCCTCCCATGCTGTTAGTTGTGGTGGAAGAGGTAGGGTCCACCGCCAGTCCTCTGTACAGTGAGTTTATATCTTGCTGCAGTGGAACACACCTTCACCCATAGGTCATTCCACCCAGTAGTAGTAGTAACTTTATTTCGGCTAAAGGCCATAAAAGTAAACAATAGAACACCATATCATAATTAAACAAGCTAAATAAGTTATAAGATCACATAGTTGTTGAAAACAGTGCAAAACAATTTTTTTTCTTAAAATCTAAAAATCCTAAAATATTAAATATACAATTATTAGGCCATTATATCTTAACTCCATACAGTTAAAACTTGTTATGCTAAATAAATATAATCTAAGACCAATATGTTAAAACACACAATTATAACAGTTCTCTGGTTCTTATAGCCCATGCACTTTGCAGGAATCTTGCAACTGGAAAAACTATTTTATCATTTGTGTCAGTTGTCAAAAAGCGTAATGCTGTATTCCATTCCCTATTCCCCACTAACCTACATAACGGAGCAATCCACTTCTTCCTAGGTACCAACGGGCATATTTATACTCCGTTTGCGCCGAATTTGCGTCGTTTTTTTCGACGCAAATTCGACTCAAAACTAACTCCATATTTATACTTTGGCGTTAGACGCGTCTAGCGCCAAAGTTCATGGAGTTAGCGTCATTTTTTTGCGTGAACACCTTCCTTGCGTTAATGATATGCAAGGTAGGCGTTCCCGTCTTAAAAAATGACTCCGATGCATATTCGTCGTATTTATACTCCCGGGCAAAAATGACGCCCGGGAGTGGGCGGGTCTAAAAAACCCGCATTAGCGCCAGATTTTAGCGCCTGGGTCAGGGCAGGCGTTAAGGGACCTGTGGGCTCAGAATGAGCCCAGAGGTGCCCTCCCCTGCCCCCAGGGACACCCCCTGCCACCCTTGCCCACCCCAGGAGGACACCCAAGGATGGAGGGACCCACCCCAGGGACATTAAGGTAAGTCCAGGTAAGTATTTATTTTAATTTTTTTTGTGGCATAGGGGGGCCTGATTTGTGCCCCCCTACATGCCACTATGCCCAATGACCATGCCCAGGGGACAGAAGTCCCCTGGGCATGGCCATTGGGCATGACTCCTGTCTTTGCTAAGACAGGAGTCATTTCAATGGGGGATGGGCGTCGTAAAAAAATGGCGCAAATCAGGTTGTGGCGATTTTTTTGCCTCAGCCTGACTTGCACCATTTGTGGACGCCCATACGCCATTTTCCCCCTACGCCGGCGCTGGCTGGTGTACGTCGTTTTTTTCAACGCACACCAGACAGCGACGGCGGCTAACGTCATTGAATAAATACGGCGCCCGCATGGCGCTTCAGAATGGCGTTAGCCGGCGCTAATTTTTTTGGCGCAAAACTGCGTTGGCGCAGTTTTGCGTCAAAAAGTATAAATATGGCCCCAAATATCTAGGGCAAAAAAACATAAAATGTGCGAGTGATTCTATTGTCTTTTGACAATAGTGACAGAATATTGAGTTACTATCCTCCGCTCTCCATCGCGCTGTAAATGTCTTGAGCGGGAGGATCCCTAATCTGAATTTGATGAAAAGTGTTTTAATATAGGGAGGATTTACATTGTCCATATAGGCCTCAAATTTGGTGCTACATTTGTGGTCTAGGAACTGTAGGGTCCGACTGCCTTGATTTTTAGACCAGATTTGAACCAAAATAGTCTCTCAGTAGCACCTTTTTACACGCTCTTTTACATCCTTGGTCAAATTGTGAGGAGTACTCCACACCTCCTCCATCTTGAGGAGTTTACACATATCTCTGAGGTGCCTAAACCAAGGGATCTTTGATGCACAATCACCTACGAGAAACTCATCTAATGCTACATGGAGGGTAGACAAGTACTCCGAGGTCCAAAGACGAACCCAATACATGAGTGGTCTTAGTGCAATTTCGTTATGGATCTCGTTTAAGGATAGGTCAAATCTAAGGGGGATGAGAGGGGTACTCATGAGTAGCCGCAAGAAATTCCATATGAAACGGTTTTCTACCGTAGTCAAACACCTAGAGTTAGTGTATCCCCAAAGCTCAGCGCCATAGATTGAAGCTGTAACCGCAGCTGCTTTATAAACAGTAATGGCGGTGATATCTCCCCTTCCAAGGTATTGGCAATTTTCCTCCCTATCGCTGTTGACCTCTGCCTGGGTACTGTCAGACTCTTCCCAATCTGCGCAGACCAGTGTTGGTCATCACTTAGCCTGATCCCCAAATAGTCAAATTGGCTGACTCTCTCCACTAGTTGGCCTGCTATGGTCATTTTCCCCCTAAACGATTTATGTGGGTTAAAAGCCATGAACTTGGATTTTGTTGGATTTATTTCAAGACTTCTGGTAAAACAGAAGTTATAAAAAGTATTCAGTTCATTTTGCAAGCCCATGGGTGTTCTCGAGATTAATAAAGTGTTGTCAGCAAACATTAAAATGGGGACAGGGGATCCAGCTAGCCTTGGGGCATCATGGTTACAGTGTAGCAGTTGGTCCGCCGCACTATTAATGTAAAGATTAAACAATGTTGGTGCCAAAATGCACCCCTGCCTAACCCCCCTATTGACAGGTATAGCTTCCGTTAGATCGCCACTTTGTGACCAACGTACTTGAGCGTAAGTCCCTTCATGTAGGTACCTAATCAATCTTAGTAATTCTGCTTCAAGTTGATAGCTCTCCATGACATTCCATAATAGATCCCTAGGTACCATGTCAAAGGCAGCTTTTAAATCAATAAAGGCTACATATAGATGGCTCTTATTAAGTGACAAGTATTTCCAGCAGAGAAGGTTAAACCTAAATACCTGATCTATTGTACTCATTCCTTTTCTAAAACCTGCCTGGAAGTCGGAGAGAATATGAGAATCCTCTATCCAAGCCTGTAGTCTATTCAATACCTGCTTGCTGAATATCTTTTGACTAACATCAATTAGGCTAATAGGCCTATAGTTGGAAGGTTGTTCCCTTGGCCCTTTCTTATAAATAGGGACTATGATTGCTCCTTGCCACGTGGTAGGAAGTCCTCCCCCCTCAGTATCTCGTTGCTGAGCGCATTTAGATACAGAGACCAAGTTGTCGGTTGGGACAAATATAAATCACCTGGGATGCTATCAAGACCAGGGGCCTTCCCTTTCCGTATTGATCGAAGAGCCAAAGTTGTTTCTTTTAGGGAGAAAAGATCCAGGTCGAATTTGGATGATATAACTCTCCCGTCCATAGAAGTATTGGCAAAAGGTTAATTAGGTTTTAAAGAAGGAATAGTGGTGCTACTAGTTTCAGGTTTTCTGTATACATTTTTAAAATACGTCACCCAAATTTCAGGCTGAATTACGGGAAAGTTCTCCACACCTTGAGAACTACTTTTGTCTGCCCTAATTTCCAGAATAATTTAAAATCTTTCTCATGAAGTGCATTAACCATCCTATTCCAATATTTAGTTACCCACTCTTTTTTTGCGTTTTTGAGTACCACTTTATATGCAGCCTTGAATTTTCTGATCTCTCTGCAGTTCCCTGCCTTAAGTGCTCCCAATAACTGTATTTTAGCCAGTCGGCAGGAGTTTGAGAACCACCTCAATGTTCTAGTCCCAGTCTCTGTTCGCCTCCTTGCTATCTGAAAATGTGGTTTTAGCCAGGTGATCAAGATACTTTGCAGGTTGATCAAATCAACCAATATCATATTTATATGCTTCAGTGGGGAAAGCGTTGTTACAACTATTCTATAAATTAGTAGCTGGAAGTTTATGTCATTCTCCACCCAATCCCATTTCACATTTTTAAAATCATTGGTCATAGTTAAAACATTACTTTGGGCCCATGTTGTCAATGATTTACAACTAAATAGAATAGTAGAAAAGGTGGTACTCAAGGCTTGATGGTCACTATCATAACGAGGGAGAACAACCATGTCAATAAGAGATTTCCTGAGAGCGTCTTCTACTAAAACATAGTCCAGATGGATAGGATATAGACCTCTCCTATATGTAGGTGACGCCGGGGTGTCTGATCTGGTGTTTCCATTTACTATTCTTAATCCCTTTATTTTTATAAAATCTTCAAGTAGGTCTAATGCTCCTCCTTCTTTCTTAGATATAACTTGCACCGGCCCAGATCTATCCCATGGATCTGCTAACTGGATTCCTCTTTGCTGTTTGTTGTCTCTGCAATTCAATTGCATACTAAAATTTCCTGCAACAATTAGACCCCGCCCTCTGGGAAGACAATTAAGGAAGTCTGTTAGCATACTCATCAGAACAGTCTACATCCTTTGAATACCCGGTCTGACATATATATTTAGAATTATTATACTAACAGGACCCCTAGTAGTACTAATTTCAACCTCAACAGCTAGTAGATCCCTTGTAGGGGTCGCTAGTTCCTTCACCTTAGGGAACAAATCATGTTTTAGCCAGATTATCAAACCCCCTGAGGCCCTGCCAGATGGTGATGGAAGCGCGGTCTTCTGGAAAGTCCAATAACCTTCTCTATTAATTCAAAATCAAATCATAAATATTTTATAAAGCGCGCTACTCACCAGTGCGGGTCTCAAGGCGCTAGGGGGAAGGGGTTACTGCTGCTCGAAGAGTCAGGTCTTGAGTAGTCTCCGGAAAGCGGAGTGGTCCTGGGTGGTCCTGAGGATGGTGGGGAGGGAGTTCCATGTCTTGGCCGCCAGGTAAGAGAAGGACCTCCCACCCGCCGTGGTTCGGCGGATGCGAGGGACGTCGGCGAGAGCGAGGTTGGCGGAGTGAAGAGGACGGGTGGGTGTGTAGAAGCTGAGGCGGCGGTTGAGGAATTCGGGTCCCTTGTTGTGGAGGGCTTTGTGTGCGTGGGTGAGGAGTCGGAAGGTGATCCTTTTGTTGATGGGAAGCCAGTGCAGGTGTCTCAGGTGGGCGGAGATGTGGCTGTTGAGGATGAGGCGGGCGGAGGCGTTTTGAATTCGTTGCATACGTTTCTGGAGTTTGGCGGTGGTTCCTGCTTATAGGGTGTTGCCGTAGTCCAGGCGGCTCGTGATGAGGGTGTGGGTCACGGTCTTTCTGGTGTCGGCGGAAGAAGAAGAGAGAACACGCAGGACGGGGTGCAGGGAAGAAAGAAGAGCACAGAAGAAGAACACAGATGAAGACAGAAGAAAGAACACGCAGGACAGGGTGCAGGGAAGAAAGAAGAACACAGATGAAGAATACAGATGGAGAGCACAGAGGAAGATCAAAGATGAAGAGAGAAGCAGGAGAAGAGGTGAGTAGCACGGGGCAGGGCGAGGGGCTGGGCGGGGGGAGTACTTACTGTGGTTTCGCAGGACTTGCTTGGAGGTTTCAGGAGCCTGGGCTGGTGGAGCTGCAGCGGCAGGGGCAGCGACCTACCCTTGGGTCAAGGGTCGCTAACTCTGTCACGCAGTGGCCGCCATAAGAGGGAGGAGGAGGGGTCAGCTGGGGCGGGAGTGGGGCGACGAATGGGAGCAGGGGGGCGGGGGCGAGCAGGTGGTGGTGGCGGGAAAGCGGAGGGTGGGGGGGTAAGGTAGAGGGGAGAAAAGATAGGGGAGGGGGTGTTAAAGGTGGCGGGAGTTAGGAAGAAAAGATAGGAAGATGGGGAGGGGGGTTACAGAGGTGGAGTGGAGTGAGGAAGGTAAGAGAGAGGAGTCAGGAGCAGAAGAGCAGAAGAGAGAGGAGAGAAGAGCCAGGAAGAAGCTAAAGAAGAAGAGGAGCGAGGAGCAGAAGAACAGAAGAGAGAAGAGACAAGGAGAAGGTAAAGAAGAAGAGGAGCAGAAGAACAGAAGAGAGAAGAGCCCAGAAGAAGGTAAAGAAGAAGAGGAGGAGCAGAAGAGGGAAGAGCCCAGAAGAAGGTAAAGAAGAAGAGTAGGAGCGAGGAGCAGAAGAGGGAAGAGCCAAGGAGAAGGTAAAGAAGAAGAGGAGCGAGGAGTCCAGAACAGAAGAACAGGGGAGAGAAGAGCCAAGAGGAAGGGTAAAGAAGAGGAGGAGAGAAGAGTCAAGGAAGAGGAGTCCGGCAGAAGAGGAGAGCCCTGAGAAGCAGAGGATACGAAGTACACAGAGGAAGAACACAGATGAAGTACACAGAAGAAGAATACAGATGAAGAACATAGAAGAAGGACAAAGAAGAAGAAAGCACACGCAGGTCGCGGTGCAGAAGAGAAGGAAGAAACACAGATGAAGTACAAAGAAGAAGAATACAGATGAAGACAGAAGAAAGCACACGCAGGTCGCGGTGCAGAAGAGAAGGTAGAAACACAGATGAAGTACAAAGAAGAAGAATACAGATGAAGACAGAAGAAAGCACACGTAGGTCGCGGTGCAGAAGAGAGGGAAGAAACACAGATGAAATACACAGAAGAAGAGCACAGAAGAAGAACACAGATGAAGAATACAGATGAAGGACACAGAAGAAGGACAAAGAAGAAGAGAGAACACGCAGGACGGGGTGCAGGGAAGAAAGAAGAGCACAGAAGAAGAACACAGATGAAGACAGAAGAAAGAACACGCAGGACGGGTGCAGGGAAGAAAGAAGAACACAGATGAAGAATACAGATGGAGAGCACAGAGGAAGATCAAAGATGAAGAGAGAAGCAGGAGAAGAGGTGAGTAGCGCGGGGCAGGGCGAGGGGCTGGGCGGGGGGAGTACTTACTGTGGTTTCACAGGACTTGCTTGGAGGTTTCAGGAGCCTGGGCTGGTGGAGCTGCAGCGGCAGGGGGAGTGACCTACCCTTGGGTCAATTAATTACAGATGAAGTCCATGTCTCCTGCAATAAAATAATATGGTGTTGATCTATAAAACTGCACCATTCAGGGTTAGCTGTTTTCTGAAGCAGCCCTGCCACATTCCAAGATAGAAATCTGATCGGTATATCAAAACCATCCCCCATATCTGACGGCTTTTCTCTAGTCTCATTTAGAAGAGGCGTTGCTCCCAGGTCCTTCTCCTTAGGTCATTCCACCTCTTCCTGATGTCATCCCTTGTTATTGGGAGCTGTCCCACGGTGTTGACCCTTCCATGATTCTCCGCCATAGCTCCATCTTCCTAGCAATGGATATCTGCTGCACCTGTGATCCAAATAGCTGTGACTCTACCGGATGATTTCCTCCTCCATGACCCTTAGCTCCTCCTCAGAGAATCTGGGGTGTTGTTGTGGTGCCATTGGAATATTGCGAGTGGTGTGGGTGAGGGTGCATAGGGTGATGTGTTGGGGTGTGTGATGTAAAGTGCGTGGGTGGTGTATAGGTGATGCTGGTATGTGGCTCTGGTTTTGTGAGTGCTTTTGCTGTCTCTCTCTGTTGGCAATTGTTTGTAGTCGTAACGGGTTGTGGGTAATGTGGGTGTGTGTTTTATATTGGTGTGGGTGTGTGGGTGTGGTGTGTGTATCTGTATCAGGTGTGTGTAGTTTGAATTGACCAATGTGGCATTGTTTTGTAGAAGTGTGTGTATTTTGAGCGCAGCAGTGTGTACCACCAATGGCTTACCACCATTGAACCTCCGCCTTGGTGATTTGTGGGTCATCATGTTGTGGGCTTTGTTCTGTTGGCGTAACTGTGTGGGTTTTGCTACCGGCAGTTTATCACTGACCTTTGGGCTGGCGGACTTCTGTGTGTGGCTGAATAGTGACGGATTGGTATGTGTGTGCATAATATGGTAAGCGGATAACCGCCGCGGCAGCGGTATGTTGGTGGAAGTCAGCATGGCTGTATGTGGGATTTACCGCCAATGTCATAATGAGGGCCATAGTTTGAGTGGGTATTTTCGTCAGTGTGTTTTCTCAGCTTTTATGTTTGGTTTGGTGAAGTTCATCGTTTACGATTTCTGAATGGATTTAACCTCTTTTTTATGGTCTTTCGTGGACACATGAGCTTGTGAATTCAATGAAGAGCTAATGAAAAAGCATTCTAGGTTCACACTAAGGAGTGTTGAATTTAACAAGTTAAATATTTTGTTTATTAGAGTTATACTTCCACCAATGAAGGCACCCACAGTTGTCTACTCCATGAAAACATTCAAGTCTTTAATGAATATAGATTTCTGAGAGCAAAGCTTAAACAATGGGGGTGTTTACAAAGAAATCAAATAGCAGGTGAAATGTGGAAATAAAATAAGCATAGAGAGAAACAATTAATTTTTCCGAAACGTGAAGAAGGGTGGTGGAATGAGTTGTTTTTAGCCTTGTGGGCTAAATGGGGATGAACAATCCCATCACAAAAATTAATTATGCACAGGGATTCACCCTATAATTTAGTGATTCCAGCTAGGAACTGGGAATTACAAGCTTAAATTTATTGATACCTGTTTTACAAATTACTGTGCAACAAATACATGTGAGTAAGCACTACTAGTGTCTGGTATTACACTTTACAAAATGGGTACAATAACATCTTTGCATGTTCATGTACTTTGTGCTTAAGTCTAAATTGGGGTAGTGGTTCTAAAATTGTATGGTGCTTTACAACATGAGTACATTACTGAAAATTTGGTAAAATAAATAAATTAATTTGTCTAAGGTTGCTACCATATATCAAATAGCAAATTGAGTGCTGATCCCTATGACTTCAATGATTTCAGACTGCACTTATATATTAATGGAGGAAGTATAATGTTGTCTGTGCAACAGATAAGATCATCTATTGCTATCAATATGGAAGACTAAGATTTAGAAGCATTTTATATTAATTTCTAAATGTCTGTGACCCTTGATGTGTGATTGAAACTGAAAGTCATAAAATCATTCAAATAACTTATAATATCTCCCAAACCCATACTATTTTACAAATTTCTCAAGACTTTCCTTTTTGCTAAATAATACCCTTCTCTTCCCCATCCATATATCCTTTATTGCTTATGTAACTGCAGCCACGATTACACAGAGGGGCATACTTATTTAAAAAATCATTCAGCGCAGCACAGCAAGTCACCTTACTGTGCTGGGTGATAGGGAAAGGGCAGTAATGTGCCCTACTTAGGACTTCACAACACATGCGCTACCTAGCTTCAACACAGGCGGTGTTGAAGGTGCCTCTTCCTACACAAAAACATTTCTGCTTATAAAGCAGGCACCCTTGCATCATGGTGCAAGGGTGCCTGCTTTATAAGCAGAAATGTTTTTGTGTAGGAAGAGGCACCTTCTTGCACAAAACCAATCCTGAGAGGCATTCCCCTCTTTCTATGTGTGCTGCAGAATGCAGTGTCATGTGGTTCCTATTGTAATAATGAGATTGCAGGTATTAGGATGGCATCACGACCTAGTGTGGGTGACTGAGTCTGGATGCTGTCAGCCTAACATCTGGAAAGCCCACAGCCCCTCACCCAGCATTAGAAAGGAAAGGTGATTTGTGGCAACCTAAACTTGACACTCTGACTCCTCAGGGAAGTCATGGTGAACAGATCATACCTCTTTCACTTAGATACTCACAGACTCACACATGCCAAGGCAGAACAAGAAACGCAAAATGGATTTCAATGCATTTATTGAAGCAGTTTCATTCTATTATAAAAAGCATGGGCTGTATTAATTTGGCAGATTAAACATAAAACAGTGATCATCACTACAATCAGTGTAAAGCGGATAGAGTCCCATCATATTTGTATGATCCTAAAAGCCTAAAGATTTGTGCCTACACCTTATGTTGAAAATCTGAGAGCATAGCGGTGGTAACCGTTCTGCCTGTCCTGATCTAACGGAGGGACCCAAACCCTATACCTGAAGAGGCTGGCAAGCATCTGCCTGTTGCATGGATGGCAATCCTCTCAGGTTGCTAAAGAGTCAGGGCCAGGATCAACAAAGCTGTCAGTGGAATGATGTGGCCTGCATGATGGCCATGACTGGAATGCCCTGTGCCCCCTTTAGGCCTTAGTGGTGTTTATATATTAAATCCTGCAGTATACCAAGACCAGGCCTGACATACTAATGTGTCTAGGAATTGGGACTAACTTCTGAGCTCCAGAAGTAGCTATTTGAGTCAGAATATCATGAACTGAACATGACTACCTTGAACAGGGCACAAAGGGAAATATTTACAAAGGGCTGATACAATGTGCAGCATGAACATCTATGTCTTCTCAGAATGAAGCAGCTGAATAAAATATAAAAACAATGAGCTAAAGGCTGCCTAAGTTAAAAATAAGGGTTGTCAACTCAGGTACTAAAGGGAATCCTCACCATCCTACTCTTGCCAGTACAGGAGTGTAGGGCCCAGAACCTAAAATTATTAAAAATATAAAACAAGTGTGATATAAAATATATACATTAAAGAGATAAAATATCCATGTTGACAAGCAGACTAGGCCAAAGCATAAGGCCAAATTAAAACAAGTCAATTTGTAACAAAAGTTCCAATTAAAAACCATCAGAATCCCACATGACGTTATCAAACACATCAGTGGAGATGGAATCCAGGGTTGACACCACTTTGGCAGATGATAAAAACCACCAAAGCCTCATCAAAAGGTGGAAGGAGCACACATTATTCAGTGTCTCAGCCACAGTCAAGACCGAGGGGACAGCATTCTGTGCTGCGCCAGATGCTGGGGTACCAAAAGTCACTGGATCCACGAAGGGGAGCTCAGAGAAGGCATCATGTAGTAATCACAATCTCATGGGACAACTCCAGCAATGAACCCTCATTGAGAACACCATTGGATTAAGGTCCACAGAAAGCACATGACGCAAAGCAAAACACAAATCCAGTGCATGTTTGAAAGGGCACCACAAGCAATGGAAGACAGGCTGCACACAGCAGAAAAACAGTCTAAATGACGATGACCAGTACTTGTGAAATTCCTCCAATAGTGCTGCTCCAACATACTGCATCATGTGTTCACAACACAGTGGGCTGCTGGGAGCTCCATCACTCCTCTTAGTTGAGAGGGGTCAGCCATCACCAGTTAAAAACAGCAACATCAAGATACCCCCAATTAATGCCAAAACAATTGAAAAACCTCTAAAAACACTCAAAAAAAGTGAGTGAATGGTTGAAGGTATAACGCCAAACACAGGTGGTCATTATGAACATGGCGGTAAACACCACCACACCGGTGGTGGCGGTAACTATCGCCAACAGGCTGTCGGTCCGGACCACCAAATATTGAAGCATATGAAAAACTAGTAGCGGTCCATCCACCTACTGCCATCTTTGTAGTCCCGACAAGGAGGCCGCCCACAGGCCAGTGGAAAGGACCTACCGGCCCATCAAATAATGAAACACCAGATCTCCAACAGTTCCGGGGCGGGAACCACCACCGGGCAATACGTGGCTGAAACTAACAGTATAAAAGGAAACACTCACCGGAGGCACACAGAAAATGCCCATGCAGACATGGAGTGAGAGTTGGAAATAATGCCAGTGCTGCTCCTTGCCATATTCCTCCAGGACTGTGACTGCCGATGAAGACGACAATGGTTAGTACACATGGGAAAAAAAGGCACAGTTACACACCCACCATGCAACGCATCTCAACTCCTCCCACATCCCAAGCCATACATACCAAAACAAGATGTACTTACCAGACACAAGGCAACAAAGACCTGCACCAAAGTACACACATGTGCACACCACACCCCCACAGTGAAACGCTGAACAACGTCACTATATTGTGCCAACAGCACTACTGGGCACTGACATTTTATTTACAAGAAAAAAGTAAAGTCCAAATAAGGCCATTGGCCAGTCTATTTGAAATTCCCTCAAGGGCCAATATAGGCAGAACTTGACTCCCACATGGGCAAAGGGTACTCCACTCAAAAGGGACATCAATAGGACAGCCAGGCACCTCAGGGAACAGGGGCAGAGGGTGGAAGGGGTGGGGACTTACGTCTGGAGGTAGGGGTTGGGCTTAGTTTTGGGAGGTGGAGGGAGTTTGGGCTTGTCCTTGGAAGGAGGGAGAGTGGGCTTGGAGCGGGGGTGGGAGAGGGACCTGGGGCAACACTCTAATGAGTGTGCTGCAAGTGTCTGTCAATGATGTTGTGGTGAGTGCAGGTGTGGTGTCTGGGGTGCATGTCTGGATGTCAGATGTTGTGGTGACTGCATGAATAGGGGCAGCAGCAGTGACTGAGGGTGCAGTGCGTGTGAGTGTGCATGGTGTGGTGACAGATAGGGTGGTGGGGGAGGTCAACACACTGGGGGAAGTGGATGTTATTGTGCGTGCTTTTGTATGTTGGGTGTGTGCACGCCTGTGGTGGGAAGTTTGGGGCTTGTGTTTTTCAGTGTGCTTCTTGTGTGTTGATCTGTGTTCATGGCTGTATGTGTGCTTGGAATGGGTGAAGAGAGTGGGGTGATGGAAGTGGTGGAGGTGGTGGGAGGGGGACAGAAAGACCAAGGACACTAGCTGCCGTCAAAGAGGAGCACAGAGCCTGAAAAGATCTCTGTAGGCCAGAAATGGCACGTGAATGCCTTCCAGGTATGCATTGCATTGCTGTATCTGGGATGCTAGCCCCTGGATGGCATTCAAGATGGTTGTCTGCCCTACAGAGATGGTTCTCAGGAGGTCAACAGCCTCTTCCGTGAGGGCAGTAGGGCTGGCGGGGGCAGGGGATGAGGTGCTTGGGGCTAAGGAGACGCCCACCCTCCTGGGTGAGCGGGCAAGGGCAACTGGGTGGGGGACAATTGGGAGGGCGATGATGGTTATGGGGGGATGCAGAAGATGGCAAAGAATGGGCAAAGAATGGGTGGGTCCAGTGGGGTCCACCACCACCAGGGAGCTGCCATCGGAGGAGGTATCAGAGTCACTACCTCCAGTCATAGTTGTCTCCCCTGTGGTACTCCCCTCACCCTTCAACCTACTGGTCCACTTGGCGTCGCTCGACTCTGCCTCCTTGGGACCATGAGCTGCTGCATCCCCACTCGCCGGTGCCTCAGCTCCCTCGCCAGACGATGCTTATGTACACAAAGGACACAAGAGCATGGGGGTGGGGAACAAAACAAGGGAGAACTATGTCAGTTCCTGAATATATGTACATTTTGGCTCAACATCTCCCACCCAGGTCACGCACGTACCCTAAGCACAGAGAACATACAAAATGAATGTGTCCCTGACTAGTGGGCATGACCCCAGAATACGCCAAATAACCCTCATGAAACACGAACCAGATACACTGTGTGAAGTACACCCATGAGAGACCATGCCCAGACTATGTTCTTACAAGTCCATAAGGCCACAATGAATACCAGATGACAGAAAGGGGACCCCTCATAGACCTACAGACCCTGCCAAAACTATCTATGACACTATCCCAAGGACATGGAGGAGGGCAGGACTGCAGGGACACACTTGTCTAAGTGCCTGGCACTACAATGCATACATTCCACAACACCCAAATACATCCATCAAAGTGGTATCACAACAGTGTTGCTACTCGTCCCCTTGTGGCTGTTATGCTGCCTTCAAGCGCCCATCCAGATCCAGATAGTCCACCGCCCGACTGCGGGCCATTAGGGGGGTCAGGGTCTGTCAGGCACCCCTTCCTCATTGGGAAGACTTCCCCAGCTGGGCCTCTCCAGTCTTTCTGTTCCACAACCTCAGGTCCTCCCACCGCTTCCTGCAGTGGGTGCGCTGCTGGTTGTAGACCCCCAGGTTCCACACCTCCTTGGTGATGGCTTGCCACAGGCCTTTCTTTTGATGGCTGCTGACCTGCATAAGACACACAGAGCAAATAAACAGACGTCAGTATGTGTGCACTGAATACAAATGCCATGTCATTCCATTTGGAACGGACATTGTTGAAATGCATGTTTTCAACTCAGAGGCAGAATGTGCCAGACAAACTATGGCTGGGCAGTCACACTTTGAACCCACATGCATGCAGGCACCCGCCACAATCACACACATCAAAGGATGACAGATGCCAACTCACCTGCTCCTCTGGTCGCCCATACAACTTTGCATACAGGGGTAGGACCCCGTCCATCAGCTTCTCCAGCTCCTCTGCGGTGAAGGCCAGGGCCCATTCCCCTGTAACACGTGCCATCGGAGGGACCAGAGTCAGGACACAGCAGCACACGCAGTGGAGTACTACCCTTCATGGGACTCAGGAGTCAAGTGTCTGACAAAATGGCGTAGGTACTGCAGCGGTGTGCTCCGTCTCCACCGGCGCCAATCATGATTGGTACACGTTCCGCATTGACAACCATGTAATCTATGGCCCTGAACACTGCCTTCTGCCATGACGACTAACACCAGTGGATGAAGTCACTTCCACTCTATCATACCTGGATGGCAGGAGGCTGCCATTTTGCTACCACCGCATCTGCATAGCCTGGGCCCCAATCTCTCTCCCCTTCATCGCTTGCTGACATCATTCTATAATCCTCACATGTTCCCATCTTTAGAAGTGTGTCCACACTGTGATGCCATTATGACAGAGTGAACTTTTGCCTGACTGTGTACCTCATTCTTTCCATTTGTGTGTGATACCTAAGTGTCGCATTTTGAAAAATACAGTGACATCATGGGATGCAAGTGTAAGTTGACACTCAGAATGTGTTCTAGCCTCCCCCATAGGTAAAGACCCATGTAGCAAGGGAGGGCCCCATCTGAAACAGACCCCTGTTAGATCTGGAAACTATGTAGGAACATCACATCATTATCACCTACAGACTCAATAGAACTACAATCCGTGACCTCCGTGCATTAATGAATCCTGTTCTGAAACCAGCAAATCGAAATCAGCATGCCATCCCTACAACTGTGCAAGTGCTATCTGTGCTCCATTTTTTGGCTACGGGCTCAGTTCAGGTGACAGTGGGCATGGGTGCAGGGGTCTCACAGTCAATGTTCAGCCAAATCCTGTCTATATTCCTGGAAGCCTACTTTCAACACTTCCAAACATATGTCCAGTTTCCCCAAAGGGGTGAACTCCCTGCCATTAAATCTGGATTTCATGCCTTCGCTAATATCCCCCATGTGATTGTTGCCATTGATGGAACCCACATAGCTCTCATACCCCCAAGAGTGAATGAACAGGTTTCTAGGAATCATATGAACTATCACTCCATGAATGTATAATTGGTGTGTACTGCTGATCAGTACATATCACATGTCAATTCCAGATTCCCAGGCTCAGTCCATGATTCATTTGTCCTGAGAAACTGCAGTGTGCCACACATGATGGAACAACTACAAGGGGACAGAGGTTGGCTCATACTTGAGTGTGTATGACACTGGATCAGTACATAGCTGACAGCCAGGCTGTATGCAAGTAAAGCCAGTTTGTTCAAGTCCCCTTTCGCCCACTTTAGCAAGTGATTCTGACTACCCCAACTTGCAATGGCTCCTGACACCTGTGAGGAATCCCAGGACAGATGCAGAGAGGAATTATAATGAGGCCCATGGATGTACTAGTAGGGTGATTGAGCACACAATAGGTCTCCTGAAGGATAGATTTTGTTGCCTCCATCTCTCTGGGGGATCCCTGTGCTATGTCCCTGACAAGGTGTGTAAGATAGTGGTGGCCTGCTGCATGCTGCACAGCTTGGCTGTGAGGAAAGCTATCCCACTACTGGAAGAGGAGGGTGCTGTCCAACCAACCCTGCAACCTCAGAGAGGGGATGAGAGTGATGGTGATGAAGAAGAGGGGGAAGATCTCAACTCCACGACCCAGCTATTCCACCTATACTTCCAGTGACTCTAAGGTACTGTTCAACGATGCTGATGTATTCACTGCATTCTTACAGTCTGACTCATGTAATAAGTATTGTGATGTCTTTTGTCAGTAACAATGCTAAATGGTGACTGAAGTGCCATGTGCCAGGGAACCCAATATTATGTACGGTGTGACATACTTCAGACACTACAGTCCGTTGGATCCCCTCCTGTAATAAAGGTGTGATTATGTAATCAACTGGCAAATGCATACACACTCATAATTCATATCTCATATTGACGAGGGACATATGGTTTGAGTGCATAGGTGTATTTATTGAATGGCAAAATATACATAAATGTTGGGACAGTGAAAGGGAGTGGGCACATGGTGCAAATACATATTCAGGTACATATACTCAACTGTTGGTAGCACTGGGTTTTGGTCCATGTGACCATTGGAAGATGGCATGATGGCAGTAGCATGTCAACAAGGTAGTTCAGTAGCACACAAGGGAGACAGTTCAGGGCAGAGTCACTTCCTGGCGCTGGGCTTGGTCTTGCAAGTGTTTCAGTGGCGTATCTGCATCTGAGGGCATGTTTGCGAAGGTGTAGCTGGGCTGCAGTGTTAGGGGTGCTGCTTTCCTTTGTGTTCTCTGGCAGTGCCACCAGTCCAGTAGCTGCTGCAGATCTAGATGGCAGGGCAGTGTCTTGGCTAGTGGTCGGGGCTTGCAGGTGGGTGGACGACTCAGGCTGGCTGTGGTAGTGGTGCTTCAGCACCCATGTAATGGAGGCCGGAGCTGATGATGCTGGATGGGTGGTATGGGTGTCCGTGGTATGCTGGGTGGGGCTTCTGGAGGGTGACACTCCAGGACTGTGTGATGGGCAAGGGAGTTCCTCTATTTCCAGACATCCCTCTGCAGTCTCCTAAGGTAGGCTTCTGTCTTCAGGTAGAGGGCTGGCACTCCTTGACGTCTCCGTCTGGGTGGCATGGGTAGTGGTGCCTGTGTGTGGGGGAATAGACAGGTGGGTATCAGGTACTTTATTAGCAATTGCTGCACTGCTCTGCACTATTGTATGGTTATATACCCTTGTTGTGGCATGCCAGGTCCCTTCGTGTACATTTAGTTGCATTTTTTTGTGGGGCATAGAGGTGCATTGTGGGTGCTGTAGTGCCACTGGGATTCCATGCAAGGGTAGATGACTGTGCACAGGGGGCTGGATAGAGATCTGTTTGTGCGATCGTGGGCATGCAGGGAGCTTGGATGTGGGTGTTTTGGACTGGGTAGGGAATGGGGTCCTGGTGGAAGTGAGAGGGGTGGGGTGATATATGTATTACATGTGTGGTGAATGTGAAGGTATTTTAGTTGAATTACCTCAGTCCAGTCCTCCAGTGAGTCTGGTGAGGCCTTCTCCTCCTAGTCGGTGTATTTGGGGGGAGGGGGTGGGGGACTACCACCAGTCCTCTGTACAGCAATTTTGTGCCTGGATGCATTGACCAAACCTTTCTGCGCCTGTCATTCCGTCTCTTTCAGGTGTTGTCCCTTGTGCGTGGATGGTTCCCCACTGCATTGACGTTGTTGACTATCCGCTGCCATAGCTCCATCTTCCTGGCCATGGGTGTCTGCTGCACCTGTGCCCGAATAGTTTTGGCTTGACCCTGAGTATTTCATCCACCGTGGTCCTTAGCTCCCTGTCTGTGAAGGGGGGGTGCTTAGGGGGTACCATGGTGTGTGTTGTGGGTATTGTGTTGTAGGTGCATTGGTGAGGGTGCTGTTGTGTGGTTGTGTGTGTGGCTTGTGATGTTGTTTGGGGTACGTATGTGTTTTGGTGGTGTATTTGTGTGTGTGACTTGTGTGATGTTGGGTTCAGTGTCTGTATGTTGTGTTGGCAATCTCAGTCATGCTATTGATGATGCAGAGGATTGCGGGGTGTGTATGTGAGTGTTTTATTTTGTTGTGGATGTGTGTCAGGTGTGTAGGTTTCAGACTTGCCAATGCGTGCATTTGTTGTTGGTGGGTCCCATTACTGGCCGTGGCGGTCTGTACCGCCAATGGTCGTTTGGCATTCACTATACGCCACTCTGATTTGTGCATCATTATTTAGTGGGCCGGAGGATTTATCTGCATGGTGGTGGCGGGGCAGGGTGTACTGCTTTTCCACTGTTGTAGACATTGGCAGTGGGTGGAGGTTGCAGGATTTTTAGAGGTTTAACTTTTTATCAACATTATTCGGCGGTGTGCAGTCCACCGCCACTGGCGGTCTTCTGTTCACCGTCACCACGGCGGTCAGCGGTGATTACTGCCAAGTTCATAATGAGGGCCACTGTCTGGAAGGTGCTGACAAATCCAGATCATACAGCCTTAACAAAGTGTACAATCCCGCTGTGTTGGTTCTGGAAAGTTTGTATTTAACTCCTTTGCTGCCAGGCATTTTCCCCCTCAGGTGCCAGGCCATTATTTGGCTATTTGAGCCAGTTCGCACTTAGGCCCTCATAACTGTTTGTCCACATGAGCTACCCAAGCCAAATTTGTGCCATTTTTTCCAACATCCTAGGGATTCTAGAGGTACCCATAATTTGTGGGTTACCCTGGAGGAGACCAAGAAATTAGGCAAAATACAGCAATTTTTTTTTTTTTTATGGGAAAAAAGGGCTGCAGAAGAAGGCTTGGGGTTTTTTTCCCTGAAAATGGCATCAACAATGGGTTTGCAAGGCTAAAATCACCAGCTTCCCAGCTTTCAGGAACAGGCAGACTTGAATCAGAGAACCACAATTTTTCAACAGAGTTTTGGCATTGTACAGGGACATACCCCATTTTCACTATTTTTTGTGCTTTTAGCCTCCTTCCAGTTAGTGACAGAAATGGGTATGAAACCAATGCTGGATCCTGGAAAGCTAAACATTTCTGAAAAGTAGACAAAATTCTGAATTAACCAAGGGGTCATTTGTGTAGATCCTACAAGGTTTATCTACAGAAAAAAAAGGCAGAAATAAAAAAAACAAATTAAATCGAGGTGAAAAAAACAGCCATTTTTCTGCATGTTTTACTCTGTAACTTTTTCCTGCGATGTCAGATTTTTTAAAGCAATATACCATTACATCTGCTGGACTCTTCTGGTTGTGAGTATATATAGGGCTTGTAGGTTCATCAAGAACCATAGGTAGCCAGAGCCAATCAATAAGCTGCACCCTGAAATGGGTTTTAATTTTATAACGGGTGCACAGCAATTCCTTTGGTGAAATATAAAGAGTGAAAACTAGGTATCAAGAAAACCTTTGTATTTTCAAAATGGGCACAAGATAAGGTGTTGAAAATCAGTGATTATTTGCACATCTCTGAATTCCAGGGTGCTCATACTAGCATGTGAATGACAGGGCATTTCTCAAATAGAAGTCTTTTTATACACTGTCTTACATTTGGAAGAAAAAATGTAGAGAAAGACAAGGGGCAATAACACTTTTTGTTTTTGTTTTTGTAATTGTTTTTATTAACGTTTTTCTGTTGTACATAATCAGATCAGTTTGTGGCATTGACATACTCTTATTTCACTCACATATATAAGCCGTTGCAACTTCTAAGAATAATCTCAAATTTATCATTTGCTGAGTTCCTACTCAAGATTAGTGCCCAGCTTCTGTGTTTTTCCGGCTCTGTACTTGGTCTGTGTGTCAAATGCATATGCCCTTTTGTCGTATACCATGTTATCACTCTTTCTGACCACGTAATATTCTATGCCTAACTCTAATCTACCTAGTGTATGATGGTGCATTGTGGAGAGGGTGAATACTGGTTACAAGTTACCGGGGTACGGATCAGTGATTGTTCGTCAGGGGGGTGTCAGGTACGCACGCTATCTCTACGACTTCTTTTTCGGACTGGGCGTCACTAAGGGGTTGAGCTGCTCCATCCTCACACTATCCCATCCAGCATCAGCTGGTGCCATCCGTGCCTGCCCGATATCTGTCTCTACCCTACAATCATAGATTGCTAGGGGCGGCCCGGTTCTATCCAATTATGTTAAGGTTCATTATGTCACTCCTATTTCGGCTACTCTCTCTCCTTGTTCCGTGGCTGCCCCCAACCCTTCTGTTGGGGCTCCCACTTTTCTTTCCATATGCTCCCATTTGGTCAGTGCCTCCTCCCACATCGGGGCCATGGGCGTCTGAAGCAATCCCTGAACCTCCTCACGCTTTAAGACCTGACGTTCAGCACTTGCCCATTTCGACACATCCAGTCTCCAGTCCCCTAAGGAGGGGCCCCCGGGCGACCACCAGCCTAGTGTATCTCATCTCCTAAACAACACCAAGGCCAGCTCAAGGAATGGCTGCTTACCTTTCCAAGGGCTGGCCCCGGGTACAAGCCCAGCAGAAATACAGAAGGGGTCAACACCAGTGTGGTGCCCAAGAGACCTTCCAGGTCGGTTAAAGCTTCCCTCTAGTTCCGCTGGAGCCCGGGGCAGTGCCAAACCATGTGGTCCAGATCCGCGTCTGCTTCACCACATCTGGGACACACTTTAGGTTCACCTCCGTATATGAGATTCAGCTGGTGAGGGGTGAGGTACATCCTGTGGGTATAGTTATATTGTATGTATCGTAGGTGTGTATTTCGTGAAACCACCCGTGGTTAAGCCAATACCTTCCTCCATTCCGCATCCAACATGTCCCTACCCAGTGTCTTTTCCCATCTTTCCCTTAGTGACTGTAGTGGGTCTAGTGTGTCTTCATTTTGGGTCTTGTACAGTTTGGTGACCAGATGACGATCTATTCCGGAGGTTAACAGGAGGTGCAAGACCCGGTGCGAGGTAGGTTCCGCATTAACTGTGCCCCAGTGTTCCTTTATATTATGTGTCAGATATTGATATAATAGGAATTGTCCACCTGGTACTCCACTTTGGTCTGTCATGTCAGTGAAGGGTCTCCACACCCTGTCCCGAAAGAGGTCTCCCAGGGTCTCCACCCCCACCTTCGTCTAGACTCCCAATCCAGAACCCAACAAGGCCCCCTCTGCGGTGTCCTGAGTTATCACCGACAGGGGCAGTGCCGCAGAGTAAGCCTATCCCACTCCCACGCATCGTGAGCATCTCTTCCAACAAGACAGGGCTACCTTCGTCATGACATTCCCCTCCTGGGCCTCCACTCACTGACCTATCATCTGTGCTATCATCTATTCTCCATTCTTCTCGCCGTTAGCAGTGCACCTATTTAGGGACCCTCCCCTGCGCACCACCTGGAGATCCACTGCAGTTGGCATGCCAGAGAACAAAATTCGAAATCTGGGGCTCCTAATCCCCCCTCACAAGTCGGCCTGCATAGGGTCGCGAGCGCAGTGCGTCTGTGGCCTCCATCCCATACAAGATCCCTGAGCAGGGTGTTCAACTCCCGGAACCACGTCGGGGGGATTAACACTGGCAGGTTGGTGAAGTAGTAAATGACAAGATAATCATTTTAGATAACGATATTCCGGCCATTATGGATAGCTTAAGTGACTGCCAAAACCTCACAGGTGCCTGGAGCGAACGGAGTGCCCTACCTACGTTACCCTCGTGAAGGTCCTTCAGGTCATGAAAGACCTGTATGCCCAGATACCTGACAGGATAAGGGGGTTCACTTCCCGCTGTCAGAGGGAAAACAGAAGTCTTGCCCCTATTGAGGCGTAGGCCGGAGAGACCTCCAAAATGGTCCAGACTAGTCAAAGCCCAAGGCAGCCCCGATTCACCATTCCTAAGGTAGATTAAGATGTCATCAGCATAGAGTGAGACAATATGTTCAGCCTGTCCCCACTCCACTCCTCTGCCCCTACCCTCCATCCGTAGCCGGGCCGCCAGTGGCTCAATAGCCAAAGCAAATAATAATGGAGATAACGGGCATCCCTGCCTGGTACCCCTACATATGGGATAAGCATCCAACACTGTCCTGCCCATTTTCACTCTTGCTAAGGGGGCCGCATACAGCAGGTCCACGCATCTCACCCATCCCTTCCCTAATCCGATCCGGAGCATCATAGTCCTCAAATAGTCCCATCAAATCAAATCGAAGGCTTTTTCAAAGTCAATTGCAAGGAGCATCCTAGCAGGGGGCTTCTCCTCATGTGGCATATGTAAAATGGCAAAAAGGCGTCTGAGGTTCAGCGAGGTATTGCGTGCTGGGAAAAACCCATTTTGATCCTCGTGTACCAGATTGGGTATATGTTGGAGCAATCGATTAGCCATGAGTTTGCTGAGAATCTTGAAGTTACTGTTCAACATTGACAGTGGACGGAAGTCAGTCACAATACCTCCCCAGATTCCAGCTTGGGGAGGGGGACCACCAAAGCTTTGCTCAGTGAGTCAGGCAGGAAGCCACGCTGAAACGCCTCCATGACATTTCAACCAGCGGGGGCCAGCAGGTCCGAATACCTCTTTTAGAAGTCCATTGGGAGTCCGTCCGTGCCGGAGTCTTCCCCGAAGCTAGTTGCGTGATGGCCTCTTGGACTTCTTCTAATGTAACCGGTCCACCCAGTCTGTCCCTCTCCTCATGTGCCAATCTATTCAAAGGTAGGGGGTGCATGTAGGCATCTAGGGATTCGGTCCTGGATATATCTGGGCTCCTGTAGAGGAAGGTGTAGTAATCTCTAAAGGCGTCATTTATGGCGTTCAGCGTATATCTGCACTCCCCCCTCATATCACGCACCCTCATGATAGGTGTCCCCCCCCCTTGGTCCCACCAACCATGCTAACATCTTACCTGATCTGCCCTCCTCTGCCTGTATCGAGGCTTAGGCCCTCATTATGACATTGGCGGTAAAAGCCGCTTACTGCCGTGCAGAAGACCCCCACTACACCGCCGCGGCCGGGGAATTCCGTCACAGCTATTATGACCCACAGCTCGGAATCCGCCAAAATTCAGACACCCACACCAGTCCGCCACAACAAAGGTCAGTGATAAACTGGCGATAACAAAACCTCCACCGTCACGCCAACAGAAATACACCCACACCATCACAACCCACGAATCCACGCGATGGTCTTTCAACCACGGTATTCCATTGGCGGTACACACCGCCGCGCTCAAAATACACACACACTTACAAAACACAGCAACATTGGACAATTCGAAATACACACAACTGATACACATACACACACCACTCACACACACTCAATATAATATAAAACACACACCCACATCACCCACAAACCCTTATGACCACAAATCACGAACGAAAGCCAGAGAGAGACACCACCAGCAACAACACTAGCATCCACAGGCACACAACACCATCACCCATATAACTTCCACGCACCTCACACAACACCCCACTACATTTCAGCACACTTATCACCCCACACACAACCCCACACATCACCTACACCACCCCATGACACGGAAAAGACACCCCAGGTTCTCGGAGGAGGAGCTCAGGGTCATGGTGGAGGAAATCATCCGGGTAGAGCCACAGCTATTCGGATCACAGGTGCAGCACACCTCCATAGCTAGGAAGATGGAGCTATGATGAAGAATAGTGGACAGGGTCAACGCAGTGGGACAACACCAAAGAAATCGTGAGGGCATCAGGAAGAGGTGGAACGACCTACGGGGGAAGGTGCGTTCCATGGTCTCCAGACACCACCTGGCGGTTCAGCGGACTGGTGGCGGACCCGCACCTCCTCCCCCACAACAACATGGGAGGAGCAGGTCTTGGCGATTCTGCATCCTGAGGACCTCGCAGGAGTAGGTGAAGGAATGGACTCTGGTAAGTCAAAGCTTTACTATTACATCCCCCACCCTACTTGCATGCTAGTACATACCCCCACCCTCGCCCTCGCCCTCACCCCATCACTCCTACTCCTCACAAATGTCCCAACATCACAAACCACACATCCCAATACCAAGCCCTGCATGCAACACCAAAGCATGGACACCCATCACTAAAGCATGCCCACTGCACATACCCATACACCCCCCTAAACCATCATCACACAAGGTCCCACACAGGAATGCTAGCACTGGGTCACGGTCACCCACCCATTCCACCCATTCCACACCTTGACACACACAGATGCAATAATCATGCCTTTATTCCCCTGCAGGACCCCTACCCAACGTCACCAGACAAGAGGGTCCACACATGTCCACACCACCAACAGAAGAGGCCCACAGTGGTGACAGCACCTCTGTCCAACTGGATCTAGATGACCAGCCCGGCCCATCGGGGACCTCGGGACAGTCGGTTCCCCACACCCAGTCACAGGCCACTACAGAGCTTCCCCCCTCTGGAAACACCAGCACAGCACCCACCCAGTGGGCCCATACCTCCGTACCCAGGACACGTCAATCAGCAGTGTGTCTACCACTACAGGGAACCCAGGCTAACCCATCACCCCAACAACAACAGGGGCCTGGGGGCAGTGGTAGTGGGCACATGGTCCAGGGGACGGAGGCCGAGGGACACAGGGGAACTGGAGGGCTGCTGTGCGACAGGGGGTGGACAGGCCCAGGGAACCCACTCTCCATGAGGCCCTCTCCTCCATCATGGGAGCCTACCACCACTCCCAGGAGACGATGGCAACGGTACTGGCCAAGTTTTAGGAGACCCAGTGCCTGCAGGAGGAACAGTATATGGGCTTCAGGGAGGAACTCAGAGCCATCAATTCCACCCTGGGCACCATTGTAGGGGTGCTGAAGGAAGTACTCAACACCAGGAGGGACACTGTGGCACTACAAGGGGCCACTGACACTAGCCTGGACGATGAACTCTCCACCACCTCCGCCGGCACTAGTGGACAGGAGGCACCGTAACAGGACCACCACACCAGCACCCCACCCCCTGCAGAGGGAGAACCACCTCACAAATGGTCCCTGAGATCTAGGACAAAGACAGAGAATGATGGCAAGACACCCACCAAGAAATGAGACCACCCTGATTGTCATCCTACTGTCCCACTTTGTCACCCTGTCCATACTTAAACTGCCCCAGCTCCACTTCCTATGCCCATTTGGGCAATGCACCTTTGAGACTAATAGACTGGACTCTGCCATGGACATTCCTCCACCATCACCCCTCACCATTTTGCTACCCCCTCCAATTTTGAGCACTAAAATAAACACCCTTAAAGCACAAAACAATCTGGAGTCAGTCTGTGATTTCGGAATCTGTATTAGCAATAACTGTGGCAAAAAGCTCTTTCATTTGTAATGTCAACATACCTATGTCACACAGCTCTAGTCCATGAGGAATCAAAGCAGATGTCACACTGTGGGACCCAGATCTGTGAAATCGTAAGGGAAATTGACAACTCAGTGACCATACACTGGGTGAAAAAGAAGGACAGTAGAGAGGCAGTAGTGTTTAAGTACATGTAGTAGGCAGGTTTGTATCCTTACCTGTATTTCAATGGAAATATTGCTGGATCACTGAGTCCCTGTTGTCCATGTCTTCTTCCTCTGCTTCCTCGTCTTCACTGTCCACAGGCTCCACAGCTGCAACAACACCACCATCTGGACCATCCTCCTGCAGAAAGGGCACCTGTCATCGCAAAGCCAAGTTGTGAAGCATACAGCAGGCCACGATGATCTGGCACACCTTCTTTGGTGAGTAGAATAGGGATCCACCTGTCATATGGAGGCACCTGAACCTGGCCTTCAGGAGGCCGAAGGTCCGCTCGATCACCCTCCTAGTTCGCCCATGGGCCTCATTGTAGTGTTCCTCTGCCCTTGTCCTGGGATTCCTCACTGGGGTCAGGAGCCATGACAGGTTGGGGTAACCAGAGTCACCTGCAAATGGCGAGGGACAACTGTTAGACACGCACTAACCTGGAGGGATATCCCCAGACAACCATTCCCACTGACTAGCTTCCAGGTGCTCACCTAATAGCCACACATGGTGCCTCTGGAGTTGCCCCATCACATAAGGGATGCTGCTATTCCACAGGATGTAAGCGTCATGCACTGAGCCAGGGAACATGGCATTCACCTGGGAGATGTACTGGTCTGCCAAACATACCATCTGTACATTCATCGAATGATAACTCTTCCGGTTTCTGTACACCTGTTCACTGCTGTGGGAGGGGGGGGACCAAAGCCGCATGGGTCCCATCAAAGGCACCTATGATGTTGGGGATATGTCCCAGGGCATGCTCGCATGATGTTGGAGAGTGCCTCATGGAGAGTGGGTTCCCTGAGCCAGGCCTCCCCCTGTCGCACAGCAGTCCTCCCATTTTCCCTGTTATCCTGTGCCTCTGTCCCCTGAACCGTGTGCCCACTGCCACTGACCCCAGGTCCCTGATTGTCTTGGGTTGGTGGGTTTGCCTGGGTTCCCTGTAGTGGTGGACACACTGCTGATTGACATGTCCTGGGCCCGCTGGGTGGGTGCAGTGCTGGTATTTCTTGAGGGGGGAGGGTCTGTGGTGGCTAATGACAGTGGCATGGGAACCGACTGTCCAGAGGTCCCTGATGGGCTGGGTTGGTCATCTTGCTCCAGGCGTGCAGAGCTGCTGTCATCACTGTGGGGGGACTGGATATGTCTGGCACCTGCTGTCCGGTGATGTTGGGTATGGGTCCTGTTGGGGTGTAAATGCATAGGTTTAGTATCTGTGTGTCCCATCTTGTGCATTGGGTGAGGTACCCTCTACTCCTGTGCTTTCATAATTGTGTTTGCCCTTTTGTGATAGTTGGTTTGGGGTCTGTGTGGGTATCTGTACTGGACATGCTTTGGTGACGGTGGTCAATGCATAGGTGTTGCATGCAGGGCCTTGGTGTTGAGATGTGTGGGTTGTGATAGTGGGACATATGTGAGATGATTGAGTGATGGGAGTGAGGGTAAGGTTGGGGGTGTGTGATGGCATGCAGGTGGGGTGTGGGGGAATATGGTAATAAAGATATGATTTACCAGAGTCCAGTTTTCCTGCTACTCCTGCCAGGCCCTCAGGATGCAGTATTGCCAAGACTTGCTCCTCCCATGTTGTTAGTTGTGGGGGAGGAGGTGTGGGTCCACCGCCAGTCCTCTGTACAGCAATCTGGTGTCTGGATACCACCGAACGCACCTTCCCCAGTAGGTCGTTCTACCTCTTCCTGATGTCATCCCGTGTTCTTGGATGCTGTCCCACTGCGTTGACCCTGTTGACGATTCTCCGCCATACTACCTCCATCTTCCTAGCAATGGAGGTGTGCTGCACCTGTGATCCGAAAAGCTGTGGCTCTACCTGGATGATTTCCTCCACCATGACCCTGAGCTCCTCCTCTGAAAACCTGGGGTGTATTTGAGGTGCCATGATGTGGTGTGGGTGATGTGTGAGGTGCTGTCTGTTGTGATGTGTGGGGGGATGTATTGGTGTGTGTTGTTTGAGGTGCGTGGATGTTGTATGGGTGATGGTGTTGTGTGTCTGTGGGTGCTGGTGTTGTGTTTGCTAATCTCTCTCTCTGTGCTTCTTCCAAAAAATTCATTGTAAGGGTTTGTGTGTAATGTGAGTGTGTGTTTTATAGTGTTGTGGGTGTGTGGGTGTTGTGCGTATATGTGTATCAAATGTGTGTATTTTAAATTGTCCAATGTAGGTGTGTTTTGTAAATGTGTGTGTATTTTGAGTGCAGCGGTGTGTACCGCCAATGGATTACCATGGTTGTAAGACCGCTGCGTTGATTCGTGGGTCGTGATAGTGTGGGCATATTCTTGTTGGCGTGATGGTGTAGGTTTTGGTATCAACAGTTTATATCTGACCTTTGGTGTGGCGGACTTGTGTGGGTGTCTGTATTGTGGCGGATTCCGAGATGTGGTTTGTAATACCTGTAGCAGAATTCCGCCACCACAACGGTATGTTGGCGGTCTTCAGCATGGCGGAAAGCGGGATTTACCGCCAGGGTTGTAATGAGGGCCTATGTGTCCTCGGAACACTCTGGTATAGTGACAACATATAGGGGGTGATTCTACCGCCGCCCGCCAAGCGGGAACCGCCAGAAGACCGTACCGCGGTCAAAAGACCGCAGCGGTCATTCTGGGCTTCCCACTGGGCTGGCGGGCGACCGCCGAAAGTCCGCCCGCCAGCCCAGCGGGAAACACCCTTCCCACGAGGACGCCGGCTCAGAATTGAGCCGGCGGAGTGGGAAGGTGCGACGGGTGCAGTTGCACCCGTCACGAATTTCAGTGTCTGCTAGGCAGACACTGAAATTCTTTTTGGGGCCCTCTTACGGGGGCCCCTGCAGTGCCCATGCCATTGGCATGGGCACTGCAGGGGCCCCCAGGGGCCCTGCGGCACCCCCTACCGCCATCCTGTTCCTGGAGGGAGAACCGCCAGGAACAGGATGGCGGTAGGGGGTGTCAGAATCCCCATGGCGGCGGAGCGCGCTCCGCCGCCATGGAGGATTCTCAAGGGCAGCGGAAAGTCGGCGGTACACCGCCGACTTTCCGTTTCTGGCAGCGGCTGAACCGCCGCGGTCAGAATGCCCAGCGGTGCACCGCCAGCCTGTTGGCGGTGCTACCGCGGTCGTTCGCCCTGGCGGTTTTTACCGCCAGGGTTAGAATGATCCCCATAGTGTGGGGAAACTATGCCTGCAATGGTTGAAGGGTTCCTCACTGGATGCTGTTGAAGAACATCTTAGTCTCCTGTCCAATAACACAGATTTACTGGATTTCCTGTTAGGCCCCGGAAGACAACGCAGAAAATGCTTCTTACGCACAGGGGAAGGTGCGTTCAGTGGTATCCGGACACCATATGCTGCATATAATAAAATATGGAAGCTTTCCCAACAAGAAGCGGCTGCCCAGTTAAGGCAAATCTATCAGGAAAATTTAGAGAAAGCATTAGCTTTAGTAGATAGTGGGATTAACACCTTGTCTGACCAAATATACACAGTGAATAACATTGTATCCTCAGCAATAGATATAGTACGAAGTGATGTATCATTTTTGCAACATAGATAAAGTCAGCTAAGATCCAATGTGCAGTTAGGTTGGATGCTATAAACATTGAAAGCAGATTGCATTCCCTGGCAACACGTGAGGGCAAGGGAGATTTTTTCAACATTTAATTTAACGTGACAACAACACATAATGGCTAAAAAAGAAGCAACCTATGAAAAGATAGAAAAATTGCCTTTTGCTGCGGCTGAAATACCATCTGCTGAATGGCTAATACATGGGGTTATAAATCTGCCCGTTTCAACACTTCAATTTACATCCTGTTTGAAACACATTCCAGTGGGCAGATGTGAAAGGCTGGGAGACAGTTACATACATGAGGTGTGGGAACTTCCTTTCTCGTACAAATGTTTCAATGGCATGATAGAAGTCTTTCTTATCGGTAGTAAATGCAAGACTTCTGTGAGCCATTCAATGGTTTGTAAACAGCTGTCCTTGCACGGGGCATGTAATGCCTATCCATGGCAAATGTGGCTTGTTTTCCGAAGGGGGTCCCAGTCCTCTTGATTAGAACTGCACGCCAAGTGCTCTCAAATGACAGCTATGTGCTCCTTAACAGTGAGAGCTGTTGCGGAATGTGAGCCGGAATAGCTTATGTCATTTCGGTCTCCCAACTTGTTACGTGCTGCGTGCATGTCCTTTTTCCTCCTATGCAGTTTCAAGGAGTAGCAAACGTTTGGTCTCATATTGCTACTTATGATATTAATTTTGATTAGTTGAGCAGACTTAACCCTATAAGTGCGGCCCACACTACCTCCCTGGTGCGGGTCACGACCAGTGGCCGACACCAGGGAGGGGGTTAAAAATCCTCCTGTGCAATGCACCAGAGGATTTATTTATTTATTTTTTTCCCCGTTGGAGACGCGGAAGAACTTCTGTGTCCCCATCCAGCCCCCCTCCCGTGCACCTCCCGCCCCTTTGTGACATCAGCGCACCGCGAGGTGCGCTGACATCAAATTTTTTCCCCACCGGAGCAGAAGCGGATCAGGTAAGAGTCCTCTTCTACTCCGGTGGAGAAAAAAAGGCCAAAACGGCCTCCCCAGATGCCATGAAGGCATTGATGAAAAGGGGAGACTCTCTCCTTTCCATCGATGCCTCCCTGGCACCGTTTCCTGGCCATGGATCGCAGCGCGGCTGCAATCCATGGCCAGGAAATGCCCCTAGACACCAGGGATCTTCTTTGGGGGGGTCAGCCCCTTTTTAAAAGGGCCGTCCCCCCTGGGGGGCATTATGTTTTTTAATGTTACTGTTTTGGGGGCGATCGCGCCCCCCAGATTTGAAAAAATATATATTTAAAAAAATGATGGGGTCGGCCCTCTGAACACGGGCTGACCCCTGGGGGTAAAAAAAAAATCCCCAGGGAAAAGTAGATTGTATTTAAAAAAAAAAAAATTGTTGGTGGTCAGCTCTTAGGGTGACCATCTATGGAAACCCACCTTGCAGTCCTACTGGATGACTCGCACGGTTTGGGTAACTCCCATCTTCGCACCATACATGAGCAGAGATCGTTTTTTATACATTCTACTTTTCCCTGAGTGCTTTGCCAAGGGAAAGCACACATGCATGAAAAACAAAAGTTATGTAAAGTTAGTGTCCTGCTTTCTCTCTCTCTCTCTCTCTATATATATATATATATATATATATATATATATATATATACACACATATATATATGTATATATATTTTTTTCAGGTCGAGCATTGCAGCACGCATGTGCTGCTTTTCTGAGGTGTTGGTGTGTATCTGGGCTTTTAACAACGCCCACCTCAAGCCCATCATTACCACTCATTCGTGGGCTTGCCCTTTAAAAATCCTTTGATTACATTGGTAAATGGTTTATCTTTGTCCCTCCTTGGGGAGGTTTTGTTGCCTCCTTGGCTATCGCCCCTGGTACATGGCTAATTGCACTTTTGCCGTTAAGTTTAACTGCGAGCAAACTTCTTTTCCTTTTGTGTATCTCTTCACCTGATGCTCATGGCGGCCGTGGTGCTGTGAATCTGCTCCCTTATGTGAAAGTGTTTAACTTTCAATTTTCAATTTATGTGGCAAGAAAAGTCGGGTTAGGAGTTTATAACGCTAATAGCTCTAACTCGAGCAGATGTGAGACACATTGCATTGCAAATGCTTGTTTTTCTTTTTTGTGTTGTTTTTCTTGGAGCCACAATTGGCCCCCCCAGGGAAACCACACATATACATAAAAGTTATATATATATAACTCCACGAGGACCATGATCAAGACTCCTTGGTGAGTCGAAACGCGTTGGTGGTTGTTGACTGCAATAAAATACACGTTTATTTGTACCTCGTGGAGTGCAATTACATTTTTTGGCATTACATAATTTCGAGATTGGTCTTCTCTGTCACTGGGCACCAGCAGTGGATTGCGCCGCCCAGCAACCCTTCGACCACTTTGTTTCTAAACATATATATATATATATATATATATATATGCAACACAAATTGGTTAAAAGATTGTTGTGCAGCGCACTCCACTGCTGGTGCTCGGTGATGGAGGAGAGCAACCTCGAAAATATTTTGTGAACAAGAATCTCATCCCACTCCACGAGGTTCAAATTGACATGTTTTATTGCAAGTATAAAAAATGAAAGAAAAGAGGGACTCATTTACAGTGATCAAGACTCCTTCAGAGTCGAAACGCGTAGGTAGCTGTTGCTTGCAATAAAACATTCCAATTTGAACCTTGTGGTATGCAGTGAGATTCTTGTTCACAAAATATATATATATATATATATATATATATATATATATATATATATATGCATGCATGTATGTCTTTTCTGTAGTGGCAGTTGCCATAAAGTAGCGCAGATGGTTTATTGTCCTGTTGCAAAGGATATACATTGATATGTATTTAGCTGAATGGATTAGTAAAGGCAAGCTTTACCTGCGCTTTAAAACAAATGTTATGCCAGGGGGACTATGGAGATATGAGTTGCACTTTTGCTGGGTGGTACTGAGGGAATTAGAAGAGGAGGTAATGGGAGGCAGAGCACCAAAAATGACTGTCGCACTGGGCGCCACCAGCGCTGAAGGCTGTGATGATGGGTATGTGGTAAGGTGAAGTAATACATTCTTTTTTGTTTCTTTCAGTGTTTTCAGAGAACCTGCAGAATTGGAGAAGAAGCGAAGGTAAGGTGATGACATTTCCTATTGTACCCACAAACATACCCACAAGCAATTTTGTGACTATCTGCCTTCTAAGTAGGCTAGTAATTTAGAGGGACAGTTTAGCCAGTAGCAGAGATGGTGTCTCGTTGGATGACTGCTGATCAAGCCCTAACTCGGGTTATGGAGGACAGTTCTGATGTAGGCTCAGAGACTGAGACAGCAGATACTGAGACAGCATCTGAGGGAGAGGACAATGGGGCAGAATCTGGGAGTGATTTTTCAGTCGGAAGAGTCCCATCCGAAAACACCTCTTCCAGTGAGTCTGAAGGAGAGAATGACGACAGCCGTGCTGTCCCTTCGCAAGCACATTCTGTGCAGCGGGACGACATTGGGTTGGCCGAACCCAGAGAGCACATGCTTGCGGCCGCAAGCACAGAGAGAGTGCTCTCTTGGCAGCCCCCCTGTTTAGTTCAGCCCCAAATTCCACCTTTTACTGGTGATGCTGGATGTAAAGTCGATACAGCTAACTTTTTGCCAGTCGACTACATCCATCTATTTTTGGATGTTGACTTCCTTCAGAAAATTGTGCAGCAAACAAATTTGCATGCAGACCAATTTCTGGGGGAGCGTGGAGGCACTCTAGGGCCCTGTTCTAGGGCACGCCAGTGGACTCCCACTTCGCTGGCAGAGTTGAAGATATTTTTGGGCCTTACGCTCAAAATGGGGTTAGTGCAGAAACCCACCTTGTAGTCCTACTGGACGACTCGCACGGTTTAAGTAACTCCCATCTTCGCACCATACATGAGCAGAGATCGTTTTTTGCTACTGCAGCGCATGCTGCATTTCAATGACAATTCTGCTGCATTGCACCGGGACCATCCAGACCATGACAGGTTGTTCAAAATTCGGCCTGTTGTGGAACATTTGTCTGCCAGGTTTCCAGAGATCTATACTCCTGGAAAGAATATAGCAGTCGATGAGTCCTTAATCCTGTACAAAGGACGGCTGCTTTTCAGACAGTACATTGTGAGCAAAAGAGCTTGCTATGACATAAAGCTGTACATGCTGTGTGAGAGCTCTTCTGGCTATGTGTACAGCTTGAGAGTGTATACAGAGAAGGATTCTGCCCTAAACCCTGTAGGTTGCCCTCCCGCGTTAGGGGTCACAGGTAAGATTGTATGAGAACTTGTCCAGCCACTTCTTTACAAAGATTATAACCTTTATGTGGACAATTTCTATGCAGGAGTAGAGCTGTTTAGTGAGCTCTACAAAGCTGGCACTGTGGCCTGCGGTACAGTTTGTTGTAACCGCAAAGGATTCCCGCAGGAGCTTGTTTGCAAGAAGCTCCAGAAATCAGAGAGTACTGCCTTGCATTCTAACGAACTGCTCACAGTCAAGTACTTAGATAGGCGTGATGTATACGTGCTCACTACAATTCATGATGGGAGAACTTCTCCCATCACGGTTTGGGGTCAGATGGCCGAAGTCCACAAGCCCATCTGTATACTTGATTACAATAAGTACATGGGCGGAGTGGACAAGAACTACCAGGTTCTTCATCCATACAATGCGTGTCATAAAACTCACACTTGGTACAAGAAACTGTTTACCCACCTGATTCAGATGGCAACATATAATGCGTATGTTGTTTACTGTCAGACAACCACAGGAAGACTCATGACTTTCCTTGACTTCCAGTTGTCTGTAATTGAAAGCCTCACTGCTGTTACAGAAGCAGCAGCAGTCTCCACCTCATATTTTCTGGAGGATGTGGCAAGGCTGCAGGAGCGACACTTTGCTAATCGCATTCCTAAAACACCCAAAAAGGATCATCCATGTCGTCACTGTAAAGGTGCTCGAAGCATGGAAAGCGGCAGGAGAGTCGGTATTACTGTCCCCAGTGTCCATCACAACCAGGCCTCTGTATCCCTACTTGCTTTACGTTTTATCATACTAAAGCAAAGTTCTGGGAAATCGAGTGAGGTTGAGCTGCCGTTGGGTAATCCTTTCAGTGGCAGTGCATGGATACCGAACGTCCATGGGCCACTGCTTCGTTAGGCAAGGAGCCACAGAATTTTACTTCATCTACTGCATCATGGACTTCCTTTTGGACTGCTTGAGAGCTAAATCCACCGTCAGAACGTGGTTGGTGTTCTGTTCAATTAACATGAGTTATATTCCTGCTACTGCATATACTAGTGGACAGAACATATGCCACATTGTCACGGAGTACTCTTTCTTCACCAGCATGTCTACCTTACTTTCAACTATAGATATGCTCTCTCAGTTCGAGGAATCACTTTGTACAGCATACTTGGAAACCCCCAACATGCATCCACAAATTAGTATAGGTTCACTTGGCAATTATACAGGATTAGCCAGGACTCTGATGAGAACAGAGGCATGAATGGGTAAGGAAGGCGTATGGTATATGTGCCTTCACAGGGTTATTGCACAGGTAGAAGGCAGATAGTAAAGGTAGTACAGATGTACATCATCTACACCTATGAATTCAAACCCATTGGTGCCATCCCAGCACTGAAGTAGAATGACTTGTATAGGTCAGTGTTTGACCTGCTTTTCATGTTCATCCTCCATCAGAACTTAGTAGATGTTCAGTTTGCTGTATAAGTGCATTACAGTCACATAACTGCACATAATGTTGGCTGGGACATATGCTACTTTCTCATGGACTCCCCTGTGTACCAAACACTACCCTTTTTCATAGCCTATGACCTTCTCTTTAGGGAACATCATGAGAAATCCCCAGCATGTCTCCCTTAGTTTCAAAGGTAGCTATGCTCACTCAGTTCGAGGAATCGCTTTGTACGCCATACTCGGACACCCCCAACTTGCATCCACAAACTGGAAGGAGTTGGATTTAGCACAGAGAGTGCATTAAAGGTGCATGAAAAACATGTCTTCCTGAGCCTCAGGTGGCTGTCACAGGAGTCATTAGTAAAGGTTCGTTACGCAGGCATTTGGTAATGTTAAGGAAGAAGGAGGCAGTTAGTTTATGACCTTCTCTTTAGGTAACATAATGAGAAATCCCCAGCATGTCTCCCTTAGTTTCAAAGGTAGATATGCTCACTCAGTTCAAGGAATCGCTTTGTACAGCATACTCGGACACCCCCAACTTGCATCCACAAACTGGAAGGAGTTGGATTTAGCACAGAGAGCGCGTTAAAGGCGCATGAAAAACATGTCTTCCTGAGCCTCAGGTTTCTGTCACAGGAGTCATTAGTAAAGGTTTGTTACGCATGCATTTGGTAATGTTAAGGAAGAAGGAGGCAGTTACTTGACAGGTGGTAAAATGTAGTCAAACTTATTCCGTTCTGTGGCGTGTGAATGTGATGGGCCCTTGTCTGGCAGCGCTAAGTTAATGTGAGTGCAGTGATTGGTTGGATTGGGCCTGTGGCTGGCGATATGAAAGGGTTGTTTGTTGTGCGTGAATGGCATGTGAATGGACCATAAAGAGGTTGGTGTCTGGACACGGCTTTATGGCCCACCTTCAGAAGGCTTGGTTTCAATATTCAGATACTTTGATAAGTATTCATGATTTGAAACCATAATTTCTGGAGGTGCTAAAACCAACCAGTGTGAGTGGTGGGTTAACTTTAACAAACTAGTACCAGGGGAGTCCAAGGGTGCAGGACTTGCGTGGCTCTCACCAGTTTTCCTTCACCCAGAATCCCCTTGAAATCACAAAATGTGCTTAAAAAACACATTTGCCTAGCATTCCAATGAGCAGAAGTCCAGGGATCTGCAGGGAGCCCCAAGTTCCACTAAGTCTCCAGCAAAAAACTGTCTCACTTTAGTGAGTGGGCAAGTGACCACAACAGGGAAGTACCCAAAACGGATTGTGGAGACATTAAAATTACCTACCACAAAACAGCCTCGTTTTTTAAGACAGTCACCTAAGTATTTGGTCCTTGGCTCGGCAGCCATATAGGGAAACATACCAAACGCAGACATTTCTGAAAACTAGACACCCAAGGCAGCCCATGTAAATGTGGCGTGTTTGGATTTAACAAAGTTTTCTTACCCAGAATACCCTGCAAAAGTGAAACGTTGATTAAAACCACTATTTTTCCTTTCTTTTTTATCAGAGGAAAAAGTGTTTTTTTAGCCAAATTTTGAGGTTTACAAAGGATTCTGGGTTACAGAACCTGGTCAGAGCCCCACAAGTCACCCCATCTTGGATTTCCCTAGGTCTCTAGTTTTAAAAAATGCACAGGTTTGGTAGGTTTCCCTAGGTGCCGGCTGAGCTAGAGGCCAAAATCCACAGGTAGGCACTTTGCAAAAAACACCTCTGTTTTCGGTCAAAAAATGTGACGTGTCCACGTTGTGTTTTGGGGAATTTCATGTCACGTGCGCTTGGCCTACCCACACAAGTGAGGTATTATTGTTATCGGGAGACTTGGGGGACCGCTGGTTGGGAGGAAATTGGTGGCTCCTCTCAGATTCCAGAACTCTCTGTCACCGAAATGTGATGAAAAAGTGTTTTTTTAGCCAAATTTTTAGGTTTGCAAAGGATTCTGGGTAACAGAACCTGGTGAAAGCCCCACAAGTCACCTCATCTTGGATTCCCCTAGGTCTCCAGTTTAAAAAAATGCACAGGTTTGGTAGGTTTCCCTAGGTGCCAGCTGAGCTAGAGGCCAAAATCCACAGGTAGGCCCTTTGCAAAAAACATCTCTTTTTTTCTTTGGGAAAATGTGATGTGTCCACGTGTTTTGGGGCATTTCCTGTCGCAGGCGCTAGGCCTGCCCACACAAGTGAGGTACCATTTTTATCGGGAGACTTGGGGGAACATAGAATAGCATAACAAGTGTTATTGTCTTTCTCTACATTTTTTCCTTCCAAATATAAGAGAGTTTGTAAAAATAATGTCTATTTGAGAAATGCCCTGTAATTCACATGCTAGTACGGGCACCCCGGAATTCAGAGATGTGCAAATAACCACTGCTCCTCAACACTTTATCTTGAACCCATTTTGGAAATACAAAGGTTTTCTTCATACTTATTTTTCACTCTTCATATTTCAGCAAATGAATTGCTGTATACCACGTATAGAATGAAAACCCACTGCAGGGTGCAGCTCATTTATTGGCTCTGCGTACCTAGGGTTCTTGATGAACCTACAAGCCCTGTATATCCCAGCAACCAAAAGAGTCCAGCAGACATAACGGTATATTGCTTTCAAAAATCTGACATCGCAGGAAAAAGCTACAGAGTAAAACATAAAGAAAAATGGCTGTTGTTTTCAGCTAAATTTCTATATTTTTTTATTTCAGCTGTTATTTTCTGTAGGAAAACCTTGCAGGATCTACACAAATGAACCTTTTCTGAATTCAGAATTTTGTTTATATTTTCAAAAATAGTTAGCTTTCCGGGGTCCAGCATTGGTTTCACCCCCATTTCTGTCACTAACTGGAAGGAGGCTGAAAGGACAACAAATATAAAAAATGGGGTATGTCTCAGAAAAATGCCAGAATTGTGTTGAAAAATGTGGTTTTCTGATTCAAGTCTGCCTTTTCCTGAAAGCTGGGAAGCTGTGATTTTAGCACAGCAAACCCTTTGTTGATGCCATTTTCAGGGGAGAAACCACAAGCCTTCTTCGGCAGCCCTTTTTTCCAATTAAAAAAAAAAAAAAAAGTCTGCTCTATTTTGGCTAATTTCTTGGTCTCCTCCAGGGGAAACCACAAACTCTGGGTACCTTTAGAATCCCTAGGATGTTGGAAAAACAGGACGCAAATTTGGCATGGATAGCTTACGTGGACAAAAAGTTATGAAGGCCTAAGCGTGAACTACCCCAAATAGCCAAAAAAGGGCTCAGCACGGGGGGGGGGAAATGGCCCAGCAGCTAAGAGGTTAATGCTTTATTGTTTCAAAAACATGTGGCTCTTACATCTGCACGTGAGACCTATGCGCTTCAGGTTGCGAGGTCATCTGCGGAGATTCAGTCCCTTCTAACTACAAACTTTCCGAGACACTTTGGTGAACTTGTGGGACAAATATTTAATGCGACTAGTAGTATTTGGAATCACCTACCTTTTTAAGGCTGTTGGTACTGTTTTGGGGCACACCTTCTCCTCTATATTCGGTTTAATATCGTAAGCCATCCTTTCAATATTTTCGAGTATTTTCGGGGGATTTCCCATTACTTTGGCTATAATAGGTGTCATTTTTCTGTTGTTACATTTTATGCCCAATGGCTGTCCCATCACAGCAAGGAGTACTGAAAGCGCTACCAGTAGCACAACTGTGTTGTGAACGCATGAAGCAATATTTCGGAGCACCACTCCTGGAACAACTGAAGTCTCACTGGTCTTTGTCGTTCCAACTGATTTTGGATTGTGTGCAGCCTGTGTTTCGATGCCTCTAGTACCTCTTTGAATGTGCACTGAAAGTCTGTCTTTCCACTCAGTGCTTCCTTTCATTGGACTCTGATCTGTTGATGTTCTCGATGAGGGCTCATTATCAGACATGCGCATTGTGGTTGAATTTGCTATGGGAAGCCGTTTGAGGATTCAGTGACTTCTAACTATATGGTGGGCATGACAGGAAATGCTGCTGCCTCAGCTGGAGCTCTGCCTTTGGAACATGAGTGCTCTGTGGTTTTCCCTGGATATGATCTGGATCTTTTACCATCCGCCGAAGTGGAACGTCTCCTGGCTTCAACTGTCCCGGATGTAACTGGTGATTTCCAAAGTGAGACTGACTATCAAATTTGGCTTTTTTCATCACTTGTTCAAATTGTCCTTTTCTTGCCTCTTTGTCTCTTAATTTGTCACTATTGACATATTTTTTTTTTTTTTTTTTAGTGTAAGAGTTCATTACATTTCTTTAACCTTAAACCACCTTTGACCGGCAAGGGGAGGGTGTTCTACAGCTATTTTAGCCATGTTTTAGACACGTTGTTTTAACTAACTAGGCCTGCCGCTGTGCACTTTAGTTCAGTTACATTTAATTCAGCATTGCCTTGTTTTCCTAGCAATAAACCACATTTGCGGAGCTGTTTTATTTTCTTTATCTTAATGTACTTTAGCCTAGGAAAGCATCCTATTCTTAGTTGGACATTTATTTCTCTTTGTGCTTTCGTCAAAGCTACAGTTAGATAGGGTTGCTAACAAACGTGGTATGCTGTGTCTCCAACATTCACAGAAAAATATACACTCATACATGGGGGCGATTTCTTAGAATGTAATTTTTTTTTAAAAATAAAAACATCCCTCTGCCCTAGACACGTTAGAGGTAGATTCCAGCTAGATGACTACGTCTGCATGCCGAGTGCTTTGTTGCAGCTCCTTGCTTAGACAGCCGGACCCCTGATCCACACGGGTAAGGTGTCTCTCTAGAATACAGGCTTCTTCCTCCTGGGGGGAAACCCGAAGGGCAGATTAGGCTTATTAGACTGTGCTCAAACATAGTGTAGGTAGAAGTTATGTATATATATATATATCCACCAGAATTGCCCGCAATATCGAGGCTCAAACATAGCAGTCTTGACATGGGAACAGGAATCCCATAAACATGCTGCACGTATTTTCTTCTCCAATGTGAAGAAAAGTCAAGACACAAGGGAACAGTTGCAAAATGTATTAACAAAACAGAAAAGGTCTTCCTCCCAACGCTTTTCAGCCGTAGCCTTGTTCATGGATGGGGGAAAATTACACTCATCAAAATTAAATACCCAAACCTTGACAAAGATTTTTACGTATCCTTGAATCCAAATATATTATTAAGTTTATGACTCTCTCTCCTAATGGTTTGAATCTGAGTGAAGAGATGAAAACATACCTTGGGAGATAAACAGTCATTTGTGCAGTTTCTCCTATTTCATGAGTGGACACTATAATCGAGCTGTGGGATGATGTTGTTTTTATAAGTAATGTCACATTGGTTGTTTGGGGACTTGTTGGACTCTGAGTATATATTTGGGTGGGTCATTGAAGTAACAGGGATTGTTGGTTATATTGGTTTGGTAGCCATTTGGATTCAACTATTATTATCAAGATAAAATAATGTATTTTTAAATATTTGAGCATAATTGGGTCCTAAAATACAAAATATAAATTAACATTATATAGGATATTTAAATTGATTATACTTTAGTAGTGATCATGTGTTTGTTTATTATGAGGTTTAAGTGAAAACCACTCCACAATCCATTACAAGATGGCGCCCACCGTTTTCCAAACTAACACATGTACTGCTTGTTATTGAATCCTTCTTTTATGTTTAGGTTTGGGTATTTAATCTTGATGAGTGTAATTTTCCCCCATCCGTGAATAAGGCTACAGCTGAAACGTGTTGGGAGGAAGACCTTTTCTGTTTTGTTAATACATTTTGCAACTGTTCGCTTGTGTCTTGACTTCTCTTTACATTGGAGAAGAAAATACGTGCAGCATACATATATATATATATATATATATATATATATATATATATATATATATATATATGTTATGTGTGTGTAGCTGGGGTGGTGGGGGTGTCAGGGGAAGTTGTGAGTGCTGCTGTGTCTGTGGGTGGATGTTGTTTATATGCGTTCTGGTGTGTCTTGTAGTGTTTGTGTTTTTGTTCGCTCAGTTTGTCTAATGAGGTGTATGTCTGCAGATATGTTTGTGTGCTCTGGGTATGTATGGGAAGGGAGGAGTTGGACTGGGAAGAGGAAGTTGAAAGTGGGAAGGAAGGTGGGGGGGTGACTGGCTGTCAACATTGTGGAGGCCAGAGCCTGAAACATTCTCTGTAGGCCAGCCATTGCACCATGAATACCTTCTAAGAATGCATTAGTCTGTTGGAGCTGACTTGCCAATCCCTGGATGGCATTCACAATGGCTGTCTGACCCCCAGAGATACTTCTCAGGAGGTCAATGGCCTCCTCACTGAGGACAGCAGGGGTAACATGGGCTGGGTCGGAGGTGCCTGTGGCAAAGGACACACCCACCCTCTTAAGTGAGTGGCCACCACTAATTAGGGGAGGAGCAACAGGGATGTAGATGTTAGAACAGGAAGTGGCAGACAAGGATGGTACTGGGGATTCCCCAATTGGTCGCTACCACTATGGAGTGGCCACTAGTGGAGAAATCTGATGATGATGACAATGTTCTGGTCTACCCCTTGGCACTCCCTCACCCTCCGGCCACTGGGTCCCTCTGTGTTGGTAGTGTCTTGACCCGAGGTCCCGTGGCCAGATGTTTCCCCACTTGGCTCAGTGCCATCTCCTTTGCTTGCCTGTGCTGATGCTTCAAAAAGGAGAAAAAGGGTCATAATACATCCATGGTAACACTTCAATCACAACTCTGAATGAGAAACAATACCAACATGTCAAGTAGACCCCAGCAAAAACTTACCCCTGAGTGCACATGCATGCGCCATAACTTATGCATGCAAGCCATCTGGATTTACTAAAGGCGCCCACAGGGAAATCAGGATCTCAGACAACTACAATTGCATGGCTGAAGTCTTACAACCACATCAACCATACAGCAACTAGGAGACCTCTACATCCTCAAAGCTGTGCCACATGCAGCAGTCCTAAGTTAACTTTTGGCAAATTACAGTATACAATTGTAAAGTCCATTCCTACATTTCACATGCAAGGTCATGCACACATCTATTTGGCACATACATTGTGTACACACACTTAGAATTGATGCCATGAAAGCCTGCTATGTTGATTACAAAAGTGCAATATCCTGGATTGGGGACGTGGCAAAACCCATGTCACACTGGAAACATTAAAAAAATATAAACTTCAACAAGTGAGACCTGTCCATTACATTCAAGGAGGTAGTATCCATGTTACTCAGATAGGCCTCACATGTGCCACTGAAAGGAACACCATTGACATCAAGTTCAATATGTCAGGGAAAGATGTCTCCAAAATACACAAAATAATGAATCAGTAAGGCCATGGATAGTCACCACTAATGTCTGACACCTTTGACATTATCTGAGTGTTTCTGTAGTAACCATCTGCCCTTTGCATGTTCAATGACTAATAGAAGGACCTCAACCTGCTGCCCAATGAAAAGCAACATCACTATCCACATCTTGGACATGCCAACCCTTGTATCAGTCTGTGGGTGAACGCCTGTACCAAAACACAGGTTATGTTAACATCACTGTAAGTCACTTGAGGATGCATGCTAACAGTCAGGGCACAATCTTCAACCATTGCACATGTGCAGTGCACTTTTCCACATGATTTCACATCGAAGGCTTAGATAAACACAGAGTGGTTCCACAATCCGGGCCTAACTGTCATGTCCCTCAATGTTACTGCAGTTCTAAATGCCAAATGATATAACATGAGGTATGCAGGCATCTGTCAGACAATAAACAATGGTGACACATGCTGACCTGAAGGCACAAGGAATGTTGGCAACAGTCATGGGACAAAACTCATGTCACTGGACATTCCCCACTTGCAAATGGAAAGTATTTTGCTACATCTGTAAACAATTAGCCATGTAAGCCATGTCACGTGTATGCTGGACACCTACACATCACAGACTACAGTGAGGCACCTGCGCCCATAATATACTGAAGATAACAAGCTTCTAGGTGGCAGATGTCGACATACACATATACCCAGACACATATAGAGGACAGTGATCCTTAACCTACTTACCTCTGGCCTGTAACATTTAGGGGTAGTGATCTGTAGGTCAGAAATTACACCCACTACAACAACAAACAGTACATGAATGATCATTGTACAAAGCCATTTGTGGTCCCTGCAGAACAAGTGGTTTGAGGATTTCCCTCAGTTTTGTATTAGGTCCCAGATTCAAAAGGTGATGCACATCTGTTTGATACACATGACATGTCAACACAGTCTCCCATCTACTGTATCATTGCTCATCCCTAACTGTCTGGGGGAGCACTCAGTACCTCACTCAATTACCTGGCAATGAAACAGGCAGGAATTTGTTGTGTACTCACCCCCTTGTGGCTGCTGTACTTCCCTCAAAAGCCCATTAAGCTCCAGGTAGGCCACCACCAGAATGCAGGCCATGTTCCGATGGGCACCCTGCCCATTTTGGGAGGACAGCCCCAGTTGGGCCTCTGCAATCTTTCTGGCCCAGCGTCTAAGGTCCTACCACCTCTTGTGACAGTGGGCATTCTGATGGCTGTGGACCCCCAGGGTCCGCACCTTCTTGGAGATGGCTATCCATGTCCCCTTCTTCTGATGGGCGTTAACTAGCATAGATGCAAAAGACAACACAAGAAATTATGTTGGCAAGTCCCATTCAAAATAGCTGAGTCACTTACATGTCAGTACACAAAGCTAAGAACATTCTGTTTTGCCCAAACTGCCCAAGTGTGGCACATACTAGCCATTGAGTACAGACATGACTACAAACACTTACCAATCTGCATACCAACCCACCACCCTGCTCAGGCCCTCCGCTTACTAGATAGGTCAACTGACATCTTGTTGGACATGCTCTAGCAATCTGACTGAGATCTGAGGAACTATGAGACACATAACACCTCTGTGGCTTCTGAAAAGCAGACTCATTAGGCAAGAATGCATTAAAACACTCCCACACTGTGAGAATGATCCTCTGTATAGAGTTTCTACAAGCTAATGCCAGAGTACAAACTCAAACATTACAAATGGGTAATAATGAAGGTACTGGCATGATGGGTACAGAAATGGTTTACCCTGTCCATGTGTAGACATGTGAACTAACACTTGCATACTCAGGCCACCTCGGAGGGTGGGGTTCTGTGTCATGTACCTGTGCTACAGAAAATGCTTTTGGGCATATGTGTCCATCCTATAGAGATGGCATCCAACAAACAAACAAAGGCATGCATTGTCCATTTTCTGTCATGTGACTAGGCTACTGATTCCCAGGAATCTACACACTGTCTGCAGTGTGGGACTATCATGTATGCAATAAGCCTGCACAGGACACTTTTAACCTGTGTGAAGGTGACAACAGGGATGTGTGAGTAAGGGACTGTAGGAGGCTGGACTGGCTTGTAGTGGGTACCAAGAGGTACTTACACCTTGCACCAGACCCAGGTATCCCTTATTAGTGTAGAGGGGTGTCTAGCAGCTCAGGCTGATAGAAAAGGTAGCTTAGCAGAGCAGCTTAGGCTGAACTAGGAGACGAGTGAAGCTCATACAGTACCACTAGTGTCATATGCACAATATCATAAGAAAACACAATACACAGATATACTAAAAATAAAGAACTTTATTTTGATGACAATATGCCAAAGTATCTCAGTGAGTACCCTCAGTATGAGGATAGCAAATATACACAAGATATATGTACACAATACCAAAATATGCAGTAATAGCAATAGAAAACAGTGCAAACAAGGTATAGTCACAATAGAATGCAATGGGGGCACATAGGGGTAGGGGCAACACAAACCATATACTCTAGAAGTGGAATGCGAACCACGAATGGACCCGAAACCTATGTGACCTTGTAGAGGGTCGCTGGGAGTGTAAGAAAACAGTGAGGGTTAGAAAAATAGCCCACCCCAAGACCCTGAAAAGTGGGTGCAAAGTGCACCTAAGTTCCCCAAAGAGCACAGAAGTAGTGATAGAGGAATTCTGCAAGGAAGACCAACACCAGCAATGCAACACCAATGGATTTCCTGACGAGAGTACCTGTGGAACAAGGGGACCAAGTCCAAAAGTCACGATCAAGTCGGGAGTGGGCAGATGCCCAGGAAATGCCAGCTGTGGGTGCAAAGAAGCTGCCACCGGGATGGTAGAAGCTGTGGATTCTGCAAGAACAACAAAGGCTAGAAACTTCCCCTTTGGAGGATGGATGTCCCACGTAGTGAAGAGTCGTGCAGAGGTGTTTCCGTGCAGAAAGACCGCAAATAAGCCTTGCTAGCTGCAAGGGTCGCGGTTAGGGTTTTTGGATGCTGCTGTGGCCCAGGAGGGACCAGGATGTTGCCAATTGCGTGAGGAGACAGAGGGGGCATCCAGCAAGACAAAGAGCCTGCTCAGAAGCAAGCAGCACCCGCAGAAGTGCCGGAACAGGCACTACAAAGTGGAGTGCACCGGAGCTCACACGAAGTCACAAAAGAGGGTCCCACGACACCAGAGGACAACTCAGGAGGTCGTGCACTGCAGGTTAGAGTGCCGGGGACGTAAAAAATGATAAAGGAGGGACCGGGAGATTAGTGGTCCAGTGTACAGCCTCCCAATAGAATCTTTACACAAAAATAGGTACACTGTTCCAATACATAGTGCCGGGGACCCAGGCTTGGCTGTGCACAAAGGAAATTCTGGAAGAGTGCACAGGAGCCGGAGTAGCTGCAAAACACGCGTTTCCCAGCAATGCAGTCTAGCGTGTGGAGGCAAGGACTTACCTCCACCAAACTTGGACTGAAGAGTCACTGGACTGTGGAGTCACTTGGACAGAGTTTCTGAGTTCAAGGGACCTCGCTCGTCGTGCTGAGAGGAGACCCAGAGGACCGGTGATGCAGTTCTTTGGTGCCTGCGGTTGCAGGGGGAAGATTCCGTCGACCCACGGGAGATTTCTTCGGAGCTTCTAGTGGAGAGAGGAGGCAGACTACCCCCACAGCATGCACCACCAGGAAAACAGTCGAGAAGGCGGCAGGATCAGCATTACAAGGTCGCAGTAGTCGTCTTTGCTACTTTGTTGCAGTTTTGCAGGCTTCCAGCGCGGTCAGCAGTCGATTCCTTGGCAGAAGGTGAAGAGAGAGATGCAGAGGAACTCTGATGAGCTCTTGCATTAGTTATCTAAGGAATTCCCCAAAGCAGAGACCCTAAATAGCCAGAAAAGGAGGTTTGGCTACTTAGGAGAGAGGATAGGCTAGCAACACCTGAAGGAGCCTATCAGAAGGAGTCTCTGACGTCACCTGCTGGCACTGGCCACTCAGAGCAGTCCAGTGTGCTAGCAGCACCTCTGTTTCTAAGATGGCAGAGGTCTGGAGGACACTGGAGGAGCTCTGGGCACCTCCCAGGGGAGGTGCAGGTCAGGGGAGTGGTCACTCCCCTTTCCTTTGTCCAGTTTCGCGCCAGAGCAGGGCTGAGGGATCCCTGAACCGGTGCGGACTGGCTTATGCAGAGATGGGCACCATCTGTGCCCATCAAAGCATTTCCAGAGGCTGGGGGAGGCTACCCCTCCCCAGCCCTGAAACCTTTTTCCAAAGGGAGAGGGTGTAACACCCTCTCTCTAAGGAAGTCCTTTGTTCTGCCTTCCTGGACCAAGCCTGGCTGGACCTCAGGAGGGCAGAAACCTGTCTGAGGGGTTGGCAGCAGCAGCAGCTGCAGTGAAACCCCGGGGAAGGCAGTTTGGTAGTACCCGGGTCTGAGCTAGAGACTCAGGGGATCACGGAATTGTCTCCCCAATGCCAGAATGGCATTGGGTTGACAATTCCATGATCTTAGACATGTTACATGGCCATGTTTGGAGTTACCATTGTGACGCTACAAATATGTCGTGACATATGTATAGTGCACGGGTGTAATGGTGTCCCCGCACTCACAAAGTTCAGGGAATTTGCCCTGAACAATGTGGGAGCACCTTGGCTAGTGCCAGGGTGCCCACACACTAAGTAACTTAGCACACAACCTTTACCAGGTAAAGGTTAGACACATAGGTGACTTATAAGTTACTTAAGTGCAGTGGTAAATGGCTGTGAAATAACGTAGACATAATTTCACTCAGGCTGCACTGGCAGGCCTGTGTAAGAATTGTCAGATCTCCCTATGGGTGGCACAAGAAATGCTGCAGCCCATAGGGATCTCCTGGAACCCCAATACCCTGCGTACCTCAGTACCATATACTAGGGAATTATAAGGGTGTTCCAGTATGCCAATGTAAATTGGTGAAATTGGTCACTAGCCTGTTAGTGACAATTTGGAAAGAAATGAGAGAGCATAACCACTGAGGTTCTGAATAGCAGAGCCTCAGTGAGACAGTTAGTCATAACACAGGTAACACATACAGGGCACACTTATGAGCACCAGGGCCCTGGCTGGCAGGGTCCCAGTAACACATACAACTAAAACAACATATATACAGTTAAATATGGGGGTAACATGCCAGGCAAGATGGTACTTTCCTACACAACCCCCCCCCCCAAACGAAGGACAATAAGACTAGCCATGACCTGATAAGTCTTCATTGTCTAAGTGGAAATATCTGGAGAGTCCATCTGCATTGGAGTGGGTACTCCCAGGTCTATGTTCCACTGTATAGTCCATTCCCTGTAGGGATATGGACCACCTCAACAATTTAGGGTTTTTACCTTTCATTTGTTTTAGCCAAAGTAGAGGTTTGTGGTCTGTCTGAACAATGACGTGAGTGCCAAACAGGTATGGCCTCAACTTCTTCAGTGCCCAGACCACAGCAAAGGCCTCCCTCTCTATGGCAGACCAACGCTTTTCTCTAGGGGTCAACCTCCTGCTGATAAAAGCAACAGGTTGATCCTGGCCCTCAGAATTAAGTTGTGATAAGACTGCCCCTACCCCTAATTCAGATGCATCAGTTTGGACAATGAATTTTTTGGAGTAACAGGGGCTTTTCAGGACAGGTGCAGAGCACATGGCCTGCTTCAGCTCCTCAAAAGCTTTCTGACAGTTTGCTGTCCATAATACCTTCTTAGGCGTTTTCTTAGATGTGAGGTCATTAAGAGGGGCTGCAATGGAGCCATAGTTCTTTATGAACTTCCTGTAGTACCCAGTGAGGCCTAAAAAGACTCTCACTTGAGTCTGAGTTGTAGGGGGAAGCTAATCTATAATAATTTGGATTTTCCCCTGAAGTGGTGCAATCTGTTCTCCACCTACCAGGTGTCCCAGATAAACCACTTTCCCCTGCCCTATCTGGCACTTTGAAGCCTTGATAGTGAGGCCTGCCTTTTACAGGGCCTCCAAAACTTTCCATAGGTGGACCAGGTGATCATCCCAGCTGGAGCTAAAGACAGCTATATCATTTAGATATGCTGCACTAAAAACTTCCAGCCCTTGCAGGACTGTGTTCACCAACCTTTGAAAAGTGCAGGTGCATTTTTCAATCCAAAAGGCATTACTGTGAATTGGTAATGGCCTCCAATGGTTGAAAATGCAGTTTTTGCTTTTGCATCCTCTAATAACTTGGTCTGCCAATACCTTGCAGTCAAATCAAAGGTGCTTAGATACTTGGCAGATGCCAGTGTATCTATTAGCTCATCTGCCCTGAGTATAGACACACAAAAAAAGGGAGCACACTGCCTCACACTCCAGCATAAAATAGCCCCAATGCATCATGGTAAATGCAGTCATTTGATTTAAAGATAGAGACATTTTTCAAAAAGTCTTTCACCTTAAGTAGGTGCAACAAGTGCCGTATCTCTGGACACGTGTTTTCGGCCGTCATCAGCAGAGAGAAAATATATCTGAAAAGGTTGCTTGAAATGCCGCCGAACGTCTTCACAGGTTTTTGTACCACTCAGTAGGCGAACAGGTGCATCACCAGAGCTCGTCAGCTCATAGGCTCACGGAAGCCGTCAATTAGACACACAAAAAAAGGGAGCACACTGCCTCACACTCCAGCATAAAATAGCCCCAATGCATCATGGTAAATGCAGTCATTTGTTTTAAAGATAGAGACATTTTTCAAAAAGTCTTTCACCTTAAGTAGGTGCAGCAAGTGCCGTATCTCTGGACACGTGTTTCTGGCTTTCGGACGTCATCAGCAGAGAGAAAATATATCTGAAGGGGTTGCTTGAAATGCCGCCGAACGTCTTCACAGGTTTTTGTACCACTCAGTAGGCGAACAGGTGCATCACCAGAGCTCGTCAGCTCGTAGGCTCACGGGAGCCGTCAATTAGACACACAAAAAAAGGGAGCACACTGCCTCACACTCCAGCATAAAATAGCCGCAATGCATCATGGTAAATGCAGTCATTTGTTTTAAAGATAGAGACATTTTTCAAAAAGTCTTTCACCTTAAGTAGGTGCAGCAAGTGCCGTATCTCTGGACACGTGTTTCTGGCTTTCGGACGTCATCAGCAGAGAGAAAATATATCTGAAGGGGTTGCTTGAAATGCCGCCGAACGTCTTCACAGGTTTTTGTACCACTCAATAGGCGAACAGGTGCATCACCAGAGCTCGTCAGCTCGTAGGCTCACGAGAGCCGTCAATTAGACACACAAAAAAAGGGAGCACACTGCCTCACACTCCAGCATAAAATAGCCCCAATGCATCATGGTAAATGCAGTCATTTGATTTAAAGATAGAGACATTTTTCAAAAAGTCTTTCACCTTAAGTAGGTGCAGCAAGTACCGTATCTCTGGACACGTGTTTCTGGCTTTCGGCCGTCACCAGCAGAGAGAAAATATATCTGAAGGGGTTGCTTGAAATGCCGCCGAACGTCTTCACAGGTTTTTGTACCACTCAGTAGGCGAACAGGTACATCACCAGAGCTCGTCAGCTCGTAGGCTCACGGGAGCCGTCAATTAGACACACAAAAAAAGGGAGCACACTGCCTCACACTCCAGCATAAAATAGCCCCAATGCATCATGGAAAATGCAGTCATTTGAATTAAAGATAGAGACATTTTTCAAAAAGTCTTTCACCTTAAGTAGGTGCAGCAAGTGCTGTATCTCTGGACACATGTTTCTGGCTTTCGGCCGTCATCAGCAGAGAGAAAATATATCTGAAGGGGTTGCTTGAAATGCCGCCGAACGTCTTCACAGGTTTTTGTACCACTCAGTAGGCGAACAGGTGCATCACCAGAGCTCGTCAGCTCGTAGGCTCACAGGAGCCGTCAATTAGACACACAAAAAAAGGGAGCACACTGCCTCACACTCCAGCATAAAATAGCCCCAATGCATCATGGTAAATGCAGTCATTTGATTTAAAGATAGAGACATTTTTCAAAAAGTCTTTCACCTTAAGTAGGTGCAGCAAGTGCCGTATCTCTGGACACGTGTTTCTGGCTTTCGGACGTCATCAGCAGAGAGAAAATATATCTGAAGGGGTTGCTTGAAATGCCGCCGAACGTCTTCACAGGTTTTTGTACCACTCAGTAGGCGAACAGGTGCATCACCACAGCTCGTCAGCTCGTAGGCTCACGGGAGCCGTCAATTAGACACACAAAAAAGGGAGCACACTGCCTCACACTCCAGCATAAAATATCCCCAATGCATCATGGTAAATGCAGTCATTTGATTTAACGATAGAGACATTTTTCAAAAAGTCTTTCACCTTAAGTAGGTGCAGCAAGTGCCGTATCTCTGGACACGTGTTTCTGGCTTTCGGCCGTCATCAGCAGAGAGAAAATATATCTGAAGGGGTTGCTTGAAATGCCGCCGAACGTCTTCACAGGTTTTTGTACCACTCAGTAGGCGAACAGGTGCATCACCAGAGCTCGACAGCTCGTAGGCTCACAGGAGCCGTCAATTAGACACACAAAAAAAGGGAGCACACTGCCTCACACTCCAGCATAAAATAGCCCCAATGCATCATGGTAAATGCAGTCATTTGATTTAAAGATAGAGACATTTTTCAAAAAGTCTTTCACCTTAAGTAGGTGCAGCAAGTGCCGTATCTCTGGACACGTGTTTCTGGCTTTCGGCCGTCATCAGCAGAGAGAAAATATATCTGAAGGGGTTGCTTGAAATGCCGCCGAACGTCTTCACAGGTTTTTGTACCACTCAGTAGGCGAACAGGTGCATCACCAGAGCTCGTCAGCTCGTAGGCTCACGGGAGACGTCAATTAGACACACAAAAAAAGGGAGCACACTGCCTCACACTCCAGCATAAAATAGCCCCAATGCATCATGGTAAATGCAGTCATTTGATTTAAAGATAGAGACATTTTTCAAAAAGTCTTTCACCTTAAGTAGGTGCAGCAAGTGCCGTATCTCTGGACACGTGTTTCTGGCTTTCGGCCGTCATCAGCAGAGAGAAAATATATCTGAAGGGGTTGCTTGAAATGCCGCCGAACGTCTTCACAGGTTTTTGTACCACTCAGTAGGCGAACAGGTGCATCACCAGAGCTCGTCAGATCGTAGGCTCACGGGAGCCGTCAATTAGACACACAAAAAAAGGGAGCACACTGCCTCACACTCCAGCATAAAATAGCCCCAATGCATCATGGTAAATGCAGTCATTTGATTTAAAGATAGAGACATTTTTCAAAAAGTCTTTCACCTTAAGTAGGTGCAGCAAGTGCCGTATCTCTGGACACGTGTTTCTGGCTTTCGGCCGTCATCAGCAGAGAGAAAATATATCTGAAGGGGTTGCTTGAAATGCCACCGAACGTCTTCACAGGTTTTTGTACCACTCAGTAGGCGAACAGGTGCATCACCAGAGCTCGTCAGCTCGTAGGCTCACGGGAGCCGTCAATTAGACACACAAAAAAAGGGAGCACACTGCCTCACACTCCAGCATAAAATAGCCCCAATGCATCATGGTAAATGCAGTCATTTGATTTAAAGATAGAGACATTTTTCAAAAAGTCTTTCACCTTAAGTAGGTGCAGCAAGTACCGTATCTCTGGACACGTGTTTCTGGCTTTCGGCCGTCATCAGCAGAGAGAAAATATATCTGAAGGGGTTGCTTGAAATGCCGCCGAACGTCTTCACAGGTTTTTGTACCACTCAGTAGGCGAACAGGTGCATCACCAGAGCTCGTCAGCTCGTAGGCTCACGGGAGCCGTCAATTAGACACACAAAAAAAGGGAGCACACTGCCTCACACTCCAGCATAAAATAGCCCCAATGCATCATGGTAAATGCAGTCATTTGATTTAAAGATAGAGACATTTTTCAAAAAGTCTTTCACCTTAAGTAGGTGCAGCAAGTGCCGTATCTCTGGACACGTGTTTCTGGCTTTCGGCCGTCATCAGCAGAGAGAAAATATATCTGAAGGGGTTGCTTGAAATGCCGCCGAACGTCTTCACAGGTTTTTGTACCACTCAGTAGGCGAACAGGTGCATCACCAGAGCTCGTCAGCTCGTAGGCTCACGGGAGCCGTCAATTAGACACACAAAAAAAGGGAGCACACTGCCTCACACTCCAGCATAAAATAGCCCCAATGCATCATGGTAAATGCAGTCATTTGATTTAAAGATAGAGACATTTTTCAAAAAGTCTTTCACCTTAAGTAGGTGCAGCAAGTGCCGTATCTCTGGACACGTGTTTCTGGCTTTCGGCCGTCATCAGCAGAGAGAAAATATATCTGAAGGGGTTGCTTGAAATGCCGCCGAACGTCTTCACAGGTTTTTGTACCACTCAGTAGGCGAACAGGTGCATCACCAGAGCTCGTCAGCTCGTAGGCTCACGGGAGCCGTCAATTAGACACACAAAAAAAGGGAGCACACTGCCTCACACTCCAGCATAAAATAGCCCCAATGCATCATGGTAAATGCAGTCATTTGATTTAAAGATAGAGACATTTTTCAAAAAGTCTTTCACCTTAAGTAGGTGCAGCAAGTGCCGTATCTCTGGACACGTGTTTCTGGCTTTCGGCCGTCATCAGCAGAGAAAAAATATATCTGAAGGGGTTGCTTGAAATGCCGCCGAACGTCTTCACAGGTTTTTGTACCACTCAGTATGCGAACAGGTGCATCACCAGAGCTCGTCAGCTCGTAGGCTCACGGGAGCCGTCAATTAGACAAACAAAAAAAGGGAGCACAGTGCCTCACACTCCAGCATAAAATAGCCCCAATGCATCATGGTAAATGCAGTCATTTGATTTAAAGATAGAGACATTTTTCAAAAAGTCTTTCACCTTAAGTAGGTGCAGCAAGTGCCGTATCTCTGGACACGTGTTTCTGGCTTTCGGCCGTCATCAGCAGAAAGAAAATATATCTGAAGGGGTTGCTTGAAATGCCGCCGAACGTCTTCACAGGTTTTTGTACCACTCAGTAGGCGAACAGGTGCATCACCAGAGCTCGTCAGCTCGTAGGCTCACGGGAGCCGTCAATTAGACACAGAAAAAAAGGGAGCACACTGCCTCACACTCCAGCATAAAATAGCCCCAATGCATCATGGTAAATGCAGTCATTTGATTTAAAGATAGAGACATTTTTCAAAAAGTCTTTCACCTTAAGTAGGTGCAGCAAGTGCCGTATCTCTGGACACGTGTTTCTGGCTTTCGGCCATCATCAGCAGAGAGAAAATATATCTGAAGGGGTTGCTTGAAATGCCGCCGAACGTCTTCACAGGTTTTTGTACCACTCAGTAGGCGAACAGGTGCATCACCAGAGCTCGTCAGCTCGTAGGCTCACGGGAGCCGTCAATTAGACACACAAAAAAAGGGAGCACACTGCCTCACACTCCAGCATAAAATAGCCCCAATGCATCATGGTAAATGCAGTCATTTGATTTAAAGATAGAGACATTTTTCAAAAAGTCTTTCACCTTAAGTAGGTGCAGCAAGTGCCGTATCTCTGGACACGTGTTTCTGGCTTTCGGTCGTCATCAGCAGAGAGAAAATATATCTGAAGGGGTTGCTTGAAATGCCGCCGAACGTCTTCACAGGTTTTTGTACCACTCAGTAGGCGAACAGGTGCATCACCAGAGCTCGTCAGCTCGTAGGCTCACGGGAGCCGTCAATTAGACACACAAAAAAAGGGAGCACACTGCCTCACACTCCAGCATAAAATAGCCCCAATGCATCATGGTAAATGCAGTCATTTGATTTAAAGATAGAGACATTTTTCAAAAAGTCTTTCACCTTAAGTAGGTGCAGCAAGTGCCGTATCTCTGGACACGTGTTTCTGGCTTTCGGCCGTCATCAGCAGAGAGAAAATATATCTGAAGGGGTTGCTTGAAATGCCGCCGAACGTCTTCACAGGTTTTTGTACCACTCAGTAGGCGAACAGGTGCATCACCAGAGCTCGTCAGCTCGTAGGCTCACGGGAGACGTCAATTAGACACACAAAAAAAGGGAGCACACTGCCTCACACTCCAGCATAAAATAGCCCCAATGCATCATGGTAAATGCAGTCATTTGATTTAAAGATAGAGACATTTTTCAAAAAGTCTTTCACCTTAAGTAGGTGCAGCAAGTGCCGTATCTCTGGACACGTGTTTCTGGCTTTCGGCCGTCATCAGCAGAGAGAAAATATATCTGAAGGGGTTGCTTGAAATGCCGCCGAACGTCTTCACAGGTTTTTGTACCACTCAGTAGGCGAACAGGTGCATCACCAGAGCTCGTCAGCTCGTAGGCTCACGGGAGCCGTCAATTAGACACACAAAAAAAGGGAGCACACTGCCTCACACTCCAGCATAAAATAGCCCCAATGCATCATGGTAAATGCAGTCATTTGATTTAAAGATAGAGACATTTTTCAAAAAGTCTTTCACCTTAAGTAGGTGCAGCAAGTGCCGTATCTCTGGACACGTGTTTCTGGCTTTCGGCCGTCATCAGCAGAGAGAAAATATATCTGAAGGGGTTGCTTGAAATGCCACCGAACGTCTTCACAGGTTTTTGTACCACTCAGTAGGCGAACAGGTGCATCACCAGAGCTCGTCAGCTCGTAGGCTCACGGGAGCCGTCAATTAGACACACAAAAAAAGGGAGCACACTGCCTCACACTCCAGCATAAAATAGCCCCAATGCATCATGGTAAATGCAGTCATTTGATCGAAAGATAGAGACATTTTTCAAAAAGTCTTTCACCTTAAGTAGGTGCAGCAAGTACCGTATCTCTGGACACGTGTTTCTGGCTTTCGGCCGTCATCAGCAGAAAGAAAATATATCTGAAGGGGTTGCTTGAAATGCCGCCGAACGTCTTCACAGGTTTTTGTACCACTCAGTAGGCGAACAGGTGCATCACCAGAGCTCGTCAGCTCGTAGGCTCACGGGAGCCGTCAATTAGACACACAAAAAAAGGGAGCACACTGCCTCACACTCCAGCATAAAATAGCCCCAATGCATCATGGTAAATGCAGTCATTTGATTTAAAGATAGAGACATTTTTCAAAAAGTCTTTCACCTTAAGTAGGTGCAGCAAGTGCCGTATCTCTGGACACGTGTTTCTGGCTTTCGGCCGTCATCAGCAGAGAGAAAATATATCTGAAGGGGTTGCTTGAAATGCCGCCGAACGTCTTCACAGGTTTTTGTACCACTCAGTAGGCGAACAGGTGCATCACCAGAGCTCGTCAGCTCGTAGGCTCACGGGAGCCGTCAATTAGACACACAAAAAAAGGGAGCACACTGCCTCACACTCCAGCATAAAATAGCCCCAATGCATCATGGTAAATGCAGTCATTTGATTTAAAGATAGAGACATTTTTCAAAAAGTCTTTCACCTTAAGTAGGTGCAGCAAGTGCCGTATCTCTGGACACGTGTTTCTGGCTTTCGGCCGTCATCAGCAGAGAGAAAATATATCTGAAGGGGTTGCTTGAAATGCCGCCGAACGTCTTCACAGGTTTTTGTACCACTGAGTAGGCGAACAGGTGCATCACCAGAGCTCGTCAGCTCGTAGGCTCACGGGAGCCGTCAATTAGACACACAAAAAAAGGGAGCACACTGCCTCACACTCCAGCATAAAATAGCCCCAATGCATCATGGTAAATGCAGTCATTTGATTTAAAGATAGAGACATTTTTCAAAAAGTCTTTCACCTTAAGTAGGTGCAGCAAGTGCCGTATCTCTGGACACGTGTTTCTGGCTTTCGGCCGTCATCAGCAGAGAAAAAATATATCTGAAGGGGTTGCTTGAAATGCCGCCGAACGTCTTCACAGGTTTTTGTACCACTCAGTATGCGAACAGGTGCATCACCAGAGCTCGTCAGCTCGTAGGCTCACGGGAGCCGTCAATTAGACACACAAAAAAAGGGAGCACAGTGCCTCACACTCCAGCATAAAATAGCCCCAATGCATCATGGTAAATGCAGTCATTTGATTTAAAGATAGAGACATTTTTCAAAAAGTCTTTCACCTTAAGTAGGTGCAGCAAGTGCCGTATCTCTGGACACGTGTTTCTGGCTTTCGGACGTCATCAGCAGAGAGAAAATATATCTGAAGGGGTTGCTTGAAATGCCGCCGAACGTCTTCACAGGTTTTTGTACCACTCAGTAGGCGAACAGGTGCATCACCACAGCTCGTCAGCTCGTAGGCTCACGGGAGCCGTCAATTAGACACACAAAAAAGGGAGCACACTGCCTCACACTCCAGCATAAAATATCCCCAATGCATCATGGTAAATGCAGTCATTTGATTTAACGATAGAGACATTTTTCAAAAAGTCTTTCACCTTAAGTAGGTGCAGCAAGTGCCGTATCTCTGGACACGTGTTTCTGGCTTTCGGCCGTCATCAGCAGAGAGAAAATATATCTGAAGGGGTTGCTTGAAATGCCGCCGAACGTCTTCACAGGTTTTTGTACCACTCAGTAGGCGAACAGGTGCATCACCAGAGCTCGACAGCTCGTAGGCTCACAGGAGCCGTCAATTAGACACACAAAAAAAGGGAGCACACTGCCTCACACTCCAGCATAAAATAGCCCCAATGCATCATGGTAAATGCAGTCATTTGATTTAAAGATAGAGACATTTTTCAAAAAGTCTTTCACCTTAAGTAGGTGCAGCAAGTGCCGTATCTCTGGACACGTGTTTCTGGCTTTCGGCCGTCATCAGCAGAGAGAAAATATATCTGAAGGGGTTGCTTGAAATGCCGCCGAACGTCTTCACAGGTTTTTGTACCACTCAGTAGGCGAACAGGTGCATCACCAGAGCTCGTCAGCTCGTAGGCTCACGGGAGCCGTCAATTAGACACACAAAAAAAGGGAGCACACTGCCTCACACTCCAGCATAAAATAGCCCCAATGCATCATGGTAAATGCAGTCATTTGATTTAAAGATAGAGACATTTTTCAAAAAGTCTTTCACCTTAAGTAGGTGCAGCAAGTGCCGTATCTCTGGACACGTGTTTCTGGCTTTCGGCCGTCATCAGCAGAGAGAAAATATATCTGAAGGGGTTGCTTGAAATGCCGCCGAACGTCTTCACAGGTTTTTGTACCACTCAGTAGGCGAACAGGTGCATCACCAGAGCTCGTCAGCTCGTAGGCTCACGGGAGACGTCAATTAGACACACAAAAAAAGGGAGCACACTGCCTCACACTCCAGCATAAAATAGCCCCAATGCATCATGGTAAATGCAGTCATTTGATTTAAAGATAGAGACATTTTTCAAAAAGTCTTTCACCTTAAGTAGGTGCAGCAAGTGCCGTATCTCTGGACACGTGTTTCTGGCTTTCGGCCGTCATCAGCAGAGAGAAAATATATCTGAAGGGGTTGCTTGAAATGCCGCCGAACGTCTTCACAGGTTTTTGTACCACTCAGTAGGCGAACAGGTGCATCACCAGAGCTCGTCAGATCGTAGGCTCACGGGAGCCGTCAATTAGACACACAAAAAAAGGGAGCACACTGCCTCACACTCCAGCATAAAATAGCCCCAATGCATCATGGTAAATGCAGTCATTTGATTTAAAGATAGAGACATTTTTCAAAAAGTCTTTCACCTTAAGTAGGTGCAGCAAGTGCCGTATCTCTGGACACGTGTTTCTGGCTTTCGGCCGTCATCAGCAGAGAGAAAATATATCTGAAGGGGTTGCTTGAAATGCCACCGAACGTCTTCACAGGTTTTTGTACCACTCAGTAGGCGAACAGGTGCATCACCAGAGCTCGTCAGCTCGTAGGCTCACGGGAGCCGTCAATTAGACACACAAAAAAAGGGAGCACACTGCCTCACACTCCAGCATAAAATAGCCCCAATGCATCATGGTAAATGCAGTCATTTGATTTAAAGATAGAGACATTTTTCAAAAAGTCTTTCACCTTAAGTAGGTGCAGCAAGTACCGTATCTCTGGACACGTGTTTCTGGCTTTCGGCCGTCATCAGCAGAGAGAAAATATATCTGAAGGGGTTGCTTGAAATGCCGCCGAACGTCTTCACAGGTTTTTGTACCACTCAGTAGGCGAACAGGTGCATCACCAGAGCTCGTCAGCTCGTAGGCTCACGGGAGCCGTCAATTAGACACACAAAAAAAGGGAGCACACTGCCTCACACTCCAGCATAAAATAGCCCCAATGCATCATGGTAAATGCAGTCATTTGATTTAAAGATAGAGACATTTTTCAAAAAGTCTTTCACCTTAAGTAGGTGCAGCAAGTGCCGTATCTCTGGACACGTGTTTCTGGCTTTCGGCCGTCATCAGCAGAGAGAAAATATATCTGAAGGGGTTGCTTGAAATGCCGCCGAACGTCTTCACAGGTTTTTGTACCACTCAGTAGGCGAACAGGTGCATCACCAGAGCTCGTCAGCTCGTAGGCTCACGGGAGCCGTCAATTAGACACACAAAAAAAGGGAGCACACTGCCTCACACTCCAGCATAAAATAGCCCCAATGCATCATGGTAAATGCAGTCATTTGATTTAAAGATAGAGACATTTTTCAAAAAGTCTTTCACCTTAAGTAGGTGCAGCAAGTGCCGTATCTCTGGACACGTGTTTCTGGCTTTCGGCCGTCATCAGCAGAGAGAAAATATATCTGAAGGGGTTGCTTGAAATGCCGCCGAACGTCTTCACAGGTTTTTGTACCACTCAGTAGGCGAACAGGTGCATCACCAGAGCTCGTCAGCTCGTAGGCTCACGGGAGCCGTCAATTAGACACACAAAAAAAGGGAGCACACTGCCTCACACTCCAGCATAAAATAGCCCCAATGCATCATGGTAAATGCAGTCATTTGATTTAAAGATAGAGACATTTTTCAAAAAGTCTTTCACCTTAAGTAGGTGCAGCAAGTGCCGTATCTCTGGACACGTGTTTCTGGCTTTCGGCCGTCATCAGCAGAGAAAAAATATATCTGAAGGGGTTGCTTGAAATGCCGCCGAACGTCTTCACAGGTTTTTGTACCACTCAGTATGCGAACAGGTGCATCACCAGAGCTCGTCAGCTCGTAGGCTCACGGGAGCCGTCAATTAGACAAACAAAAAAAGGGAGCACAGTGCCTCACACTCCAGCATAAAATAGCCCCAATGCATCATGGTAAATGCAGTCATTTGATTTAAAGATAGAGACATTTTTCAAAAAGTCTTTCACCTTAAGTAGGTGCAGCAAGTGCCGTATCTCTGGACACGTGTTTCTGGCTTTCGGCCGTCATCAGCAGAAAGAAAATATATCTGAAGGGGTTGCTTGAAATGCCGCCGAACGTCTTCACAGGTTTTTGTACCACTCAGTAGGCGAACAGGTGCATCACCAGAGCTCGTCAGCTCGTAGGCTCACGGGAGCCGTCAATTAGACACAGAAAAAAAGGGAGCACACTGCCTCACACTCCAGCATAAAATAGCCCCAATGCATCATGGTAAATGCAGTCATTTGATTTAAAGATAGAGACATTTTTCAAAAAGTCTTTCACCTTAAGTAGGTGCAGCAAGTGCCGTATCTCTGGACACGTGTTTCTGGCTTTCGGCCATCATCAGCAGAGAGAAAATATATCTGAAGGGGTTGCTTGAAATGCCGCCGAACGTCTTCACAGGTTTTTGTACCACTCAGTAGGCGAACAGGTGCATCACCAGAGCTCGTCAGCTCGTAGGCTCACGGGAGCCGTCAATTAGACACACAAAAAAAGGGAGCACACTGCCTCACACTCCAGCATAAAATAGCCCCAATGCATCATGGTAAATGCAGTCATTTGATTTAAAGATAGAGACATTTTTCAAAAAGTCTTTCACCTTAAGTAGGTGCAGCAAGTGCCGTATCTCTGGACACGTGTTTCTGGCTTTCGGTCGTCATCAGCAGAGAGAAAATATATCTGAAGGGGTTGCTTGAAATGCCGCCGAACGTCTTCACAGGTTTTTGTACCACTCAGTAGGCGAACAGGTGCATCACCAGAGCTCGTCAGCTCGTAGGCTCACGGGAGCCGTCAATTAGACACACAAAAAAAGGGAGCACACTGCCTCACACTCCAGCATAAAATAGCCCCAATGCATCATGGTAAATGCAGTCATTTGATTTAAAGATAGAGACATTTTTCAAAAAGTCTTTCACCTTAAGTAGGTGCAGCAAGTGCCGTATCTCTGGACACGTGTTTCTGGCTTTCGGCCGTCATCAGCAGAGAGAAAATATATCTGAAGGGGTTGCTTGAAATGCCGCCGAACGTCTTCACAGGTTTTTGTACCACTCAGTAGGCGAACAGGTGCATCACCAGAGCTCGTCAGCTCGTAGGCTCACGGGAGACGTCAATTAGACACACAAAAAAAGGGAGCACACTGCCTCACACTCCAGCATAAAATAGCCCCAATGCATCATGGTAAATGCAGTCATTTGATTTAAAGATAGAGACATTTTTCAAAAAGTCTTTCACCTTAAGTAGGTGCAGCAAGTGCCGTATCTCTGGACACGTGTTTCTGGCTTTCGGCCGTCATCAGCAGAGAGAAAATATATCTGAAGGGGTTGCTTGAAATGCCGCCGAACGTCTTCACAGGTTTTTGTACCACTCAGTAGGCGAACAGGTGCATCACCAGAGCTCGTCAGCTCGTAGGCTCACGGGAGCCGTCAATTAGACACACAAAAAAAGGGAGCACACTGCCTCACACTCCAGCATAAAATAGCCCCAATGCATCATGGTAAATGCAGTCATTTGATTTAAAGATAGAGACATTTTTCAAAAAGTCTTTCACCTTAAGTAGGTGCAGCAAGTGCCGTATCTCTGGACACGTGTTTCTGGCTTTCGGCCGTCATCAGCAGAGAGAAAATATATCTGAAGGGGTTGCTTGAAATGCCACCGAACGTCTTCACAGGTTTTTGTACCACTCAGTAGGCGAACAGGTGCATCACCAGAGCTCGTCAGCTCGTAGGCTCACGGGAGCCGTCAATTAGACACACAAAAAAAGGGAGCACACTGCCTCACACTCCAGCATAAAATAGCCCCAATGCATCATGGTAAATGCAGTCATTTGATCGAAAGATAGAGACATTTTTCAAAAAGTCTTTCACCTTAAGTAGGTGCAGCAAGTACCGTATCTCTGGACACGTGTTTCTGGCTTTCGGCCGTCATCAGCAGAAAGAAAATATATCTGAAGGGGTTGCTTGAAATGCCGCCGAACGTCTTCACAGGTTTTTGTACCACTCAGTAGGCGAACAGGTGCATCACCAGAGCTCGTCAGCTCGTAGGCTCACGGGAGCCGTCAATTAGACACACAAAAAAAGGGAGCACACTGCCTCACACTCCAGCATAAAATAGCCCCAATGCATCATGGTAAATGCAGTCATTTGATTTAAAGATAGAGACATTTTTCAAAAAGTCTTTCACCTTAAGTAGGTGCAGCAAGTGCCGTATCTCTGGACACGTGTTTCTGGCTTTCGGCCGTCATCAGCAGAGAGAAAATATATCTGAAGGGGTTGCTTGAAATGCCGCCGAACGTCTTCACAGGTTTTTGTACCACTCAGTAGGCGAACAGGTGCATCACCAGAGCTCGTCAGCTCGTAGGCTCACGGGAGCCGTCAATTAGACACACAAAAAAAGGGAGCACACTGCCTCACACTCCAGCATAAAATAGCCCCAATGCATCATGGTAAATGCAGTCATTTGATTTAAAGATAGAGACATTTTTCAAAAAGTCTTTCACCTTAAGTAGGTGCAGCAAGTGCCGTATCTCTGGACACGTGTTTCTGGCTTTCGGCCGTCATCAGCAGAGAGAAAATATATCTGAAGGGGTTGCTTGAAATGCCGCCGAACGTCTTCACAGGTTTTTGTACCACTCAGTAGGCGAACAGGTGCATCACCAGAGCTCGTCAGCTCGTAGGCTCACGGGAGCCGTCAATTAGACACACAAAAAAAGGGAGCACACTGCCTCACACTCCAGCATAAAATAGCCCCAATGCATCATGGTAAATGCAGTCATTTGATTTAAAGATAGAGACATTTTTCAAAAAGTCTTTCACCTTAAGTAGGTGCAGCAAGTGCCGTATCTCTGGACACGTGTTTCTGGCTTTCGGCCGTCATCAGCAGAGAAAAAATATATCTGAAGGGGTTGCTTGAAATGCCGCCGAACGTCTTCACAGGTTTTTGTACCACTCAGTATGCGAACAGGTGCATCACCAGAGCTCGTCAGCTCGTAGGCTCACGGGAGCCGTCAATTAGACACACAAAAAAAGGGAGCACAGTGCCTCACACTCCAGCATAAAATAGCCCCAATGCATCATGGTAAATGCAGTCATTTGATTTAAAGATAGAGACATTTTTCAAAAAGTCTTTCACCTTAAGTAGGTGCAGCAAGTGCCGTATCTCTGGACACGTGTTTCTGGCTTTCGGCCGTCATCAGCAGAAAGAAAATATATCTGAAGGGGTTGCTTGAAATGCCGCCGAACGTCTTCACAGGTTTTTGTACCACTCAGTAGGCGAACAGGTGCATCACCAGAGCTCGTCAGCTCGTAGGCTCACGGGAGCCGTCAATTAGACACACAAAAAAAGGGAGCACACTGCCTCACACTCCAGCATAAAATAGCCCCAATGCATCATGGTAAATGCAGTCATTTGATTTAAAGATAGAGACATTTTTCAAAAAGTCTTTCACCTTAAGTAGGTGCAGCAAGTGCCGTATCTCTGGACACGTGTTTCTGGCTTTCGGCCATCATCAGCAGAGAGAAAATATATCTGAAGGGGTTGCTTGAAATGCCGCCGAACGTCTTCACAGGTTTTTGTACCACTCAGTAGGCGAACAGGTGCATCACCAGAGCTCGTCAGCTCGTAGGCTCACGGGAGCCGTCAATTAGACACACAGAAAAAGGGAGCACACTGCCTCACACTCCAGCATAAAATAGCCCCAATGCATCATGGTAAATGCAGTCATTTGATTTAAAGATAGAGACATTTTTCAAAAAGTCTTTCACCTTAAGTAGGTGCAGCAAGTGCCGTATCTCTGGACACGTGTTTCTGGCTTTCGGTCGTCATCAGCAGAGAGAAAATATATCTGAAGGGGTTGCTTGAAATGCCGCCGAACGTCTTCACAGGTTTTTGTACCACTCAGTAGGCGAACAGGTGCATCACCAGAGCTCGTCAGCTCGTAGGCTCACGGGAGCCGTCAATTAGACACACAAAAAAAGGGAGCACACTGCCTCACACTCCAGCATAAAATAGCCCCAATGCATCATGGTAAATGCAGTCATTTGATTTAAAGATAGAGACATTTTTCAAAAAGTCTTTCACCTTAAGTAGGTGCAGCAAGTGCCGTATCTCTGGACACGTGTTTCTGGCTTTCGGCCGTCATCAGCAGAGAGAAAATATATCTGAAGGGGTTGCTTGAAATGCCGCCGAACGTCTTCACAGGTTTTTGTACCACTCAGTAGGCGAACAGGTGCATCACCAGAGCTCGTCAGCTCGTAGGCTCACGGGAGCCGTCAATTAGACACACAAAAAAAGGGAGCACACTGCCTCACACTCCAGCATAAAATAGCCCCAATGCATCATGGTAAATGCAGTCATTTGATTTAAAGATAGAGACATTTTTCAAAAAGTCTTTCACCTTAAGTAGGTGCAGCAAGTGCCGTATCTCTGGACACGTGTTTCTGGCTTTCGGCCGTCATCAGCAGAAAGAAAATATATCTGAAGGGGTTGCTTGAAATGCCGCCGAACGTCTTCACAGGTTTTTGTACCACTCAGTAGCGAACAGGTGCATCACCAGAGCTCGTCAGCTCGTAGGCTCACGGGAGCCGTCAATTAGACACACAAAAAAAGGGAGCACACTGCCTCACACTCCAGCATAAAATAGCCCCAATGCATCATGCTAAATGCAGTCATTTGATTTAAAGATAGAGACATTTTTCAAAAAGTCTTTCACCTTAAGTAGGTGCAGCAAGTGCCGTATCTCTGGACACGTGTTTCTGGCTTTCGGCCGTCATCAGCAGAGAGAAAATATATCTGAAGGGGTTGCTTGAAATGCCGCCGAACGTCTTCACAGGTTTTTGTACCACTCAGTAGGCGAACAGGTGCATCACCAGAGCTCGTCAGCTCGTAGGCTCACGGGAGACGTCAATTAGACACACAAAAAAAGGGAGCACACTGCCTCACACTCCAGCATAAAATAGCCCCAATGCATCATGGTAAATGCAGTCATTTGATTTAAAGATAGAGACATTTTTCAAAAAGTCTTTCACCTTAAGTAGGTGCAGCAAGTGCCGTATCTCTGGACACGTGTTTCTGGCTTTCGGCCGTCATCAGCAGAGAGAAAATATATCTGAAGGGGTTGCTTGAAATGCCGCCGAACGTCTTCACAGGTTTTTGTACCACTCAGTAGGCGAACAGGTGCATCACCAGAGCTCGTCAGCTCGTAGGCTCACGGGAGCCGTCAATTAGACACACAAAAAAAGGGAGCACACTGCCTCACACTCCAGCATAAAATAGCCCCAATGCATCATGGTAAATGCAGTCATTTGATTTAAAGATAGAGACATTTTTCAAAAAGTCTTTCACCTTAAGTAGGTGCAGCAAGTGCCGTATCTCTGGACACGTGTTTCTGGCTTTCGGCCGTCATCAGCAGAGAGAAAATATATCTGAAGGGGTTGCTTGAAATGCCGCCGAACGTCTTCACAGGTTTTTGTACCACTCAGTAGGCGAACAGGTGCATCACCAGAGCTCGTCAGCTCGTAGGCTCACGGGAGCCGTCAATTAGACACATAAAAAAAGGGAGCACACTGCCTCACACTCCAGCTTAAAATAGCCCCAATGCATCATGGTAAATGCAGTCATTTGATTTAAAGATAGAGACATTTTTCAAAAAGTCTTTCACCTTAAGTAGGTGCAGCAAGTGCCGTATCTCTGGACACGTTTTTCTGGCTTTCGGCCGTCATCAGCAGAGAGAAAATATATCTGAAGGGGTTGCTTGAAATGCCGCCGAACGTCTTCACAGGTTTTTGTACCACTCAGTATGCGAACAGGTGCATCACCAGAGCTCGTCAGCTCGTAGGCTCACGGGAGCCGTCAATTAGACACACAAAAAAAGGGAGCACACTGCCTCACACTCCAGCATAAAATAGCTCCAATGCATCATGGTAAATGCAGTCATTTGAGTTAAAGATAGAGACATTTTTCAAAAAGTCTTTCACCTTAAGTAGGTGCAGCAAGTGCCGTATCTCTGGACACGTGTTTCTGGATTTCGGCCGTCATCAGCAGAAAGAAAATATATCTTAAGGGGTTGCTTGAAATGCCGCCGAACGTCTTCTCAGGTTTTTGTACCACTCAGTAGGCGAACAGGTGCATCACCAGAGCTCGTCAGCTCGTAGGCTCATGGGAGCCGTCAATTAGACACACAAAAAAAGGGAGCACTGTGAGAAAGTAGCCTCTTTCTAGCCTTGTTACCCCCACTTTGGGCCTGTTTGTGAATGTATGTCAGGGTGTTTTCACTGTCTCACTGGTATCCTGCTTGCCAGGGCCCAGTGCTCATAGTGAAGACCCTATGTTTTCAGTATGTTTGTTATGTGTCACTGGGACCCTGCTAGTCAGGACCCCAGTGCTCATAAGTTTGTGACCTATAGGTATGTGTTCCCTGTGTGATGCCTAACTGTCTCACTGAGGCTCTGCTAACCAGAACCTCAGTGGTTATGCTCTCTCTTTACAAATTGTCACTAACAGGCTAGTGACCAATTTTACCAATTTACATTGGCTTACTGGAACACCCTTATAATTCCCTAGTATATGGTACTGAGGTACCCAGGGTATTGGGGTTCCAGGAGATCCCCATGGGCTGCAGCATTTCTTTTGCCACCCATAGGGAGCTCTGACAATTCTTACACAGGCCTGCCACTGCAGCCTGAGTGAAATAACGTCCACGTTATTTCACAGCCATTTTTCACTGCACTTAAGTAACTTATAAGTCACCTATATGTCTAACCTTTACCTGGTAAAGGTTGAGTGCTAAGTTACTTAGTGTGAGGGCACCCTGGCACTAGCCAAGGTGCCCCCACATTGTTCAGGGCCAATTCCCCGGACTTTGTGAGTGCGGGGACACCATTACACGCGTGCACTACATATAGGTCACTACCTATATGTAGCTTCACAATGGTAACTCCAAATATGGCCATGTAACATTTCTATGATCATGGAATTGCCCCCTCTATACCATCCTGGCATAGTTGGCACAATCCCATGATCCCAGTGGTCTGTAGCACAGACCCTGGTACTGCCAAACTGCCTTTCCCGGGGTTTCACTGCAGCTGCTGCTGCTGCCAACCCCTCAGACAGGCTTCTGCCCTCCTGGGGTCCAGCCAGGCCTGGCCCAGGATGGCAGAACAAAGGACTTCCTCTGAGAGAGGGTGTAACACCCTCTCCCTTTGGAAAATGGTGTGAAGGGAGGGGAGGAGTATCCTCCCCCGCCTCTGGAAATGCTTTCATGGGCACACATGGTGCCCATTTCTGCATAAGCCAGTCTACACCGGTTCAGGGACCCCTTAGCCCTGCTCTGGCGCGAAACTGGACAATGGAAAGGGGAGTGACCACTCCCCTGACCTGTACCTCCCCTGGGAGGTGCCCAGAGCTCCTCCAGTGTGCTCCAGACCTCTGCCATCTTGGAAACAGAGGTGCTGCTGGCACACTGGACTGCTCTGAGTGGCCAGTGCCATCAGGTGACGTCAGAGACTCCTTCTGATAGGCTCCTTCAGGTGTTGCTAGCCTATCCTCTCTCCTAGGTAGCCAAACCCTCTTTTCTGGCTATTTAGGGTCTCTGTCTCTTGGGATTCCTTAGATAACGAATGCAAGAGCTCATCCGAGTTCCTCTGCATCTCTCTCTTCACCTTCTGCCAAGGAATCGACTGCTGACCGCGCTGGAAGCCTGCAAAACTGCAACATAGTAGCAAAGACGACTACTGCAACTCTGTAACGCTGATCCTGCTGCCTTCTCGACTGTTTTCCTGGTGGTGCATGCTGTGGGGGTACTCTGCCTACTCTCTGCACTAGAAGCTCCGAAGAAATCTCCTGTGGGTCGATGGAATCGTCCCCCTGCAACCGCAGGCACCAAAGAACTGCATCACCGGTACCTTGGGCCTCCTCTCAGCACAACGAGCGAGGTCCCTTGAATCCAGCAACTCTGTCCAAGTGACTCACACAGTCCAGTGACTCTTCAGTCCAAGTTTGGTGGAGGTAAGTCCTTGCCTCCCCACGCCAGACTGCATTGCTGGGAACCGTGACTTTTGCAGCTACTCCGGCCTCCGTGCACTTCCGGCGGAAATCCTTTGTGCACAGTCCAGCCTGGGTCCACGGCACTCTAACCTGCATTGCACGACCTCCTAAGTTGTTCTCCGGCGACGTGGGACTCCTTTGTTCGACTTCGGGTGAGCACTGTTTCACACATCCTCGTAGTGCCTGTTTCTGGCACTTCTGCGGGTGCTGCCTGCTGTTGAGAGGGCTCCTTGTCTTTCTCTACGTCCCCTCTGTCCCCTGACGCAATTGGCGACATCCTGATCCCTCCTGGGCCACAGCAGCATCCAAAAACACTAAATACACGATTTGCAGCTAGCAAGGCTTGTTGGCGTTCTTTCGGTGGGAAAATACTTCTGCACGACTCTCCACGGTGTGAGAGATCCGTCCTCCAAAAGGGAAGTCTCTAGCCCTTGTCGTTCTTGCAGAAACCTATGCTTCTACTGTCCAGTAGCAGCATCTTTGCACCCACAGCTGGCATTTCCAGGGCATCTGCCCATCTCCGACATGCTTGTGACTTTTGGACTTGGTCCCCTTGTCCCACAGGTACCCTCGACTGGAAATCCATCATTGTTGCCTTGTTGGTTTGTGTCTTTCCTGCAGAATTCCCCTATCACGACTTCTATGTCCTTTGGGGAGCTTTAGTGCACTTTGCACTCACTTTTCAGGGTCTTGGGGTGGGCTATTTTTCTAACCCTTACTATTTTCTAATAGTCCCAGCGACCCTCTACAAGGTCACATAGGTTTGGGGTCCATTCGTGGTTCGCATTCCACTTTTGGAGTATATGGTTTGTGTTGCCCCTATCCCTATGTGTCCCCATTGCATCCTATTGTAACTATACATTGTTTGCACATTTTTCTAATACTATTACTGCATATTTTGGTATTGTGTACATATATCTTGTGTATATTTGCTATCCTCATACTGAGGGTACTCACTGAGATACTTTTGGCATATTGTCATAAAAATAAAGTACCTTTATTTTTAGTATATCTGTGTATTGTGTTTTCTTATGATATTGTGCATATGACACTAAGTGGTACTGTAGGAGCTTCACTCGTCTCCTAGTTCAGCCTAAGCTGCTCTGCTAGGCTACCATTATCTATCAGCCTATGCTGCTAGACACCCTATACACTAATAAGGGATAACTGGGCCTGGTGCAAGTACCCCTATGTACTCACTACAAGCCAGTCCAGCCTCCTACAAGCACACTGCCTCACACTCCAGCATAAAATAGCCCCAATGCATCATGGTAAATGCAGTCATTTGATTTAAAGATAGAGAAATTTTTCAAAAAGTGTTTCACCTTAAGTAGGTGCAGCAAGTGCTGTATCTCTGGACACGTGTTTCTGGCTTTCGGCCGTCATCAGCAGAGAGAAAATATATCTGAAGGGGTTGCTTGAAATGCCACCGAACGTCTTCACAGGTTTATGTACCACTCAGTCGGCGAACAGGTGCATCACCAGAGCTCGTCAGCTCGTAGGCTCACGGGAGCCGTCAATTAGACACACAAAAAAAGGGAGCACACTGCCTCACACTCCAGCATAAAATAGCCCCAATGCATCATGGTAAATGCAGTCATTTGATTTAAAGATAGAGACATTTTTAGAAAAGTTTTTCACCTTAAGTAGGTGCAGCAAGTGCCGTACCTCTGGACACGTGTTTCTGGCTTTCGGCCATCATCAGCAGAGAGAAAATATATCTGAAGGGGTTGCTTGAAATGCCGCCGAACGTCTTCACAGGTTTTTGTACCACTCAGTAGGCGAACAGGTGCATCACCAGAGCTCGTCAGCTCGTAGGCTCACGGGAGCCGTCAATTAGACACACAAAAAAAGGGAGCACACTGCCTCACACTCCAGCATAAAATAGCCCCAATGCATCATGGTAAATGCAGTCATTTGATTTAAAGATAGAGACATTTTTCAAAAAGTCTTTCACCTTAAGTAGGTGCAGCAAGTGCCGTATCTCTGAACACGTGTTTCTGGCTTTCGGCCGTCATCAGCAGAGAGAAAATATATCTGAAGGGGTTGCTTGAAATGCCGCCGAACGTCTTCACAGGTTTTTGTACCACTCATTAGGCGAACAGGTGCATCACCAGAGCTCGTCAGCTCGTAGGCTCATGGGAGCCGTCAATTAGACACACAAAAAAAGGGAGCACACTGCCTCACACTCCAGCATAAAATAGCCCCAATGCATCATGGTAAATGCAGTCATTTGATTTAAAGATAGAGAAATTTTTCAAAAAGTCTATCACCTTAAGTAGGTGCAGCAAGTGCTGTATCTCTGGACACGTGTTTCTGGCTTTCGGCCGTCATCAGCAGAGAGAAAATATATCTGAAGGGGTTGCTTGAAATGCCGCCGAACGTCTTCACAGGTTTTTGTACCACTCAGTAGGCGAACAGGTGCATCACCAGAGCTCGTCAGCTCGTAGGCTCACGGGAGCCGTCAATTAGACACACAAAAAAAGGAAGCACACTGCCTCACACTCCAGCATAAAATATCCCCAATGCTACATGGTAAATGCAGTCATTTGATTTAAAGATAGAGACATTTTTCAAAAAGTCTTTCACCTTAAGTAGGTGCAGCAAGTGCTGTATCTCTGGAGACGTGTTTCTGGCTTTCGGCCGTCATCAGCAGAGAGAAAATATATCTGAAGGGGTTGCTTGAAATGCCGCCGAACGTCTTCACAGGTTTTTGTACCACTCAGTAGGCGAACAGGTGCATCACCAGAGCTCGTCAGCTCGTAGGCTCACGGGAGCCGTCAATTAGAGACACAAAAAACGGGAGCACACTGCCTCACACTCCAGAATAAAATAGCCCCAATGCATCATGGTAAATGCAGTCATTTGATTTAAAGATAGAGACATTGTTCAAAAAGTATTTCACCTTAAGTAGGTGACGCAACTGTGAGCCTGTGAGTGGTACTAGACCTGAGACGATTTTGGCAGCATTTCCAGCAACCCCAGATATTTATTGATGCTTTCAACTCTCTACTGATGAAGGGCAATTACCCTGAAACACGTGTATAGAGATGAACAGCAATGACTGCACTAACTTTAGTGAAAAACTATGGACACTTTCAAGTAAGGGTTAAATTTGAACTGCATTTACCAGGATGCAAAGGGGCGAACTCGACTGGGATGTGAGGCAGTGTGCTCCCAACCCGCCTTCCTGTTAAAAGGCTTCCTTGAGCCACTGAGCTGACGAGCTCTGGAGACGAACCTGTGAGCCTGTGAGTGGTACTAGACCTGAGACGATTTTGGCAGCATTTCCAGCAACCCAAGATATTTTTTGATGCTTTCTACTCTCTACTGACGAAGGGCAATTACCCTGAAACACGTGTATAGAGATGAACAGCAATGACTGCACTAACTTTAGTGAAAAACTGCGGACACTTTCAAGTAAGCGTTAAATTTGAACTGCATTTACCAGGATGCAAAGGGGCGAACTCGAATGGGATGTGAGGCAGTGTGCTCCCAACCCGCCTTCCTGTTAAAAGGCTCCCTTGAGCCACTGAGCTGACGAGCTCTGGAGCCGCACCTGTGAGCCTGTGAGTGGTACTAGACCTGAGACGATTTTGGCAGCATTTCCAGCAACCCCAGATATTTTTTGATGCTTTCTACTCTCTACTGATGAAGGGCAATTACCCTGAAACACGTGTATAGAGATGAACAGCAATGACTGCACTAACTTTAGTGAAAAACTACGGACACTTTCAAGTAAGCGTTAAATTTGAACTGCATTTACCAGGATGCAAAGGGGCGAACTCGACTGGGATGTGAGGCAGTGTGCTCCCAACCCGCCTTCCTGTTAAAAGGCTCCCTTGAGCCACTGAGCTGACGAGCTCTGGAGACGCACCTGTGAGCCTGTGAGTGGTACTAGACCTGAGACGATTTTGGCAGCATTTCCAGCAACCCCAGATATTTTTTGATGCTTTCTACTCTCTACTGATGAAGGGCAATTACCCTGAAACACGTGTATAGAGATGAACAGCAATGACTGCACTAACTTTAGTGATAAACTACGGACACTTTCAAGTAAGCGTTAAATTTGAACTGCATTTACCAGGATGCAAAGGGGCGAACTCGACTGGGATGTGAGGCAGTGTGCTCCCAACCCGCCTTCCTGTTAAAAGGCTCCCTTGAGCCACTGAGCTGACGAGCTCTGGAGACGCGCCTGTGAGCCTGTGAGTGGTACTAGACCTGAGACGATTTTGGCAGCATTTCCAGCAACCCCAGATATGTTTTGATGCTTTCTACTCTCTACTGATGAAGGGCAATTACCCTGAAACACGTGTATAGAGATGAACAGCAATGACTGCACTAACTTTAGTGAAAAACTACAGACTCTTTCAAGTAAGCGTTAAATTTGAACTGCATTTACCTGGATGCAAAGGGGCGAACTCGACTGGGATATGAGGCAGTGTGCTCCCAACCCGCCTTCCTGTTAAAAGGCTCCCTTGAGGCACTGAGCTGACGAGCTCTGTTGCCGCACCTGTGAGCCTGTGAGTGGTACTAAACCTTAGACGATTTTGGCAGCATTTCCAGCAACCCCAGATATTTTTTGATTCTTTCTACTCTCTACTGATGAAGGGCAATTACCCTGAAACACGTGTATAGAGATGAACAGCAATGACTGCACTAACTTTAGTGAAAAACTACGGACACTTTCAAGTAAGCGTTAAATTTGAACTGCATTTACCAGGATGCAAAGGGGCGAACTCGCCTGGGATGTGAGGCAGTGTGCTCCCAACCCGCCATCCTGTTGAAAGGGTCCCTTGAGCCACTGAGCTGACGAGCTCTGGAGACGCACCTGTGAGCCTGTGAGTGGTACTAGACCTGAGACGATTTTGGCAGCATTTCCAGCAACCCCAGATATTTTTTGATGCTTTCTACTCTCTACTGATGAAGGGCAATTACCCTGAAACACGTGTATAGAGATGAACAGCAATGACTGCACTAACTTTAGTGAAAAACTACGGACACTTTCAAGTAAGCGTTAAATTTGAACTGCATTTACCAGGATGCAAAGGGGCGAACTCGACTGGGATGTGAGGCAGTGTGCTCCCAACCCGCCTTCCTGTTAAAAGGCTCCCTTGAGCCACTGAGCTGACGAGCTCTGGAGCCGCACCTGTGAGCCTGTGAGTGGTACTAGACCTGAGACGATTTTGGCAGCATTTCCAGCAACCCCAGATATTTTTTGATGCTTTCTACTCTCTACTGATGAAGGGCAATTACCCTGAAACACGTGTATAGAGATGAACAGCAATGACTGCACTAACTTTAGTGAAAAACTACGGACACTTTCAAGTAAGCGTTAAATTTGAACTGCATTTACCAGGATGCAAAGGAGCGAACTCGACTGGGATGTGAGGCAGTGTGCTCCCAACCCGCCTTCCTGTTAAAAGGCTCCCTTGAGCCACTGAGCTGACGAGCTCTGGAGACGCACCTGTGAGCCTGTGAGTGGTACTAGACCTGAGACGATTTTGGCAGCATTTCCAGCAACCCCAGATATTTTTTGATGCTTTCTACTCTCTACTGATGAAGGGCAATTACCCTGAAACACATGTATGGAGATGAACAGCAATGACTGCACTAACTTTAGTGAAAAACTACGGACACTTTCAAGTAAGCGTTAAATTTGTACTGCATTTACCAGAATGCAAAGGGGCGAACTCGACTGGGATGTGAGGCAGTGTGCTCCCAACCCGCCTTCCTGTTAAAAGGCTCCCTTGAGCCACTGAGCTGACGAACTCTGGAGACGCACCTGTGAGCCTGTGAGTGGTACTAGACCTGAGACGATTTTGGCAGCATTTCCAGCAACCCCAGATATTTTTTGATACTTTCTACTCTCTACTGATGAAGGGCAATTACCCTGAAACACGTGTATAGAGATGAACAGCAATGACTGCACTAACTTTAGTGAAAAACTACAGACACTTTCAAGTAAGCGTTAAATTTGAACTGCATTTACCAGGATGCAAAGGGGCGAACTCGACTGGGATGTGAGGCAGTGTGCTCCCAACCCGCCTTCCTGTTAAAAGGCTCCCTTGAGCCACTGAGCTGACGAGCTCTGGAGACGCACCTGTGAGCCTGTGAGTGGTACTAGACCTCAGACGATTTTGGAAGCATTTCCAGCAACCCCAGATATTTTTTGATGCTTTCTACTCTCTACTGATGAAGGGCAATTTCCCTGAAACACATGTATAGAGATGAACAGCAATGACTTCACTAACTTTAGTGAAAAACTACGGACACTTTCAAGTAAGGGTTAAATTTGAACTGCATTTACCATGATGCAAAGGGGCGAACTCGACTGCGATGTGAGGCAGTGTGCTCCCAACCCGCCTTAATGTTAAAAGGATCCTTTGAGCCACTGAGCTGACGAGCTCTGGAGACGCACCTGTGAGCCTGTGAGTGGTACTAGACCTGAGACGATTTTGGCAGCATTTCCAGCAACCCCAGATATTTTTTGATGCTTTCTACTCTCTACTGATGAAGGGCAATTACCCTGAAACACGTGTATAGAGATGAACAGCAATGACTGCACTAACTTTAGTGAAAAACTACGGACACTTTCAAGTAAGCGTTAAATTTGAACTACATTTACCAGGATGCAAAGGGGCGAACTCGACTGGGATGTGAGGCAGTGTGCTCCCAACCCGCCTTCCTGTTAAAAGGCTCCCTTGAGCCACTGAGCTGACGAGCTCTGGAGCCGCACCTGTGAGCCTGTGAGTGGTACTAGACCTGAGACGATTTTGGCAGCATTTCCAGCAACCCCAGATATTTTTTGATGCTTTCTACTCTCTACTGATGAAGGGCAATTACCCTGAAACACGTGTATAGAGATGAACAGCAATGACTGCACTAACTTTAGTGAAAAACTACGGACACTTTCAAGTAAGCGTTAAATTTGAACTGCATTTACCAGGATGCAAAGGGGCGAACTCGACTGGGATGTGAGGCAGTGTGCTCCCAACCCGCCTTCCTGTTAAAAGGCTCCCTTGTGCCACTGAGCTGACGAGCTCTGGAGACGCACCTGTGAGCCTGTGAGTGGTTCTAGACCTGAGACGATTTTGGCAGCATTTCCAGCAACCCCAGATATTTTTTGATGCTTTCTACTCTCTACTGATGAAGGGCAATTACCCTGAAACACGTGTATAGAGATGAACAGCAATGACTGCACTAACTTTAGTGAAAAACTACGGACACTTTCAAGTAAGCGTTAAATTTGAACTGCATTTACCAGGATGCAAAGGGGCGAACTCGACTGGGATGTGAGGCAGTGTGCTCCCAACCCGCCTTCCTGTTAAAAGGCTCCCTTGAGCCACTGAGCTGACGAGCTCTGGAGCCGCACCTGTGAGCCTGTGAGTGGTACTAGACCTGAGACGATTTTGGCAGCATTTCTAGCAACCCCAGATATTTTTTGATGCTTTCTACTCTCTACTGATGAAGGGCATTTACCCTGAAACACGTGTATAGAGATGAACAGCAATGACTGCACTAACTTTAGTGAAAAACTACGGACACTTTCAAGTAAGCGTTAAATTTGAACTGCATTTACCAGGATGCAAAGGGGCAAACTCGACTGGGATGTGAGGCAGTGTGCTCCCAACCCGCCTACCTGTTAAAAGGCTCCCTTGAGCCACTGAGCTGACGAGCTCTGGAGACGCACCTGTGAGCCTGTGAGTGGTACTAGACCTGAGACGATTTTGGCAGCATTTCCAGCAACCCCAGATATTTTTTGATGCTTTCTACTCTCTACTGATGAAGGGCAATTACCCTGAAACACGTGTATAGAGATGAACAGCAATGACTGCACTAACTTTAGTGAAAAACTACGGACACTTTCAAGTAAGCGTTAAATTTGAACTGCATTTACCAGGATGCAAAGGGGCGAACTCGACTGGGATGTGAGGCAGTGTGCTCCCAACCCGCCTTCCTGTTAAAAGGCTCCCTTGTGCCACTGAGCTGACGAGCTCTGGAGACGCACCTGTGAGCCTGTGAGTGGTTCTAGACCTGAGACGATTTTGGCAGCATTTCCAGCAACCCCAGATATTTTTTGATGCTTTCTACTCTCTACTGATGAAGGGCAATTACCCTGAAACACGTGTATAGAGATGAACAGCAATGACTGCACTAACTTTAGTGAAAAACTACGGACACTTTCAAGTAAGCGTTAAATTTGAACTGCATTTACCAGGATGCAAAGGGGCGAACTCGACTGGGATGTGAGGCAGTGTGCTCCCAACCCGCCTTCCTGTTAAAAGGCTCCCTTGAGCCACTGAGCTGACGAGCTCTGGAGCCGCACCTGTGAGCCTGTGAGTGGTACTAGACCTGAGACGATTTTGGCAGCATTTCTAGCAACCCCAGATATTTTTTGATGCTTTCTACTCTCTACTGATGAAGGGCATTTACCCTGAAACACGTGTATAGAGATGAACAGCAATGACTGCACTAACTTTAGTGAAAAACTACGGACACTTTCAAGTAAGCGTTAAATTTGAACTGCATTTACCAGGATGCAAAGGGGCAAACTCGACTGGGATGTGAGGCAGTGTGCTCCCAACCCGCCTTCCTGTTAAAAGGCTCCCTTGAGCCACTGAGCTGACGAGCTCTGGAGACGCACCTGTGAGCCTGTGAGTGGTACTAGACCTGAGACGATTTTGGCAGCATTTCCAGCAACCCCAGATATTTTTTGATGCTTTCTACTCTCTACTGATGAAGGGCAATTACCCTGAAACACGTGTACAGAGATGAACAGCAATGACTGCACTAACTTTAGTGAAAAACTACAGACACTTTCAAGTAAGCGTTAAATTTGAACTGCATTTACCAGGATGCAAAGGGGCGAACTCGACTGGGATGTGAGGCAGTGTGCTCCCAACCCGCCTTCCTGTTAAAAGGCTCCCTTGAGCCACTGAGCTGACGAGCTCTGGAGCCGCACCTGTGAGCCTGTGAGTGGTACTAGACCTGAGACGATTTTGGCAGCATTTCTAGCAACCCCAGATATTTTTTGATGCTTTCTACTCTCTACTGATGAAGGGCATTTACCCTGAAACACGTGTATAGAGATGAACAGCAATGACTGCACTAACTTTAGTGAAAAACTACGGACACTTTCAAGTAAGCGTTAAATTTGAACTGCATTTACCAGGATGCAAAGGGGCAAACTCGACTGGGATGTGAGGCAGTGTGCTCCCAACCCGCCTACCTGTTAAAAGGCTCCCTTGAGCCACTGAGCTGACGAGCTCTGGAGACGCACCTGTGAGCCTGTGAGTGGTACTAGACCTGAGACGATTTTGGCAGCATTTCCAGCAACCCCAGATATTTTTTGATGCTTTCTACTCTATACTGATGAAGGGCAATTACCCTGAAACACGTGTATAGAGATGAACAGCAATGACTGCACTAACTTTAGTGAAAAACTACGGACACTTTCAAGTAAGCGTTAAATTTGTACTGCATTTACCAGGATGCAAAGGGGCGAACTCGACTGGGATGTGAGGCAGTGTGCTCCCAACCCGCCTTCCTGTTAAAAGGCTCCCTTGTGCCACTGAGCTGACGAGCTCTGGAGACGCACCTGTGAGCCTGTGAGTGGTTCTAGACCTGAGACGATTTTGGCAGCATTTCCAGCAACCCCAGATATTTTTTGATGCTTTCTACTCTCTACTGATGAAGGGCAATTACCCTGAAACACGTGTATAGAGATGAACAGCAATGACTGCACTAACTTTAGTGAAAAACTACGGACACTTTCAAGTAAGCGTTAAATTTGAACTGCATTTACCAGGATGCAAAGGGGCGAACTCGACTGGGATGTGAGGCAGTGTGCTCCCAACCCGCCTTCCTGTTAAAAGGCTCCCTTGTGCCACTGAGCTGACGAGCTCTGGAGACGCACCTGTGAGCCTGTGAGTGGTTCTAGACCTGAGACGATTTTGGCAGCATTTCCAGCAACCCCAGATATTTTTTGATGCTTTCTACTCTCTACTGATGAAGGGCAATTACCCTGAAACACGTGTATAGAGATGAACAGCAATGACTGCACTAACTTTAGTGAAAAACTACGGACACTTTCAAGTAAGCGTTAAATTTGAACTGCATTTACCAGGATGCAAAGGGGCGAACTCGACTGGGATGTGAGGCAGTGTGCTCCCAACCCGCCTTCCTGTTAAAAGGCTCCCTTGAGCCACTGAGCTGACGAGCTCTGGAGCCGCACCTGTGAGCCTGTGAGTGGTACTAGACCTGAGACGATTTTGGCAGCATTTCTAGCAACCCCAGATATTTTTTGATGCTTTCTACTCTCTACTGATGAAGGGCATTTACCCTGAAACACGTGTATAGAGATGAACAGCAATGACTGCACTAACTTTAGTGAAAAACTACGGACACTTTCAAGTAAGCGTTAAATTTGAACTGCATTTACCAGGATGCAAAGGGGCAAACTCGACTGGGATGTGAGGCAGTGTGCTCCCAACCCGCCTTCCTGTTAAAAGGCTCCCTTGAGCCACTGAGCTGACGAGCTCTGGAGACGCACCTGTGAGCCTGTGAGTGGTACTAGACCTGAGACGATTTTGGCAGCATTTCCAGCAACCCCAGATATTTTTTGATGCTTTCTACTCTCTACTGATGAAGGGCAATTACCCTGAAACACGTGTACAGAGATGAACAGCAATGACTGCACTAACTTTAGTGAAAAACTACGGACACTTTCAAGTAAGCGTTAAATTTGAACTGCATTTACCAGGATGCAAAGGGGCGAACTCGACTGGGATGTGAGGCAGTGTGCTCCCAACCCGCCTTCCTGTTAAAAGGCTCCCTTGAGCCACTGAGCTGACGAGCTCTGGAGCCGCACCTGTGAGCCTGTGAGTGGTACTAGACCTGAGACGATTTTGGCAGCATTTCTAGCAACCCCAGATATTTTTTGATGCTTTCTACTCTCTACTGATGAAGGGCATTTACCCTGAAACACGTGTATAGAGATGAACAGCAATGACTGCACTAACTTTAGTGAAAAACTACGGACACTTTCAAGTAAGCGTTAAATTTGAACTGCATTTACCAGGATGCAAAGGGGCAAACTCGACTGGGATGTGAGGCAGTGTGCTCCCAACCCGCCTACCTGTTAAAAGGCTCCCTTGAGCCACTGAGCTGACGAGCTCTGGAGACGCACCTGTGAGCCTGTGAGTGGTACTAGACCTGAGACGATTTTGGCAGCATTTCCAGCAACCCCAGATATTTTTTGATGCTTTCTACTCTATACTGATGAAGGGCAATTACCCTGAAACACGTGTATAGAGATGAACAGCAATGACTGCACTAACTTTAGTGAAAAACTACGGACACTTTCAAGTAAGCGTTAAATTTGTACTGCATTTACCAGGATGCAAAGGGGCGAACTCGACTGGGATGTGAGGCAGTGTGCTCACAACCCGCCTTCCTGTTAAAAGGCTCCCTTGTGCCACTGAGCTGACGAGCTCTGGAGACGCACCTGTGAGCCTGTGAGTGGTTCTAGACCTGAGACGATTTTGGCAGCATTTCCAGCAACCCCAGATATTTTTTGATGCTTTCTACTCTCTACTGATGAAGGGCAATTACCCTGAAACACGTGTATAGAGATGAACAGCAATGACTGCACTAACTTTAGTGAAAAACTACGGACACTTTCAAGTAAGCGTTAAATTTGAACTGCATTTACCAGGATGCAAAGGGGCGAACTCGACTGGGATGTGAGGCAGTGTGCTCCCAACCCGCCTTCCTGTTAAAAGGCTCCCTTGAGCCACTGAGCTGACGAGCTCTGGAGCCGCACCTGTGAGCCTGTGAGTGGTACTAGACCTGAGACGATTTTGGCAGCATTTCTAGCAACCCCAGATATTTTTTGATGCTTTCTACTCTCTACTGATGAAGGGCATTTACCCTGAAACACGTGTATAGAGATGAACAGCAATGACTGCACTAACTTTAGTGAAAAACTACGGACACTTTCAAGTAAGCGTTAAATTTGAACTGCATTTACCAGGATGCAAAGGGGCAAACTCGACTGGGATGTGAGGCAGTGTGCTCCCAACCCGCCTTCCTGTTAAAAGGCTCCCTTGAGCCACTGAGCTGACGAGCTCTGGAGACGCACCTGTGAGCCTGTGAGTGCTACTAGACCTGAGACGATTTTGGCAGCATTTCCAGCAACCCCAGATATTTTTTGATGCTTTCTACTCTCTACTGATGAAGGGCAATTACCCTAAAACACGTGTACAGAGATGAACAGCAATGACTGCACTAACTTTAGTGAAAAACTACAGACACTTTCAAGTAAGCGTTAAATTTGAACTGCATTTACCAGGATGCAAAGGGGCGAACTCGACTGGGATGTGAGGCAGTGTGCTCCCAACCCGCCTTCCTGTTAAAAGGCTCCCTTGAGCCACTGAGCTGACGAGCTCTGGAGACGCGCCTGTGAGCCTGTGAGTGGTACTAGACCTGAGACGATTTTGGCAGCATTTCCAGCAACCCCAGATATTTTTTGATGCTTTCTACTCTCTACTGATGAAGGGCAATTACCCTGAAACACGTGTATAGAGATGAACAGCAATGACTGCACTAACTTTAGTGAAAAACTACAGACTCTTTCAAGTAAGCGTTAAATTTGAACTGCATTTACCAGGATGCAAAGGGGCGAACTCGACTGGGATATGAGGCAGTGTGCTCCCAACCCGCCTTCCTGTTAAAAGGCTCCCTTGAGGCACTGAGCTGACGAGCTCTGTTGCCGCACCTGTGAGCCTGTGAGTGGTACTAGACCTGAGACGATTTTGGCAGCATTTCCAGCAACCCCAGATATTTTTTGATGCTTTCTACTCTCTACTGATGAAGGGCACTTACCCTGAAACACGTGTATAGAGATGAACAGCAATGACTGCACTAACTTTAGTGAAAAACTACGGACACTTTCAAGTAAGCGTTACATTTGAACTGCATTTACCAGGATGCAAAGGGGCGAACTCGACTGGGATGTGAGGCAGTGTGCTCCCAACCCACCTTCCTGTTAAAAGGCTCCCTTGAGCCACTGAGCTGACGAGCTCTGGAGACGCACCTGTGAGCCTGTGAGTGGTACTAGACCTGAGACGATTTTGGCAGCATTTCCAGCAACCCCAGATATTTTTTGATGCTTTCTACTCTCTACTGATGAAGGGCAATTACCCTGAAACACGTGTATAGAGATGAACAGCAATGACTACACTAACTTTAGTGAAAAAACTACGGACACTTTCAAGTACGCGTTAAATTTGAACTGTATTTACCAGGATGCAAAGGGGCGAACTCGACTGGGATGTGAGGCAGTGTGCTCCCAACCCGCCTTCCTGTTAAAAGGCTCCCTTGAGCCACTGAGCTGACGAGCTCTGGAGACGCACCTGTGAGCCTGTGAGTGGTACTAGACCTGAGACGATTTTGGCAGTATTTCCAGCAACCCCAGATATTTTTTTATGCTTTCTACTCTCTACTGATGAAGGGCAATTACCCTGAAACACGTGTATAGAGATGAACAGCAATGACTGCACTAACTTTAGTGAAAAACTACGGACACTTTCAAGTAAGCGTTAAATTTGAACTGCATTTACCAGGATGCAAAGGGGCGAACTCGACTGGGATTTGAGGCAGTGTGCTCCCAACCCGCCTTCCTGTTAAAAGGCTCCCTTCAGCCACTGAGCTGACAAGCTCTGGAGACGCACCTGTGAGCCTGTGAGTGGTACTAGACCTGAGACGATTTTGGCAGCATTTCCAGCAACCCCAGATATTTTTTGATGCTTTCTACTCTCTAATGATGAAGGGCAATTACCCTGAAACACGTGTATAGAGATGAACAGCAATGACTGCACTAACTTTATTGAAAAACTACAGACAATTTCAAGTAAGCGTTAAATTTGAACTGCATTTACCAGGATGCAAAGGGGCGAACTCGACTGGGATGTGAGGCAGTGTGCTCCCAACCCGCCTTCCTGTTAAAAGGCTCCCTTGAGCCCCTGAGCTGACGAGATCTGAAGCCGCACCTGTGAGCCTGTGAGTGGTACTAGACCTGAGACGAATTTGGCAGCATTTCCAGCAACCCCAGATATTTTTTGATGCTTTCTACTCTCTACTGATGAAGGGCACTTACCCTGAAACACGTGTATAGAGATGAACAGCAATGACTGCACTAACTTTAGTGAAAAACTACGGACACTTTCAAGTAAGCGTTACATTTGAACTGCATTTACCAGGATGCAAAGGGGCGAACTCGACTGGGATATGAGGCAGTGTGCTCCCAACCCGCCTTCCTGTTAAAAGGCTCCCTTGAGGCACTGAGCTGACGAGCTCTGTTGCCGCACCTGTGAGCCTGTGAGTGGTACTAGACCTGAGACGATTTTGGCAGCATTTCCAGCAACCCCAGATATTTTTTGATGCTTTCTACTCTCTACTGATGAAGGGCACTTACCCTGAAACACGTGTATAGAGATGAACAGCAATGACTGCACTAACTTTAGTGAAAAACTACGGACACTTTCAAGTAAGCGTTACATATGAACTGCATTTACCAGGATGCAAAGGGGCGAACTCGACTGGGATGTGAGGCAGTGTGCTCCCAACCCACCTTCCTGTTAAAAGGCTCCCTTGAGCCACTGAGCTGACGAGCTCTGGAGACGCACCTGTGAGCCTGTGAGTGGTACTAGACCTGAGACGATTTTGGCAGCATTTCCAGCAACCCCAGATATTTTTTGATGCTTTCTACTCTCTACTGATGAAAGGTAATTACCCTGAAACACGTGTATAGAGATGAACAGCAATGACTACACTAACTTTAGTGAAAAAACTACGGACACTTTCAAGTACGCGTTAAATTTGAACTGTATTTACCAGGATGCAAAGGGGCGAACTCGACTGGGATGTGAGGCAGTGTGCTCCCAACCCGCCTTCCTGTTAAAAGGCTCCCTTGAGCCACTGAGCTGACGAGCTCTGGAGACGCACCTGTGAGCCTTTGAGTGGTACTAGACCTGAGACGATTTTGGCAGTATTTCCAGCAACCCCAGATATTTTTTTATGCTTTCTACTCTCTACTGATGAAGGGCAATTACCCTGAAACACGTGTATAGAGATGAACAGCAATGACTGCACTAACTTTAGTGAAAAACTACGGACACTTTCAAGTAAGCGCTAAATTTGAACTGCATTTACCAGGATGCAAAGGGGCGAACTCGACTGGGATTTGAGGCAGTGTGCTCCCAACCCGCCTTCCTGTTAAAAGCTCCCTTCAGCCACTGAGCTGACGAGCTCTGGAGAAGCACCTGTGAGCCTGTGAGTGGTACTAGACCTGAGACGATTTTGGCAGCATTTCCAGCAACCCCAGATATTTTTTGATGCTTCAACTCTCTAATGATGAAGGGCAATTACCCTGAAACACGTGTATAGAGATGAACAGCAATGACTGCACTAACTTTATTGAAAAACTACAGACAATTTCAAGTAAGCGTTAAATTTGAACTGCATTTACCAGGATGCAAAGGGGCGAACTCGACTGGGATGTGAGGCAGTGTGCTCCCAACCCGCCTTCCTGTTAAAAGGCTCCCTTGAGCCACTGAGCTGACGAGATCTGGAGCCGCACCTGTGAGCCTGTGAGTGGTACTAGACCTGAGACGATTTTGGCAGCATTTCCAGCAACCCCAGATATTTTTTTCTGCTTTCTACTCTCTACTGATGAAGGGCAATTACCCTGAAACACGTGTATAGAGATGAACAGCAATGACTGCACTAACTTTAGTGAAAAACTACGGACACTTTCAAGTAAGCGTTAAATTTGAACTGCATTTACCAGGATGCAAAGGGGCGAACTCGACTGGGATATGAGGCAGTGTGCTCCCAACCTGCCTTCCTGTTAAAAGGCTCCCTTGAGCCACTGAGCTGAGGAGCTCTGGAGACGCACCTGTGAGCCTGTGAGTGGTACTAGACCTGAGACGATTTTGGCAGCATTTCCAGCAACCCCAGATATTTTTTGATGCTTTCTACTCTCTACTGATGAAGGGCAATTACCCTGAAACACGTGTACAGAGATGAACAGCAATGACTGCACTAACTTTAGTGAAAAACTACGGACACTTTCAAGTAAGCGTTAAATTTGAACTGCATTTACCAGGATGCAAAGGGGCGAACTCGACTGGAATGTGAGGCAGTGTGCTCCCAACCCGCCTTCCTGTTAAAAGGCTCCCTTGAGCCACTGAGCTGACGAGCTCTGGAGACGCACCTGTGAGCCTGTGAGTGGTACTAGACCTGAGACAATTTTGGCAGCATTTCCAGAAACCCCAGATATTTTTTGATGCTTTCTACTCTCTACTGATGAAGGGCATTTACCCTGAAAAAAGTGTATAGAGATGAACAGCAATGACTGCACTAACTTTAGTGAAAAACTTCGGACACTTTCAAGTAAGCGTTAAATTTGAACTGCATTTACCAGCATGCAAAGGGGCGAACTCGACTGGGATGTGAGACAGTGTGCTCCCAACCCACCTTCCTGTTAAAAGGCTCCCTTGAGCCGCTGAGCTGACGAGCTCTGGAGAAGCACCTGTGAGCCTATGAGTGGTACTAGACCTGAGACGATTTTGGCAGCATTTCCAGCAACCCCAGATATTTTTTGATGCTTTCTACTCTCTACTGATGAAGGGCAATTACCCTGAAACACGTGTATAGAGATGAACAGCAATGACTACACTAACTTTAGTGAAAAAACTACGGACACTTTCAAGTACGCGTTAAATTTGAACTGTATTTACCAGGATGCAAAGGGGCGAACTCGACTGGGATGTGAGGCAGTGTGCTCCCAACCCGCCTTCCTGTTAAAAGGCTCCCTTGAGCCACTGAGCTGACGAGCTCTGGAGACGCACCTGTGAGCCTGTGAGTGGTACTAGACCTGAGACGATTTTGGCAGTATTTCCAGCAACCCCAGATATTTTTTTATGCTTTCTACTCTCTACTGATGAAGGGCAATTACCCTGAAACACGTGTATAGAGATGAACAGCAATGACTGCACTAACTTTAGTGAAAAACTACGGACACTTTCAAGTAAGCGTTAAATTTGAACTGCATTTACCAGGATGCAAAGGGGCGAACTCGACTGGGATTTGAGGCAGTGTGCTCCCAACCCGCCTTCCTGTTAAAAGGCTCCCTTCAGCCACTGAGCTGACGAGCTCTGGAGACGCACCTGTGAGCCTGTGAGTGGTACTAGACCTGAGACGATTTTGGCAGCATTTCCAGCAACCCCAGATATTTTTTGATGCTTTCTAATCTCTAATGATGAAGGGCAATTACCCTGAAACACGTGTATAGAGATGAACAGCAATGACTGCACTAACTTTATTGAAAAACTACAGACAATTTCAAGTAAGCGTTAAATTTGAACTGCATTTACCAGGATGCAAAGGGGCGAACTCGACTGGGATGTGAGGCAGTGTGCTCCCAACCCGCCTTCCTGTTAAAAGGCTCCCTTGAGCCCCTGAGCTGACGAGATCTGAAGCCGCACCTGTGAGCCTGTGAGTGGTACTAGACCTGAGACGATTTTGGCAGCATTTCCAGCAACCCCAGATATTTGTTGATGCTTTCTACTCTCTACTGATGAAGGGCACTTACCCTGAAACACGTGTATAGAGATGAACAGCAATGACTGCACTAACTTTAGTGAAAAACTACGGACACTTTCAAGTAAGCGTTACATTTGAACTGCATTTACCAGGATGCAAAGGGGCGAACTCGACTGGGATATGAGGCAGTGTGCTCCCAACCCGCCTTCCTGTTAAAAGGCTCCCTTGAGGCACTGAGCTGACGAGCTCTGTTGCCGCACCTGTGAGCCTGTGAGTGGTACTAGACCTGAGACGATTTTGGCAGCATTTCCAGCAACCCCAGATATTTTTTGATGCTTTCTACTCTCTACTGATGAAGGGCACTTACCCTGAAACACGTGTATAGAGATGAACAGCAATGACTGCACTAACTTTAGTGAAAAACTACGGACACTTTCAAGTAAGCGTTACATATGAACTGCATTTACCAGGATGCAAAGGGGCGAACTCGACTGGGATGTGAGGCAGTGTGCTCCCAAACCACCTTCCTGTTAAAAGGCTCCCTTGAGCCACTGAGCTGACGAGCTCTGGAGACGCACCTGTGAGCCTGTGAGTGGTACTAGACCTGAGACGATTTTGGCAGCATTTCCAGCAACCCCAGATATTTTTTGATGCTTTCTACTCTCTACTGATGAAAGGTAATTACCCTGAAACACGTGTATAGAGATGAACAGCAATGACTACACTAACTTTAGTGAAAAAACTACGGACACTTTCAAGTACGCGTTAAATTTGAACTGTATTTACCAGGATGCAAAGGGGCGAACTCGACTGGGATGTGAGGCAGTGTGCTCCCAACCCGCCTTCCTGTTAAAAGGCTCCCTTGAGCCACTGAGCTGACGAGCTCTGGAGACGCACCTGTGAGCCTGTGAGTGGTACTAGACCTGAGACGATTTTGGCAGTATTTCCAGCAACCCCAGATATTTTTTTATGCTTTCTACTCTCTACTGATGAAGGGCAATTACCCTGAAACACGTGTATAGAGATGAACAGCAATGACTGCACTAACTTTAGTGAAAAACTACGGACACTTTCAAGTAAGCGCTAAATTTGAACTGCATTTACCAGGATGCAAAGGGGCGAACTCGACTGGGATTTGAGGCAGTGTGCTCCCAACCCGCCTTCCTGTTAAAAGCTCCCTTCAGCCACTGAGCTGACGAGCTCTGGAGAAGCACCTGTGAGCCTGTGAGTGGTACTAGACCTGAGACGATTTTGGCAGCATTTCCAGCAACCCCAGATATTTTTTGATGCTTCAACTCTCTAATGATGAAGGGCAATTACCCTGAAACACGTGTATAGAGATGAACAGCAATGACTGCACTAACTTTATTGAAAAACTACAGACAATTTCAAGTAAGCGTTAAATTTGAACTGCATTTACCAGGATGCAAAGGGGCGAACTCGACTGGGATGTGAGGCAGTGTGCTCCCAACCCGCCTTCCTGTTAAAAGGCTCCCTTGAGCCACTGAGCTGACGAGATCTGGAGCCGCACCTGTGAGCCTGTGAGTGGTACTAGACCTGAGACGATTTTGGCAGCATTTCCAGCAACCCCAGATATTTTTTTCTGCTTTCTACTCTCTACTGATGAAGGGCAATTACCCTGAAACACGTGTATAGAGATGAACAGCAATGACTGCACTAACTTTAGTGAAAAACTACGGACACTTTCAAGTAAGCGTTAAATTTGAACTGCATTTACCAGGATGCAAAGGGGCGAACTCGACTGGGATATGAGGCAGTGTGCTCCCAACCTGCCTTCCTGTTAAAAGGCTCCCTTGAGCCACTGAGCTGAGGAGCTCTGGAGATGCACCTGTGAGCCTGTGAGTGGTACTAGACCTGAGACGATTTTGGCAGCATTTCCAGCAACCCCAGATATTTTTTGATGCTTTCTACTCTCTACTGATGAAGGGCAATTACCCTGAAACACGTGTACAGAGATGAACAGCAATGACTGCACTAACTTTAGTGAAAAACTACGGACACTTTCAAGTAAGCGTTAAATTTGAACTGCATTTACCAGGATGCAAAGGGGCGAACTCGACTGGGATGTGAGGCAGTGTGCTCCCAACCCGCCTTCCTGTTAAAAGGCTCCCTTGAGCCACTGAGCTGACGAGCTCTGGAGCCGCACCTGTGAGCCTGTGAGTGGTACTAGACCTGAGACGATTTTGGCAGCATTTCTAGCAACCCCAGATATTTTTTGATGCTTTCTACTCTCTACTGATGAAGGGCAATTACCCTGAAACACGTGTATAGAGATGAACAGCAATGACTGCACTAACTTTAGTGAAAAACTACGGACACTTTCAAGTAAGCGTTAAATTTGAACTGCATTTACCAGGATGCAAAGGGGCGAACTCGACTGGGATGTGAGGCAGTGTGCTCCCAACCCGCCTTCCTGTTAAAAGGCTCCCTTGTGCCACTGAGCTGACGAGCTCTGGAGACGCACCTGTGAGCCTGTGAGTGGTTCTAGACCTGAGACGATTTTGGCAGCATTTCCAGCAACCCCAGATATTTTTTGATGCTTTCTACTCTCTACTGATGAAGGGCAATTACCCTGAAACACGTGTATAGAGATGAACAGCAATGACTGCACTAACTTTAGTGAAAAACTACGGACACTTTCAAGTAAGCGTTAAATTTGAACTGCATTTACCAGGATGCAAAGGGGCGAACTCGACTGGGATGTGAGGCAGTGTGCTCCCAACCCGCCTTCCTGTTAAAAGGCTCCCTTGAGCCACTGAGCTGACGAGCTCTGGAGCCGCACCTGTGAGCCTGTGAGTGGTACTAGACCTGAGACGATTTTGGCAGCATTTCTAGCAACCCCAGATATTTTTTGATGCTTTCTACTCTCTACTGATGAAGGGCATTTACCCTGAAACACGTGTATAGAGATGAACAGCAATGACTGCACTAACTTTAGTGAAAAACTACGGACACTTTCAAGTAAGCGTTAAATTTGAACTGCATTTACCAGGATGCAAAGGGGCAAACTCGACTGGGATGTGAGGCAGTGTGCTCCCAACCCGCCTTCCTGTTAAAAGGCTCCCTTGAGCCACTGAGCTGACGAGCTCTGGAGACGCACCTGTGAGCCTGTGAGTGGTACTAGACCTGAGACGATTTTGGCAGCATTTCCAGCAACCCCAGATATTTTTTGATGCTTTCTACTCTCTACTGATGAAGGGCAATTACCCTAAAACACGTGTACAGAGATGAACAGCAATGACTGCACTAACTTTAGTGAAAAACTACAGACACTTTCAAGTAAGCGTTAAATTTGAACTGCATTTACCAGGATGCAAAGGGGCGAACTCGACTGGGATGTGAGGCAGTGTGCTCCCAACCCGCCTTCCTGTTAAAAGGCTCCCTTGAGCCACTGAGCTGACGAGCTCTGGAGACGCGCCTGTGAGCCTGTGAGTGGTACTAGACCTGAGACGATTTTGGCAGCATTTCCAGCAACCCCAGATATTTTTTGATGCTTTCTACTCTCTACTGATGAAGGGCAATTACCCTGAAACACGTGTATAGAGATGAACAGCAATGACTGCACTAACTTTAGTGAAAAACTACAGACTCTTTCAAGTAAGCGTTAAATTTGAACTGCATTTACCAGGATGCAAAGGGGCGAACTCGACTGGGATATGAGGCAGTGTGCTCCCAACCCGCCTTCCTGTTAAAAGGCTCCCTTGAGGCACTGAGCTGACGAGCTCTGTTGCCGCACCTGTGAGCCTGTGAGTGGTACTAGACCTGAGACGATTTTGGCAGCATTTCCAGCAACCCCAGATATTTTTTGATGCTTTCTACTCTCTACTGATGAAGGGCACTTACCATGAAACACGTGTATAGAGATGAACAGCAATGACTGCACTAACTTTAGTGAAAAACTACGGACACTTTCAAGTAAGCGTTACATTTGAACTGCATTTACCAGGATGCAAAGGGGCGAACTCGACTGGGATGTGAGGCAGTGTGCTCCCAACCCACCTTCCTGTTAAAAGGCTCCCTTGAGCCACTGAGCTGACGAGCTCTGGAGACGCACCTGTGAGCCTGTGAGTGGTACTAGACCTGAGACGATTTTGGCAGCATTTCCAGCAACCCCAGATATTTTTTGATGCTTTCTACTCTCTACTGATGAAGGGCAATTACCCTGAAACACGTGTATAGAGATGAACAGCAATGACTACACTAACTTTAGTGAAAAAACTACGGACACTTTCAAGTACGCGTTAAATTTGAACTGTATTTACCAGGATGCAAAGGGGCGAACTCGACTGGGATGTGAGGCAGTGTGCTCCCAACCCGCCTTCCTGTTAAAAGGCTCCCTTGAGCCACTGAGCTGACGAGCTCTGGAGACGCACCTGTGAGCCTGTGAGTGGTACTAGACCTGAGACGATTTTGGCAGTATTTCCAGCAACCCCAGATATTTTTTTATGCTTTCTACTCTCTACTGATGAAGGGCAATTACCCTGAAACACGTGTATAGAGATGAACAGCAATGACTGCACTAACTTTAGTGAAAAACTACGGACACTTTCAAGTAAGCGTTAAATTTGAACTGCATTTACCAGGATGCAAAGGGGCGAACTCGACTGGGATTTGAGGCAGTGTGCTCCCAACCCGCCTTCCTGTTAAAAGGCTCCCTTCAGCCACTGAGCTGACGAGCTCTGGAGACGCACCTGTGAGCCTGTGAGTGGTACTAGACCTGAGACGATTTTGGCAGCATTTCCAGCAACCCCAGATATTTTTTGATGCTTTCTACTCTCTAATGATGAAGGGCAATTACCCTGAAACACGTGTATAGAGATGAACAGCAATGACTGCACTAACTTTATTGAAAAACTACAGACAATTTCAAGTAAGCGTTAAATTTGAACTGCATTTACCAGGATGCAAAGGGGCGAACTCGACTGGGATGTGAGGCAGTGTGCTCCCAACCCGCCTTCCTGTTAAAAGGCTCCCTTGAGCCCCTGAGCTGACGAGATCTGAAGCCGCACCTGTGAGCCTGTGAGTGGTACTAGACCTGAGACGATTTTGGCAGCATTTCCAGCAACCCCAGATATTTTTTGATGCTTTCTACTCTCTACTGATGAAGGGCACTTACCCTGAAACACGTGTATAGAGATGAACAGCAATGACTGCACTAACTTTAGTGAAAAACTACGGACACTTTCAAGTAAGCGTTACATTTGAACTGCATTTACCAGGATGCAAAGGGGCGAACTCGACTGGGATATGAGGCAGTGTGCTCCCAACCCGCCTTCCTGTTAAAAGGCTCCCTTGAGGCACTGAGCTGACGAGGTCTGTTGCCGCACCTGTGAGCCTGTGAGTGGTACTAGACCTGAGACGATTTTGGCAGTATTTCCAGCAACCCCAGATATTTTTTTATGCTTTCTACTCTCTACTGATGAAGGGCAATTACCCTGAAACACGTGTATAGAGATGAACAGCAATGACTGCACTAACTTTAGTGAAAAACTACGGACACTTTCAAGTAAGCGTTAAATTTGAACTGCATTTACCAGGATGCAAAGGGGCGAACTCGACTGGGATTTGAGGCAGTGTGCTCCCAACCCGCCTTCCTGTTAAAAGGCTCCCTTCAGCCACTGAGCTGACGAGCTCTGGAGACGCACCTGTGAGCCTGTGAGTGGTACTAGACCTGAGACGATTTTGGCAGCATTTCCAGCAACCCCAGATATTTTTTGATGCTTTCTACTCTCTAATGATGAAGGGCAATTACCCTGAAACACGTGTATAGAGATGAACAGCAATGACTGCACTAACTTTATTGAAAAACTACAGACAATTTCAAGTAAGCGTTAAATTTGAACTGCATTTACCAGGATGCAAAGGGGCGAACTCGACTGGGATGTGAGGCAGTGTGCTCCCAACCCGCCTTCCTGTTAAAAGGCTCCCTTGAGCCCCTGAGCTGACGAGATCTGAAGCCGCACCTGTGAGCCTGTGAGTGGTACTAGACCTGAGACGATTTTGGCAGCATTTCCAGCAACCCCAGATATTTTTTGATGCTTTCTACTCTCTACTGATGAAGGGCACTTACCCTGAAACACGTGTATAGAGATGAACAGCAATGACTGCACTAACTTTAGTGAAAAACTACGGACACTTTCAAGTAAGCGTTACATTTGAACTGCATTTACCAGGATGCAAAGGGGCGAACTCGACTGGGATATGAGGCAGTGTGCTCCCAACCCGCCTTCCTGTTAAAAGGCTCCCTTGAGGCACTGAGCTGACGAGGTCTGTTGCCGCACCTGTGAGCCTGTGAGTGGTACTAGACCTGAGACGATTTTGGCAGCATTTCCAGCAACCCCAGATATTTTTTGATGCTTTCTACTCTCTACTGATGAAGGGCACTTACCCTGAAACACGTGTATAGAGATGAACAGCAATGACTGCACTAACTTTAGTGAAAAACTACGGACACTTTCAAGTAAGCGTTACATATGAACTGCATTTACCAGGATGCAAAGGGGCGAACTCGACTGGGATGTGAGGCAGTGTGCTCCCAACCCACCTTCCTGTTAAAAGGCTCCCTTGAGCCACTGAGCTGACGAGCTCTGGAGACGCACCTGTGAGCCTGTGAGTGGTACTAGACCTGAGACGATTTTGGCAGCATTTCCAGCAACCCCAGATATTTTTTGATGCTTTCTACTCTCTACTGATGAAAGGTAATTACCCTGAAACACGTGTATAGAGATGAACAGCAATGACTACACTAACTTTAGTGAAAAAACTACGGACACTTTCAAGTACGCGTTAAATTTGAACTGTATTTACCAGGATGCAAAGGGGCGAACTCGACTGGGATGTGAGGCAGTGTGCTCCCAACCCGCCTTCCTGTTAAAAGGCTCCCTTGAGCCACTGAGCTGACGAGCTCTGGAGATGCACCTGTGAGCCTGTGAGTGGTACTAGACCTGAGACGATTTTGGCAGTATTTCCAGCAACCCCAGATATTTTTTTATGCTTTCTACTCTCTACTGATGAAGGGCAATTACCCTGAAACACGTGTATAGAGATGAACAGCAATGACTGCACTAACTTTAGTGAAAAACTACGGACACTTTCAAGTAAGCGCTAAATTTGAACTGCATTTACCAGGATGCAAAGGGGCGAACTCGACTGGGATTTGAGGCAGTGTGCTCCCAACCCGCCTTCCTGTTAAAAGCTCCCTTCAGCCACTGAGCTGACGAGCTCTGGAGAAGCACCTGTGAGCCTGTGAGTGGTACTAGACCTGAGACGATTTTGGCAGCATTTCCAGCAACCCCAGATATTTTTTGATGCTTCAACTCTCTAATGATGAAGGGCAATTACCCTGAAACACGTGTATAGAGATGAACAGCAATGACTGCACTAACTTTAGTGAAAAACTACGGACACTTTCAAGTAAGCGTTAAATTTGAACTGCATTTACCAGGATGCAAAGGGGCGAACTCGACTGGGATGTGAGGCAGTGTGCTCCCAACCCGCCTTCCTGTTAAAAGGCTCCCTTGAGCCACTGAGCTGACGAGCTCTGGAGCCGCACCTGTGAGCCTGTGAGTGGTACTAGACCTGAGACGATTTTGGCAGCATTTCTAGCAACCCCAGATATTTTTTGATGCTTTCTACTCTCTACTGATGAAGGGCATTTACCCTGAAACACGTGTATAGAGATGAACAGCAATGACTGCACTAACTTTAGTGAAAAACTACGGACACTTTCAAGTAAGCGTTAAATTTGAACTGCATTTACCAGGATGCAAAGGGGCAAACTCGACTGGGATGTGAGGCAGTGTGCTCCCAACCCGCCTTCCTGTTAAAAGGCTCCCTTGAGCCACTGAGCTGACGAGCTCTGGAGACGCACCTGTGAGCCTGTGAGTGGTACTAGACCTGAGACGATTTTGGCAGCATTTCCAGCAACCCCAGATATTTTTTGATGCTTTCTACTCTCTACTGATGAAGGGCAATTACCCTAAAACACGTGTACAGAGATGAACAGCAATGACTGCACTAACTTTAGTGAAAAACTACAGACACTTTCAAGTAAGCGTTAAATTTGAACTGCATTTACCAGGATGCAAAGGGGCGAACTCGACTGGGATGTGAGGCAGTGTGCTCCCAACCCGCCTTCCTGTTAAAAGGCTCCCTTGAGCCACTGAGCTGACGAGCTCTGGAGACGCGCCTGTGAGCCTGTGAGTGGTACTAGACCTGAGACGATTTTGGCAGCATTTCCAGCAACCCCAGATATTTTTTGATGCTTTCTACTCTCTACTGATGAAGGGCAATTACCCTGAAACACGTGTATAGAGATGAACAGCAATGACTGCACTAACTTTAGTGAAAAACTACAGACTCTTTCAAGTAAGCGTTAAATTTGAACTGCATTTACCAGGATGCAAAGGGGCGAACTCGACTGGGATATGAGGCAGTGTGCTCCCAACCCGCCTTCCTGTTAAAAGGCTCCCTTGAGGCACTGAGCTGACGAGCTCTGTTGCCGCACCTGTGAGCCTGTGAGTGGTACTAGACCTGAGACGATTTTGGCAGCATTTCCAGCAACCCCAGATATTTTTTGATGCTTTCTACTCTCTACTGATGAAGGGCACTTACCCTGAAACACGTGTATAGAGATGAACAGCAATGACTGCACTAACTTTAGTGAAAAACTACGGACACTTTCAAGTAAGCGTTACATTTGAACTGCATTTACCAGGATGCAAAGGGGCGACCTCGACTGGGATGTGAGGCAGTGTGCTCCCAACCCACCTTCCTGTTAAAAGGCTCCCTTGAGCCACTGAGCTGACGAGCTCTGGAGACGCACCTGTGAGCCTGTGAGTGGTACTAGACCTGAGACGATTTTGGCAGCATTTCCAGCAACCCCAGATATTTTTTGATGCTTTCTACTCTCTACTGATGAAGGGCAATTACCCTGAAACACGTGTATAGAGATGAACAGCAATGACTACACTAACTTTAGTGAAAAAACTACGGACACTTTCAAGTACGCGTTAAATTTGAACTGTATTTACCAGGATGCAAAGGGGCGAACTCGACTGGGATGTGAGGCAGTGTGCTCCCAACCCGCCTTCCTGTTAAAAGGCTCCCTTGAGCCACTGAGCTGACGAGCTCTGGAGACGCACCTGTGAGCCTGTGAGTGGTACTAGACCTGAGACGATTTTGGCAGTATTTCCAGCAACCCCAGATATTTTTTTATGCTTTCTACTCTCTACTGATGAAGGGCAATTACCCTGAAACACGTGTATAGAGATGAACAGCAATGACTGCACTAACTTTAGTGAAAAACTACGGACACTTTCAAGTAAGCGTTAAATTTGAACTGCATTTACCAGGATGCAAAGGGGCGAACTCGACTGGGATTTGAGGCAGTGTGCTCCCAACCCGCCTTCCTGTTAAAAGGCTCCCTTCAGCCACTGAGCTGACGAGCTCTGGAGACGCACCTGTGAGCCTGTGAGTGGTACTAGACCTGAGACGATTTTGGCAGCATTTCCAGCAACCCCAGATATTTTTTGATGCTTTCTACTCTCTAATGATGAAGGGCAATTACCCTGAAACACGTGTATAGAGATGAACAGCAATGACTGCACTAACTTTATTGAAAAACTACAGACAATTTCAAGTAAGCGTTAAATTTGAACTGCATTTACCAGGATGCAAAGGGGCGAACTCGACTGGGATGTGAGGCAGTGTGCTCCCAACCCGCCTTCCTGTTAAAAGGCTCCCTTGAGCCCCTGAGCTGACGAGATCTGAAGCCGCACCTGTGAGCCTGTGAGTGGTACTAGACCTGAGACGATTTTGGCAGCATTTCCAGCAACCCCAGATATTTTTTGATGCTTTCTACTCTCTACTGATGAAGGGCACTTACCCTGAAACACGTGTATAGAGATGAACAGCAATGACTGCACTAACTTTAGTGAAAAACTACGGACACTTTCAAGTAAGCGTTACATTTGAACTGCATTTACCAGGATGCAAAGGGGCGAACTCGACTGGGATATGAGGCAGTGTGCTCCCAACCCGCCTTCCTGTTAAAAGGCTCCCTTGAGGCACTGAGCTGACGAGCTCTGTTGCCGCACCTGTGAGCCTGTGAGTGGTACTAGACCTGAGACGATTTTGGCAGCATTTCCAGCAACCCCAGATATTTTTTGATGCTTTCTACTCTCTACTGATGAAGGGCACTTACCCTGAAACACGTGTATAGAGATGAACAGCAATGACTGCACTAACTTTAGTGAAAAACTACGGACACTTTCAAGTAAGCGTTACATATGAACTGCATTTACCAGGATGCAAAGGGGCGAACTCGACTGGGATGTGAGGCAGTGTGCTCCCAACCCACCTTCCTGTTAAAAGGCTCCCTTGAGCCACTGAGCTGACGAGCTCTGGAGACGCACCTGTGAGCCTGTGAGTGGTACTAGACCTGAGACGATTTTGGCAGCATTTCCAGCAACCCCAGATATTTTTTGATGCTTTCTACTCTCTACTGATGAAAGGTAATTACCCTGAAACACGTGTATAGAGATGAACAGCAATGACTACACTAACTTTAGTGAAAAAACTACGGACACTTTCAAGTACGCGTTAAATTTGAACTGTATTTACCAGGATGCAAAGGGGCGAACTCGACTGGGATGTGAGGCAGTGTGCTCCCAACCCGCCTTCCTGTTAAAAGGCTCCCTTGAGCCACTGAGCTGACGAGCTCTGGAGACGCACCTGTGAGCCTGTGAGTGGTACTAGACCTGAGACGATTTTGGCAGTATTTCCAGCAACCCCAGATATTTTTTTATGCTTTCTACTCTCTACTGATGAAGGGCAATTACCCTGAAACACGTGTATAGAGATGAACAGCAATGACTGCACTAACTTTAGTGAAAAACTACGGACACTTTCAAGTAAGCGCTAAATTTGAACTGCATTTACCAGGATGCAAAGGGGCGAACTCGACTGGGATTTGAGGCAGTGTGCTCCCAACCCGCCTTCCTGTTAAAAGCTCCCTTCAGCCACTGAGCTGACGAGCTCTGGAGAAGCACCTGTGAGCCTGTGAGTGGTACTAGACCTGAGACGATTTTGGCAGCATTTCCAGCAACCCCAGATATTTTTTGATGCTTCAACTCTCTAATGATGAAGGGCAATTACCCTGAAACACGTGTATAGAGATGAACAGCAATGACTGCACTAACTTTATTGAAAAACTACAGACAATTTCAAGTAAGCGTTAAATTTGAACTGCATTTACCAGGATGCAAAGGGGCGAACTCGACTGGGATGTGAGGCAGTGTGCTCCCAACCCGCCTTCCTGTTAAAAGGCTCCCTTGAGCCACTGAGCTGACGAGATCTGGAGCCGCACCTGTGAGCCTGTGAGTGGTACTAGACCTGAGACGATTTTGGCAGCATTTCCAGCAACCCCAGATATTTTTTTCTGCTTTCTACTCTCTACTGATGAAGGGCAATTGCCCTGAAACACGTGTATAGAGATGAACAGCAATGACTGCACTAACTTTAGTGAAAAACTACGGACACTTTCAAGTAAGCGTTAAATTTGAACTGCATTTACCAGGATGCAAAGGGGCGAACTCGACTGGGATATGAGGCAGTGTGCTCCCAACCTGCCTTCCTGTTAAAAGGCTCCCTTGAGCCACTGAGCTGAGGAGCTCTGGAGACGCACCTGTGAGCCTGTGAGTGGTACTAGACCTGAGACGATTTTGGCAGCATTTCCAGCAACCCCAGATATTTTTTGATGCTTTCTACTCTCTACTGATGAAGGGCAATTACCCTGAAACACGTGTACAGAGATGAACAGCAATGACTGCACTAACTTTAGTGAAAAACTACGGACACTTTCAAGTAAGCGTTAAATTTGAACTGCATTTACCAGGATGCAAAGGGGCGAACTCGACTGGAATGTGAGGCAGTGTGCTCCCAACCCGCCTTCCTGTTAAAAGGCTCCCTTGAGCCACTGAGCTGACGAGCTCTGGAGACGCACCTGTGAGCCTGTGAGTGGTACTAGACCTGAGTCAATTTTGGCAGCATTTCCAGAAACCCCAGATATTTTTTGATGCTTTCTACTCTCTACTGATGAAGGGCATTTACCCTGAAAAAAGTGTATAGAGATGAACAGCAATGACTGCACTAACTTTAGTGAAAAACTTCGGACACTTTCAAGTAAGCGTTAAATTTGAACTGCATTTACCAGGATGCAAAGGGGCGAACTCGACTGGGATTTGAGGCAGTGTGCTCCCAACCCGCCTTCCTGTTAAAAGGCTCCCTTCAGCCACTGAGCTGACGAGCTCTGGAGACGCACCTGTGAGCCTGTGAGTGGTACTAGACCTGAGACGATTTTGGCAGTATTTCCAGCAACCCCAGATATTTTTTTATGCTTTCTACTCTCTACTGATGAAGGGCAATTACCCTGAAACACGTGTATAGAGATGAACAGCAATGACTGCACTAACTTTAGTGAAAAACTACGGACACTTTCAAGTAAGCGCTAAATTTGAACTGCATTTACCAGGATGCAAAGGGGCGAACTCGACTGGGATTTGAGGCAGTGTGCTCCCAACCCGCCTTCCTGTTAAAAGCTCCCTTCAGCCACTGAGCTGACGAGCTCTGGAGAAGCACCTGTGAGCCTGTGAGTGGTACTAGACCTGAGACGATTTTGGCAGCATTTCCAGCAACCCCAGATATTTTTTGATGCTTCAACTCTCTAATGATGAAGGGCAATTACCCTGAAACACGTGTATAGAGATGAACAGCAATGACTGCACTAACTTTATTGAAAAACTACAGACAATTTCAAGTAAGCGTTAAATTTGAACTGCATTTACCAGGATGCAAAGGGGCGAACTCGACTGGGATGTGAGGCAGTGTGCTCCCAACCCGCCTTCCTGTTAAAAGGCTCCCTTGAGCCACTGAGCTGACGAGATCTGGAGCCGCACCTGTGAGCCTGTGAGTGGTACTAGACCTGAGACGATTTTGGCAGCATTTCCAGCAACCCCAGATATTTTTTTCTGCTTTCTACTCTCTACTGATGAAGGGCAATTGCCCTGAAACACGTGTATAGAGATGAACAGCAATGACTGCACTAACTTTAGTGAAAAACTACGGACACTTTCAAGTAAGCGTTAAATTTGAACTGCATTTACCAGGATGCAAAGGGGCGAACTCGACTGGGATATGAGGCAGTGTGCTCCCAACCTGCCTTCCTGTTAAAAGGCTCCCTTGAGCCACTGAGCTGAGGAGCTCTGGAGACGCACCTGTGAGCCTGTGAGTGGTACTAGACCTGAGACGATTTTGGCAGCATTTCCAGCAACCCCAGATATTTTTTGATGCTTTCTACTCTCTACTGATGAAGGGCAATTACCCTGAAACACGTGTACAGAGATGAACAGCAATGACTGCACTAACTTTAGTGAAAAACTACGGACACTTTCAAGTAAGCGTTAAATTTGAACTGCATTTACCAGGATGCAAAGGGGCGAACTCGACTGGAATGTGAGGCAGTGTGCTCCCAACCCGCCTTCCTGTTAAAAGGCTCCCTTGAGCCACTGAGCTGACGAGCTCTGGAGACGCACCTGTGAGCCTGTGAGTGGTACTAGACCTGAGTCAATTTTGGCAGCATTTCCAGAAACCCCAGATATTTTTTGATGCTTTCTACTCTCTACTGATGAAGGGCATTTACCCTGAAAAAAGTGTATAGAGATGAACAGCAATGACTGCACTAACTTTAGTGAAAAACTTCGGACACTTTCAAGTAAGCGTTAAATTTGAACTGCATTTACCAGGATGCAAAGGGGCGAACTCGACTGGGATGTGAGACAGTGTGCTCCCAACCCACCTTCCTGTTAAAAGGCTCCCTTGAGCCGCTGAGCTGACGAGCTCTGGAGAAACACCTGTGAGCCTGTGAGTGGTACTAGACCTGAGACGATTTTGGCAGCATTTCCAGCAACCCCAGATATTTTTTGATGCTTTCTACTCTCTACTGATGAAGGGCAATTACCCTGAAACACGTGTATAGAGATGAACAGCAATGACTACACTAACTTTAGTGAAAAAACTACGGACACTTTCAAGTACGCGTTAAATTTGAACTGTATTTACCAGGATGCAAAGGGGCGAACTCGACTGGGATGTGAGGCAGTGTGCTCCCAACCCGCCTTCCTGTTAAAAGGCTCCCTTGAGCCACTGAGCTGACGAGCTCTGGAGACGCACCTGTGAGCCTGTGAGTGGTACTAGACCTGAGACGATTTTGGCAGTATTTCCAGCAACCCCAGATATTTTTTTATGCTTTCTACTCTCTACTGATGAAGGGCAATTACCCTGAAACACGTGTATAGAGATGAACAGCAATGACTGCACTAACTTTAGTGAAAAACTACGGACACTTTCAAGTAAGCGTTAAATTTGAACTGCATTTACCAGGATGCAAAGGGGCGAACTCGACTGGGATTTGAGGCAGTGTGCTCCCAACCCGCCTTCCTGTTAAAAGGCTCCCTTCAGCCACTGAGCTGACGAGCTCTGGAGACGCACCTGTGAGCCTGTGAGTGGTACTAGACCTGAGACGATTTTGGCAGCATTTCCAGCAACCCCAGATATTTTTTGATGCTTTCTAATCTCTAATGATGAAGGGCAATTACCCTGAAACACGTGTATAGAGATGAACAGCAATGACTGCACTAACTTTATTGAAAAACTACAGACAATTTCAAGTAAGCGTTAAATTTGAACTGCATTTACCAGGATGCAAAGGGGCGAACTCGACTGGGATGTGAGGCAGTGTGCTCCCAACCCGCCTTCCTGTTAAAAGGCTCCCTTGAGCCCCTGAGCTGACGAGATCTGAAGCCGCACCTGTGAGCCTGTGAGTGGTACTAGACCTGAGACGATTTTGGCAGCATTTCCAGCAACCCCAGATATTTTTTGATGCTTTCTACTCTCTACTGATGAAGGGCACTTACCCTGAAACACGTGTATAGAGATGAACAGCAATGACTGCACTAACTTTAGTGAAAAACTACGGACACTTTCAAGTAAGCGTTACATTTGAACTGCATTTACCAGGATGCAAAGGGGCGAACTCGACTGGGATATGAGGCAGTGTGCTCCCAACCCGCCTTCCTGTTAAAAGGCTCCCTTGAGGCACTGAGCTGACGAGCTCTGTTGCCGCACCTGTGAGCCTGTGAGTGGTACTAGACCTGAGACGATTTTGGCAGCATTTCCAGCAACCCCAGATATTTTTTGATGCTTTCTACTCTCTACTGATGAAGGGCACTTACCCTGAAACACGTGTATAGAGATGAACAGCAATGACTGCACTAACTTTAGTGAAAAACTACGGACACTTTCAAGTAAGCGTTACATATGAACTGCATTTACCAGGATGCAAAGGGGCGAACTCGACTGGGATGTGAGGCAGTGTGCTCCCAACCCACCTTCCTGTTAAAAGGCTCCCTTGAGCCACTGAGCTGACGAGCTCTGGAGACGCACCTGTGAGCCTGTGAGTGGTACTAGACCTGAGACGATTTTGGCAGCATTTCCAGCAACCCCAGATATTTTTTGATGCTTTCTACTCTCTACTGATGAAAGGTAATTACCCTGAAACACGTGTATAGAGATGAACAGCAATGACTACACTAACTTTAGTGAAAAAACTACGGACACTTTCAAGTACGCGTTAAATTTGAACTGTATTTACCAGGATGCAAAGGGGCGAACTCGACTGGGATGTGAGGCAGTGTGCTCCCAACCCGCCTTCCTGTTAAAAGGCTCCCTTGAGCCACTGAGCTGACGAGCTCTGGAGACGCACCTGTGAGCCTGTGAGTGGTACTAGACCTGAGACGATTTTGGCAGTATTTCCAGCAACCCCAGATATTTTTTTATGCTTTCTACTCTCTACTGATGAAGGGCAATTACCCTGAAACACGTGTATAGAGATGAACAGCAATGACTGCACTAACTTTAGTGAAAAACTACGGACACTTTCAAGTAAGCGCTAAATTTGAACTGCATTTACCAGGATGCAAAGGGGCGAACTCGACTGGGATTTGAGGCAGTGTGCTCCCAACCCGCCTTCCTGTTAAAAGCTCCCTTCAGCCACTGAGCTGACGAGCTCTGGAGAAGCACCTGTGAGCCTGTGAGTGGTACTAGACCTGAGACGATTTTGGCAGCATTTCCAGCAACCCCAGATATTTTTTGATGCTTCAACTCTCTAATGATGAAGGGCAATTACCCTGAAACACGTGTATAGAGATGAACAGCAATGAATGCACTAACTTTATTGAAAAACTACAGACAATTTCAAGTAAGCGTTAAATTTGAACTGCATTTACCAGGATGCAAAGGGGCGAACTCGACTGGGATGTGAGGCAGTGTGCTCCCAACCCGCCTTCCTGTTAAAAGGCTCCCTTGAGCCACTGAGCTGACGAGATCTGGAGCCGCACCTGTGAGCCTGTGAGTGGTACTAGACCTGAGACGATTTTGGCAGCATTTCCAGCAACCCCAGATATTTTTTTCTGCTTTCTACTCTCTACTGATGAAGGGCAATTACCCTGAAACACGTGTATAGAGATGAACAGCAATGACTGCACTAACTTTAGTGAAAAACTACGGACACTTTCAAGTAAGCGTTAAATTTGAACTGCATTTACCAGGATGCAAAGGGGCGAACTCGACTGGGATATGAGGCAGTGTGCTCCCAACCTGCCTTCCTGTTAAAAGGCTCCCTTGAGCCACTGAGCTGAGGAGCTCTGGAGACGCACCTGTGAGCCTGTGAGTGGTACTAGACCTGAGACGATTTTGGCAGCATTTCCAGCAACCCCAGATATTTTTTGATGCTTTCTACTCTCTACTGATGAAGGGCAATTACCCTGAAACACGTGTACAGAGATGAACAGCAATGACTGCACTAACTTTAGTGAAAAACTACGGACACTTTCAAGTAAGCGTTAAATTTGAACTGCATTTACCAGGATGCAAAGGGGCGAACTCGACTGGAATGTGAGGCAGTGTGCTCCCAACCCGCCTTCCTGTTAAAAGGCTCCCTTGAGCCACTGAGCTGACGAGCTCTGGAGACGCACCTGTGAGCCTGTGAGTGGTACTAGACCTGAGACAATTTTGGCAGCATTTCCAGAAACCCCAGATATTTTTTGATGCTTTCTACTCTCTACTGATGAAGGGCATTTACCCTGAAAAAAGTGTATAGAGATGAACAGCAATGACTGCACTAACTTTAGTGAAAAACTTCGGACACTTTCAAGTAAGCGTTAAATTTGAACTGCATTTACCAGGATGCAAAGGGGCGAACTCGACTGGGATGTGAGACAGTGTGCTCCCAACCCACCTTCCTGTTAAAAGGCTCCCTTGAGCCGCTGAGCTGACGAGCTCTGGAGAAGCACCTGTGAGCCTGTGAGTGGTACTAGACCTGAGACGATTTTGGCAGCATTTCCAGCAACCCCAGATATTTTTTGATGCTTTCTACTCTCTACTGATGAAGGGCAATTACCCTGAAACACGTGTATAGAGATGAACAGCAATGACTACACTAACTTTAGTGAAAAAACTACGGACACTTTCAAGTACGCGTTAAATTTGAACTGTATTTACCAGGATGCAAAGGGGCGAACTCGACTGGGATGTGAGGCAGTGTGCTCCCAACCCGCCTTCCTGTTAAAAGGCTCCCTTGAGCCACTGAGCTGACGAGCTCTGGAGACGCACCTGTGAGCCTGTGAGTGGTACTAGACCTGAGACGATTTTGGCAGTATTTCCAGCAACCCCAGATATTTTTTTATGCTTTCTACTCTCTACTGATGAAGGGCAATTACCCTGAAACACGTGTATAGAGATGAACAGCAATGACTGCACTAACTTTAGTGAAAAACTACGGACACTTTCAAGTAAGCGTTAAATTTGAACTGCATTTACCAGGATGCAAAGGGGCGAACTCGACTGGGATTTGAGGCAGTGTGCTCCCAACCCGCCTTCCTGTTAAAAGGCTCCCTTCAGCCACTGAGCTGACGAGCTCTGGAGACGCACCTGTGAGCCTGTGAGTGGTACTAGACCTGAGACGATTTTGGCAGCATTTCCAGCAACCCCAGATATTTTTTGATGCTTTCTAATCTCTAATGATGAAGGGCAATTACCCTGAAACACGTGTATAGAGATGAACAGCAATGACTGCACTAACTTTATTGAAAAACTACAGACAATTTCAAGTAAGCGTTAAATTTGAACTGCATTTACCAGGATGCAAAGGGGCGAACTCGACTGGGATGTGAGGCAGTGTGCTCCCAACCCGCCTTCCTGTTAAAAGGCTCCCTTGAGCCCCTGAGCTGACGAGATCTGAAGCCGCACCTGTGAGCCTGTGAGTGGTACTAGACCTGAGACGATTTTGGCAGCATTTCCAGCAACCCCAGATATTTTTTGATGCTTTCTACTCTCTACTGATGAAGGGCACTTACCCTGAAACACGTGTATAGAGATGAACAGCAATGACTGCACTAACTTTAGTGAAAAACTACGGACACTTTCAAGTAAGCGTTACATTTGAACTGCATTTACCAGGATGCAAAGGGGCGAACTCGACTGGGATATGAGGCAGTGTGCTCCCAACCCGCCTTCCTGTTAAAAGGCTCCCTTGAGGCACTGAGCTGACGAGCTCTGTTGCCGCACCTGTGAGCCTGTGAGTGGTACTAGACCTGAGACGATTTTGGCAGCATTTCCAGCAACCCCAGATATTTTTTGATGCTTTCTACTCTCTACTGATGAAGGGCACTTACCCTGAAACACGTGTATAGAGATGAACAGCAATGACTGCACTAACTTTAGTGAAAAACTACGGACACTTTCAAGTAAGCGTTACATATGAACTGCATTTACCAGGATGCAAAGGGGCGAACTCGACTGGGATGTGAGGCAGTGTGCTCCCAACCCACCTTCCTGTTAAAAGGCTCCCTTGAGCCACTGAGCTGACGAGCTCTGGAGACGCACCTGTGAGCCTGTGAGTGGTACTAGACCTGAGACGATTTTGGCAGCATTTCCAGCAACCCCAGATATTTTTTGATGCTTTCTACTCTCTACTGATGAAAGGTAATTACCCTGAAACACGTGTATAGAGATGAACAGCAATGACTACACTAACTTTAGTGAAAAAACTACGGACACTTTCAAGTACGCGTTAAATTTGAACTGTATTTACCAGGATGCAAAGGGGCGAACTCGACTGGGATGTGAGGCAGTGTGCTCCCAACCCGCCTTCCTGTTAAAAGGCTCCCTTGAGCCACTGAGCTGACGAGCTCTGGAGACGCACCTGTGAGCCTGTGAGTGGTACTAGACCTGAGACGATTTTGGCAGTATTTCCAGCAACCCCAGATATTTTTTTATGCTTTCTACTCTCTACTGATGAAGGGCAATTACCCTGAAACACGTGTATAGAGATGAACAGCAATGACTGCACTAACTTTAGTGAAAAACTACGGACACTTTCAAGTAAGCGCTAAATTTGAACTGCATTTACCAGGATGCAAAGGGGCGAACTCGACTGGGATTTGAGGCAGTGTGCTCCCAACCCGCCTTCCTGTTAAAAGCTCCCTTCAGCCACTGAGCTGACGAGCTCTGGAGAAGCACCTGTGAGCCTGTGAGTGGTACTAGACCTGAGACGATTTTGGCAGCATTTCCAGCAACCCCAGATATTTTTTGATGCTTCAACTCTCTAATGATGAAGGGCAATTACCCTGAAACACGTGTATAGAGATGAACAGCAATGACTGCACTAACTTTATTGAAAAACTACAGACAATTTCAAGTAAGCGTTAAATTTGAACTGCATTTACCAGGATGCAAAGGGGCGAACTCGACTGGGATGTGAGGCAGTGTGCTCCCAACCCGCCTTCCTGTTAAAAGGCTCCCTTGAGCCACTGAGCTGACGAGATCTGGAGCCGCACCTGTGAGCCTGTGAGTGGTACTAGACCTGAGACGATTTTGGCAGCATTTCCAGCAACCCCAGATATTTTTTTCTGCTTTCTACTCTCTACTGATGAAGGGCAATTACCCTGAAACACGTGTATAGAGATGAACAGCAATGACTGCACTAACTTTAGTGAAAAACTACGGACACTTTCAAGTAAGCGTTAAATTTGAACTGCATTTACCAGGATGCAAAGGGGCGAACTCGACTGGGATATGAGGCAGTGTGCTCCCAACCTGCCTTCCTGTTAAAAGGCTCCCTTGAGCCACTGAGCTGAGGAGCTCTGGAGACGCACCTGTGAGCCTGTGAGTGGTACTAGACCTGAGACGATTTTGGCAGCATTTCCAGCAACCCCAGATATTTTTTGATGCTTTCTACTCTCTACTGATGAAGGGCAATTACCCTGAAACACGTGTACAGAGATGAACAGCAATGACTGCACTAACTTTAGTGAAAAACTACGGACACTTTCAAGTAAGCGTTAAATTTGAACTGCATTTACCAGGATGCAAAGGGGCGAACTCGACTGGAATGTGAGGCAGTGTGCTCCCAACCCGCCTTCCTGTTAAAAGGCTCCCTTGAGCCACTGAGCTGACGAGCTCTGGAGACGCACCTGTGAGCCTGTGAGTGGTACTAGACCTGAGACAATTTTGGCAGCATTTCCAGAAACCCCAGATATTTTTTGATGCTTTATACTCTCTACTGATGAAGGGCATTTACCCTGAAAAAAGTGTATAGAGATGAAGAGCAATGACTGCACTAACTTTAGTGAAAAACTTCGGACACTTTCAAGTAAGCGTTAAATTTGAACTGCATTTACCAGGATGCAAAGGGGCGAACTCGACTGGGATGTGAGACAGTGTGCTCCCAACCCACCTTCCTGTTAAAAGGCTCCCTTGAGCCGCTGAGCTGACGAGCTCTGGAGAAGCACCTGTGAGCCTGTGAGTGGTACTAGACCTGAGACGATTTTGGCAGCATATCCAGCAACCCCAGATATTTTTTGATGCTTTCTACTCTCTACTGATGAAGGGCAATTACCCTGAAACACGTGTATAGAGATGAACAGCAATGACTACACTAACTTTAGTGAAAAACTACGGACACTTTCAAGTACGCGTTAAATTTGAACTGTATTTACCAGGATGCAAAGGGGCAAACTCGACTGGGATGTGAGGCAGTGTGCTCCCAACCCGCCTTTCTGTTAAAAGGCTCCCTTGAGCCACTGAGCTGACGAGCTCTGGAGACGCACCTGTGAGCCTGTGAGTGGTACTAGACCTGAGACGATTTTGGCAGTATTTCAAGCAACCCCAGATATTTTTTGATGCTTTCTACTCTCTACTGATGAAGGGCAATTACCCTGAAACACGTGTATAGAGATGAACAGCAATGACTGCACTAACTTTAGTGAAAAACTACGGACACTTTCAAGTAAGCGTTACATTTGAACTGCATTTACCAGGATGCAAAGGGGCGAACTCGACTGGGATGTGAGGCAGTGTGCTCCCAACCCGCCTTCCTGTTAAAAGGCTCCCTTCAGCCACTGAGCTGACGAGCTCTGGAGACGCACCTGTGAGCCTGTGAGTGGTACTAGACCTCAGACGATTTTGGCAGTATTTCAAGCAACGCCAGATATTTTTTGATGCTTTCTACTCTCTACTGATGAAGGGCAATTACCCTGAAACACGTGTATAGAGATGAACAGCAATGACTGCACTAACTTTAGTGAAAAACTACGGACACTTTCAAGTAAGCGTTAAATTTGAACTGCATTTACCAGGATGCAAAGGGGCGAACTCGACTGGGATGTGAGGCAGTGTGCTCCCAACCCGCCTTCCTGTTAAAAGGCTCCCTTGAGCCACTGAGCTGACGAGCTCTGGAGACGCGCCTGTGAGCCTGTGAGTGGTACTAGACCTGAGACGATTTTGGCAGCATTTCCAGCAACCCCAGATATGTTTTGATGCTTTCTACTCTCTACTGATGAAGGGCAATTACCCTGAAACACGTGTATAGAGATGAACAGCAATGACTGCACTAACTTTAGTGAAAAACTACAGACTCTTTCAAGTAAGCGTTAAATTTGAACTGCATTTACCTGGATGCAAAGGGGCGAACTCGACTGGGATATGAGGCAGTGTGCTCCCAACCCGCCTTCCTGTTAAAAGGCTCCCTTGAGGCACTGAGCTGACGAGCTCTGTTGCCGCACCTGTGAGCCTGTGAGTGGTACTAAACCTTAGACGATTTTGGCAGCATTTCCAGCAACCCCAGATATTTTTTGATGCTTTCTACTCTCTACTGATGAAGGGCAATTACCCTGAAACACGTGTATAGAGATGAACAGCAATGACTGCACTAACTTTAGTGAAAAACTACGGACACTTTCAAGTAAGCGTTAAATTTGAACTGCATTTACCAGGATGCAAAGGGGCGAACTCGCCTGGGATGTGAGGCAGTGTGCTCCCAACCCGCCATCCTGTTGAAAGGGTCCCTTGAGCCACTGAGCTGACGAGCTCTGGAGACGCACCTGTGAGCCTGTGAGTGGTACTAGACCTGAGACGATTTTGGCAGCATTTCCAGCAACCCCAGATATTTTTTGATGCTTTCTACTCTCTACTGATGAAGGGCAATTACCCTGAAACACGTGTATAGAGATGAACAGCAATGACTGCACTAACTTTAGTGAAAAACTACGGACACTTTCAAGTAAGCGTTAAATTTGAACTGCATTTACCAGGATGCAAAGGGGTGAACTCGACTGGGATGTGAGGCAGTGTGCTCCCAACCCGCCTTCCTGTTAAAAGGCTCCCTTGAGCCACTGAGCTGACGAGCTCTGGAGACGCACCTGTGATCCTGTGAGTGGTACTAGACCTGAGACAATTTTGGCAGCATTTCCAGAAACCCCAGATATTTTTTGATGCTTTCTACTCTCTACTGATGAAGGGCATTTACCCTGAAACACGTGTATAGAGATGAACAGCAATGACTGCACTAACTTTAGTGAAAAACTACGGACACTTTCAAGTAAGCGTTAAATTTGAACTGCATTTACCAGGATGCAAAGGGGCGAACTCGACTGGGATGTGAGACAGTGTGCTCCCAACCCACCTTCCTGTTAAAAGGCTCCCTTGAGCCACTGAGCTGACGAGCTCTGGAGACGCACCTGTGAGCCTGTGAGTGGTACTAGACCTGAGACGATTTTGGCAGCATATCCAGCAACCCCAGATATTTTTTGATGCTTTCTACTCTCTACTGATGAAGGGCAATTACCCTGAAACACGTGTATAGAGATGAACAGCAATGACTACACTAACTTTAGTGAAAAACTACGGACACTTTCAAGTACGCGTTAAATTTGAACTGTATTTACCAGGATGCAAAGGGGCAAACTCGACTGGGATGTGAGGCAGTGTGCTCCCAACCCGCCTTTCTGTTAAAAGGCTCCCTTTAGCCACTGAGCTGACGAGCTCTGGAGACGCCCCTGTGAGCCTGTGAGTGGTACTAGACCTGAGACGATTTTGGCAGTATTTCAAGCAACCCCAGATATTTTTTGATGCTTTCTACTCTCTACTGATGAAGGGCAATTACCCTGAAACACGTGTATAGAGATGAACAGCAATGACTACACTAACTTTAGTGAAAAACTACGGACACTTTCAAGTACGCGTTAAATTTGAACTGTATTTACCAGGATGCAAAGGGGCAAACTCGACTGGGATGTGAGGCAGTGTGCTCCCAACCCGCCTTTCTGTTAAAAGGCTCCCTTGAGCCACTGAGCTGACGAGCTCTGGAGACGCACCTGTGAGCCTGTGAGTGGTACTAGACCTGAGACGATTTTGGCAGCATATCCAGCAACCCCAGATATTTTTTGATGCTTTCTACTCTCTACTGATGAAGGGCAATTACCCTGAAACACGTGTATAGAGATGAACAGCAATGACTGCACTAACTTTAGTGAAAAACTACGGACACTTTCAAGTAAGCGTTAAATTTGTACTGCATTTACCAGGATGCAAAGGGGCGAACTCGACTGGGATGTGAGGCAGTGTGCTCCCAACCCGCCTTCCTGTTAAAAGGCTCCCTTGTGCCACTGAGCTGACGAGCTCTGGAGACGCACCTGTGAGCCTGTGAGTGGTTCTAGACCTGAGACGATTTTGGCAGCATTTCCAGCAACCCCAGATATTTTTTGATGCTTTCTACTCTCTACTGATGAAGGGCAATTACCCAGAAACACGTGTATAGAGATGAACAGCAATGACTGCACTAACTTTAGTGAAAAACTACGGACACTTTCAAGTAAGCGTTAAATTTGAACTGCATTTACCAGGATGCAAAGGGGCGAACTCGACTGGGATGTGAGGCAGTGTGCTCCCAACCCGCCTTCCTGTTAAAAGGCTCCCTTGAGCCACTGAGCTGACGAGCTCTGGAGCAGCACCTGTGAGCCTGTGAGTGGTACTAGACCTGAGACGATTTTGGCAGCATTTCTAGCAACCCCAGATATTTTTTGATGCTTTCTACTCTCTACTGATGAAGGGCATTTACCCTGAAACACGTGTATAGAGATGAACAGCAATGACTGCACTAACTTTAGTGAAAAACTACGGACACTTTCAAGTAAGCGTTAAATTTGAACTGCATTTACCAGGATGCAAAGGGGCAAACTCGACTGGGATGTGAGGCAGTGTGCTCCCAACCCGCCTTCCTGTTAAAAGGCTCCCTTGAGCCACTGAGCTGACGAGCTCTGGAGACGCACCTGTGAGCCTGTGAGTGGTACTAGACCTGAGACGATTTTGGCAGCATTTCCAGCAACCCCAGATATTTTTTGATGCTTTCTACTCTCTACTGATGAAGGGCAATTACCCTAAAACACGTGTACAGAGATGAACAGCAATGACTGCACTAACTTTAGTGAAAAACTACAGACACTTTCAAGTAAGCGTTAAATTTGAACTGCATTTACCAGGATGCAAAGGGGCGAACTCGACTGGGATGTGAGGCAGTGTGCTCCCAACCCGCCTTCCTGTTAAAAGGCTCCCTTGAGCCACTGAGCTGACGAGCTCTGGAGACGCGCCTGTGAGCCTGTGAGTGGTACTAGACCTGAGACGATTTTGGCAGCATTTCCAGCAACCCCAGATATTTTTTGATGCTTTCTACTCTCTACTGATGAAGGGCAATTACCCTGAAACACGTGTATAGAGATGAACAGCAATGACTGCACTAACTTTAGTGAAAAACTACAGACTCTTTCAAGTAAGCGTTAAATTTGAACTGCATTTACCAGGATGCAAAGGGGCGAACTCGACTGGGATATGAGGCAGTGTGCTCCCAACCCGCCTTCCTGTTAAAAGGCTCCCTTGAGGCACTGAGCTGACGAGCTCTGTTGCCGCACCTGTGAGCCTGTGAGTGGTACTAGACCTGAGACGATTTTGGCAGCATTTCCAGCAACCCCAGATATTTTTTGATGCTTTCTACTCTCTACTGATGAAGGGCACTTACCCTGAAACATGTGTATAGAGATGAACAGCAATGACTGCACTAACTTTAGTGAAAAACTACGGACACTTTCAAGTAAGCGTTACATTTGAACTGCATTTACCAGGATGCAAAGGGGCGAACTCGACTGGGATGTGAGGCAGTGTGCTCCCAACCCACCTTCCTGTTAAAAGGCTCCCTTGAGCCACTGAGCTGACGAGCTCTGGAGACGCACCTGTGAGCCTGTGAGTGGTACTAGACCTGAGACGATTTTGGCAGCATTTCCAGCAACCCCAGATATTTTTTGATGCTTTCTACTCTCTACTGATGAAGGGCAATTACCCTGAAACACGTGTATAGAGATGAACAGCAATGACTACACTAACTTTAGTGAAAAAACTACGGACACTTTCAAGTACGCGTTAAATTTGAACTGTATTTACCAGGATGCAAAGGGGCGAACTCGACTGGGATGTGAGGCAGTGTGCTCCCAACCCGCCTTCCTGTTAAAAGGCTCCCTTGAGCCACTGAGCTGACGAGCTCTGGAGACGCACCTGTGAGCCTGTGAGTGGTACTAGACCTGAGACGATTTTGGCAGTATTTCCAGCAACCCCAGATATTTTTTTATGCTTTCTACTCTCTACTGATGAAGGGCAATTACCCTGAAACACGTGTATAGAGATGAACAGCAATGACTGCACTAACTTTAGTGAAAAACTACGGACACTTTCAAGTAAGCGTTAAATTTGAACTGCATTTACCAGGATGCAAAGGGGCGAACTCGACTGGGATTTGAGGCAGTGTGCTCCCAACCCGCCTTCCTGTTAAAAAGCTCCCTTCAGCCACTGAGCTGACGAGCTCTGGAGACGCACCTGTGAGCCTGTGAGTGGTACTAGACCTGAGACGATTTTGGCAGCATTTCCAGCAACCCCAGATATTTTTTGATGCTTTCTACTCTCTAATGATGGAGGGCAATTACCCTGAAACACGTGTATAGAGATGAACAGCAATGACTGCACTAACTTTATTGAAAAACTACAGACAATTTCAAGTAAGCGTTAAATTTGAACTGCATTTACCAGGATGCAAAGGGGCGAACTCGACTGGGATGTGAGGCAGTGTGCTCCCAACCCGCCTTCCTGTTAAAAGGCTCCCTTGAGCCCCTGAGCTGACGAGATCTGAAGCCGCACCTGTGAGCCTGTGAGTGGTACTAGACCTGAGACGATTTTGGCAGCATTTCCAGCAACCCCAGATATTTTTTGATGCTTTCTACTCTCTACTGATGAAGGGCACTTACCCTGAAACACGTGTATAGAGATGAACAGCAATGACTGCACTAACTTTAGTGAAAAACTACGGACACTTTCAAGTAAGCGTTACATTTGAACTGCATTTACCAGGATGCAAAGGGGCGAACTTGACTGGGATATGAGGCAGTGTGCTCCCAACCCGCCTTCCTGTTAAAACGCTCCCTTGAGGCACTGAGCTGACGAGCTCTGTTGCCGCACCTGTGAGCCTGTGAGTGGTACTAGACCTGAGACGATTTTGGCAGCATTTCCAGCAACCCCAGATATTTTTTGATGCTTTCTACTCTCTACTGATGAAGGGCACTTACCCTGAAACATGTGTATAGAGATGAACAGCAATGACTGCACTAACTTTAGTGAAAAACTACGGACACTTTCAAGTAAGCGTTACATATGAACTGCATTTACCAGGATGCAAAGGGGCGAACTCGACTGGGATGTGAGGCAGTGTGCTCCCAACCCACCTTCCTGTTAAAAGGCTCCCTTGAGCCACTGAGCTGACGAGCTCTGGAGACGCACCTGTGAGCCTGTGAGTGGTACTAGACCTGAGACGATTTTGGCAGCATTTCCAGCAACCCCAGATATTTTTTGATGCTTTCTACTCTCTACTGATGAAAGGTAATTACCCTGAAACACGTGTATAGAGATGAACAGCAATGACTACACTAACTTTAGTGAAAAAACTACGGACACTTTCAAGTACGCGTTAAATTTGAACTGTATTTACCAGGATGCAAAGGGGCGAACTCGACTGGGATGTGAGGCAGTGTGCTCCCAACCCGCCTTCCTGTTAAAAGGCTCCCTTGAGCCACTGAGCTGACGAGCTCTGGAGACGCACCTGTGAGCCTGTGAGTGGTACTAGACCTGAGACGATTTTGGCAGTATTTCCAGCAACCCCAGATATTTTTTTATGCTTTCTACTCTCTACTGATGAAGGGCAATTACCCTGAAACACGTGTATAGAGATGAACAGCAATGACTGCACTAACTTTAGTGAAAAACTACGGACACTTTCAAGTAAGCGCTAAATTTGAACTGCATTTACCAGGATGCAAAGGGGCGAACTCGACTGGGATTTGAGGCAGTGTGCTCCCAACCCGCCTTCCTGTTAAAAGCTCCCTTCAGCCACTGAGCTGACGAGCTCTGGAGAAGCACCTGTGAGCCTGTGAGTGGTACTAGACCTGAGACGATTTTGGCAGCATTTCCAGCAACCCCAGATATTTTTTGATGCTTCTACTCTCTAATGATGAAGGGCAATTACCCTGAAACACGTGTATAGAGATGAACAGCAATGACTGCACTAACTTTATTGAAAAACTACAGACAATTTCAAGTAAGCGTTAAATTTGAACTGCATTTACCAGGATGCAAAGGGGCGAACTCGACTGGGATGTGAGGCAGTGTGCTCCCAACCCGCCTTCCTGTTAAAAGGCTCCCTTGAGCCACTGAGCTGACGAGATCTGGAGCCGCACCTGTGAGCCTGTGAGTGGTACTAGACCTGAGACGATTTTAGCAGCATTTCCAGCAACCCCAGATATTTTTTTCTGCTTTCTACTCTCTACTGATGAATGGCAATTACCCTGAAACACGTGTATAGAGATGAACAGCAATGACTGCACTAACTTTAGTGAAAAACTACGGACACTTTCAAGTAAGCGTTAAATTTGAACTGCATTTACCAGGATGCAAAGGGGCGAACTCGACTGGGATATGAGGCAGTGTGCTCCCAACCTGCCTTCCTGTTAAAAGGCTCCCTTGAGCCACTGAGCTGAGGAGCTCTGGAGACGCACCTGTGAGCCTGTGAGTGGTACTAGACCTGAGACGATTTTGGCAGCATTTCCAGCAACCCCAGATATTTTTTGATGCTTTCTACTCTCTACTGATGAAGGGCAATTACCCTGAAACACGTGTACAGAGATGAACAGCAATGACTGCACTAACTTTAGTGAAAAACTACGGACACTTTCAAGTAAGCGTTAAATTTGAACTGCATTTACCAGGATGCAAAGGGGCGAACTCGACTGGAATGTGAGGCAGTGTGCTCCCAACCCGCCTTCCTGTTAAAAGGCTCCCTTGAGCCACTGAGCTGACGAGCTCTGGAGACGCACCTGTGAGCCTGTGAGTGGTACTAGACCTGAGACAATTTTGGCAGCATTTCCAGAAACCCCAGATATTTTTTGATGCTTTCTACTCTCTACTGATGAAGGGCATTTACCCTGAAAAAAGTGTATAGAGATGAACAGCAATGACTGCACTAACTTTAGTGAAAAACTACGGACACTTTCAAGTAAGCGTTAAATTTGAACTGCATTTACCAGGATGCAAAGGGGCGAACTCGACTGGGATGTGAGACAGTGTGCTCCCAACCCACCTTCCTGTTAAAAGGCTCCCTTGAGCCGCTGAGCTGACGAGCTCTGGAGAAGCACCTGTGAGCCTGTGAGTGGTACTAGACCTGAGACGATTTTGGCAGCATATCCAGCAACCCCAGATATTTTTTGATGCTTTCTACTCTCTACTGATGAAGGGCAATTACCCTGAAACACGTGTATAGAGATGAACAGCAATGACTACACTAACTTTAGTGAAAAACTACGGACACTTTCAAGTACGCGTTAAATTTGAACTGTATTTACCAGGATGCAAAGGGGCAAACTCGACTGGGATGTGAGGCAGTGTGCTCCCAACCCGCCTTTCTGTTAAAAGGCTCCCTTGAGCCACTGAGCTGACGAGCTCTGGAGACGCACCTGTGAGCCTGTGAGTGGTACTAGACCTGAGACGATTTTGGCAGTATTTCAAGCAACCCCAGATATTTTTTGATGCTTTCTACTCTCTACTGATGAAGGGCAATTACCCTGAAACACGTGTATAGAGATGAACAGCAATGACTGCACTAACTTTAGTGAAAAACTACGGACACTTTCAAGTAAGCGTTACATTTGAACTGCATTTACCAGGATGCAAAGGGGCGAACTCGACTGGGATGTGAGGCAGTGTGCTCCCAACCCGCCTTCCTGTTAACAGGCTCCCTTCAGCCACTGAGCTGACGAGCTCTGGAGACGCACCTGTGAGCCTGTGAGTGGTACTAGACCTGAGACGATTTTGGCAGTATTTCAAGCAACGCCAGATATTTTTTGATGCTTTCTACTCTCTACTGATGAAGGGCAATTACCCTGAAACACGTGTATAGAGATGAACAGCAATGACTGCACTAACTTTAGTGAAAAACTACGGACACTTTCAAGTAAGCGTTAAATTTGAACTGCATTTACCAGGATGCAAAGGGGCGAACTCGACTGGGATGTGAGGCAGTGTGCTCCCAACCCGCCTTCCTGTTAAAAGGCTCCCTTGAGCCACTGAGCTGACGAGCTCTGGAGACGCGCCTGTGAGCCTGTGAGTGGTACTAGACCTGAGACGATTTTGGCAGCATTTCCAGCAACCCCAGATATGTTTTGATGCTTTCTACTCTCTACTGATGAAGGGCAATTACCCTGAAACACGTGTATAGAGATGAACAGCAATGACTGCACTAACTTTAGTGAAAAACTACAGACTCTTTCAAGTAAGCGTTAAATTTGAACTGCATTTACCTGGATGCAAAGGGGCGAACTCGACTGGGATATGAGGCAGTGTGCTCCCAACCCGCCTTCCTGTTAAAAGGCTCCCTTGAGGCACTGAGCTGACGAGCTCTGTTGCCGCACCTGTGAGCCTGTGAGTGGTACTAAACCTTAGACGATTTTGGCAGCATTTCCAGCAACCCCAGATATTTTTTGATGCTTTCTACTCTCTACTGATGAAGGGCAATTACCCTGAAACACGTGTATAGAGATGAACAGCAATGACTGCACTAACTTTAGTGAAAAACTACGGACACTTTCAAGTAAGCGTTAAATTTGAACTGCATTTACCAGGATGCAAAGGGGCGAACTCACCTGGGATGTGAGGCAGTGTGCTCCCAACCCGCCATCCTGTTGAAAGGGTCCCTTGAGCCACTGAGCTGACGAGCTCTGGAGACGCACCTGTGAGCCTGTGAGTGGTACTAGACCTGAGACGATTTTGGCAGCATTTCCAGCAACCCCAGATATTTTTTGATGCTTTCTACTCTCTACTGATGAAGGGCAATTACCCTGAAACACGTGTATAGAGATGAACAGCAATGACTGCACTAACTTTAGTGAAAAACTACGGACACTTTCAAGTAAGCGTTAAATTTGAACTGCATTTACCAGGATGCAAAGGGGCGAACTCGACTGGGATGTGAGGCAGTGTGCTCCCAACCCGCCTTCCTGTTAAAAGGCTCCCTTGAGCCACTGAGCTGACGAGCTCTGGAGACGCACCTGTGATCCTGTGAGTGGTACTAGACCTGAGACAATTTTGGCAGCATTTCCAGAAACCCCAGATATTTTTTGATGCTTTCTACTCTCTACTGATGAAGGGCATTTACCCTGAAACACGTGTATAGAGATGAACAGCAATGACTGCACTAACTTTAGTGAAAAACTACGGACACTTTCAAGTAAGCGTTAAATTTGAACTGCATTTACCAGGATGCAAAGGGGCGAACTCGACTGGGATGTGAGACAGTGTGCTCCCAACCCACCTTCCTGTTAAAAGGCTCCCTTGAGCCACTGAGCTGACGAGCTCTGGAGACGCACCTGTGAGCCTGTGAGTGGTACTAGACCTGAGACGATTTTGGCAGCATATCCAGCAACCCCAGATATTTTTTGATGCTTTCTACTCTCTACTGATGAAGGGCAATTACCCTGAAACACGTGTATAGAGATGAACAGCAATGACTACACTAACTTTAGTGAAAAACTACGGACACTTTCAAGTACGCGTTAAATTTGAACTGTATTTACCAGGATGCAAAGGGGCAAACTCGACTGGGATGTGAGGCAGTGTGCTCCCAACCCGCCTTTCTGTTAAAAGGCTCCCTTTAGCCACTGAGCTGACGAGCTCTGGAGACGCCCCTGTGAGCCTGTGAGTGGTACTAGACCTGAGACGATTTTGGCAGTATTTCAAGCAACCCCAGATATTTTTTGATGCTTTCTACTCTCTACTGATGAAGGGCAATTACCCTGAAACACGTGTATAGAGATGAACAGCAATGACTGCACTAACTTTAGTGAAAAAATTCGGACACTTTCAAGTAAGCGTTACATTTGAACTGCATTTACCAGGATGCAAAGGGGCGAACTCGACTGGGATGTGAGGCAGTGTGCTCCCAACCCGCCTTCCTGTTAAAAGGCTCCCTTCAGCCACTGAGCTGACGAGCTCTGGAGACGCACCTGTGAGCCTGTGAGTGGTACTAGACCTGAGACGATTTTGGCAGTATTTCAAGCAACGCCAGATATTTTTTGATGCTTTCTACTCTCTACTGATGAAGGGCAATTACCCTGAAACACGTGTATAGAGATGAACAGCAATGACTGCACTAACTTTAGTGAAAAACTACGGACACTTTCAAGTAAGCGTTAAATTTGAACTGCATTTACCAGGATGCAAAGGGGCAAACTCGACTGGGATGTGAGGCAGTGTGCTCCCAACCCGCCTTCCTGTTAAAAGGCTCCCTTGAGCCACTGAGCTGACGAGCTCTGGAGACGCACCTGTGAGCCTGTGAGTGGTACTAGACCTGAGACGATTTTGGCAGCATTTCCAGCAACCCCAGATATTTTTTGATGCTTTCTACTCTCTACTGATGAAGGGCAATTACCCTAAAACACGTGTACAGAGATGAACAGCAATGACTGCACTAACTTTAGTGAAAAACTACAGACACTTTCAAGTAAGCGTTAAATTTGAACTGCATTTACCAGGATGCAAAGGGGCGAACTCGACTGGGATGTGAGGCAGTGTGCTCCCAACCCGCCTTCCTGTTAAAAGGCTCCCTTGAGCCACTGAGCTGACGAGCTCTGGAGACGCGCCTGTGAGCCTGTGAGTGGTACTAGACCTGAGACGATTTTGGCAGCATTTCCAGCAACCCCAGATATTTTTTGATGCTTTCTACTCTCTACTGATGAAGGGCAATTACCCTGAAACACGTGTATAGAGATGAACAGCAATGACTGCACTAACTTTAGTGAAAAACTACAGACTCTTTCAAGTAAGCGTTAAATTTGAACTGCATTTACCAGGATGCAAAGGGGCGAACTCGACTGGGATATGAGGCAGTGTGCTCCCAACCCGCCTTCCTGTTAAAAGGCTCCCTTGAGGCACTGAGCTGACGAGCTCTGTTGCCGCACCTGTGAGCCTGTGAGTGGTACTAGACCTGAGACGATTTTGGCAGCATTTCCAGCAACCCCAGATATTTTTTGATGCTTTCTACTCTCTACTGATGAAGGGCACTTACCCTGAAACATGTGTATAGAGATGAACAGCAATGACTGCACTAACTTTAGTGAAAAACTACGGACACTTTCAAGTAAGCGTTACATTTGAACTGCATTTACCAGGATGCAAAGGGGCGAACTCGACTGGGATGTGAGGCAGTGTGCTCCCAACCCACCTTCCTGTTAAAAGGCTCCCTTGAGCCACTGAGCTGACGAGCTCTGGAGACGCACCTGTGAGCCTGTGAGTGGTACTAGACCTGAGACGATTTTGGCAGCATTTCCAGCAACCCCAGATATTTTTTGATGCTTTCTACTCTCTACTGATGAAGGGCAATTACCCTGAAACACGTGTATAGAGATGAACAGCAATGACTACACTAACTTTAGTGAAAAAACTACGGACACTTTCAAGTACGCGTTAAATTTGAACTGTATTTACCAGGATGCAAAGGGGCGAACTCGACTGGGATGTGAGGCAGTGTGCTCCCAACCCGCCTTCCTGTTAAAAGGCTCCCTTGAGCCACTGAGCTGACGAGCTCTGGAGACGCACCTGTGAGCCTGTGAGTGGTACTAGACCTGAGACGATTTTGGCAGTATTTCCAGCAACCCCAGATATTTTTTTATGCTTTCTACTCTCTACTGATGAAGGGCAATTACCCTGAAACACGTGTATAGAGATGAACAGCAATGACTGCACTAACTTTAGTGAAAAACTACGGACACTTTCAAGTAAGCGTTAAATTTGAACTGCATTTACCAGGATGCAAAGGGGCGAACTCGACTGGGATTTGAGGCAGTGTGCTCCCAACCCGCCTTCCTGTTAAAAAGCTCCCTTCAGCCACTGAGCTGACGAGCTCTGGAGACGCACCTGTGAGCCTGTGAGTGGTACTAGACCTGAGACGATTTTGGCAGCATTTCCAGCAACCCCAGATATTTTTTGATGCTTTCTACTCTCTAATGATGGAGGGCAATTACCCTGAAACACGTGTATAGAGATGAACAGCAATGACTGCACTAACTTTATTGAAAAACTACAGACAATTTCAAGTAAGCGTTAAATTTGAACTGCATTTACCAGGATGCAAAGGGGCGAACTCGACTGGGATGTGAGGCAGTGTGCTCCCAACCCGCCTTCCTGTTAAAAGGCTCCCTTGAGCCCCTGAGCTGACGAGATCTGAAGCCGCACCTGTGAGCCTGTGAGTGGTACTAGACCTGAGACGATTTTGGCAGCATTTCCAGCAACCCCAGATATTTTTTGATGCTTTCTACTCTCTACTGATGAAGGGCACTTACCCTGAAACACGTGTATAGAGATGAACAGCAATGACTGCACTAACTTTAGTGAAAAACTACGGACACTTTCAAGTAAGCGTTACATTTGAACTGCATTTACCAGGATGCAAAGGGGCGAACTTGACTGGGATATGAGGCAGTGTGCTCCCAACCCGCCTTCCTGTTAAAACGCTCCCTTGAGGCACTGAGCTGACGAGCTCTGTTGCCGCACCTGTGAGCCTGTGAGTGGTACTAGACCTGAGACGATTTTGGCAGCATTTCCAGCAACCCCAGATATTTTTTGATGCTTTCTACTCTCTACTGATGAAGGGCACTTACCCTGAAACATGTGTATAGAGATGAACAGCAATGACTGCACTAACTTTAGTGAAAAACTACGGACACTTTCAAGTAAGCGTTACATATGAACTGCATTTACCAGGATGCAAAGGGGCGAACTCGACTGGGATGTGAGGCAGTGTGCTCCCAACCCACCTTCCTGTTAAAAGGCTCCCTTGAGCCACTGAGCTGACGAGCTCTGGAGACGCACCTGTGAGCCTGTGAGTGGTACTAGACCTGAGACGATTTTGGCAGCATTTCCAGCAACCCCAGATATTTTTTGATGCTTTCTACTCTCTACTGATGAAAGGTAATTACCCTGAAACACGTGTATAGAGATGAACAGCAATGACTACACTAACTTTAGTGAAAAAACTACGGACACTTTCAAGTACGCGTTAAATTTGAACTGTATTTACCAGGATGCAAAGGGGCGAACTCGACTGGGATGTGAGGCAGTGTGCTCCCAACCCGCCTTCCTGTTAAAAGGCTCCCTTGAGCCACTGAGCTGACGAGCTCTGGAGACGCACCTGTGAGCCTGTGAGTGGTACTAGACCTGAGACGATTTTGGCAGTATTTCCAGCAACCCCAGATATTTTTTTATGCTTTCTACTCTCTACTGATGAAGGGCAATTACCCTGAAACACGTGTATAGAGATGAACAGCAATGACTGCACTAACTTTAGTGAAAAACTACGGACACTTTCAAGTAAGCGCTAAATTTGAACTGCATTTACCAGGATGCAAAGGGGCGAACTCGACTGGGATTTGAGGCAGTGTGCTCCCAACCCGCCTTCCTGTTAAAAGCTCCCTTCAGCCACTGAGCTGACGAGCTCTGGAGAAGCACCTGTGAGCCTGTGAGTGGTACTAGACCTGAGACGATTTTGGCAGCATTTCCAGCAACCCCAGATATTTTTTGATGCTTCTACTCTCTAATGATGAAGGGCAATTACCCTGAAACACGTGTATAGAGATGAACAGCAATGACTGCACTAACTTTATTGAAAAACTACAGACAATTTCAAGTAAGCGTTAAATTTGAACTGCATTTACCAGGATGCAAAGGGGCGAACTCGACTGGGATGTGAGGCAGTGTGCTCCCAACCCGCCTTCCTGTTAAAAGGCTCCCTTGAGCCACTGAGCTGACGAGATCTGGAGCCGCACCTGTGAGCCTGTGAGTGGTACTAGACCTGAGACGATTTTAGCAGCATTTCCAGCAACCCCAGATATTTTTTTCTGCTTTCTACTCTCTACTGATGAATGGCAATTACCCTGAAACACGTGTATAGAGATGAACAGCAATGACTGCACTAACTTTAGTGAAAAACTACGGACACTTTCAAGTAAGCGTTAAATTTGAACTGCATTTACCAGGATGCAAAGGGGCGAACTCGACTGGGATATGAGGCAGTGTGCTCCCAACCTGCCTTCCTGTTAAAAGGCTCCCTTGAGCCACTGAGCTGAGGAGCTCTGGAGACGCACCTGTGAGCCTGTGAGTGGTACTAGACCTGAGACGATTTTGGCAGCATTTCCAGCAACCCCAGATATTTTTTGATGCTTTCTACTCTCTACTGATGAAGGGCAATTACCCTGAAACACGTGTACAGAGATGAACAGCAATGACTGCACTAACTTTAGTGAAAAACTACGGACACTTTCAAGTAAGCGTTAAATTTGAACTGCATTTACCAGGATGCAAAGGGGCGAACTCGACTGGAATGTGAGGCAGTGTGCTCCCAACCCGCCTTCCTGTTAAAAGGCTCCCTTGAGCCACTGAGCTGACGAGCTCTGGAGACGCACCTGTGAGCCTGTGAGTGGTACTAGACCTGAGACAATTTTGGCAGCATTTCCAGAAACCCCAGATATTTTTTGATGCTTTCTACTCTCTACTGATGAAGGGCATTTACCCTGAAAAAAGTGTATAGAGATGAACAGCAATGACTGCACTAACTTTAGTGAAAAACTACGGACACTTTCAAGTAAGCGTTAAATTTGAACTGCATTTACCAGGATGCAAAGGGGCGAACTCGACTGGGATGTGAGACAGTGTGCTCCCAACCCACCTTCCTGTTAAAAGGCTCCCTTGAGCCGCTGAGCTGACGAGCTCTGGAGAAGCACCTGTGAGCCTGTGAGTGGTACTAGACCTGAGACGATTTTGGCAGCATATCCAGCAACCCCAGATATTTTTTGATGCTTTCTACTCTCTACTGATGAAGGGCAATTACCCTGAAACACGTGTATAGAGATGAACAGCAATGACTACACTAACTTTAGTGAAAAACTACGGACACTTTCAAGTACGCGTTAAATTTGAACTGTATTTACCAGGATGCAAAGGGGCAAACTCGACTGGGATGTGAGGCAGTGTGCTCCCAACCCGCCTTTCTGTTAAAAGGCTCCCTTGAGCCACTGAGCTGACGAGCTCTGGAGACGCACCTGTGAGCCTGTGAGTGGTACTAGACCTGAGACGATTTTGGCAGTATTTCAAGCAACCCCAGATATTTTTTGATGCTTTCTACTCTCTACTGATGAAGGGCAATTACCCTGAAACACGTGTATAGAGATGAACAGCAATGACTGCACTAACTTTAGTGAAAAACTACGGACACTTTCAAGTAAGCGTTACATTTGAACTGCATTTACCAGGATGCAAAGGGGCGAACTCGACTGGGATGTGAGGCAGTGTGCTCCCAACCCGCCTTCCTGTTAACAGGCTCCCTTCAGCCACTGAGCTGACGAGCTCTGGAGACGCACCTGTGAGCCTGTGAGTGGTACTAGACCTGAGACGATTTTGGCAGTATTTCAAGCAACGCCAGATATTTTTTGATGCTTTCTACTCTCTACTGATGAAGGGCAATTACCCTGAAACACGTGTATAGAGATGAACAGCAATGACTGCACTAACTTTAGTGAAAAACTACGGACACTTTCAAGTAAGCGTTAAATTTGAACTGCATTTACCAGGATGCAAAGGGGCGAACTCGACTGGGATGTGAGGCAGTGTGCTCCCAACCCGCCTTCCTGTTAAAAGGCTCCCTTGAGCCACTGAGCTGACGAGCTCTGGAGACGCGCCTGTGAGCCTGTGAGTGGTACTAGACCTGAGACGATTTTGGCAGCATTTCCAGCAACCCCAGATATGTTTTGATGCTTTCTACTCTCTACTGATGAAGGGCAATTACCCTGAAACACGTGTATAGAGATGAACAGCAATGACTGCACTAACTTTAGTGAAAAACTACAGACTCTTTCAAGTAAGCGTTAAATTTGAACTGCATTTACCTGGATGCAAAGGGGCGAACTCGACTGGGATATGAGGCAGTGTGCTCCCAACCCGCCTTCCTGTTAAAAGGCTCCCTTGAGGCACTGAGCTGACGAGCTCTGTTGCCGCACCTGTGAGCCTGTGAGTGGTACTAAACCTTAGACGATTTTGGCAGCATTTCCAGCAACCCCAGATATTTTTTGATGCTTTCTACTCTCTACTGATGAAGGGCAATTACCCTGAAACACGTGTATAGAGATGAACAGCAATGACTGCACTAACTTTAGTGAAAAACTACGGACACTTTCAAGTAAGCGTTAAATTTGAACTGCATTTACCAGGATGCAAAGGGGCGAACTCACCTGGGATGTGAGGCAGTGTGCTCCCAACCCGCCATCCTGTTGAAAGGGTCCCTTGAGCCACTGAGCTGACGAGCTCTGGAGACGCACCTGTGAGCCTGTGAGTGGTACTAGACCTGAGACGATTTTGGCAGCATTTCCAGCAACCCCAGATATTTTTTGATGCTTTCTACTCTCTACTGATGAAGGGCAATTACCCTGAAACACGTGTATAGAGATGAACAGCAATGACTGCACTAACTTTAGTGAAAAACTACGGACACTTTCAAGTAAGCGTTAAATTTGAACTGCATTTACCAGGATGCAAAGGGGCGAACTCGACTGGGATGTGAGGCAGTGTGCTCCCAACCCGCCTTCCTGTTAAAAGGCTCCCTTGAGCCACTGAGCTGACGAGCTCTGGAGACGCACCTGTGATCCTGTGAGTGGTACTAGACCTGAGACAATTTTGGCAGCATTTCCAGAAACCCCAGATATTTTTTGATGCTTTCTACTCTCTACTGATGAAGGGCATTTACCCTGAAACACGTGTATAGAGATGAACAGCAATGACTGCACTAACTTTAGTGAAAAACTACGGACACTTTCAAGTAAGCGTTAAATTTGAACTGCATTTACCAGGATGCAAAGGGGCGAACTCGACTGGGATGTGAGACAGTGTGCTCCCAACCCACCTTCCTGTTAAAAGGCTCCCTTGAGCCACTGAGCTGACGAGCTCTGGAGACGCACCTGTGAGCCTGTGAGTGGTACTAGACCTGAGACGATTTTGGCAGCATATCCAGCAACCCCAGATATTTTTTGATGCTTTCTACTCTCTACTGATGAAGGGCAATTACCCTGAAACACGTGTATAGAGATGAACAGCAATGACTACACTAACTTTAGTGAAAAACTACGGACACTTTCAAGTACGCGTTAAATTTGAACTGTATTTACCAGGATGCAAAGGGGCAAACTCGACTGGGATGTGAGGCAGTGTGCTCCCAACCCGCCTTTCTGTTAAAAGGCTCCCTTTAGCCACTGAGCTGACGAGCTCTGGAGACGCCCCTGTGAGCCTGTGAGTGGTACTAGACCTGAGACGATTTTGGCAGTATTTCAAGCAACCCCAGATATTTTTTGATGCTTTCTACTCTCTACTGATGAAGGGCAATTACCCTGAAACACGTGTATAGAGATGAACAGCAATGACTGCACTAACTTTAGTGAAAAAATTCGGACACTTTCAAGTAAGCGTTACATTTGAACTGCATTTACCAGGATGCAAAGGGGCGAACTCGACTGGGATGTGAGGCAGTGTGCTCCCAACCCGCCTTCCTGTTAAAAGGCTCCCTTCAGCCACTGAGCTGACGAGCTCTGGAGACGCACCTGTGAGCCTGTGAGTGGTACTAGACCTGAGACGATTTTGGCAGTATTTCAAGCAACGCCAGATATTTTTTGATGCTTTCTACTCTCTACTGATGAAGGGCAATTACCCTGAAACACGTGTATAGAGATGAACAGCAATGACTGCACTAACTTTAGTGAAAAACTACGGACACTTTCAAGTAAGCGTTAAATTTGAACTGCATTTACCAGGATGCAAAGGGGCGAACTCGACTGGGATATGAGGCAGTGTGCTCCCAACCCGCCTTCCTGTTAAAAGGCTCCCTTGAGGCACTGAGCTGACGAGCTCTGTTGCCGCACCTGTGAGCCTGTGAGTGGTACTAGACCTGAGACGATTTTGGCAGCATTTCCAGCAACCCCAGATATTTTTTTATGCTTTCTACTCTCTATTGATGAAGGGCACTTACCCTGAAACACGTGTATAGAGATGAACAGCAATGACTACACTAACTTTAGTGAAAAACTACGGACACTTTCAAGTACGCGTTAAATTTGAACTGTATTTACCAGGATGCAAAGGGGCAAACTCGACTGTGATGTGAGGCAGTGTGCTCCCAACCCGCCTTTCTGTTAAAAGGCTCCCTTTAGCCACTGAGCTGACGAGCTCTGGAGACGCCCCTGTGAGCCTGTGAGTGGTACTAGACCTGAGACGATTTTGGCAGTATTTCAAGCAACCCCAGATATTTTTTGATGCTTTCTACTCTCTACTGATGAAGGGCAATTACCCTGAAACACGTGTATAGAGATGAACAGCAATGACTGCACTAACTTTAGTGAAAAACTACGGACACTTTCAAGTAAGCGTTACATTTGAACTGCATTTACCAGGATGCAAAGGGGCTAACTCGACTGGGATGTGAGGCAGTGTGCTCCCAACCCGCCTTCCTGTTAAAAGGCTCCCTTCAGCCACTGAGCTGACGAGCTCTGGAGACGCACCTGTGAGCCTGTGAGTTGTACTAGACCTGAGACGATTTTGGCAGTATTTCAAGCAACGCCAGATATTTTTTGATGCTTTCTACTCTCTACTGATGAAGGGCAATTACCCTGAAACACGTGTATAGAGATGAACAGCAATGACTGCACTAACTTTAGTGAAAAACTACGGACACTTTCAAGTAAGCGTTAAATTTGAACTGCATTTACCAGGATGCAAAGGTGCGAACTCGACTGGGATGTGAGGCAGTGTTCTCCCAACCCGCCTTCCTGTTAAAAGGCTCCCTTGAGCCACTGAGCTGACGAGCTCTGGAGACGCGCCTGTGAGCCTGTGAGTGGTACTAGACCTGAGACGATTTTGGCAGCATTTCCAGCAACCCCAGATATGTTTTGATGCTTTCTACTCTCTACTGATGAAGGGCAATTACCCTGAAACACGTGTATAGAGATGAACAGCAATGACTGCACTAACTTTAGTGAAAAACTACAGACTCTTTCAAGTAAGCGTTAAATTTGAACTGCATTTACCTGGATGCAAAGGGGCGAACTCGACTGGGATATGAGGCAGTGTGCTCCCAACCCGCCTTCCTGTTAAAAGGCTCCCTTGAGGCACTGAGCTGACGAGCTCTGTTGCCGCACCTGTGAGCCTGTGAGTGGTACTAAGCCTTAGACGATTTTGGCAGCATTTCCAGCAACCCCAGATATTTTTTTATGCTTTCTACTCTCTACTGATGAAGGGCAATTACCCTGAAACACGTGTATAGAGATGAACAGCAATGACTGCACTAACTTTAGTGAAAAACTACGGACACTTTCAAGTAAGCGTTAAATTTGAACTGCATTTACCAAGATGCAAAGGGGCGAACTCGCCTGGGATGTGAGGCAGTGTGCTCCCAACCCGCCATCCTGTTGAAAGGGTCCCTTGAGCCACTGAGCTGACGAGCTCTGGAGACGCACCTGTGAGCCTGTGAGTGGTACTAGACCTGAGACGATTTTGGCAGCATTTCCAGCAACCCCAGATATTTTTTGATGCTTTCTACTCTCTACTGATGAAGGGCAATTACCCTGAAACACGTGTATAGAGATGAACAGCAATGACTGCACTAACTTTAGTGAAAAACTACGGACACTTTCAAGTAAGCGTTAAATGTGAACTGCATTTACCAGGATGCAAAGGGGCGAACTCGACTGGGATGTGAGGCAGTGTGCTCCCAACCCGCCTTCCTGTTAAAAGGCTCCCTTGAGCCACTGAGCTGACGAGCTCTGGAGACGCACCTGTGAGCCTGTGAGTGGTACTAGACCTGAGACAATTTTGGCAGCATTTCCAGAAACCCCAGATATTTTTTGATGCTTTCTACTCTCTACTGATGAAGGGCATTTACCCTGAAACACGTGTATAGAGATGAACAGCAATGACTGCACTAACTTTAGTGAAAAACTACGGACACTTTCAAGTAAGCGTTAAATTTGAACTGCATTTACCAGGATGCAAAGGGGCGAACTCGACTGGGATGTGAGACAGTGTGCTCCCAACCCACCTTCCTGTTAAAAGGCTCCCTTGAGCCACTGAGCTGACGAGCTCTGGAGACGCACCTGTGAGCCTGTGAGTGGTACTAGACCTGAGACGATTTTGGCAGCATATCCAGCAACCCCAGATATTTTTTGATGCTTCCTACTCTCTACTGATGAAGGGCAATTACCCTGAAACACGTGTATAGAGATGAACAGCAATGACTACACTAACTTTAGTGAAAAACTACGGACACTTTCAAGTACGCGTTAAATTTGAACTGTATTTACCAGGATGCAAAGGGGCAAACTCGACTGGGATGTGAGGCAGTGTGCTCCTAACCCGCCTTTCTGTTAAAAGGCTCCCTTTAGCCACTGAGCTGACGAGCTCTGGAGACGCCCCTGTGAGCCTGTGAGTGGTACTAGACCTGAGACGATTTTGGCAGTATTTCAAGCAACCCCAGATATTTTTTGATGCTTTCTACTCTCTACTGATGAAGGGCAATTACCCTGAAACACGTGTATAGAGATGAACAGCAATGACTGCACTAACTTTAGTGAAAAACTACGGACACTTTCAAGTAAGCGTTAAATGTGAACTGCATTTACCAGGATGCAAAGGGGCGAACTCGACTGGGATGTGAGGCAGTGTGCTCCCAACCCGCCTTCCTGTTAAAAGGCTCCCTTGAGCCACTGAGCTGACGAGCTCTGGAGACGCGCCTGTGAGCCTGTGAGTGGTACTAGACCTGAGACGATTTTGGCAGCATTTCCAGCAACCCCAGATATGTTTTGATGCTTTCTACTCTCTACTGATGAAGGGCAATTACCCTGAAACACGTGTATAGAGATGAACAGCAATGACTGCACTAACTTTAGTGAAAAACTACAGACTCTTTCAAGTAAGCGTTAAATTTGAACTGCATTTACCTGGATGCAAAGGGGCGAACTCGACTGGGATATGAGGCAGTGTGCTCCCAACCCGCCTTCCTGTTAAAAGGCTCCCTTGAGGCACTGAGCTGACGAGCTCTGTTGCCGCACCTGTGAGCCTGTGAGTGGTACTAAACCTTAGACGATTTTGGCAGCATTTCCAGCAACCCCAGATATTTTTTGATGCTTTCTACTCTCTACTGATGAAGGGCAATTACCCTGAAACACGTGTATAGAGATGAACAGCAATGACTGCACTAACTTTAGTGAAAAACTACGGACACTTTCAAGTAAGCGTTAAATTTGAACTGCATTTACCAGGATGCAAAGGGGCGAACTCACCTGGGATGTGAGGCAGTGTGCTCCCAACCCGCCATCCTGTTGAAAGGGTCCCTTGAGCCACTGAGCTGACGAGCTCTGGAGACGCACCTGTGAGCCTGTGAGTGGTACTAGACCTGAGACGATTTTGGCAGCATTTCCAGCAACCCCAGATATTTTTTGATGCTTTCTACTCTCTACTGATGAAGGGCAATTACCCTGAAACACGTGTATAGAGATGAACAGCAATGACTGCACTAACTTTAGTGAAAAACTACGGACACTTTCAAGTAAGCGTTAAATTTGAACTGCATTTACCAGGATGCAAAGGGGCGAACTCGACTGGGATGTGAGGCAGTGTGCTCCCAACCCGCCTTCCTGTTAAAAGGCTCCCTTGAGCCACTGAGCTGACGAGCTCTGGAGACGCACCTGTGATCCTGTGAGTGGTACTAGACCTGAGACAATTTTGGCAGCATTTCCAGAAACCCCAGATATTTTTTGATGCTTTCTACTCTCTACTGATGAAGGGCATTTACCCTGAAACACGTGTATAGAGATGAACAGCAATGACTGCACTAACTTTAGTGAAAAACTACGGACACTTTCAAGTAAGCGTTAAATTTGAACTGCATTTACCAGGATGCAAAGGGGCGAACTCGACTGGGATGTGAGACAGTGTGCTCCCAACCCACCTTCCTGTTAAAAGGCTCCCTTGAGCCACTGAGCTGACGAGCTCTGGAGACGCACCTGTGAGCCTGTGAGTGGTACTAGACCTGAGACGATTTTGGCAGCATATCCAGCAACCCCAGATATTTTTTGATGCTTTCTACTCTCTACTGATGAAGGGCAATTACCCTGAAACACGTGTATAGAGATGAACAGCAATGACTACACTAACTTTAGTGAAAAACTACGGACACTTTCAAGTACGCGTTAAATTTGAACTGTATTTACCAGGATGCAAAGGGGCAAACTCGACTGGGATGTGAGGCAGTGTGCTCCCAACCCGCCTTTCTGTTAAAAGGCTCCCTTTAGCCACTGAGCTGACGAGCTCTGGAGACGCCCCTGTGAGCCTGTGAGTGGTACTAGACCTGAGACGATTTTGGCAGTATTTCAAGCAACCCCAGATATTTTTTGATGCTTTCTACTCTCTACTGATGAAGGGCAATTACCCTGAAACACGTGTATAGAGATGAACAGCAATGACTGCACTAACTTTAGTGAAAAAATTCGGACACTTTCAAGTAAGCGTTACATTTGAACTGCATTTACCAGGATGCAAAGGGGCGAACTCGACTGGGATGTGAGGCAGTGTGCTCCCAACCCGCCTTCCTGTTAAAAGGCTCCCTTCAGCCACTGAGCTGACGAGCTCTGGAGACGCACCTGTGAGCCTGTGAGTGGTACTAGACCTGAGACGATTGTGGCAGTATTTCAAGCAACGCCAGATATTTTTTGATGCTTTCTACTCTCTACTGATGAAGGGCAATTACCCTGAAACACGTGTATAGAGATGAACAGCAATGACTGCACTAACTTTAGTGAAAAACTACGGACACTTTCAAGTAAGCGTTAAATTTGAACTGCATTTACCAGGATGCAAAGGGGCGAACTCGACTGGGATATGAGGCAGTGTGCTCCCAACCCGCCTTCCTGTTAAAAGGCTCCCTTGAGGCACTGAGCTGACGAGCTCTGTTGCCGCACCTGTGAGCCTGTGAGTGGTACTAGACCTGAGACGATTTTGGCAGCATTTCCAGCAACCCCAGATATTTTTTTATGCTTTCTACTCTCTATTGATGAAGGGCACTTACCCTGAAACACGTGTATAGAGATGAACAGCAATGACTACACTAACTTTAGTGAAAAACTACGGACACTTTCAAGTACGCGTTAAATTTGAACTGTATTTACCAGGATGCAAAGGGGCAAACTCGACTGTGATGTGAGGCAGTGTGCTCCCAACCCGCCTTTCTGTTAAAAGGCTCCCTTTAGCCACTGAGCTGACGAGCTCTGGAGACGCCCCTGTGAGCCTGTGAGTGGTACTAGACCTGAGACGATTTTGGCAGTATTTCAAGCAACCCCAGATATTTTTTGATGCTTTCTACTCTCTACTGATGAAGGGCAATTACCCTGAAACACGTGTATAGAGATGAACAGCAATGACTGCACTAACTTTAGTGAAAAACTACGGACACTTTCAAGTAAGCGTTACATTTGAACTGCATTTACCAGGATGCAAAGGGGCGAACTCGACTGGGATGTGAGGCAGTGTGCTCCCAACCCGCCTTCCTGTTAAAAGGCTCCCTTCAGCCACTGAGCTGACGAGCTCTGGAGACGCACCTGTGAGCCTGTGAGTTGTACTAGACCTGAGACGATTTTGGCAGTATTTCAAGCAACGCCAGATATTTTTTGATGCTTTCTACTCTCTACTGATGAAGGGCAATTACCCTGAAACACGTGTATAGAGATGAACAGCAATGACTGCACTAACTTTAGTGAAAAACTACGGACACTTTCAAGTAAGCGTTAAATTTGAACTGCATTTACCAGGATGCAAAGGTGCGAACTCGACTGGGATGTGAGGCAGTGTTCTCCCAACCCGCCTTCCTGTTAAAAGGCTCCCTTGAGCCACTGAGCTGACGAGCTCTGGAGACGCGCCTGTGAGCCTGTGAGTGGTACTAGACCTGAGACGATTTTGGCAGCATTTCCAGCAACCCCAGATATGTTTTGATGCTTTCTACTCTCTACTGATGAAGGGCAATTACCCTGAAACACGTGTATAGAGATGAACAGCAATGACTGCACTAACTTTAGTGAAAAACTACAGACTCTTTCAAGTAAGCGTTAAATTTGAACTGCATTTACCTGGATGCAAAGGGGCGAACTCGACTGGGATATGAGGCAGTGTGCTCCCAACCCGCCTTCCTGTTAAAAGGCTCCCTTGAGGCACTGAGCTGACGAGCTCTGTTGCCGCACCTGTGAGCCTGTGAGTGGTACTAAGCCTTAGACGATTTTGGCAGCATTTCCAGCAACCCCAGATATTTTTTTATGCTTTCTACTCTCTACTGATGAAGGGCAATTACCCTGAAACACGTGTATAGAGATGAACAGCAATGACTGCACTAACTTTAGTGAAAAACTACGGACACTTTCAAGTAAGCGTTAAATTTGAACTGCATTTACCAAGATGCAAAGGGGCGAACTCGCCTGGGATGTGAGGCAGTGTGCTCCCAACCCGCCATCCTGTTGAAAGGGTCCCTTGAGCCACTGAGCTGACGAGCTCTGGAGACGCACCTGTGAGCCTGTGAGTGGTACTAGACCTGAGACGATTTTGGCAGCATTTCCAGCAACCCCAGATATTTTTTGATGCTTTCTACTCTCTACTGATGAAGGGCAATTACCCTGAAACACGTGTATAGAGATGAACAGCAATGACTGCACTAACTTTAGTGAAAAACTACGGACACTTTCAAGTAAGCGTTAAATGTGAACTGCATTTACCAGGATGCAAAGGGGCGAACTCGACTGGGATGTGAGGCAGTGTGCTCCCAACCCGCCTTCCTGTTAAAAGGCTCCCTTGAGCCACTGAGCTGACGAGCTCTGGAGACGCACCTGTGAGCCTGTGAGTGGTACTAGACCTGAGACAATTTTGGCAGCATTTCCAGAAACCCCAGATATTTTTTGATGCTTTCTACTCTCTACTGATGAAGGGCATTTACCCTGAAACACGTGTATAGAGATGAACAGCAATGACTGCACTAACTTTAGTGAAAAACTACGGACACTTTCAAGTAAGCGTTAAATTTGAACTGCATTTACCAGGATGCAAAGGGGCGAACTCGACTGGGATGTGAGACAGTGTGCTCCCAACCCACCTTCCTGTTAAAAGGCTCCCTTGAGCCACTGAGCTGACGAGCTCTGGAGACGCACCTGTGAGCCTGTGAGTGGTACTAGACCTGAGACGATTTTGGCAGCATATCCAGCAACCCCAGATATTTTTTGATGCTTCCTACTCTCTACTGATGAAGGGCAATTACCCTGAAACACGTGTATAGAGATGAACAGCAATGACTACACTAACTTTAGTGAAAAACTACGGACACTTTCAAGTACGCGTTAAATTTGAACTGTATTTACCAGGATGCAAAGGGGCAAACTCGACTGGGATGTGAGGCAGTGTGCTCCTAACCCGCCTTTCTGTTAAAAGGCTCCCTTTAGCCACTGAGCTGACGAGCTCTGGAGACGCCCCTGTGAGCCTGTGAGTGGTACTAGACCTGAGACGATTTTGGCAGTATTTCAAGCAACCCCAGATATTTTTTGATGCTTTCTACTCTCTACTGATGAAGGGCAATTACCCTGAAACACGTGTATAGAGATGAACAGCAATGACTGCACTAACTTTAGTGAAAAACTACGGACACTTTCAAGTAAGCGTTACATTTGAACTGCATTTACCAGGATGCAAAGGGGCGAACTCGACTGGGATGTGAGGCAGTATGCTCCCAACCCGCCTTCCTGTTAAAAGGCTCCCTTCAGCCACTGAGCTGACGAGCTCTGGAGACGCACCTGTGAGCCTGTGAGTGGTACTAGACCTGAGACGATTTTGGCAGTATTTCAAGCAACCCCAGATATTTTTTGATGCTTTCTACTCTCTACTGATGAAGGGCAATTACCCTGAAACACGTGTATAGAGATGAACAGCAATGACTGCACTAACTTTAGTGAAAAACTACAGACACTTTCAAGTAAGCGTTAAATTTGAACTGCATTTACCAGGATGCAAAGGGGCGAACTCGACTGGGATGTGAGGCAGTGTGCTCCCAACCTGCCTTCCTGTTAAAAGGCTCCCTTGAGCCACTGAGCTGACGAGCTCTGGAGCCGCACCTGTGAGCCTGTGAGTGGTACTAGACCTGAGACGATTTTGGCAGCATTTCCAGCAACCCCAGATATGTTTTGATGCTTTCTACTCTCTACTGATGAAGGGCAATTACCCTGAAACACGTGTATAGAGATGAACAGCAATGACTGCACTAACTTTAGTGAAAAACTACGGACACTTTCAAGTAAGCGTTAAATTTGAACTGCATTTACCAGGATGCAAAAGGGCGAACTCGACTGGGATGTGAGGCAGTGTGCTCCCAACCCGCCTTCCTGTTAAAAGGCTCCCTTGAGCCACTGAGCTGACGAGCTCTGGAGACGCACCTGTGAGCCTGTGAGTGGTACTAGACCTTAGACGATTTTGGCAGCATTTCCAGCAACCCCAGATATTTTTTGATGCTTTCTACTCTCTACTGATGAAGGGCAATTACCCTGAAACACGTGTATAGAGATGAACAGCAATGACTGCACTAACTTTAGTGAAAAACTACGGACACTTTCAAGTAAGCGTTAAATTTGAACTGCATTTACCAGGATGCAAAGGGGCGAACTCGCCTGGGATGTGAGGCAGTGTGCTCCCAACCCGCCATCCTGTTGAAAGGGTCCCTTGAGCCACTGAGCTGACGAGCTCTGGAGACACACCTGTGAGCCTGTGAGTGGTACTAGACCTGAGACGATTTTGGCAGCATTTCCAGCAACCCCAGATATTTTTTGATGCTTTCTACTCTCTACTGATGAAGGGCAATTACCCTGAAACACGTGTATAGAGATGAACAGCAATGACTGCACTAACTTTAGTGAAAAACTACGGACACTTTCAAGTAAGCGTTAAATTTGAACTGCATTTACCAGGATGCAAAGGGGCGAACTCGACTGGGATGTGAGGCAGTGTGCTCCCAACCCGCCTTCCTGTTAAAAGGCTCCCTTGAGCCACTGAGCTGACGAGCTCTGGAGACGCACCTGTGAGCCTGTGAGTGGTACTCGACCTGTGACGATTTTGGCAGCATTTCCAGCAACCCCAGATATTTTGTGATGCTTTCTACTCTCTACTGATGAAGGGCAATTACCCTGAAACACGTGTATAGAGATGAACAGCAATGACTGCACTTACTTTAGTGATAAACTACGGACACTTTCAAGTAAGCGTTAAATTTGATCTGCATTTACCAGGATGCAAAGGGGCGAACTCGACTGGGATGTGAGGCAGTGTGCTCCCAACCCGCCTTCCTGTTAAAAGGCTCCCTTGAGCCACTGAGCTGACGAGCTCTGGAGACGCACCTGTGAGCCTGTGAGTGGTACTAGACCTGAGATGATTTTGGCAGCATTTCCAGCAACCCCAGATATTTTTTGATGCTTTCTACTCTCTACTGATGAAGGGCAATTACCCTGAAACACGTGTACAGAGATGAACAGCAATGACTGCACTAACTTTAGTGAAAAACTACGGACACTTTCAAGTAAGCGTTAAATTTGAACTGCATTTACCAGGATGCAAAGGGGCGAACTCGACTGGAATGTGAGGCAGTGTGCTCCCAACCCACCTTCCTGTTAAAAGGCTCCCTTGAGCCACTGAGCTGACGAGCTCTGGAGACGCACCTGTGAGCCTGTGAGTGGTACTAGACCTGAGACAATTTTGGCAGCATTTCCAGAAACCCCAGATATTTTTTGATGCTTTCTACTCTCTACTGATGAAGGGCATTTACCCTGGAACACGTGTATAGAGATGAACAGCAATGACTGCACTAACTTTAGTGAAAAACTATGGACACTTTCAAGTAAGCGTTAAATTTGAACTGCATTTACCAGGATGCAAAGGGGCGAACTCGACTGGGATGTGAGACAGTGTGCTCCCAACCCACCTTCCTGTTAAAAGGCTCCCTTGAGCCACTGAGCTGACGAGCTCTGGAGACGCACCTGTGAGCTTGTGAGTGGTACTAGACCTGAGACGATTTTGGCAGCATATCCAGCAACCCCAGATATTTTTTGATGCTTTCTACTCTCTACTGATGAAGGGCAATTACCCTGAAACACGTGTATAGAGATGAACAGCAATGACTACACTAACTTTAGTGAAAAACTACGGACACTTTCAAGTACGCGTTAAATTTGAACTGTATTTACCAGGATGCAAAGGGGCAAACTCGACTGGGATGTGAGGCAGTGTGCTCCCAACCCGCCTTTCTGTTAAAAGGCTCCCTTGAGCCACTGAGCTGACGAGCTCTGGAGACGCACCTGTGAGCCTGTGAGTGGTACTAGACCTGAGACGATTTTGGCAGTATTTCAAGCAACCCCAGATATTTTTTGATGCTTTCTACTCTCTACTGATGAAGGGCAATTACCCTGAAACACGTGTATAGAGATGAACAGCAATGACTGCACTAACTTTAGTGAAAAACTATGGACACTTTCAAGTAAGTGTTACATTTGAACTGCATTTACCAGGATGCAAAGGGGCGAACTCGACTGGGATGTGAGGCAGTGTGCTCCCAACCCGCCTTCCTGTTAAAAGGCTCCCTTCAGCCACTGAGCTGACGAGCTCTGGAGACGCACATGTGAGCCTGTGAGTGGTACTAGACCTGAGACGATTTTGGCAGTATTTCAAGCAACCCCAGATATTTTTTGATGCTTTCTACTCTCTACTGATGAAGGGCAATTACCCTGAAACACGTGTATAGAGATGAACAGCAATGACTGCACTAACTTTAGTGAAAAACTACAGACACTTTCAAGTAAGCGTTAAATTTGAACTGCATTTACCAGGATGCAAAGGGGCGAACTCGACTGGGATGTGAGGCAGTGTGCTCCCAACCCGCCTTCCTGTTAAAAGGCTCCCTTGAGCCACTGAGCTGACGAGCTCTGGAGCCGCACCTGTGAGCCTGTGAGTGGTACTAGACCTGAGACGATTTTGGCAGCATTTCCAGCAACCCCAGATATGTTTTGATGCTTTCTACTCTCTACTGATGAAGGGCAATTACCCTGAAACACGTGTATAGAGATGAACCGCAATGACTGCACTAACTTTAGTGAAAAACTACGGACACTTTCAAGTAAGCGTTAAATTTGAACTGCATTTACCAGGATGCAAAAGGGTGAACTCGACTGGGATGTGAGGCAGTGTGCTCCCAACCCGCCTTCCTGTTAAAAGGCTCCCTAGAGCCACTGATTTGACGAGCTCTGGAGACGCACCTGTGAGCATGTGAGTGGTACTAAACCTTAGATGATTTTGGCAGCATTTCCAGCAACCCCAGATATGTTTTGATGCTTTCTACTCTCTACTGATGAAGGGCAATTACCCTGAAACACGTGTATAGAGATGAACAGCAATGACTGCACTAACTTTAGTGAAAAACTACGGACACTTTCAAGTAAGCGTTAAATTTGAACTGCATTTACCAGGATGCAAAAGGGCGAACTCGACTGGGATGTGAGGCAGTGTGCTGCCAACCCGCCTTCCTGTTAAAAGGCTCCCTTGAGCCACTGAGCTGACGAGCTCTGGAGACGCACCTGTGAGCCTGTGAGTGGTACTAGACCTTAGACGATTTTGGCAGCATTTCCAGCAACCCCAGATATTTTTTGATGCTTTCTACTCTCTACTGATGAAGGGCAATTACCCTGAAACACGTGTATAGAGATGAACAGCAATGACTGCACTAACTTTAGTGAAAAACTACGGACACTTTCAAGTAAGCGTTAAATTTGAACTGCATTTACCAGGATGCAAAGGGGCGAACTCGCCTGGGATGTGAGGCAGTGTGCTCCCAACCCGCCATCCTGTTGAAAGGGTCCCTTGAGCCACTGAGCTGACGAGCTCTGGAGACACACCTGTGAGCCTGTGAGTGGTACTAGACCTGAGACGATTTTGGCAGCATTTCCAGCAACCCCAGATATTTTTTGATGCTTTCTACTCTCTACTGATGAAGGGCAATTACCCTGAAACACGTGTATAGAGATGAACAGCAATGACTGCACTAACTTTAGTGAAAAACTACGGACACTTTCAAGTAAGCGTTAAATTTGAACTGCATTTACCAGGATGCAAAGGGGCGAACTCGACTGGGATGTGAGGCAGTGTGCTCCCAACCCGCCTTCCTGTTAAAAGGCTCCCTTGAGCCACTGAGCTGACGAGCTCTGGAGACGCACCTGTGAGCCTGTGAGTGGTACTCGACCTGTGACGATTTTGGCAGCATTTCCAGCAACCCCAGATATTTTGTGATGCTTTCTACTCTCTACTGATGAAGGGCAATTACCCTGAAACACGTGTATAGAGATGAACAGCAATGACTGCACTTACTTTAGTGATAAACTACGGACACTTTCAAGTAAGCGTTAAATTTGATCTGCATTTACCAGGATGCAAAGGGGCGAACTCGACTGGGATGTGAGGCAGTGTGCTCCCAACCCGCCTTCCTGTTAAAAGGCTCCCTTGAGCCACTGAGCTGACGAGCTCTGGAGACGCACCTGTGAGCCTGTGAGTGGTACTAGACCTGAGATGATTTTGGCAGCATTTCCAGCAACCCCAGATATTTTTTGATGCTTTCTACTCTCTACTGATGAAGGGCAATTACCCTGAAACACGTGTACAGAGATGAACAGCAATGACTGCACTAACTTTAGTGAAAAACTACGGACACTTTCAAGTAAGCGTTAAATTTGAACTGCATTTACCAGGATGCAAAGGGGCGAACTCGACTGGAATGTGAGGCAGTGTGCTCCCAACCCACCTTCCTGTTAAAAGGCTCCCTTGAGCCACTGAGCTGACGAGCTCTGGAGACGCACCTGTGAGCCTGTGAGTGGTACTAGACCTGAGACAATTTTGGCAGCATTTCCAGAAACCCCAGATATTTTTTGATGCTTTCTACTCTCTACTGATGAAGGGCATTTACCCTGGAACACGTGTATAGAGATGAACAGCAATGACTGCACTAACTTTAGTGAAAAAACTATGGACACTTTCAAGTAAGCGTTAAATTTGAACTGCATTTACCAGGATGCAAAGGGGCGAACTCGACTGGGATGTGAGACAGTGTGCTCCCAACCCACCTTCCTGTTAAAAGGCTCCCTTGAGCCACTGAGCTGACGAGCTCTGGAGACGCACCTGTGAGCTTGTGAGTGGTACTAGACCTGAGACGATTTTGGCAGCATATCCAGCAACCCCAGATATTTTTTGATGCTTTCTACTCTCTACTGATGAAGGGCAATTACCCTGAAACACGTGTATAGAGATGAACAGCAATGACTACACTAACTTTAGTGAAAAACTACGGACACTTTCAAGTACGCGTTAAATTTGAACTGTATTTACCAGGATGCAAAGGGGCAAACTCGACTGGGATGTGAGGCAGTGTGCTCCCAACCCGCCTTTCTGTTAAAAGGCTCCCTTGAGCCACTGAGCTGACGAGCTCTGGAGACGCACCTGTGAGCCTGTGAGTGGTACTAGACCTGAGACGATTTTGGCAGTATTTCAAGCAACCCCAGATATTTTTTGATGCTTTCTACTCTCTACTGATGAAGGGCAATTACCCTGAAACACGTGTATAGAGATGAACAGCAATGACTGCACTAACTTTAGTGAAAAACTATGGACACTTTCAAGTAAGTGTTACATTTGAACTGCATTTACCAGGATGCAAAGGGGCGAACTCGACTGGGATGTGAGGCAGTGTGCTCCCAACCCGCCTTCCTGTTAAAAGGCTCCCTTCAGCCACTGAGCTGACGAGCTCTGGAGACGCACATGTGAGCCTGTGAGTGGTACTAGACCTGAGACGATTTTGGCAGTATTTCAAGCAACCCCAGATATTTTTTGATGCTTTCTACTCTCTACTGATGAAGGGCAATTACCCTGAAACACGTGTATAGAGATGAACAGCAATGACTGCACTAACTTTAGTGAAAAACTACAGACACTTTCAAGTAAGCGTTAAATTTGAACTGCATTTACCAGGATGCAAAGGGGCGAACTCGACTGGGATGTGAGGCAGTGTGCTCCCAACCCGCCTTCCTGTTAAAAGGCTCCCTTGAGCCACTGAGCTGACGAGCTCTGGAGCCGCACCTGTGAGCCTGTGAGTGGTACTAGACCTGAGACGATTTTGGCAGCATTTCCAGCAACCCCAGATATGTTTTGATGCTTTCTACTCTCTACTGATGAAGGGCAATTACCCTGAAACACGCGTATAGAGATGAACCGCAATGACTGCACTAACTTTAGTGAAAAACTACGGACACTTTCAAGTAAGCGTTAAATTTGAACTGCATTTACCAGGATGCAAAAGGGTGAACTCGACTGGGATGTGAGGCAGTGTGCTCCCAACCCGCCTTCCTGTTAAAAGGCTCCCTAGAGCCACTGATTTGACGAGCTCTGGAGACGCACCTGTGAGCATGTGAGTGGTACTAAACCTTAGATGATTTTGGCAGCATTTCCAGCAACCCCAGATATTTTTTGATGCTTTCTACTCTCTACTGATGAAGGGCAATTACCCTGAAACACTTGTATAGAGATGAACAGCAATGACTGCACTAACTTTAGTGAAAAACTACGGACACTTTCAAGTAAGCGTTAAATTTGAACTGCATTTACCAGGATGCAAAGGGGCGAACTCGCCTGGGATGTGAGGCAGTGTGCTCCCAACCCACCATCCTGTTGAAAGGGTCCCTTGAGCCACTGAGCTGATGAGCTCTGGAGACGCACCTGTGAGCCTGTGAGTGGTACTAGACCTGAGACGATTTTGGCAGCATTTCCAGCAACCCCAGATATTTTTTGATGCTTTCTACTCTCTACTGATGAAGGGCAATTACCCTGAAACACGTGTATAGAGATGAACAGCAATGACTGCACTAACTTTAGTGAAAAACTACGGACACTTTCAAGTAAGCGTTAAATTTGAACTGCATTTACCAGGATGCAAAGGGGCGAACTCGACTGGGATGTGAGGCAGTGTGCTCCCAACCCGCCTTCCTGTTAAAAGGCTCCCTTGAGCCACTGAGCTGACGAGCTCTGGAGACGCACCTGTGAGCCTGTGAGTGGTACTCGAACTGTGACGATTTTGGCAGCATTTCCAGCAACCCCAGATATTTTGTGATGCTTTCTACTCTCTACTGATGAAGGGCAATTACCCTGAAACACGTGTATAGAGATGAACAGCAATGACTGCACTTACTTTAGTGATAAACTATGGACACTTTCAAGTAAGCGTTAAATTTGATCTGCATTTACCAGGATGCAAAGGGGCGAACTCGACTGGGATGTGAGGCAGTGTGCTCCCAACCCGCCTTCCTGTTAAAAGGCTCCCTTGAGCCACTGAGCTGACGAGCTCTGGAGACGCACCTGTGAGCCTGTGAGTGGTACTAGACCTGAGATGATTTTGGCAGCATTTCCAGCAACCCCAGATATTTTTTGATGCTTTCTACTCTCTACTGATGAAGGGCAATTACCCTGAAACACGTGTACAGAGATGAACAGCAATGACTGCACTAACTTTAGTGAAAAACTACGGACACTTTCAAGTAAGCGTTAAATTTGAACTGCATTTACCAGGATGCAAAGGGGCGAACTCGACTGGAATGTGAGGCAGTGTGCTCCCAACCCGCCTTCCTGTTAAAAGGCTCCCTTGAGCCACTGAGCTGACGAGCTCTGGAGACGCACCTGTGAGCCTGTGAGTGGTACTAGACCTGAGACAATTTTGGCAGCATTTCCAGAAACCCCAGATATTTTTTGATGCTTTCTACTCTCTACTGATGAAGGGCATTTACCCTGGAACACGTGTATAGAGATGAACAGCAATGACTGCACTAACTTTAGTGAAAAACTACGGACACTTTCAAGTAAGCGTTAAATTTGAACTGCATTTACCAGGATGCAAAGGGGCGAACTCGACTGGGATGTGAGACAGTGTGCTCCCAACCCACCTTCCTGTTAAAAGGCTCCCTTGAGCCACTGAGCTGACGAGCTCTGGAGACGCACCTGTGAGCCTGTGAGTGGTACTAGACCTGAGACGATTTTGGCAGCATATCCAGCAACCCCAGATATTTTTTGATGCTTTCTACTCTCTACTGATGAAGGGCAATTACCCTGAAACACGTGTATAGAGATGAACAGCAATGACTACACTAACTTTAGTGAAAAACTACGGACACTTTCAAGTACGCGTTAAATTTGAACTGTATTTACCAGGATGCAAAGGGGCAAACTCGACTGGGATGTGAGGCAGTGTGCTCCCAACCCGCCTTTCTGTTAAAAGGCTCCCTTGAGCCACTGAGCTGACGAGCTCTGGAGACACACCTGTGAGCCTGTGAGTGGTACTAGACCTGAGACGATTTTGGCAGTATTTCAAGCAACCCCAGATATTTTTTGATGCTTTCTACTCTCTACTGATGAAGGGCAATTACCCTGAAACACGTGTATAGAGATGAACAGCAATGACTGCACTAACTTTAGTGAAAAACTATGGACACTTTCAAGTAAGTGTTACATTTGAACTGCATTTACCAGGATGCAAAGGGGCGAACTCGACTGGGATGTGAGGCAGTGTGCTCCCAACCCGCCTTCCTGTTAAAAGGCTCCCTTCAGCCACTGAGCTGACGAGCTCTGGAGACGCACATGTGAGCCTGTGAGTGGTACTAGACCTGAGACGATTTTGGCAGTATTTCAAGCAACCCCAGATATTTTTTGATGCTTTCTACTCTCTACTGATGAAGGGCAATTACCCTGAAACACATGTATAGAGATGAACAGCAATGACTGCACTAACTTTAGTGAAAAACTACAGACACTTTCAAGTAAGCGTTAAATTTGAACTGCATTTACCAGGATGCAAAGGGGCGAACTCGACTGGGATGTGAGGCAGTGTGCTCCCAACCCGCCTTCCTGTTAAAAGGCTCCCTTGAGCCACTGAGCTGACGAGCTCTGGAGCCGCACCTGTGAGCCTGTGAGTGGTACTAGACCTGAGACGATTTTGGCAGCATTTCCAGCAACCCCAGATATGTTTTGATGCTTTCTACTCTCTACTAATGAAGGGCAATTACCCTGAAACACGTGTATAGAGATGAACAGCAATGACTGCACTAACTTTAGTGAAAAACTACGGACACTTTCAAGTAAGCGTTAAATTTGAACTGCATTTACCAGGATGCAAAAGGGTGAACTCGACTGGGATGTGAGGCAGTGTGCTCCCAACCCGCCTTCCTGTTAAAAGGCTCCCTTGAGCCACTGAGCTGACGAGCTCTGGAGACGCACCTGTGAGCATGTGAGTGGTACTAAACCTTAGACGATTTTGGCAGCATTTCCAGCAACCCCAGATATTTTTTGATGCTTTCTACTCTCTACTGATGAAGGGCAATTACCCTGAAACACGTGTATAGAGATGAACAGCAATGACTGCACTAACTTTAGTGAAAAACTACGGACACTTTCAAGTAAGCGTTAAATTTGAACTGCATTTACCAGGATGCAAAAGGGTGAACTCGACTGGGATGTGAGGCAGTGTGCTCCCAACCCGCCTTCCTGTTAAAAGGCTCCCTAGAGCCACTGATTTGACGAGCTCTGGAGACGCACCTGTGAGCATGTGAGTGGTACTAAACCTTAGACGATTTTGGCAGCATTTCCAGCAACCCCAGATATTTTTTGATGCTTTCTACTCTCTACTGATGAAGGGCAATTACCCTCAAACACTTGTATAGAGATGAACAGCAATGACTGCACTAACTTTAGTGAAAAACTACGGACACTTTCAAGTAAGCGTTAAATTTGAACTGCATTTACCAGGATGCAAAGGGGCGAACTCGCCTGGGATGTGAGGCAGTGTGCTCCCAACCCGCCATCCTGTTGAAAGGGTCCCTTGAGCCACTGAGCTGATGAGCTCTGGAGACGCACCTGTGAGCCTGTGAGTGGTACTAGACCTGAGACGATTTTGGCAGCATTTCCAGCAACCCCAGATATTTTTTGATGCTTTCTACTCTCTACTGATGAAGGGCAATTACCCTGAAACACGTGTATAGAGATGAACAGCAATGACTGCACTAACTTTAGTGAAAAACTACGGACACTTTCAAGTAAGCGTTAAATTTGAACTGCATTTACCAGGATGCAAAGGGGCGAACTCGACTGGGATGTGAGGCAGTGTGCTCCCAACCCGCCTTCCTGTTAAAAGGCTCCCTTGAGCCACTGAGCTGACGAGCTCTGGAGACGCACCTGTGAGCCTGTGAGTGGTACTCGAACTGTGACGATTTTGGCAGCATTTCCAGCAACCCCAGATATTTTGTGATGCTTTCTACTCTCTACTGATGAAGGGCAATTACCCTGAAACACGTGTATAGAGATGAACAGCAATGACTGCACTTACTTTAGTGATAAACTATGGACACTTTCAAGTAAGCGTTAAATTTGATCTGCATTTACCAGGATGCAAAGGGGCGAACTCGACTGGGATGTGAGGCAGTGTGCTCCCAACCCGCCTTCCTGTTAAAAGGCTCCCTTGAGCCACTGAGCTGACGAGCTCTGGAGACGCACCTGTGAGCCTGTGAGTGGTACTAGACCTGAGATGATTTTGGCAGCATTTCCAGCAACCCCAGATATTTTTTGATGCTTTCTACTCTCTACTGATGAAGGGCAATTACCCTGAAACACGTGTACAGAGATGAACAGCAATGACTGCACTAACTTTAGTGAAAAACTACGGACACTTTCAAGTAAGCGTTAAATTTGAACTGCATTTACCAGGATGCAAAGGGGCGAACTCGACTGGAATGTGAGGCAGTGTGCTCCCAACCCGCCTTCCTGTTAAAAGGCTCCCTTGAGCCACTGAGCTGACGAGCTCTGGAGACGCACCTGTGAGCCTGTGAGTGGTACTAGACCTGAGACAATTTTGGCAGCATTTCCAGAAACCCCAGATATTTTTTGATGCTTTCTACTCTCTACTGATGAAGGGCATTTACCCTGGAACACGTGTATAGAGATGAACAGCAATGACTGCACTAACTTTAGTGAAAAACTACGGACACTTTCAAGTAAGCGTTAAATTTGAACTGCATTTACCAGGATGCAAAGGGGCGAACTCGACTGGGATGTGAGACAGTGTGCTCCCAACCCACCTTCCTGTTAAAAGGCTCCCTTGAGCCACTGAGCTGACGAGCTCTGGAGACGCACCTGTGAGCCTGTGAGTGGTACTAGACCTGAGACGATTTTGGCAGCATATCCAGCAACCCCAGATATTTTTTGATGCTTTCTACTCTCTACTGATGAAGGGCAATTACCCTGAAACACGTGTATAGAGATGAACAGCAATGACTACACTAACTTTAGTGAAAAACTACGGACACTTTCAAGTACGCGTTAAATTTGAACTGTATTTACCAGGATGCAAAGGGGCAAACTCGACTGGGATGTGAGGCAGTGTGCTCCCAACCCGCCTTTCTGTTAAAAGGCTCCCTTGAGCCACTGAGCTGACGAGCTCTGGAGACACACCTGTGAGCCTGTGAGTGGTACTAGACCTGAGACGATTTTGGCAGTATTTCAAGCAACCCCAGATATTTTTTGATGCTTTCTACTCTCTACTGATGAAGGGCAATTACCCTGAAACACGTGTATAGAGATGAACAGCAATGACTGCACTAACTTTAGTGAAAAACTATGGACACTTTCAAGTAAGTGTTACATTTGAACTGCATTTACCAGGATGCAAAGGGGCGAACTCGACTGGGATGTGAGGCAGTGTGCTCCCAACCCGCCTTCCTGTTAAAAGGCTCCCTTCAGCCACTGAGCTGACGAGCTCTGGAGACGCACATGTGAGCCTGTGAGTGGTACTAGACCTGAGACGATTTTGGCAGTATTTCAAGCAACCCCAGATATTTTTTGATGCTTTCTACTCTCTACTGATGAAGGGCAATTACCCTGAAACACGTGTATAGAGATGAACAGCAATGACTGCACTAACTTTAGTGAAAAACTACAGACACTTTCAAGTAAGCGTTAAATTTGAACTGCATTTACCAGGATGCAAAGGGGCGAACTCGACTGGGATGTGAGGCAGTGTGCTCCCAACCCGCCTTCCTGTTAAAAGGCTCCCTTGAGCCACTGAGCTGACGAGCTCTGGAGCCGCACCTGTGAGCCTGTGAGTGGTACTAGACCTGAGACGATTTTGGCAGCATTTCCAGCAACCCCAGATATGTTTTGATGCTTTCTACTCTCTACTGATGAAGGGCAATTACCCTGAAACACGTGTATAGAGATGAACAGCAATGACTGCACTAACTTTAGTGAAAAACTACGGACACTTTCAAGTAAGCGTTAAATTTGAACTGCATTTACCAGGATGCAAAAGGGTGAACTCGACTGGGATGTGAGGCAGTGTGCTCCCAACCCGCCTTCCTGTTAAAAGGCTCCCTTGAGCCACTGAGCTGACGAGCTCTGGAGACGCACCTGTGAGCATGTGAGTGGTACTAAACCTTAGACGATTTTGGCAGCATTTCCAGCAACCCCAGATATTTTTTGATGCTTTCTACTCTCTACTGATGAAGGGCAATTACCCTGAAACACGTGTATAGAGATGAACAGCAATGACTGCACTAACTTTAGTGAAAAACTACGGACACTTTCAAGTAAGCGTTAAATTTGAACTGCATTTACCAGGATGCAAAGGGGCGAACTCGCCTGGGATGTGAGGCAGTGTGCTCCCAACCCGCCATCCTGTTGAAAGGGTCCCTTGAGCCACTGAGCTGATGAGCTCTGGAGACGCACCTGTGAGCCTGTGAGTGGTACTAGACCTGAGACGATTTTGGCAGCATTTCCAGCAACCCCAGATATTTTTTGATGCTTTCTACTCTCTACTGATGAAGGGCAATTACCCTGAAACACGTGTATAGAGATGAACAGCAATGACTGCACTAACTTTAGTGAAAAACTACGGACACTTTCAAGTAAGCGTTAAATTTGAACTGCATTTACCAGGATGCAAAGGGGCGAACTCGACTGGGATGTGAGACAGTGTGCTCCCAACCCACCTTCCTGTTAAAAGGCTCCCTTGAGCCACTGAGCTGACGAGCTCTGGAGACGCACCTGTGAGCCTGTGAGTGGTACTAGACCTGAGACGATTTTGGCAGCATATCCAGCAACCCCAGATATTTTTTGATGCTTTCTACTCTCTACTGATGAAGGGCAATTACCCTGAAACACGTGTATAGAGATGAACAGCAATGACTACACTAACTTTAGTGAAAAACTACGGACACTTTCAAGTACGCGTTAAATTTGAACTGTATTTACCAGGATGCAAAGGGGCAAACTCGACTGGGATGTGAGGCAGTGTGCTCCTAACCCGCCTTTCTGTTAAAAGGCTCCCTTTAGCCACTGAGCTGACGAGCTCTGGAGACGCCCCTGTGAGCCTGTGAGTGGTACTAGACCTGAGACGATTTTGGCAGTATTTCAAGCAACCCCAGATATTTTTTGATGCTTTCTACTCTCTACTGATGAAGGGCAATTACCCTGAAACACGTGTATAGAGATGAACAGCAATGACTGCACTAACTTTAGTGAAAAACTACGGACACTTTCAAGTAAGCGTTACATTTGAACTGCATTTACCAGGATGCAAAGGGGCGAACTCGACTGGGATGTGAGGCAGTGTGCTCCCAACCCGCCTTCCTGTTAAAAGGCTCCCTTCAGCCACTGAGCTGACGAGCTCTGGAGACGCACCTGTGAGCCTGTGAGTGGTACTAGACCTGAGACGATTTTGGCAGTATTTCAAGCAACCCCAGATATTTTTTGATGCTTTCTACTCTCTACTGATGAGGGGCAATTACCCTGAAACACGTGTATAGAGATGAACAGCAATGACTGCACTAACTTTAGTGAAAAACTACAGACACTTTCAAGTAAGCGTTAAATTTGAACTGCATTTACCAGGATGCAAAGGGGCGAACTCGACTGGGATGTGAGGCAGTGTGCTCCCAACCTGCCTTCCTGTTAAAAGGCTCACTTGAGCCACTGAGCTGACGAGCTCTGGAGCCGCACCTGTGAGCCTGTGAGTGGTACTGGACCTGAGACGATTTTGGCAGCATTTCCAGCAACCCCAGATATGTTTTGATGCTTTCTACTCTCTACTGATGAAGGGCAATTACCCTGAAACACGTGTATAGAGATGAACAGCAATGACTGCACTAACTTTAGTGAAAAACTACGGACACTTTCAAGTAAGCGTTAAATTTGAACTGCATTTACCAGGATGCAAAAGGGCGAACTCGACTGGGATGTGAGGCAGTGTGCTCCCAACCCGCCTTCCTGTTAAAAGGCTCCCTTGAGCCACTGAGCTGACGAGCTCTGGAGACGCACCTGTGAGCCTGTGAGTGGTACTAGACCTTAGACGATTTTGGCAGCATTTCCAGCAACCCCAGATATTTTTTGATGCTTTCTACTCTCTACTGATGAAGGGCAATTACCCTGAAACACGTGTATGGAGATGAACAGCAATGACTGCACTAACTTTAGTGAAAAACTACGGACACTTTCAAGTAAGCGTTAAATTTGAACTGCATTTACCAGGATGCAAAGGGGCGAACTCGACTGGGATGTGAGGCAGTGTGCTCCCAACCCGCCTTCCTGTTAAAAGGCTCCCTTGAGCCACTGAGCTGACGAGCTCTGGAGACGCACCTGTGAGCCTGTGAGTGGTACTCGACCTGTGACGATTTTGGCAGCATTTCCAGCAACCCCAGATATTTTGTGATGCTTTCTACTCTCTACTGATGAAGGGCAATTACCCTGAAACACGTGTATAGAGATGAACAGCAATGACTGCACTTACTTTAGTGATAAACTACGGACACTTTCAAGTAAGCGTTAAATTTGATCTGCATTTACCAGGATGCAAAGGGGCGAACTCGACTGGGATGTGAGGCAGTGTGCTCCCAACCCGCCTTCCTGTTAAAAGGCTCCCTTGAGCCACTGAGCTGACGAGCTCTGGAGACGCACCTGTGAGCCTGTGAGTGGTACTAGACCTGAGACGATTTTGGCAGCATTTCCAGCAACCCCAGATATTTTTTGATGCTTTCTACTCTCTACTGATGAAGGGCAATTACCCTGAAACACGTGTACAGAGATGAACAGCAATGACTGCACTAACTTTAGTGAAAAACTACGGACACTTTCAAGTAAGCGTTAAATTTGAACTGCATTTACCAGGATGCAAAGGGGCGAACTCGACTGGAATGTGAGGCAGTGTGCTCCCAACCCGCCTTCCTGTTAAAAGGCTCCCTTGAGCCACTGAGCTGACGAGCTCTGGAGACGCACCTGTGAGCCTGTGAGTGGTACTAGACCTGAGACAATTTTGGCAGCATTTCCAGAAACCCCAGATATTTTTTGATGCTTTCTACTCTCTACTGATGAAGGGCATTTACCCTGGAACACGTGTATAGAGATGAACAGCAATGACTGCACTAACTTTAGTGAAAAACTACGGACACTTTCAAGTAAGCGTTAAATTTGAACTGCATTTACCAGGATGCAAAGGGGCGAACTCGACTGGGATGTGAGACAGTGTGCTCCCAACCCACCTTCCTGTTAAAAGGCTCCCTTGAGTCACTGAGCTGACGAGCTCTGGAGACGCACCTGTGAGCCTGTGAGTGGTACTAGACCTGAGACGATTTTGGCAGCATATCCAGCAACCCCAGATATTTTTTGATGCTTTCTACTCTCTTCTGATGAAGGGCAATTACCCTGAAACACGTGTATAGAGATGAACAGCAATGACTACACTAACTTTAGTGAAAAACTACGGACACTTTCAAGTACGCGTTAAATTTGAACTGTATTTACCAGGATGCAAAGGGGCAAACTCGACTGGGATGTGAGGCAGTGTGCTCCCAACCCGCCTTTCTGTTAAAAGGCTCCCTTGAGCCACTGAGCTGATGAGCTCTGGAGACGCACCTGTGAGCCTGTGAGTGGTACTAGACCTGAGACGATTTTGGCAGTATTTCAAGCAACCCCAGATATTTTTTGATGCTTTCTACTCTCTACTGATGAAGGGCAATTACCCTGAAACACGTGTATAGAGATGAACAGCAATGACTGCACTAACTTTAGTGAAAAACTATGGACACTTTCAAGTAAGTGTTACATTTGAACTGCATTTACCAGGATGCAAAGGGGCGAACTCGACTGGGATGTGAGGCAGTGTGCTCCCAACCCGCCTTCCTGTTAAAAGGCTCCCTTCAGCCACTGAGCTGACGAGCTCTGGAGACGCACATGTGAGCCTGTGAGTGGTACTATACCTGAGACGATTTTGGCAGTATTTCAAGCAACCCCAGATATTTTTTGATGCTTTCTACTCTCTACTGATGAAGGACAATTACCCTGAAACACGTGTATAGAGATGAACAGCAATGACTGCACTAACTTTAGTGAAAAACTACAGACACTTTCAAGTAAGCGTTAAATTTGAACTGCATTTACCAGGATGCAAAGGGGCGAACTCGACTGGGATGTGAGGCAGTGTGCTCCCAACCCGCCTTCCTGTTAAAAGGCTCCCTTGAGCCACTGAGCTGACGAGCTCTGGAGCCGCACCTGTGAGCCTGTGAGTGGTACTAGACCTGTGACGATTTTGGCAGCATTTCCAGCAACCCCAGATATGTTTTGATGCTTTCTACTCTCTACTGATGAAGGGCAATTACCCTGAAACACGTGTATAGAGATGAACAGCAATGACTGCACTAACTTTAGTGAAAAACTACGGACACTTTCAAGTAAGCGTTAAATTTGAACTGCATTTACCAGGATGCAAAAGGGTGAACTCGACTGGGATGTGAGGCAGTGTGCTCCCAACCCGCCTTCCTGTTAAAAGGCTCCCTTGAGCCACTGAGCTGACGAGCTCTGGAGACGCACCTGTGAGCATGTGAGTGGTACTAAACCTTAGACGATTTTGGCAGCATTTCCAGCAACCCCAGATATTTTTTGATGCTTTCTACTCTCTACTGATGAAGGGCAATTACCCTGAAACACGTGTATAGAGATGAACAGCAATGACTGCACTAACTTTAGTGAAAAACTACGGACACTTTCAAGTAAGCGTTAAATTTGAACTGCATTTACCAGGATGCAAAGGGGCGAACTCGCCTGGGATGTGAGGCAGTGTGCTCCCAACGCGCCATCCTGTTGAAAGGGTCCCTTGAGCCACTGAGCTGATGAGCTCTGGAGACGCACCTGTGAGCCTGTGAGTGGTACTAGACCTGAGACGATTTTGGCAGCATTTCCAGCAACCCCAGATATTTTTTGATGCTTTCTACTCTCTACTGATGAAGGGCAATTACCCTGAAACACGTGTATAGAGATGAACAGCAATGACTGCACTAACTTTAGTGAAAAACTACGGACACTTTCAAGTAAGCGTTAAATTTGAACTGCATTTACCAGGATGCAAAGGGGCGAACTCGACTGGGATGTGAGACAGTGTGCTCCCAACCCACCTTCCTGTTAAAAGGCTCCCTTGAGCCACTGAGCTGACGAGCTCTGGAGACGCACCTGTGAGCCTGTGAGTGGTACTAGACCTGAGACGATTTTGGCAGCATATCCAGCAACCCCAGATATTTTTTGATGCTTTCTACTCTCTACTGATGAAGGGCAATTACCCTGAAACACGTGTATAGAGATGAACAGCAATGACTACACTAACTTTAGTGAAAAACTACGGACACTTTCAAGTACGCGTTAAATTTGAACTGTATTTACCAGGATGCAAAGGGGCAAACTCGACTGGGATGTGAGGCAGTGTGCTCCTAACCCGCCTTTCTGTTAAAAGGCTCCCTTTAGCCACTGAGCTGACGAGCTCTGGAGACGCCCCTGTGAGCCTGTGAGTGGTACTAGACCTGAGACGATTTTGGCAGTATTTCAAGCAACCCCAGATATTTTTTGATGCTTTCTACTCTCTACTGATGAAGGGCAATTACCCTGAAACACGTGTATAGAGATGAACAGCAATGACTGCACTAACTTTAGTGAAAAACTACGGACACTTTCAAGTAAGCGTTACATTTGAACTGCATTTACCAGGATGCAAAGGGGCGAACTCGACTGGGATGTGAGGCAGTGTGCTCCCAACCCGCCTTCCTGTTAAAAGGCTCCCTTCAGCCACTGAGCTGACGAGCTCTGGAGACGCACCTGTGAGCCTGTGAGTGGTACTAGACCTGAGACGATTTTGGCAGTATTTCAAGCAACCCCAGATATTTTTTGATGCTTTCTACTCTCTACTGATGAAGGGCAATTACCCTGAAACACGTGTATAGAGATGAACAGCAATGACTGCACTAACTTTAGTGAAAAACTACAGACACTTTCAAGTAAGCGTTAAATTTGAACTGCATTTACCAGGATGCAAAGGGGCGAACTCGACTGGGATGTGAGGCAGTGTGCTCCCAACCTGCCTTCCTGTTAAAAGGCTCACTTGAGCCACTGAGCTGACGAGCTCTGGAGCCGCACCTGTGAGCCTGTGAGTGGTACTGGACCTGAGACGATTTTGGCAGCATTTCCAGCAACCCCAGATATGTTTTGATGCTTTCTACTCTCTACTGATGAAGGGCAATTACCCTGAAACACGTGTATAGAGATGAACAGCAATGACTGCACTAACTTTAGTGAAAAACTACGGACACTTTCAAGTAAGCGTTAAATTTGAACTGCATTTACCAGGATGCAAAAGGGCGAACTCGACTGGGATGTGAGGCAGTGTGCTCCCAACCCGCCTTCCTGTTAAAAGGCTCCCTTGAGCCACTGAGCTGACGAGCTCTGGAGACGCACCTGTGAGCCTGTGAGTGGTACTAGACCTTAGACGATTTTGGCAGCATTTCCAGCAACCCCAGATATTTTTTGATGCTTTCTACTCTCTACTGATGAAGGGCAATTACCCTGAAACACGTGTATGGAGATGAACAGCAATGACTGCACTAACTTTAGTGAAAAACTACGGACACTTTCAAGTAAGCGTTAAATTTGAACTGCATTTACCAGGATGCAAAGGGGCGAACTCGACTGGGATGTGAGGCAGTGTGCTCCCAACCCGCCTTCCTGTTAAAAGGCTCCCTTGAGCCACTGAGCTGACGAGCTCTGGAGACGCACCTGTGAGCCTGTGAGTGGTACTCGACCTGTGACGATTTTGGCAGCATTTCCAGCAACCCCAGATATTTTGTGATGCTTTCTACTCTCTACTGATGAAGGGCAATTACCCTGAAACACGTGTATAGAGATGAACAGCAATGACTGCACTTACTTTAGTGATAAACTACGGACACTTTCAAGTAAGCGTTAAATTTGATCTGCATTTACCAGGATGCAAAGGGGCGAACTCGACTGGGATGTGAGGCAGTGTGCTCCCAACCCGCCTTCCTGTTAAAAGGCTCCCTTGAGCCACTGAGCTGACGAGCTCTGGAGACGCACCTGTGAGCCTGTGAGTGGTACTAGACCTGAGACGATTTTGGCAGCATTTCCAGCAACCCCAGATATTTTTTGATGCTTTCTACTCTCTACTGATGAAGGGCAATTACCCTGAAACACGTGTACAGAGATGAACAGCAATGACTGCACTAACTTTAGTGAAAAACTACGGACACTTTCAAGTAAGCGTTAAATTTGAACTGCATTTACCAGGATGCAAAGGGGCGAACTCGACTGGAATGTGAGGCAGTGTGCTCCCAACCCGCCTTCCTGTTAAAAGGCTCCCTTGAGCCACTGAGCTGACGAGCTCTGGAGACGCACCTGTGAGCCTGTGAGTGGTACTAGACCTGAGACAATTTTGGCAGCATTTCCAGAAACCCCAGATATTTTTTGATGCTTTCTACTCTCTACTGATGAAGGGCATTTACCCTGGAACACGTGTATAGAGATGAACAGCAATGACTGCACTAACTTTAGTGAAAAACTACGGACACTTTCAAGTAAGCGTTAAATTTGAACTGCATTTACCAGGATGCAAAGGGGCGAACTCGACTGGGATGTGAGACAGTGTGCTCCCAACCCACCTTCCTGTTAAAAGGCTCCCTTGAGTCACTGAGCTGACGAGCTCTGGAGACGCACCTGTGAGCCTGTGAGTGGTACTAGACCTGAGACGATTTTGGCAGCATATCCAGCAACCCCAGATATTTTTTGATGCTTTCTACTCTCTTCTGATGAAGGGCAATTACCCTGAAACACGTGTATAGAGATGAACAGCAATGACTACACTAACTTTAGTGAAAAACTACGGACACTTTCAAGTACGCGTTAAATTTGAACTGTATTTACCAGGATGCAAAGGGGCAAACTCGACTGGGATGTGAGGCAGTGTGCTCCCAACCCGCCTTTCTGTTAAAAGGCTCCCTTGAGCCACTGAGCTGATGAGCTCTGGAGACGCACCTGTGAGCCTGTGAGTGGTACTAGACCTGAGACGATTTTGGCAGTATTTCAAGCAACCCCAGATATTTTTTGATGCTTTCTACTCTCTACTGATGAAGGGCAATTACCCTGAAACACGTGTATAGAGATGAACAGCAATGACTGCACTAACTTTAGTGAAAAACTATGGACACTTTCAAGTAAGTGTTACATTTGAACTGCATTTACCAGGATGCAAAGGGGCGAACTCGACTGGGATGTGAGGCAGTGTGCTCCCAACCCGCCTTCCTGTTAAAAGGCTCCCTTCAGCCACTGAGCTGACGAGCTCTGGAGACGCACATGTGAGCCTGTGAGTGGTACTATACCTGAGACGATTTTGGCAGTATTTCAAGCAACCCCAGATATTTTTTGATGCTTTCTACTCTCTACTGATGAAGGACAATTACCCTGAAACACGTGTATAGAGATGAACAGCAATGACTGCACTAACTTTAGTGAAAAACTACAGACACTTTCAAGTAAGCGTTAAATTTGAACTGCATTTACCAGGATGCAAAGGGGCGAACTCGACTGGGATGTGAGGCAGTGTGCTCCTAACCCGCCTTCCTGTTAAAAGGCTCCCTTGAGCCACTGAGCTGACGAGCTCTGGAGCCGCACCTGTGAGCCTGTGAGTGGTACTAGACCTGTGACGATTTTGGCAGCATTTCCAGCAACCCCAGATATGTTTTGATGCTTTCTACTCTCTACTGATGAAGGGCAATTACCCTGAAACACGTGTATAGAGATGAACAGCAATGACTGCACTAACTTTTGTGAAAAACTACGGACACTTTCAAGTAAGCGTTAAATTTGAACTGCATTTACCAGGATGCAAAAGGGTGAACTCGACTGGGATGTGAGGCAGTGTGCTCCCAACCCGCCTTCCTGTTAAAAGGCTCCCTTGAGCCACTGAGCTGACGAGCTCTGGAGACGCACCTGTGAGCATGTGAGTGGTACTAGACCTGAGACGATTTTGGCAGTATTTCAAGCAACCCCAGATATTTTTTGATGCTTTCTACTCTCTACTGATGAAGGGCAATTACCCTGAAACACGTGTATAGAGATGAACAGCAATGACTGCACTAACTTTAGTGAAAAACTACGGACACTTTCAAGTAAGCGTTAAATTTGAACTGCATTTACCAGGATGCAAAGGGGCGAACTCGCCTGGGATGTGAGGCAGTGTGCTCCCAACCCGCCATCCTGTTGAAAGGGTCCCTTGAGCCACTGAGCTGACGAGCTCTGGAGACACACCTGTGAGCCTGTGAGTGGTACTAGACCTGAGACGATTTTGGCAGCATTTCCAGCAACCCCAGATATTTTTTGATGCTTTCTACTCTCTACTGATGAAGGGCAATTACCCTGAAACACGTGTATAGAGATGAACAGCAATGACTGCACTAACTTTAGTGAAAAACTACAGACACTTTCAAGTAAGCGTTAAATTTGAACTGCATTTACCAGGATGCAAAGGGGCGAACTCGACTGGGATGTGAGGCAGTGTGCTCCCAACCCGCCTTCCTGTTAAAAGGCTCCCTTGAGCCACTGAGCTGACGAGCTCTGGAGACGCACCTGTGAGCCTGTGAGTGGTACTCGATCTGTGACGATTTTGGCAGCATTTCCAGCAACCCCAGATATTTTGTGATGCTTTCTACTCTCTACTGATGAAGGGCAATTACCCTGAAACACGTGTATAGAGATGAACAGCAATGACTGCACTTACTTTAGTGATAAACTACGGACACTTTCAAGTAAGCGTTAAATTTGATCTGCATTTACCAGGATGCAAAGGGGCGAACTCGACTGGGATGTGAGGCAGTGTGCTCCCAACCCGCCTTCCTGTTAAAAGGCTCCCTTGAGCCACTGAGCTGACGAGCTCTGGAGACGCACCTGTGAGCCTGTGAGTGGTACTAGACCTGAGATGATATTGCAGCATTTCCAGCAACCCCAGATATTTTTTGATGCTTTCTACTCTCTACTGATGAAGGGCAATTACCCTGAAACACGTGTACAGAGATGAACAGCAATGACTGCACTAACTTTAGTGAAAAACTACGGACACTTTCAAGTAAGCGTTAAATTTGAACTGCATTTACCAGGATGCAAAGGGGCGAACTCGACTGGAATGTGAGGCAGTGTGCTCCCAACCCGCCTTCCTGTTAAAAGGCTCCCTTGAGCCACTGAGCTGACGAGCTCTGGAGACGCACCTGTGAGCCTGTGAGTGGTACTAGACCTGAGACAATTTTGGCAGCATTTCCAGAAACCCCAGATATTTTTTGATGCTTTCTACTCTCTACTGATGAAGGGCATTTACCCTGGAACACGTGTATAGAGATGAACAGCAATGACTGCACTAACTTTAGTGAAAAACTACGGACACTTTCAAGTAAGCGTTAAATTTGAACTGCATTTACCAGGATGCAAAGGGGCGAACTCGACTGGGATGTGAGACAGTGTGCTCCCAACCCACCTTCCTGTTAAAAGGCTCCCTTGAGCCACTGAGCTGACGAGCTCTGGAGACGCACCTGTGAGCCTGTGAGTGGTACTAGACCTGAGACGATTTTGGCAGCATATCCAGCAACCCCAGATATTTTTTGATGCTTTCTACTCTCTACTGATGAAGGGCAATTACCCTGAAACACGTGTATAGAGATGAACAGCAATGACTACACTAACTTTAGTGAAAAACTACGGACACTTTCAAGTACGCGTTAAATTTGAACTGTATTTACCAGGATGCAAAGGGGCAAACTCGACTGGGATGTGAGGCAGTGTGCTCCCAACCCGCCTTTCTGTTAAAAGGCTTCCTTGAGCCACTGAGCTGACGAGCTCTGGAGACGCACCTGTGAGCCTGTGAGTGGTACTAGACCTGAGACGATTTTGGCAGTATTTCAAGCAACCCCAGATATTTTTTGATGCTTTCTACTCTCTACTGATGAAGGGCAATTACCCTGAAACACGTGTATAGAGATGAACAGCAATGACTGCACTAACTTTAGTGAAAAACTACAGACACTTTCAAGTAAGCGTTAAATTTGAACTGCATTTACCAGGATGCAAAGGGGCGAACTCGACTGGGATGTGAGGCAGTGTGCTCCCAACCCGCCTTCCTGTTAAAAGGCTCCCTTGAGCCACTGAGCTGACGAGCTCTGGAGCCGCACCTGTGAGCCTGTGAGTGGTACTAGACCTGAGACGATTTTGGCAGCATTTCCAGCAACCCCAGATATGTTTTGATGCTTTCTACTCTCTACTGATGAAGGGCAATTACCCTGAAACACGTGTATAGAGATGAACAGCAATGACTGCACTAACTTTAGTGAAAAACTACGGACACTTTCAAGTAAGCGTTAAATTTGAACTGCATTTACCAGGATGCAAAAGGGTGAACTCGACTGGGATGTGAGGCAGTGTGCTCCCAACCCGCCTTCCTGTTAAAAGGCTCCCTTGAGCCACTGAGCTGACGAGCTCTGGAGACGCACCTGTGAGCATGTGAGTGGTACTAAACCTTAGACGATTTTGGCAGCATTTCCAGCAACCCCAGATATTTTTTGATGCTTTCTACTCTCTACTGATGAAGGGCAATTACCCTGAAACACGTGTATAGAGATGAACAGCAATGACTGCACTAACTTTAGTGAAAAACTACGGACACTTTCAAGTAAGCGTTAAATTTGAACTGCATTTACCAGGATGCAAAAGGGTGAACTCGACTGGGATGTGAGGCAGTGTGCTCCCAACCCGCCTTCCTGTTAAAAGGCTCCCTAGAGCCACTGATTTGACGAGCTCTGGAGACGCACCTGTGAGCATGTGAGTGGTACTAAACCTTAGACGATTTTGGCAGCATTTCCAGCAACCCCAGATATTTTTTGATGCTTTCTACTCTCTACTGATGAAGGGCAATTACCCTCAAACACTTGTATAGAGATGAACAGCAATGACTGCACTAACTTTAGTGAAAAACTACGGACACTTTCAAGTAAGCGTTAAATTTGAACTGCATTTACCAGGATGCAAAGGGGCGAACTCGCCTGGGATGTGAGGCAGTGTGCTCCCAACCCGCCATCCTGTTGAAAGGGTCCCTTGAGCCACTGAGCTGATGAGCTCTGGAGACGCACCTGTGAGCCTGTGAGTGGTACTAGACCTGAGACGATTTTGGCAGCATTTCCAGCAACCCCAGATATTTTTTGATGCTTTCTACTCTCTACTGATGAAGGGCAATTACCCTGAAACACGTGTATAGAGATGAACAGCAATGACTGCACTAACTTTAGTGAAAAACTACGGACACTTTCAAGTAAGCGTTAAATTTGAACTGCATTTACCAGGATGCAAAGGGGCGAACTCGACTGGGATGTGAGGCAGTGTGCTCCCAACCCGCCTTCCTGTTAAAAGGCTCCCTTGAGCCACTGAGCTGACGAGCTCTGGAGATGCACCTGTGAGCCTGTGAGTGGTACTCGAACTGTGACGATTTTGGCAGCATTTCCAGCAACCCCAGATATTTTGTGATGCTTTCTACTCTCTACTGATGAAGGGCAATTACCCTGAAACACGTGTATAGAGATGAACAGCAATGACTGCACTTACTTTAGTGATAAACTATGGACACTTTCAAGTAAGCGTTAAATTTGATCTGCATTTACCAGGATGCAAAGGGGCGAACTCGACTGGGATGTGAGGCAGTGTGCTCCCAACCCGCCTTCCTGTTAAAAGGCTCCCTTGAGCCACTGAGCTGACGAGCTCTGGAGACGCACCTGTGAGCCTGTGAGTGGTACTAGACCTGAGATGATTTTGGCAGCATTTCCAGCAACCCCAGATATTTTTTGATGCTTTCTACTCTCTACTGATGAAGGGCAATTACCCTGAAACACGTGTACAGAGATGAACAGCAATGACTGCACTAACTTTAGTGAAAAACTACGGACACTTTCAAGTAAGCGTTAAATTTGAACTGCATTTACCAGGATGCAAAGGGGCGAACTCGACTGGAATGTGAGGCAGTGTGCTCCCAACCCGCCTTCCTGTTAAAAGGCTCCCTTGAGCCACTGAGCTGACGAGCTCTGGAGACGCACCTGTGAGCCTGTGAGTGGTACTAGACCTGAGACAATTTTGGCAGCATTTCCAGAAACCCCAGATATTTTTTGATGCTTTCTACTCTCTACTGATGAAGGGCATTTACCCTGGAACACGTGTATAGAGATGAACAGCAATGACTGCACTAACTTTAGTGAAAAACTACGGACACTTTCAAGTAAGCGTTAAATTTGAACTGCATTTACCAGGATGCAAAGGGGCGAACTCGACTGGGATGTGAGACAGTGTGCTCCCAACCCACCTTCCTGTTAAAAGGCTCCCTTGAGCCACTGAGCTGACGAGCTCTGGAGACGCACCTGTGAGCCTGTGAGTGGTACTAGACCTGAGACGATTTTGGCAGCATATCCAGCAACCCCAGATATTTTTTGATGCTTTCTACTCTCTACTGATGAAGGGCAATTACCCTGAAACACGTGTATAGAGATGAACAGCAATGACTACACTAACTTTAGTGAAAAACTACGGACACTTTCAAGTACGCGTTAAATTTGAACTGTATTTACCAGGATGCAAAGGGGCAAACTCGACTGGGATGTGAGGCAGTGTGCTCCCAACCCGCCTTTCTGTTAAAAGGCTCCCTTGAGCCACTGAGCTGACGAGCTCTGGAGACACACCTGTGAGCCTGTGAGTGGTACTAGACCTGAGACGATTTTGGCAGTATTTCAAGCAACCCCAGATATTTTTTGATGCTTTCTACTCTCTACTGATGAAGGGCAATTACCCTGAAACACGTGTATAGAGATGAACAGCAATGACTGCACTAACTTTAGTGAAAAACTATGGACACTTTCAAGTAAGTGTTACATTTGAACTGCATTTACCAGGATGCAAAGGGGCGAACTCGACTGGGATGTGAGGCAGTGTGCTCCCAACCCGCCTTCCTGTTAAAAGGCTCCCTTCAGCCACTGAGCTGACGAGCTCTGGAGACGCACATGTGAGCCTGTGAGTGGTACTAGACCTGAGACGATTTTGGCAGTATTTCAAGCAACCCCAGATATTTTTTGATGCTTTCTACTCTCTACTGATGAAGGGCAATTACCCTGAAACACGTGTATAGAGATGAACAGCAATGACTGCACTAACTTTAGTGAAAAACTACAGACACTTTCAAGTAAGCGTTAAATTTGAACTGCATTTACCAGGATGCAAAGGGGCGAACTCGACTGGGATGTGAGGCAGTGTGCTCCCAACCCGCCTTCCTGTTAAAAGGCTCCCTTGAGCCACTGAGCTGACGAGCTCTGGAGCCGCACCTGTGAGCCTGTGAGTGGTACTAGACCTGAGACGATTTTGGCAGCATTTCCAGCAACCCCAGATATGTTTTGATGCTTTCTACTCTCTACTGATGAAGGGCAATTACCCTGAAACACGTGTATAGAGATGAACAGCAATGACTGCACTAACTTTAGTGAAAAACTACGGACACTTTCAAGTAAGCGTTAAATTTGAACTGCATTTACCAGGATGCAAAAGGGTGAACTCGACTGGGATGTGAGGCAGTGTGCTCCCAACCCGCCTTCCTGTTAAAAGGCTCCCTTGAGCCACTGAGCTGACGAGCTCTGGAGACGCACCTGTGAGCATGTGAGTGGTACTAAACCTTAGACGATTTTGGCAGCATTTCCAGCAACCCCAGATATTTTTTGATGCTTTCTACTCTCTACTGATGAAGGGCAATTACCCTGAAACACGTGTATAGAGATGAACAGCAATGACTGCACTAACTTTAGTGAAAAACTACGGACACTTTCAAGTAAGCGTTAAATTTGAACTGCATTTACCAGGATGCAAAGGGGCGAACTCGCCTGGGATGTGAGGCAGTGTGCTCCCAACCCGCCATCCTGTTGAAAGGGTCCCTTGAGCCACTGAGCTGATGAGCTCTGGAGACGCACCTGTGAGCCTGTGAGTGGTACTAGACCTGAGACGATTTTGGCAGCATTTCCAGCAACCCCAGATATTTTTTGATGCTTTCTACTCTCTACTGATGAAGGGCAATTACCCTGAAACACGTGTATAGAGATGAACAGCAATGACTGCACTAACTTTAGTGAAAAACTACGGACACTTTCAAGTAAGCGTTAAATTTGAACTGCATTTACCAGGATGCAAAGGGGCGAACTCGACTGGGATGTGAGACAGTGTGCTCCCAACCCACCTTCCTGTTAAAAGGCTCCCTTGAGCCACTGAGCTGACGAGCTCTGGAGACGCACCTGTGAGCCTGTGAGTGGTACTAGACCTGAGACGATTTTGGCAGCATATCCAGCAACCCCAGATATTTTTTGATGCTTTCTACTCTCTACTGATGAAGGGCAATTACCCTGAAACACGTGTATAGAGATGAACAGCAATGACTACACTAACTTTAGTGAAAAACTACGGACACTTTCAAGTACGCGTTAAATTTGAACTGTATTTACCAGGATGCAAAGGGGCAAACTCGACTGGGATGTGAGGCAGTGTGCTCCTAACCCGCCTTTCTGTTAAAAGGCTCCCTTTAGCCACTGAGCTGACGAGCTCTGGAGACGCCCCTGTGAGCCTGTGAGTGGTACTAGACCTGAGACGATTTTGGCAGTATTTCAAGCAACCCCAGATATTTTTTGATGCTTTCTACTCTCTACTGATGAAGGGCAATTACCCTGAAACACGTGTATAGAGATGAACAGCAATGACTGCACTAACTTTAGTGAAAAACTACGGACACTTTCAAGTAAGCGTTACATTTGAACTGCATTTACCAGGATGCAAAGGGGCGAACTCGACTGGGATGTGAGGCAGTGTGCTCCCAACCCGCCTTCCTGTTAAAAGGCTCCCTTCAGCCACTGAGCTGACGAGCTCTGGAGACGCACCTGTGAGCCTGTGAGTGGTACTAGACCTGAGACGATTTTGGCAGTATTTCAAGCAACCCCAGATATTTTTTGATGCTTTCTACTCTCTACTGATGAAGGGCAATTACCCTGAAACACGTGTATAGAGATGAACAGCAATGACTGCACTAACTTTAGTGAAAAACTACAGACACTTTCAAGTAAGCGTTAAATTTGAACTGCATTTACCAGGATGCAAAGGGGCGAACTCGACTGGGATGTGAGGCAGTGTGCTCCCAACCTGCCTTCCTGTTAAAAGGCTCACTTGAGCCACTGAGCTGACGAGCTCTGGAGCCGCACCTGTGAGCCTGTGAGTGGTACTGGACCTGAGACGATTTTGGCAGCATTTCCAGCAACCCCAGATATGTTTTGATGCTTTCTACTCTCTACTGATGAAGGGCAATTACCCTGAAACACGTGTATAGAGATGAACAGCAATGACTGCACTAACTTTAGTGAAAAACTACGGACACTTTCAAGTAAGCGTTAAATTTGAACTGCATTTACCAGGATGCAAAAGGGCGAACTCGACTGGGATGTGAGGCAGTGTGCTCCCAACCCGCCTTCCTGTTAAAAGGCTCCCTTGAGCCACTGAGCTGACGAGCTCTGGAGACGCACCTGTGAGCCTGTGAGTGGTACTAGACCTTAGACGATTTTGGCAGCATTTCCAGCAACCCCAGATATTTTTTGATGCTTTCTACTCTCTACTGATGAAGGGCAATTACCCTGAAACACGTGTATGGAGATGAACAGCAATGACTGCACTAACTTTAGTGAAAAACTACGGACACTTTCAAGTAAGCGTTAAATTTGAACTGCATTTACCAGGATGCAAAGGGGCGAACTCGACTGGGATGTGAGGCAGTGTGCTCCCAACCCGCCTTCCTGTTAAAAGGCTCCCTTGAGCCACTGAGCTGACGAGCTCTGGAGACGCACCTGTGAGCCTGTGAGTGGTACTCGACCTGTGACGATTTTGGCAGCATTTCCAGCAACCCCAGATATTTTGTGATGCTTTCTACTCTCTACTGATGAAGGGCAATTACCCTGAAACACGTGTATAGAGATGAACAGCAATGACTGCACTTACTTTAGTGATAAACTACGGACACTTTCAAGTAAGCGTTAAATTTGATCTGCATTTACCAGGATGCAAAGGGGCGAACTCGACTGGGATGTGAGGCAGTGTGCTCCCAACCCGCCTTCCTGTTAAAAGGCTCCCTTGAGCCACTGAGCTGACGAGCTCTGGAGACGCACCTGTGAGCCTGTGAGTGGTACTAGACCTGAGACGATTTTGGCAGCATTTCCAGCAACCCCAGATATTTTTTGATGCTTTCTACTCTCTACTGATGAAGGGCAATTACCCTGAAACACGTGTACAGAGATGAACAGCAATGACTGCACTAACTTTAGTGAAAAACTACGGACACTTTCAAGTAAGCGTTAAATTTGAACTGCATTTACCAGGATGCAAAGGGGCGAACTCGACTGGAATGTGAGGCAGTGTGCTCCCAACCCGCCTTCCTGTTAAAAGGCTCCCTTGAGCCACTGAGCTGACGAGCTCTGGAGACGCACCTGTGAGCCTGTGAGTGGTACTAGACCTGAGACAATTTTGGCAGCATTTCCAGAAACCCCAGATATTTTTTGATGCTTTCTACTCTCTACTGATGAAGGGCATTTACCCTGGAACACGTGTATAGAGATGAACAGCAATGACTGCACTAACTTTAGTGAAAAACTACGGACACTTTCAAGTAAGCGTTAAATTTGAACTGCATTTACCAGGATGCAAAGGGGCGAACTCGACTGGGATGTGAGACAGTGTGCTCCCAACCCACCTTCCTGTTAAAAGGCTCCCTTGAGTCACTGAGCTGACGAGCTCTGGAGACGCACCTGTGAGCCTGTGAGTGGTACTAGACCTGAGACGATTTTGGCAGCATATCCAGCAACCCCAGATATTTTTTGATGCTTTCTACTCTCTTCTGATGAAGGGCAATTACCCTGAAACACGTGTATAGAGATGAACAGCAATGACTACACTAACTTTAGTGAAAAACTACGGACACTTTCAAGTACGCGTTAAATTTGAACTGTATTTACCAGGATGCAAAGGGGCAAACTCGACTGGGATGTGAGGCAGTGTGCTCCCAACCCGCCTTTCTGTTAAAAGGCTCCCTTGAGCCACTGAGCTGATGAGCTCTGGAGACGCACCTGTGAGCCTGTGAGTGGTACTAGACCTGAGACGATTTTGGCAGTATTTCAAGCAACCCCAGATATTTTTTGATGCTTTCTACTCTCTACTGATGAAGGGCAATTACCCTGAAACACGTGTATAGAGATGAACAGCAATGACTGCACTAACTTTAGTGAAAAACTATGGACACTTTCAAGTAAGTGTTACATTTGAACTGCATTTACCAGGATGCAAAGGGGCGAACTCGACTGGGATGTGAGGCAGTGTGCTCCCAACCCGCCTTCCTGTTAAAAGGCTCCCTTCAGCCACTGAGCTGACGAGCTCTGGAGACGCACATGTGAGCCTGTGAGTGGTACTATACCTGAGACGATTTTGGCAGTATTTCAAGCAACCCCAGATATTTTTTGATGCTTTCTACTCTCTACTGATGAAGGACAATTACCCTGAAACACGTGTATAGAGATGAACAGCAATGACTGCACTAACTTTAGTGAAAAACTACAGACACTTTCAAGTAAGCGTTAAATTTGAACTGCATTTACCAGGATGCAAAGGGGCGAACTCGACTGGGATGTGAGGCAGTGTGCTCCCAACCCGCCTTCCTGTTAAAAGGCTCCCTTGAGCCACTGAGCTGACGAGCTCTGGAGCCGCACCTGTGAGCCTGTGAGTGGTACTAGACCTGTGACGATTTTGGCAGCATTTCCAGCAACCCCAGATATGTTTTGATGCTTTCTACTCTCTACTGATGAAGGGCAATTACCCTGAAACACGTGTATAGAGATGAACAGCAATGACTGCACTAACTTTAGTGAAAAACTACGGACACTTTCAAGTAAGCGTTAAATTTGAACTGCATTTACCAGGATGCAAAAGGGTGAACTCGACTGGGATGTGAGGCAGTGTGCTCCCAACCCGCCTTCCTGTTAAAAGGCTCCCTTGAGCCACTGAGCTGACGAGCTCTGGAGACGCACCTGTGAGCATGTGAGTGGTACTAAACCTTAGACGATTTTGGCAGCATTTCCAGCAACCCCAGATATTTTTTGATGCTTTCTACTCTCTACTGATGAAGGGCAATTACCCTGAAACACGTGTATAGAGATGAACAGCAATGACTGCACTAACTTTAGTGAAAAACTACGGACACTTTCAAGTAAGCGTTAAATTTGAACTGCATTTACCAGGATGCAAAGGGGCGAACTCGCCTGGGATGTGAGGCAGTGTGCTCCCAACCCGCCATCCTGTTGAAAGGGTCCCTTGAGCCACTGAGCTGATGAGCTCTGGAGACGCACCTGTGAGCCTGTGAGTGGTACTAGACCTGAGACGATTTTGGCAGCATTTCCAGCAACCCCAGATATTTTTTGATGCTTTCTACTCTCTACTGATGAAGGGCAATTACCCTGAAACACGTGTATAGAGATGAACAGCAATGACTGCACTAACTTTAGTGAAAAACTACGGACACTTTCAAGTAAGCGTTAAATTTGAACTGCATTTACCAGGATGCAAAGGGGCGAACTCGACTGGGATGTGAGACAGTGTGCTCCCAACCCACCTTCCTGTTAAAAGGCTCCCTTGAGCCACTGAGCTGACGAGCTCTGGAGACGCACCTGTGAGCCTGTGAGTGGTACTAGACCTGAGACGATTTTGGCAGCATATCCAGCAACCCCAGATATTTTTTGATGCTTTCTACTCTCTACTGATGAAGGGCAATTACCCTGAAACACGTGTATAGAGATGAACAGCAATGACTACACTAACTTTAGTGAAAAACTACGGACACTTTCAAGTACGCGTTAAATTTGAACTGTATTTACCAGGATGCAAAGGGGCAAACTCGACTGGGATGTGAGGCAGTGTGCTCCTAACCCGCCTTTCTGTTAAAAGGCTCCCTTTAGCCACTGAGCTGACGAGCTCTGGAGACGCCCCTGTGAGCCTGTGAGTGGTACTAGACCTGAGACGATTTTGGCAGTATTTCAAGCAACCCCAGATATTTTTTGATGCTTTCTACTCTCTACTGATGAAGGGCAATTACCCTGAAACACGTGTATAGAGATGAACAGCAATGACTGCACTAACTTTAGTGAAAAACTACGGACACTTTCAAGTAAGCGTTACATTTGAACTGCATTTACCAGGATGCAAAGGGGCGAACTCGACTGGGATGTGAGGCAGTGTGCTCCCAACCCGCCTTCCTGTTAAAAGGCTCCCTTCAGCCACTGAGCTGACGAGCTCTGGAGACGCACCTGTGAGCCTGTGAGTGGTACTAGACCTGAGACGATTTTGGCAGTATTTCAAGCAACCCCAGATATTTTTTGATGCTTTCTACTCTCTACTGATGAAGGGCAATTACCCTGAAACACGTGTATAGAGATGAACAGCAATGACTGCACTAACTTTAGTGAAAAACTACAGACACTTTCAAGTAAGCGTTAAATTTGAACTGCATTTACCAGGATGCAAAGGGGCGAACTCGACTGGGATGTGAGGCAGTGTGCTCCCAACCTGCCTTCCTGTTAAAAGGCTCACTTGAGCCACTGAGCTGACGAGCTCTGGAGCCGCACCTGTGAGCCTGTGAGTGGTACTGGACCTGAGACGATTTTGGCAGCATTTCCAGCAACCCCAGATATGTTTTGATGCTTTCTACTCTCTACTGATGAAGGGCAATTACCCTGAAACACGTGTATAGAGATGAACAGCAATGACTGCACTAACTTTAGTGAAAAACTACGGACACTTTCAAGTAAGCGTTAAATTTGAACTGCATTTACCAGGATGCAAAAGGGCGAACTCGACTGGGATGTGAGGCAGTGTGCTCCCAACCCGCCTTCCTGTTAAAAGGCTCCCTTGAGCCACTGAGCTGACGAGCTCTGGAGACGCACCTGTGAGCCTGTGAGTGGTACTAGACCTTAGACGATTTTGGCAGCATTTCCAGCAACCCCAGATATTTTTTGATGCTTTCTACTCTCTACTGATGAAGGGCAATTACCCTGAAACACGTGTATGGAGATGAACAGCAATGACTGCACTAACTTTAGTGAAAAACTACGGACACTTTCAAGTAAGCGTTAAATTTGAACTGCATTTACCAGGATGCAAAGGGGCGAACTCGACTGGGATGTGAGGCAGTGTGCTCCCAACCCGCCTTCCTGTTAAAAGGCTCCCTTGAGCCACTGAGCTGACGAGCTCTGGAGACGCACCTGTGAGCCTGTGAGTGGTACTCGACCTGTGACGATTTTGGCAGCATTTCCAGCAACCCCAGATATTTTGTGATGCTTTCTACTCTCTACTGATGAAGGGCAATTACCCTGAAACACGTGTATAGAGATGAACAGCAATGACTGCACTTACTTTAGTGATAAACTACGGACACTTTCAAGTAAGCGTTAAATTTGATCTGCATTTACCAGGATGCAAAGGGGCGAACTCGACTGGGATGTGAGGCAGTGTGCTCCCAACCCGCCTTCCTGTTAAAAGGCTCCCTTGAGCCACTGAGCTGACGAGCTCTGGAGACGCACCTGTGAGCCTGTGAGTGGTACTAGACCTGAGACGATTTTGGCAGCATTTCCAGCAACCCCAGATATTTTTTGATGCTTTCTACTCTCTACTGATGAAGGGCAATTACCCTGAAACACGTGTACAGAGATGAACAGCAATGACTGCACTAACTTTAGTGAAAAACTACGGACACTTTCAAGTAAGCGTTAAATTTGAACTGCATTTACCAGGATGCAAAGGGGCGAACTCGACTGGAATGTGAGGCAGTGTGCTCCCAACCCGCCTTCCTGTTAAAAGGCTCCCTTGAGCCACTGAGCTGACGAGCTCTGGAGACGCACCTGTGAGCCTGTGAGTGGTACTAGACCTGAGACAATTTTGGCAGCATTTCCAGAAACCCCAGATATTTTTTGATGCTTTCTACTCTCTACTGATGAAGGGCATTTACCCTGGAACACGTGTATAGAGATGAACAGCAATGACTGCACTAACTTTAGTGAAAAACTACGGACACTTTCAAGTAAGCGTTAAATTTGAACTGCATTTACCAGGATGCAAAGGGGCGAACTCGACTGGGATGTGAGACAGTGTGCTCCCAACCCACCTTCCTGTTAAAAGGCTCCCTTGAGTCACTGAGCTGACGAGCTCTGGAGACGCACCTGTGAGCCTGTGAGTGGTACTAGACCTGAGACGATTTTGGCAGCATATCCAGCAACCCCAGATATTTTTTTATGCTTTCTACTCTCTTCTGATGAAGGGCAATTACCCTGAAACACGTGTATAGAGATGAACAGCAATGACTACACTAACTTTAGTGAAAAACTACGGACACTTTCAAGTACGCGTTAAATTTGAACTGTATTTACCAGGATGCAAAGGGGCAAACTCGACTGGGATGTGAGGCAGTGTGCTCCCAACCCGCCTTTCTGTTAAAAGGCTCCCTTGAGCCACTGAGCTGATGAGCTCTGGAGACGCACCTGTGAGCCTGTGAGTGGTACTAGACCTGAGACGATTTTGGCAGTATTTCAAGCAACCCCAGATATTTTTTGATGCTTTCTACTCTCTACTGATGAAGGGCAATTACCCTGAAACACGTGTATAGAGATGAACAGCAATGACTGCACTAACTTTAGTGAAAAACTATGGACACTTTCAAGTAAGTGTTACATTTGAACTGCATTTACCAGGATGCAAAGGGGCGAACTCGACTGGGATGTGAGGCAGTGTGCTCCCAACCCGCCTTCCTGTTAAAAGGCTCCCTTCAGCCACTGAGCTGACGAGCTCTGGAGACGCACATGTGAGCCTGTGAGTGGTACTATACCTGAGACGATTTTGGCAGTATTTCAAGCAACCCCAGATATTTTTTGATGCTTTCTACTCTCTACTGATGAAGGACAATTACCCTGAAACACGTGTATAGAGATGAACAGCAATGACTGCACTAACTTTAGTGAAAAACTACAGACACTTTCAAGTAAGCGTTAAATTTGAACTGCATTTACCAGGATGCAAAGGGGCGAACTCGACTGGGATGTGAGGCAGTGTGCTCCCAACCCGCCTTCCTGTTAAAAGGCTCCCTTGAGCCACTGAGCTGACGAGCTCTGGAGCCGCACCTGTGAGCCTGTGAGTGGTACTAGACCTGTGACGATTTTGGCAGCATTTCCAGCAACCCCAGATATGTTTTGATGCTTTCTACTCTCTACTGATGAAGGGCAATTACCCTGAAACACGTGTATAGAGATGAACAGCAATGACTGCACTAACTTTTGTGAAAAACTACGGACACTTTCAAGTAAGCGTTAAATTTGAACTGCATTTACCAGGATGCAAAAGGGTGAACTCGACTGGGATGTGAGGCAGTGTGCTCCCAACCCGCCTTCCTGTTAAAAGGCTCCCTTGAGCCACTGAGCTGACGAGCTCTGGAGACGCACCTGTGAGCATGTGAGTGGTACTAGACCTGAGACGATTTTGGCAGTATTTCAAGCAACCCCAGATATTTTTTGATGCTTTCTACTCTCTACTGATGAAGGGCAATTACCCTGAAACACGTGTATAGAGATGAACAGCAATGACTGCACTAACTTTAGTGAAAAACTACGGACACTTTCAAGTAAGCGTTAAATTTGAACTGCATTTACCAGGATGCAAAGGGGCGAACTCGCCTGGGATGTGAGGCAGTGTGCTCCCAACCCGCCATCCTGTTGAAAGGGTCCCTTGAGCCACTGAGCTGACGAGCTCTGGAGACACACCTGTGAGCCTGTGAGTGGTACTAGACCTGAGACGATTTTGGCAGCATTTCCAGCAACCCCAGATATTTTTTGATGCTTTCTACTCTCTACTGATGAAGGGCAATTACCCTGAAACACGTGTATAGAGATGAACAGCAATGACTGCACTAACTTTAGTGAAAAACTACAGACACTTTCAAGTAAGCGTTAAATTTGAACTGCATTTACCAGGATGCAAAGGGGCGAACTCGACTGGGATGTGAGGCAGTGTGCTCCCAACCCGCCTTCCTGTTAAAAGGCTCCCTTGAGCCACTGAGCTGACGAGCTCTGGAGACGCACCTGTGAGCCTGTGAGTGGTACTCGATCTGTGACGATTTTGGCAGCATTTCCAGCAACCCCAGATATTTTGTGATGCTTTCTACTCTCTACTGATGAAGGGCAATTACCCTGAAACACGTGTATAGAGATGAACAGCAATGACTGCACTTACTTTAGTGATAAACTACGGACACTTTCAAGTAAGCGTTAAATTTGATCTGCATTTACCAGGATGCAAAGGGGCGAACTCGACTGGGATGTGAGGCAGTGTGCTCCCAACCCGCCTTCCTGTTAAAAGGCTCCCTTGAGCCACTGAGCTGACGAGCTCTGGAGACGCACCTGTGAGCCTGTGAGTGGTACTAGACCTGAGATGATATTGGCAGCATTTCCAGCAACCCCAGATATTTTTTGATGCTTTCTACTCTCTACTGATGAAGGGCAATTACCCTGAAACACGTGTACAGAGATGAACAGCAATGACTGCACTAACTTTAGTGAAAAACTACGGACACTTTCAAGTAAGCGTTAAATTTGAACTGCATTTACCAGGATGCAAAGGGGCGAACTCGACTGGAATGTGAGGCAGTGTGCTCCCAACCCGCCTTCCTGTTAAAAGGCTCCCTTGAGCCACTGAGCTGACGAGCTCTGGAGACGCACCTGTGAGCCTGTGAGTGGTACTAGACCTGAGACAATTTTGGCAGCATTTCCAGAAACCCCAGATATTTTTTGATGCTTTCTACTCTCTACTGATGAAGGGCATTTACCCTGGAACACGTGTATAGAGATGAACAGCAATGACTGCACTAACTTTAGTGAAAAACTACGGACACTTTCAAGTAAGCGTTAAATTTGAACTGCATTTACCAGGATGCAAAGGGGCGAACTCGACTGGGATGTGAGACAGTGTGCTCCCAACCCACCTTCCTGTTAAAAGGCTCCCTTGAGCCACTGAGCTGACGAGCTCTGGAGACGCACCTGTGAGCCTGTGAGTGGTACTAGACCTGAGACGATTTTGGCAGCATATCCAGCAACCCCAGATATTTTTTGATGCTTTCTACTCTCTACTGATGAAGGGCAATTACCCTGAAACACGTGTATAGAGATGAACAGCAATGACTACACTAACTTTAGTGAAAAACTACGGACACTTTCAAGTACGCGTTAAATTTGAACTGTATTTACCAGGATGCAAAGGGGCAAACTCGACTGGGATGTGAGGCAGTGTGCTCCCAACCCGCCTTTCTGTTAAAAGGCTTCCTTGAGCCACTGAGCTGACGAGCTCTGGAGACGCACCTGTGAGCCTGTGAGTGGTACTAGACCTGAGACGATTTTGGCAGTATTTCAAGCAACCCCAGATATTTTTTGATGCTTTCTACTCTCTACTGATGAAGGGCAATTACCCTGAAACACGTGTATAGAGATGAACAGCAATGACTGCACTAACTTTAGTGAAAAACTACAGACACTTTCAAGTAAGCGTTAAATTTGAACTGCATTTACCAGGATGCAAAGGGGCGAACTCGACTGGGATGTGAGGCAGTGTGCTCCCAACCCGCCTTCCTGTTAAAAGGCTCCCTTGAGCCACTGAGCTGACGAGCTCTGGAGCCGCACCTGTGAGCCTGTGAGTGGTACTAGACCTGAGACGATTTTGGCAGCATTTCCAGCAACCCCAGATATGTTTTGATGCTTTCTACTCTCTACTGATGAAGGGCAATTACCCTGAAACACGTGTATAGAGATGAACAGCAATGACTGCACTAACTTTAGTGAAAAACTACGGACACTTTCAAGTAAGCGTTAAATTTGAACTGCATTTACCAGGATGCAAAAGGGTGAACTCGACTGGGATGTGAGGCAGTGTGCTCCCAACCCGCCTTCCTGTTAAAAGGCTCCCTTGAGACACTGAGCTGACGAGCTCTGGAGACGCACCTGTGAGCATGTGAGTGGTACTAAACCTTAGACGATTTTGGCAGCATTTCCAGCAACCCCAGATATTTTTTGATGCTTTCTACTCTCTACTGATGAAGGGCAATTACCCTGAAACACGTGTATAGAGATGAACAGCAATGACTGCACTAACTTTAGTGAAAAACTATGGACACTTTCAAGTAAGTGTTACATTTGAACTGCATTTACCAGGATGCAAAGGGGCGAACTCGACTGGGATGTGAGACAGTGTGCTCCCAACCCACCTTCCTGTTAAAAGGCTCCCTTGAGCCACTGAGCTGACGAGCTCTGGAGACGCACCTGTGAGCCTGTGAGTGGTACTAGACCTGAGACAATTTTGGCAGCATATCCAGCAACCCCAGATATTTTTTGATGCTTTCTACTCTCTACTGATGAAGGGCAATTACCCTGAAACACGTGTATAGAGATGAACAGCAATGACTACACTAACTTTAGTGAAAAACTACGGACACTTTCAAGTAAGCGTTAAATTTGAACTGTATTTACCAGGATGCAAATGGGCAAACTCGACTGGGATGTGAGGCAGTGTGCTCCCAACCCGCCTTTCTGTTAAAAGGCTCCCTTGAGCCACTGAGCTGACGAGCTCTGGAGACGCACCTGTGAGCCTGTGAGTGGTACTAGACCTGAGACGATTTTGGCAGTATTTCAAGCAACCCCAGATATTTTTTGATGCTTTCTACTCTCTACTGATGAAGGGCAATTACCCTGAAACACGTGTATAGAGATGAACAGCAATGACTGCACTAACTTTAGTGAAAAACTACGGACACTTTCAAGTAAGCGTTACATTTGAACTGCATTTACCAGGATGCAAAGGGGCGAACTCGACTGGGATGTGAGGCAGTGTGCTCCCAACCCGCCTTCCTGTTAAAAGGCTCCCTTCAGCCACTGAGCTGACGAGCTCTGGAGATGCACCTGTGAGCCTGTGAGTGGTACTAGACCTGAGACGATTTTGGCAGCATTTCCAGCAACCCCAGATATGTTTTGATGCTTTCTACTCTCTACTGATGAAGGGCAATTACCCTGAAACACGTGTATAGAGATGAACAGCAATGACTGCACTAACTTTAGTGAAAAACTACGGACACTTTCAAGTAAGCGTTAAATTTGAACTGCATTTACCAGGATGCAAAAGGGCGAACTCCACTGGGATGTGAGGCAGTGTGCTCCCAACCCGCCTTCCTGTTAAAAGGCTCCCTTGAGCCACTGAGCTGACGAGCTCTGGAGACGCACCTGTGAGCCTGTGAGTGGTACTAGACCTTAGACGATTTTGGCAGCATTTCCAGCAACCCCAGATATTTTTTGATGCTTTCTACTCTCTACTGATGAAGGGCAATTACCCTGAAACACGTGTATAGAGATGAACAGCAATGACTGCACTAACTTTAGTGAAAAACTACGGACACTTTCAAGTAAGCGTTAAATTTGAACTGCATTTACCAGGATGCAAAGGGGCGAACTCGCCTGGGATGTGAGGCAGTGTGCTCCCAACCCGCCATCCTGTTGAAAGGGTCCCTTGAGCCACTGAGCTGACGAGCTCTGGAGACGCACCTGTGAGCCTGTGAGTGGTACTAGACCTGAGACGATTTTGGCAGCATTTCCAGCAACCCCAGATATTTTTTGATGCTTTCTACTCTCTACTGATGAAGGGCAATTACCCTGAAACACGTGTATGGAGATGAACAGCAATGACTGCACTAACTTTAGTGAAAAACTACGGACACTTTCAAGTAAGCGTTAAATTTGAACTGCATTTACCAGGATGCAAAGGGGCGAACTCGACTGGGATGTGAGGCAGTGTGCTCCCAACCCGCCTTCCTGTTAAAAGGCTCCCTTGAGCCACTGAGCTGACGAGCTCTGGAGACGCACCTGTGAGCCTGTGAGTGGTACTCGACCTGTGACGATTTTGGCAGCATTTCCAGCAACCCCAGATATTTTGTGATGCTTTCTACTCTCTACTGATGAAGGGCAATTACCCTGAAACACGTGTATAGAGATGAACAGCAATGACTGCACTTACTTTAGTGATAAACTACGGACACTTTCAAGTAAGCGTTAAATTTGATCTGCATTTACCAGGATGCAAAGGGGCGAACTCGACTGGGATGTGAGGCAGTGTGCTCCCAACCCGCCTTCCTGTTAAAAGGCTCCCTTGAGCCACTGAGCTGACGAGCTCTGGAGACGCACCTGTGAGCCTGTGAGTGGTACTAGACCTGAGACGATTTTGGCAGCATTTCCAGCAACCCCAGATATTTTTTGATGCTTTCTACTCTCTACTGATGAAGGGCAATTACCCTGAAACACGTGTACAGAGATGAACAGCAATGACTGCACTAACTTTAGTGAAAAACTACGGACACTTTCAAGTAAGCGTTAAATTTGAACTGCATTTACCAGGATGCAAAGGGGCGAACTCGACTGGAATGTGAGGCAGTGTGCTCCCAACCCGCCTTCCTGTTAAAAGGCTCCCTTGAGCCACTGAGCTGACGAGCTCTGGAGACGCACCTGTGAGCCTGTGAGTGGTACTAGACCTGAGACAATTTTGGCAGCATTTCCAGAAACCCCAGATATTTTTTGATGCTTTCTACTCTCTACTGATGAAGGGCATTTACCCTGGAACACGTGTATAGAGATGAACAGCAATGACTGCACTAACTTTAGTGAAAAACTACGGACACTTTCAAGTAAGCGTTAAATTTGAACTGCATTTACCAGGATGCAAAGGGGCGAACTCGACTGGGATGTGAGACAGTGTGCTCCCAACCCACCTTCCTGTTAAAAGGCTCCCTTGAGTCACTGAGCTGACGAGCTCTGGAGACGCACCTGTGAGCCTGTGAGTGGTACTAGACCTGAGACGATTTTGGCAGCATATCCAGCAACCCCAGATATTTTTTGATGCTTTCTACTCTCTTCTGATGAAGGGCAATTACCCTGAAACACGTGTATAGAGATGAACAGCAATGACTACACTAACTTTAGTGAAAAACTACGGACACTTTCAAGTACGCGTTAAATTTGAACTGTATTTACCAGGATGCAAAGGGGCAAACTCGACTGGGATGTGAGGCAGTGTGCTCCCAACCCGCCTTTCTGTTAAAAGGCTCCCTTGAGCCACTGAGCTGATGAGCTCTGGAGACGCACCTGTGAGCCTGTGAGTGGTACTAGACCTGAGACGATTTTGGCAGTATTTCAAGCAACCCCAGATATTTTTTGATGCTTTCTACTCTCTACTGATGAAGGGCAATTACCCTGAAACACGTGTATAGAGATGAACAGCAATGACTGCACTAACTTTAGTGAAAAACTATGGACACTTTCAAGTAAGTGTTACATTTGAACTGCATTTACCAGGATGCAAAGGGGCGAACTCGACTGGGATGTGAGGCAGTGTGCTCCCAACCCGCCTTCCTGTTAAAAGGCTCCCTTCAGCCACTGAGCTGACGAGCTCTGGAGACGCACATGTGAGCCTGTGAGTGGTACTATACCTGAGACGATTTTGGCAGTATTTCAAGCAACCCCAGATATTTTTTGATGCTTTCTACTCTCTACTGATGAAGGACAATTACCCTGAAACACGTGTATAGAGATGAACAGCAATGACTGCACTAACTTTAGTGAAAAACTACAGACACTTTCAAGTAAGCGTTAAATTTGAACTGCATTTACCAGGATGCAAAGGGGCGAACTCGACTGGGATGTGAGGCAGTGTGCTCCCAACCCGCCTTCCTGTTAAAAGGCTCCCTTGAGCCACTGAGCTGACGAGCTCTGGAGCCGCACCTGTGAGCCTGTGAGTGGTACTAGACCTGTGACGATTTTGGCAGCATTTCCAGCAACCCCAGATATGTTTTGATGCTTTCTACTCTCTACTGATGAAGGGCAATTACCCTGAAACACGTGTATAGAGATGAACAGCAATGACTGCACTAACTTTTGTGAAAAACTACGGACACTTTCAAGTAAGCGTTAAATTTGAACTGCATTTACCAGGATGCAAAAGGGTGAACTCGACTGGGATGTGAGGCAGTGTGCTCCCAACCCGCCTTCCTGGTAAAAGGCTCCCTTGAGCCACTGAGCTGACGAGCTCTGGTGACGCACCTGTGAGCATGTGAGTGGTACTAGACCTGAGACGATTTTGGCAGTATTTCAAGCAACCCCAGATATTTTTTGATGCTTTCTACTCTCTACTGATGAAGGGCAATTACCCTGAAACACGTGTATAGAGATGAACAGCAATGACTGCACTAACTTTAGTGAAAAACTACGGACACTTTCAAGTAAGCGTTAAATTTGAACTGCATTTACCAGGATGCAAAGGGGCGAACTCGCCTGGGATGTGAGGCAGTGTGCTCCCAACCCGCCATCCTGTTGAAAGGGTCCCTTGAGCCACTGAGCTGACGAGCTCTGGAGACACACCTGTGAGCCTGTGAGTGGTACTAGACCTGAGACGATTTTGGCAGCATTTCCAGCAACCCCAGATATTTTTTGATGCTTTCTACTCTCTACTGATGAAGGGCAATTACCCTGAAACACGTGTATAGAGATGAACAGCAATGACTGCACTAACTTTAGTGAAAAACTACAGACACTTTCAAGTAAGCGTTAAATTTGAACTGCATTTACCAGGATGCAAAGGGGCGAACTCGACTGGGATGTGAGGCAGTGTGCTCCCAACCCGCCTTCCTGTTAAAAGGCTCCCTTGAGCCACTGAGCTGACGAGCTCTGGAGACGCACCTGTGAGCCTGTGAGTGGTACTCGATCTGTGACGATTTTGGCAGCATTTCCAGCAACCCCAGATATTTTGTGATGCTTTCTACTCTCTACTGATGAAGGGCAATTACCCTGAAACACGTGTATAGAGATGAACAGCAATGACTGCACTTACTTTAGTGATAAACTACGGACACTTTCAAGTAAGCGTTAAATTTGATCTGCATTTACCAGGATGCAAAGGGGCGAACTCGACTGGGATGTGAGGCAGTGTGCTCCCAACCCGCCTTCCTGTTAAAAGGCTCCCTTGAGCCACTGAGCTGACGAGCTCTGGAGACGCACCTGTGAGCCTGTGAGTGGTACTAGACCTGAGATGATATTGGCAGCATTTCCAGCAACCCCAGATATTTTTTGATGCTTTCTACTCTCTACTGATGAAGGGCAATTACCCTGAAACACGTGTACAGAGATGAACAGCAATGACTGCACTAACTTTAGTGAAAAACTACGGACACTTTCAAGTAAGCGTTAAATTTGAACTGCATTTACCAGGATGCAAAGGGGCGAACTCGACTGGAATGTGAGGCAGTGTGCTCCCAACCCGCCTTCCTGTTAAAAGGCTCCCTTGAGCCACTGAGCTGACGAGCTCTGGAGACGCACCTGTGAGCCTGTGAGTGGTACTAGACCTGAGACAATTTTGGCAGCCTTTCCAGAAACCCCAGATATTTTTTGATGCTTTCTACTCTCTACTGATGAAGGGCATTTACCCTGGAACACGTGTATAGAGATGAACAGCAATGACTGCACTAACTTTAGTGAAAAACTACGGACACTTTCAAGTAAGCGTTAAATTTGAACTGCATTTACCAGGATGCAAAGGGGCGAACTCGACTGGGATGTGAGACAGTGTGCTCCCAACCCACCTTCCTGTTAAAAGGCTCCCTTGAGCCACTGAGCTGACGAGCTCTGGAGACGCACCTGTGAGCCTGTGAGTGGTACTAGACCTGAGACGATTTTGGCAGCATATCCAGCAACCCCAGATATTTTTTGATGCTTTCTACTCTCTACTGATGAAGGGCAATTACCCTGAAACACGTGTATAGAGATGAACAGCAATGACTACACTAACTTTAGTGAAAAACTACGGACACTTTCAAGTACGCGTTAAATTTGAACTGTATTTACCAGGATGCAAAGGGGCAAACTCGACTGGGATGTGAGGCAGTGTGCTCCCAACCCGCCTTTCTGTTAAAAGGCTTCCTTGAGCCACTGAGCTGACGAGCTCTGGAGACGCACCTGTGAGCCTGTGAGTGGTACTAGACCTGAGACGATTTTGGCAGTATTTCAAGCAACCCCAGATATTTTTTGATGCTTTCTACTCTCTACTGATGAAGGGCAATTACCCTGAAACACGTGTATAGAGATGAACAGCAATGACTGCACTAACTTTAGTGAAAAACTACAGACACTTTCAAGTAAGCGTTAAATTTGAACTGCATTTACCAGGATGCAAAGGGGCGAACTCGACTGGGATGTGAGGCAGTGTGCTCCCAACCCGCCTTCCTGTTAAAAGGCTCCCTTGAGCCACTGAGCTGACGAGCTCTGGAGCCGCACCTGTGAGCCTGTGAGTGGTACTAGACCTGAGACGATTTTGGCAGCATTTCCAGCAACCCCAGATATGTTTTGATGCTTTCTACTCTCTACTGATGAAGGGCAATTACCCTGAAACACGTGTATAGAGATGAACAGCAATGACTGCACTAACTTTAGTGAAAAACTACGGACACTTTCAAGTAAGCGTTAAATTTGAACTGCATTTACCAGGATGCAAAAGGGTGAACTCGACTGGGATGTGAGGCAGTGTGCTCCCAACCCGCCTTCCTGTTAAAAGGCTCCCTTGAGACACTGAGCTGACGAGCTCTGGAGACGCACCTGTGAGCATGTGAGTGGTACTAAACCTTAGACGATTTTGGCAGCATTTCCAGCAACCCCAGATATTTTTTGATGCTTTCTACTCTCTACTGATGAAGGGCAATTACCCTGAAACACGTGTATAGAGATGAACAGCAATGACTGCACTAACTTTAGTGAAAAACTATGGACACTTTCAAGTAAGTGTTACATTTGAACTGCATTTACCAGGATGCAAAGGGGCGAACTCGACTGGGATGTGAGACAGTGTGCTCCCAACCCACCTTCCTGTTAAAAGGCTCCCTTGAGCCACTGAGCTGACGAGCTCTGGAGACGCACCTGTGAGCCTGTGAGTGGTACTAGACCTGAGACAATTTTGGCAGCATATCCAGCAACCCCAGATATTTTTTGATGCTTTCTACTCTCTACTGATGAAGGGCAATTACCCTGAAACACGTGTATAGAGATGAACAGCAATGACTACACTAACTTTAGTGAAAAACTACGGACACTTTCAAGTAAGCGTTAAATTTGAACTGTATTTACCAGGATGCAAATGGGCAAACTCGACTGGGATGTGAGGCAGTGTGCTCCCAACCCGCCTTTCTGTTAAAAGGCTCCCTTGAGCCACTGAGCTGACGAGCTCTGGAGACGCACCTGTGAGCCTGTGAGTGGTACTAGACCTGAGACGATTTTGGCAGTATTTCAAGCAACCCAAGATATTTTTTGATGCTTTCTACTCTCTACTGATGAAGGGCAATTACCCTGAAACACGTGTATAGAGATGAACAGCAATGACTGCACTAACTTTAGTGAAAAACTACGGACACTTTCAAGTAAGCGTTACATTTGAACTGCATTTACCAGGATGCAAAGGGGCGAACTCGACTGGGATGTGAGGCAGTGTGCTCCCAACCCGCCTTCCTGTTAAAAGGCTCCCTTCAGCCACTGAGCTGACGAGCTCTGGAGATGCACCTGTGAGCCTGTGAGTGGTACTAGACCTGAGACGATTTTGGCAGCATTTCCAGCAACCCCAGATATGTTTTGATGCTTTCTACTCTCTACTGATGAAGGGCAATTACCCTGAAACACGTGTATAGAGATGAACAGCAATGACTGCACTAACTTTAGTGAAAAACTACGGACACTTTCAAGTAAGCGTTAAATTTGAACTGCATTTACCAGGATGCAAAAGGGCGAACTCCACTGGGATGTGAGGCAGTGTGCTCCCAACCCGCCTTCCTGTTAAAAGGCTCCCTTGAGCCACTGAGCTGACGAGCTCTGGAGACGCACCTGTGAGCCTGTGAGTGGTACTAGACCTTAGACGATTTTGGCAGCATTTCCAGCAACCCCAGATATTTTTTGATGCTTTCTACTCTCTACTGATGAAGGGCAATTACCCTGAAACACGTGTATAGAGATGAACAGCAATGACTGCACTAACTTTAGTGAAAAACTACGGACACTTTCAAGTAAGCGTTAAATTTGAACTGCATTTACCAGGATGCAAAGGGGCGAACTCGCCTGGGATGTGAGGCAGTGTGCTCCCAACCCGCCATCCTGTTGAAAGGGTCCCTTGAGCCACTGAGCTGACGAGCTCTGGAGACGCACCTGTGAGCCTGTGAGTGGTACTAGACCTGAGACGATTTTGGCAGCATTTCCAGCAACCCCAGATATTTTTTGATGCTTTCTACTCTCTACTGATGAAGGGCAATTACCCTGAAACACGTGTATAGAGATGAACAGCAATGACTGCACTAACTTTAGTGAAAAACTACGGACACTTTCAAGTAAGCGTTAAATTTGAACTGCATTTACCAGGATGCAAAGGGGCGAACTCGACTGGGATGTGAGGCAGTGTGCTCCCAACCCGCCTTCCTGTTAAAAGGCTCCCTTGAGCCATTGAGCTGACGAGCTCTGGAGACGCACCTGTGAGCCTGTGAGTGGTACTCGACCTGTGACGATTTTGGCAGCATTTCCAGCAACCCCAGATATTTTGTGATGCTTTATGCTCTCTACTGATGAAGGGCAATTACCCTGAAACACGTGTATAGAGATGAACAGCAATGACTGCACTTACTTTAGTGATAAACTACGGACACTTTCAAGTAAGCGTTAAATTTGAACTGCATTTACCAGGATGCAAAGGGGCGAACTCGACTGGGATGTGAGGCAGTGTGCTCCCAACCCGCCTTCCTGTTAAAAGGCTCCCTTGAGCCACTGAGCTGATGAGCTCTGGAGACGCACCTGTCAGCCTGTGAGTGGTACTAGACCTGAGATGATTTTGGCAGCATTTCCAGCAACCCCAGATATTTTTTGATGCTTTCTACTCTCTACTGATGAAGGGCAATTAACCTGAAACACATGGATAGAGATGAACAGCAATGACTGCACTAACTTTAGTGAAAAACTACGGACACTTTCAAGTAAGCGTTAAATTTGAACTGCATTTACCAGGATGCAAAGGGGCGAACTCGACTGGGATGTGAGGCAGTGTGCTCTCAACCCACCTTCCTGTTAAAAGGCTCCCTTGAGCCACTGAGCTGACGAGCTCTGGAGACGCACCTGTGAGCCTGTGAGTGGTACTAGACCTGAGATGATTTTGGCAGCATTTCCAGCAACCCCAGATATTTTTTGATGCTTTCTACTCTCTACTGATGAAGGGCAATTACCCTGAAACACGTGTATAGAGATGAACAGCAATGACTGCACTAACTTTAGTGAAAAACTACGGACACTTTCAAGTACGCGTTAAATTTGAACTGCATTTACCAGGATGCAAAGGGGCGAACTCGACTGGGATGTGAGGCAGTGTGCTCCCAACCCGCCTTCCTGTTAAAAGGCTCCCTTGAGCCACTGAGCTGACGAGCTCTGGAGACGTACCTGTGAGCCTGTGAGTGGTACTAGACCTGAGACGATTTTGGCATCATTTCCAGCAACCCCAGATATTTTTTGATGCTTTCTACTCTCTACTGATGAAGGGCAATTACCCTGAAACACGTGTATAGAAATGAACAGCAATGACTGCACTAACTTTAGTGAAAAACTACGGACACTTTCAAGTAAGCGGTAAATTTGAACTGCATTTACCAGGATGCAAAGGGGCGAACTCGACTGGGATGTGATGCAGTGTGCTCCCAACCCGCCTTCTTGTTAAAAGGCTCCCTTGAGCCACTGAGCTGACGAGCTCTGGAGACGCACCTGTGAGCCTGTGAGTGGTACTAGACCTGAGACGATTTTGGCAGCATTTCCAGCAACCCCAGATATTTTTTGATGCTTTCTACTCTCTACTGATGAAGGGCAATTACCCTGAAACACGTGTACAGAGATGAACAGCAATGACTGCACTAACTTTAGTGAAAAACTACAGACACTTTCAAGTAAGCGTTAAATTTGAACTGCATTTACCAGGATGCAAAGGGGCGAACTCGACTGGGATGTGAGGCAGTGTGCTCCCAACCCGCCTTCCTGTTAAAAGGCTCCCTTGAGCCACTGAGCTGACGAGCTCTGGAGACGCACCTGTGAGCCTGTGAGTGGTACTAGACCTGAGACGATTTTGGCAGCATTTCCAGCAACCCCAGATATTTTTTGATGCTTTCTACTCTCTACTGATGAAGGGCAATTACCCTGAAACACGTGTATAGAGATGAACAGCAATGACTGCAGTAACTTTAGTGAAAAACTACAGAAACTTTCAAGTAAGCGTTAAATTTGAACTGCATTTACCAGGATGCAAAGGGGCGAAATCGACTGGGATGTGAGGCAGTGTGCTCCCAACCCGCCTTTCTGTTAAAAGGCTCCCTTGATCCACTGAGCTGACGAGCTCTGGAGACGCACCTGTGAGCCTGTGAGTGGTACTAGACCTGAGACGATTTTGGCAGCATTTCCAGCAACCCCAGATATTTTTTGATGCTTTCTACTCTCTACTGATGAAGGGCAATTACCCTGAAACACGTGTATAGAGATGAACAGCAATGACTGCACTAACATAGTGAAAAACTACAGACACTTTCAAGTAAGCGTTAAATTTGAACTGCATTTACCAGGATGCAAAGGGGCGAACTCGATTGGGATGTGAGGCAGTGTGCTCCCAACCCGCCTTCCTGTTAAAAGGCTCCCTTGAGCCACTGAGCTGACGAGCTCTGGAGACGCACCTGTGAGCCTGTGAGTGGTACTAGACCTGAGACGATTTTGGCAGCATTTCCAGCAACCCCATATATTTTTTGATGCTTTCTACTCTCTACTGATGAAGGGCAATTACCCTGAAACACGTGTATAGAGATGAACAGCAATGACTGCACTAACTTTAGTGAAAAACTACGGACACTTTCAAGTAAGCGTTAAATTTGAACTGCATTTACCAGGATGCAAAGGGGCGAACTCGACTGGGATGTAAGGCAGTGTGCTCCCAACCCGCCTTCCTATTAAAAGGCTCCCTTAAGCCACTGAGCTGACGAGCTCTGGAGACGCCCTGTGAGCCTTTGAGTGGTACTAGACCTGAGACGATTTTGGCAGCATTTCCAGCAACCCCAGATATTTTTTGATGCTTTCTACTCTCTACTGATGAAGGGCAATTACCCTGAAACACGTGTATAGCGATGAACAGCAATGACTGCACTAACTTTAGTGAAAAACTACGGACACTTTCAAGTAAGCGTTAAATTTGAACTTCATTTACCAGGATGCAAAGGGGCGAACTCGACTGGGATGTGAGGCAGTGTACTCTCAACCCACCTTCCTGTTAAAAGGCTCCCTTGAGCCACTGAGCTGACGAGCTCTGGAGACGCACATGTAAGCCTGTGAGTGGTACTAGACCTGAGATGATTTTGGCAGCATTTCCAGCAACCCCAGATATTTTTTGATGCTTTCTACTCTCTACTGATGAAGGGCAATTACCCTGAAACACGTGTATAGAGATGAACAGCAATGACTGCACTAACTTTAGTGAAAAACTACGGACACTTTCAAGTATGCGTTAAATTTGAACTGTATTTGCCAGGATGCAAAGGGGCGAACTCGACTGGGATGTGAGGCAGTGTGCTCCCAACCCGCCTTCCTGTTAAAAGGCTCCCTTGAGCCACTGAGCTGACGAGCTCTGGAGACGTACCTGTGAGCCTGTGAGTGGTACTAGACCTGAGACAATTTTGGCATCATTTCCAGCAACCCCAGATATTTTTTGATGCTTTCTACTCTCTACTGATGAAGGGCAATTACCCTGAAACACGTGTATAGAAATGAACAGCAATGACTGCACTAACTTTAGTGAAAAACTACGGACACTTTCAAGTAAGCGTTAAATTTGAACTGCATTTACCAGGATGCAAAGGGGCGAACTCGACTGGGATGTGATGCAGTGTGCTCCCAACCAACCTTCTTGTTAAAAGGCTCCCTTGAGCCACTGAGCTGACGAGCTCTGGAGACGCACCTGTGAGCCTGTGAGTGGTACTAGACCTGAGACGATTTTGGCAGCATTTCCAGCAACCCCAGATATTTTTTGATGCTTTCTACTCTCTACTGATGAAGGGCAATTACCCTGAAACACGTGTATAGAGATGAACAGCAATGACTGCACTAACTTTAGTGAAAAACTACGGACACTTTCAAGTAAGCGTTAAATTTGAACTGCATTTACCAGGATGCAAAGGGGCGAACTCGACTGGGATGTGAGGCAGTGTGCTCCCAACCCGCCTTTCTGTTAAAAGGCTCCCTTGATCCACTGAGCTGACGAGCTCTGGAGACGCACCTGTGAGCCTGTGAGTGGTACTAGGCCTGAGACGATTTTGGCAGCATTTCCAGCAACCCCAGATATTTTTTGATGCTTTCTACTATCTACTGATGAAGGGCAATTACCCTGAAACACGTGTATAGAGATGAACAGCAATGACTGCACTAACTTTAGTGAAAAACTACAGACACTTTCAAGTAAGCGTTAAATTTGAACTGCATTTACCAGGATGCAAAGGGGCGAACTTGATTGGGATGTGAGGCAGTGTGCTCCCAACCCGCCTTCCTGTTAAAAGGCTCCCTTGATCCACTGAGCTGACGAGCTCTGGAGACGCACCTGTGAGCCTGTGAGTGGTACTAGGCCTGAGACGATTTTGGCAGCATTTCCAGCAACCCCAGATATTTTTTGATGCTTTCTACTATCTACTGATGAAGGGCAATTACCCTGAAACACGTGTATAGAGATGAACAGCAATGACTGCACTAACTTTAGTGAAAAACTACAGACACTTTCAAGTAAGCGTTAAATTCGAACTGCATTTACCAGGATGCAAAGGGGCGAACTTGATTGGGATGTGAGGCAGTGTGCTCCCAACCCGCCTTCCTGTTAAAAGGCTCCCTTGAGCCACTGAGCTGACGAGCTCTGGAGACGCACCTGTGAGCCTGTGAGTGGTACTAGACCTGAGACGATTTTGGCAGCATTTCCAGCAACCCCATATATTTTTTGATGCTTTCTACTCTCTACTGATGAAGGGCAATTACCCTGAAACACGTGTATAGAGATGAACAGCAATGACTGCACTAACTTTAGTGAAAAACTACGGACACTTTCAAGTAAGCGTTAAATTTGAACTGCATTTACCAGGATGCAAAGGGGCGAACTCGACTGGGATGTAAGGCAGTGTGCTCCCAACCCGCCTTCCTGTTAAAAGGCTCCCTTAAGCCACTGAGCTGACTAGCTCTGGAGACGCACCTGTGAGCCTTTGAGTGGTACTAGACCTGAGACGATTTTGGCAGCATTTCCAGCAACCCCAGATATTTTTTGATGCTTTCTACTCTCTACTGATGAAGGGCAATTACCCTGAAACACGTGTATAGCGATGAACAGCAATGACTGCACTAACTTTAGTGAAAAACTACGGACACTTTCAAGTAAGCGTTAAATTTGAACTGCATTTACCAGGATGCAAAGGGGCGAACTCTACTGGGATGAGAGGCAGTGTGCTCCCAACCCGCCTTCCTGTTGAAAGGGTCCCTTGAGCCACTGAGCTGACGAGCTCTGGAGACGCACCTGTGAGTGGTACTAGACCTGAGACGATTTTGGCAGCATTTCCAGCAACCCCAGATATTTTTTTATGCTTTCTACTCTCTACTGATGAAGGGCAATTACCCTGAAACACGTGTATAGAGATGAACAGCAATGACTGCACTAACTTTAGTGAAAAACTACAGACACTTTCAAGTAAGCGTTAAATTTGAACTGCATTTACCAGGATGCAAAGGGGCGAACTCGACTGGGATGTGAGGCAGTGTGCTCCCAACCCGCCTTCCTGTTAAAAGGCTCCCTTGAGCCACTGAGCTGACGAGCTCTGGAGACGCACCTGTGAGCCTGTGAGTGGTACTAGACCTGAGACGATTTTGGCAGCATTTCCAGAAACCCCAGATATTTTTTGATGCTTTCTACTCTCTACTGATGAAGGGCAATTACCCTGAAACACGTGTATAGAAATGAACATCAATGACTGCACTAACTTTAGTGAAAAACTACAGACACTTTCAAGTAAGCGTTAAATTTGAACTGCATTTACCAGGATGCGAAGGGGCGAACTCGACTGGGATGTGAGGCAGTGTGCTCCCAACCCGCCTTCCTGTTAAAAGGCTCCCTTGAGCCACTGAGCTGACGAGCTCTGGAGACGCACCTATGAGCCTGTGAGTGGTACTAGACCTGAGACGATTTTGGCAGCATTTCCAGCAACCCCAGATATTTTTTGATGCTTTCTACTCTCTACTGATGAAGGGCAATTACCCTGAAACACGTGTATAGAGATGAACAGCAATGACTGCACTAACTTTAGTGAAAAACTACGGACACTTTCAAGTAAGCGTTAAATTTGAACTGCATTTACCAGGATGCAAAGGGGCGAAATCGACTGGGATGTGAGGTAGTGTGCTCCCAACCCGCCTTTCTGTTAAAAGGCTCCCTTGATCCACTGAGCTGACGAGCTCTGGAGAAGCACCTGTGAGCCTGTGAGTGGTACTAGACCTGAGACGATTTTGGCAGCATTTCCAGCAACCCCAGATATTTTTTTATGCTTTCTACTCTCTACTGATGAAGGGCAATTACCCTGAAACACGTGTATAGAGATGAACAGCAATGACTGCACTAACTTTAGTGAAAAACTACAGACACTTTCAAGTAAGCGTTAAATTTGAACTGCATTTACCAGGATGCAAAGGGGCGAACTCGACTGGGATGTGAGGCAGTGTACTCTCAACCCACCTTCCTGTTAAAAGGCTCCCTTGAGCCACTGAGCTGACGAGCTCTGGAGACGCACCTGTAAGCCTGTGAGTGGTACTAGACCTGAGATGATTTTGGCAGCATTTCCAGCAACCCCAGATATTTTTTGATGCTTTCTACTCTCTACTGATGAAGGGCAATTACCCTGAAACACGTGTATAGAGATGAACAGCAATGACTGCACTAACTTTAGTGAAAAACTACGGACACTTTCAAGTACGCGTTAAATTTGAACTGTATTTACCAGGATGCAAAGGGGCGAACTCGACTGGGATGTGAGGCAGTGTGCTCCCAACCCGCCTTCCTGTTAAAAGGCTCCCTTGAGCCACTGAGCTGACGAGCTCTGGAGACGTACCTGTGAGCCTGTGAGTGGTACTAGACCTGAGACGATTTTGGCATCATTTCCAGCAACCCCAGATATTTTTTGATGCTTTCTACTCTCTACTGATGAAGGGCAATTACCCTGAAACACGTGTATAGAAATGAACAGCAATGACTGCACTAACTTTAGTGAAAAACTACGGACACTTTCAAGTAAGCGTTAAATTTGAACTGCATTTACCAGGATGCAAAGGGGCGAACTCGACTGGGATGTGATGCAGTGTGCTCCCAACCCACCTTCTTGTTAAAAGGCTCCCTTGAGCCACTGAGCTGACGAGCTCTGGAGACGCACCTGTGAGCCTGTGAGTGGTACTAGACCTGAGACGATTTTGGCAGCATTTCCAGCAACCCCAGATATTTTTTGATGCTTTCTACTCTCTACTGATGAAGGGCAATTACCCTGAAACACGTGTACAGAGATGAACAGCAATGACTGCACTAACTTTAGTGAAAAACTACAGACACTTTCAAGTAAGCGTTAAATTTGAACTGCATTTACCAGGATGCAAAGGGGCGAACTCGACTGGGATGTGAGGCAGTGTGCTCCCAACCCGCCTTCCTGTTAAAAGGCTCCCTTGAGCCACTGAGCTGACGAGCTCTGGAGACGCACCTGTGAGCCTGTGAGTGGTATTAGACCTGAGACGATTTTGGCAGCATTTCCATAAACCCCAGATATTTTTTGATGCTTTCTACTCTCTACTGATGAAGGGCAATTACCCTGAAACACGTGTATAGAAATGAACAGCAATGACTGCACTAACTTTAGTGAAAAACTACAGACACTTTCAAGTAAGCGTTAAATTTGAACTGCATTTACCAGGATGCAAAGGGGCGAACTCGACTGGGATGTGAGGCAGTGTGCTCCCAACCCGCCTTCCTGTTAAAAGGCTCCCTTGAGCCACTGAGCTGACGAGCTCTGGAGACGCACCTATGAGTCTGTGAGTGGTACTAGACCTGAGACGATTTTGGCAGCATTTCCAGCAACCCCAGATATTTTTTGATGCTTTCTACTCTCTACTGATGAAGGGCAATTACCCTGAAACACGTGTATAGAGATGAACAGCAATGACTGCACTAACTTTAGTGAAAAACTACGGACACTTTCAAGTAAGCGTTAAATTTGAACTGCATTTACCAGGATGCAAAGGGGCGAACTCGACTGGGATGTGAGGCAGTGTGCTCCCAACCCGCCTTTCTGTTAAAAGGCTCCCTTGATCCACTGAGCTGACGAGCTCTGGAGACGCACCTGTGAGCCTGTGAGTGGTACTAGGCCTGAGACGATTTTGGCAGCATTTCCAGCAACCCCAGATATTTTTTGATGCTTTCTACTCTCTACTGATGAAGGGCAATTACCCTGAAACACGTGTATAGAGATGAACAGCAATGACTGCACTAACTTTAGTGAAAAACTACAGACACTTTCAAGTAAGCGTTAAATTTGAACTGCATTTACCAGGATGCAAAGGGGTGAACTTGATTGGGATGTGAGGCAGTGTGCTCGCAACCCGCCTTCCTGTTAAAAGGCTCCCTTGAGCCACTGAGCTGACGAGCTCTGGAGACGCACCTGTGAGCCTGTGAGTGGTACTAGACCTGAGACGATTTTGGCAGCATTTCCAGCAACCCCATATATTTTTTGATGCTTTCTACTCTCTACTGATGAAGGGCAATTACCCTGAAACACGTGTATAGAGATGAACAGCAATGACTGCACTAACTTTAGTGAAAAACTGCGGACACTTTCAAGTAAGCGTTAAATTTGAACTGCATTTACCAGGATGCAAAGGGGCGAACTCGACTGGGATGTAAGGCAGTGTGCTCCCAACCCGCCTTCCTGTTAAAAGGCTACCTTAAGCCACTGAGCTGACTAGCTCTGGAGACGCACCTGTGAGCCTTTGAGTGGTACTAGACCTGAGACGATTTTGGCAGCATTTCCAGCAACCCCAGATATTTTTTGATGCTTTCTACTCTCTACTGATGAAGGGCAATTACCCTGAAACACGTGTATAGCGATGAACAGCAATGACTGCACTAACTTTAGTGAAAAACTACGGACACTTTCAAGTAAGCGTTAAATTTGAACTGCATTTACCAGGATGCAAAGGGGCGAACTCTACTGGGATGAGAGGCAGTGTGCTCCCAACCCGCCTTCCTGTTGAAAGGGTCCCTTGAGCCACTGAGCTGACGAGCTCTGGAGACGCACCTGTGAGTGGTACTAGACCTGAGACGATTTTGGCAGCATTTCCAGCAACCCCAGATATTTTTTGATGCTTTCTACTCTCTACTGATGAAGGGCAATTACCCTGAAACACGTGTATAGAGATGAACAGCAATGACTGCACTAACTTTAGTGAAAAACTACGGACACTTTCAAGTAAGCGTTAAATTTGAACTGCATTTACCAGGATGCGAAGGGGCGAACTCGACTGGGATGTGAGGCAGTGTGCTCCCAACCCGCCTTCCTGTTAAAAGGCTCCCTTGAGCCACTGAGCTGACGAGCTCTGGAGACGCACCTGTGAGCCTGTGAGTGGTACTCGACCTGTGACGATTTTGGCAGCATTTCCAGCAACCCCAGATATTTTTTGATGCTTTCTACTCTCTACTGATGAAGGGCAATTACCCTGAAACACGTGTATAGAGATGAACAGCAATGACTGCACTTACTTTAGTGAAAAACTACGGACACTTTCAAGTAAGCGTTAAATTTGAACTGCATTTACCAGGATGCAAAGGGGCGAACTCGACTGGGATGTGAGGCAGTGTGCTCCCAACCCGCCTTCCTGTTAAAAGGCTCCCTTGAGCCACTGAGCTGACGAGCTCTGGAGACGCACATGTGAGCCTGTGAGTGGTACTAGACCTGAGACGATTTTGGCAGCATTTCCAGCAACCCCAGATATTTTTTGATGCTTTCTACTCTACTGATGAAGGGCAATTACCCTGAAACACGTGTATAGAGATGAACAGCAATGACTGCACTAACTTTAGTGAAAAACTACAGACACTTTCAAGTAAGCGTTAAATTTGAACTGCATTTACCAGGATGCAAAGGGGCGAACTCGACTGGGATGTGAGGCAGTGTGCTCCCAACCCACCTTCCTGTTAAAAGGCTCCCTTGAGCCACTGAGCTGACGAGCTCTGGAGACGCACCTGTGAGCCTGTGAGTGGTACTAGACCTGAGACGATTTTGGCAGCATATCCAGCAACCCCAGATATTTTTTGATGCTTTCTACTCTCTACTGATGAAGGGCAATTACCCTGAAACACGTGTATAGAGATGAACAGCAATGACTGCACTAACTTTAGTGAAAAACTACGGACACTTTCAAGTACGCGTTAAATTTGAACTGTATTTACCAGGATGCAAAGGGACAAACTCGACTGGGATGTGAGGCAGTGTGCTCCCAACCCGCCTTCCTGTTAAAAGGCTCCCTTGAGCCACTGAGCTGACGAGCTCTGGAGACGCACCTGTGAGCCTGTGAGTGGTACTAGACCTGAGACGATTTTGGCAGTATTTCAAGCAACCCCAGATATTTTTTGATGCTTTCTACTCTCTACTGATGAAGGGCAATTACCCTGAAACACGTGTATAGAGATGAACAGCAATGACTGCACTAACTTTAGTGAAAAACTATGGACACTTTCAAGTAAGCGTTACATTTGAACTGCATTTACCAGGATGCAAAGGGGCGAACTCGACTGGGATGTGAGGCAGTGTGCTCCCAACCCGCCTTCCTGTTAAAAGGCTCCCTTGAGCCACTGAGCTGACGAGCTCTGGAGACGCACCTATGAGCCTGTGAGTGGTACTAGACCTGAGACGATTTTGGCAGCATTTCCAGCAACCCCAGATATTTTTGATGCTTTCTACTAATTACTGATGAAGGGCAATTACCCTGAAACACGTGTATAGAGATGAACAGCAATGACTGCACTAACTTTAGTGAAAAACTACAGACACTTTCAAGTAAGCGTTAAATTTGAACTGCATTTACCAGGATGCAAAGGGGCGAACTTGATTGGGATGTGAGGCAGTGTGCTCCCAACCCGCCTTCCTGTTAAAAGGCTCCCTTGAGCCACTGAGCTGACGAGCTCTGGAGACGCACCTGTGAGCCTGTGAGTGGTACTAGACCTGAGACGATTTTGGCAGCATTTCCAGCAACCCCATATATTTTTTGATGCTTTCTACTCTCTACTGATGAAGGGCAATTACCCTGAAACAGGTGTATAGAGATGAACAGCAATGACTGCACTAACTTTAGTGAAAAACTACGGACACTTTCAAGTAAGCGTTAAATTTGAACTGCATTTACCAGGATGCAAAGGGGCGAACTCGACTGGGATGTAAGGCAGTGTGCTCCCAACCCGCCTTCCTGTTAAAAGGCTCCCTTAAGCCACTGAGCTGACTAGCTCTGGAGACGCACCTGTGAGCCTTTGAGTGGTACTAGACCTGAGACGATTTTGGCAGCATTTCCAGCAACCCCAGATATTTTTTGATGCTTTCTACTCTCTACTGATGAAGGGCAATTACCCTGAAACACGTGTATAGCGATGAACAGCAATGACTGCACTAACTTTAGTGAAAAACTACGGACACTTTCAAGTAAGCGTTAAATTTGAACTGCATTTACCAGGATGCAAAGGGGCGAACTCTACTGGGATGAGAGGCAGTGTGCTCCCAACCCGCCTTCCTGTTGAAAGGGTCCCTTGAGCCACTGAGCTGACGAGCTCTGGAGACGCACCTGTGAGTGGTACTAGACCTGAGACGATTTTGGCAGCATTTCCAGCAACCCCAGATATTTTTTTATGCTTTCTACTCTCTACTGATGAAGGGCAATTACCCTGAAACACGTGTATAGAGATGAACAGCAATGACTGCACTAACTTTAGTGAAAAACTACAGACACTTTCAAGTAAGCGTTAAATTTGAACTGCATTTACCAGGATGCAAAGGGGCGAACTCGACTGGGATGTGAGGCAGTGTGCTCCCAACCCGCCTTCCTGTTAAAAGGCTCCCTTGAGCCACTGAGCTGACGAGCTCTGGAGACGCACCTGTGAGCCTGTGAGTGGTACTAGACCTGAGACGATTTTGGCAGCATTTCCAGAAACCCCAGATATTTTTTGATGCTTTCTACTCTCTACTGATGAAGGGCAATTACCCTGAAACACGTGTATAGAAATGAACATCAATGACTGCACTAACTTTAGTGAAAAACTACAGACACTTTCAAGTAAGCGTTAAATTTGAACTGCATTTACCAGGATGCAAAGGGGCGAACTCGACTGGGATGTGAGGCAGTGTGCTCCCAACCCGCCTTCCTGTTAAAAGGCTCCCTTGAGCCACTGAGCTGACGAGCTCTGGAGACGCACCTATGAGCCTGTGAGTGGTACTAGACCTGAGACGATTTTGGCAGCATTTCCAGCAACCCCAGATATTTTTTGATGCTTTCTACTCTCTACTGATGAAGGGCAATTACCCTGAAACACGTGTATAGAGATGAACAGCAATGACTGCACTAACTTTAGTGAAAAACTACGGACACTTTCAAGTAAGCGTTAAATTTGAACTGCATTTACCAGGATGCAAAGGGGCGAAATCGACTGGGATGTGAGGTAGTGTGCTCCCAACCCGCCTTTCTGTTAAAAGGCTCCCTTGATCCACTGAGCTGACGAGCTCTGGAGACGCACCTGTGAGCCTGTGAGTGGTACTAGACCTGAGACGATTTTGGCAGCATTTCCAGCAACCCCAGATATTTTTTGATGCTTTCTACTCTCTACTGATGAAGGGCAATTACCCTGAAACACGTGTATAGAGATGAACAGCAATGACTGCACTAACTTTAGTGAAAAACTACAGACACTTTCAAGTAAGCGTTAAATTTGAACTGCATTTACCAGGATGCAAAGGGGCGAACTCGATTGGGATGTGAGGCAGTGTGCTCCCAACCCGCCTTCCTGTTAAAAGGCTCCCTTGAGCCACTGAGCTGACGAGCTCTGGAGACGCACCTGTGAGCCTGTGAGTGGTACTAGACCTGAGACGATTTTGGCAGCATTTCCAGCAACCCCATATATTTTTTGATGCTTTCTACTCTCTACTGATGAAGGGCAATTACCCTGAAACACGTGTATAGAGATGAACAGCAATGACTGCACTAACTTTAGTGAAAAACTATGGACACTTTCAAGTAAGCGTTAAATTTGAACTGCATTTACCAGGATGCAAAGGGGCGAACTCGACTGGGATGTAAGGCAGTGTGCTCCCAACCCGCCTTCCTGTTAAAAGGCTCCATTAAGCCACTGAGCTGACGAGCTCTGGAGACGCCCTGTGAGCCTTTGAGTGGTACTAGACCTGAGACGATTTTGGCAGCATTTCCAGCAACCCCAGATATTTTTTGATGCTTTCTACTCTCTACTGATGAAGGGCAATTACCCTGAAACACGTGTATAGCGATGAACAGCAATGACTGCACTAACTTTAGTGAAAAACTACGGACACTTTCAAGTAAGCGTTAAATTTGAACTGCATTTACCAGGATGCAAAGGGGCGAACTCGACTGGGATGTGAGGCAGTGTACTCTCAACCCACCTTCCTGTTAAAAGGCTCCCTTGAGCCACTGAGCTGACGAGCTCTGGAGACGCACCTGTAAGCCTGTGAGTGGTACTAGACCTGAGATGATTTTGGCAGCATTTCCAGCAACCCCAGATATTTTTTGATGCTTTCTACTCTCTACTGATGAAGGGCAATTACCCTGAAACACGTGTATAGAGATGAACAGCAATGACTGCACTAACTTTAGTGAAAAACTACGGACACTTTCAAGTACGCGTTAAATTTGAACTGTATTTACCAGGATGCAAAGGGGCGAACTCGACTGGGATGTGAGGCAGTGTGCTCCCAACCCGCCTTCCTGTTAAAAGGCTCCCTTGAGCCACTGAGCTGACGAGCTCTGGAGACGTACCTGTGAGCCTGTGAGTGGTACTAGACCTGAGACGATTTTGGCATCATTTCCAGCAACCCCAGATATTTTTTGATGCTTTCTACTCTCTACTGATGAAGGGCAATTACCCTGAAACACGTGTATAGAAATGAACAGCAATGACTGCACTAACTTTAGTGAAAAACTACGGACACTTTCAAGTAAGCGTTAAATTTGAACTGCATTTACCAGGATGCAAAGGGGCGAACTCGACTGGGATGTGATGCAGTGTGCTCCCAACCCACCTTCTTGTTAAAAGGCTCCCTTGAGCCACTGAGCTGACGAGCTCTGGAGACGCACCTGTGAGCCTGTGAGTGGTACTAGACCTGAGACGATTTTGGCAGCATTTCCAGCAACCCCAGATATTTTTTGATGCTTTCTACTCTCTACTGATGAAGGGCAATTACCCTGAAACACGTGTACAGAGATGAACAGCAATGACTGCACTAACTTTAGTGAAAAACTACAGACACTTTCAAGTAAGCGTTAAATTTGAACTGCATTTACCAGGATGCAAAGGGGCGAACTCGACTGGGATGTGAGGCAGTGTACTCTCAACCCACCTTCCTGTTAAAAGGCTCCCTTGAGCCACTGAGCTGACGAGCTCTGGAGACGCACCTGTAAGCCTGTGAGTGGTACTAGACCTGAGATGATTTTGGCAGCATTTCCAGCAACCCCAGATATTTTTTGATGCTTTCTACTCTCTACTGATGAAGGGCAATTACCCTGAAACACGTGTATAGAGATGAACAGCAATGACTGCACTAACTTTAGTGAAAAACTACGGACACTTTCAAGTACGCGTTAAATTTGAACTGTATTTACCAGGATGCAAAGGGGCGAACTCGACTGGGATGTGAGGCAGTGTGCTCCCAACCCGCCTTCCTGTTAAAAGGCTCCCTTGAGCCACTGAGCTGACGAGCTCTGGAGACGTACCTGTGAGCCTGTGAGTGGTACTAGACCTGAGACGATTTTGGCATCATTTCCAGCAACCCCAGATATTTTTTGATGCTTTCTACTCTCTACTGATGAAGGGCAATTACCCTGAAACACTTGTATAGAAATGAACAGCAATGACTGCACTAACTTTAGTGAAAAACTACGGACACTTTCAAGTAAGCGTTAAATTTGAACTGCATTTACCAGGATGCAAAGGGGCGAACTCGACTGGGATGTGATGCAGTGTGCTCCCAACCCACCTTCTTGTTAAAAGGCTCCCTTGAGCCACTGAGCTGACGAGCTCTGGAGACGCACCTGTGAGCCTGTGAGTGGTACTAGACCTGAGACGATTTTGGCAGCATTTCCAGCAACCCCAGATATTTTTTGATGCTTTCTACTCTCTACTGATGAAGGGCAATTACCCTGAAACACGTGTACAGAGATGAACAGCAATGACTGCACTAACTTTAGTGAAAAACTACAGACACTTTCAAGTAAGCGTTAAATTTGAACTGCATTTACCAGGATGCAAAGGGGCGAACTCGACTGGGATGTGAGGCAGTGTGCTCCCAACCCGCCTTCCTGTTAAAAGGCTCCCTTGAGCCACTGAGCTGACGAGCTCTGGAGACGCACCTGTGAGCCTGTGAGTGGTATTAGACCTGAGACGATTTTGGCAGCATTTCCATAAACCCCAGATATTTTTTGATTCTTTCTACTCTCTACTGATGAAGGGCAATTACCCTGAAACACGTGTATAGAAATGAACAGCAATGACTGCACTAACTTTAGTGAAAAACTACAGACACTTTCAAGTAAGCGTTAAATTTGAACTGCATTTACCAGGATGCAAAGGGGCGAACTCGACTGGGATGTGAGGCAGTGTGCTCCCAACCCGCCTTCCTGTTAAAAGGCTCCCTTGAGCCACTGAGCTGACGAGCTCTGGAGACGCACCTATGAGTCTGTGAGTGGTACTAGACCTGAGACGATTTTGGCAGCATTTCCAGCAACCCCAGATATTTTTTGATGCTTTCTACTCTCTACTGATGAAGGGCAATTACCCTGAAACACGTGTATAGAGATGAACAGCAATGACTGCACTAACTTTAGTGAAAAACTACGGACACTTTCAAGTAAGCGTTAAATTTGAACTGCATTTACCAGGATGCAAAGGGGCGAACTCGACTGGGATGTGAGGCAGTGTGCTCCCAACCCGCCTTTCTGTTAAAAGGCTCCCTTGATCCACTGAGCTGACGAGCTCTGGAGACGCACCTATGAGTCTGTGAGTGGTACTAGACCTGAGACGATTTTGGCAGCATTTCCAGCAACCCCAGATATTTTTTGATGCTTTCTACTCTCTACTGATGAAGGGCAATTACCCTGAAACACGTGTATAGAGATGAACAGCAATGACTGCACTAACTTTAGTGAAAAACTACGGACACTTTCAAGTAAGCGTTAAATTTGAACTGCATTTACCAGGATGCAAAGGGGCGAACTCGACTGGGATGTAAGGCAGTGTGCTCCCAACCCGCCTTCCTGTTAAAAGGCTACCTTAAGCCACTGAGCTGACTAGCTCTGGAGACGCACCTGTGAGCCTTTGAGTGGTACTAGACCTGAGACGATTTTGGCAGCATTTCCAGCAACCCCAGATATTTTTTGATGCTTTCTACTCTCTACTGATGAAGGGCAATTACCCTGAAACACGTGTATAGCGATGAACAGCAATGACTGCACTAACTTTAGTGAAAAACTACGGACACTTTCAAGTAAGCGTTAAATTTGAACTGCATTTACCAGGATGCAAAGGGGCGAACTCTACTGGGATGAGAGGCAGTGTGCTCCCAACCCGCCTTCCTGTTGAAAGGGTCCCTTGAGCCACTGAGCTGACGAGCTCTGGAGACGCACCTGTGAGTGGTACTAGACCTGAGACGATTTTGGCATCATTTCCAGCAACCCCAGATATTTTTTGATGCTTTCTACTCTCTACTGATGAAGGGCAATTACCCTGAAACACGTGTATAGAAATGAACAGCAATGACTGCACTAACTTTAGTGAAAAACTACGGACACTTTCAAGTAAGCGTTAAATTTGAACTGCATTTACCAGGATGCAAAGGGGCGAACTCGACTGGGATGTGATGCAGTGTGCTCCCAACCCACCTTCTTGTTAAAAGGCTCCCTTGAGCCACTGAGCTGACGAGCTCTGGAGACGCACCTGTGAGCCTGTGAGTGGTACTAGACCTGAGACGATTTTGGCAGCATTTCCAGCAACCCCAGATATTTTTTGATGCTTTCTACTCTCTACTGATGAAGGGCAATTACCCTGAAACACGTGTACAGAGATGAACAGCAATGACTGCACTAACTTTAGTGAAAAACTACAGACACTTTCAAGTAAGCGTTAAATTTGAACTGCATTTACCAGGATGCAAAGGGGCGAACTCGACTGGGATGTGAGGCAGTGTACTCTCAACCCACCTTCCTGTTAAAAGGCTCCCTTGAGCCACTGAGCTGACGAGCTCTGGAGACGCACCTGTAAGCCTGTGAGTGGTACTAGACCTGAGATGATTTTGGCAGCATTTCCAGCAACCCCAGATATTTTTTGATGCTTTCTACTCTCTACTGATGAAGGGCAATTACCCTGAAACACGTGTATAGAGATGAACAGCAATGACTGCACTAACTTTAGTGAAAAACTACGGACACTTTCAAGTACGCGTTAAATTTGAACTGTATTTACCAGGATGCAAAGGGGCGAACTCGACTGGGATGTGAGGCAGTGTGCTCCCAACCCGCCTTCCTGTTAAAAGGCTCCCTTGAGCCACTGAGCTGACGAGCTCTGGAGACGTACCTGTGAGCCTGTGAGTGGTACTAGACCTGAGACGATTTTGGCATCATTTCCAGCAACCCCAGATATTTTTTGATGCTTTCTACTCTCTACTGATGAAGGGCAATTACCCTGAAACACTTGTATAGAAATGAACAGCAATGACTGCACTAACTTTAGTGAAAAACTACGGACACTTTCAAGTAAGCGTTAAATTTGAACTGCATTTACCAGGATGCAAAGGGGCGAACTCGACTGGGATGTGATGCAGTGTGCTCCCAACCCACCTTCTTGTTAAAAGGCTCCCTTGAGCCACTGAGCTGACGAGCTCTGGAGACGCACCTGTGAGCCTGTGAGTGGTACTAGACCTGAGACGATTTTGGCAGCATTTCCAGCAACCCCAGATATTTTTTGATGCTTTCTACTCTCTACTGATGAAGGGCAATTACCCTGAAACACGTGTACAGAGATGAACAGCAATGACTGCACTAACTTTAGTGAAAAACTACAGACACTTTCAAGTAAGCGTTAAATTTGAACTGCATTTACCAGGATGCAAAGGGGCGAACTCGACTGGGATGTGAGGCAGTGTGCTCCCAACCCGCCTTCCTGTTAAAAGGCTCCCTTGAGCCACTGAGCTGACGAGCTCTGGAGACGCACCTGTGAGCCTGTGAGTGGTATTAGACCTGAGACGATTTTGGCAGCATTTCCATAAACCCCAGATATTTTTTGATTCTTTCTACTCTCTACTGATGAAGGGCAATTACCCTGAAACACGTGTATAGAAATGAACAGCAATGACTGCACTAACTTTAGTGAAAAACTACAGACACTTTCAAGTAAGCGTTAAATTTGAACTGCATTTACCAGGATGCAAAGGGGCGAACTCGACTGGGATGTGAGGCAGTGTGCTCCCAACCCGCCTTCCTGTTAAAAGGCTCCCTTGAGCCACTGAGCTGACGAGCTCTGGAGACGTACCTGTGAGCCTGTGAGTGGTACTAGACCTGAGACGATTTTGGCATCATTTCCAGCAACCCCAGATATTTTTTGATGCTTTCTACTCTCTACTGATGAAGGGCAATTACCCTGAAACACGTGTATAGAAATGAACAGCAATGACTGCACTAACTTTAGTGAAAAACTACGGACACTTTCAAGTAAGCGTTAAATTTGAACTGCATTTACCAGGATGCAAAGGGGCGAACTCGACTGGGATGTGATGCAGTGTGCTCCCAACCCACCTTCTTGTTAAAAGGCTCCCTTGAGCCACTGAGCTGACGAGCTCTGGAGACGCACCTGTGAGCCTGTGAGTGGTACTAGACCTGAGACGATTTTGGCAGCATTTCCAGCAACCCCAGATATTTTTTGATGCTTTCTACTCTCTACTGATGAAGGGCAATTACCCTGAAACACGTGTACAGAGATGAACAGCAATGACTGCACTAACTTTAGTGAAAAACTACAGACACTTTCAAGTAAGCGTTAAATTTGAACTGCATTTACCAGGATGCAAAGGGGCGAACTCGACTGGGATGTGAGGCAGTGTACTCTCAACCCACCTTCCTGTTAAAAGGCTCCCTTGAGCCACTGAGCTGACGAGCTCTGGAGACGCACCTGTAAGCCTGTGAGTGGTACTAGACCTGAGATGATTTTGGCAGCATTTCCAGCAACCCCAGATATTTTTTGATGCTTTCTACTCTCTACTGATGAAGGGCAATTACCCTGAAACACGTGTATAGAGATGAACAGCAATGACTGCACTAACTTTAGTGAAAAACTACGGACACTTTCAAGTACGCGTTAAATTTGAACTGTATTTACCAGGATGCAAAGGGGCGAACTCGACTGGGATGTGAGGCAGTGTGCTCCCAACCCGCCTTCCTGTTAAAAGGCTCCCTTGAGCCACTGAGCTGACGAGCTCTGGAGACGTACCTGTGAGCCTGTGAGTGGTACTAGACCTGAGACGATTTTGGCATCATTTCCAGCAACCCCAGATATTTTTTGATGCTTTCTACTCTCTACTGATGAAGGGCAATTACCCTGAAACACTTGTATAGAAATGAACAGCAATGACTGCACTAACTTTAGTGAAAAACTACGGACACTTTCAAGTAAGCGTTAAATTTGAACTGCATTTACCAGGATGCAAAGGGGCGAACTCGACTGGGATGTGATGCAGTGTGCTCCCAACCCACCTTCTTGTTAAAAGGCTCCCTTGAGCCACTGAGCTGACGAGCTCTGGAGACGCACCTGTGAGCCTGTGAGTGGTACTAGACCTGAGACGATTTTGGCAGCATTTCCAGCAACCCCAGATATTTTTTGATGCTTTCTACTCTCTACTGATGAAGGGCAATTACCCTGAAACACGTGTACAGAGATGAACAGCAATGACTGCACTAACTTTAGTGAAAAACTACAGACACTTTCAAGTAAGCGTTAAATTTGAACTGCATTTACCAGGATGCAAAGGGGCGAACTCGACTGGGATGTGAGGCAGTGTGCTCCCAACCCGCCTTCCTGTTAAAAGGCTCCCTTGAGCCACTGAGCTGACGAGCTCTGGAGACGCACCTGTGAGCCTGTGAGTGGTATTAGACCTGAGACGATTTTGGCAGCATTTCCATAAACCCCAGATATTTTTTGATTCTTTCTACTCTCTACTGATGAAGGGCAATTACCCTGAAACACGTGTATAGAAATGAACAGCAATGACTGCACTAACTTTAGTGAAAAACTACAGACACTTTCAAGTAAGCGTTAAATTTGAACTGCATTTACCAGGATGCAAAGGGGCGAACTCGACTGGGATGTGAGGCAGTGTGCTCCCAACCCGCCTTCCTGTTAAAAGGCTCCCTTGAGCCACTGAGCTGACGAGCTCTGGAGACGCACCTATGAGTCTGTGAGTGGTACTAGACCTGAGACGATTTTGGCAGCATTTCCAGCAACCCCAGATATTTTTTGATGCTTTCTACTCTCTACTGATGAAGGGCAATTACCCTGAAACACGTGTATAGAGATGAACAGCAATGACTGCACTAACTTTAGTGAAAAACTACGGACACTTTCAAGTAAGCGTTAAATTTGAACTGCATTTACCAGGATGCAAAGGGGCGAACTCGACTGGGATGTAAGGCAGTGTGCTCCCAACCCGCCTTCCTGTTAAAAGGCTACCTTAAGCCACTGAGCTGACTAGCTCTGGAGACGCACCTGTGAGCCTTTGAGTGGTACTAGACCTGAGACGATTTTGGCAGCATTTCCAGCAACCCCAGATATTTTTTGATGCTTTCTACTCTCTACTGATGAAGGGCAATTACCCTGAAACACGTGTATAGCGATGAACAGCAATGACTGCACTAACTTTAGTGAAAAACTACGGACACTTTCAAGTAAGCGTTAAATTTGAACTGCATTTACCAGGATGCAAAGGGGCGAACTCTACTGGGATGAGAGGCAGTGTGCTCCCAACCCGCCTTCCTGTTGAAAGGGTCCCTTGAGCCACTGAGCTGACGAGCTCTGGAGACGCACCTGTGAGTGGTACTAGACCTGAGACGATTTTGGCAGCATTTCCAGCAACCCCAGATATTTTTTGATGCTTTCTACTCTCTACTGATGAAGGGCAATTACCCTGAAACACGTGTATAGAGATGAACAGCAATGACTGCACTAACTTTAGTGAAAAACTACGGACACTTTCAAGTAAGCGTTAAATTTGAACTGCATTTACCAGGATGCGAAGGGGCGAACTCGACTGGGATGTGAGGCAGTGTGCTCCCAACCCGCCTTCCTGTTAAAAGGCTCCCTTGAGCCACTGAGCTGACGAGCTCTGGAGACGCACCTGTGAGCCTGTGAGTGGTACTCGACCTGTGACGATTTTGGCAGCATTTCCAGCAACCCCAGATATTTTTTGATGCTTTCTACTCTCTACTGATGAAGGGCAATTACCCTGAAACACGTGTATAGAGATGAACAGCAATGACTGCACTTACTTTAGTGAAAAACTACGGACACTTTCAAGTAAGCGTTAAATTTGAACTGCATTTACCAGGATGCAAAGGGGCGAACTCGACTGGGATGTGAGGCAGTGTGCTCCCAACCCGCCTTCCTGTTAAAAGGCTCCCTTGAGCCACTGAGCTGACGAGCTCTGGAGACGCACATGTGAGCCTGTGAGTGGTACTAGACCTGAGACGATTTTGGCAGCATTTCCAGCAACCCCAGATATTTTTTGATGCTTTCTACTCTACTGATGAAGGGCAATTACCCTGAAACACGTGTATAGAGATGAACAGCAATGACTGCACTAACTTTAGTGAAAAACTACAGACACTTTCAAGTAAGCGTTAAATTTGAACTGCATTTACCAGGATGCAAAGGGGCGAACTCGACTGGGATGTGAGGCAGTGTGCTCCCAACCCACCTTCCTGTTAAAAGGCTCCCTTGAGCCACTGAGCTGACGAGCTCTGGAGACGCACCTGTGAGCCTGTGAGTGGTACTAGACCTGAGACGATTTTGGCAGCATATCCAGCAACCCCAGATATTTTTTGATGCTTTCTACTCTCTACTGATGAAGGGCAATTACCCTGAAACACGTGTATAGAGATGAACAGCAATGACTGCACTAACTTTAGTGAAAAACTACGGACACTTTCAAGTACGCGTTAAATTTGAACTGTATTTACCAGGATGCAAAGGGACAAACTCGACTGGGATGTGAGGCAGTGTGCTCCCAACCCGCCTTCCTGTTAAAAGGCTCCCTTGAGCCACTGAGCTGACGAGCTCTGGAGACGCACCTGTGAGCCTGTGAGTGGTACTAGACCTGAGACGATTTTGGCAGTATTTCAAGCAACCCCAGATATTTTTTGATGCTTTCTACTCTCTACTGATGAAGGGCAATTACCCTGAAACACGTGTATAGAGATGAACAGCAATGACTGCACTAACTTTAGTGAAAAACTACGGACACTTTCAAGTAAGCGTTACATTTGAACTGCATTTACCAGGATGCAAAGGGGCGAACTCGACTGGGATGTGAGGCAGTGTGCTCCCAACCCGCCTTCCTGTTAAAAGGCTCCCTTGAGCCACTGAGCTGACGAGCTCTGGAGACGCACCTATGAGCCTGTGAGTGGTACTAGACCTGAGACGATGTTGGCAGCATTTCCAGCAACCCCAGATATTTTTGATGCTTTCTACTCTCTACTGATGAAGGGCAATTACCCTGAAACACGTGTATAGAGATGAACAGCAATGACTGCACTAACTTTAGTGAAAAACGACGGACACTTTCAAGTAAGCGTTAAATTTGAACTGCATTTACCAGGATGCAAAGGGGCGAACTCGACTGGGATGTGAGGCAGTGTGCTCCCAACCCGCCTTCCTGTTAAAAGGCTCCCTTGAGCCACTGAGCTGACGAGCTCTGGAGACGCACCTGTGAGCCTGTGAGTGGTATTAGACCTGAGACGATTTTGGCAGCATTTCCATAAACCCCAGATATTTTTTGATGCTTTCTACTCTCTACTGATGAAGGGCAATTACCCTGAAACACGTGTATAGAAATTAACAGCAATGACTGCACTAACTTTAGTGAAAAACTACAGACACTTTCAAGTAAGCGTTAAATTTGAACTGCATTTACCAGGATGCAAAGGGGCGAACTCGACTGGGATGTGAGGCAGTGTGCTCCCAACCCGCCTTCCTGTTAAAAGGCTCCCTTGAGCCACTGAGCTGACGAGCTCTGGAGACGCACCTATGAGTCTGTGAGTGGTACTAGACCTGAGACGATTTTGGCAGCATTTCCAGCAACCCCAGATATTTTTTGATGCTTTCTACTCTCTACTGATGAAGGGCAATTACCCTGAAACACGTGTATAGAGATGAACAGCAATGACTGCACTAACTTTAGTGAAAAACTACGGACACTTTCAAGTAAGCGTTAAATTTGAACTGCATTTACCAGGATGCAAATGGGCGAACTCGACTGGGATCTGAGGCAGTGTGCTCCCAACCCGCCTTTCTGTTAAAAGGCTCCCTTTATCCACTGAGCTGACGAGCTCTGGAGACGCACCTGTGAGCCTGTGAGTGGTACTAGGCCTGAGACGATTTTGGCAGCATTTCCAGCAACCCCAGATATTTTTTGATGCTTTCTACTCTCTACTGATGAAGGGCAATTACCCTGAAACACGTGTATAGAGATGAACAGCAATGACTGCACTAACTTTAGTGAAAAACTACAGACACTTTCAAGTAAGCGTTAAATTTGAACTGCATTTACCAGGATGCAAAGGGGCGAACTTGATTGGGATGTGAGGCAGTGTGCTCCCAACCCGCCTTCCTGTTAAAAGGCTCCCTTGAGCCACTGAGCTGACGAGCTCTGGACACGCACCTGTGAGCCTGTGAGTGGTACTAGACCTGAGACGATTTTGGCAGCATTTCCAGCAACCCCATATATTTTTTGATGCTTTCTACTCTCTACTGATGAAGGGCAATTACCCTGAAACACGTGTATAGAGATGAACAGCAATGACTGCACTAACTTTAGTGAAAAACTACGGACACTTTCAAGTAAGCGTTAAATTTGAACTGCATTTACCAGGATGCAAAGGGGCGAACTCGACTGGGATGTAAGGCAGTGAGCTCCCAACCCGCCTTCCTGTTAAAAGGCTACCTTAAGCCACTGAGCTGACTAGCTCTGGAGACGCACCTGTGAGCCTTTGAGTGGTACTAGACCTGAGACGATTTTGGCAGCATTTCCAGCAACCCCAGATATTTTTTGATGCTTTCTACTCTCTACTGATGAAGGGCAATTACCCTGAAACACGTGTATAGCGATGAACAGCAATGACTGCACTAACTTTAGTGAAAAACTACGGACACTTTCAAGTAAGCGTTAAATTTGAACTGCATTTACCAGGATGCAAAGGGGCGAACTCTACTGGGATGAGAGGCAGTGTGCTCCCAACCGGCCTTCCTGTTGAAAGGGTCCCTTGAGCCACTGAGCTGACGAGCTCTGGAGACGCACCTGTGAGTGGTACTAGACCTGAGACGATTTTGGCAGCATTTCCAGCAACCCCAGATATTTTTTGATGCTTTCTACTCTCTACTGATGAAGGGCAATTACCCTGAAACACGTGTATAGAGATGAACAGCAATGACTGCACTAACTTTAGTGAAAAACTACGGACACTTTCAAGTAAGCGTTAAATTTGAACTGCATTTACCAGGATGCGAAGGGGCGAACTCGACTGGGATGTGAGGCAGTGTGCTCCCAACCCGCCTTCCTGTTAAAAGGCTCCCTTGAGCCACTGAGCTGACGAGCTCTGGAGACGCACCTGTGAGCCTGTGAGTGGTACTCGACCTGTGACGATTTTGGCAGCATTTCCAGCAACCCCAGATATTTTTTGATGCTTTCTACTCTCTACTGATGAAGGGCAATTACCCTGAAACACGTGTATAGAGATGAATAGCAATGACTGCACTTACTTTAGTGAAAAACTACGGACACTTTCAAGTAAGCGTTAAATTTGAACTGCATTTACCAGGATGCAAAGGGGCGAACTCGACTGGGATGTGAGGCAGTGTGCTCCCAACCCGCCTTCCTGTTAAAAGGCTCCCTTGAGCCACTGAGCTGACGAGCTCTGGAGACGCACATGTGAGCCTGTGAGTGGTACTAGACCTGAGACGATTTTGGCAGCATTTCCAGCAACCCCAGATATTTTTTGATGCTTTCTACTCTACTGATGAAGGGCAATTACCCTGAAACACGTGTATAGAGATGAACAGCAATGACTGCACTAACTTTAGTGAAAAACTACAGACACTTTCAAGTAAGCGTTAAATTTGAACTGCATTTACCAGGATGCAAAGGGGCGAACTCGACTGGGATGTGAGGCAGTGTGCTCCCAACCCACCTTCCTGTTAAAAGGCTCCCTTGAGCCACTGAGCTGACGAGCTCTGGAGACGCACCTGTGAGCCTGTGAGTGGTACTAGACCTGAGACGATTTTGGCAGCATATCCAGCAACCCCAGATATTTTTTGATGCTTTCTACTCTCTACTGATGAAGGGCAATTACCCTGAAACACGTGTATAGAGATGAACAGCAATGACTGCACTAACTTTAGTGAAAAACTACGGACACTTTCAAGTACGCGTTAAATTTGAACTGTATTTACCAGGATGCAAAGGGACAAACTCGACTGGGATGTGAGGCAGTGTGCTCCCAACCCGCCTTCCTGTTAAAAGGCTCCCTTGAGCCACTGAGCTGACGAGCTCTGGAGACGCACATGTGAGCCTGTGAGTGGTACTAGACCTGAGACGATTTTGGCAGTATTTCAAGCAACCCCAGATATTTTTTGATGCTTTCTACTCTCTACTGATGAAGGGCAATTACCCTGAAACACGTGTATAGAGATGAACAGCAATGACTGCACTAACTTTAGTGAAAAACTACGGACACTTTCAAGTAAGCGTTACATTTGAACTGCATTTACCAGGATGCAAAGGGGCGAACTCGACTGGGATGTGAGGCAGTGTGCTCCCAACCCGCCTTCCTGTTAAAAGGCTCCCTTGAGCCACTGAGCTGACGAGCTCTGGAGACGCACCTATGAGCCTGTGAGTGGTACTAGACCTGAGACGATTTTGGCAGCATTTCCAGCAACCCCAGATATTTTTGATGCTTTCTACTCTCTACTGATGAAGGGCAATTACCCTGAAACACGTGTATAGAGATGAACAGCAATGACTGCACTAACTTTAGTGAAAAACGACGGACACTTTCAAGTAAGCGTTAAATTTGAACTGCATTTACCAGGATGCAAAGGGGCGAACTCGACTGGGATGTGAGGCAGTGTGCTCCCAACCCGCCTTCCTGTTAAAAGGCTCCCTTGAGCCACTGAGCTGACGAGCTCTGGAGACGCACCTGTGAGCCTGTGAGTGGTACTAGACCTGAGACGATTTTGGCAGCATTTCCAGCAACTCCAGATATTTTTTGATGCTTTCTACTCTCTACTGATGAAGGGCAATTACCCTGAAACACGTGTATAGAGATGAACAGCAATGACTGCACTAACTTTAGTGAAAAACTACAGACACTTTCAAGAAAGCGTTAAATTTGAACTGCATTTACCAGGATGCAAAGGGGCGAACTCGACTGGGATGTGAGGCAGTGTGCTCCCAACCCGCCTTCCTGTTAAAAGGCTCCCTTGAGCCACTGAGCTGACGAGCTCTGGAGCCGCACCTGTGAGCCTGTGAGTGGTACTAGACCTGAGACGATTTTGGCAGCATTTCCAGCAACCCCAGATATTTTTTGATGCTTTCTACTCTCTACTGATGAAGGGCAATTACCCTGAAACACGTGTATAGAGATGAACAGCAATGACTGCACTAACTTTAGTGAAAAACTACGGACACTTTCAAGTAAGCGTTAAATTAGAACTGCATTTACCAGGATGCAAAGGGGCGAACTCGACTGGGATGTGAGGCAGTGTGCTCCCAACCCGCCTTCCTGTTAAAAGGCTCCCTTGAGCCACTGAGCTGACGAGCTCTGGAGACGCACCTGTGAGCCTGTGAGTGGTACTAGACCTGAGACGATTTTGGCAGCATTTCCAGCAACCCCAGATATTTTTTGATGCTTTCTACTCTCTACTGATTAAGGGCAATTACCCTGAAACACGTGTATAGAGATGAACAGCAATGACTGCAGTAACTTTAGTGAAAAACTACAGACACTTTCAAGTAAGCGTTAAATTTGAACTGCATTTACCAGGATGCAAAAGGGCGAACTCGACTGGGATGTGAGGCAGTGTGCTCCCAACCCGCCTTCCTGTTAAAAGGCTCCCTTAAGCCACTGAGCTGACGAGCTCTGGAGACGCACGTGTGAGCCTGTGAGTGGTACTAGACCTGAGACGATTTTGGCAGCATTTACAGCAACCCCAGATATTTTTTGATGCTTTCTACTCTCTACTGATGAAGGGCAATTACCCTGAAACACGTGTATAGAGATGAACAGCAATGACTGCACTAACTTTAGTGAAAAACTACGGACACTTTCAAGTAAGCGTTAAATTTGAACTGCATTTACCAGGATGCAAAGGGGCGAACTCGACTGGGATGTGAGGCAGTGTGCTCCCAACCCGCCTTCCTGTTAAAAGGCTCCCTTGAGCCACTGAGCTGACGAGCTCTGGAGACGCACCTGTGAGCCTGTGAGTGGTACTAGACCTGAGACGATTTTGGCAGCATTTCCAGCAACCCCAGATATTTTTTGATGCTTTCTACTCTCTACTGATGAAGGGCAATTACCATGAAACACGAGTATAGAGATGAACAGCAATGACTGCACTAACTTTAGTGAAAAACTACGGACACTTTCAAGTAAGCGTTAAATTTGAACTGCATTTACCAGGATGCAAAGGGGCGAACTCGACTGGGATGTGAGGCAGTGTGCTCCCAACCCACCTTCCTGTTAAAAGGGTCCCTTGAGCCACTGAGCTGACGAGCTCTGGAGACGCACCTGTGAGCCTGTGAGTGGTACTAGACCTCAGACGATTTTGGCAGCATTTCCAGCAACCCCAGATATTTTTTGATGCTTTCTACTCTCTACTGATGAAGGGCAGTTACCCTGAAACACGTGTATAGAGATTAACAGCAATGACTGCTCTAACTTTAGCGAAAAACTACGGACACTTTCAAGTAAGCGTTAAATTTGAACTGTATTTACCAGGATGCAAAGGGGCGAACTCGACTGGGATGTGAGGCAGTGTGCTCCCAACCCGCCTTCCTGTTAAAAGGCTCCCTTGAGCCGCTGAGCTGACGAGCTCTGGAGACGCACCTGTGAGCCTGTGAGTGGTACTCGACCTGTGACGATTTTGGCAGCATTTCCAGCAACCCCAGATATTTTTTGATGCTTTCTACTCTCTACTGATGAAGGGCAATTACCCTGAAACACGTGTATGGAGATGAACAGCAATGACTGCACTTACTTTAGTGAAAAACTACGGACACTTTCAAGTAAGCGTTAAATTTGAACTGCATTTACCAGGATGCAAAGGGGCGAACTCGACTGGGATGTGAGGCAGTGTGCTCCCAACCCGCCTTTCTGTTAAAAGGCTCCCTTGATCCACTGAGCTGACGAGCTCTGGAGACGCACCTGTGAGCCTGTGAGTGGTACTAGACCTGAGACGATTTTGGCAGCATTTCCAGCAACCCCAGATATTTTTTGATGCTTTCTACTCTCTACTGATGAAGGGCAATTACCCTGAAACACGTGTATAGAGATGAACAGCAATGACTGCACTAACTTTAGTGAAAAACTACAGACACTTTCAAGTAAGCGTTAAATTTGAACTGCATTTACCAGGATGCAAAGGGGCGAACTCGATTGGGATGTGAGGCAGTGTGCTCCCATCCCGCCTTCCTGTTAAAAGGCTCCCTTGAGCCACTGAGCTGACGAGCTCTGGAGACGCACCTGTGAGCCTGTGAGTGGTACTAGACCTGAGACGATTTTGGCAGCATTTCCAGCAACCCCATATATTTTTTGATGCTTTCTACTCTCTACTGATGAAGGGCAATTACCCTGAAACACGTGTATAGAGATGAACAGCAATGACTGCACTAACTTTAGTGAAAAACTACGGACACTTTCAAGTAAGCGTTAAATTTGAACTGCATTTACCAGGATGCAAAGGGGCGAACTCGACTGGGATGTAAGGCAGTGTGCTCCCAACCCGCCTTCCTGTTAAAAGGCTCCCTTAAGCCACTGAGCTGACGAGCTCTGGAGACGCCCTGTGAGCCTTTGAGTGGTACTAGACCTGAGACGATTTTGGCAGCATTTCCAGCAACCCCAGATATTTTTTGATGCTTTCTACTCTCTACTGATGAAGGGCAATTACCCTGAAACACGTGTATAGCGATGAACAGCAATGACTGCACTAACTTTAGTGAAAAACTACGGACACTTTCAAGTAAGCGTTAAATTTGAACTGCATTTACCAGGATGCAAAGGGGCGAACTCGACTGGGATGTGAGGCAGTGTGCTCTCAACCCACCTTCCTGTTAAAAGGCTCCCTTGAGCCACTGAGCTGACGAGCTCTGGAGACGCACCTGTAAGCCTGTGAGTGGTACTAGACCTGAGATGATTTTGGCAGCATTTCCAGCAACCCCAGATATTTTTTGATGCTTTCTACTCTCTACTGATGAAGGGCAAATACCCTGAAACACGTGTATAGAGATGAACAGCAATGACTGCACTAACTTTAGTGAAAAACTACGGACACTTTCAAGTACGCGTTAAATTTGAACTGTATTTACCAGGATGCAAAGGGGCGAACTCGACTGGGATGTGAGGCAGTGTGCTCCCAACCCGCCTTCCTGTTAAAAGGCTCCCTTGAGCCACTGAGCTGACGAGCTCTGGAGACGTACCTGTGAGCCTGTGAGTGGTACTAGACCTGAGACGATTTTGGCATCATTTCCAGCAACCCCAGATATTTTTTGATGCTTTCTACTCTCTACTGATGAAGGGCAATTACCCTGAAACACGTGTATAGAAATGAACAGCAATGACTGCACTAACTTTAGTGAAAAACTACGGACACTTTCAAGTAAGCGTTAAATTTGAACTGCATTTACCAGGATGCAAAGGGGCGAACTCGACTGGGATGTGATGCAGTGTGCTCCCAACCCACCTTCTTGTTAAAAGGCTCCCTTGAGCCACTGAGCTGACGAGCTCTGGAGACGCACCTGTGAGCCTGTGAGTGGTACTAGACCTGAGACGATTTTGGCAGCATTTCCAGCAACCCCAGATATTTTTTGATGCTTTCTACTCTCTACTGATGAAGGGCAATTACCCTGAAACACGTGTACAGAGATGAACAGCAATGACTGCACTAACTTTAGTGAAAAACTACAGACACTTTCAAGTAAGCGTTAAATTTGAACTGCATTTACCAGGATGCAAAGGGGCGAACTCGACTGGGATGTGAGGCAGTGTGCTCCCAACCCGCCTTCCTGTTAAAAGGCTCCCTTGAGCCACTGAGCTGACGAGCTCTGGAGACGCACCTGTGAGCCTGTGAGTGGTACTAGACCTGAGACGATTTTGGCAGCATTTCCAGAAACCCCAGATATTTTTTGATGCTTTCTACTCTCTACTGATGAAGGGCAATTACCCTGAAACACGTGTATAGAAATGAACAGCAATGACTGCACTAACTTTAGTGAAAAACTACAGACACTTTCAAGTAAGCGTTAAATTTGAACTGCATTTACCAGGATGCAAAGGGGCGAACTCGACTGGGATGTGAGGCAGTGTGCTCCCAACCCGCCTTCCTGTTAAAAGGCTCCCTTGAGCCACTGAGCTGACGAGCTCTGGAGACGCACCTATGAGTCTGTGAGTGGTACTAGACCTGAGACGATTTTGGCAGCATTTCCAGCAACCCCAGATATTTTTTGATGCTTTCTACTCTCTACTGATGAAGGGCAATTACCCTGAAACACGTGTATAGAGATGAACAGCAATGACTGCACTAACTTTAGTGAAAAACTACGGACACTTTCAAGTAAGCGTTAAATTTGAACTGCATTTACCAGGATGCAAAGGGGCGAACTCGACTGGGATGTGAGGCAGTGTGCTCCCAACCCGCCTTTCTGTTAAAAGGCTCCCTTGATCCACTGAGCTGACGAGCTCTGGAGACGCACCTGTGAGCCTGTGAGTGGTACTAGACCTGAGACGATTTTGGCAGCATTTCCAGCAACCCCAGATATTTTTTTATGCTTTCTACTCTCTACTGATGAAGGGCAATTACCCTGAAACACGTGTATAGAGATGAACAGCAATGACTGCACTAACTTTAGTGAAAAACTACAGACACTTTCAAGTAAGCGTTAAATTTGAACTGCATTTACCAGGATGCAAAGGGGCGAACTTGATTGGGATGTGAGGCAGTGTGCTCCCAACCCGCCTTCCTGTTAAAAGGCTCCCTTGAGCCACTGAGCTGACGAGCTCTGGAGACGCACCTGTGAGCCTGTGAGTGGTACTAGACCTGAGACGATTTTGGCAGCATTTCCAGCAACCCCATATATTTTTTGATGCTTTCTACTCTCTACTGATGAAGGGCAATTACCCTGAAACACGTGTATAGAGATGAACAGCAATGACTGCACTAACTTTAGTGAAAAACTACGGACACTTTCAAGTAAGCGTTAAATTTGAACTGCATTTACCAGGATGCAAAGGGGCGAACTCGACTGGGATGTAAGGCAGTGTGCTCCCAACCCGCCTTCCTGTTAAAAGGCTCCCTTAAGCCACTGAGCTGACTAGCTCTGGAGACGCACCTGTGAGCCTTTGAGTGGTACTAGACCTGAGACGATTTTGGCAGCATTTCCAGCAACCCCAGATATTTTTTGATGCTTTCTACTCTCTACTGATGAAGGGCAAATACCCTGAAACACGTGTATAGCGATGAACAGCAATGACTGCACTAACTTTAGTGAAAAACTACGGACACTTTCAAGTAAGCGTTAAATTTGAACTGCATTTACCAGGATGCAAAGGGGCGAACTCTACTGGGATGAGAGGCAGTGTGCTCCCAACCCGCCTTCCTGTTGAAAGGGTCCCTTGAGCCACTGAGCTGACGAGCTCTGGAGACGCACCTGTGAGTGGTACTAGACCTGAGACGATTTTGGCAGCATTTCCAGCAACCCCAGATATTTTTTGATGCTTTCTACTCTCTACTGATGAAGGGCAATTACCCTGAAACACGTGTATAGAGATGAACAGCAATGACTGCACTAACTTTAGTGAAAAACTACGGACACTTTCAAGTAAGCGTTAAATTTGAACTGCATTTACCAGGATGCGAAGGGGCGAACTCGACTGGGATGTGAGGCAGTGTGCTCCCAACCCACCTTCCTGTTAAAAGGCTCCCTTGAGCCACTGAGCTGACGAGCTCTGGAGACGCACCTGTGAGCCTGTGAGTGGTACTAGACCTGAGACGATTTTGGCAGCATTTCCAGAAACCCCAGATATTTTTTGATGCTTTTTACTCTCTACTGATGAAGGGCAATTACCCTGAAACACGTGTATAGAGATGAACAGCAATGACTGCACTAACTTTAGTGAAAAACTACGGACACTTTCAAGTATGCGTTAAATTTGAACTGTATTTACCAGGATGCAAAGGGGCAAACTCGACTGGGATGTGAGGAAGTGTGCTCCCAACCCGCCTTCCTGTTAAAAGGCTCCCTTGAGCCACTGAGCTGACGAGCTCTGGAGACGCACCTGTGAGCCTGTGAGTGGTACTAGACCTGAGACGATTTTGGCAGTATTTCAAGCAACCCCAGATATTTTTTGATGCTTTCTACTCTCTACTGATGAAGGGCAATTACCCTGAAACACGTGTATAGAGATGAACAGCAATGACTGCACTAACTTTAGTGAAAAACTACGGACACTTTCAAGTAAGCGTTACATTTGAACTGCATTTACCAGGATGCAAAGGGGCGAACTCGACTGGGATGTGAGGCAGTGTGCTCCCAACCCGCCTTCCTGTTAAAAGGCTCCCTTGAGCCACTGAGCTGACGAGCTCTGGAGACGCACCTATGAGCCTGTGAGTGGTACTAGACCTGAGACGATTTTGGCAGCATTTCCAGCAACCCCAGATATTTTTGATGCTTTCTACTCTCTACTGATGAAGGGCAATTACCCTGAAACACGTGTATAGAGATGAACAGCAATGACTGCACTAACTTTAGTGAAAAACGACGGACACTTTCAAGTAAGCGTTAAATTTGAACTGCATTTACCAGGATGCAAAGGTGCGAACTCGACTGGGATGTGAGGCAGTGTGCTCCCAACCCGCCTTCCTGTTAAAAGGCTCCCTTGAGCCACTGAGCTGACGAGCTCTGGAGACGCACCTGTGAGCCTATGAGTGGTACTAGACCTGAGACGATTTTGGCAGCATTTCCAGCAACCCCAGATATTTTTTGATGCTTTCTACTCTCTACTGATGAAGGGCAATTACCCTGAAACATGTGTATAGAGATGAACAGCAATGACTGCACTAACTTTAGTGAAAAACTACAGACACTTTCAAGTAAGCGTTAAATTTGAACTGCATTTCCCAGGATGCAAAGGGGCGAACTCGACTGGGATGTGAGGCAGTGTGCTCCCAACCCGCCTTCCTGTTAAAAGGCTCCCTTGAGCCACTGAGCTGACGAGCTCTGGAGCCGCACCTGTGAGCCTGTGAGTGGTACTAGACCTGAGACGATTTTGGCAGCATTTCCAGCAACCCCAGATATTGTTTGATGCTTTCTACTCTCTACTGATGAAGGGCAATTACCCTGAAACACGTGTATAGAGATGAACAGCAATGACTGCACTAACTTTAGTGAAAAACTACGGACACTTTCAAGTAAGCGTTAAATTAGAACTGCATTTACCAGGATGCAAAGGGGCGAACTCGACTGGGATGTGAGGCAGTGTGCTCCCAACCCACCTTCCTGTTAAAAGGCTCCCTTGAGCCACTGAGCTGACGAGCTCTGGAGACGCACCTGTGAGCCTGTGAGTGGTACTAGACCTGAGACGATTTTGGCAGCATTTCCAGCAACCCCAGATATTTTTTGATGCTTTCTACTCTCTACTGATGAAGGGCAATTACCCTGAAACACGTGTATAGAGATGAACAGCAATGACTGCACTAACTTTAGTGAAAAACTACGGACACTTTCAAGTAAGCGTTAAATTTGAACTGCATTTACCAGGATGCAAAGGGGCGAACTCGACTGGGATGTGAGGAAGTGTGCTCCCAACCCGCCTTCCTGTTAAAAGGCTCCCTTGAGCCACTGAGCTGACGAGCTCTGGAGACGCACCTGTGAGCCTGTGAGTGGTACTAGACCTGAGACGATTTTGGCAGCATTTCCAGCAACCCCAGATATTTTTTGATGCTTTCTACTCTCTACTGATGAAGGGCAATTACCCTGAAACACGTGTATAGAGATGAACAGCAATGACTGCAGTAACTTTAGTGAAAAACTACAGACACTTTCAAGTAAGCATTAAATTTGAACTGCATTTACCAGGATGCAAAAGGGCGAACTCGACTGGGATGTGAGGCAGTGTGCTCCCAACCCGCCTTCCTGTTAAAAGGCTCCCTTAAGCCACTGAGCTGACGAGCTCTGGAGACGCACCTGTGAGCCTGTGAGTGGTACTAGACCTGAGACGATTTTGGCAGCATTTCCAGCAACCCCAGATATTTTTTTATGCTTTCTACTCTCTACTGATGAAGGGCAATTACCCTGAAACACGTGTATAGAGATGAACAGCAATGACTGCACTAACTTTAGTGAAAAACTACGGACACTTTCAAGTAAGCGTTAAATTTGAACTGCATTTACCAGGATGCAAAGGGGCGAACTCGACTGGGATGTGAGGCAGTGTGCTCCCAACCCGCCTTCCTGTTAAAAGGCTCCCTTGAGCCACTGAGCTGACGAGCTCTGGAGACGCACCTGTGAGCCTGTGAGTGGTACTAGACCTGAGACGATTTTGGCAGCATTTCCAGCAACCCCAGATATTTTTTGATGCTTTCTACTCTCTACTGATGAAGGGCAATTACCATGAAACACGAGTATAGAGATGAACAGCAATGACTGCACTAACTTTAGTGAAAAACTACGGACACTTTCAAGTAAGCGTTAAATTTGAACTGCATTTACCAGGATCCAAACGGCGAACTCGAATGGGATGTGAGGCAGTGTGCTCCCAACCCGCCTTCCTGTTAAAATGCTTCCTTGTGCCACTGAGCTGACGAGCTCTGGAGATGCACCTGTGAGCCTGTGAGTGGTACTAGACCTGAGACGATTTTGGCAGCATTTCCAGCAACCCCAGATATTTTTTGATGCTTTCTACTCTCTACTGATGAAGGGCAATTACCCTGAAACACGTGTATAGAGATGAACAGCAATGACTGCACTAACTTTAGTGAAAAACTACGGACACTTTCAAGTAAGCGTTAAATTTGAACTGCATTTACCAGGATGCAAAGGGGCGAACTCGACTGGGATGTGAGGCAGTGTGCTCCCAACCCGCCTTCCTGTTAAAAGGCTCCCTTGAGCCACTGAGCTGACGAGCTCTGGAGACGCACCTGTGAGCCTGTGAGTGGTACTAGACCTGAGACGATTTTGGCAGCATTTCCAGCAACCCCAGATATTTTTTGATGCTTTCTACTCTCTACTGATGAAGGGCAATTACCCTGAAACACGTGTATAGAGATGAACAGCAATGACTGCACTAACTTTAGTGAAAAACTACAGACACTTTCAAGTAAGCGTTAAATTTGAACTGCATTTACCAGGATGCAAAGGGGCGAACTCGACTGGGATGTGAGGCAGTGTGCTCCCAACCCGCCTTCCTGTTAAAAGGCTCCCTTGAGCCACTGAGCTGACGAGCTCTGGAGCCGCACCTGTGAGCCTGTGAGTGGTACTAGACCTGAGACGATTTTGGCAGCATTTCCAGCAACCCCAGATATTTTTTGATGCTTTCTACTCTCTACTGATGAAGGGCAATTACCCTGAAACACGTGTATAGAGATGAACAGCAATGACTGCACTAACTTTAGTGAAAAACTACGGACACTTTCAAGTAAGCGTTAAATTAGAACTGCATTTACCAGGATGCAAAGGGGCGAACTCGTCTGGGATGTGAGGCAGTGTGCTCCCAACCCACCTTCCTGTTAAAAGGCTCCCTTGAGCCACTGAGCTGACGAGCTCTGGAGACGCACCTGTGAGCCTGTGAGTGGTACTAGACCTGAGACGATTTTGGCAGCATTTCCAGCAACCCCAGATATTTTTTGATGCTTTCTACTCTCTACTGATGAAGGGCAATTACCCTGAAACACGTGTATAGAGATGAACAGCAATGACTGCACTAACTTTAGTGAAAAACTACGGACACTTTCAAGTAAGCGTTAAATTTGAACTGCATTTACCAGGATGCAAAGGGGCGAACTCGACTGGGATGTGAGGCAGTGTGCTCCCAACCCGCCTTCCTGTTAAAAGGCTCCCTTGAGCCACTGAGCTGACGAGCTCTGGAGCCGCACCTGTGAGCCTGTGAGTGGTACTAGACCTGAGACGATTTTGGCAGCATTTCCAGCAACCCCAGATATTTTTTGATGCTTTCTACTCTCTACTGATGAAGGGCAATTACCCTGAAACACGTGTATAGAGATGAACAGCAATGACTGCACTAACTTTAGTGAAAAACTACGGACACTTTCAAGTAAGCGTTAAATTAGAACTGCATTTACCAGGATGCAAAGGGGCGAACTCGTCTGGGATGTGAGGCAGTGTGCTCCCAACCCACCTTCCTGTTAAAAGGCTCCCTTGAGCCACTGAGCTGACGAGCTCTGGAGACGCACCTGTGAGCCTGTGAGTGGTACTAGACCTGAGACGATTTTGGCAGCATTTCCAGCAACCCCAGATATTATTTGATGCTTTCTACTCTCTACTGATGAAGGGCAATTACCCTGAAACACGTGTATAGAGATGAACAGCAATGACTGCACTAACTTTAGTGAAAAACTACGGACACTTTCAAGTAAGCGTTAAATTTGAACTGCATTTACCAGGATGCAAAGGGGCGAACTCGACTGGGATGTGAGGAAGTGTGCTCCCAACCCGCCTTCCTGTTAAAAGGCTCCCTTGAGCCACTGAGCTGACGAGCTCTGGAGACGCACCTGTGAGCCTGTGAGTGGTACTAGACCTGAGACGATTTTGGCAGCATTTCCAGCAACCCCAGATATTTTTTGATGCTTTCTACTCTCTACTGATGAAGGGCAATTACCCTGAAACACGTGTATAGAGATGAACAGCAATGACTGCAGTAACTTTAGTGAAAAACTACAGACACTTTCAAGTAAGCGTTAAATTTGAACTGCATTTACCAGGATGCAAAAGGGCGAACTCGACTGGGATGTGAGGCAGTGTGCTCCCAACCCGCCTTCCTGTTAAAAGGCTCCCTTAAGCCACTGAGCTGACGAGCTCTGGAGACGCACCTGTGAGCCTGTGAGTGGTACTAGGCCTGAGACGATTTTGGCAGCATTTCCAGCAACCCCAGATATTTTTTGATGCTTTCTACTCTCTACTGATGAAGGGCAATTACCCTGAAACACGTGTATAGAGATGAACAGCAATGACTGCACTAACTTTAGTGAAAAACTACGGACACTTTCAAGTAAGCGTTAAATTTGAACTGCATTTACCAGGATGCAAAGGGGCGAACTCGACTGGGATGTGAGGCAGTGTGCTCCCAACCCGCCTTCCTGTTAAAAGGCTCCCTTGAGGCACTGAGCTGACGAGCTCTGGAGACGCACCTGTGAGCCTGTGAGTGGTACTAGAACTGAGACGATTTTGGCAGCATTTCCAGCAACCCCAGATATTTTTTGATGCTTTCTACTCTCTACTGATGAAGGGCAATTACCATGAAACACGAGTATAGAGATGAACAGCAATGACTGCACTAACTTTAGTGAAAAACTACGGACACTTTCAAGTAAGCGTTAAATTTGAACTGCATTTACCAGGATGCAAAGGGGCGAACTCGACTGGGATGTGAGGCAGTGTGCTCCCAACCCGCCTTCCTGTTAAAAGGCTCCCTTGAGCCACTGAGCTGACGAGCTCTGGAGACGCACCTGTGAGCCTGTGAGTGGTACTCGACCTGTGACGATTTTGGCAGCATTTCCAGCAATCCCAGATATTTTTTGATGCTTTCTACTCTCTACTGATGAAGGGCAATTACCCTGAAACACGTGTATAGAGATGAACAGCAATGACTGCACTTACTTTAGTGAAAAACTACGGACACTTTCAAGTAAGCGTTAAATTTGAACTGCATTTACCAGGATGCAAAGTGGCGAACTCGACTGGGATGTGAGGCAGTGTGCTCCCAACCCGCCTTCCTGTTAAAAGGCTCCCTTGAGCCACTGAGCTGACGAGCTCTGGAGACGAACATGTGAGCCTGTGAGTGGTACTAGACCTGAGACGATTTTGGCAGCATTTCCAGCAACCCCAGATATTTTTTGATGCTTTCTACTCTACTGATGAAGGGCAATTACCCTGAAACACGTGTATAGAGATGAACAGCAATGACTGCACTAACTTTAGTGAAAAACTACGGACACTTTCAAGTAAGCGTTAAATTTGAACTGCATTTACCAGGATGCAAAGGGGCGAACTCGACTGGGATGTGAGGCAGTGTGCTCCCAACCCACCTTCCTGTTAAAAGGCTCCCTTGAGCCACTGAGCTGACGAGCTCTGGAGACGCACCTGTGAGCCTGTGAGTGGTACTAGACCTGAGACGATTTTGGCAGCATATCCAGCAACCCCAGATATTTTTTGATGCTTTCTACTCTCTACTGATGAAGGGCAATTACCCTGAAACACGTGTATAGAGATGAACAGCAATGACTGCACTAACTTTAGTGAAAAACTACGGACACTTTCAAGTACGCGTTAAATTTGAACTGTATTTACCAGGATGCAAAGGGGCAAACTCGACTGGGATGTGAGGCAGTGTGCTCCCAACCCGCCTTCCTGTTAAAAGGCTCACTTGAGCCACTGAGCTGACGAGCTGTGGAGACGCACCTGTGAGCCTGTGAGTGGTACTAGACCTGAGACGATTTTGGCAGCATTTTCAGCAACCCCAGATATTTTTTGATGCTTTCTACTCTCTACTGATGAAGGGCAATTACCCTGAAACACGTGTATAGAGATGAACAGCAATGACTGCACTAACTTTAGTGAAAAACTACAGACACTTTCAAGTAAGCGTTAAATTTGAACTGCATTTACCAGGATGCAAAGGGGCGAACTCGACTGGGATGTGAGGCAGTGTGCTCCCAACCCGCCTTCCTGTTAAAAGGCTCCCTTGAGCCACTGAGCTGACGAGCTCTGGAGCCGCACCTGTGAGCCTGTGAGTGGTACTAGACCTGAGACGATTTTGGCAGCATTTCCAGCAACCCCAGATATTTTTTGATGCTTTCTACTCTCTACTGATGAAGGGCAATTACCCTGAAACACGTGTATAGAGATGAACAGCAATGACTGCACTAACTTTAGTGAAAAACTACGGACACTTTCAAGTAAGCGTTAAATTTGAACTGCATTTACCAGGATGCAAAGGGGCGAACTCGACTGGGATGTGAGGAAGTGTGCTCCCAACCCGCCTTCCTGTTAAAAGGCTCCCTTGAGCCACTGAGCTGACGAGCTCTGGAGACGCACCTGTGAGCCTGTGAGTGGTACTAGACCTGAGACGATTTTGGCAGCATTTCCAGCAACCCCAGATATTTTTTGATGCTTTCTACTCTCTACTGATGAAGGGCAATTACCCTGAAACACGTGTATAGAGATGAACAGCAATGACTGCACTAACTTTAGTGAAAAACTACAGACACTTTCAAGTAAGCGTTAAATTTGAACTGCATTTACCAGGATGCAAAGGGGCGAACTTGATTGGGATGTGAGGCAGTGTGCTCCCAACCCGCCTTCCTGTTAAAAGGCTCCCTTGAGCCACTGAGCTGACGAGCTCTGGAGACGCACCTGTGAGTCTGTGAGTGGTACTAGACCTGAGACGATTTTGGCAGCATTTCCAGCAACCCCATATATTTTTTGATGCTTTCTACTCTCTACTGATGAAGGGCAATTACCCTGAAACACGTGTATAGAGATGAACAGCAATGACTGCACTAACTTTAGTGAAAAACTACGGACACTTTCAAGTAAGCGTTAAATTTGAACTGCATTTACCAGGATGCAAAGGGGCGAACTCGACTGGGATGTAAGGCAGTGTGCTCCCAACCCGCCTTCCTGTTAAAAGGCTCCCTTAAGCCACTGAGCTGACTAGCTCTGGAGACGCACCTGTGAGCCTTTGAGTGGTACTAGACCTGAGACGATTTTGGCAGCATTTCCAGCAACCCCAGATATTTTTTGATGCTTTCTACTCTCTACTGATGAAGGGCAATTACCCTGAAACACGTGTATAGCGATGAACAGCAATGACTGCACTAACTTTAGTGAAAAACTACAGACACTTTCAAGTAAGCGTTAAATTTGAACTGCATTTACCAGGATGCAAAGGGGCGAACTCTACTGGGATGAGAGGCAGTGTGCTCCCAACCCGCCTTCCTGTTGAAAGGGTCTCTTGAGCCACTGAGCTGACGAGCTCTGGAGACGCACCTGTGAGTGGTACTAGACCTGAGACGATTTTGGCAGCATTTCCAGCAACCCCAGATATTTTTTGATGCTTTCTACTCTCTACTGATGAAGGGCAATTACCCTGATACACGTGTATAGAGATGAACAGCAATGACTGCACTAACTTTAGTGAAAAACTACGGACACTTTCAAGTAAGCGTTAAATTTGAACTGCATTTACCAGGATGCGAAGGGGCGAACTCGACTGGGATGTGAGGCAGTGTGCTCCCAACCCACCTTCCTGTTAAAAGGCTCCCTTGAGCCACTGAGCTGACGAGCTCTGGAGACGCACCTGTGAGCCTGTGAGTGGTACTAGACCTGAGACGATTTTGGCAGCATTTCCAGAAACCCCAGATATTTTTTGATGCTTTTTACTCTCTACTGATGAAGGGCAATTACCCTGAAACACGTGTATAGAGATGAACAGCAATGACTGCACTAACTTTAGTGAAAAACTACGGACACTTTCAAGTATGCGTTAAATTTGAACTGTATTTACCAGGATGCAAAGGGGCAAACTCGACTGGGATGTGAGGCAGTGTGCTCCCAACCCGCCTTCCTGTTAAAAGGCTCCCTTGAGCCACTGAGCTGACGAGCTCTGGAGACGCACCTGTGAGCCTGTGAGTGGTACTAGACCTGAGACGATTTTGGCAGTATTTCAAGCAACCCCAGATATTTTTTGATGCTTTCTACTCTCTACTGATGAAGGGCAATTACCCTGAAACACGTGTATAGAGATGAACAGCAATGACTGCACTAACTTTAGTGAAAAACTACGGACACTTTCAAGTAAGCGTTACATTTGAACTGCATTTACCAGGATGCAAAGGGGCGAACTCGACTGGGATGTGAGGCAGTGTGCTCCCAACCCGCCTTCCTGTTAAAAGGCTCCCTTGAGCCACTGAGCTGACGAGCTCTGGAGACGCACCTATGAGCCTGTGAGTGGTACTAGACCTGAGACGATTTTGGCAGCATTTCCAGCAACCCCAGATATTTTTGATGCTTTCTACTCTCTACTGATGAAGGGCAATTACCCTGAAACACGTGTATAGAGATGAACAGCAATGACTGCACTAACTTTAGTGAAAAACGACGGACACTTTCAAGTAAGCGTTAAATTTGAACTGCATTTACCAGGATGCAAAGGGGCGAACTCGACTGGGATGTGAGGCAGTGTGCTCCCAACCCGCCTTCCTGTTAAAAGGCTCCCTTGAGCCACTGAGCTGACGAGCTCTGGAGACGCACCTGTGAGCCTGTGAGTGGTACTAGACCTGAGACGATTTTGGCAGCATTTCCAGCAACCCCAGATATTTTTTGATGCTTTCTACTCTCTACTGATGAAGGGCAATTAACCTGAAACACGTGTATAGAGATGAACAGCAATGACTGCACTAACTTTAGTGAAAAACTACGGACACTTTCAAGTAAGCGTTAAATTTGAACTGCATTTACCAGGATGCAAAGGGGCGAACTCGACTGGGATGTGAGGAAGTGTGCTCCCAACCCGCCTTCCTGTTAAAAGGCTCCCTTGAGCCACTGAGCTGACGAGCTCTGGAGACGCACCTGTGAGCCTGTGAGTGGTACTAGACCTGAGACGATTTTGGCAGCATTTCCAGCAACCCCAGATATTTTTTGATGCTTTCTACTCTCTACTGATGAAGGGCAATTACCCTGAAACAAGTGTATAGAGATGAACAGCAATGACTGCAGTAACTTTAGTGAAAAACTACAGACACTTTCAAGTAAGCGTTAAATTTGAACTGCATTTACCAGGATGCAAAAGGGCGAACTCGACTGGGATGTGAGGCAGTGTGCTCCCAACCCGCCTTCCTGTTAAAAGGCTCCCTTACGCCACTGAGCTGACGAGCTCTGGAGACGCACCTGTGAGCCTGTGAGTGGTACTAGACCTGAGACGATTTTGGCAGCATTTCCAGCAACCCCAGATATTTTTTGATGCTTTCTACTCTCTACTGATGAAGGGCAATTACCCTGAAACACGTGTATAGAGATGAACAGCAATGACTGCACTAACTTTAGTGAAAAACTACGGACACTTTCAAGTAAGCGTTAAATTTGAACTGCATTTACCAGGATGCAAAGGGGCGAACTCGACTGGGATGTGAGGCAGTGTGCTCCCAACCCGCCTTCCTGTTAAAAGGCTCCCTTGAGCCACTGAGCTGACGAGCTCTGGAGACGCACCTGTGAGCCTGTGAGTGGTACTAGACCTGAGACGATTTTGGCAGCATTTCCAGCAACCCCAGATATTTTTTGATGCTTTCTACTCTCTACTGATGAAGGGCAATTACCATGAAACACGAGTATAGAGATGAACAGCAATGACTGCACTAACTTTAGTGAAAAACTACGGACACTTTCAAGTAAGCGTTAAATTTGAACTGCATTTACCAGGATGCAAAGGGGCGAACTCGACTGGGATGTGAGGCAGTGTGCTCCCAACCCGCCTTCCTGTTAAAATGCTTCCTTGTGCCACTGAGCTGACGAGTTCTGGAGATGCACCTGTGAGCCTGTGAGTGGTACTAGACCTGAGACGATTTTGGCAGCATTTCCAGCAACCCCAGATATTTTTTGATGCTTTCTACTCTCTACTGATGAAGGGCAGTTACCCTGAAACACGTGTATAGAGATGAACAGCAATGACTGCACTAACTTTAGCGAAAAACTACGGACACTTTCAAGTAAGCGTTAAATTTGAACTGTATTTACCAGGATGCAAAGGGGAGAACTCGACTGGGATGTGAGGCAGTGTGCTCCCAACCCGCCTTCCTGTTAAAAGGCTCCCTTGAGCCACTGAGCTGACGAGCTCTGGAGACGCACCTGTGAGCCTTTGAGTGGTACTAGACCTGAGACGATTTTGGCAGCATTTCCAGCAACCCCAGATATTTTTTGATGCTTTCTACTCTCTACTGATGAAGGGCAATTACCCTGAAACACGTGTATAGCGATGAACAGCAATGACTGCACTAACTTTAGTGAAAAACTACGGACACTTTCAAGTAAGCGTTAAATTTGAACTGCATTTACCAGGATGCAAAGGGGCGAACTCTACTTGGATGAGAGGCAGTGTGCTCCCAACCCGCCTTCCTGTTGAAAGGGTCCCTTGAGCCACTGAGCTGACGAGCTCTGGAGACGCACCTGTGAGTGGTACTAGACCTGAGACGATTTTGGCAGCATTTCCAGCAACCCCAGATATTTTTTGATGCTTTCTACTCTCTACTGATGAAGGGCAATTACCCTGAAACACGTGTATAGAGATGAACAGCAATGACTGCACTAACTTTAGTGAAAAACTACGGACACTTTCAAGTAAGCGTTAAATTTGAACTGCATTTACCAGGATGCGAAGGGGCGAACTCGACTGGGATGTGAGGCAGTGTGCTCCCAACCCACCTTCCTGTTAAAAGGCTCCCTTGAGCCACTGAGCTGACGAGCTCTGGAGACGCACCTGTGAGCCTGTGAGTGGTACTAGACCTGAGACGATTTTGGCAGCATTTCCAGAAACCCCAGATATTTTTTGATGCTTTTTACTCTCTACTGATGAAGGGCAATTACCCTGAAACATGTGTATAGAGATGAACAGCAATGACTGCACTAACTTTAGTGAAAAACTACGGACACTTTCAAGTATGCATTAAATTTGAACTGTATTTACCAGGATGCAAAGGGGCAAACTCGACTGGGATGTGAGGCAGTGTGCTCCCAACCCGCCTTCCTGTTAAAAGGCTCCCTTGAGCCACTGAGCTGACGAGCTCTGGAGACGCACCTGTGAGCCTGTGAGTGGTACTAGACCTGAGACGATTTTGGCAGTATTTCAAGCAACCCCAGATATTTTTTGATGCTTTCTACTCTCTACTGATGAAGGGCAATTACCCTGAAACACGTGTATAGAGATGAACAGCAATGACTGCACTAACTTTAGTGAAAAACTACGGACACTTTCAAGTAAGCGTTACATTTGAACTGCATTTACCAGGATGCAAAGGGGCGAACTCGACTGGGATGTGAGGCAGTGTGCTCCCAACCCGCCTTCCTGTTAAAAGGCTCCCTTGAGCCACTGAGCTGACGAGCTCTGGAGACGCACCTATGAGCCTGTGAGTGGTACTAGACCTGAGACGATTTTGGCAGCATTTCCAGCAACCCCAGATATTTTTGATGCTTTCTACTCTCTACTGATGAAGGGCAATTACCCTGAAACACGTGTATAGAGATGAACAGCAATGACTGCACTAACTTTAGTGAAAAACGACGGACACTTTCAAGTAAGCGTTAAATTTGAACTGCATTTACCAGGATGCAAAGGGGCGAACTCGACTGGGATGTGAGGCAGTGTGCTCCCAACCCGCCTTCCTGTTAAAAGGCTCCCTTGAGCCACTGAGCTGACGAGCTCTGGAGACGCACCTGTGAGCCTGTGAGTGGTACTAGACCTGAGACGATTTTGGCAGCATTTCCAGCAACCCCAGATATTTTTTGATGCTTTCTACTCTCTACTGATGAAGGGCAATTAACCTGAAACACGTGTATAGAGATGAACAGCAATGACTGCACTAACTTTAGTGAAAAACTACGGACACTTTCAAGTAAGCGTTAAATTTGAACTGCATTTACCAGGATGCAAAGGGGCGAACTCGACTGGGATGTGAGGAAGTGTGCTCCCAACCCGCCTTCCTGTTAAAAGGCTCCCTTGAGCCACTGAGCTGACGAGCTCTGGAGACGCACCTGTGAGCCTGTGAGTGGTACTAGACCTGAGACGATTTTGGCAGCATTTCCAGCAACCCCAGATATTTTTTGATGCTTTCTACTCTCTACTGATGAAGGGCAATTACCCTGAAACAAGTGTATAGAGATGAACAGCAATGACTGCAGTAACTTTAGTGAAAAACTACAGACACTTTCAAGTAAGCGTTAAATTTGAACTGCATTTACCAGGATGCAAAAGGGCGAACTCGACTGGGATGTGAGGCAGTGTGCTCCCAACCCGCCTTCCTGTTAAAAGGCTCCCTTACGCCACTGAGCTGACGAGCTCTGGAGACGCACCTGTGAGCCTGTGAGTGGTACTAGACCTGAGACGATTTTGGCAGCATTTCCAGCAACCCCAGATATTTTTTGATGCTTTCTACTCTCTACTGATGAAGGGCAATTACCCTGAAACACGTGTATAGAGATGAACAGCAATGACTGCACTAACTTTAGTGAAAAACTACGGACACTTTCAAGTAAGCGTTAAATTTGAACTGCATTTACCAGGATGCAAAGGGGCGAACTCGACTGGGATGTGAGGCAGTGTGCTCCCAACCCGCCTTCCTGTTAAAAGGCTCCCTTGAGCCACTGAGCTGACGAGCTCTGGAGACGCACCTGTGAGCCTGTGAGTGGTACTAGACCTGAGACGATTTTGGCAGCATTTCCAGCAACCCCAGATATTTTTTGATGCTTTCTACTCTCTACTGATGAAGGGCAATTACCATGAAACACGAGTATAGAGATGAACAGCAATGACTGCACTAACTTTAGTGAAAAACTACGGACACTTTCAAGTAAGCGTTAAATTTGAACTGCATTTACCAGGATGCAAAGGGCCGAACTCGACTGGGATGTGAGGCAGTGTGCTCCCAACCCGCCTTCCTGTTAAAATGCTTCCTTGTGCCACTGAGCTGACGAGTTCTGGAGATGCACCTGTGAGCCTGTGAGTGGTACTAGACCTGAGACGATTTTGGCAGCATTTCCAGCAACCCCAGATATTTTTTGATGCTTTCTACTCTCTACTGATGAAGGGCAGTTACCCTGAAACACGTGTATAGAGATGAACAGCAATGACTGCACTAACTTTAGCGAAAAACTACGGACACTTTCAAGTAAGCGTTAAATTTGAACTGTATTTACCAGGATGCAAAGGGGAGAACTCGACTGGGATGTGAGGCAGTGTGCTCCCAACCCGCCTTCCTGTTAAAAGGCTCCCTTGAGCCACTGAGCTGACGAGCTCTGGAGACGCACCTGTGAGCCTGTGAGTGGTACTAGACCTGAGACGATTTTGGCAGCATTTCCAGCAACCCCAGATATTTTTTGATGCTTTCTACTCTCTACTGATGAAGGGCAATTACCCTGAAACACGTGTATAGAGATGAACAGCAATGACTGCACTAACTTTAGTGAAAAACTACGGACACTTTCAAGTAAGCGTTAAATTTGAACTGCATTTACCAGGATGCGAAGGGGCGAACTCGACTGGGATGTGAGGCAGTGTGCTCCCAACCCGCCTTCCTGTTAAAAGGCTCCCTTGAGCCACTGAGCTGACGAGCTCTGGAGACGCACCTGTGAGCCTGTGAGTGGTACTCGACCTGTGACGATTTTGGCAGCATTTCCAGCAACCCCAGATATTTTTTGATGCTTTCTACTCTCTACTGATGAAGGGCAATTACCCTGAAACACGTGTATAGAGATGAACAGCAATGACTGCACTTACTTTAGTGAAAAACTACGGACACTTTCAAGTAAGCGTTAAATTTGAACTGCATTTACCAGGATGCAAAGGGGGGAACTCGACTGGGATGTGAGGCAGTGTGCTCCCAACCCGCCTTCCTGTTAAAAGGCTCCCTTGAGCCACTGAGCTGACGAGCTCTGGAGACGCACATGTGAGCCTGTGAGTGGTACTAGACCTGAGACGATTTTGGCAGCATTTCCAGCAACCCCAGATATTTTTTGATGCTTTCTACTCTACTGATGAAGGGCAATTACCCTGAAACACGTGTATAGAGATGAACAGCAATGACTGCACTAACTTTAGTGAAAAACTACGGACACTTTCAAGTAAGCGTTAAATTTGAACTGCATTTACCAGGATGCAAAGGGGCGAACTCGACTGGGATGTGAGGCAGTGTGCTCCCAACCCACCTTCCTGTTAAAAGGCTCCCTTGAGCCACTGAGCTGACGAGCTCTGGAGATGCACCTGTGAGCCTGTGAGTGGTACTAGACCTGAGACGATTTTGGCAGCATATCCAGCAACCCCAGATATTTTTTGATGCTTTCTACTCTCTACTGATGAAGGGCAATTACCCTGAAACACGTGTATAGAGATGAACAGCAATGACTGCACTAACTTTAGTGAAAAACTACGGACACTTTCAAGTACGCGTTAAATTTGAACTGTATTTACCAGGATGCAAAGGGGCAAACTCGACTGGGATGTGAGGCAGTGTGCTCCCAACCCGCCTTCCTGTTAAAAGGCTCCCTTGAGCCACTGAGCTGACGAGCTCTGGACACGCACCTGTGAGCCTGTGAGTGGTACTAGACCTGAGACGATTTTGGCAGTATTTCAAGCAACCCCAGATATTTTTTGATGCTTTCTACTCTCTACTGATGAAGGGCAATTACCCTGAAACACGTGTATAGAGATGAACAGCAATGACTGCACTAACTTTAGTGAAAAACTACGGACACTTTCAAGTAAGCGTTACATTTGAACTGCATTTACCAGGATGCAAAGGGGCGAACTCGACTGGGATGTGAGGCAGTGTGCTCCCAACCCACCTTCCTGTTAAAAGGCTCCCTTGAGCCACTGAGCTGACGAGCTCTGGAGACGCACCTATGAGCCTGTGAGTGGTACTAGACCTGAGACGATTTTGGCAGCATTTCCAGCAACCCCAGATATTTTTGATGCTTTCTACTCTCTACTGATGAAGGGCAATTACCCTGAAACACGTGTATAGAGATGAACAGCAATGACTGCACTAACTTTAGTGAAAAACGACGGACACTTTCAAGTAAGCGTTAAATTTGAACTGCATTTACCAGGATGCAAAGGGGCGAACTCGACTGGGATGTGAGGCAGTGTGCTCCCAACCCGCCTTCCTGTTAAAAGGCTCCCTTGAGCCACTGAGCTGACGAGCTCTGGAGACGCACCTGTGAGCCTGTGAGTGGTACTAGACCTGAGACGATTTTGGCAGCATTTTCAGCAACCCCAGATATTTTTTGATGCTTTCTACTCTCTACTGATGAAGGGCAATTACCCTGAAACACGTGTATAGAGATGAACAGCAATGACTGCACTAACTTTAGTGAAAAACTACAGACACTTTCAAGTAAGCGTTAAATTTGAACTGCATTTACCAGGATGCAAAGGGGCGAACTCGACTGGGATGTGAGGCAGTGTGCTCCCAACCCACCTTCCTGTTAAAAGGCTCCCTTGAGCCACTGAGCTGACGAGCTCTGGAGCCGCACCTGTGAGCCTGTGAGTGATACTAGACCTGAGACGATTTTGGCAGCATTTCCAGCAACCCCAGATATTTTTTGATGCTTTCTACTCTCTACTGATGAAGGGCAATTACTCTGAAACACGTGTATAGAGATGAACAGCAATGACTGCACTAACTTTAGTGAAAAACTACGGACACTTTCAAGTAAGCGTTAAATTTGAACTGCATTTACCAGGATGCAAAGGGGCGAACTCGACTGGGATGTGAGGCAGTGTGCTCCCAACCCACCTTCCTGTTAAAAGGCTCCCTTGAGCCACTGAGCTGACGAGCTCTGGAGATGCACCTGTGAGCCTGTGAGTGGTACTAGACCTGAGACGATTTTGGCAGCATATCCAGCAACCCCAGATATTTTTTGATGCTTTCTACTCTCTACTGATGAAGGGCAATTACCCTGAAACACGTGTATAGAGATGAACAGCAATGACTGCACTAACTTTAGTGAAAAACTACGGACACTTTCAAGTACGCGTTAAATTTGAACTGTATTTACCAGGATGCAAAGGGGCAAACTCGACTGGGATGTGAGGCAGTGTGCTCCCAACCCGCCTTCCTGTTAAAAGGCTCCCTTGAGCCACTGAGCTGACGAGCTCTGGACACGCACCTGTGAGCCTGTGAGTGGTACTAGACCTGAGACGATTTTGGCAGTATTTCAAGCAACCCCAGATATTTTTTGATGCTTTCTACTCTCTACTGATGAAGGGCAATTACCCTGAAACACGTGTATAGAGATGAACAGCAATGACTGCACTAACTTTAGTGAAAAACTACGGACACTTTCAAGTAAGCGTTACATTTGAACTGCATTTACCAGGATGCAAAGGGGCGAACTCGACTGGGATGTGAGGCAGTGTGCTCCCAACCCACCTTCCTGTTAAAAGGCTCCCTTGAGCCACTGAGCTGACGAGCTCTGGAGACGCACCTATGAGCCTGTGAGTGGTACTAGACCTGAGACGATTTTGGCAGCATTTCCAGCAACCCCAGATATTTTTGATGCTTTCTACTCTCTACTGATGAAGGGCAATTACCCTGAAACACGTGTATAGAGATGAACAGCAATGACTGCACTAACTTTAGTGAAAAACGACGGACACTTTCAAGTAAGCGTTAAATTTGAACTGCATTTACCAGGATGCAAAGGGGCGAACTCGACTGGGATGTGAGGCAGTGTGCTCCCAACCCGCCTTCCTGTTAAAAGGCTCCCTTGAGCCACTGAGCTGACGAGCTCTGGAGACGCACCTGTGAGCCTGTGAGTGGTACTAGACCTGAGACGATTTTGGCAGCATTTTCAGCAACCCCAGATATTTTTTGATGCTTTCTACTCTCTACTGATGAAGGGCAATTACCCTGAAACACGTGTATAGAGATGAACAGCAATGACTGCACTAACTTTAGTGAAAAACTACAGACACTTTCAAGTAAGCGTTAAATTTGAACTGCATTTACCAGGATGCAAAGGGGCGAACTCGACTGGGATGTGAGGCAGTGTGCTCCCAACCCACCTTCCTGTTAAAAGGCTCCCTTGAGCCACTGAGCTGACGAGCTCTGGAGCCGCACCTGTGAGCCTGTGAGTGATACTAGACCTGAGACGATTTTGGCAGCATTTCCAGCAACCCCAGATATTTTTTGATGCTTTCTACTCTCTACTGATGAAGGGCAATTACCCTGAAACACGTGTATAGAGATGAACAGCAATGACTGCACTAACTTTAGTGAAAAACTACGGACACTTTCAAGTAAGCGTTAAATTAGAACTGCATTTACCAGGATGCAAAGGGGCGAACTCAACTGGGATGTGAGGCAGTGTGCTCCCAACCCACCTTCCTGTTAAAAGGCTCCCTTGAGCCACTGAGCTGACGAGCTCTGGAGACGCACCTGTGAGCCTGTGAGTGGTACTAGACCTGAGACGATTTTGGCAGCATTTCCAGCAACCCCAGATATTTTTTGATGCTTTCTACTCTCTACTGATGAAGGGCAATTACCCTGAAACACGTGTATAGAGATGAACAGCAATGACTGCACTAACTTTAGTGAAAAACTACGGACACTTTCAAGTAAGCGTTAAATTTGAACTGCATTTACCAGGATGCAAAGGGGCGAACTCGACTGGGATGTGAGGAAGTGTGCTCCCAACCCGCCTTCCTGTTAAAAGGCTCCCTTGAGCCACTGAGCTGACGAGCTCTGGAGACGCACCTGTGAGCCTGTGAGTGGTACTAGACCTGAGACGATTTTGGCAGCATTTCCAGCAACCCCAGATATTTTTTGATGCTTTCTACTCTCTACTGATGAAGGGCAATTACCCTGAAACACGTGTATAGAGATGAACAGCAATGACTGCAGTAACTTTAGTGAAAAACTACAGACACTTTCAAGTAAGCGTTAAATTTGAACTGCATTTACCAGGATGCAAAAGGGCGAACTCGACTGGGATGTGAGGCAGTGTGCTCCCAACCCGCCTTCCTGTTAAAAGGCTCCCTTAAGCCACTGAGCTGACGAGCTCTGGAGACGCACCTGTGAGCCTGTGAGTGGTACTAGACCTGAGACGATTTTGGCAGCATTTCCAGCAACCCCAGATATTTTTTGATGCTTTCTACTCTCTACTGATGAAGGGCAATTACCCTGAAACACGTGTATAGAGATGAACAGCAATGACTGCACTAACTTTAGTGAAAAACTACGGACACTTTCAAGTAAGCGTTAAATTTGAACTGCATTTACCAGGATGCAAAGGGGCGAACTCGACTGGGATGTGAGGCAGTGTGCTCCCAACCCGCCTTCCTGTTAAAAGGCTCCCTTGAGCCACTGAGCTGACGAGCTCTGGAGACGCACATGTGAGCCTGTGAGTGGTACTAGACCTGAGACGATTTTGGCAGCATTTCCAGCAACCCCAGATATTTTTTGATGCTTTCTACTCTCTACTGATGAAGGGCAATTACCATGAAACACGAGCATAGAGATGAACAGCAATGACTGCACTAACTTTAGTGAAAAACTACGGACACTTTCAAGTAAGCGTTAAATTTGAACTGCATTTACCAGGATGCAAAGGGGCGAACTCGACTGGGATGTGAGGCAGTGTGCTCCCAACCCGCCTTCCTGTTAAAAGGCTCCCTTGAGCCACTGAGCTGACGAGCTCTGGAGATGCACCTGTGAGCCTGTGAGTGGTACTAGATCTGAGACGATTTTGGCAGCATTTCCAGCAACCCCAGATATTTTTTGATGCTTTCTACTCTCTACTGATGAAGGGCAGTTACCCTGAAACACGTGTATAGAGATGAACAGCAATGACTGCACTAACTTTAGCGAAAAACTACGGACACTTTCAAGTAAGCGTTAAATTTGAACTGTATTTACCAGGATGCAAAGGGGCGAACTCGACTGGGATGTGAGGTAGTGTGCTCCCAACCCGCCTTCCTGTTAAAAGGCTCCCTTGAGCCACTGAGCTGACGAGCTCTGGAGACGCACCTGTGAGCCTGTGAGTGGTACTAGACCTGAGACGATTTTGGCAGCATTTCCAGAAACCCCAGATATTTTTTGATGCTTTTTACTCTCTACTGATGAAGGGCAATTACCCTGAAACACGTGTATAGAGATGAACAGCAATGACTTCACTAACTTTAGTGAAAAACTACAGACACTTTCAAGTAAGCGTTAAATTTGAACTGCATTTACCAGGATGCAAAGGGGCGAACTCGACTGGGATGTGAGGCAGTGTGCTCCCAACCCGCCTTCCTGTTAAAAGGCTCCCTTGAGCCACTGAGCTGACGAGCTCTGGAGACGCACCTGTGAGCCTGTGAGTGGTACTAGACCTGAGACGATTTTGGCAGCATTTCCAGCAACCCCAGATATTTTTTGATGCTTTCTACTCTCTACTGATGAAGGGCAATTACCCTGAAACACGTGTATAGAGATGAACAGCAATGACTGCACTAACTTTAGTGAAAAACTACGGACACTTTCAAGTAAGCGTTAAATTTGAACTGCATTTACCAGGATGCAAAGGGGCGAACTCGACTGGGATGTGAGGCAGTGTGCTCCCAACCCGCCTTCCTGTTAAAAGGCTCCCTTGAGCCACTGAGCTGACGAGCTCTGGAGACGCACCTGTGAGCCTGTGAGTGGTACTAGACCTGAGACGATTTTGGCAGCATTTCCAGCAACCCCAGATATTTTTTGATGCTTTCTACTCTCTACTGATGAAGGGCAATTACCATGAAACACGAGTATAGAGATGAACAGCAATGACTGCACTAACTTTAGTGAAAAACTACGGACACTTTCAAGTAAGCGTTAAATTTGAACTGCATTTACCAGGATGCAAAGGGGCAAACTCTACTGGGATGTGAGGCAGTGTGCTCCCAACCCGCCTTCCTGTTAAAAGGCTCCCTTGAGCCACTGAGCTGACGAGCTCTGGAGATGCACCTGTGAGCCTGTGAGTGGTACTAGACCTGAGACGATTTTGGCAGCATTTCCAGCAACCCCAGATATTTTTTGATGCTTTCTACTCTCTACTGATGAAGGGCAGTTACCCTGAAACACGTGTATAGAGATTAACAGCAATGACTGCACTAACTTTAGCGAAATACTACGGACACTTTCAAGTAAGCGTTAAATTTGAACTGTATTTACCAGGATGCAAAGGGGCAAACTCGACTGGGATGTGAGGCAGTGTGCTCCCAACCCGCCTTCCTGTTAAAAGGCTCCCTTGAGCCACTGAGCTGACGAGCTCTGGAGACGCACCTGTGAGCCTGTGAGTGGTATTAGACCTGAGACGATTTTGGCAGCATTTCCATAAACCCCAGATATTTTTTGATTCTTTCTACTCTCTACTGATGAAGGGCAATTACCCTGAAACACGTGTATAGAAATGAACAGCAATGACTGCACTAACTTTAGTGAAAAACTACGGACACTTTCAAGTAAGCGTTAAATTTGAACTGCATTTACCAGGATGCAAAGGGGCGAACTCGACTGGGATGTGAGGCAGTGTGCTCCCAACCCGCCTTCCTGTTAAAAGGCTCCCTTGAGCCACTGAGCTGACGAGCTCTGGAGACGCACCTGTGAGCCTGTGAGTGGTACTAGACCTGAGACGATTTTGGCAGCATTTCCAGAAACCCCAGATATTTTTTGATGCTTTTTACTCTCTACTGATGAAGGGCAATTACCCTGAAACACGTGTATAGAGATGAACAGCAATGACTGCACTAACTTTAGTGAAAAACTACAGACACTTTCAAGTAAGCGTTAAATTTGAACTGCATTTACCAGGATGCAAAGGGGCCAACTCGACTGGGATGTGAGGCAGTGTGCTCCCAACCCGCCTTCCTGTTAAAAGGCTCCCTTGAGCCACTGAGCTGACGAGCTCTGGAGACGCACCTATGAGCCTCTGAGTGGTACTAGACCTGAGACGATTTTGGCAGCATTTCCAGCAACCCCAGATATTTTTTGATGCTTTCTACTCTCTACTGATGAAGGGCAATTACCCTGAAACACGTGTATAGAGATGAACAGCAATGACTGCACTAACTTTAGTGAAAAACTACGGACACTTTCAAGTAAGCGTTAAATTTGAACTGCATTTACCAGGATGTAAAGGGGCGAACTTGACTGGGATGTGAGGCAGTGTGCTCCCAACCCGCCTTTCTGTTAAAAGGCTCCCTTGAGCCACTGAGCTGACGAGCTCTGGAGACGCACCTGTGAGCCTGTGAGTGGTACTAGACCTGAGACGATTTTGGCAGCATTTCCAGCAACCCCAGATATTTTTTGATGCTTTCTACTCTCTACTGATGAAGGGCAATTACCCTGAAACACGTGTATAGAGATGAACAGCAATGACTGCACTAACTTTAGTGAAAAACTACAGACACTTTCAAGTAAGCGTTAAATTTGAACTGCATTTACCAGGATGCAAAGGGGCGAACTCGACTGGGATGTGAGGCAGTGTGCTCCCAACCCGCCTTCCTGTTAAAAGGCTGACTTGAGCCACTGAGCTGACGAGCTCTGGAGCCGCACCTGTGAGCCTGTGAGTGGTACTAGACCTGAGACGATTTTGGCAGCATTTCCAGCAACCCCAGATATTTTTTGATGCTTTCTACTCTCTACTGATGAAGGGTAATTACCCTGAAACACGTGTATAGAGATGAACAGCAATGACTGCACTAACTTTAGTGAAAAACTACGGACACTTTCAAGTAAGCGTTAAATTTGAACTGCATTTACCAGGATGCAAAAGGGCGAACTCGACTGGGATGTGAGGCAGTGTGCTCCCAACCCGCCTTCCTGTTAAAAGGCTCCCTTAAGCCACTGAGCTGACGAGCTCTGGAGACGCACCTGTGAGCCTGTGAGTGGTACTAGACCTGAGACGATTTTGGCAGCATTTCCAGCAACCCCAGATATTTTTTGATGCTTTCTACTCTCTACTGATGAAGGGCAATTACCCTGAAACACGTGTATAGAGATGAACAGCAATGACTGCACTAACTTTAGTGAAAAACTACGGACACTTTCAAGTAAGCGTTAAATTTGAACTGCATTTACCAGGATGCAAAGGGGCGAACTCGACTGGGATGTGAGGCAGTGTGCTCCCAACCCGCCTTCCTGTTAAAAGGCTCCCTTGAGCCACTGAGCTGACGAGCTCTGGAGACGCACCTGTGAGCCTGTGAGTGGTACTAGACCTGAGACGATTTTGGCAGCATTTCCAGCAACCCCAGATATTTTTTGATGCTTTCTACTCTCTACTGATGAAGGGCAATTACCATGAAACACGAGTATAGAGATGAACAGCAATGACTGCACTAACTTTAGTGAAAAACTACGGACACTTTCAAGTAAGCGTTAAATTTGAACTGCATTTACCAGGATGCAAAGGGGCGAACTCGACTGGGATGTGAGGCAGTGTGCTCCCAACCCGCCTTCCTGTTAAAAGGCTCCCTTGAGCCACTGAGCTGACGAGCTCTGGAGATGCACCTGTGAGCCTGTGAGTGGTACTAGACCTGAGACAATTTTGGCAGCATTTCCAGCAACCCCAGATATTTTTTGATGCTTTCTACTCTCTACTGATGAAGGGCAGTTACCCTGAAACACGTGTATAGAGATGAACAGCAATGACTGCACTAACTTTAGCGAAAAACTACGGACACTTTCAAGTAAGCATTAAATTTGAACTGTATTTACCAGGATGCAAAGGGGCGAACTCGACTGGGATGTGAGGTAGTGTGCTCCCAACCCGCCTTCCTGTTAAAAGGCTCCCTTGAGCCACTGAGCTGACGACCTCTGGAGACGCACCTGTGAGCCTGTGAGTGGTACTAGACCTGAGACGATTTTGGCAGCATTTCCAGAAACCCCAGATATTTTTTGATGCTTTTTACTCTCTACTGATGAAGGGCAATTACCCTGAAACACGTGTATAGAGATGAACAGCAATGACTGCACTAACTTTAGTGAAAAACTACAGACACTTTCAAGTAAGCGTTAAATTTGAACTGCATTTACCAGGATGCAAAGGGTCGAACTCGACTGGGATGTGAGGCAGTGTGCTCCCAACCCGCCTTCCTGTTAAAAGGCTCCCTTGAGCCACTGAGCTGACGAGCTCTGGAGACGCACCTGTGAGCCTGTGAGTGGTACTAGACCTGAGACGATTTTGGCAGCATTTCCAGCAACCCCAGATATTTTTTGATGCTTTCTACTCTCTACTGATGAAGGGCAATTACCCTGAAACACGTGTATAGAGATGAACAGCAATGACTGCACTGACTTTAGTGAAAAACTACGGACACTTTCAAGTAAGCGTTAAATTTGAACTGCATTTACCAGGATGCAAAGGGGCGAACTCGACTGGGATGTGAGGCAGTGTGCTCCCAACCCGCCTTCCTGTTAAAAGGCTCCCTTGAGCCACTGAGCTGACGAGCTCTGGAGACGCACCTGTGAGCCTGTGAGTGGTACTAGACCTGAGACGATTTTGGCAGCATTTCCAGCAACCCCAGATATTTTTTGATGCTTTCTACTCTCTACTGATGAAGGGCAATTACCATGAAACACGAGTATAGAGATGAACAGCAATGACTGCACTAACTTTAGTGAAAAACTACGGACACTTTCAAGTAAGCGTTAAATTTGAACTGCATTTACCAGGATGCAAAGGGGCGAACTCGACTGGGATGTGAGGCAGTGTGCTCCCAACCCGCCTTCCTGTTAAAAGGCTCCCTTGAGCCACTGAGCTGACGAGCTCTGGAGACGCACCTGTGAGCCTGTGAGTGGTACTAGACCTGAGACGATTTTGGCAGCATTTCCAGCAACCCCAGATATTTTTTGATGCTTTCTACTCTCTACTGATGAAGGGCAGTTACCCTGAAACACGTGTATAGAGATTAATAGCAATGACTGCACTAACTTTAGCGAAATACTACGGACACTTTCAAGTAAGCGTTAAATTTGAACTGTATTTACCAGGATGCAAAGGGGCGAACTCGACTGGGATGTGAGGCAGTGTGCTCCCAACCCGCCTTCTGTTAAAAGGCTCCCTTGAGCCACTGAGCTGACGAGCTCTGGAGACGCACCTGTGAGCCTGTGAGTGGTACTAGACCTGAGACGATTTTGGCAGCATTTCCAGAAACCCCAGATATTTTTTGATGCTTTTTACTCTCTACTGATGAAGGGCAATTACCCTGAAACACGTGTATAGAGATGAACAGCAATGACTGCACTAACTTTAGTGAAAAACTACGGACACTTTCAAGTAAGCGTTAAATTTGAACTGCATTTACCAGGATGCAAAGGGGCGAACTCGACTGGGATGTGAGGCTGTGTGCTCCCAACCCGCCTTCCTGTTAAAAGGCTCCCTTGAGCCACTGAGCTGACGAGCTCTGGAGACGCACCTGTGAGCCTGTGAGTGGTACTAGACCTGAGACGATTTTGGCAGCATTTCCAGCAACCCCAGATATTTTTTGATGCTTTCTACTCTCTACTGATGAAGGGCAATTACCATGAAACACGAGTATAGAGATGAACAGCAATGACTGCACTGACTTTAGTGAAAAACTACGGACACTTTCAAGTAAGCGTTAAATTTGAACTGCATTTACCAGGATGCAAAGGGGCGAACTCGACTGGGATGTGAGGCAGTGTGCTCCCAACCCGCCTTCCTGTTAAAAGGCTCCCTTGAGCCACTGAGCTGACGAGCTCTGGAGACGCACCTGTGAGCCTGTGAGTGGTACTAGACCTGAGACGATTTTGGCAGCATTTCCAGAAACCCCAGATATTTTTTGATGCTTTTTACTCTCTACTGATGAAGGGCAATTACCCTGAAACACGTGTATAGAGATGAACAGCAATGACTGCACTAACTTTAGTGAAAAACTACAGACACTTTCAAGTAAGCGTTAAATTTGAACTGCATTTACCAGGATGCAAAGGGGCCAACTCGACTGGGATGTGAGGCAGTGTGCTCCCAACCCGCCTTCCTGTTAAAAGGCTCCCTTGAGCCACTGAGCTGACGAGCTCTGGAGACGCACCTATGAGCCTCTGAGTGGTACTAGACCTGAGACGATTTTGGCAGCATTTCCAGCAACCCCAGATATTTTTTGATGCTTTCTACTCTCTACTGATGAAGGGCAATTACCCTGAAACACGTGTATAGAGATGAACAGCAATGACTGCACTAACTTTAGTGAAAAACTACGGACACTTTCAAGTAAGCGTTAAATTTGAACTGCATTTACCAGGATGTAAAGGGGCGAACTCGACTGGGATGTGAGGCAGTGTGCTCCCAACCCGCCTTTCTGTTAAAAGGCTCCCTTGAGCCACTGAGCTGACGAGCTCTGGAGACGCACCTCTGAGCCTGTGAGTGGTACTAGACCTGAGACGATTTTGGCAGCATTTCCAGCAACCCCAGATATTTTTTGATGCTTTCTACTCTCTACTGATGAAGGGCAATTACCCTGAAACACTTGTGTAGAGATGAACAGCAATGTCTGCACTAACTTTAGTCAAAAACTACGGACACTTTCAAGTACGCGTTAAATTTGAACTGTATTTACCAGGATGCAAAGGGGCAAACTCGACTGGGATGTGAGGCACTGTGCTCCCAACCCGCCTTCCTGTTAAAAGGCTCCCTTGAGCCACTGAGCTGACGAGCTCTGGAGACGCATCTGTGAGCCTGTGAGTGGTACTAGACCTGAGACGATTTTGGCAGTATTTCCAGCAACCCCAGATATTTTTTTATGCTTTCTACTCTCTACTGATGAAGGGCAATTACCCTGAAACACGTGTATAGAGATGAACAGCAATGACTGCACTAACTTTAGTGAAAAACTACGGACACTTTCAAGTAAGCGTTACATTTGAACTGCATTTACCAGGATGCAAAGGGGCGAACTCGACTGGGATGTGAGGCAGTGTGCTCTCAACCCGCCTTCCTGTTAAAAGGCTCCCTTCAGCCACTGAGCTGACGAGCTCTGGAGACGCACCTGTGAGCCTGTGAGTGGTACTAGACCTGAGACGATTTTGGCAGCATTTCCAGCAACCCCAGATATTTTTTGATGCTTTCTACTCTCTACTGATGAAGGGCAATTACCCTGAAACACGTGTATAGAGATGAACAGCAATGACTGCACTAACTTTAGTGAAAAACTACGGACACTTTCAAGTAAGCGTTAAATTTGAACTGCATTTACCAGGATGCAAAGGGGCGAACTCGACTGGGATGTGAGGCAGTGTGCTCCCAACCCGCCTTCCTGTTAAAAGGCTCCCTTGAGTCACTGAGCTGACGAGCTCTGGAGACGCACCTGTGAGCCTGTGAGTGGTACTAGACCTGAGACGATTTTGGCAGCATTTCCAGAAACCCCAGATATTTTTTGATGCTTTTTACTCTCTACTGATGAAGGGCAATTACCCTGAAACACGTGTATAGAGATGAACAGCAATGACTGCACTAACTTTAGTGAAAAACTACGGACACTTTAAAGTAAGCATTAAATTTGAACTGCATTTACCAGGATGCAAAGGGGCAAACTCGACTGGGATGTGAGTGAGTGTGCTCCCAACCCGCCTTCCTGTTAAAAGGCTCCCTTGAGCCACTGAGCTGACGAGCTCTGGAGATGCACCTGTGAGCCTGTGAGTGGTACTAGACCTGAGACGATTTTGGCAGCATTTCCAGCAACCCCAGATATTTTTTGATGCTTTCTACTCTCTACTGATGAAGGGCAATTACCCTGAAACACGTGTATAGAGATGAACAGCAATGACTGCACTAACTTTAGTGAAAAACTACGGACACTTTCAAGTAAGCGTTAAATTTGACCTGCATTTACCAGGATGCAAAGGGGCGAACTCGACTGGGATGTGAGGCAGTGTGCTCCCAACCCGCCTTCCTGTTAAAAGGCTCCCTTGAGCCACTGAGCTGACGAGCTCTGGAGCCGCACCTGTGAGCCTGTGAGTGGTACTAGACCTGAGACGATTTTGGCAGCATTTCCAGCAACCCCAGATATTTTTTGATGCTTTCTACTCTCTACTGATGAAGGGCAATTACCATGAAACACGAGTATAGAGATGAACAGCAATGACTGCACTAACTTTAGTGAAAAACTACGGACACTTTCAAGTAAGCGTTAAATTTGAACTGCATTTACCAGGATGCAAAGGGGCGAACTCGACTGGGATGTGAGTGAGTGTGCTCCCAACCCGCCTTCCTGTTAAAAGGCTCCCTTGAGCCACTGAGCTGACGAGCTCTGGAGATGCACCTGTGAGCCTGTGAGTGGTACTAGACCTGAGACGATTTTGGCAGCATTTCCAGCAACCCCAGATATTTTTTGATGCTTTCTACTCTCTACTGATGAAGGGCAGTTACCCTGAAACACGTGTATAGAGATGAACAGCAATGACTGCACTAACTTTAGCGAAAAACTACGGACACTTTCAAGTAAGCGTTAAATTTGAACTGTATTTACCAGGATGCAAAGGGGCGAACTCGACTGGGATGTGAGGCAGTGTGCTCCCAACCCGCCTTCCTGTTAAAAGGCTCCCTTGAGCCACTGAGCTGACGAGCTCTGGAGACGCACCTGTGAGCCTGTGAGTGGTACTAGACCTGAGACATTTTTGGCAGCATTTCCAGAAACCCCAGATATTTTTTGATGCTTTTTACTCTCTACTGATGAAGGGCAATTACCCTGAAACACGTGTATAGAGATGAACAGCAATGACTGCACTAACTTTAGTGTAAAACTACAGACACTTTCAAGTAAGCGTTAAATTTGAACTGCATTTACCAGGATGCAAAGGGGCGAACTCGACTGGGATGTGAGGCAGTGTGCTCCCAACCCGCCTTCCTGTTAAAAGGCTCCCTTGAGCCACTGAGCTGACGAGCTCTGGAGACGCACCTGTGAGCCTGTGAGTGGTATTAGACCTGAGGCGATTTTGGCAGCATTTCCAGCAACCCCAGATATTTTTTGATGCTTTCTACTCTCTACTGATGAAGGGCAATTACCCTGAAACACGTGTATAGAGATGAACAGCAATGACTGCACTAACTTTAGTGAAAAACTACGGACACTTTCAAGTAAGCGTTAAATTTGAACTGCATTTACCAGGATGCAAAGGGGCGAACTCGACTGGGATGTGAGGCAGTGTGCTCCCAACCCGCCTTCCTGTTAAAAGGCTCCCTTGAGCCACTGAGCTGACGAGCTCTGGAGACGCACCTGTGAGCCTGTGAGTGGTACTAGACCTGAGAAGATTTTGGCAGCATTTCCAGCAACCCCAGATATTTTTGGATGCTTTCTACTCTCTACTGATGAAGGGCAATTACCATGAAACACGAGTATAGAGATGAACAGCAATGACTGCACTAACTTTAGTGAAAAACTACGGACACTTTCAAGTAAGCGTTAAATTTGAACTGCATTTACCAGGATGCAAAGGGGCGAACTCGACTGGGATGTGAGGCAGTGTGCTCCCAACCCGCCTTTCTGTTAAAAGGCTCCCTTGATCCACTGAGCTGACGAGCTCTGGAGACGCACCTGTGAGCCTGTGAGTGGTACTAGACCTGAGACGATTTTGGCAGCATTTCCAGCAACCCCAGATATTTTTTGATGCTTTCTACTCTCTACTGATGAAGGGCAGTTACCCTGAAACACGTGTATAGAGATTAACAGCAATGACTGCACTAACTTTAGCGAAAAACTACGGACACTTTCAAGTAAGCGTTAAATTTGAACTGTATTTACCAGGATGCAAAGGAGCGAACTCGACTGGGATGTGAGGCAGTGTGCTCCCAACCCGCCTTCCTGTTAAAAGGCTCCCTTGAGCCACTGAGCTGACGAGCTCTGGAGACGCACCTGTGAGCCTGTGAGTGGTACTAGACCTGAGACGATTTTGGCAGCATTTCCAGAAACCCCAGATATTTTTTGATGCTTTTTACTCTCTACTGATGAAGGGCAATTACCCTGAAACACGTGTATAGAGATGAACAGCAATGACTGCACTAACTTTAGTGAAAAACTACAGACACTTTCAAGTAAGCGTTAAATTTGAACTGCATTTACCAGGATGCAAAGGGGCGAACTCGACTCGGATGTGAGGCAGTGTGCTCCCAACCCGCCTTCCTGTTAAAAGGCTCCCTTGAGCCACTGAGCTGACGAGCTCTGGAGACGCACCTATGAGCCTCTGAGTGGTACTAGACCTGAGACGATTTTGGCAGCATTTCCAGCAACCCCAGATATTTTTTGATGCTTTCTACTCTCTACTGATGAAGGGCAATTACCCTGAAACACGTGTATAGAGATGAACAACAATGACTGCACTAACTTTAGTGAAAAACTACGGACACTTTCAAGTAAGCGTTAAATTTGAACTGCATTTACCAGGATGCAAAGGGGCGAACTCGACTGGGATGTGAGGCAGTGTGCTCCCAACCCGCCTTCCTGTTAAAAGGCTCCCTTGAGCCACTGAGCTGACGAGCTCTGGAGACGCACCTGTGAGCCTGTGAGTGGTACTAGACCTGAGACGATTTTGGCAGCATTTCCAGCAACCCCAGATATTTTTTGATGCTTTCTACTCTCTACTGATGAAGGGCAATTACCCTGAAACACGTTTACAGAGATGAACAGCAATGACTGCACTAACTTTAGTGAAAAACTACAGACACTTTCAAGTAAGCGTTAAATTTGAACTGCATTTACCAGGATGCAAAGGGGCGAACTCGACTGGGATGTGAGGCAGTGTGCTCCCAACCCGCCTTCCTGTTAAAAGGCTCCCTTGAGCCACTGAGCTGACGAGCTCTGGAGACGCACCTGTGAGCCTGTGAGTGGTACTAGACCTGAGACGATTTTGGCAGCATTTCCAGCAACCCCAGATATTTTTTGATGCTTTCTACTCTCTACTGATGAAGGGCAATTACCCTGAAACACGTGTATAGAGATGAACAGCAATGACTGCAGTAACTTTAGTGAAAAACTACGGACACTTTCAAGTAAGCGTTAAGTTTGAACTGCATTTACCAGGATGCAAAAGGGCGAACTCGACTGGGATGTGAGGCAGTGTGCTCCCAACCCGCCTTCCTGTTAAAAGGCTCCCTTAAGCCACTGAGCTGACGAGCTCTGGAGACGCACCTGTGAGCCTGTGAGTGGTACTAGACCTGAGACGATTTTGGCAGCATTTCCAGCAACCCCAGATATTTTTTTATGCTTTCTACACTCTACTGATGAAGGGCAATTACCCTGAAACACGTGTATAGAGATGAACAGCAATGACTGCACTAACTTTAGTGAAAAACTACGGACACTTTCAAGTAAGCGTTAAATTTGAACTGCATTTACCAGGATGCAAAGGGGCGAACTCGACTGGGATGTGAGGCAGTGTGCTCCCAACCCGCCTTCCTGTTGAAAGGGTCCCTTGAGCCACTGAGCTGACGAGCTCTGGAGACGCACCTGTGAGCCTGTGAGTGGTACTAGACCTGAGACGATTTTGGCAGCATTTCCAGGAACCCCAGATATTTTTTGATGCTTTCTACTCTCTACTGATGAAGGGCAATTACCCTGAAACACGTGTATAGAGATGAACAGCAATGACTGCACTAACTTTAGTGAAAAACTACGGACACTTTCAAGTAAGCGTTAAATTTGAATTGCATTTACCAGGATGCAAAGGGGCGAACTCGACTGGGATGTGAGGCAGTGTGCTCCCAACCCGCCTTCCTGTTAAAAGGCTCCCTTGAGCCACTGAGCTGACGAGCTGTGGAGACGCACCTTTGAGCCTGTGAGTGGTACTAGACCTGAGACGATTTTGGCAGCATTTCCAGCAACCCCAGATATTTTTTGATGCTTTCTACTCTCTACTGATGAAGGGCAATTACCCTGAAACACGTGTATAGAGATGAACAGCAATGACTGCACTTACTTTAGTGAAAAACTACAGACACTTTCAAGTAAGCGTTAAATTTGAACTCCATTTACTCGGATGCAAAGGGGCGAACTCGACTGGGATGTGAGGCAGTGTGCTCCCAACCCGCCTTCCTGTTAAAAGGCTCCCTTGAGCCACTGAGCTGACGAGCTCTGGAGAAGCACATGTGAGCCTGAGAGTGGTACTAGACCTGAGACGATTTTGGCAGCATTTCCAGCAACCCCAGATATTTTTTGATGCTTTCTACTCTCAACTGATGAAGGGCAATTACCCTGAAACACGTGTATAGAGATGAACAGCAATGACTGCACTAACTTTAGTGAAAAACTACAGACACTTTCAAGTAAGCCTTAAATTTGAACTTCATTTACCAGGATGCAAAGGGGCGAACTCGACTGGGATGTGAGGCAGTGTGCTCCCAACCCACCTTCCTGTTAAAAGGCTCCCTTGAGCCACTGAGCTGACGAGCTCTGGAGACGCACCTGTGAGCCTGTGAGTGGTACTAGACCTGAGACGATTTTGGCAGCATTTCCAGAAACCCCAGATATTTTTTGATGCTTTTTACTCTCTACTGATGAAGGGCAATTACCCTGAAACACGTGTATAGAGATGAACAGCAATGACTGCACTAACTTTAGTGAAAAACTACAGACACTTTCAAGTAAGCGTTAAATTTGAACTGCATTTACCAGGATGCAAAGGGGCGAACTCGACTGGGATGTGAGGCAGTGTGCTCCCAACCCGCCTTCCTGTTAAAAGGCTCCCTTGAGCCACTGAGCTGACGAGCTCTGGAGACGCACCTATGAGCCTCTGAGTGGTACTAGACCTGAGACGATTTTGGCAGCATTTCCAGCAACACCAGATATTTTTTGATGCTTTCTACTCTCTACTGATGAAGGGCAATTACCCTGAAACACGTGTATAGAGATGAACAGCAATGACTGCACTAACTTTAGTGAAAAACTACGGACACTTTCAAGTAAGCGTTAAATTTGAACTGCATTTAACAGGATGCATAGGGGCGAACTCGACTGGGATGTGAGGCAGTGTGCTCCCAACCCGCCTTCCTGTTAAAAGGCTCCCTTTAGCCACTGAGCTGACGAGCTCTGGAGACGCACCTGTGAGCCTGTGAGTGGTACTAGACCTGACACGATTTTGGCAGCATTTCCAGCAACCCCAGATATTTTTTGATGCTTTCTACTCTCTACTGATGAAGGGCAATTACCCTGAAACTCGTGTATAGAGATGAACAGCAATGACTGCACTAACTTTAGTGAAAAACTACAGACACTTTCAAGTAAGCGTTAAATTTGAACTGCATTTACCAGGATGCAAAGGGGCGAACTCGACTGGGATGTGAGGCAGTGTGCTCCCAACCCGCCTTCCTGTTGAAAGGCTCCCTTGAGCCACTGAGCTGACGAGCTCTGGAGCCGCACCTGTGAGCCTGTGAGTGGTACTAGACCTGAGACGATTTTGGCAGCATTTCCAGCAACCCCAGATATTTTTTGATGCTTCCTACTCTCTACTGATGAAGGGCAATTACCCTGAAACACGTGTATAGAGATGAACAGCAATGACTGCACTAACTTTAGTGAAAAACTACGGACACTTTCAAGTAAGCATTAAATTTGAACTGCATTTACCAGGATGCAAAGGGGCGAACTCGACTGGGATGTGAGGCAGTGTGCTCCCAACCCGCCTTCCTGTTAAAAGGCTCCCTTGAGCCACTGAGCTGACGAGCTCTGGAGACGCACCTGTGAGCCTGTGAGTGGTACTAGACCTGAGACGATTTTGGCAGCATTTCCAGCAACCCCAGATATTTTTTGATGCTTTCTACTCTCTACTGATGAAGGGCAATTACCCTGAAACACGTGTATAGAGATGAACAGCAATGAATGCAGTAACTTTAGTGAAAAACTACGGACACTTTCAAGTAAGCGTTAAATTTGAACTGCATTTACCAGGATGCAAAAGGGCGAACTCGACTGGGATGTGAGGCAGTGTGCTCCCAACCCGCCTTCCTGTTAAAAGGCTCCCTTAAGCCACTGAGCTGACGAGCTCTGGAGACGCACCTGTGAGCCTGTGAGTGGTACTAGACCTGAGACGATTTTGGCAGCATTTCCAGCAACCCCAGATATTTTTTTATGCTTTCTACACTCTACTGATGAAGGGCAATTACCCTGAAACACGTGTATAGAGATGAACAGCAATGAATGCACTAACTTTAGTGAAAAACTACGGACACTTTCAAGTAAGCGTTAAATTTGAACTGCATTTACCAGGATGCAAAGGGGCGAACTCGACTGGGATGTGAGGCAATGTGCTCCCAACCCGCCTTCCTGTTGAAAGGGTCCCTTGAGCCACTGAGCTGACGAGCTCTGGAGACGCACCTGTGAGCCTGTGAGTGGTACTAGACCTGAGACGATTTTGGCAGCATTTCCAGCAACCCCAGATATTTTTTGATGCTTTCTACTCTCTACTGATGAAGGGCAATTACCCTGAAACACGTGTCTAGAGATGAACAGCAATGACTGCACTAACTTTAGTGAAAAACTACGGACACTTTCAAGTAAGCGTTAAATTTGAACTGCATTTACCAGGATGCAAAGGGGCGAACTCGACTGGGATGTGAGGCAGTGTGCTCCCAACCCGCCTTCCTGTTAAAAGGCTCCCTTGAGCCACTGAGCTGACGAGCTCTGGAGACGCACCTGTGAGCCTGTGAGTGGTACAAGACCTGTGACGATTTTGGCAGCATTTCCAGCAACCCCAGATATTTTTTGATGCTTTCTACTCTCTACTGATGAAGGGCAATTACCCTGAAACACGTGTATAGAGATGAACAGCAATGACTGCACTTACTTTAGTGAAAAACTACGGACACTTTCAAGTAAGCGTTAAATTTGAACTCCATTTACCAGGATGCAAAGGGGCGAACTCGACTGGGATGTGAGGCAGTGTGCTCCCAACCCGCCTTCCTGTTAAAAGGCTACCTTGAGCCACTGAGCTGACGAGCTCTGGAGACGCACATGTGAGCCTGTGAGTGGTACTAGACCTGAGACGATTTTGGCAGCATTTCCAGCAACCCCAGATATTTTTTGATGCTTTCTACTCTCTACTGATGAAGGGCAATTACCCTGAAACACGTGTATAGAGATGAACAGCAATGACTGCACTAACTTTAGTGAAAAACTACAGACACTTTCAAGTAAGCCTTAAATTTGAACTTCATTTACCAGGATGCAAAGGGGCGAACTCGACTGGGATGTGAGGCAGTGTGCTCCCAACCCACCTTCCTGTTAAAAGGCTCCCTTGAGCCACTGAGCTGACGAGCTCTGGAGACGCACCTGTGAGCCTGTGAGTGGTACTAGACCTGAGACGATTTTGGCAGCATATCCAGCAACCCCAGATATTTTGTGATGCTTTCTACTCTCTACTGATGAAGGGCAATTACCCTGAAACACGTGTGTAGAGATGAACAGCAATGACTGCACTAACTTTAGTGAAAAACTACGGACACTTTCAAGTACGCGTTAAATTTGAACTGTATTTACCAGGATGCAAAGGGGCAAACTCGACTGGGATGTGAGGCAGTGTGCTCCCAACCCGCCTTCCTGTTAAAAGGCTCCCTTGAGCCACTGAGCTGACGAGCTCTGGAGACGCACCTGTGAGCCTGTGAGTGGTACTAGACCTGAGACGATTTTGGCAGTATTTCCAGCAACCCCAGATATTTTTTTATGCTTTCTACTCTCTACTGATGAAGGGCAATTACCCTGAAACACGTGTATAGAGATGAACAGCAATGACTGCACTAACTTTAGTGAAAAACTACGGACACTTTCAAGTAAGCGTTACATTTGAACTGCATTTACCAGGTTGCAATGGGGAAAAACTCGACTGGGATGTGAGGCAGTGTGCTCCCAACCCGCCTTCCTGTTAAAAGGCTCCCTTCAGCCACTGAGCTGACGAGCTCTGGAGACGCACCTGTGAGCCTGTGAGTGGTACTAGACCTGAGACGATTTTGGCAGCATTTCCAGCAACCCCAGATATTTTTTGATGCTTTCTACTCTCTACTGATGAAGGGCAATTACCCTGAAACACGTGTATAGAGATGAACAGCAATGACTGCACTAACTTTAGTGAAAAACTACGGACACTTTCAAGTAAGCGTTAAATTTGAACTGCATTTACCAGGATGCAAAGGGGCGAACTCGACTGGGATGTGAGGCAGTGTGCTCCCAACCCGCCTTCCTGTTAAAAGGCTCCCTTGAGCCACTGAGCTGACGAGCTCTGGAGACGCACCTGTGAGCCTGTGAGTGGTACTAGACCTTAGACGATTTTGGCAGCATTTCCAGCAACCCCAGATATTTTTTGATGCTTTCTACTCTCTACTGATGAAGGGCAATTACCCTGAAACACGTGTACAGAGATGAACAGCAATGACTGCACTAACTTTAGTGAAAAACTACGGACACTTTCAAGTAAGCGTTACATTTGAACTGCATTTACCAGGATGCAAAGGGGCGAACTCGACTGGGATGTGAGGCAGTGTGCTCCGAACCCGCCTTCCTGTTAAAAGGCTCCCTTGAGCCACTGAGCTGACGAGCTCTGGAGACGCACCTGTGAGCCTGTGAGTGGTACTAGACCTGAGACGATTTTGGCAGCATTTCCAGCAACCCCAGATATTTTTTGATGCTTTCTACTCTCTACTGATGAAGGGCAATTACCCTGAAACACGTGTATGGAGATGAACACCAATGACTGCACTAACTTTAGTGAAAAACTACGGACACTTTCAAGTAAGCATTAAGTTTGAACTGCATTTACCAGGATGCAAAGGGGCGAACTCGACTGGGATGTGAGGCAGTGTGCTCCCAACCCGCCTTCCTGTTAAAAGGCTCCCTTGAGCCACTGAGCTGACGAGCTCTGGAGACGCACCTGTGAGCCTGTGAGTGGTACTAGACCTGAGACGATTTTGACAGCATTTCCAGCAACCCCAGATATTTTTTGATGCTTTCTACTCTCTAATGATGAAGGGCTATTACCCTGAAACACGTGTATAGAGATGAACAGCAATGACTGCACTAACTTTAGTGAAAAACGACGGACACTTTCAAGTAAGCATTAAATTTGAACTGCATTTACCAGGATGCAAAGGGGCGAACTCGACTGGGATGTGAGGCAGTGTGCTCCCAACCCGCCTTCCTGTTAAAAGGCTCCCTTGAGCCACTGAGCTGACGAGCTCTGGAGATGCACCTGTGAGCCTGTGAGTGGTACTAGACCTGAGACGATTTTGGCAGCATTTCCAGCAACCCCAGATATTTTTTGATGCTTTCTACTCTCTAATGATGAAGGGCAATTACCCTGAAACACGTGTATAGAGATGAACAGCAATGACTGCACTAACTTTAATGAAAAACTACGGACACTTTCAAGTAAGCGTTAAATTTGAACTGCATTTACCAGGATGCAAAGGGGCGAACTCGACTGGGATGTGAGGCAGTGTGCTCCCAACCCGCCTTCCTGTTAAAAGGCTCCCTTGTGCCACTGAGCTGACAAGCTCTGGAGACGCACCTGTGAGCCTGTGAGTGGTACTAGACCTGAGACGATTTTGGCAGCATTTCCAGCAACCCCAAGTATTTTTTGATGCTTTCTACTCTCTACTGATGAAGGGCAATTACCCTGAAACACGTGTATAGAGATGAACAGCAATGACTGCACTAACTTTAGTGAAAAACTACGGACACGTTCAAGTAAGCGTCAAATTTGAACTGCATTTACCAGGATGCAAAGGGGCGAACTCGACTGGGATGTGAGGCAGTGTGCTCCCAACCCGCCTTCCTGTTAAAAGGCTCCCTTGAGCCACTGAGCTGACGAGCTCTGGAGACGCACCTGTGAGCCTGTGAGTGGTACTAGACCTGAGACAATTTTGGCAGCATTTCCAGCAACCCCAGATATTTTTTGATGCTTTCTACTCTCTACTGATGAAGGGAAATTACTCTGAAACACGTGTATAGAGATGAACAGCAATGACTGCACTAACTTTAGTGAAAAACTACGGACACTTTCAAGTAAGCATTAAATCTGAACTGCATTTACCAGGATGCAAAGGGGCGAACTCGACTGGGATGTGAGGCAGTGTGCTCCCAACCCGCCTTCCTGTTAAAAGGCTCCCTTGAGCCACTGAGCTGACGATCTCTGGAGACGCACCTGTGAGCCTGTGAGTGGTACTAGACCTGAGATGATTTTGGCAGCATTTCCAGCAACCCCAGATATTTTTTGATGCTTTCTACTCTCTACTGATGAAGGGCAATTACCCTGAAACACGTGTATAGAGATGAACAGCAATGACTGCACTAACTTTAATGAAAAACTACGGACACTTTCAAGTAAGCGTTAAATTTGAACTGCATTTACCAGGATGCAAAGGGGCGAACTCGACTGGGATGGGAGGCAGTGTGCTCCCAATCCGCCTTCCTGTTAAAAGGCTCCCTTGAGCCACTGAGTTGACGAGCTCTGGAGACGCACCTGTGAGCCTGTGAGTGGTACTAGACCTGAGACGATTTTGGCAGCATTTCCAGCAACCCCAGATATTTTTTGATGCTTTCTACTCTCTACTGATGAAGGGCAATTACCCTGAAACACGTGTATAGAGATGAACAGCAATGACTGCACTAACTTTAGTGAAAAACTACGGACACTTTCAAGTAAGCGTTAAATTTGAACTGCATTTACCAGGATGCAAAGGGGCGAACTCGACTGGGATGTGAGGCAGTGTGCTCCCAACCCGCCTTCCTGTTAAAAGGCTCCCTTGAGCCACTGAGCTGACGAGCTCTGGAGACGCACCTGTGAGCCTGTGAGTGGTACTAGACCTGAGACGATTTTGGCAGCATTTCCAGCAACCCCAAGTATTTTTTGATGCTTTCTACTCTCTACTGATGAAGGGCAATTACCCTGAAACACGTGTATAGAGATGAACAGCAATGACTGCACTAACTTTAGTTAAAAACTGCGGACACGTTCAAGTAAGCGTCAAATTTGAACTGCATTTACCAGGATGCAAAGGGGCGAACTCGACTGGGATGTGAGGCAGTGTGCTCCCAACCCGCCTTCCTGTTAAAAGGCTCCCTTGAGCCACTGAGCTGACGAGCTCTGGAGACTCACCTGTGAGCCTGTGAGTGGTACTAGACCTGAGACGATTTTGGAAGCATTTCCAGCAACCCCAGATATTTTTTGATGCTTTCTACTCTCTACTGATGAAGGGCAATTACCCTGAAACACGTGTATAGAGATGAACAGCAATGACTGCACTAACTTTAGTGAAAAACTACGGACACTTTCAAGTAAGCGTTAAATTTGAACTGCATTTACCAGGATGCAAAGGGGCGAACTCGACTGGGATGTGAGGCATTGTGCTCCCAACCCGCCTTCCTGTTAAAAGGCTCCCTTGAGCCACTGAGCTGACGAGCTCTGGAGACGCACCAGTGAGCCTGTGAGTGGTACTAGACCTGAGACGATTTTGGCAGCATTTCCAGCAACCCCAGATATTTTTTGATGCTTTCTACTCTCTACTGATGAAGGGCAATTACCCTGAAACACGTGTATAGAGATGAACACCAATGACTGCACTAACTTTAGTGAAAAACTACGGACACTTTCAAGTAAGCATTAAATTTGAACTGCATTTACCAGGATGCAAAGGGGCGAACTCGACTGGGAAGTGAGGCAGTGTGCTCCCAACCCGCCTTCCTGTTAAAATGCTCCCTTGAGCCACTGAGCTGACGAGCTCTGGAGACGCACCTGTGAGCCTGTGAGTGGTACTAGACCTGAGACGATTTTGGCAGCATTTCCAGCAACCCCAGATATTTTTTGATGCTTTCTACTCTCTAATGATGAAGGGCAATTACCCTGAAACACGTGTATAGAGATGAACAGCAATGACTGCACTAACTTTAGTGAAAAACGACGGACACTTTCAAGTAAGCATTAAATTTGAACTGCATTTACCAGGATGCAAAGGGGCGAACTCGACTGGGATGTGAGGCAGTGTGCTCCCAACCCGCCTTCCTGTTAAAAGGCTGACTTGAGCCACTGAGCTGACGAGCTCTGGAGACGCACCTGTGAGCCTGTGAGTGGTACTAGACCTGAGACGATTTTGGCATCATTTCCAGGAACCCCAGATACTTTTGGATGCTTTCTACTCTCTAATGATGAAGGGCAATTACCCTGAAACACGTGTATAGAGATGAACAGCAATGACTGCACTAACTTTAATGAAAAACTACGGACACTTTCAAGTAAGCGTTAAATTTGAACTGCATTTACCAGGATGCAAAGGGGCGAACTCGACTGGGATGTGAGGCAGTGTGCTCACAACCCGCCTTCCTGTTAAAAGGCTCCCTTGAGCCAATGAGCTGACGAGCTCTGGAGACGCACCTGTGAGCCTGTGAGTGGTACTAGACCTGAGACGATTTTGGCAGCATTTCCAGCAACCCAAGTATTTTTTGATGATTTCTACTCTCTACTGATGAAGGGCAATTACCCTGAAACACGTGTATAGAGATGAACAGCAATGACAGCACTAACTTTAGTGAAAAACTGCGGACACGTTCTAGTAAGCGTCAAATTTGAACTGCATTTACCAGGATGCAAAGGGGCGAACTCGACTGGGATGTGAGGCAGTGTGCTCCCAACCCATCTTCCTGTTAAAAGGCTCCCTTGAGCCACTGAGCTGACGAGCTCTGGAGACGCACCTGTGAGCCTGTGAGTGGTACTAGACCTGAGACGATTTTGGCAGCATTTCCAGCAACACCAGATATTTTTTGATGCTTTCTACTCTCTACTGATGAAGGGCAATTACCCTGAAACACGTGTATAGAGATGAACAGCAATGACTGCACTAACTTTAGTGAAAAACTACGGACACTTTCAAGTAAGCGTTAAATTTGAACTGCATTTACCAGGATGCAAAGGGGCGAACTCGACTGGGATGTGAGGCAGTGTGCTCCCAACCCGCCTTCCTATTAAAAGGCTCCCTTGAGCCACTGAGCTGACGAGCTCTGGAGACGCACCTGTGAGCCTGTGAGTGGTACTAGACCTGAGACGATTTTGGCAGCATTTCCAGCAACCCCAGATATTTTTTTATGTTTTTTACTCTCTACTGATGAAGGGCAATTACCCTGAAACACGTGTATGGAGATGAACAGCAATGACTGCACTAACTTTAGTGAAAAACTACGGACACTTTCAAGTAAGCGTTAAATTTGAACTGCATTTACCAGGATGCAAAGGGGCGAACTCGACTGGGATGTGAGGCAGTGTGCTCCCAACCCGCCTTCCTGTTAAAAGGCTCCCTTGAGCCACTGAGCTGACGAGCTCTGGAGACGCACCTGTGAGCCTGTGAGTGGTACTAGACCTGAGACGATTTTGGCAGCATTTCCAGCAACCCCAGATATTTTTTGATGCTTTCTACTCTCTACTGATGAAGGGCAATTACCCTGAAACACGTGTATAGAGATGAACAGCAATGACTGCTCTAACTTTAGTGAAAAACTACGGACACTTTCAAGTAAGCGTTAAATTTGAACTGCATTTATCAGGATGCAAAGGGGCGAACTCGACTGGGATGTGAGGGAGTGTGCTCCCAACCCGCCTTCCTGATAAAAGGCTCCCTTGAGCCATTGAGCTGACGAGCTCTGGAGACGCACCTGTGAGCCTGTGAGTGGTACTAGAACTGAGACGATTTTGGCAGCATTTCCAGCAACCCCAGATATTTTTTGATGCTTTCTACTCTCTAATGATGAAGGGCAATTACCCTGAAACACGTGTATAGAGATGAACAGCAATGACTGCACTAACTTTAGTGAAAAACGACGGACACTTTCAAGTAAGCATTAAATTTGAACTGCATTTACCAGGATGCAAAGGGGCGAACTCGACTGGGATGTGAGGCAGTGTGCTCCCAACCCGCCTTCCTGTTAAAAGGCTCCCTTGAGCCACTGAGCTGACGAGCTCTGGAGATGCACATGTGAGCCTGTGAGTGGTACTAGACCTGAGACAATTTTGGCAGCATTTCCAGCAACCCCAGATATTTTTTGATGCTTTCTACTCTCTAATGATGAAGGGCAATTACCCTGAAACACGTGTATAGAGATGAACAGCAATGACTGCACTAACTTTAGTGAAAAACTACGGACACTTTCAAGTAAGCGTTAAATTTGAACTGCATTTACCATGATGCAAAGGGGCGAACTCGACTGGGATGTGAGGCAGTGTGCTCCCAACCCGCCTTCCTGTTAAAAGGCTCCCTTGTGCCACTGAGCTGACGAGCTCTGGAGACGCACCTGTGAGCCTGTGAGTGGTACTAGACCTGAGACGATTTTGGCAGCATTTCCAGCAACCCCAAGTATTTTTTGATGCTTTCTACTCTCTACTGATGAAGGGCAATTACCCTGAAACACGTGTATAGAGATGAACAGCAATGACTGCACTAACTTTAGTGAAAAACTACGGACACGTTCAAGTAAGCGTCAAATTTGAACTGGATTTACCAGGATGCAAAGGGGCGAACTCGACTGGGATGTGAGGCAGTGTGCTCCCAACCCGCCTTCCTGTTAAAAGGCTCCCTTGAGCCACTGATCTGACGAGCTCTGGAGACGCACATGTGAGCCTGTGAGTGGTACTAGACCTGAGACAATTTTGGCAGCATTTCCAGCAACCCCAGATATTTTTTGATGCTTTCTACTCTCTACTGATGAAGGGAAATTACTCTGAAACACGTGTATAGAGATGAACAGCAATGACTGCGCTAACTTTAGTGAAAAACTACGGACACTTTCAAGTAAGCATTAAATTTGAACTGCATTTACCAGGATGCAAAGGGGCGAACTCGACTGGGATGTGAGGCAGTGTGCTCCCAACCCGCCTTCCTGTTAAAAGGCTCCCTTGAGGCACTGAGCTGACGATCTCTGGAGACGCACCTGTGAGCCTGTGAGTGGTACTAGACCTGAGACGATTTTGGCAGCATTTCCAGCAACCCCAGATATTTTTTGATGCTTTTTACTCTCTACTGATGAAGGGCAATTACCCTGAAACACGTGTATAGAGATGAACAGCAATGACTGCACTAACTTTAATGAAAAACTACGGACACTTTCAAGTAAGCGTTAAATTTGAACTGCATTTACCAGGATGCAAAGGGGCGAACTCGACTGGGATGTGAGGCAGTGTGCTCCCAACCCGCCTTCCTGTTAAAAGGCTCCCTTGAGCCACTGAGCTGACGAGCTCTGGAGACGCACCTGTGAGCCTGTGAGTGGTACTAGACCTGAGACGATTTTGGCAGCATTTCCAGCAACCCCAGATATTTTTTGATGCTTTTTACTCTCTACTGATGAAGGGCAATTACCCTGAAACACGTGTATAGAGATGAACAGCAATGACTGCACTAACTTTAATGAAAAACTACGGACACTTTCAAGTAAGCGTTAAATTTGAACTGCATTTACCAGGATGCAAAGGGGCGAACTCGACTGGGATGTGAGGCAGTGTGCTCCCAACCCGCCTTCCTGTTAAAAGGCTCCCTTGAGCCACTGAGCTAACGAGCTCTGGAGACGCACCTGTGAGTGGTACTAGACCTGAGACGATTTTGGCAGCATTTCCAGCAACCCCAAGTATTTTTTGATGCTTTCTACTCTCTACTGATGAAGGGCAATTACCCTGAAACACGTGTATAGAGATGAACAGCAATGACTGCACTAACTTTAGTGAAAAACTACGGACACGTTCAAGTAAGCGTCAAATTTGAACTGCATTTACCAGGATGCAAAGGGGCGAACTTGACTGGGATGTGAGGCAGTTTGCTCCCAACCCGCCTTTCTGTTAAAAGGCTCCCTTGAGCCACTGAGCTGACGAGCTCTGGAGACGCACCTGTGAGCTTGTGAGTGGTACTAGACCTGAGACGATTTTGGCAGCATTTGCAGCAACCCCAGATATTTTTTGATGCTTTCTACTCTCTACTGGTGAAGGGCAATTACCCTGAAACACGTGTATAGAGATGAACAGCAATGACTGCACTAACTTTAGTGAAAAACTACGGACACTTTCAAGTAAGCGTTAAATTTGAACTGCATTTACCAGGATGCAAAGGGGCGAACTCGAATGGGATGTGAGGCAGTGTGCTCCCAACCCGCCTTCCTGTTAAAAGGCTCCCTTGAGCCACTGAGCTGACGAGCTCTGGAGACGCACCTGTGAGCCTGTGAGTGGTACTAGACCTGAGACGATTTTGGCAGCATTTCCAGCAACCCCAGATATTTTTTGATGCTTTCTACTCTCTACTGATGAAGGGCAATTACCCTGAAACACGTGTATGGAGATGAACAGCAATGACTGCACTAACTTTAGTGAAAAACTACGGACACTTTCAAGTAAGCATTAAATTTGAACTGCATTTACCAGGATGCAAAGGGGCGAACTCGACTGGGATGTGAGGCAGTGTGCTCCCAACCCGCCTTCCTGTTAAAAGGCTCCCTTGAGCCACTGAGCTGACGAGCTCTGGAGACGCACCTGTGAGCCTGTGAGTGGTACTAGACCTGAGACGATTTTGGCAGCATTTCCAGCAACCCCAGATATTTTTTTATGCTTTCTACTCTCTAATGATGAAGGGCAATTTCCCTGAAACACATGTATAGAGATGAACAGCAATGACTGCACTAACTTTAAGGAAAAACGACGGACACTTTCAAGTAAGCGTTAAATTTGAACTGCATTTACCAGGATGCAAAGGGTCGAACTCGACTGGGATGTGAGGCAGTGTGCTCCCAACCCGCCTTCCTGTTAAAAGGCTCCCTTGAGCCACTGAGCTGACAAGCTCTGGAGACGCACCTGTGAGCCTGTGAGTGGTACTAGACCTGAGACGATTTTGGCAGCATTTCCAGCAACCTCAAGTATTTTTTGATGCTTTCTACTCTCTACTGATGAAGGGCAATTACCCTGAAACACGTGTATAGAGATGAATAGCAATGACTACACTAACTTTAGTGAAAAACTACGGACACGTTCAAGTAAGCGTCAAATTTGAACTGCATTTACCAGGATGCAAAGGGGCGAACTCGACTTGGATGTGAGGCAGTGTGCTCCCAACCCGCATTCCTGTTAAAAGGCTCCCTTGAGCCACTGAGCTGACGAGCTCTGGAGACGCACCTGTGAGCCTGTGAGTGGTACTAGACCTGAGACGATTTTGGCAGCATTTCCAGCAACCCCAGATATTTTTTGATGCTTTCTACTCTCTACTGATGAAGGGCAATTACCCTGAAACACGTGTATAGAGATGAACAGCAATGACTGCACTAACTTTAGTGAAAAACTACGGACACTTTCAAGTAAGCGTTAAATTTGAACTGCATTTACCAGGATGCAAAGGGGAGAACTCGACTGGGATGTGAGGCAGTGTGCTCCCAACCCGCCTTCCTGTTAAAAGGCTCCCTTGAGCCACTGAGCTGACGAGCTCTGGAGACGCACCTGTGAGCCTGTGAGTGGTACTAGACCTGAGACGATTTTGGCAGCATTTCCAGCAACCCCAGATATTTTTTGATGCTTTCTACTCTCTACTGATGAAGGGCAATTACCCTGAAACACGTGTATAGAGATGAACAGCAATGACTGCACTAACTTTAGTGAAAAACTACGGATACTTTCAAGTAAGCACTAAATTTGAACTGCATTTACCAGGATGCAAAGGGGCGAACTCGACTGGGATGTGAGGCAGTGTGCTCCCAACCCGCCTTCCTGTTAAAAGGCTCCCTTGAGCCACTGAGCTGACGAGCTCTGGAGACGCACCTGTGAGCCTGTGAGTGGTACTAGACCTGAGACGATTTTGGCAGCATTTCCAGCAACCCCAGATATTTTTTGATGCTTTCTACTCTCTACTGATGAAGGGCAATTACCCTGAAACACGTGTATAGAGATGAACAGCAATGACTGCACTAACTTTAGTGAAAAACTACGGACACTTTCAAGTAAGCGTTAAATTTGAACTGCATTTACCAGGATGCAAAGGGGCGAACTCGACTGGGATGTGAGGCAGTGTGCTCCCAACCCGCCTTCCTGTTAAAAGGCTCCCTTGAGCCACTGAGCTGACGAGCTCTGGAGACGCACCTGTGAGCCTGTGAGTGGTACTAGACCTGAGACGATTTTGGCAGCATTTCCAGCAACCCCAGATATTTTTTGATGCTTTCTACTCTCTACTGATGAAGGGCAATTACCCTGAAACACGTGTATAGAGATGAACACCAATGACTGCACTAACTTTAGTGAAAAACTACGGACACTTTCAAGTAAGCGTTAAATTTGAACTGCATTTACCAGGATGCAAAGGGGCGAACTCGACTGGGATGTGAGGCAGTGTGCTCCCAACCCGCCTTCCTGTTAAAAGGCTCCCTTGAGCCACTGAGCTGACGAGCTCTGGAGACGCACCTGTGAGCCTGTGAGTGGTACTAGACCTGAGACGATTTTGGCAGCATTTCCAGCAACCCCAGATATTTTTTGATGCTTTCTACTCTCTACTGATGAAGGGCAATTACCCTGAAACACGTGTATAGAGATGAACAGCAATGACTGCACTAACTTTAGTGAGAAACTACGGACACTTTCAAGTAAGCGTTAAATTTGAACTGCATTTACCAGGATGCAAAGGGGCGAACTCGACTGGGATGTGAAGCAGTGTGCTCCCAACCCGCCTTCCTGTTAAAAGGCTCCCTTGAGCCACTGAGCTGACGAGCTCTGGAGACGCACCTGTGAGCCCGTGATTGGTACTAGACCTGAGACGATTTTGGCAGCATTTCCAGCAACCCCAGATATTTTTTTATGCTTTCTACTCTCTACTGATGAAGGGCAATTACACTGAAACACGTGTATAGAGATGAACAGCAATGACTGCACTAACTTTAGTGAAAAACTACGGACACTTTCAAGTAAGCGTTACATTTGAACTGCATTTACCAGGATGCAAAGGGGCGAACTCGACTGGGATGTGAGGCAGTGTGCTCCCAACCCGCCTTCCTGTTAAAAGGCTCCCTTGAGCCACTGAGCTGACGAGCTCTGGAGACGCACCTGTGAGCCTGTGAGTGGTACTAGACCTGAGACGATTTTGGCAGCATTTCCAGCAACCCCAGATATTTTTTGATGCTTTCTACTCTCTAATGATGAAGGGCAATTACCCTGAAACTCATGTATAGAGATGAACAGCAATGACTGCACTAACTTTAGTGAAAAACGACGGACACTTTCAAGTAAGTGTTAAATTTGAACTGCATTTACCAGGATGCAAATCGGCAAACTCGACTGGGATGTGAGGCAGTGTGCTCCCAACCCGCCTTCCTGTTAAAAGGCTGCCTTGAGCCACTGAGCTGACGAGCTCTGGAGACGTACCTGTGAGCCTGTGAGTGGTACTAGACCTGAGACGATTTTGGCAGCATTTCCAGCAAACCCAAGTATTTTTTGATGCTTTCTACTCTCTACTGATGAAGGGCAATTACCCTGAAACACGTGTATAGAGATGAACAGCAATGACTGCACTAACTTTAGTGAAAAACTACGGACACGTTCAAGTAAGCGTCAAATTTGAACTGCATTTACCAGGATGCAAAGGGGCGAACTCGACTGGGATGTGAGGCAGTGTGCTCCCAACCCGCCTTCCTGTTAAAAGGCTCCCTTGAGCCACTGAGCTGACGAGCTCTGGAGACGCACCTGTGAGCCTGTGAGTGGTACTAGACCTGAGACGATTTTGGCAGCATTTCCAGCAACCCCAGATATGTTTTGATGCTTTCTACTCTCTACTGATGAAGGGCAATTACCCTGAAACACGTGTATAGAGATGAACAGCAATGACTGCACTAACTTTAGTGAAAAACTACGGACACTTTCAAGTAAGCGTTAAATTTGAACTGCATTTACCAGGATGCAAAGGGGCGAACTCGACTGGGATGTGAGGCAGTGTGCTCCCAACCCGCCTTCCTGTTAAAAGGCTCCCTTGAGCCACTGAGCTGACGAGCTCTGGAGACGCACCTGTGAGCCTGTGAGTGGTACTAGACCTGAGACCATTTTGGCAGCATTTCCAGCAACCCCAGATATTTTTTGATGCTTTCTACTCTCTACTGATGAAGGGCAATTACCCTGAAACACGTGTATAGAGATGAACAGCAATGACTGCACTAACTTTAGTGAAAAACTACGGACACTTTCAAGTAAGCGTTAAATTTGAACTGCATTTACCAGGATGCAAAGGGTAGAACTCGACTGGGATGTGAGGCAGTGTGCTCCCAACCCGCCTTCCTGTTAAAAGGCTCCCTTGAGCCACTGAGCTGACGAGCTCTGGAGACGCACCTGTGAGCCTGTGATTGGTACTAGACCTGAGACCATTTTGGCAGCATTTCCAGCAACCCCAGATATTTTTTGATGCTTTCTACTCTCTACTGATGAAGGGCAATTACCCTGAAACACGTGTATAGAGATGAACAGCAATGACTGCACTAACTTTAGTGAAAAACTACGGACACTTTCAAGTAAGCGTTAAATTTGAACTGCATTTACCAGGATGCAAAGGGGCGAACTCGACTGGGATGTGAGGCAGTGTGCTCCCAACCAGCCTTCCTGTTAAAAGGCTCCCTTGAGCCACTGAGCTGACGATCTCTGGAGACGCACCTGTGAGCCTGTGAGTGGTACTAGACCTGAGACGATTTTGGCAGCATTTCCAGCAACCCCAGATATTTTTTGATGCTTTTTACTCTCTACTGATGAAGGGCAATTACCCTGAAACACGTGTATAGAGATGAACAGCAATGACTGCACTAACTTTAGTGAAAAACTACGGACACTTTCAAGTAAGCGTTACATTTGAACTGCATTTACCAGGATGCAAAGGGGCGAACTCGACTGGGATGTGAGGCAGTGTGCTCCCAACCCGCCTTCCTGTTAAAAGGCTCCCTTGAGCCACTGAGCTGACGAGCTCTGGAGACGCACCTGTGAGCCTGTGAGTGGTACTAGACCTGAGACGATTTTGGCAGCATTTCCAGCAACCCCAGATATTTTTTGATGCTTTCTACTCGCTACTGATGAAGGGCAATTACCCTGAAACACGTGTATAGAGATGAACAGCAATGACTGCACTAACTTTAGTGAAAAACTACGGACACTTTCAAGTAAGCGTTAAATTTGAACTGCATTTACCAGGATGCAAAGGGGCGAACTCGACTGGGATGTGAGGCAGTGTGCTCCCAACCCGCCTTTCTGTTAAAAGGCTCCCTTGAGCCACTGAGCTGACGAGCTCTGGAGACGCACCTGTGAGCCTGTGAGTGGTACTAGACCTGAGACGATTTTGGCAGCATTTCCAGCAACCCCAGATATTTTTTGATGCTTTCTACTCTCTACTGATGAAGGGCAATTACCCTGAAACACGTGTATAGAGATGAACAGCAATGACTGCACTAACTTTAGTGAAAAACTACGGACACTTTCAAGTAAGCGTTAAATTTGAACTGCATTTACCAGGATGCAAAGGGGCGAACTCGAATGGGATGTGAGGCAGTGTGCTCCCAACCCGCCTTCCTGTTAAAAGGCTCCCTTGAGCCACTGAGCTGACGAGCTCTGGAGACGCACCTGTGAGCCTGTGAGTGGTACTAGACCTGAGACGATTTTGGCAGCATTTCCAGCAACCCCAGATATTTTTTGATGCTTTCTACTCTCTACTGATGAAGGGCAATTACCCTGAAACACGTGTATAGAGATGAACAGCAATGACTGCACTAACTTTAGTGAAAAACTACGGACACTTTCAAGTAAGCGTTAAATTTGAACTGCATTTACCAGGATGCAAAGGGGCGAACTCGAATGGGATGTGAGGCAGTGTGCTCCCAACCCGCCTTCCTGTTAAAAGGCTCCCTTGAGCCACTGAGCTGACGAGCTCTGGAGACGCACCTGTGAGCCTGTGAGTGGTACTAGACCTGAGACGATTTTGGCAGCATTTCCAGCAACCCCAGATATTTTTTGATGCTTTCTACTCTCTACTGATGAAGGGCAATTACCCTGAAACACGTGTATGGAGATGAACACCAATGACTGCACTAACTTTAGTGAAAAACTACGGACACTTTCAAGTAAGCATTAAGTTTGAACTGCATTTACCAGGATGCAAAGGGGCGAACTCGACTGGGATGTGAGGCAGTGTGCTCCCAACCCGCCTTCCTGTTAAAAGGCTCCCTTGAGCCACTGAGCTGACGAGCTCTGGAGACGCACCTGTGAGCCTGTGAGTGGTACTAGACCTGAGACGATTTTGGCAGCATTTCCAGCAACCCCAGATATTTTTTGATGCTTTCTACTCTCTAATGATGAAGGGCAATTACCCTGAAACACGTGTATAGAGATGAACAGCAATGACTGCACTAACTTTAGTGAAAAACGACGGACACTTTCAAGTAAGCATTAAATTTGAACTGCATTTACCAGGATGCAAAGGGGCGAACTCGACTGGGATGTGAGGCAGTGTGCTCCCAACCCGCCTTCCTGTTAAAAGGCTCCCTTGAGCCACTGAGCTGACGAGCTCTGGAGATGCACCTGTGAGCCTGTGAGTGGTACTAGACCTGAGACGATTTTGGCAGCATTTCCAGCAACCCCAGATATTTTTTGATGCTTTCTACTCTCTAATGATAAAGGGCAATTACCCTGAAACACGTGTATAGAGATGAACAGCAATGACTGCACTAACTTTAATGAAAAACTACGGACACTTTCAAGTAAGCGTTAAATTTGAACTGCATTTACCAGGATGCAAAGGGGCGAACTCGACTGGGATGTGAGGCAGTGTGCTCCCAACCCGCCTTCCTGTTAAAAGGCTCCCTTGTGCCACTGAGCTGACGAGCCCTGGAGACGCACCTGTGAGCCTTTGAGTGGTACTAGACCTGAGACGATTTTGGCAGCATTTCCAGCAACCCCAAGTTTTTTTTGATGCTTTCTACTCTCTACTGATGAAGGGCAATTACCCTGAAACACGTGTATAGAGATGAACAGCAATGACTGCACTAACTTTAGTGAAAAACTACAGACACGTTCAAGTAAGCTTCAAATTTGAACTGCATTTACCAGGATGCAAAGGGGCGAACTCGACTGGGATGTGAGGCAGTGTGCTCCCAACCCGCCTTCCTGTTAAAAGGCTCCCTTGAGCCACTGAGCTGACGAGCTCTGGAGACGCACCTGTGAGCCTGTGAGTGGTACTAGACCTGAGACAATTTTGGCAGCATTTCCAGCAACCCCAGATATTTTTTGATGCTTTCTACTCTCTACTGATGAAGGGCAATTACCCTGAAACACGTGTATAGAGATGAACAGCAATGACTGCACTAACTTTAATGAAAAACTACGGACACTTTCAAGTAAGCGTTAAATTTGAACTGCATTTACCAGGATGCAAAGGGGCGATCTCGACTGGGATGTGAGGCAGAGTGCTCCCAACCCGCCTTCCTGTTAAAAGGCTCCCTTGAGCCACTGAGCTAACGAGCTCTGGAGATGCACCTGTGAGTGGTACTAGACCTGAGACGATTTTGGCAGCATTTCCAGCAACCCCAAGTATTTTTTGATGCTTTCTACTCTCTACTGATGAAGGGCAATTACCCTGAAACACGTGTATAGAGATGAACAGCAATGACTGCACTAACTTTAGTGAAAAACTACGGACACGTTCAAGTAAGCGTCAAATTTGAACTGCATTTACCAGGATGCAAAGGGGCGAACTCGACTGGGATGTGAGGCAGTTTGCTCCCAACCCGCCTTTCTGTTAAAAGGCTCCCTTGAGCCACTGAGCTGACGAGCTCTGGAGACGCACCTGTGAGCTTGTGAGTGGTACTAGACCTGAGACGATTTTGGCAGCATTTGCAGCAACCCCAGATATTTTTTGATGCTTTCTACTCTCTACTGGTGAAGGGCAATTACCCTGAAACACGTGTATAGAGATGAACAGCAATGACTGCACTAACTTTAGTGAAAAACTACGGACACTTTCAAGTAAGCGTTAAATTTGAACTGCATTTACCAGGATGCAAAGGGGCGAACTCGAATGGGATGTGAGGCAGTGTGCTCCCAACCCGCCTTCCTGTTAAAAGGCTCCCTTGAGCCACTGAGCTGACGAGCTCTGGAGACGCACCTGTGAGCCTGTGAGTGGTACTAGACCTGAGACGATTTTGGCAGCATTTCCAGCAACCCCAGATATTTTTTGATGCTTTCTACTCTCTACTGATGAAGGGCAATTACCCTGAAACACGTGTATGGAGATGAACAGCAATGACTGCACTAACTTTAGTGAAAAACTACAGACACTTTCAAGTAAGCATTAAATTTGAACTGCATTTACCAGGATGCAAAGGGGCGAACTCGACTGGGATGTGAGGCAGTGTGCTCCCAACCCGCCTTCCTGTTAAAAGGCTCCCTTGAGCCACTGAGCTGACGAGCTCTGGAGACGCACCTGTGAGCCTGTGAGTGGTACTAGACCTGAGACGATTTTGGCAGCATTTCCAGCAACCCCAGATATTTTTTTATGCTTTCTACTCTCTAATGATGAAGGGCAATTTCCCTGAAACACATGTATAGGGATGAACAGCAATGACTGCACTAACTTTAGTGAAAAACTACGGACACTTTCAAGTAAGCGTTAAATTTGAACTGCATTTACCAGGATGCAAAGGGGCGAACTCGACTTGGATGTGAGGCAGTGTGCTCCCAACCCGCATTCCTGTTAAAAGGCTCCCTTGAGCCACTGAGCTGACGAGCTCTGGAGACGCACCTGTGAGCCTGTGAGTGGTACTAGACCTGAGATGATTTTGGCAGCATTTCCAGCAACCCCAGATATTTTTTGATGCTTTCTACTCTCTACTGATGAAGGGCAATTACCCTGAAACACGTGTATAGAGATGAACAGCAATGACTGCACTAACTTTAGTGAAAAACTACGGACACTTTCAAGTAAGCGTTAAATTTGAACTGCATTTACCAGGATGCAAAGGGGCGAACTCGACTGGGATGTGAGGCAGTGTGCTCCCAACCCGCCTTCCTGTTAAAAGGCTCCCTTGAGCCACTGAGCTGACGAGCTCTTGAGACGCACCTGTGAGCCTGTGAGTGGTACTAGACCTGAGACGATTTTGGCAGCATTTCCAGCAACCCCAGATATTTTTTGATGCTTTCTACTCTCTACTGATGAAGGGCAATTACCCTGAAACACGTGTATAGAGATGAACAGCAATGACTGCACTAACTTTAGTGAAAAACTACGGACACTTTCAAGTAAGCATTAAATTTGAACTGCATTTACCAGGATGCAAAGGGGCGAACTCGACTGGGATGTGAGGCAGTGTGCTCCCAACCCGCCTTCCTGTTAAAAGGCTCCCTTGAGCCACTGAGCTGACGAGCTCTGGAGACGCACCTGTGAGCCTGTGAGTGGTACTAGACCTGAGACGATTTTGGCAGCATTTCCAGCAACCCCAGATATTTTTTGATGCTTTCTACTCTCTACTGATGAAGGGCAATTACCCTGAAACACGTGTATAGAGATGAACAGCAATGACTGCACTAACTTTAGTGAAAAACTACGGACACTTTCAAGTAAGCGTTAAATTTGAACTGCATTTACCAGGATGCAAAGGGGCGAACTCGACTGGGATGTGAGGCAGTGTGCTCCCAACCCGCCTTCCTGTTAAAAGGCTCCCTTGAGCCACTGAGCTGACGAGCTCTGGAGACGCACCTGTGAGCCTGTGAGTGGTACTAGACCTGAGACGATTTTGGCAGCATTTCCAGCAACCCCAGATATTTTTTGATGCTTTCTACTCTCTACTGATGAAGGGCAATTACCCTGAAACACGTGTATGGAGATGAACACCAATGACTGCACTAACTTTAGTGAAAAACTACTGACACTTTCAAGTAAGCATTAAGTTTGAACTGCATTTACCAGGATGCAAAGGGGCGAACTCGACTGGGATGTGAGGCAGTGTGCTCCCAACCCGCCTTCCTGTTAAAAGGCTCCCTTGAGCCACTGAGCTGACGAGCTCTGGAGACGCACCTGTGAGCCTGAGAGTGGTACTAGACCTAAGACGATTTTGGCAGCATTTCCAGCAACCCCAGATATTTTTTGATGCTTTCTACTCTCTACTGATGAAGGGCAATTACCCTGAAACACGTGTATAGAGATGAACAGCAATGACTGCACTAACTTTAGTGAGAAACTACGGACACTTTCAAGTAAGCTTTAAATTTGAACTGCATTTACCAGGATGCAAAGGGCCGAACTCGACTGGGATGTGAAGCAGTGTGCTCCCAACCCGCCTTCCTGTTAAAAGGCTCCCTTGAGCCACTGAGCTGACGAGCTCTGGAGACGCACCTGTGAGCCCGTGATTGGTACTAGACCTGAGACGATTTTGGCAGCATTTCCAGCAACCCCAGATATTTTTTGATGCTTTCTACTCTCTACTGATGAAGGGCAATTACCCTGAAACACGTGTATAGAGATGAACAGCAATGACTGCACTAACTTTAGTGAAAAACTACGGACACTTTCAAGTAAGCGTTAAATTTGAACTGCATTTACCAGGATGCAAAGGGGCGAACTCGACTGGGATGTGAAGCAGTGTGCTCCCAACCCGCCTTCCTGTTAAAAGGCTCCCTTGAGCCACTGAGCTGACGAGCTCTGGAGACGCACCTGTGAGCCCGTGATTGGTACTAGACCTGAGACGATTTTGGCAGCATTTCCAGCAACCCCAGATATTTTTTGATGCTTTCTACTCTCTACTGATGAAGGGCAATTACACTGAAACACGTGTATAGAGATGAACAGCAATGACTGCACTAACTTTAGTGAAAAACTACGGACACTTTCAAGTAAGCGTTACATTTGAACTGCATTTACCAGGATGCAAAGGGGCGAACTCGACTGGGATGTGAGGCAGTGTGCTCCCAACCCGCCTTCCTGTTAAAAGGCTCCCTTGAGCCACTGAGCTGACGAGCTCTGGAGACGCACCTGTGAGCCTGTGAGTGGTACTAGACCTGAGACGATTTTGGCAGCATTTCCAGCAACCCCAGATATTTTTTGATGCTTTCTACTCTCTAATGATGAAGGGCAATTACCCTGAAACTCATGTATAGAGATGAACAGCAATGACTGCACTAACTTTAGTGAAAAACGACGGACACTTTCAAGTAAGTGTTAAATTTGAACTGCATTTACCAGGATGCAAATCGGCAAACTCGACTGGGATGTGAGGCAGTGTGCTCCCAACCCGCCTTCCTGTTAAAAGGCTGCCTTGAGCCACTGAGCTGACGAGCTCTGGAGACGTACCTGTGAGCCTGTGAGTGGTACTAGACCTTAGACGATTTTGGCAGCATTTCCAGCAAACCCAAGTATTTTTTGATGCTTTCTACTCTCTACTGATGAAGGGCAATTACCCTGAAACACGTGTATAGAGATGAACAGCAATGACTGCACTAACTTTAGTGAAAAACTACGGACACGTTCAAGTAAGCGTCAAATTTGAACTGCATTTACCAGGATGCAAAGGGGCGAACTTGACTGGGATGTGAGGCAGTGTGCTCCCAACCCGCCTTCCTGTTAAAAGGCTCCCTTGAGCCACTGAGCTGACGAGCTCTGGAGACGCACCTGTGAGCCTGTGAGTGGTACTAGACCTGAGACGATTTTGGCAGCATTTCCAGCAACCCCAGATATTTTTTGATGCTTTCTACTCTCTAATGATAAAGGGCAATTACCCTGAAACACGTGTATAGAGATGAACAGCAATGACTGCACTAACTTTAATGAAAAACTACGGACACTTTCAAGTAAGCGTTAAATTTGAACTGCATTTACCAGGATGCAAAGGGGCGAACTCGACTGGGATGTGAGGCAGTGTGCTCCCAACCCGCCTTCCTGTTAAAAGGCTCCCTTGTGCCACTGAGCTGACGAGCTCTGGAGACGCACCTGTGAGCCTGTGAGTGGTACTAGACCTGAGACGATTTTGGCAGCATTTCCAGCAACCCCAAGTTTTTTTTGATGCTTTCTACTCTCTACTGATGAAGGGCAATTACCCTGAAACACGTGTATAGAGATGAACAGCAATGACTGCACTAACTTTAGTGAAAAACTACAGACACGTTCAAGTAAGCTTCAAATTTGAACTGCATTTACCAGGATGCAAAGGGGCGAACTCGACTGGGATGTGAGGCAGTGTGCTCCCAACCCGCCTTCCTGTTAAAAGGCTCCCTTGAGCCACTGAGCTGACGAGCTCTGGAGACGCACCTGTGAGCCTGTGAGTGGTACTAGACCTGAGACAATTTTGGCAGCATTTCCAGCAACCCCAGATATTTTTTGATGCTTTCTACTCTCTACTGATGAAGGGCAATTACCCTGAAACACGTGTATAGAGATGAACAGCAATGACTGCACTAACTTTAATGAAAAACTACGGACACTTTCAAGTAAGCGTTAAATTTGAACTGCATTTACCAGGATGCAAAGGGGCGATCTCGACTGGGATGTGAGGCAGAGTGCTCCCAACCCGCCTTCCTGTTAAAAGGCTCCCTTGAGCCACTGAGCTAACGAGCTCTGGAGACGCACCTGTGAGTGGTACTAGACCTGAGACGATTTTGGCAGCATTTCCAGCAACCCCAAGTATTTTTTGATGCTTTCTACTCTCTACTGATGAAGGGCAATTACCCTGAAACACGTGTATAGAGATGAACAGCAATGACTGCACTAACTTTAGTGAAAAACTACGGACACGTTCAAGTAAGCGTCAAATTTGAACTGCATTTACCAGGATGCAAAGGGGCGAACTCGACTGGGATGTGAGGCAGTTTGCTCCCAACCCGCCTTTCTGTTAAAAGGCTCCCTTGAGCCACTGAGCTGACGAGCTCTGGAGACGCACCTGTGAGCTTGTGAGTGGTACTAGACCTGAGACGATTTTGGCAGCATTTGCAGCAACCCCAGATATTTTTTGATGCTTTCTACTCTCTACTGGTGAAGGGCAATTACCCTGAAACACGTGTATAGAGATGAACAGCAATGACTGCACTAACTTTAGTGAAAAACTACGGACACTTTCAAGTAAGCGTTAAATTTGAACTGCATTTACCAGGATGCAAAGGGGCGAACTCGAATGGGATGTGAGGCAGTGTGCTCCCAACCCGCCTTCCTGTTAAAAGGCTCCCTTGAGCCACTGAGCTGACGAGCTCTGGAGACGCACCTGTGAGCCTGTGAGTGGTACTAGACCTGAGACGATTTTGGCAGCATTTCCAGCAACCCCAGATATTTTTTGATGCTTTCTACTCTCTACTGATGAAGGGCAATTACCCTGAAACACGAGTATGGAGATGAACAGCAATGACTGCACTAACTTTAGTGAAAAACTACAGACACTTTCAAGTAAGCATTAAATTTGAACTGCATTTACCAGGATGCAAAGGGGCGAACTCGACTGGGATGTGAGGCAGTGTGCTCCCAACCCGCCTTCCTGTTAAAAGGCTCCCTTGAGCCACTGAGCTGACGAGCTCTGGAGACGCACCTGTGAGCCTGTGAGTGGTACTAGACCTGAGACGATTTTGGCAGCATTTCCAGCAACCCCAGATATTTTTTTATGCTTTCTACTCTCTAATGATGAAGGGCAATTTCCCTGAAACACATGTATAGAGATGAACAGCAATGACTGCACTAACTTTAGTGAAAAACTACGGACACTTTCAAGTAAGCGTTAAATTTGAACTGCATTTACCAGGATGCAAAGGGGCGAACTCGACTTGGATGTGAGGCAGTGTGCTCCCAACCCGCATTCCTGTTAAAAGGCTCCCTTGAGCCACTGAGCTGACGAGCTCTGGAGACGCACCTGTGAGCCTGTGAGTGGTACTAGACCTGAGATGATTTTGGCAGCATTTCCAGCAACCCCAGATATTTTTTGATGCTTTCTACTCTCTACTGATGAAGGGCAATTACCCTGAAACACGTGTATAGAGATGAACAGCAATGACTGCACTAACTTTAGTGAAAAACTACGGACACTTTCAAGTAAGCGTTAAATTTGAACTGCATTTACCAGGATGCAAAGGGGCGAACTCGACTGGGATGTGAGGCAGTGTGCTCCCAACCCGCCTTCCTGTTAAAAGGCTCCCTTGAGCCACTGAGCTGACGAGCTCTTGAGACGCACCTGTGAGCCTGTGAGTGGTACTAGACCTGAGACGATTTTGGCAGCATTTCCAGCAACCCCAGATATTTTTTGATGCTTTCTACTCTCTACTGATGAAGGGCAATTACCCTGAAACACGTGTATAGAGATGAACACCAATGACTGCACTAACTTTAGTGAAAAACTACGGACACTTTCAAGTAAGCGTTAAATTTGAACTGCATTTACCATGATGCAAAGGGGCGAACTCGACTGGGATGTGAGGCAGTGTGCTCCCAACCCGCCTTCCTGTTAAAAGGCTCCCTTGAGCCACTGAGCTGACGAGCTCTGGAGACGCACCTGTGAGCCTGAGAGTGGTACTAGACCTAAGACGATTTTGGCAGCATTTCCAGCAACCCCAGATATTTTTTGATGCTTTCTACTCTCTACTGATGAAGGGCAATTACCCTGAAACACGTGTATAGAGATGAACAGCAATGACTGCACTAACTTTAGTGAGAAACTACGGACACTTTCAAGTAAGCTTTAAATTTGAACTGCATTTACCAGGATGCAAAGGGCCGAACTCGACTGGGATGTGAAGCAGTGTGCTCCCAACCCGCCTTCCTGTTAAAAGGCTCCCTTGAGCCACTGAGCTGACGAGCTCTGGAGACGCACCTGTGAGCCCGTGATTGGTACTAGATCTGAGACGATTTTGGCAGCATTTCCAGCAACCCCAGATATTTTTTGATGCTTTCTACTCTCTACTGATGAAGGGCAATTACCCTGAAACACGTGTATAGAGATGAACAGCAATGACTGCACTAACTTTAGTGAAAAACTACGGACACTTTCAAGTAAGCGTTAAATTTGAACTGCATTTACCAGGATGCAAAGGGGCGAACTCGACTGGGATGTGAAGCAGTGTGCTCCCAACCCGCCTTCCTGTTAAAAGGCTCCCTTGAGCCACTGAGCTGACGAGCTCTGGAGACGCACCTGTGAGCCCGTGATTGGTACTAGACCTGAGACGATTTTGGCAGCATTTCCAGCAACCCCAGATATTTTTTGATGCTTTCTACTCTCTACTGATGAAGGGCAATTACACTGAAACACGTGTATAGAGATGAACAGCAATGACTGCACTAACTTTAGTGAAAAACTACGGACACTTTCAAGTAAGCGTTACATTTGAACTGCATTTACCAGGATGCAAAGGGGCGAACTCGACTGGGATGTGAGGCAGTGTGCTCCCAACCCGCCTTCCTGTTAAAAGGCTCCCTTGAGCCACTGAGCTGACGAGCTCTGGAGACGCACCTGTGAGCCTGTGAGTGGTACTAGACCTGAGACGATTTTGGCAGCATTTCCAGCAACCCCAGATATTTTTTGATGCTTTCTACTCTCTAATGATGAAGGGCAATTACCCTGAAACTCATGTATAGAGATGAACAGCAATGACTGCACTAACTTTAGTGAAAAACGACGGACACTTTCAAGTAAGTGTTAAATTTGAACTGCATTTACCAGGATGCAAATCGGCAAACTCGACTGGGATGTGAGGCAGTGTGCTCCCAACCCGCCTTCCTGTTAAAAGGCTGCCTTGAGCCACTGAGCTGACGAGCTCTGGAGACGTACCTGTGAGCCTGTGAGTGGTACTAGACCTTAGACGATTTTGGCAGCATTTCCAGCAAACCCAAGTATTTTTTGATGCTTTCTACTCTCTACTGATGAAGGGCAATTACCCTGAAACACGTGTATAGAGATGAACAGCAATGACTGCACTAACTTTAGTGAAAAACTACGGACACGTTCAAGTAAGCGTCAAATTTGAACTGCATTTACCAGGATGCAAAGGGGCGAACTTGACTGGGATGTGAGGCAGTGTGCTCCCAACCCGCCTTCCTGTTAAAAGGCTCCCTTGAGCCACTGAGCTGACGAGCTCTGGAGACGCACCTGTGAGCCTGTGAGTGGTACTAGACCTGAGACGATTTTGGCAGCATTTCCAGCAACCCCAGATATGTTTTGATGCTTTCTACTCTCTACTGATGAAGGGCAATTACCCTGAAACACGTGTATAGAGATGAACAGCAATGACTGCACTAACTTTAGTGAAAAACTACGGACACTTTCAAGTAAGCGTTAAATTTGAACTGCATTTACCAGGATGCAAAGGGGCGAACTCGACTGGGATGTGAGGCAGTGTGCTCCCAACCCGCCTTCCTGTTAAAAGGCTCCCTTGAGCCACTGAGCTGACGAGCTCTGGAGACGCACCTGTGAGCCTGTGAGTGGTACTAGACCTGAGACCATTTTGGCAGCATTTCCAGCAACCCCAGATATTTTTTGATGCTTTCTACTCTCTACTGATGAAGGGCAATTACCCTGAAACACGTGTATAGAGATGAACAGCAATGACTGCACTAACTTTAGTGAAAAACTACGGACACTTTCAAGTAAGCGTTAAATTTGAACTGCATTTACCAGGATGCAAAGGGGAGAACTCGACTGGGATGTGAGGCAGTGTGCTCCCAACCCGCCTTCCTGTTAAAAGGCTCCCTTGAGCCACTGAGCTGACGAGCTCTGGAGACGCACCTGTGAGCCTGTGATTGGTACTAGACCTGAGACCATTTTGGCAGCATTTCCAGCAACCCCAGATATTTTTTGATGCTTTCTACTCTCTACTGATGAAGGGCAATTACCCTGAAACACGTGTATAGAGATGAACAGCAATGACTGCACTAACTTTAGTGAAAAACTACGGACACTTTCAAGTAAGCGTTAAATTTGAACTGCATTTACCAGGATGCAAAGGGGCGAACTCGACTGGGATGTGAGGCAGTGTGCTCCCAACCAGCCTTCCTGTTAAAAGGCTCCCTTGAGCCACTGAGCTGACGAGCTCTGGAGACGCACCTGTGAGCCCGTGAGTGGTACTAGACCTGAGACGATTTTGGCAGCATTTCCAGCAACCCCAGATATTTTTTGATGCTTTCTACTCTCTACTGATGAAGGGCAATTACCCTGAAACACGTGTATAGAGATGAACAGCAATGACTGCACTAACTTTAGTGAAAAACTACGGACACTTTCAAGTAAGCGTTAAATTTGAACTGCATTTACCAGGATGCAAAGGGGCGAACTCGACTGGGATGTGAGGCAGTGTGCTCCCAACCCGCCTTCCTGTTAAAAGGCTCCCTTGAGCCACTGAGCTGACGAGCTCTGGAGACGCACCTGTGAGCCTGTGAGTGGTACTAGACCTGAGACGATTTAGGCAGCATTTCCAGCAACCCCAGATATTTTTTGATGCTTTCTACTCGCTACTGATGAAGGGCAATTACCCTGAAACACGTGTATAGAGATGAACAGCAATGACTGCACTAACTTTAGTGAAAAACTACGGACACTTTCAAGTAAGCGTTAAATTTGAACTGCATTTACCAGGATGCAAAGGGGCGAACTCGACTGGGATGTGAGGCAGTGTGCTCCCAACCCGCCTTCCTGATAAAAGGCTCCCTTGAGCCACTGAGCTGACGAGCTCTGGAGACGCACCTGTGAGCCTGTGAGTGGTACTAGACCTGAGACGATTTTGGCAGCATTTCCAGCAACCCCAGATATTTTTTGATACTTTCTACTCTCTACTGATGAAGGGCAATTACCCTGAAACACGTGTATAGAGATGAACAGCAATGACTGCACTAACTTTAGTGAAAAACGACAGACACTTTCAAGTAAGCGTTAAATTTGAACTGCATTTACCAGGATGCAAAGGGGCGAACTCGACTGGGATGTGAGGCAGTGTGCTCCCAACCCGCCTTCCTGTTAAAAGGCTCCCTTGAGCCACTGAGCTGAGGAGCTCTGGAGACGCACCTGTGAGCCTGTGAGTGGTACTAGACCTGAGACGATTTTGGCAGCATTTCCAGCAACCCCAGATATTTTTTGATGCTTTCTACTCTCTACTGATGAAGGGCAATTATCCTGAAACACGTGTATAGAGATGAACAGCAATGACTGCACTAACTTTAGTGAAAAACTACGGACACTTTCAAGTAAGCGTTAAATTTGAACTGCATTTACCAGGATGCAAAGGGGCGAACTCGACTGGGATGTGAGGCAGTGTGCTCCCAACCCGCCTTCCTGTTAAAAGGCTCCCTTGAGCCACTGAGTTGACGAGCTCTGGAGACGCACCTGTGGGCCTGTGAGTGGTACTAGACCTGAGACGATTTTGGCAGCATTTCCAGCAACCCCAGATATTTTTTGATGCTTTCTACTTTCTAATGATGAAGGGCAATTACCCTGAAACACATGTATAGAGATGAACAGCAATGACTGCACTAACTTTAGTGAAAAACTACGGACACTTTCAAGTAAGCGTTAAATTTGAACTGCATTTACCAGGATGCAAAGGGGCGAACTCGACTGGGATGTGAGGCAGTGTGCTCCCAACCCACCTTCCTGTTAAAATGCTCCCTTGAGCCACTGAGCTGACGAGCTCTGGAGACGCACCTGTGAGCCTGGGAGTGGTACTAGACCTGAGACGATTTTGGCAGCATTTCCAGCAACCCCAGATATTTTTCGATGCTTTCTACTCTCTACTGATGAAGGGCAATTACCCTGAAACACGTGTATAGAGATGAACAGCAATGACTGCACTAACTTTAGTGAAAAACTACGGACACTTTCAAGTAAGCGTTAAATTTGAACTGCATTTACCAGGATGCAAAGGGGCGAACTCGACTGGGATGTGAGGCAGTGTTCTCCCAACCCGCCTCCCTGTTAAAAGGCTCCCTTGAGCCACTGAGCTGACAAGCTCTGGAGACGCACCTGTGAGCCTGTGAGTGGTACAAGACCTGAGACAATTTTGGCAGCATTTCCAGCAACCCCAGATATTTTTTGATGCTTTCTACTCTCTACTGATGAAGGGCAATTACCCTGAAACACGTGTATAGAGATGAACAGCATTGACTGCACTAACTTTAGTGAAAAACTACGGACACTTTCAAGTAAGCGTTAAATTTGAACTGCATTTACCAGGATGCAAAGGGGCGAACTCGACTGGGATGTGAGGCAGTGTGCTCCCAACCCGCCTTCCTGTTAAAAGGCTCCCTTGAGCCACTGAGCTGACGAGCTCTGGAGACGCACCTGTGAGCCTGTGAGTGGTACTAGACCTGAGACGATTTTGGCAGCATTTCCAGCAACCCCAGATATTTTTTGATACTTTCTACTCTCTACTGATGAAGGGCAATTACCCTGAAACACGTGTATAGAGATGAACAGCAATGACTGCACTAACTTTAGTGAAAAACTATGGACACTTTCAAGTAAGCGTTAAATTTGAACTGCATTTACCAGGATGCAAAGGGGCGAACTCGACTGGGATGTGAGGCAGTGTGCTCCCAACCCGCCTTCCTGTTAAAAGGCTCCCTTGAGCCACTGAGCTGAGGAGCTCTGGAGACGCACCTGTGAGCCTGTGAGTGGTACTAGACCTGAGACGATTTTGGCAGCATTTCCAGCAACCCCAGATATTTTTCGATGCTTTCTACTCTCTACTGATGAAGGGCAATTACCCTGAAACACGTGTATAGAGATGAACAGCAATGACTGCACTAACTTTAGTGAAAAACTACGGACACTTTCAAGTAAGCGTTAAATTTGAACTGCATTTACCAGGATGCAAAGGGGCGAACTCGACTGGGATGTGAGGCAGTGTGCTCCCAACCCGCCTTCCTGTTAAAAGGCTCCCTTGAGCCACTGAGCTGACGAGCTCTGGAGACGCACCTGTGGGCCTGTGAGTGGTACTAGACCTGAGACGATTTTGGCAGCATTTCCAGCAACTCCAGATATTTTTTGATGCTTTCTACTCTCTACTGATGAAGGGCAATTACCCTGAAACACGTGTATAGAGATGAACAGCAATGACTGCACTAACTTTAGTGAAAAACTACGGACACTTTCAAGTAAGCGTTACATTTGAACTGCATTTACCAGGATGCAAAGGGGCGAACTCGACTGGGATGTGAGGCAGTGTGCTCCCAACCCGCCTTCCTGTTAAAAGGCTCCCTTGAGCCACTGAGCTGACGAGCTCTGGAGACGCACCTGTGAGCCTGTGAGTGGTTCTAGATCTGAGACGATTTTGGCAGCATTTCCAGCAACCCCAGATATTTTTTGATACTTTCTACTCTCTACTGATGAAGGGCAATTACCCTGAAACACGTGTATAGAGATGAACAGCAATGACTGCACTAACTTTAGTGAAAAACTATGGACACTTTCAAGTAAGCGTTAAATTTGAACTGCATTTACCAGGATGCAAAGGGGCGAACTCGACTGGGATGTGAGGCAGTGTGCTCCCAACCCGCCTTCCTGTTAAAAGGCTCCCTTGAGCCACTGAGCTAAGGAGCTCTGGAGATGCACCTGTGAGCCTGTGAGTGGTACTAGACCTGAGACGATTTTGGCAGCATTTCCAGCAACCCCAGAAATTTTTTGATGCTTTCTACTCTCTACTGATGAAGGGCAATTACCCTGAAACACGTGTATAGAGATGAACAGCAATGACTGCACTAACTTTAGTGAAAAACTACGGACACTTTCAAGTAAGCGTTAAATTTGAACTGCATTTACCAGGATGCAAAGGGGAGAACTCGACTGGGATGTGAGGCAGTGTGCTCCCAACCCGCCTTCCTGTTAAAAGGCTCCCTTGAGCCACTGAGCTGACGAGCTCTGGAGACGCACCTGTGGGCCTGTGAGTGGTACTAGACCTGAGACGATTTTGGCAGCATTTCCAGCAACTCCAGATATTTTTTGATGCTTTCTACTCTCTACTGATGAAGGGCAATTACCCTGAAACACGTGTATAGAGATGAACAGCAATGACTGCACTAACTTTAGTGAGAAACTACGGACACTTTCAAGTAAGCGTTAAATTTGAACTGCATTTACCAGGATGCAAAGGGGCGAACTCGACTGGGATGTGAGGCAGTGTGCTCCCAACCCGCCTTCCTGTTAAAAGGCTCCCTTGAGCCACTGAGCTGACGAGCTCTGGAGACGCACCTGTGAGCCTGTGAGTGGTACTAGACCTGAGACGATTTTGGCAGCATTTCCAGCAACCCCAGATATTTTTTGATACTTTCTACTCTCTACTGATGAAGGGCAATTACCCTGAAACACGTGTATAGAGATGAACAGCAATGACTGCACTAACTTTAGTGAAAAACTATGGACACTTTCAAGTAAGCGTTAAATTTGAACTGCATTTACCAGGATGCAAAGGGGCGAACTCGACTGGGATGTGAGGCAGTGTGCTCCCAACCCGCCTTCCTGTTAAAAGGCTCCCTTGAGCCACTGAGCTGAGGAGCTCTGGAGACGCACCTGTGAGCCTGTGAGTGGTACTAGACCTGAGACGATTTTGGCAGCATTTCCAGCAACCCCAGATATTTTTCGATGCTTTCTACTCTCTACTGATGAAGGGCAATTACCCTGAAACACGTGTATAGTGATGAACAGCAATGACTGCACTAACTTTAGTGAAAAACTACGGACACTTTCAAGTAAGCGTTAAATTTGAACTGCATTTACCAGGATGCAAAGGGGCGAACTCGACTGGGATGTGAGGCAGTGTGCTCCCAACCCGCCTTCCTGTTAAAAGGCTCCCTTGAGCCACTGAGCTGACGAGCTCTGGAGACGCACCTGTGGGCCTGTGAGTGGTACTAGACCTGAGACGATTTTGGCAGCATTTCCAGCAACTCCAGATATTTTTTGATGCTTTCTACTCTCTACTGATGAAGGGCAATTACCCTGAAACACGTGTATAGAGATGAACAGCAATGACTGCACTAACTTTAGTGAAAAACTACGGACACTTTCAAGTAAGCGTTACATTTGAACTGCATTTACCAGGATGCAAAGGGGCGAACTCGACTGGGATGTGAGGCAGTGTGCTCCCAACCCGCCTTCCTGTTAAAAGGCTCCCTTGAGCCACTGAGCTGACGAGCTCTGGAGACGCACCTGTGAGCCTGTGAGTGGTACTAGACCTGAGACGATTTTGGCAGCATTTCCAGCAACCCCAGATATTTTTTGATACTTTCTTCTCTCTACTGATGAAGGGCAATTACCCTGAAACACGTGTATAGAGATGAACAGCAATGACTGCACTAACTTTAGTGAAAAACTATGGACACTTTCAAGTAAGCGTTAAATTTGAACTGCATTTACCAGGATGCAAAGGGGCGAACTCGACTGGGATGTGAGGCAGTGTGCTCCCAACCCGCCTTCCTGTTAAAAGGCTCCCTTGAGCCACTGAGCTAAGGAGCTCTGGAGATGCACCTGTGAGCCTGTGAGTGGTACTAGACCTGAGACGATTTTGGCAGCATTTCCAGCAACCCCAGAAATTTTTTGATGCTTTCTACTCTCTACTGATGAAGGGCAATTACCCTGAAACACGTGTATAGAGATGAACAGCAATGACTGCACTAACTTTAGTGAAAAACTACGGACACTTTCAAGTAAGCGTTAAATTTGAACTGCATTTACCAGGATGCAAAGGGGAGAACTCGACTGGGATGTGAGGCAGTGTGCTCCCAACCCGCCTTCCTGTTAAAAGGCTCCCTTGAGCCACTGAGCTGACGAGCTCTGGAGACGCACCTGTGGGCCTGTGAGTGGTACTAGACCTGAGACGATTTTGGCAGCATTTCCAGCAACTCCAGATATTTTTTGATGCTTTCTACTCTCTAATGATGAAGGGCAATTACCCTGAAACACGTGTATAGAGATGAACAGCAATGACTGCACTAACTTTAGTGAAAAACTACGGACACTTTCAAGTAAGCGTTAAATTTGAACTGCATTTACCAGGATGCAAAGGGGCAAACTCGACTGGGATGTGAGGCAGTGTGCTCCCAACCCGCCTTCCTGTTAAAAGGCTCCCTTGAGCCACTGAGCTGACGAGCTCTGGAGACGCACCTGTGAGCCTCGGAGTGGTACTAGACCTGAGACGATTTTGGCAGCATTTCCAGCAACCCCAGATATTTTTCGATGCTTTCTACTCTCTACTGATGAAGGGCAATTACCCTGAAACACGTGTATAGAGATGAACAGCAATGACTGCACTAACTTTAGTGAAAAACTACGGACACTTTCAAGTAAGCGTTAAATTTGAACTGCATTTACCAGGATGCAAAGGGGCGAACTCGACTGGGATGTGAGGCAGTGTGCTCCCAACCCGCCTTCCTGTTAAAAGGCTCCCTTGAGCCACTGAGCTGAGGAGCTCTGGAGACGCACCTGTGAGCCTGTGAGTGGTACTAGACCTGAGACGATTTTGGCAGCATTTCCAGCAACCCCAGATATTTTTTGATGCTTTCTACTCTCTACTGATGAAGGGCAATTACCCTGAAACACGTGTATAGAGATGAACACCAATGACTGCACTAACTTTAGTGAAAAACTACGGACACTTTCAAGTAAGCGTTAAATTTGAACTGCATTTACCAGGATGCAAAGGGGTGAACTCGACTGGGATGTGAGGCAGTGTGCTCCCAACCCGCCTTCCTGTTAAAAAGCTCCCTTGAGCCACTGAGCTGACGAGCTCTGGAGACGCACCTGTGAGCCTGGGAGTGGTACTAGACCTGAGACGATTTTGGCAGCATTTCCAGCAAAACCCAGATATTTTTTGATGCTTTCTACTCTCTACTGATGAAGGGCAATTACCCTGAAACACGTGTATAGAGATGAACAGCATTGACTGCACTATTTTTTGTGAAAAACTACGGACACTTTCAAGTAAGCGTTAAATTTGAACTGCATTTACCAGGATGCAAAGGGGCGAACTCAACTGGGATGTGAGGCAGTGTGCTCCCAACCCGCCTTCCTGTTAAAAGGCTCCCTTGAGCCACTGAGCTGACGAGCTCTGGAGACGCACCTGTGAGCCTGTGAGTGGTATTAGACCTGAGACGATTTTGGCAGCATTTCCAGCAACCCCAGATATTTTTTGATGCTTTCTACTCTCTACTGATGAAGGGCAATTACCCTGAAACACGAGTATAGAGATGAACTGATATGACTGCACTAACTTTAGTGAAAAACTACAGACACTTTCAAGTAAGCGTTAAATTTGAACTGCATTTACCAGGATGCAAAGGGGCGAACTCGACTGGGATGTGAGGCAGTGTGCTCCCAACCCGCCTTCCTGTTAAAAGGGTCCCTTGCGCCACTGAGCTGACGAGCTCTGGAGACGCACCTGTGAGCCTGTGAGTGGTACTAGACCTGAGACGATTTTGGCAGCATTTCCAGCAACCCTAGATATTTTTTGATGCTTTCTACTCTCTACTGATGAAGGGCAATTACCCTGAAACACGTGTATAGAGATGAACAGCAATGACTGCACTAACTTTAGTGAAAAACTACGGACACTTTCAAGTAAGCGTTAAATTTGAACTGTATTTACCAGGATGCAAAGGGGTGAACTCGACTGGGATGTGAGGCAGTGTGCTCCCAACCCGCCTTCCTGTTAAAAGGCTCCCTTGAGCCACTGAGCTGACGAGCTCTGGAGACGCACCTGTGAGCCCGTGAGTGGTACTAGACCTGAGTCGATTTTGGCAGTATTTCCAGCAACCCCAGATATTTTTTGATGCTTTCTACTCTCTACTGATGAAGGGCAATTACCCTGAAACACGTGTATAGAGATGAACAGAAATGACTGCACTAACTTTAGTGAAAAACTACAGACACTTTCAAGTAAGCGTTACATTTGAACTGCATTTACCAGGATGCAAAGGGGCAAACTCGACTGGGATGTGAGGCAGTGTGCTTCCAACCCGCCTTCCTGTCAAAAGGCTCCCTTGAACCACTGAGCTGACGAGCTCTGGAGCCGCACCTGTGAGCCTGTGAGTGGCACTAGACCTGAGACGATTTTGGCAGCATTTCCAGCAACCCCAGATATTTTTTGATGCTTTCTACTCTCTACTGATGAAGGGCAATTACCCTGAAACACGTGTATAGAGATGACCAGCAATGACTGCACTAACTTTAGTGAAAAACTACGGACACTTTCAAGTAAGCGTTAAATTTGAACTGCATTTACCAGGATGCAAAGGGGCGAACTCGACTGGGATGTGAGGCAGTGTGCTCCCAACCCGCCTTCCTGATAAAAGGCTCCCTTGAGCCACTGAGCTGACGAGCTCTGGAGACGCACCTGTGAGCCTGTGAGTGGTACTAGACCTGAAATGATTTTGGCAGCATTTCCAGCAACCCCAGATATTTTTTGATGCTTTCTACTCTCTAATGATGAAGGGCAATTACCCTGAAACACGTGTATAGAGATGAACAGCAATGACTGCACTAACTTTAGTGAAAAACTACGGACACTTTAAAGTAAGTGTTAAATTTGAACTGCATTTCCCAGGATGCAAAGGGGCGAACTCGACTGGGATGTGAGGCAGTGTGCTCCCAACTCGCCTTCCTGTTAAAAGGCTCCCTTGAGCCACTGAGCTGACGAGCTCTGGAGACGCACCTGTGAGCCCGTGAGTGGTACTAGACATGAGACGATTTTGGCAGCATTTCCAGCAACCCCAGATATTTTTTGATGCTTTCTACTCTCTACTGATGAAGGGCAATTACCCTGAAACACGTGTATAGAGATGAACAGCAATGACTGCACTAACTTTAGTGAAAAACTACGGACACTTTCAAGTAAGCGTTACATTTGAACTGCATTTACCAGGATGCAAAGGGGCGACCTCGACTGGGATGTGAGGCAGTGTGCTCCCAACCCGCCTTCCTGTTAAAAGGCTCCCTTGAGCCACTGAGCTGACGAGCTCTGGAGCCGCACTTGTGAGCCTGTGAGTGGTACTAGACCTGAGACGATTTTGGCAGCATTTCCAGCAACCCCAGATATTTTTTGATGCTTTCTACTCGCTACTGATGAAGGGCAATTACCCTGAAACACGTGTATAGAGATGAACAGCAATGACTGCACTAACTTTAGTGAAAAACTACGGACACTTTCAAGTAAGCGTTAAATTTGAACTGCATTTACCAGGATGCAAAGGGGCGAACTCGACTGGGATGTGAGGCAGTGTGCTCCCAACCCGCCTTCCTGATAAAAGGCTCCCTTGAGCCACTGAGCTGACGAGCTCTGGAGACGCACCTGTGAGCCTGTGAGTGGTACTAGACCTGAGACGATTTTGGCAGCATTTCCAGCAACCCCAGATATTTTTTGATAATTTCTACTCTCTACTGATGAAGGGCAATTACCCTGAAACACGTGTATAGAGATGAACAGCAATGACTGCACTAACTTTAGTGAAAAACGACGGACACTTTCAAGTAAGCGTTAAATTTGAACTGCATTTACCAGGATGCAAAGGGGCGAACTCGACTGGGATGTGAGGCAGTGTGCTCCCAACCCGCCTTCCTGTTAAAAGGCTCCCTTGAGCCACTGAGCTGAGGAGCTCTGGAGACGCACCTGTGAGCCTGTGAGTGGTACTAGACCTGAGACGATTTTGGCAGCATTTCCAGCAACCCCAGATATTTTTTGATGCTTTCTACTCTCTACTGATGAAGGGCAATTACCCTGAAACACGTGTATAGAGATGAACAGCAATGACTGCACTAACTTTAGTGAAAAACTACGGACACTTTCAAGTAAGCTTTAAATTTGAACTGCATTTACCAGGATGCAAAGGGGCGAACTCGACTGGGATGTGAGGCAGTGTGCTCCCAACCCGCCTTCCTGTTAAAAGGCTCCCTTGAGCCACTGAGCTGACGAGCTCTGGAGACGCACTTGTGGGCCTGTGAGTGGTACTAGACCTGAGACGATTTTGGCAGCATTTCCAGCAACCCCAGATATTTTTTGATGCTTTCTACTCTCTAATGATGAAGGGCAATTACCCTGAAACACATGTATAGAGATGAACAGCAATGACTGCACTAACTTTAGTGAAAAACTACGGACACTTTCAAGTAAGCGTTAAATTTGAACTGCATTTACCAGGATGCAAAGGGGCGAACTCGACTGGGATGTGAGGCAGTGTGCTCCCAACCCATCTTCCTGTTAAAATGCTCCCTTGAGCCACTGAGCTGACGAGCTCTGGAGACGCACCTGTGAGCCTGGGAGTGGTACTAGACCTGAGACGATTTTGGCAGCATTTCCAGCAACCCCAGATATTTTTCGATGCTTTCTACTCTCTACTGATGAAGGGCAATTACCCTGAAACACGTGTATAGAGATGAACAGCAATGACTGCACTAACTTTAGTGAAAAACTACGGACACTTTCAAGTAAGCGTTAAATTTGAACTGCATTTACCAGGATGCAAAGGGGCGAACTCGACTGGGATGTGAGGCAGTGTGCTCCCAACCCGCCTCCCTGTTAAAAGGCTCCCTTGAGCCACTGAGCTGACAAGCTCTGGAGACGCACCTGTGAGCCTGTGAGTGGTACAAGACCTGAGACAATTTTGGCAGCATTTCCAGCAACCCCAGATATTTTTTTATGCTTTCTACTCTCTACTGATGAAGGGCAATTACCCTGAAACACGTGTATAGAGATGAACAGCAATGACTGCACTAACTTTAGTGAAAAACTACGGACACTTTCAAGTAAGCGTTAAATTTGAACTGCATTTACCAGGATGCAAAGGGGCGAACTCGACTGGGATGTGAGGCAGTGTGCTCCCAACCCGCCTTCCTGTTAAAAGGCTCCCTTGAGCCACTGAGCTGACGAGCTCTGGAGACGCACCTGTGAGCCTGTGAGTGGTACTAGACCTGAGACGATTTTGGCAGCATTTCCAGCAACCCCAGATATTTTTTGATACTTTCTACTCTCTACTGATGAAGGGCAATTACCCTGAAACACGTGTATAGAGATGAACAGCAATGACTGCACTAACTTTAGTGAAAAACTATGGACACTTTCAAGTAAGCGTTAAATTTGAACTGCATTTACCAGGATGCAAAGGGGCGAACTCGACTGGGATGTGAGGCAGTGTGCTCCCAACCCGCCTTCCTGTTAAAAGGCTCCCTTGAGCCACTGAGCTGATTAGCTCTGGAGACGCACCTGTGAGCCTGTGAGTGGTACTAGACCTGAGACGATTTTGGCAGCATTTCCAGCAACCCCAGATATTTTTTGATGCTTTCTACTCTCTACTGATGAAGGGCAATTACCCTGAAACACGTGTATAGAGATGAACAGCAATGACTGCACTAACTTTAGTGAAAAACTACAGACACTTTCAAGTAAGCGTTAAATTTGAACTGCATTTACCAGGATGCAAAGTGGCGAACTCGACTGGGATGTGAGGCAGTGTGCTCCCAACCCGCCTTCCTGTTAAAAGGCTCCCTTGAGCCACTGAGCTGACGAGCTCTGGAGACGCACCTGTGGGCCTGTGAGTGGTACTAGACCTGAGACGATTTTGGCAGCATTTCCAGCAACTCCAGATATTTTTTGATGCTTTCTACTCTCTAATGATGAAGGGCAATTACCTTGAAACACATGTATAGAGATGAACAGCAATGACTGCACTAACTTTAGTGAAAAACTACGGACACTTTCAAGTAAGCGTTAAATTTGAACTGTATTTACCAGGATGCAAAGGGGCGAACTCGACTGGGATGTGAGGCAGTGTGCTCCCAACCCGCCTTCCTGTTAAAAGGCTCCCTTGAGCCACTGAGCTGACGAGCTCTGGAGACGCACCTGTGAGCCTGGGAGTGGTACTAGACCTGAGACGATTTTGGCAGCATTTCCAGCAACCCCAGATATTTTTCGATACTTTCTACTATCTACTGATGAAGGGCAATTACCCAGAAACACGTGTATAGAGATGAACAGCAATGACTGCACTAACTTTAGTGAAAAACTACGGACACTTTCAAGTAAGCGTTAAATTTGAACTGCGTTTACCAGGATGCAAAGGGGCGAACTCGACTGGGATGTGAGGCAGTGTGCTCCCAACCCGCCTTCCTGTTAAAAGGCTCCCTTGAGCCACTGAGCTGACGAGCTCTGGAGACGCACCTGTGAGCCTGTGAGTGGTACTAGACCTGAGACGATTTTGGCAGCATTTCCAGCAACCCCAGATATTTTTTGATGCTTTCTACTCTCTACTGATGAAGGGCAATTACCCTGAAACACGTGTATAGAGATGAACACCAATGACTACACTAACTTTAGTGAAAAACTACGGACACTTTCAAGTAAGCGTTAAATTTGAACTGCATTTACCAGGATGCAAAGGGGTGAACTCGACTGGGATGTGAGGCAGTGTGCTCCCAACCCGCCTTCCTGTTAAAAGGCTCCCTTGAGCCACTGAGCTGACGAGCTCTGGAGACGCACCTGTGAGCCTGGGAGTGGTACTAGACCTGAGACGATTTTGGCAGCATTTCCAGCAAAACCCAGATATTTTTTGATGCTTTCTACTCTCTACTGATGAAGGGCAATTACCCTGAAACACGTGTATAGAGATGAACAGCATTGACTGCACTATTTTTAGTGAAAAACTACGGACACTTTCAAGTAAGCGTTAAATTTGAACTGCATTTACCAGGATGCAAAGGGGCGAACTCAACTGGGATGTGAGGCAGTGTGCTCCCAACCCTCCTTCCTGTTAAAAGGCTCCCTTGAGCCACTGAGCTGACGAGCTCTGGAGACGCACCTGTGAGCCTGGGAGTGGTACTAGACCTGAGACGATTTTGGCAGCATTTCCAGCAACCCCAGATATTTTTTGATGCTTTCTACTCTCTACTGATGAAGGGCAATTACCCTGAAACACGTGTATAGAGATGAACAGCAATGACTGCACTAACTTTAGTGAAAAACTACGGACACTTTCAAGTAAGCGTTAAATTTGAACTGCATTTACCAGGATGCAAAGGGGCGAACTCGACTGGGATGTGAGGCAGTGTGCTCCCAACCCGCCTTCCTGTTAAAAGGCTCCCTTGAGCCACTGAGCTGACGAGCTCTGGAGACGCACCTGTGAGCCTGTGAGTGGTATTAGACCTGAGACGATTTTGGCAGCATTTCCAGCAACCCCAGATATTTTTTGATGCTTTCTACTCTCTACTGATGAAGGGCAATTACCCTGAAACACGTGTATAGAGATGAACAGCAATGACTGCACTAACTTTAGTGAAAAACTACGGACACTTTCAAGTAAGCGTTAAATTTGAACTGCATTTACCAGGATGCAAAGGGGCGAACTCGACTGGGATGTGAGGCAGTGTGCTCCCAACCCGCCTTACTGTTAAAAGGCTCCCTTGAGCCACTGAGCTGACGAGCTCTGGAGACGCACCTGTGAGCCTGTGAGTGGTACTAGACCTGAGACGATTTTGGCAGCATTTCCAGCAACCCTAGATATTTTTTGATGCTTTCTACTCTCTACTGATGAAGGGCAATTACCCTGAAACACGTGTATAGAGATGAACAGCAATGACTGCACTAACTTTAGTGAAAAACTACGGACACTTTCAAGTAAGCGTTAAATTTGAACTGTATTTACCAGGATGCAAAGGGGCGAACTCGACTGGGATGTGAGGCAGTGTGCTCCCAACCCGCCTTCCTGTTAAAAGGCTCCCTTGAGCCACTGAGCTGACGAGCTCTGGAGACGCACCTGTGAGCCCGTGAGTGGTACTAGACCTGAGTCGATTTTGGCAGTATTTCCAGCAACCCCAGATATTTTTTGATGCTTTCTACTCTCTACTGATGAAGGGCAATTACCCTGAAACACGTGTATAGAGATGAACAGAAATGACTGCACTAACTTTAGTGAAAAACTACAGACACTTTCAAGTAAGCGTTACATTTGAACTGCATTTACCAGGATGCAAAGGGGCGAACTCGACTGGGATGTGAGGCAGTGTGCTCCCAACCCGCCTTCCTGTCAAAAGGCTCCCTTGAACCACTGAGCTGACGATCTCTGGAGCCGCACCTGTGAGCCTGTGAGTGGTACTAGACCTGAGACGATTTTGGCAGCATTTCCAGCAACCCCAGATATTTTTTTATGCTTTCTACTCTCTACTGATGAAGGGCAATTACCCTGAAACACGTGTATAGAGATGACCAGCAATGACTGCACTAACTTTAGTGAAAAACTACGGACACTTTCAAGTAAGCGTTAAATTTGAACTGCATTTACCAGGATGCAAAGGGGCGAACTCGACTGGGATGTAAGGCAGTGTGCTCCCAACCCGCCTTCCTGTTAAAAGGCTGCCTTGAGCCACTGAGCTGACGAGCTCTGGAGACGCACCTGTGGGCCTGTGAGTGGTACTAGACCTGAGACGATTTTGGCAGCATTTCCAGCAACTCCAGATATTTTTTGATGCTTTCTACTCTCTAATGATGAAGGGCAATTACCTTGAAACACGTGTATAGAGATGAACAGCAATGACTGCACTAACTTTAGTGAAAAACTACGGACACTTTCAAGTAAGCGTTAAATTTGAACTGCATTTACCAGGATGCAAAGGGGCGAACTCGACTGGGATGTGAGGCAGTGTGCTCCCAACCCGCCTTCCTGTTAAAAGGCTCCCTTGAGCCACTGAGCTGACGAGCACTGGAGACGCACCTGTGAGCCTGGGAGTGGTACTAGACCTGAGATGATTTTGGCAGCATTTCCAGCAACCCCAGATATTTTTCGATGCTTTCTACTCTCTACTGATGAAGGGCAATTACCCTGAAACACGTGTATAGAGATGAACAGCAATGACTGCACTAACTTTAGTGAAAAACTACGGACACTTTCAAGTAAGCGTTAAATTTGAACTGCATTTACCAGGATGCAAAGGGGCGAACTCGACTGGGATGTGAGGCAGTGTGCTCCCAACCCGCCTTCCTGTTAAAAGGCTCCCTTGAGCCACTGAGCTGACGAGCTCTGGAGACGCACCTGTGAGCCTGTGAGTGGTACTAGACCTGAGACGATTTTGGCAGCATTTCCAGCAACTCCAGATATTTTTTGATGCTTTCTACTCTCTACTGATGAAGGGCAATTACCCTGAAACACGTGTATAGAGATGAACACCAATGACTGCACTAACTTTAGTGAAAAACTACGGACACTTTCAAGTAAGCGTTAAATTTGAACTGCATTTACCAGGATGCAAAGGGGTGAACTCGACTGGGATGTGAGGCAGTGTGCTCCCAACCCGCCTTCCTGTTAAAAGGCTCCCTTGAGCCACTGAGCTGACGAGCTCTGGAGACGCACCTGTGAGCCTGGGAGTGGTACTAGACCTGAGACGATTTTGGCAGCATTTCCAGCAAAACCCAGATATTTTTTGATGCTTTCTACTCTCTACTGATGAAGGGCAATTACCCTGAAACACGTGTATAGAGATGAACAGCATTGACTGCACTATTTTTAGTGAAAAACTACGGACACTTTCAAGTAAGCGTTAAATTTGAACTGCATTTACCAGGATGCAAAGGGGCGAACTCAACTGGGATGTGAGGCAGTGTGCTCCCAACCCGCCTTCCTGTTAAAAGGCTCCCTTGAGCCACTGAGCTGACGAGCTCTGGAGACGCACCTGTGAGCCTGGGAGTGGTACTAGACCTGAGACGATTTTGGCAGCATTTCCAGCAACCCCAGATATTTTTTGATGCTTTCTACTCTCTACTGATGAAGGGCAATTACCCTGAAACACGTGTATAGAGATGAACAGCAATGACTGCACTAACTTTAGTGAAAAACTACGGACACTTTCAAGTAAGCGTTAAATTTGAACTGCATTTACCAGGATGCAAAGGGGCGAACTCGACTGGGATGTGAGGCAGTGTGCTCCCAACCCGCCTTCCTGTTAAAAGGCTCCCTTGAGCCACTGAGCTGACGAGCTCTGGAGACGCACCTGTGAGCCTGTGAGTGGTACTAGACCTGAGACGATTTTGGCAGCATTTCCAGCAACCCTAGATATTTTTTGATGCTTTCTACTCTCTACTGATGAAGGGCAATTACCCTGAAACACGTGTATAGAGATGAACAGCAATGACTGCACTAACTTTAGTGAAAAACTACGGACACTTTCAAGTAAGCGTTAAATTTGAACTGTATTTACCAGGATGCAAAGGGGCGAACTCGACTGGGATGTGAGGCAGTGTGCTCCCAACCCGCCTTCCTGTTAAAAGGCTCCCTTGAGCCACTGAGCTGACGAGCTCTGGAGACGCACCTGTGAGCCCGTGAGTGGTACTAGACCTGAGTCGATTTTGGCAGCATTTCCAGCAACCCCAGATATTTTTTTATGCTTTCTACTCTCTACTGATGAAGGGCAATTACCCTGAAACACGTGTATAGAGATGACCAGCAATGACTGCACTAACTTTAATGAAAAACTACGGACACTTTCAAGTAAGCGTTAAATTTGAACTGCATTTACCAGGATGCAAAGGGGCGAACTCGACTGGGATGTGAGGCAGTGTGCTCCCAACCCGCCTTCCTGATAAAAGGCTCCCTTGAGCCACTGAGCTGACGAGCTCTGGAGACGCACCTGTGAGCCTGTGAGTGGTACTAGACCTGAAATGATTTTGGCAGCATTTCCAGCAACCCCAGATATTTTTTGATGCTTTCTACTCTCTAATGATGAAGGGCAATTACCCTGAAACACGTGTATAGAGATGAACAGCAATGACTGCACTAACTTTAGTGAAAAACTACGGACACTTTAAAGTAAGCGTTAAATTTGAACTGCATTTCCCAGGATGCAAAGGGGCGAACTCGACTGGGATGTGAGGCAGTGTGCTCCCAACTCGCCTTCCTGTTAAAAGGCTCCCTTGAGCCACTGAGCTGACGAGCTCTGGAGACGCACCTGTGAGCCCGTGAGTGGTACTAGACCTGAGTCGATTTTGGCAGTATTTCCAGCAACCCCAGATATTTTTTGATGCTTTCTACTCTCTACTGATGAAGGGCAATTACCCTGAAACACGTGTATAGAGATGAACAGAAATGACTGCACTAACTTTAGTGAAAAACTACGGACACTTTCAAGTAAGCGTTACATTTGAACTGCATTTACCAGGATGCAAAGGGGCGAACTCGACTGGGATGTGAGGCAGTGTGCTCCCAACCCGCCTTCCTGTTAAAAGGCTCCTTTGAGCCACTGAGCTGACGAGCTCTGGAGCCGCACCTGTGAGCCTGTGAGTGGTACTAGACCTGAGACGATTTTGGCAGCATTTCCAGCAACCCCAGATATTTTTTGATGCTTTCTACTCTCTACTGATGAAGGGCAATTACCCTGAAACACGTGTATAGAGATGAACAGCAATGACTGCACTAACTTTAGTGAAAAACTACGGACACTTTCAAGTAAGCGTTAAATTTGAACTTCATTTACCAGGATGCAAAGGGGCTAACTCGACTGGGATGTGAGGCAGTGTGCTCCCAACCCGCCTTCCTGTTAAAAGGCTCCCTTGAGCCACTGAGCTGACGAGCTCTGGAGACGCACCTGTGAGCCTGTGAGTGGTACTAGACCGGAGACGATTTCGGCAGCATTTCCAGCAACCCCAGATATTTTTTGATGCTTTCTACTCTCTACTGATGAAGGGCAATTACCCTGAAACACGTGTATAGAGATGAACAGCAATGACTGCACTAACTTTAGTGAAAAACTAAGGACACTTTCAAGTAAGCGTTAAATTTGAACTGCATTTACCAGGATGCAAAGGGGCGAACTCGACTGGGATGTGAGGCAGTGTGCTCCCAAACTGACTTCCTGTTAAAAGGCTCCCTTGAGCCACTGAGCTGACGAGCTCTGGTGACGCACCTGTGAGCTTGTGAGTGGTACTAGACCTGAGACGATTTTGGCAGCATTTCCAGCAACCCCAGATATTTTTTGATGCTTTTTACTCTCTGCTGATGAAGGGCAATTACCCTGAAACACGTGTATAGAGATGAACAGCAATGACTGCATTAACTTTAGTGAAAAACTACGGACACTTTCAAGTAAGCGTTAAATTTGAACTGCATTTACCAGGATGCAAAGGGGCGAACTCGACTGGGATGTGAGGCAGTGTGCTCCCAACCCGCCTTCCTGTTAAAAGGCTCCCTTGAGCCACTGAGCTGACGAGCTCTGGAGACGCACCTGTGAGCCTGTGAGTGGTACTAGACCCGAGACGATTTTGGCAGCCTTTCCAGCAACCCCAGATATTTGTTGATGCTTTCTACTCTCTACTGATGAAGGGCAATTAACCTGAAACACGTGTATAGAGATGAACAGCAATGACTGCACTAACTTTAGAGAAAAACTACGGACACTTTCAAGTAAGCGTTAAATTTGAACTGCATTTACCAGGATGCAAAGGGGCTAACTCGACTGGGATGTGAGGCAGTGTGCTCCCAACCCGCCTTCCTGTTAAAAGGCTTCCTTGAGCCTCTGAGCTGACGAGCACTGGAGACGCACCTGTGAGCCTGTGAGTGGTACTAGACCTGAGACGATTTTGGCAGCATTTCCAGCAACCCCAGATATTTTTTGATGCTTTCTACTCTCTACTGATGAAGGGCAATTACCCTGAAACACGTGTATAGAGATGAACAGCAATGACTGCACTAACTTTAGTGAAAAACTAAGGACACTTTCAAGTAAGCGTTAAATTTGAACTGCATTTACAAGGATGCAAAGGGGCGAACTCGACTGGGATGTGAGGCAGTGTGCTCCCAAACTGCCTTCCTGTTAAAAGGCTCCCTTGAGCCACTGAGCTGACGAGCTCTGGAGACGCACCTGTGAGCCTGTGAGTGGTACTAGACCTGAGACTATTTTGGCAGCATTTCCAGCAACCCCAGATATTTTTTGATGCTTTTTACTCTCTACTGATGAAGGGCAATTACCCTGAAACACGTGTATAGAGATGAACAGCAATGACTGCACTAACTTTAGTGAAAAACTACGGACACTTTCAAGTAAGCGTTAAATTTGAACTGCATTTACCAGGATGCAAAGGGGCGAACTCGACTGGGATGTGAGGCAGTGTGCTCCCAACCCGCCTTCCTGTCAAAAGGCTCCCTTGAACCACTGAGCTGACGAGCTCTGGAGCCGCACCTGTGAGCCTGTGAGTGGTACTAGACCTGAGACGATTTTGGCAGCATTTCCAGCAACCCCAGATATTTTTTGATGCTTTCTACTCTCTACTGATGAAGGGCAATTACCCTGAAACACGTGTATAGAGATGACCAGCAATGACTGCACTAACTTTAGTGAAAAACTACGGACACTTTCAAGTAAGCGTTAAATTTGAACTGCATTTACCAGGATGCAAAGGGGCGAACTCGACTGGGATGTGAGGCAGTGTGCTCCCAACCCGCCTTCCTGATAAAAGGCTCCCTTGAGCCACTGAGCTGACGAGCTCTGGAGACGCACCTGTGAGCCTGTGAGTGGTACTAGACCTGAAATTATTTTGGCAGCATTTCCAGCAACCCCAGATATTTTTTGATGCTTTCTACTCTCTAATGATGAAGGGCAATTACCCTGAAACACGTGTATAGAGATGAACAGCAATGACTGCACTAACTTTAGTGAAAAACTACGGACACTTTAAAGTAAGCGTTAAATTTGAACTGCATTTCCCAGGATGCAAAGGGGCGAACTCGACTGGGATGTGAGGCAGTGTGCTCCCAACTCGCCTTCCTGTTAAAAGGCTCCCTTGAGCCACTGAGCTGACGAGCTCTGGAGACGCACCTGTGAGCACGTGAGTGGTACTAGACCTGAGTCGATTTTGGCAGTATTTCCAGCAACCCCAGATATTTTTTGATGCTTTCTACTCTCTACTGATGAAGGGCAATTACCCTGAAACACATGTATAGAGATGAACAGAAATGACTGCACTAACTTTAGTGAAAAACTACGGACACTTTCAAGTAAGCGTTACATTTGAACTGCATTTACCAGGATGCAAAGGGGCGAACTCGACTGGGATGTGAGGCAGTGTGCTCCCAACCCGCCTTCCTGTTAAAAGGCTCCTTTGAGCCACTGAGCTGACGAGCTCTGGAGCCGCACCTGTGAGCCTGTGAGTGGTACTAGACCTGAGACGATTTTGGCAGCATTTCCAGCAACCCCAGATATTTTTTGATGCTTTCTACTCTCTACTGATGAAGGGCAATTACCCTGAAACACGTGTATAGAGATGAACAGCAATGACTGCACTAACTTTAGTGAAAAACTACAGACACTTTCAAGTAAGCGTTAAATTTGAACTTCATTTACCAGGATGCAAAGGGGCTAACTCGACTGGGATGTGAGGCAGTGTGCTCCCAACCCGCCTTCCTGTTAAAAGGCTCCCTTGAGCCACTGAGCTGACGAGCTCTGGAGACGCACCTGTGATCCTGTGAGTGGTACTAGACCTGAGACGATTTTGGCAGCATTTCCAGCAACCCCAGATATTTTTTGATGCTTTCTACTCTCTACTGATGAAGGGCAATTACCCTGAAACACGTGTATAGAGATGAACAGAAATGACTGCACTAACTTTAGTGAAAAACTACAGACACTTTCAAGTAAGCGTCACATTTGAACTGCATTTACCAGGATGCAAAGGGGCGAACTCGACTGGGATGTGAGGCAGTGTGCTCCCAACCCGCCTTCCTGTCAAAAGGCTCCCTTGAACCACTGAGCTGACGAGCTCTGGAGCCGCACCTGTGAGCCTGTGAGTGGCACTAGACCTGAGACGATTTTGGCAGCATTTCCAGCAACCCCAGATATTTTTTGATGCTTTCTACTCTCTACTGATGAAGGGCAATTACCCTGAAACACGTGTATAGAGATGACCAGCAATGACTGCACTAACTTTAGTGAAAAACTACGGACACTTTCAAGTAAGCGTTAAATTTGAACTGCATTTACCAGGATGCAAAGGGGCGAACTCGACTGGGATGTGAGGCAGTGTGCTCCCAACCCGCCTTCCTGATAAAAGGCTCCCTTGAGCCACTGAGCTGACGAGCTCTGGAGACGCACCTGTGAGCCTGTGAGTGGTACTAGACCTGAAATGATTTTGGCAGCATTTCCAGCAACCCCAGATATTTTTTGATGCTTTCTACTCTCTAATGATGAAGGGCAATTACCCTGAAACACGTGTATAGAGATGAACAGCAATGACTGCACTAACTTTAGTGAAAAACTACGGACACTTTAAAGTAAGCGTTAAATTTGAACTGCATTTCCCAGGATGCAAAGGGGCGAACTCGACTGGGATGTGAGGCAGTGTGCTCCCAACTCGCCTTCCTGTTAAAAGTCTCCCTTGAGCCACTGAGCTGACGAGCTCTGGAGACGCACCTGTGAGCCCGTGAGTGGTACTAGACCTGAGACGATTTTGGCAGCATTTCCAGCAACCCCAGATATTTTTTGATGCTTTCTACTCTCTACTGATGAAGGGCAATTACCCTGAAACACGTGTATAGAGATGAACAGAAATGACTGCACTAACTTTAGTGAAAAACTACGGACACTTTTAAGTAAGCGTTACATTTGAACTGCATTTACCAGTATGCAAAGGGGCGAACTCGACTGGGATGTGAGGCAGTGTGCTCCCAACCCGCCTTCCTGTTAAAAGGCTCCTTTGAGCCACTGAGCTGACGAGCTCTGGAGCCGCACCTGTGAGCCTGTGAGTGGTACTAGACCTGAGACGATTTTGGCAGCATTTCCAGCAACCCCAGATATTTTTTAATGCTTTCTACTCTCTACTGATGAAGGGCAATTACCCTGAAACACGTGTATAGAGATGAACAGCAATGACTGCACTAACTTTAGTGAAAAACTATGAACACTTTCAAGTAAGCGTTAAATTTGAACTTCATTTACCAGGATGCAAAGGGGCTAACTCGACTGGGATGTGAGGCAGTGTGCTCCCAACCCGCCTTCCTGTTAAAAGGCTCCCTTGAGCCACTGAGCTGACGAGCTCTGGAGACGCACCTGTGATCCTGTGAGTGGTACTAGACCTGAGACGATTTTGGCAGCATTTCCAGCAACCCCAGATATTTTTTGATGCTTTCTACTCTCTACTGATGAAGGGCAATTACAATGAAACACGTGTATAGAGATGAACAGAAATGACTGCACTAACTTTAGTGAAAAACTACAGACACTTTCAAGTAAGCGTCACATTTGAACTGCATTTACCAGGATGCAAAGGGGCGAACTCGACTGGGATGTGAGGCAGTGTGTTCCCAACCCGCCTTCCTGTCAAAAGGCTCCCTTGAACCACTGAGCTGACGAGCTCTGGAGCCGCACCTGTGAGCCTGTGAGTGGCACTAGACCTGAGACGATTTTGGCAGCATTTCCAGCAACCCCAGATATTTTTGGATGCTTTCTACTCTCTACTGATGAAGGGCAATTACCCTGAAACACGTGTATAGAGATGACCAGCAATGACTGCACTAACTTTAGTGAAAAACTACGGACACTTTCAAGTAAGCGTTAAATTTGAACTGCATTTACCAGGATGCAAAGGGGCGAACTCGACTGGGATGTGAGGCAGTGTGCTCCCAACCCGCCTTCCTGATAAAAGGCTCCCTTGAGCCACTGAGCTGACGAGCTCTGGAGACGCACCTGTGAGCCTGTGAGTGGTACTAGACCTGAAATGATTTTGGCAGCATTTCCAGCAACCCCAGATATTTTTTGATGCTTTCTACTCTCTAATGATGAAGGGCAATTACCCTGAAACACGTGTATAGAGATGAACAGCAATGACTGCACTAACTTTAGTGAAAAATTACGGACACTTTAAAGTAAGCGTTAAATTTGAACTGCATTTCCCAGGATGCAAAGGGGCGAACTCGACTGGGATGTGAGGCAGTGTGCTCCCAACTCGCCTTCCTGTTAAAAGGCTCCCTTGAGCCACTGAGCTGACGAGCTCTGGAGACGCACCTGTGAGCCCGTGAGTGGTACTAGACCTGAGACGATTTTGGCAGCATTTCCAGCAACCCCAGATATTTTTTGATGCTTTCTACTCTCTACTGATGAAGGGCAATTACCCTGAAACACGTGTATAGAGATGAACAGCAATGACTGCACTAACTTTAGTGAAAAACTACGGACACTTTCAAGTAAGCGTTACATTTGAACTGCATTTACCAGGATGCAAAGGGGCGACCTCGAATGGGATGTGAGGCAGTGTGCTCCCAACCCGCCTTCCTGTTAAAAGGCTCCCTTGAGCCACTGAGCTGACGAGCTCTGGAGCCGCACTTGTGAGCCTGTGAGTGGTACTAGACCTGAGACGATTTTGGCAGCATTTCCAGCAACCCCAGATATTTTTCGATGCTTTCTACTCGCTACTGATGAAGGGCAATTACCCTGAAACACGTGTATAGAGATGAACAGCAATGACTGCACTAACTTTAGTGAAAAACTACGGACACTTTCAAGTAAGCGTTAAATTTGAACTGCATTTACCAGGATGCAAAGGGGCGAACTCGACTGGGATGTGAGGCAGTGTGCTCCCAACCTGCCTTCCTGTTAAAAGGCTCCCTTGAGCCACTGAGCTGACGAGCTCTGGAGACGCACCTGTGAGCCTGGGAGTGGTACTAGACCTGAGACGATTTTGGCAGCATTTCCAGCAACCCCAGATATTTTTCGATGCTTTCTACTCTCTACTGATGAAGGGCAATTACCCTGAAACACGTGTATAGAGATGAACAGCAATGACTGCACTAACTTTAGTGAAAAACTACGGACACTTTCAAGTAAGCGTTAAATTTGAACTGCATTTACCAGGATGCAAAGGGGCGAACTCGACTGGGATGTGAGGCAGTGTGCTCCCAACCCGCCTTCCTGTTAAAAGGCTCCCTTGAGCCACTGAGCTGACGAACTCTGGAGACGCACCTGTGAGCCTGTGAGTGGTACTAGACCTGAGACGATTTTGGCAGCATTTCCAGCAACCCCAGATATTTTTTGATGCTTTCTACTCTCTACTGATGAAGGGCAATTACCCAGAAACACGTGTATAGAGATGAACACCAATGACTGCACTAACTTTAGTGAAAAACTACGGACACTTTCAAGTAAGCGTTAAATTTGAACTGCATTTACCAGGATGCAAAGGGGTGAACTCGACTGGGATGTGAGGCAGTGTGCTCCCAACCCGCCTTCCTGTTAAAAGGCTCCCTTGAGCCACTGAGCTGACGAGCTCTGGAGACGCACCTGTGAGCCTGGGAGTGGTACTAGACCTGAGACGATTTTGGCAGCATTTCCAGCAAAACCCAGATATTTTTTGATGCTTTCTACTCTCTACTGATGAAGGGCAATTACCCTGAAACACGTGTATAGAGATGAACAGCATTGACTGCACTATTTTTAGTGAAAAACTACGGACACTTTCAAGTAAGCGTTAAATTTGAACTGCATTTACCAGGATGCAAAGGGGCGAACTCAACTGGGATGTGAGGCAGTGTGCTCCCAACCCGCCTTCCTGTTAAAAGGCTCCCTTGAGCCACTGAGCTGACGAGCTCTGGAGACGCACCTGTGAGCCTGGGAGTGGTACTAGACCTGAGACGATTTTGGCAGCATTTCCAGCAACCCCAGATATTTTTTGATGCTTTCTACTCTCTACTGATGAAGGGCAATTACCCTGAAACACGTGTATAGAGATGAACAGCAATGACTGCACTAACTTTAGTGAAAAACTACGGACACTTTCAAGTAAGCGTTAAATTTGAACTGCATTTACCAGGATGCAAAGGGGCGAACTCGACTGGGATGTGAGGCAGTGTGCTCCCAACCCGCCTTCCTGTTAAAAGTCTCCCTTGAGCCACTGAGCTGACGAGCTCTGGAGACGCACCTGTGAGCCTGTGAGTGGTACTAGACCTGAGATGATTTTGGCAGCATTTCCAGCAACCCTAGATATTTTTTGATGCTTTCTACTCTCTACTGATGAAGGGCAATTACCCTGAAACACGTGTATAGAGATGAACAGCAATGACTGCACTAACTTTAGTGAAAAACTACGGACACTTTCAAGTAAGCGTTAAATTTGAACTGTATTTACCAGGATGCAAAGGGGCGAACTCGACTGGGATGTGAGGCAGTGTGCTCCCAACCCGCCTTCCTGTTAAAAGGCTCCCTTGAGCCACTGAGCTGACGAGCTCTGGAGACGCACCTGTGAGCCCGTGAGTGGTACTAGACCTGAGTCGATTTTGGCAGCATTTCCAGCAACCCCAGATATTTTTTTATGCTTTCTACTCTCTACTGATGAAGGGCAATTACCCTGAAACACGTGTATAGAGATGACCAGCAATGACTGCACTAACTTTAATGAAAAACTACGGACACTTTCAAGTAAGCGTTAAATTTGAACTGCATTTACCAGGATGCAAAGGGGCGAACTCGACTGGGATGTGAGGCAGTGTGCTCCCAACCCGCCTTCCTGATAAAAGGCTCCCTTGAGCCACTGAACTGACGAGCTCTGGAGACGCACCTGTGAGCCTGTGAGTGGTACTAGACCTGAAATGATTTTGGCAGCATTTCCAGCAACCCCAGATATTTTTTGATGCTTTCTACTCTCTAATGATGAAGGGCAATTACCCTGAAACACGTGTATAGAGATGAACAGCAATGACTGCACTAACTTTAGTGAAAAACTACGGACACTTTAAAGTAAGCGTTAAATTTGAACTGCATTTCCAAGGATGCAAAGGGGCGAACTCGACTGGGATGTGAGGCAGTGTGCTCCCAACTCGCCTTCCTGTTAAAAGGCTCCCTTGAGCCACTGAGCTGACGAGCTCTGGAGACGCACCTGTGAGCCCGTGAGTGGTACTAGACCTGAGTCGATTTTGGCAGTATTTCCAGCAACCCCAGATATTTTTTGATGCTTTCTACTCTCTACTGATGAAGGGCAATTACCCTGAAACACGTGTATAGAGATGAACAGAAATGACTGCACTAACTTTAGTGAAAAACTACGGACACTTTCAAGTAAGCGTTACATTTGAACTGCATTTACCAGGATGCAAAGGGGCGAACTTGACTGGGATGTGAGGCAGTGTGCTCCCAACCCGCCTTCCTGTTAAAAGGCTCCTTTGAGCCACTGAGCTGACGAGCTCTGGAGCCGCACCTGTGAGCCTGTGAGTGGTACTAGACCTGAGACGATTTTGGCAGCATTTCCAGCAACCCCAGATATTTTTTGATGCTTTCTACTCTCTACTGATGAAGGGCAATTACCCTGAAACACGTGTATAGAGATGAACAGCAATGACTGCACTAACTTTAGTGAAAAACTACGGACACTTTCAAGTAAGCGTTAAATTTGAACTTCATTTACCAGGATGCAAAGGGGCTAACTCGACTGGGATGTGAGGCAGTGTGCTCCCAACCCGCCTTCCTGTTAAAAGGCTCCCTTGAGCCACTGAGCTGACGAGCTCTGGAGACGCACCTGTGAGCCTGTGAGTGGTACTAGACCTGAGACGATTTTGGCAGCATTTCCAGCAACCCCAGATATTTTTTGATGCTTTCTACACTCTACTGATGAAGGGCAATTACCCTGAAACACGTGTATAGAGATGAACAGCAATGACTGCACTAACTTTAGTGAAAAACTACGGACACTTTCAAGTAAGCGTTAAATTTGAACTGCATTTACCAGGATGCAAAGGGGCGAACTCGACTGGGATGTGAGGCAGTGTGCTCCCAAACTGACTTCCTGTTAAAAGGCTCCCTTGAGCCACTGAGCTGACGAGCTCTGGAGACGCACCTGTGAGCTTGTGAGTGGTACTAGACCTGAGACGATTTTGGCAGCATTTCCAGCAACCCCAGATATTTTTTGATGCTTTTTACTCTCTACTGATGAAGGGCAATTACCCTGAAACACGTGTATAGAGATGAACAGCAATGACTGCATTAACTTTAGTGAAAAACTACGGACACTTTCAAGTAAGCGTTAAATTTGAACTGCATTTACCAGGATGCAAAGGGGCGAACTCGACTGGGATGTGAGCCATTGTGCTCCCAACCCGCCTTCCTGTTAAAAGGCTCCCTTGAGCCACTGAGCTGACGAGCTCTGGAGACGCACCTGTGAGCCTGTGAGTGGTACTAGACCCGAGACGATTTTGGCAGCATTTCCAGCAACCCCAGATATTTGTTGATGCTTTCTACTCTCTACTGATGAAGGGCAATTAACCTGAAACACGTGTATAGAGATGAACAGCAATGACTGCACTAACTTTAGAGAAAAACTACGGACACTTTCAAGTAAGCGTTAAATTTGAACTGCATTTACCAGGATGCAAAGGGGCGAACTCGACTGGGATGTGAGGCAGTGTGCTCCCAAACTGACTTCCTGTTAAAAGGCTCCCTTGAGCCACTGAGCTGACGAGCTCTGGAGACGCACCTGTGAGCTTGTGAGTGGTACTAGACCTGAGACGATTTTGGCAGCATTTCCAGCAACCCCAGATATTTTTTGATGCTTTCTACTCTCTACTGATGAAGGGCAATTAACCTGAAACACGTGTATAGAGATGAACAGCAATGACTGCACTAACTTTAGAGAAAAACTACGGACACTTTCAAGTAAGCGTTAAATTTGAACTGCATTTATCAGGATGCAAAGGGGCTAACTCGACTGGGATGTGAGGCAGTGTGATCCCAACCCGCCTTCCTGTTAAAAGGCTTCCTTGAGCCTCTGAGCTGACGAGCTCTCGAGACGCACCTGTGAGCCTGTGCGTGGTACTAGACCTGAGACGATTTTGGCAGCATTTCCAGCAACCCCAGATATTTTTTGATGCTTTCTACTCTCTACTGATGAAGGGCAATTACCCTGAAACACGTGTATAGAGATGAACAGCAATGACTGCACTAACTTTAGTGAAAAACTACGGACACTTTCAAGTAAGCGTTAAATTTGAACTGCATTTACAAGGATGCAAAGGGGCGAACTCGACTGGGATGTGAGGCAGTGTGCTCCCAAACTGCCTTCCTGTTAAAAGGCTCCCTTGAGCCACTGAGCTGACGAGCTCTGGAGACGCACCTGTGAGCCTGTGAGTGGTACTAGACCTGAGACTATTTTGGCAGCATTTCCAGCAACCCCAGATATTTTTTGATGCTTTTTACTCTCTACTGATGAAGGGCAATTACCCTGAAACACGTGTATAGAGATGAACAGCAATGACTGCACTAACTTTAGTGAAAAACTACGGACACTTTCAAGTAAGCGTTAAATTTGAACTGCATTTACCAGGATGCAAAGGGGCGAACTCGACTGGGATGTGAGGCAGTGTGCTCCCAACCCGCCTTCCTGTCAAAAGGCTCCCTTGAACCACTGAGCTGACGAGCTCTGGAGCCGCACCTGTGAGCCTGTGAGTGGTACTAGACCTGAGACGATTTTGGCAGCATTTCCAGCAACCCCAGATATTTTTTGATGCTTTCTACTCTCTACTGATGAAGGGCAATTACCCTGAAACACGTGTATAGAGATGACCAGCAATGACTGCACTAACTTTAGTGAAAAACTACGGACACTTTCAAGTAAGCGTTAAATTTGAACTGCATTTACCAGGATGCAAAGGGGCGAACTCGACTGGGATGTGAGGCAGTGTGCTCCCAACCCGCCTTCCTGATAAAAGGCTCCCTTGAGCCACTGAGCTGACGAGCTCTGGAGACGCACCTGTGAGCCTGTGAGTGGTACTAGACCTGAAATTATTTTGGCAGCATTTCCAGCAACCCCAGATATTTTTTGATGCTTTCTACTCTCTAATGATGAAGGGCAATTACCCTGAAACACGTGTATAGAGATGAACAGCAATGACTGCACTAACTTTAGTGAAAAACTACGGACACTTTAAAGTAAGCGTTAAATTTGAACTGCATTTCCCAGGATGAAAAGGGGCTAACTCGACTGGGATGTGAGGCAGTGTGCTCCCAACTCGCCTTCCTGTTAAAAGGCTCCCTTGAGCCACTGAGCTGACGAGCTCTGGAGACGCACCTGTGAGCCCGTGAGTGGTACTAGACCTGAGTCGATTTTGGCAGTATTTCCAGCAACCCCAGATATTTTTTGATGCTTTCTACTCTCTAATGATGAAGGGCAATTACCCTGAAACACGTGTATAGAGATGAACAGCAATGACTGCACTAACTTTAGTGAAAAACTACGGACACTTTCAAGTAAGCGTTAAATTTGAACTGTATTTACCAGGATGCAAAGGGGCGAACTCGACTGGGATGTGAGGCAGTGTGCTCCCAACTCGCCTTCCTGTTAAAAGTCTCCCTTGAGCCACTGAGCTGACGAGCTCTGGAGACGCACCTGTGAGCCCGTGAGTGGTACTAGACCTGAGACGATTTTGGCAGCATTTCCAGCAACCCCAGATATTTTTTGATGCTTTCTACTCTCTACTGATGAAGGGCAATTACCCTGAAACACGTGTATAGAGATGAACAGAAATGACTGCACTAACTTTAGTGAAAAACTACGGACACTTTCAAGTAAGCGTTACATTTGAACTGCATTTACCAGTATGCAAAGGGGCGAACTCGACTGGGATGTGAGGCAGTGTGCTCCCAACCCGCCTTCCTGTTAAAAGGCTCCTTTGAGCCACTGAGCTGACGAGCTCTGGAGCCGCACCTGTGAGCCTGTGAGTGGTACTAGACCTGAGACGATTTTGGCAGCATTTCCAGCAACCCCAGATATTTTTTGATGCTTTCTACTCTCTACTGATGAAGGGCAATTACCCTGAAACACGTGTATAGAGATGAACAGCAATGACTGCACTAACTTTAGTGAAAAACTACGGACACTTTCAAGTAAGCGTTAAATTTGAACTTCATTTACCAGGATGCAAAGGGGCTAACTCGACTGGGATGTGAGGCAGTGTGCTCCCAACCCGCCTTCCTGTTAAAAGGCTCCCTTGAGCCACTGAGCTGACGAGCTCTGGAGACGCACCTGTGATCCTGTGAGTGGTACTAGACCTGAGACGATTTTGGCAGCATTTCCAGCAACCCCAGATATTTTTTGATGCTTTCTACTCTCTACTGATGAAGGGCAATTACCCTGAAACACGTGTATAGAGATGACCAGCAATGACTGCACTAACTTTAGTGAAAAACTACGGACACTTTCAAGTAAGCGTTAAATTTGAACTGCATTTACCAGGATGCAAAGGGGCGAACTCGACTGGGATGTGAGGCAGTGTGCTCCCAACCCGCCTTCCTGATAAAAGGCTCCCTTGAGCCACTGAGCTGACGAGCTCTGGAGACGCACCTGTGAGCCTGTGAGTGGTACTAGACCTGAAATTATTTTGGCAGCATTTCCAGCAACCCCAGATATTTTTTGATGCTTTCTACTCTCTAATGATGAAGGGCAATTACCCTGAAACACGTGTATAGAGATGAACAGCAATGACTGCACTAACTTTAGTGAAAAACTACGGACACTTTAAAGTAAGCGTTAAATTTGAACTGCATTTCCCAGGATGAAAAGGGGCGAACTCGACTGGGATGTGAGGCAGTGTGCTCCCAACTCGCCTTCCTGTTAAAAGGCTCCCTTCAGCCACTGAGCTGACGAGCTCTGGAGACGCACCTGTGAGCCCGTGAGTGGTACTAGACCTAAGTCGATTTTGGCAGTATTTCCAGCAACCCCAGATATTTTTTGATGCTTTCTACTCTCTACTGATGAAGGGCAATTACCCTGAAACACGTGTATAGAGATGAACAGAAATGACTGCACTAACTTTAGTGAAAAACTACGGACACTTTCAAGTAAGCGTTACATTTGAACTGCATTTACCAGGATGCAAAGGGGCGAACTCGACTGGGATGTGAGGCAGTGTGCTCCCAACCCGCCTTCCTGTTAAAAGGCTCCTTTGAGCCACTGAGCTGACGAGCTCTGGAGCCGCACCTGTGAGCCTGTGAGTGGTACTAGACCTGAGACGATTTTGGCAGCATTTCCAGCAACCCCAGATATTTTTTGATGCTTTCTACTCTCTACTGATGAAGGGCAATTACCCTGAAACACGTGTATAGAGATGAACAGCAATGACTGCACTAACTTTAGTGAAAAACTACGGACACTTTCAAGTAAGCGTTAAATTTGAACTTCATTTACCAGGATGCAAAGGGGCTAACTCGACTGGGATGTGAGGCAGTGTGCTCCCAACCCGCCTTCCTGTTAAAAGGCTCCCTTGAGCCACTGAGCTGACGAGCTCTGGAGACGCACCTGTGATCCTGTGAGTGGTACTAGACCTGAGACGATTTTGGCAGCATTTCCAGCAACCCCAGATATTTTTTGATGCTTTCTACTCTCTACTGATGAAGGGCAATTACCCTGAAACACGTGTATAGAGATGAACAGAAATGACTGCACTAACTTTAGTGAAAAACTACAGACACTTTCAAGTAAGCGTCACATTTGAACTGCATTTACCAGGATGCAAAGGGGCAAACTCGACTGGGATGTGAGGCAGTGTGCTCCCAACCCGCCTTCCTGTCAAAAGGCTCCCTTGAACCACTGAGCTGACGAGCTCTGGAGCCGCACCTGTGAGCCTGTGAGTGGCACTAGACCTGAGACGATTTTGGCAGCATTTCCAGCAACCCCAGATATTTTTTGATGCTTTCTACTCTCTACTGATGAAGGGCAATTACCCTGAAACACGTGTATAGAGATGACCAGCAATGACTGCACTAACTTTAGTGAAAAACTACGGACACTTTCAAGTAAGCGTTAAATTTGAACTGCATTTACCAGGATGCAAAGGGGCGAACTCGACTGGGATGTGAGGCAGTGTGCTCCCAACCCGCCTTCCTGATAAAAGGCTCCCTTGAGCCACTGAGCTGACGAGCTCTGGAGACGCACCTGTGAGCCTGTGAGTGGTACTAGACCTGAAATGATTTTGGCAGCATTTCCAGCAACCCCAGATATTTTTTGATGCTTTCTACTCTCTAATGATGAAGGGCAATTACCCTGAAACACGTGTATAGAGATGAACAGCAATGACTGCACTAACTTTAGTGAAAAACTACGGACACTTTAAAGTAAGCGTTAAATTTGAACTGCATTTCCCAGGATGCAAAGGGGCGAACTCGACTGGGATGTGAGGCAGTGTGCTCCCAACTCGCCTTCCTGTTAAAAGTCTCCCTTGAGCCACTGAGCTGACGAGCTCTGGAGACGCACCTGTGAGCCCGTGAGTGGTACTAGACCTGAGACGATTTTGGCAGCATTTCCAGCAACCCCAGATATTTTTTGATGCTTTCTACTCTCTACTGATGAAGGGCAATTACCCTGAAACACGTGTATAGAGATGAACAGAAATGACTGCACTAACTTTAGTGAAAAACTATGGACACTTTCAAGTAAGCGTTACATTTGAACTGCATTTACCAGTATGCAAAGGGGCGAACTCGACTGGGATGTGAGGCAGTGTGCTCCCAACCCGCCTTCCTGTTAAAAGGCTCCTTTGAGCCACTGAGCTGACGAGCTCTGGAGCCGCACCTGTGAGCCTGTGAGTGGTACTAGACCTGAGACGATTTTGGCAGCATTTCCAGCAACCCCAGATATTTTTTGATGCTTTCTACTCTCTACTGATGAAGGGCAATTACCCTGAAACACGTGTATAGAGATGAACAGCAATGACTGCACTAACTTTAGTGAAAAACTACGGACACTTTCAAGTAAGCGTTAAATTTGAACTGCATTTACCAGGATGCAAAGGGGCTAACTCGACTGGGATGTGAGGCAGTGTGCTCCCAACCCGCCTTCCTGTTAAAAGTCTCCCTTGAGCCACTGAGCTGACGAGCTCTGGAGCCGCACCTGTGAGCCTGTGAGTGGCACTAGACCTGAGACGATTTTGGCAGCATTTCCAGCAACCCCAGATATTTTTTGATGCTTTCTACTCTCTACTGATGAATGGCAATTACCCTGAAACACGTGTATAGAGATGAACAGAAATGACTGCACTAACTTTAGTGAAAAACTACAGACACTTTCAAGTAAGCGTCACATTTGAACTGCATTTACCAGGATGCAAAGGGGCGAACTCGACTGGGATGTGAGGCAGTGTGTTCCCAACCCGCCTTCCTGTCAAAAGGCTCCCTTGAACCATTGAGCTGACGAGCTCTGGAGCCGCACCTGTGAGCCTGTGAGTGGCACTAGACCTGAGACGATTTTGGCAGCATTTCCAGCAACCCCAGATATTTTTTGATGCTTTCTACTCTCTACTGATGAAGGGCAATTACCCTGAAACACGTGTATAGAGATGACCAGCAATGAGTGCACTAACTTTAGTGAAAAACTACGGACACTTTCAAGTAAGCGTTAAATTTGAACTGCATTTACCAGGATGCAAAGGGGCGAACTCGACTGGGATGTGATGCAGTGTGCTCCCAACCCGCCTTCCTGATAAAAGGCTCCCTTGAGCCACTGAGCTGACGAGCTCTGGAGACGCACCTGTGAGCCTGTGAGTGGTACTAGACCTGAAATGATTTTGGCAGCATTTCCAGCAACCCCAGATATTTTTTGATGCTTTCTACTCTCTAATGATGAAGGGCAATTACCCTGAAACACGTGTATAGAGATGAACAGCAATGACTGCACTAACTTTAGTGAAAAACTACGGACACTTTAAAGTAAGCGTTAAATTTGAACTGCATTTCCCAGGATGCAAAGGGGCGAACTCGACTGGGATGTGAGGCAGTGTGCTCCCAACTCGCCTTCCTGTTAAAAGGCTCCCTTGAGCCACTGAGCTGACGAGCTCTGGAGACGCACCTGTGAGCCCGTGAGTGGTACTAGACCTGAGACGATTTTGGCAGCATTTCCAGCAACCCCAGATATTTTTTGATGCTTTCTACTCTCTACTGATGAAGGGCAATTACCCTGAAACACGTGTATAGAGATGAACAGCAATGACTGCACTAACTTTAGTGAAAAACTACGGACACTTTCAAGTAAGCGTTAAATTTGAACTGCATTTACCAGGATGCAAAGGGGCGAACTCGACTGGGATGTGAGGCAGTGTGCTCCCAACCCGCCTTCCTGATAAAAGGCTCCCTTGAGCCACTGAGCTGACGAGCTCTGGAGACGCACCTGTGAGCCTGTGAGTGGTACTAGACCTGAGACGATTTTGGCAGCATTTCCAGCAACCCCAGATATTTTTTGATACTTTCTACTCTCTACTGATGAAGGGCAATTACCCTGAAACACGTGTATAGAGATGAACAGCAATGACTGCACTAACTTTAGTGAAAAACGACGGACACTTTCAAGTAAGCGTTAAATTTGAACTGCATTTACCAGGATGCAAAGGGGTGAACTCGACTGGGATGTGAGGCAGTGTGCTCCCAACCCGCCTTCCTGTTAAAAGGCTCCCTTGAGCCACCGAGCTGAGGAGCTCTGGAGACGCACCTGTGAGCCTGTGAGTGGTACTAGACCTGAGACGATTTTGGCAGCATTTCCAGCAACCCCAGATATTTTTTGATGCTTTCTACTCTCTACTGATGAAGGGCAATTACCCTGAAACACGTGTATAGAGATGAACAGCAATGACTGCACTAACTTTAGTGAAAAACTACGGACACTTTCAAGTAAGCGTTAAATTTGAACTGCATTTACCAGGATGCAAAGGGGCGAACTCGACTGGGATGTGAGGCAGAGTGCTCCCAACCCGCCTTCCTGTTAAAAGGCTCCCTTGAGCCACTGAGCTGACGAGCTCTGGAGACGCACCTGTGGGCCTGTGAGTGGTACTAGACCTGAGACGATTTTGGCAGCATTTCCAGCAACCCCAGATATTTTTTGATGCTTTCTACTCTCTAATGATGAAGGGCAATTACCCTGAAACACATGTATAGAGATGAACAGAAATGACTGCACTAACTTTAGTGAAAAACTACGGACACTTTCAAGTAAGCGTTAAATTTGAACTGCATTTACCAGGATGCAAAGTGGCGAACTCGACTGGGATGTGAGGCAGTGTGCTCCCAACCCACCTTCCTGTTAAAATGCTCCCTTGAGCCACTGAGCTGACGAGCTCTGGAGACGCACCTGTGAGCCTGGGAGTGGTACTAGACCTGAGACGATTTTGGCAGCATTTCCAGCAACCCCAGATATTTTTCGATGCTTTCTACTCTCTACTGATGAATTGCAATTACCCTGAAACACGTGTATAGAGATGAACAGCAATGACTGCACTAACTTTAGTGAAAAACTACGGACACTTTCAAGTAAGTGTTAAATTTGAACTGCATTTACCAGGATGCAAAGGGGCGAACTCGACTGGGATGTGAGGCAGTGTGCTCCCAACCCGCCTCCCTGTTAAAAGGCTCCCTTGAGCCACTGAGCTGACAAGCTCTGGAGACGCACCTGTGAGCCTGTGAGTGGTACAATACCTGAGACAATTTTGGCAGCATTTCCAGCAACCCCAGATATTTTTTGATGCTTTCTACTCTCTACTGATGAAGGGCAATTACCCTGAAACACGTGTATAGAGATGAACAGCAATGACTGCACTAACTTTAGTGAAAAACTACGGACACTTTCAAGTAAGCGTTAAATTTGAACTGCATTTACCAGGATGCAAAGGGGCGAACTCGACTGGGATGTGAGGCAGTGTGCTCCCAACCCGCCTTCCTGTTAAAAGGCTCCCTTGAGCCACTGAGCTGACGAGCTCTGGAGACGCACCTGTGAGCCTGTGAGTGGTACTAGACCTGAGACGATTTTAGCAGCATTTCCAGCAACCCCAGATATTTTTTGATACTTTCTACTCTCTACTGATGAAGGGCAATTACCCTGAAACACGTGTATAGAGATGAACAGCAATGACTGCACTAACTTTAGTGAAAAACTACGGACACTTTCAAGTAAGCGTTAAATTTGAACTGCATTTACCAGGATGCAAAAGGGCGAACTCGACTGGTATGTGAGGCAGTGTGCTCCCAACCCGCCTTCCTGTTAAAAGGCTCCCTTGAGCCACTGAGCTGACGAGCTCTGGAGACGCACCTGTGGGCCTGTGAGTGGTACTAGACCTGAGACGATTTTGGCAGCATTTCCAGCAACCCCAGATATTTTTTGATGCTTTCTACTCTCTACTGATGAAGGGCAATTACCCTGAAACACGTGTATAGAGATGAACAGCAATGACTGCACTAACTTTAGTGAAAAACTATGGACACTTTCAAGTAAGCGTTAAATTTGAACTGCATTTACCAGGATGCAAAGGGGCGAACTCGACTGGGATGTGAGGCAGTGTGCTCCCAACCCGCCTTCCTGTTAAAAGGCTCCCTTGAGCCACTGAGCTGAGGAGCTCTGGAGACGCACCTGTGAGCCTGTGAGTGGTACTAGACCTGAGACGATTTTGGCAGCATTTCCAGCAACCCCAGATATTTTTTGATGCTTTCTACTCTCTACTGATGAAGGGCAATTACCCTGAAACACGTGTATAGAGATGAACAGCAATGACTGCACTAACTTTAGTGAAAAACTACGGACACTTTCAAGTAAGCGTTAAATTTGAACTGCATTTACCAGGATGCAAAGGGGCGAACTCGACTGGGATGTGAGGCAGTGTGCTCCCAACCCGCCTTCCTGTTAAAAGGCTCCCTTGAGCCACTGAGCTGACGAGCTCTGGAGACGCACCTGTGGGCCTGTGAGTGGTACTAGACCTGAGACGATTTTGGCAGCATTTCCAGCAACTCCAGATATTTTTTGATGCTTTCTACTCTCTAATGATGAAGGGCAATTACCTTGAAACACGTGTATAGAGATGAACAGCAATGACTGCACTAACTTTAGTGAAAAACTACGGACACTTTCAAGTAAGCGTTAAATTTGAACTGCATTTACCAGGATGCAAAGGGGCGAACTCGACTGGGATGTGAGGCAGTGTGCTCCCAACCCGCCTTCCTGTTAAAAGGCTCCCTTGAGCCACTGAGCTGACGAGCTCTGGAGACGCACCTGTGAGCCTGGGAGTGGTACTAGACCTGAGACGATTTTGGCAGCATTTCCAGCAACCCCAGATATTTTTCGATGCTTTCTACTCTCTACTGATGAAGGGCAATTACCCTGAAACACATGTATAGAGATGAACAGCAATGACTGCACTAACTTTAGTGAAAAACTACGGACACTTTCAAGTAAGCGTTAAATTTGAACTGCATTTACCAGGATGCAAAGGGGCGAACTCGACTGGGATGTGAGGCAGTGTGCTCCCAACCCGCCTTCCTGTTAAAAGGCTCCCTTGAGCCACTGAGCTGACGAGCTCTGGAGACGCACCTGTGAGCCTGTGAGTGGTACTAGACCTGAGACGATTTTGGCAGCATTTCCAGCAACCCCAGATATTTTTTGATGCTTTCTACTCTCTACTGATGAAGGGCAATTACCCTGAAACACGTGTATAGAGATGAACAGCAATGACTGCACTAACTTTAGTGAAAAACTACGGACACTTTCAAGTAAGCGTTAAATTTGAACTGCATTTACCAGGATGCAAAGGGGCGAACTCGACTGGGATGTGAGGCAGTGTGCTCCCAACCCGCCTTCCTGTTAAAAGGCTCCCTTGAGCCACTGAGCTGACGAGCTCTGGAGACGCACCTGTGAGCCTGTGAGTGGTATTAGACCTGAGACGATTTTGGCAGCATTTCCAGCAACCCCAGATATTTTTTGATGCTTTCTACTCTCTACTGATGAAGGGCAATTACCCTGAAACACGTGTATAGAGATGAACAGCAATGACTGCACTAACTTTAGTGAAAAACTACGGACACTTTCAAGTAAGCGTTAAATTTGAACTGCATTTACCAGGATGCAAAGGGGCGAACTCGACTGGGATGTGAGGCAGTGTGCTCCCAACCCGCCTTCCTGTTAAAAGGCTCCCTTGAGCCACTGAGCTGACGAGCTCTGGAGACGCACCTGTGAGCCTGTGAGTGGTACTAGACCTGAGACGATTTTGGCAGTATTTCCAGCAACCCTAGATATTTTTTGATGCTTTCTACTCTCTACTGATGAAGGGCAATTACCCTGAAACACGTGTATAGAGATGAACAGCAATGACTGCACTAACTTTAGTGAAAAACGACGGACACTTTCAAGTAAGCGTTAAATTTGAACTGTATTTACCAGGATGCAAAGGGGCGAACTCGACTGGGATGTGAGGCAGTGTGCTCCCAACCCGCCTTCCTGTTAAAAGGCTCCCTTGAGCCACTGAGCTGACGAGCTCTGGAGACGCACCTGTGAGCCCGTGAGTGGTACTAGACCTGAGTCGATTTTGGCAGTATTTCCAGCAACCCCAGATATTTTTTGATGCTTTCTACTCTCTACTGATGAAGGGCAATTACCCTGAAACACGTGTATAGAGATGAACAGAAATGACTGCACTAACTTTAGTGAAAAACTACAGACACTTTCAAGTAAGCGTTACATTTGAACTGCATTTACCAGGATGCAAAGGGGCGAACTCGACTGGGATGTGAGGCAGTGTGCTCCCAACTCGCCTTCCTGTTAAAAGTCTCCCTTGAGCCACTGAGCTGACGAGCTCTGGAGACGCACCTGTGAGCCCGTGAGTGGTACTAGACCTGAGACGATTTTGGCAGCATTTCCAGCAACCCCAGATATTTTTTGATGCTTTCTACTCTCTACTGATGAAGGGCAATTACCCTGAAACACGTGTATAGAGATGAACAGAAATGACTGCACTAACTTTAGTGAAAAACTATGGACACTTTCAAGTAAGCGTTACATTTGAACTGCATTTACCAGTATGCAAAGGGGCGAACACGACTGGGATGTGAGGCAGTGTGCTCCCAACCCGCCTTCCTGTTAAAAGGCTCCTTTGAGCCACTGAGCTGACGAGCTCTGGAGCCGCACCTGTGAGCCTGTGAGTGGTACTAGACCTGAGACGATTTTGGCAGCATTTCCAGCAACCCCAGATATTTTTTGATGCTTTCTACTCTCTACTGATGAAGGGCAATTACCCTGAAACACGTGTATAGAGATGAACAGCAATGACTGCACTAACTTTAGTGAAAAACTACGGACACTTTCAAGTAAGCGTTAAATTTGAACTTCATTTACCAGGATGCAAAGGGGCTAACTCGACTGGGATGTGAGGCAGTGTGCTCCCAACCCGCCTTCCTGTTAAAAGGCTCCCTTGAGCCACTGAGCTGACGAGCTCTGGAGACGCACCTGTGATCCTGTGAGTGGTACTAGACCTGAGACGATTTTGGCAGCATTTCCAGCAACCCCAGATATTTTTTGATGCTTTCTACTCTCTACTGATGAATGGCAATTACCCTGAAACACGTGTATAGAGATGAACAGAAATGACTGCACTAACTTTAGTGAAAAACTACAGACACTTTCAAGTAAGCGTCACATTTGAACTGCATTTACCAGGATGCAAAGGGGCGAACTCGACTGGGATGTGAGGCAGTGTGTTCCCAACCCGCCTTCCTGTCAAAAGGCTCCCTTGAACCACTGAGCTGACGAGCTCTGGAGCCGCACCTGTGAGCCTGTGAGTGGCACTAGACCTGAGACGATTTTGGCAGCATTTCCAGCAACCCCAGATATTTTTTGATGCTTTCTACTCTCTACTGATGAAGGGCAATTACCCTGAAACACGTGTATAGAGATGACCAGCAATGAGTGCACTAACTTTAGTGAAAAACTACGGACACTTTCAAGTAAGCGTTAAATTTGAACTGCATTTACCAGGATGCAAAGGGGCGAACTCGACTGGGATGCGAGGCAGTGTGCTCCCAACCCGCCTTCCTGATAAAAGGCTCCCTTGAGCCACTGAGCTGACGAGCTCTGGAGACGCACCTGTGAGCCTGTGAGTGGTACTAGACCTGAAATGATTTTGGCAGCATTTCCAGCAACCCCAGATATTTTTTGATGCTTTCTACTCTCTAATGATGAAGGGCAATTACCCTGAAACACGTGTATAGAGATGAACAGCAATGACTGCACTAACTTTAGTGAAAAACTACGGACACTTTAAAGTAAGCGTTAAATTTGAACTGCATTTCCCAGGATGCAAAGGGGCGAACTCGACTGGGATGTGAGGCAGTGTGCTCCCAACTCGCCTTCCTGTTAAAAGGCTCCCTTGAGCCACTGAGCTGACGAGCTCTGGAGACGCACCTGTGAGCCCGTGAGTGGTACTAGACCTGAGACGATTTTGGCAGCATTTCCAGCAACCCCAGATATTTTTTTATGCTTTCTACTCTCTACTGATGAAGGGCAATTACCCTGAAACACGTGTATAGAGATGAACAGCAATGACTGCACTAACTTTAGTGAAAAACTACGGACACTTTCAAGTAAGCGTTAAATTTGAACTGCATTTACCAGGATGCAAAGGGGCGAACTCGACTGGGATGTGAGGCAGTGTGCTCCCAACCCGCCTTCCTGATAAAAGGCTCCCTTGAGCCACTGAGCTGACGAGCTCTGGAGACGCACCTGTGAGCCTGTGAGTGGTTCTAGACCTGAGACGATTTTGGCAGCATTTCCAGCAACCCCAGATATTTTTTGATACTTTCTACTCTCTACTGATGAAGGGCAATTACCCTGAAACACGTGTATAGAGATGAACAGCAATGACTGCACTAACTTTAGTGAAAAACGACGGACACTTTCAAGTAAGCGTTAAATTTGAACTGCATTTACCAGGATGCAAAGGGGTGAACTCGACTGGGATGTGAGGCAGTGTGCTCCCAACCCGCCTTCCTGTTAAAAGGCTCCCTTGAGCCACCGAGCTGAGGAGCTCTGGAGACGCACCTGTGAGCCTGTGAGTGGTACTAGACCTGAGACGATTTTGGCAGCATTTCCAGCAACCCCAGATATTTTTTGATGCTTTCTACTCTCTACTGATGAAGGGCAATTACCCTGAAACACGTGTATAGAGATGAACAGCAATGACTGCACTAACTTTAGTGAAAAACTACGGACACTTTCAAGTAAGCGTTAAATTTTAACTGCATTTACCAGGATGCAAAGGGGCGAACTCGACTGGGATGTGAGGCAGTGTGCTCCCAACCCGCCTTCCTGTTAAAAGGCTCCCTTGAGCCACTGAGCTGACGAGCTCTGGAGACGCACCTGTGGGCCTGTGAGTGGTACTAGACCTGAGACGATTTTGGCAGCATTTCCAGCAACCCCAGATATTTTTTGATGCTTTCTACTCTCTAATGATGAAGGGCAATTACCCTGAAACACATGTATAGAGATGAACAGAAATGACTGCACTAACTTTAGTGAAAAACTACGGACACTTTCAAGTAAGCGTTAAATTTGAACTGCATTTACCAGGATGCAAAGTGTCGAACTCGACTGGGATGTGAGGCAGTGTGCTCCCAACCCACCTTCCTGTTAAAATGCTCCCTTGAGCCACTGAGCTGACGAGTTCTGGAGACGCACCTGTGAGCCTGGGAGTGGTACTAGACCTGAGACGATTTTGGCAGCATTTCCAGCAACCCCAGATATTTTTCGATGCTTTCTACTCTCTACTGATGAATTGCAATTACCCTGAAACACGTGTATAGAGATGAACAGCAATGACTGCACTAACTTTAGTGAAGAACTACGGACACTTTCAAGTAAGTGTTAAATTTGAACTGCATTTACCAGGTTGCAAAGTGGCGAACTCGACTGGGATGTGAGGCAGTGTGCTCCCAACCCGCCTCCCTGTTAAAAGGCTCCCTTGAGCCACTGAGCTGACAAGCTCTGGAGACGCACCTGTGAGCCTGTGAGTGGTACAAGACCTGAGACAATTTTGGCAGCATTTCCAGCAACCCCAGATATTTTTTGATGCTTTCTACTCTCTACTGATGAAGGGCAATTACCCTGAAACACGTGTATAGAGATGAACAGCAATGACTGCACTAACTTTAGTGAAAAACTACGGACACTTTCAAGTAAGCGTTAAATTTGAACTGCATTTACCAGGATGCAAAGGGGCGAACTCGACTGGGATGTGAGGCAGTGTGCTCCCAACCCGCCTTCCTGTTAAAAGGCTCCCTTGAGCCACTGAGCTGACGAGCTCTGGAGACGCACCTGTGAGCCTGTGAGTGGTACTAGACCTGAGACGATTTTAGCAGCATTTCCAGCAACCCCAGATATTTTTTGATACTTTCTACTCTCTACTGATGAAGGGCAATTACCCTGAAACACGTGTATAGAGATGAACAGCAATGACTGCACTAACTTTAGTGAAAAACTACGAACACTTTCAAGTAAGCGTTAAATTTGAACTGCATTTACCAGGATGCAAAAGGGCGAACTCGACTGGTATGTGAGGCAGTGTGCTCCCAACCCGCCTTCCTGTTAAAAGGCTCCCTTGAGCCACTGAGCTGACGAGCTCTGGAGACGCACCTGTGGGCCTGTGAGTGGTACTAGACCTGAGACGATTTTGGCAGCATTTCCAGCAACCCCAGATATTTTTTGATGCTTTCTACTCTCTACTGATGAAGGGCAATTACCCTGAAACACGTGTATAGAGATGAACAGCAATGACTGCACTAACTTTAGTGAAAAACTATGGACACTTTCAAGTAAGCGTTAAATTTGAACTGCATTTACCAGGATGCAAAGGGGCGAACTCGACTGGGATGTGAGGCAGTGTGCTCCCAACCCGCCTTCCTGTTAAAAGGCTCCCTTGAGCCACTGAGCTGAGGAGCTCTGGAGACGCACCTGTGAGCCTGTGAGTGGTACTAGACCTGAGACGATTTTGGCAGCATTTCCAGCAACCCCAGATATTTTTTGATGCTTTCTACTCTCTACTGATGAAGGGCAATTACCCTGAAACACGTGTATAGAGATGAACAGCAATGACTGCACTAACTTTAGTGAAAAACTACGGACACTTTCAAGTAAGCGTTAAATTTGAACTGCATTTACCAGGATGCAAAGGGGCGAACTCGACTGGGATGTGAGGCAGTGTGCTCCCAACCCGCCTTCCTGTTAAAAGGCTCCCTTGAGCCACTGAGCTGACGAGCTCTGGAGACGCACCTGTGGGCCTGTGAGTGGTACTAGACCTGAGACGATTTTGGCAGCATTTCCAGCAACTCCAGATATTTTTTGATGCTTTCTACTCTCTAATGATGAAGGGCAATTACCTTGAAACACGTGTATAGAGATGAACAGCAATGACTGCACTAACTTTAGTGAAAAACTACGGACACTTTCAAGTAAGCGTTAAATTTGAACTGCATTTACCAGGATGCAAAGGGGCGAACTCGACTGGGATGTGAGGCAGTGTGCTCCCAACCCGCCTTCCTGTTAAAAGGCTCCCTTGAGCCACTGAGCTGACGAGCTCTGGAGACGCACCTGTGAGCCTGGGAGTGGTACTAGACCTGAGACGATTTTGGCAGCATTTCCAGCAACCCCAGATATTTTTCGATGCTTTCTACTCTCTACTGATGAAGGGCAATTACCCTGAAACACATGTATAGAGATGAACAGCAATGACTGCACTAACTTTAGTGAAAAACTACGGACACTTTCAAGTAAGCGTTAAATTTGAACTGCATTTACCAGGATGCAAAGGGGCGAACTCGACTGGGATGTGAGGCAGTGTGCTCCCAACCCGCCTTCCTGTTAAAAGGCTCCCTTGAGCCACTGAGCTGACGAGCTCTGGAGACGCACCTGTGAGCCTGTGAGTGGTACTAGACCTGAGACGATTTTGGCAGCATTTCCAGCAACCCCAGAATTTTTTTGATGCTTTCTACTCTCTACTGATGAAGGGCAATTACCCTGAAACACGTGTATAGAGATGAACAGCAATGACTGCACTAACTTTAGTGAAAAACTACGGACACTTTCAAGTAAGCGTTAAATTTGAACTGCATTTACCAGGATGCAAAGGGGCGAACTCGACTGGGATGTGAGGCAGTGTGCTCCCAACCCGCCTTCCTGTTAAAAGGCTCCCTTGAGCCACTGAGCTGACGAGCTCTGGAGACGCACCTGTGAGCCTGTGAGTGGTATTAGACCTGAGACGATTTTGGCAGCATTTCCAGCAACCCCAGATATTTTTTGATGCTTTCTACTCTCTACTGATGAAGGGCAATTACCCTGAAACACGTGTATAGAGATGAACAGCAATGACTGCACTAACTTTAGTGAAAAACTACGGACACTTTCAAGTAAGCGTTAAATTTGAACTGCATTTACCAGGATGCAAAGGGGCGAACTCGACTGGGATGTGAGGCAGTGTGCTCCCAACCCGCCTTCCTGTTAAAAGGCTCCCTTGAGCCACTGAGCTGACGAGCTCTGGAGACGCACCTGTGAGCCTGTGAGTGGTACTAGACCTGAGACGATTTTGGCAGTATTTCCAGCAACCCTAGATATTTTTTGATGCTTTCTACTCTCTACTGATGAAGGGCAATTACCCTGAAACACGTGTATAGAGATGAACAGCAATGACTGCACTAACTTTAGTGAAAAACTACGGACACTTTCAAGTAAGCGTTAAATTTGAACTGCATTTACCAGGATGCAAAGGGGCGAACTCGACTGGGATGTGAGGCAGTGTGCTCCCAACCCGCCTTCCTGTTAAAAGGCTCCCTTGAGCCACTGAGCTGACGAGCTCTGGAGACGCACCTGTGGGCCTGTGAGTGGTACTAGACCTGAGACGATTTTGGCAGCATTTCCAGCAACTCCAGATATTTTTTGATGCTTTCTACTCTCTAATGATGAAGGGCAATTACCTTGAAACACGTGTATAGAGATGAACAGCAATGACTGCACTAACTTTAGTGAAAAACTACGGACACTTTCAAGTAAGCGTTAAATTTGAACTGCATTTACCAGGATGCAAAGGGGCGAACTCGACTGGGATGTGAGGCAGTGTGCTCCCAACCCGCCTTCCTGTTAAAAGGCTCCCTTGAGCCACTGAGCTGACGAGCTCTGGAGACGCACCTGTGAGCCTGGGAGTGGTACTAGACCTGAGACGATTTTGGCAGCATTTCCAGCAACCCCAGATATTTTTCGATGCTTTCTACTCTCTACTGATGAAGGGCAATTACCCTGAAACACATGTATAGAGATGAACAGCAATGACTGCACTAACTTTAGTGAAAAACTACGGACACTTTCAAGTAAGCGTTAAATTTGAACTGCATTTACCAGGATGCAAAGGGGCGAACTCGACTGGGATGTGAGGCAGTGTGCTCCCAACCCGCCTTCCTGTTAAAAGGCTCCCTTGAGCCACTGAGCTGACGAGCTCTGGAGACGCACCTGTGAGCCTGTGAGTGGTACTAGACCTGAGACGATTTTGGCAGCATTTCCAGCAACCCCAGATATTTTTTGATGCTTTCTACTCTCTACTGATGAAGGGCAATTACCCTGAAACACGTGTATAGAGATGAACAGCAATGACTGCACTAACTTTAGTGAAAAACTACGGACACTTTCAAGTAAGCGTTAAATTTGAACTGCATTTACCAGGATGCAAAGGGGCGAACTCGACTGGGATGTGAGGCAGTGTGCTCCCAACCCGCCTTCCTGTTAAAAGGCTCCCTTGAGCCACTGAGCTGACGAGCTCTGGAGACGCACCTGTGAGCCTGTGAGTGGTATTAGACCTGAGACGATTTTGGCAGCATTTCCAGCAACCCCAGATATTTTTTGATGCTTTCTACTCTCTACTGATGAAGTGCAATTACCCTGAAACACGAGTATAGAGATGAACAGCAATGACTGCACTAACTTTAGTGAAAAACTACGGACACTTTCAAGTAAGCGTTAAATTTGAACTGCATTTACCAGGATGCAAAGGGGCGAACTCGACTGGGATGTGAGGCAGTGTGCTCCCAACCCGCCTTCCTGTTAAAAGGCTCCCTTGAGCCACTGAGCTGACGAGCTCTGGAGACGCACCTGTGAGCCTGTGAGTGGTACTAGACCTGAGACGATTTTGGCAGTATTTCCAGCAACCCTAGATATTTTTTGATGCTTTCTACTCTCTACTGATGAAGGGCAATTACCCTGAAACACGTGTATAGAGATGAACAGCAATGACTGCACTAACTTTAGTGAAAAACTACGGACACTTTCAAGTAAGCGTTAAATTTGAACTGTATTTACCAGGATGCAAAGGGCCGAACTCGACTGGGATGTGAGGCAGTGTGCTCCCAACCCGCCTTCCTGTTAAAAGGCTCCCTTGAGCCACTGAGCTGACGAGCTCTGGAGACGCACCTGTGAGCCCGTGAGTGGTACTAGACCTGAGTCGATTTTGGCAGTATTTCCAGCAACCCCAGATATTTTTTGATGCTTTCTACTCTCTACTGATGAAGGGCAATTACCCTGAAACACGTGTATAGAGATGAACAGAAATGACTGCACTAACTTTAGTGAAAAACTACAGACACTTTCAAGTAAGCGTTACATTTGAACTGCATTTACCAGGATGCAAAGGGGCGAACTCGACTGGGATGTGAGGCAGTGTGCTCCCAACTCGCCTTCCTGTTAAAAGTCTCCCTTGAGCCACTGAGCTGACGAGCTCTGGAGACGCACCTGTGAGCCCGTGAGTGGTACTAGACCTGAGACGATTTTGGCAGCATTTCCAGCAACCCCAGATATTTTTTGATGCTTTCTACTCTCTACTGATGAAGGGCAATTACCCTGAAACACGTGTATAGAGATGAACAGAAATGACTGCACTAACTTTAGTGAAAAACTATGGACACTTTCAAGTAAGCGTTACATTTGAACTGCATTTACCAGTATGCAAAGGGGCGAACACGACTGGGATGTGAGGCAGTGTGCTCCCAACCCGCCTTCCTGTTAAAAGGCTCCTTTGAGCCACTGAGCTGACGAGCTCTGGAGCCGCACCTGTGAGCCTGTGAGTGGTACTAGACCTGAGACGATTTTGGCAGCATTTCCAGCAACCCCAGATATTTTTTGATGCTTTCTACTCTCTACTGATGAAGGGCAATTACCCTGAAACACGTGTATAGAGATGAACAGCAATGACTGCACTAACTTTAGTGAAAAACTACGGACACTTTCAAGTAAGCGTTAAATTTGAACTTCATTTACAAGGATGCAAAGGGGCTAACTCGACTGGGATGTGAGGCAGTGTGCTCCCAACCCGCCTTCCTGTTAAAAGGCTCCCTTGAGCCACTGAGCTGACGAGCTCTGGAGACGCACCTGTGATCCTGTGAGTGGTACTAGACCTGAGACGATTTTGGCAGCATTTCCAGCAACCCCAGATATTTTTTGATGCTTTCTACTCTCTACTGATGAATGGCAATTACCCTGAAACACGTGTAGAGATGAACAGAAATGACTGCACTAACTTTAGTGAAAAACTACAGACACTTTCAAGTAAGCGTCACATTTGAACTGCATTTACCAGGATGCAAAGGGGCGAACTCGACTGGGATGTGAGGCAGTGTGTTCCCAACCCGCCTTCCTGTCAAAAGGCTCCCTTGAACCACTGAGCTGACGAGCTCTGGAGCCGCACCTGTGAGCCTGTGAGTGGCACTAGACCTGAGACGATTTTGGCAGCATTTCCAGCAACCCCAGATATTTTTTGATGCTTTCTACTCTCTACTGATGAAGGGCAATTACCCTGAAACACGTGTATAGAGATGACCAGCAATGAGTGCACTAACTTTAGTGAAAAACTACGGACACTTTCAAGTAAGCGTTAAATTTGAACTGCATTTACCAGGATGCAAGGGGGCGAACTCGACTGGGATGTGAGGCAGTGTGCTCCCAACCCGCCTTCCTGATAAAAGGCTCCCTTGAGCCACTGAGCTGACGAGCTCTGGAGACGCACCTGTGAGCCTGTGAGTGGTACTAGACCTGAAATGATTTTGGCAGCATTTCCAGCAACCCCAGATATTTTTTGATGCTTTCTACTCTCTAATGATGAAGGGCAATTACCCTGAAACACGTGTATAGAGATGAACAGCAATGACTGCACTAACTTTAGTGAAAAACTACGGACACTTTAAAGTAAGCGTTAAATTTGAACTGCATTTCCCAGGATGCAAAGGGGCGAACTCGACTGGGATGTGAGGCAGTGTGCTCCCAACTCGCCTTCCTGTTAAAAGGCTCCCTTGAGCCACTGAGCTGACGAGCTCTGGAGACGCACCTGTGAGCCCGTGAGTGGTACTAGACCTGAGACGATTTTGGCAGCATTTCCAGCAACCCCAGATATTTTTTTATGCTTTCTACTCTCTACTGATGAAGGGCAATTACCCTGAAACACGTGTATAGAGATGAACAGCAATGACTGCACTAACTTTAGTGAAAAACTACGGACACTTTCAAGTAAGCGTTAAATTTGAACTGCATTTACCAGGATGCAAAGGGGCGAACTCGACTGGGATGTGAGGCAGTGTGCTCCCAACCCGCCTTCCTGATAAAAGGCTCCCTTGAGCCACTGAGCTGACGAGCTCTGGAGACGCACCTGTGAGCCTGTGAGTGGTACTAGACCTGAGACGATTTTGGCAGCATTTCCAGCAACCCCAGATATTTTTTGATACTTTCTACTCTCTACTGATGAAGGGCAATTACCCTGAAACACGTGTATAGAGATGAACAGCAATGACTGCACTAACTTTAGTGAAAAACGACGGACACTTTCAAGTAAGCGTTAAATTTGAACTGCATTTACCAGGATGCAAAGGGGTGAACTCGACTGGGATGTGAGGCAGTGTGCTCCCAACCCGCCTTCCTGTTAAAAGGCTCCCTTGAGCCACCGAGCTGAGGAGCTCTGGAGACGCACCTGTGAGCCTGTGAGTGGTACTAGACCTGAGACGATTTTGGCAGCATTTCCAGCAACCCCAGATATTTTTTGATGCTTTCTACTCTCTACTGATGAAGGGCAATTACCCTGAAACACGTGTATAGAGATGAACAGCAATGACTGCACTAACTTTAGTGAAAAACTACGGACACTTTCAAGTAAGCGTTAAATTTTAACTGCATTTACCAGGATGCAAAGGGGCGAACTCGACTGGGATGTGAGGCAGTGTGCTCCCAACCCGCCTTCCTGTTAAAAGGCTCCCTTGAGCCACTGAGCTGACGAGCTCTGGAGACGCACCTGTGGGCCTGTGAGTGGTACTAGACCTGAGACGATTTTGGCAGCATTTCCAGCAACCCCAGATATTTTTTGATGCTTTCTACTCTCTAATGATGAAGGGCAATTACCCTGAAACACATGTATAGAGATGAACAGAAATGACTGCACTAACTTTAGTGAAAAACTACGGACACTTTCAAGTAAGCGTTAAATTTGAACTGCATTTACCAGGATGCAAAGTGGCGAACTCGACTGGGATGTGAGGCAGTGTGCTCCCAACCCACCTTCCTGTTAAAATGCTCCCTTGAGCCACTGAGCTGACGAGCTCTGGAGACGCACCTGTGAGCCTGGGAGTGGTACTAGACCTGAGACGATTTTGGCAGCATTTCCAGCAACCCCAGATATTTTTCGATGCTTTCTACTCTCTACTGATGAATTGCAATTACCCTGAAACACGTGTATAGAGATGAACAGCAATGACTGCACTAACTTTAGTGAAGAACTACGGACACTTTCAAGTAAGTGTTAAATTTGAACTGCATTTACCAGGTTGCAAAGGGGCGAACTCGACTGGGATGTGAGGCAGTGTGCTCCCAACCCGCCTCCCTGTTAAAAGGCTCCCTTGAGCCACTGAGCTGACAAGCTCTGGAGACGCACCTGTGAGCCTGTGAGTGGTACAAGACCTGAGACAATTTTGGCAGCATTTCCAGCAACCCCAGATATTTTTTGATGCTTTCTACTCTCTACTGATGAAGGGCAATTACCCTGAAACACGTGTATAGAGATGAACAGCAATGACTGCACTAACTTTAGTGAAAAACTACGGACACTTTCAAGTAAGCGTTAAATTTGAACTGCATTTACCAGGATGCAAAGGGGCGAACTCGACTGGGATGTGAGGCAGTGTGCTCCCAACCCGCCTTCCTGTTAAAAGGCTCCCTTGAGCCACTGAGCTGACGAGCTCTGGAGACGCACCTGTGAGCCTGTGAGTGGTACTAGACCTGAGACGATTTTAGCAGCATTTCCAGCAACCCCAGATATTTTTTGATACTTTCTACTCTCTACTGATGAAGGGCAATTACCCTGAAACACGTGTATAGAGATGAACAGCAATGACTGCACTAACTTTAGTGAAAAACTACGGACACTTTCAAGTAAGCGTTAAATTTGAACTGCATTTACCAGGATGCAAAAGGGCGAACTCGACTGGTATGTGAGGCAGTGTGCTCCCAACCCGCCTTCCTGTTAAAAGGCTCCCTTGAGCCACTGAGCTGACGAGCTCTGGAGACGCACCTGTGGGCCTGTGAGTGGTACTAGACCTGAGACGATTTTGGCAGCATTTCCAGCAACCCCAGATATTTTTTGATGCTTTCTACTCTCTACTGATGAAGGGCAATTACCCTGAAACACGTGTATAGAGATGAACAGCAATGACTGCACTAACTTTAGTGAAAAACTATGGACACTTTCAAGTAAGCGTTAAATTTGAACTGCATTTACCAGGATGCAAAGGGGCGAACTCGACTGGGATGTGAGGCAGTGTGCTCCCAACCCGCCTTCCTGTTAAAAGGCTCCCTTGAGCCACTGAGCTGAGGAGCTCTGGAGACGCACCTGTGAGCCTGTGAGTGGTACTAGACCTGAGACGATTTTGGCAGCATTTCCAGCAACCCCAGATATTTTTTGATGCTTTCTACTCTCTACTGATGAAGGGCAATTACCCTGAAACACGTGTATAGAGATGAACAGCAATGACTGCACTAACTTTAGTGAAAAACTACGGACACTTTCAAGTAAGCGTTAAATTTGAACTGCATTTACCAGGATGCAAAGGGGCGAACTCGACTGGGATGTGAGGCAGTGTGCTCCCAACCCGCCTTCCTGTTAAAAGGCTCCCTTGAGCCACTGAGCTGACGAGCTCTGGAGACGCACCTGTGGGCCTGTGAGTGGTACTAGACCTGAGACGATTTTGGCAGCATTTCCAGCAACTCCAGATATTTTTTGATGCTTTCTACTCTCTAATGATGAAGGGCAATTACCTTGAAACACGTGTATAGAGATGAACAGCAATGACTGCACTAACTTTAGTGAAAAACTACGGACACTTTCAAGTAAGCGTTAAATTTGAACTGCATTTACCAGGATGCAAAGGGGCGAACTCGACTGGGATGTGAGGCAGTGTGCTCCCAACCCGCCTTCCTGTTAAAAGGCTCCCTTGAGCCACTGAGCTGACGAGCTCTGGAGACGCACCTGTGAGCCTGTGAGTGGTACTAGACCTGAGACGATTTTGGCAGCATTTCCAGCAACCCCAGAAATTTTTTGATGCTTTCTACTCTCTACTGATGAAGGGCAATTACCCTGAAACACGTGTATAGAGATGAACAGCAATGACTGCACTAACTTTAGTGAAAAACTACGGACACTTTCAAGTAAGCGTTAAATTTGAACTGCATTTACCAGGATGCAAAGGGGCGAACTCGACTGGGATGTGAGGCAGTGTGCTCCCAACCCGCCTTCCTGTTAAAAGGCTCCCTTGAGCCACTGAGCTGACGAGCTCTGGAGACGCACCTGTGAGCCTGTGAGTGGTATTAGACCTGAGACGATTTTGGCAGCATTTCCAGCAACCCCAGATATTTTTTGATGCTTTCTGCTCTCTACTGATGAAGGGCAATTACCCTGAAACACGTGTATAGAGATGAAAAGCAATGACTGCACTAACTTTAGTGAAAAACTACGGACACTTTCAAGTAAGCGTTAAATTTGAACTGCATTTACCAGGATGCAAAGGGGCGAACTCGACTGGGATGTGAGGCAGTGTGCTCCCAACCCGCCTTCCTGTTAAAAGGCTCCCTTGAGCCACTGAGCTGACGAGCTCTGGAGACGCACCTGTGAGCCTGTGAGTGGTACTAGACCTGAGACGATTTTGGCAGTATTTCCAGCAACCCTAGATATTTTTTGATGCTTTCTACTCTCTACTGATGAAGGGCAATTACCCTGAAACACGTGTATAGAGATGAACAGCAATGACTGCACTAACTTTAGTGAAAAACTACGGACACTTTCAAGTAAGCGTTAAATTTGAACTGTATTTACCAGGATGCAAAGGGGCGAACTCGACTGGGATGTGAGGCAGTGTGCTCCCAACCCGCCTTCCTGTTAAAAGGCTCCCTTGAGCCACTGAGCTGACGAGCTCTGGAGACGCACCTGTGAGCCCGTGAGTGGTACTAGACCTGAGTCGATTTTGGCATTATTTCCAGCAACCCCAGATATTTTTTGATGCTTTCTACTCTCTACTGATGAAGGGCAATTACCCTGAAACACGTGTATAGAGATGAACAGAAATGACTGCACTAACTTTAGTGAAAAACTACAGACACTTTCAAGTAAGCGTTACATTTGAACTGCATTTACCAGGATGCAAAGGGGCGAACTCGACTGGGATGTGAGGCAGTGTGCTCCCAACCCGCCTTCCTGTCAAAAGGCTCCCTTGAACCACTGAGCTGACGAGCTCTGGAGCCGCACCTGTGAGCCTGTGAGTGGTACTAGACCTGAGACGATTTTGGCAGCATTTCCAGCAACCCCAGATATTTTTTGATGCTTTCTACTCTCTACTGATGAAGGGCAATTACCCTGAAACACGTGTATAGAGATGACCAGCAATGACTGCACTAACTTTAGTGAAAAACTACGGACACTTTCAAGTAAGCGTTAAATTTGAACTGCATTTACCAGGATGCAAAGGGGCGAACTCGACTGGGATGTGAGGCAGTGTGCTCCCAACCCGCCTTCCTGATAAAAGGCTCCCTTGAGCCACTGAGCTGACGAGCTCTGGAGACGCACCTGTGAGCCTGAGTGGTACTAGACCTGAAATGATTTTGGCAGCATTTCCAGCAACCCCAGATATTTTTTGATGCTTTCTACTCTCTAATGATGAAGGGCAATTACCCTGAAACACGTGTATAGAGATGAACAGCAATGACTGCACTAACTTTAGTGAAAAACTACGGACACTTTAAAGTAAGCATTAAATTTGAACTGCATTTCCCAGGATGCAAAGGGGCGAACTCGACTGGGATGTGAGGCAGTGTGCTCCCAACTCGCCTTCCTGTTAAAAGGCTCCCTTGAGCCACTGAGCTGACGAGCTCTGGAGACGCACGTGTGAGCCCGTGAGTGGTACTAGACCTGAGTCGATTTTGGCAGTATTTCCAGCAACCCCAGATATTTTTTGATGCTTTCTACTCTCTACTGATGAAGGACAATTACCCTGAAACACGTGTATAGAGATGAACAGAAATGACTGCACTAACTTTAGTGAAAAACTACGGACACTTTCAAGTAAGCGTTACATTTGAACTGCATTTACCAGGATGCAAAGGGGCGAACTCGACTGGGATGTGAGGCAGTGTGCTCCCAACCCGCCTTCCTGTTAAAAGGCTCCTTTGAGCCACTGAGCTGACGAGCTCTGGAGCCGCACCTGTGAGCCTGTGAGTGGTACTAGACCTGAGACGATTTTGGCAGCATTTCCAGCAACCCCAGATATTTTCTGATGCTTTCTACTCTCTACTGATGAAGGGCAATTACCCTGAAACACGTGTATAGAGATGAACAGCAATGACTGCACTAACTTTAGTGAAAAACTACGGACACTTTCAAGTAAGCGTTAAATTTGAACTGCATTTACCAGGATGCAAAGGGGCGAACTCGACTGGGATGTGAGGCAGTGTGCTCCCAAACTGCCTTCCTGTTAAAAGGCTCCCTTGAGCCACTGAGCTGACGAGCTCTGGAGACGCACCTGTGAGCTTGTGAGTGGTACTAGAACTGAGACGATTTTGGCAGCATTTCCAGCAACCCCAGATATTTTTTGATGCTTTTTACTCTCTACTGATGAAGGGCAATTACCCTGAAACACGTGTATAGAGATGAACAGCAATGACTGCATTAACTTTAGTGAAAAACTACGGACACTTTCAAGTAAGCGTTAAATTTGAACTGCATTTACCAGGATGCAAAGGGGCGAACTCGACTGGGATGTGAGGCAGTGTGCTCCCAACCCGCCTTCCTGTTAAAAGGCTCCCTTGAGCCACTGAGCTGACGAGCTCTGGAGACGCACCTGTGAGCCTGTGAGTGGTACTAGACCCGAGACGATTTTGGCAGCATTTCCAGCAACCCCAGATATTTTTTGATGCTTTCTACTCTCTACTGATGAAGGGCAATTAACCTGAAACACGTGTATAGAGATGAACAGCAATGACTGCACTAACTTTAGAGAAAAACTACGGACACTTTCAAGTAAGCGTTAAATTTGAACTGCATTTACCAGGATGCAAAGGGGCTAACTCGACTGGGATGTGAGGCAGTGTGCTCCCAACCCGCCTTCCTGTTAAAAGGCTTCCTTGAGCCACTGAGCTGACGAGCTCTGGAGACGCACCTGTGAGCCTGTGAGTGGTACTAGACCTGAGACGATTTTGGCAGCATTTCCAGCAACCCCAGATATTTTTTGATGCTTTCTACTCTCTACTGATGAAGGGCAATTACCCTGAAACACGTGTATAGAGATGAACAGCAATGACTGCACTAACTTTAGTGAAAAACTACGGACACTTTCAAGTAAGCGTTAAATTTGAACTGCATTTACAAGGATGCAAAGGGGCGAACTCGACTGGGATGTGAGGCAGTGTGCTCCCAAACTGCCTTCCTGTTAAAAGGCTCCCTTGAGCCACTGAGCTGACGAGCTCTGGAGACGCACCTGTGAGCCTGTGAGTGGTACTAGACCTGAGACTATTTTGGCAGCATTTCCAGCAACCCCAGATATTTTTTGATGCTTTTTACTCTCTGCTGATGAAGGGCAATTACCCTGAAACACGTGTATAGAGATGAACAGCAATGACTGCACTAACTTTAGTGAAAAACTACGGACACTTTCAAGTAAGCGTTAAATTTGAACTGCATTTACCAGGATGCAAAGGGCCGAACTCGACTGGGATGTGAGGCAGTGTGCTCCCAACCCGCCTTCCTGTCAAAAGGCTCCCTTGAACCACTGAGCTGACGAGCTCTGGAGCCGCACATGTGAGCCTGTGAGTGGTACTAGACCTGAGACGATTTTGGCAGCATTTCCAGCAACCCCAGATATTTTTTGATGCTTTATACTCTCTACTGATGAAGGGCAATTACCCTGAAACACGTGTATAGAGATGACCAGCAATGACTGCACTAACTTTAGTGAAAAACTACGGACACTTTCAAGTAAGCGTTAAATTTGAACTGCATTTACCAGGATGCAAAGGGGCGAACTCGACTGGGATGTGAGGCAGTGTGCTCCCAACCCGCCTTCCTGATAAAAGGCTCCCTTGAGCCACTGAGCTGACGAGCTCTGGAGACGCACCTGTGAGCCTGTGAGTGGTACTAGACCTGAAATGATTTTGGCAGCATTTCCAGCAACCCCAGATATTTTTTGATGCTTTCTACTCTCTAATGATGAAGGGCAATTACCCTGAAACACGTGTATAGAGATGAACAGCAATGACTGCACTAACTTTAGTGAAAAACTACGGACACTTTAAAGTAAGCGTTAAATTTGAACTGCATTTCCCAGGATGCAAAGGGGCGAATTCGACTGGGATGTGAGGCAGTGTGCTCCCAACTCGCCTTCCTGTTAAAAGGCTCCCTTGAGCCACTGAGCTGACGAGCTCTGGAGACGCACCTGTGAGCCCGTGAGTGGTACTAGACCTGAGTCGATTTTGGCAGTATTTCCAGCAACCCCAGATATTTTTTGATGCTTTCTACTCTCTACTGATGAAGGGCAATTACCCTGAAACACGTGTATAGAGATGAACAGAAATGACTGCACTAACTTTAGTGAAAAACTACGGACACTTTCAAGTAAGCGTTACATTTGAACTGCATTTACCAGGATGCAAAGGGGCGAACACGACTGGGATGTGAGGCAGTGTGCTCCCAACCCGCCTTCCTGTTAAAAGGCTCCTTTGAGCCACTGAGCTGACGAGCTCTGGAGCCGCACCTGTGAGCCTATGAGTGGTACTAGACCTGAGACGATTTTGGCAGCATTTCCAGAAACCCCAGATATTTTTTGATGCTTTCTACTCTCTACTGATGAAGGGCAATTACCCTGAAACACGTGTATAGAGATGAACAGCAATGACTGCACTAACTTTAGTGAAAAACTACGGACACTTTCAAGTAAGCGTTAAATTTGAGCTTCATTTACCAGGATGCAAAGGGGCTAACTCGACTGGGATGTGAGGCAGTGTGCTCCCAACCCGCCTTCCTGTTAAAAGGCTCCCTTGAGCCACTGAGCTGACGAGCTCTGGAGACGCACCTGTGATCCTGTGAGTGGTACTAGACCTGAGACGATTTTGGCAGCATTTCCAGCAACCCCAGATATTTTTTGATGCTTTCTACTCTCTACTGATGAAGGGCAATTACCCTGAAACACGTGTATAGAGATGAACAGCAATGACTGCACTAACTTTAGTGAAAAACTACGGACACTTTCAAGTAAGCGTAAAATTTGAACTGCATTTACCAGGATGCAAAGGGGCGAACTCGACTGGGATGTGAGGCAGTGTGCTCCCAAACTGCCTTCCTGTTAAAAGGCTCCCTTGAGCCACTGAGCTGACGAGCTCTGGAGACGCACCTGTGAGCCTGTGAGTGGTACTAGACCTGAGACGATTTTGGCAGCATTTCCAGCAACCCCAGATATTTTTTGATGCTTTTTACTCTCTACTGATGAAGGGCAATTACCCTGAAACACGTGTATAGAGATGAACAGCAATGACTGCATTAACTTTAGTGAAAAACTACGGACACTTTCAAGTAAGCGTTAAATTTGAACTGCATTTACCAGGATGCAAAGGGGCTAACTCGACTGGGATGTGAGGCAGTGTGCTCCCAACCCGCCTTCCTGTTAAAAGGCTCCCTTGAGCCACTGAGCTGACGAGCTCTGGAGACGCACCTGTGATCCTGTGAGTGGTACTAGACCTGAGACGATTTTGGCAGCATTTCCAGCAACCCCAGATATTTTTTGATGCTTTCTACTCTCTACTGATGAAGGGCAATTACCCTGAAACACGTGTATAGAGATGAACAGCAATGACTGCACTAACTTTAGTGAAAAACTACGGACACTTTCAAGTAAGCGTAAAATTTGAACTGCATTTACCAGGATGCAAAGGGGCGAACTCGACTGGGATGTGAGGCAGTGTGCTCCCAACCCGCCTTCCTGTTAAAAGGCTCCCTTGAGCCACTGAGCTGACGAGCTCTGGAGACGCACCTGTGAGCCTGTGAGTGGTACTAGACCTGAGACGATTTTGTCAGCATTTCCAGCAACCCCAGATATTTTTTGATGCTTTCTACTCTCTACTGATGAAGGGCAATTACCCTGAAACACGTGTATAGAGATGAACAGCAATGACTGCACTAACTTTAGTGAAAATCTACGGACACTTTCAAGTAAGCGTTAAATTTGAACTGCATTTACCAGGATGCAAAGGGCCGAACTCGACTGGGATGTGAGGCAGTGTGCTCCCAACCCGCCTTCCTGTCAAAAGGCTCCCTTGAACCACTGAGCTGACGAGCTCTGGAGCCGCACATGTGAGCCTGTGAGTGGTACTAGACCTGAGACGATTTTGGCAGCATTTCCAGCAACCCCAGATATTTTTTGATGCTTTATACTCTCTACTGATGAAGGGCAATTACCCTGAAACACGTGTATAGAGATGACCAGCAATGACTGCACTAACTTTAGTGAAAAACTACGGACACTTTCAAGTAAGCGTTAAATTTGAACTGCATTTACCAGGATGCAAAGGGGCGAACTCGACTGGGATGTGAGGCAGTGTGCTCCCAACCCGCCTTCCTGATAAAAGGCTCCCTTGAGCCACTGAGCTGACGAGCTCTGGAGACGCACCTGTGAGCCTGTGAGTGGTACTAGACCTGAAATGATTTTGGCAGCATTTCCAGCAACCCCAGATATTTTTTGATGCTTTCTACTCTCTAATGATGAAGGGCAATTACCCTGAAACACGTGTATAGAGATGAACAGCAATGACTGCACTAACTTTAGTGAAAAACTACGGACACTTTAAAGTAAGCGTTAAATTTGAACTGCATTTCCCAGGATGCAAAGGGGCGAATTCGACTGGGATGTGAGGCAGTGTGCTCCCAACTCGCCTTCCTGTTAAAAGGCTCCCTTGAGCCACTGAGCTGACGAGCTCTGGAGACGCACCTGTGAGCCCGTGAGTGGTACTAGACCTGAGTCGATTTTGGCAGTATTTCCAGCAACCCCAGATATTTTTTGATGCTTTCTACTCTCTACTGATGAAGGGCAATTACCCTGAAACACGTGTATAGAGATGAACAGAAATGACTGCACTAACTTTAGTGAAAAACTACGGACACTTTCAAGTAAGCGTTACATTTGAACTGCATTTACCAGGATGCAAAGGGGCGAACTCGACTGGGATGTGAGGCAGTGTGCTCCCAACCCGCCTTCCTGTTAAAAGGCTCCTTTGAGCCACTGAGCTGACGAGCTCTGGAGCCGCACCTGTGAGCCTGTGAGTGGTACTAGACCTGAGACGATTTTGGCAGCATTTCCAGCAACCCCAGATATTTTTTGATGCTTTCTACTCTCTACTGATGAAGGGCAATTAACCTGAAACACGTGTATAGAGATGAACAGCAATGACTGCACTAACTTTAGTGAAAAACTACGGACACTTTCAAGTAAGCATTAAATTTGAACTGCATTTACCAGGATGCAAAGGGGCTAACTCGACTGGGATGTGAGGCAGTGTGCTCCCAACCCGCCTTCCTGTTAAAAGGCTTCCTTGAGCCACTGAGCTGACGAGCTCTGGAGACGCACCTGTGAGCCTGTGAGTGGTACTAGACCTGAGACGATTTTGGTAGCATTTCCAGCAACCCCAGATATTTTTTGATGCTTTCTACTCTCTACTGATGAAGGGCAATTACCCTGAAACACGTGTATAGAGATGAACAGCAATGACTGCACTAACTTTAGTGAAAAACTACGGACACTTTCAAGTAAGCGTTAAATTTGAACTGCATTTACAAGGATGCAAAGGGGCGAACTCGACTGGGATGTGAGGCAGTGTGCTCCCAAACTGCCTTCCTGTTAAAAGGCTCCCTTGAGCCACTGAGCTGACGAGCTCTGGAGACGCACCTGTGAGCCTGTGAGTGGTACTAGACCTGAGACTATTTTGGCAGCATTTCCAGCAACCCCAGATATTTTTTGATGCTTTTTACTCTCTACTGATGAAGAGCAATTACCCTGAAACACGTGTATAGAGATGAACAGCAATGACTGCACTAACTTTAGTGAAAAACTACGGACACTTTCAAGTAAGCGTTAAATTTGAACTGCATTTACCAGGATGCAAAGGGGAGAACTCGACTGGGATGTGAGGCAGTGTGCTCCCAACCCGCCTTCCTGTTAAAAGGCTCCCTTGAGCCACTGAGCTGACGAGCTCTGGAGACGCACCTGTGAGCCTGTGAGTGGTACTAGACCTGAGACGATTTTGGCAGCATTTCCAGCAACCCCAGATATTTTTTGATGCTTTCTACTCTCTACTGATGAAGGGCAATTAACCTGAAACACGTGTATAGAGATGAACAGCAATGACTGCACTAACTTTAGTGAAAAACTACGGACACTTTCAAGTAAGCGTTAAATTTGAACTGCATTTACCAGGATGCAAAGGGGCGAACTCGACTGGGATGTGAGTCAGTGTGCTCCCAACCCGCCTTCCTGTTAAAAGGCTCCCTTGAGCCACTGAGCTGACGAGCTCTGGAGAGGCACCTGTGAGCCCGTGAGTGGTACTAGACCTGAGATGATTTTGGCAGTATTTCCAGCAACCCCAGATATTTTTTGATGCTTTCTACTCTCTACTGATGAAGGGCAATTACCCTGAAACACGTGTATAGAGATGAACAGCAATGACTGCACTAACTTTAGTGAAAAACTACGGACACTTTCAAGTAAGCGTTACATTTGAACTGCATTTACCAGGATGCAAAGGGGCGAACTCGACTGGGATGTGAGGCAGTGTGCTCCCAACCCGCCTAGCTGTTAAAAGGCTCCCTTGAGCCACTGAGCTGATGAGCTCTGGAGACGCACCTGTGAGCCTGTGAGTGGTACTAGAGCTGAGACGATTTTGGCAGCATTTCCAGCAACCCCAGATATTTTTTGATGCTTTCTACTCTCTAATGATGAAGGGCAATTACACTGAAACACGTGTATAGAGATGAACAGCAATGACTGCACTAACTTTAGTGAAAAACGACGGACACTTTCAAGTAAGCATTAAATTTGAACTGCATTTACCAGGATGCAAAGGGGCGAACTCGACTGGGATGTGAGGCAGTGTGCTCCCAACCCGCCTTCCTGTTAAAAGGCTCCCTTGAGCCACTGAGCTGACGAGCTCTGGAGACGCACCTGTGAGCCTGTGAGTGGTACTAGACCTGAGACGATTTTGGCAGCATTTCCAGCAACCCCAGATATTTTTTGATGCTTTCTACTCTCTACTGATGAAGGGCAATTACCCTGAAACACGTGTATAGAGATGAACACCAATGACTGCACTAACTTTAGTGAAAAACTACAGGCACTTTCAAGTAAGCGTTAAATTTGAACTGCATTTACCAGGATGCAAAGGGGCGAACTCGACTGGGATGTGAGGCAGTGTGCTCCCAACCCGCCTTCCTGTTAAAAGGCTCCCTTGAGCCACTGAGCTGACGAGCTCTGGAGACTCACCTGTGAGCCTGTGAGTGGTATTAAACCTGAGACTATTTTGGCAGCATTTCCAGCAACCCCAGATATTTTTTGATGCTTTTTACTCTCTACTGATGAAGGGCAATTACCCTGAAACACGTGTATAGAGATGAACAGCAATGACTGCACTAACTTTAGTGAAAAACTACGGACACTTTCAAGTAAGCGTTAAATTTGAACTGCATTTACCAGGATGCAAAGGGGCAAACTCGACTGGGATGTGAGGCAGTGTGCTCCCAACCCGCCTTCCTGTTAAAAGGCTCCCTTGAGCCACTGAGCTGACGAGCTCTGGAGACGCACCTGTGAGCCTGTGAGTGGTACTAGACCTGAGACGATTTTGTCAGCATTTCCAGCAACCCCAGATATTTTTTGATGCTTTCTACTCTCTACTGATGAAGGGCAATTACCCTGAAACACGTGTATAGAGATGAACAGCAATGACTGCACTAACATTAGTGAAAAACTACGGACACTTTCAAGTAAGCGTTAAATTTGAACTGCATTTACCAGGATGCAAAGGGGCAAACTCGACTGGGATGTGAGGCAGTGTGCTCCCAACCCGCCTTCCTGTTAAAAGGCTCTCTTGAGCCACTGAGCTGACGAGCTCTGGAGCCGCACCTGTGAGCCTGTGAGTGGTACTAGACCTGAGACGATTTTGGCAGCATTTCCAGCAACCCCAGATATTTTTTGATGCTTTCTACTCTCTACTGATGAAGGGCAATTAACCTGAAACACGTGTATAGAGATGAACAGCAATGACTGCACTAACTTTAGTGAAAAACTACGGACACTTTCAAGTAAGCGTTAAATTTGAACTGCATTTACCAGGATGCAAAGGGGCGAACTCGACTGGGATGTGAGTCAGTGTGCTCCCAACCCGCCTTCCTGTTAAAAGGCTCCCTTGAGCCACTGAGCTGACGAGCTCTGGAGAGGCACCTGTGAGCCCGTGAGTGGTACTAGACCTGAGATGATTTTGGCAGTATTTCCAGCAACCCCAGATATTTTTTGATGCTTTCTACTCTCTACTGATGAAGGGCAATTACCCTGAAACACGTGTATAGAGATGAACAGCAATGACTGCACTAACTTTAGTGAAAAACTACGGACACTTTCAAGTAAGCGTTACATTTGAACTGCATTTACCAGGATGCAAAGGGGCGAACTCGACTGGGATGTGAGGCAGTGTGCTCCCAACCCGCCTAGCTGTTAAAAGGCTCCCTTGAGCCACTGAGCTGATGAGCTCTGGAGACGCACCTGTGAGCCTGTGAGTGGTACTAGAGCTGAGACGATTTTGGCAGCATTTCCAGCAACCCCAGATATTTTTTGATGCTTTCTACTCTCTAATGATGAAGGGCAATTACCCTGAAACACGTGTATAGAGATGAACAGCAATGACTGCACTAACTTTAGTGAAAAACGACGGACACTTTCAAGTAAGCATTAAATTTGAACTGCATTTACCAGGATGCAAAGGGGCGAACTCGACTGGGATGTGAGGCAGTGTGCTCCCAACCCGCCTTCCTGTTAAAAGGCTCCCTTGAGCCACTGAGCTGACGAGCTCTGGAGACGCACCTGTGAGCCTGTGAGTGGTACTAGACCTGAGACGATTTTGGCAGCATTTCCAGCAACCCCAGATATTTTTTGATGCTTTCTACTCTCTACTGATGAAGGGCAATTACCCTGAAACACGTGTATAGAGATGAACACCAATGACTGCACTAACTTTAGTGAAAAACTACAGGCACTTTCAAGTAAGCGTTAAATTTGAACTGCATTTACCAGGATGCAAAGGGGCGAACTCGACTGGGATGTGAGGCAGTGTGCTCCCAACCCGCCTTCCTGTTAAAAGGCTCCCTTGAGCCACTGAGCTGACGAGCTCTGGAGACGCACCTGTGAGCCTGTGAGTGGTACTAGACCTGAGACGATTTTGTCAGCATTTCCAGCAACCCCAGATATTTTTTGATGCTTTCTACTCTCTACTGATGAAGGGCAATTACCCTGAAACACGTGTATAGAGATGAACAGCAATGACTGCACTAACATTAGTGAAAAACTACGGACACTTTCAAGTAAGCGTTAAATTTGAACTGCATTTACCAGTATGCAAAGGGGCAAACTCGACTGGGATGTGAGGCAGTGTGCTCCCAACCCGCCTTCCTGTTAAAAGGCTCTCTTGAGCCACTGAGCTGACGAGCTCTGGAGCCGCACCTGTGAGCCTGTGAGTGGTACTAGACCTGAGACGATTTTGGCAGCATTTCCAGCAACCCCAGATATTTTTTGATGCTTTCTACTCTCTACTGATGAAGGGCAATTACCCTGAAACACGTGTATAGAGATGAACAGCAATGACTGCACTAACTTTAGTGAAAAACTACGGACACTTTCAAGTAAGCGTTAAATTTTAACTGCATTTACCAGGATGCAAAGGGGCGAACTCGACTGGGATGTGAGGCAGTGTGCTCCCAACCCGCCTTCCTGATAAAAGGCTCCCTTGAGCCATTGAGCTGACGAGCTCTGGAGACGCACCTGTGAGCCTGTGAGTGGTACTAGACCTGAGACGATTTTGGCAGCATTTCCAGCAACCCCAGATATTTTTTGATGCTTTCTACTCTCTAATGATGAAGGGCAATTACCCTGAAACACGTGTATAGAGATGAACAGCAATGACTGCACTAACTTTAGTGAAAAACGACGGACACTTTCAAGTAAGCATTACATTTGAACTGCATTTACCAGGATGCAAAGGGGCGAACTCGACTGGGATGTGAGGCAGTGTGCTCCCAACCCGCCTTCCTGTTAAAAGGCTCCCTTGAGCCACTGAGCTGACGAGCTCTGGAGAGGCACCTGTGAGCCTGTGAGTGGTACTAGACCTGAGACGATTTTGGCAGCATTTCCAGCAACCCCAGATTTTTTTTGATGCTTTCTACTCTCTAATGATGAAGGGCAATTACCCTGAAACACGTGTATAGAGATGAACAGCAATGACTGCACTAACTTTAATGAAAAACTACGGACACTTTCAAGTAAGCGTTAAAATTTAACTGCATTTACCAGGATGCAAAGGAGCGAACTCGACTGGGATGTGAGGCAGTGTGCTCCCAACCCGCCTTCCTGTTAAAAGGCTCCCTTGAGCCACTGAGCTGACGAGCTCTGGAGACGCACCTGTGAGCCTGTGAGTGGTACTAGACCTGAGACGATTTTGGCAGCATTTCCAGCAACCCCAGATATTTTTTGATGCTTTCTACTCTCTACTGATGAAGGGCAATTACCCTGAAACACGTGTATAGAGATGAACAGCAATGACTGCACTAACTTTAGTGAAAAACGACGGACACTTTCAAGTAAGCATTAAATTTGAACTTTATTTACCAGGATGCAAAGGGGCGAACTCGACTGGGATGTGAGGCAGTGTGCTCCCAACCCGCCTTCCTGTTAAAAGGCTCCCTTGAGCCACTGAGCTGACGAGCTCTGGAGACGCACCTGTGAGCCTGTGAGTGGTACTAGACCTGAGACGATTTTGGCAGCATTTCCAGCAACCCCAGATATTTTTTGATGCTTTCTACTCTCTAATGATGAAGGGCATTTACCCTGTAACACGTGTATAGAGATGAACAGCAATGACTGCACTAACTTTAATGAAAAACGACGGACACTTTCAAGTAAGCGTTAAATTTGAACTGCATTTACCAGGATGCAAAGGGGCGAACTCGACTGGGATGTGAGGCAGTGTGCTCCCAACCCGCCTTCCTGTTAAAAGGCTCCCTTGAGCCACTGAGCTGACGAGCTCTGGAGACGCACCTGTGAGCCTGTGAGTGGTACAAGACCTGAGACGATTTTGGCAGCATTTCCAGCAACCCCAGATATTTTTTGATGCTTTCTACTCTCTAATGATGAAGGGCAATTACCCTGAAACACGTGTATAGAGATGAACAGCAATGACTGCACTAACTTTAATGAAAAACTACGGACACTTTCAAGTAAGCGTTAAATTTGAACTGCATTTACCAGGATGCAAAGGGGCGAACTCGACTGGGATGTGAGGCAGTGTGCTACCAACCCGCCTTCCTGTTAAAAGGCTCCCTTGAGCCACTGAGCTGACGAGCTCTGGAGACGCACCTGTGAGCCTGTGAGTGGTACTAGACCTGAGACGATTTTGGCAGCATTTCCAGCAACCCCAGATATTTTTTGATGCTTTCTACTCTCTACTGATGAAGGGCAATTACCCTGAAACACGTGTATAGAGATGAACAGCAATGACTGCACTAACTTTAGTGAAAAACTACGGACAGTTTCAAGTAAGCGTTAAATTTGAACTGCATTTACCAGGATGCAAAGGGGCGAACTCGACTGGGAAGTGAGGCAGTGTTCTCCCAACCCGCCTTCCTAATAAAAGGCTCCCTTGAGCCATTAAGCTGACGTGCTCTGAAGACGCACCTGTGAGCCTGTGAGTGGTACTAGACCTGAGACGATTTTGGCAGCATTTCCAGCAACCCCAGATATTTTTTGATGCTTTCTACTCTCTACTGATGAAGGGCAATTACCCTGAAACACGTGTATAGAGATGAACAGCAATGACTGCACTAACTTTAGTGAAAAACTACGGACACTTTCAAGTAAGTGTTACATTTGAACTGCATTTACCAGGATGCAAAGGGGCGAACTCGACTGGGATGTGAGGCAGTGTGCTCCCAACCCGCCTTCCTGTTAAAAGGCTCCCTTGAGCCACTGAGCTGACGAGCTCTGGAGACGCACCTGTGAGCCTGTGAGTGGTACTAGACCTGAGACGATTTTGGCAGCATTTCCAGCAACCCCAGATATTTTTTGATGCTTTCTACTCTCTACTGATGAAGGGCAATTACCCTGAAACATGTGTATAGAGATGAACAGCAATGACTGCACTAACTTTAGTGAAAAACTACGGACACTTTCAAGTAAGCGTTAAATTTGAACTGCATTTACCAGGATGCAAAGGGGCGAACTCGACTGGGATGTGAGGCAGTGTGCTCCCAACCCGCCTTCCTGTTAAAAGGCTCCCTTGAGCCACTGAGCTGACGAGCTCTGGAGACGCACCTGTGAGCCTGTGATTGGTACTAGACCTGAGACTATTTTGGCAGCATTTCCAGCAACCCCAGATATTTTTTGATGCTTTCTACTCTCTACTGATGAAGGGCAATTACCCTGAAACACGTGTATAGAGATGAACACCAATGACTGCACTAACTTTAGTGAAAAACTACGGACACTTTCAAGTAAGCATTAAATTTGAACTGCATTTACCAGGATGCAAAGGGGCGAACTCGACTGGGATGTGAGGCAGTGTGCTCCCAACCCGCCTTCCTGTTAAAAGGCTCCCTTGAGCCACTGAGCTGACAAGCTCTGGAGACGCACCTGTGAGCCTGTGAGTGGTACTAGACCTGAGACGATTTTGGCAGCATTTCCAGCAACCCCAGATATTTTTTGATGGTTTCTACTCTCTACTGATGAAGGGCAATTACCCTGAAACACGTGTATAGAGATGAACAGCAATGACTGCACTAACTTTAGTGAAAAACTTCGGACACTTTCAAGTAAGCGTTAAATTTGAACTGCATTTACCAGGATGCAAAGGGGCGAACTCGACTGGGATGTGAGGGAGTGTGCTCCCAACCCGCCTTCCTGATAAAAGGCTCCCTTGAGCCATTGAGCTGACGAGCTCTGGAGACGCACCTGTGAGCCTGTGAGTGGTACTAGACCTGAGACGATTTTGGCTGCATTTCCAGCAACCCCAGATATTTTTTGTTGCTTTCTACTCTCTAATGATGAAGGGCAATTACCCTGAAACACGTGTATAGAGATGAACAGCAATGACTACACTAACTTAGTGAAAAACGACGGACACTTTCAAGTAAGCATTAAATTTGAACTGCATTTACCAGGATGCAAAGGGGCGAACTCGACTGGGATGTGAGGCAGTGTGCTCCCAACACGCCTTCCTGTTAAAAGGCTCCCTTGAGCCACTGAGCTGACGAGCTCTGGAGACGCACCTGTGAGCCTGTGAGTGGTACTAGACCTGAGACGATTTTGGCAGCATTTCCAGCAACCCCAGATATTTTTTGATGCTTTCTACTCTCTAATGCTGAAGGGCAATTACCCTGAAACACGTGTATAGAGATGAACAGCAATGACTGCACTAACTTTTAATGAAAAACTACGGACACTTTCAAGTAAGCGTTAAATTTGAACTGCATTTACCAGGATGCAAAGGGGCGAACTCGACTGGGATGTGAGGCAGTGTGCTCCCAACCCGCCTTCCTGTTAAAAGGCTCCCTTGAGCCACTGAGCTGACGATCTCTGGAGACGCACCTGTGAGCCTGTGAGTGGTACTAGACCTGAGACGATTTTGGCAGCATTTCCAGCAACCCCAAGTATTTTTTGATGCTTTCTACTCTCTACTGATGAAGGGCAATTACCCTGAAACACGTGTATAGAGATGAACAGCAATGACTGCACTAACTTTAGTGAAAAACTACGGACACGTTCAAGTAAGCGTCAAATTTGAACTGCATTTACCAGAATGCAAAGGGGCGAACTCGACTGGGATGTGAGGCAGTGTGCTCCCAACCCGCCTTCCTGTTAAAAGGCTCCCTTGAGCCACTGAGCTGACGAGCTCTGGAGACGCACCTGTGAGCCTGTGAGTGGTACTAGACCTGAGACGATTTTGGCAGCATTTCCAGCAACCTCAGATATTTTTTGATGCTTTCTACTCTCTACTGATGAAGGGCAATTACCCTGAAACACGTGTATAGAGATGAACAGCAATGACTGCACTAACTTTAGTGAAAAACTACGGACACTTTCAAGTAAGCGTTAAATTTGAACTTTATTTACCAGGATGCAAAGGGGCGAACTCGACTGGGATGTGAGGCAGTGTGCTCCCAACCCGCCTTCCTGTTAAAAGGCTCCCTTGAGCCACTGAGCTGACGAGCTCTGGAGACGCACCTGTGAGCCTGTGAGTGGTACTAGACCTGAGACGATTTTGGCAGCATTTCCAGCAACCCCAGATATTTTTTGATGCTTTCTACTCTCTAATGATGAAGGGCAATTACCCTGAAACACTTGTATAGAGATGAACAGCAATGACTGCACTAACTTTAATGAAAAACTACGGACACTTTCAAGTAAGCGTTAAATTTGAACTGCATTTACCAGGATGCAAAGGGGCGAACTCGACTGGGATGTGAGGCAGTGTGCTCCCAACCCGCCTTCCTGTTAAAAGGCTCCCTTGAGCCACTGAGCTGACGAGCTCTGGAGACGCACCTGTGAGCCTGTGAGTGGTACTAGACCTGAGACGATTTTGGCAGCATTTCCAGCAACCCCAGATATTTTTTGATGCTTTCTACTCTCTACTGATGAAGGGCAATTACCCTGAAACACGTGTATGGAGATGAACACCAATGACTGCACTAACTTTAGTGAAAAACTACGGACACTTTCAAGTAAGCATTAAATTTGAACTTCATTTACCAGGATGCAAAGGGGCGAACTCGACTTGGATGTGAGGCAGTGTGCTCCCAACCCGCCTTCCTGTTAAAAGGCTCCCTTGAGCCACTGAGCTGACGAGCTCTGGAGACGCACCTGTGAGCCTGTGAGTGGTACTAGACCTGAGACGATTTTGGCAGCATTTCCAGCAACCCCAGATATTTTTTGATGCTTTCTACTCTCTAATGATGAAGGGCAATTACCCTGAAACACGTGTATAGAGATGAACAGCAATGACTGCACTAACTTTAATGAAAAACTACGGACACTTTCAAGTAAACGTTAAATTTGAACTGCATTTACCAGGATGCAAAGGGGCGAACTCGACTGGGATGTGAGGCAGTGTGCTCCCAACCCGCCTTCCTGTTAAAAGGCTCCCTTGAGCCACTGAGCTGACGAGCTCTGGAGACGCACCTGTGAGCCTGTGAGTGGTACTAGACCTGAGACGATTTTGGCAGCATTTCCAGCAACCCCAAGTATTTTTTGATGCTTTCTACTCTCTACTGATGAAGGGCAATTTCCCTGAAACACGTGTATAGAGATGAACAGCAATGACTGCACTAACTTTAGTGAAAAACTACGGACACGTTCAAGTAAGCGTCAAATTTGAACTGCATTTACCAGGATGCAAAGGGGCGAACTCGACTGGGATGTGAGGCAGTGTGCTCCCAACCCGCCTTCCTGTTAAAAGGCTCCCTTGAGCCACTGAGCTGACGAGCTCTGGAGACGCACCTGTGAGCCTGTGAGTGGTACTAGACCTGAGACGATTTTGGCAGCATTTCCAGCAACCCCAGATATTTTTTGATGCTTTCTACTCTCTACTGATGAAGGGCAATTACCCTGAAACACGTGTATAGAGATGAACAGCAATGACTGCACTAACTTTAGTGAAAAACTACGGACACTTTCAAGTAAGCGTTAAATTTGAACTGCATTTACCAGGATGCAAAGGGGCGAACTCGACTGGGATGTGAGGCAGTGTTCTCCCAACCCGCCTTCCTAATAAAAGGCTCCCTTGAGCCATTAAGCTGACGAGCTCTGAAGACGCACCTGTTAGCCTGTGAGTGGTACTAGACCTGAGACGATTTTGGCAGCATTTCCAGCAACCCCAGATATTTTTTGATGCTTTCTACTCTCTACTGATGAAGGGCAATTACCCTGAAACACGTGTATAGAGATGAACAGCAATGACTGCACTAACTTTAGTGAAAAACTACGGACACTTTCAAGTAAGCGTTACATTTGAACTGCATTTACCAGGATGCAAAGGGGCGAACTCGACTGGGATGTGAGGCAGTGTGCTCCCAACCCGCCTTCCTGTTAAAAGGCTCCCTTGAGCCACTGAGCTGACGAGCTCTGGAGACGCACCTGTGAGCCTGTGAGTGGTACTAGACCTGAGACGATTTTGGCAGCATTTCCAGCAACCCCAGATATTTTTTGATGCTTTCTACTCTCTACTGATGAAGGGCAATTACCCTGAAACACGTGTATAGAGATGAACAGCAATGACTGCACTAACTTTAGTGAAAAACTACGGACACTTTCAAGTAAGCGTTAAATTTGAACTGCATTTACCAGGATGCAAAGGGGCGAACTCGACTGGGATGTGAGGCAGTGTGCTCCCAACCCGCCTTCCTGTTAAAAGGCTCCCTTGAGCCACTGAGCTGACGAGCTCTGGAGACGCACCTGTGAGCCTGTGAGTGGTACTAGACCTGAGACTATTTTGGCAGCATTTCCAGCAACCCCAGATATTTTTTGATGCTTTCTACTCTCTACTGATGAAGGGCAATTACCCTGAAACACGTGTATAGAGATGAACACCAATGACTGCACTAACTTTAGTGAAAAACTACGGACACTTTCAAGTAAGCATTAAATTTGAACTGCATTTACCAGGATGCAAAGGGGCGAACTCGACTGGGATGTGAGGCAGTGTGCTCCCAACCCGCCTTCCTGTTAAAAGGCTCCCTTGAGCCACTGAGCTGACAAGCTCTGGAGACGCACCTGTGAGCCTGTGAGTGGTACTAGACCTGAGACGATTTTGGCAGCATTTCCAGCAACCCCAGATATTTTTTGATGGTTTCTACTCTCTACTGATGAAGGGCAATTACCCTGAAACACGTGTATAGAGATGAACAGCAATGACTGCACTAACTTTAGTGAAAAACTACGGACACTTTCAAGTAAGCGTTAAATTTGAACTGCATTTACCAGGATGCAAAGGGGCGAACTCGACTGGGATGTGAGGGAGTGTGCTCCCAACCCGCCTTCCTGATAAAAGGCTCCCTTGAGCCATTGAGCTGACGAGCTCTGGAGACGCACCTGTGAGCCTGTGAGTGGTACTAGACCTGAGACGATTTTGGCTGCATTTCCAGCAACCCCAGATATTTTTTGATGCTTTCTACTCTCTAATGATGAAGGGCAATTACCCTGAAACACGTGTATAGAGATGAACAGCAATGACTACACTAACTTAGTGAAAAACGACGGACACTTTCAAGTAAGCATTAAATTTGAACTGCATTTACCAGGATGCAAAGGGGCGAACTCGACTGGGATGTGAGGCAGTGTGCTCCCAACACGCCTTCCTGTTAAAAGGCTCCCTTGAGCCACTGAGCTGACGAGCTCTGGAGACGCACCTGTGAGCCTGTGAGTGGTACTAGACCTGAGACGATTTTGGCAGCATTTCCAGCAACCCCAGATATTTTTTGATGCTTTCTACTCTCTAATGATGAAGGGCAATTACCCTGAAACACGTGTATAGAGATGAACAGCAATGACTGCACTAACTTTAGTGAAAAACGACGGACACTTTCAAGTAAGCATTAAATTTGAACTGCATTTACCAGAATGCAAAGGGGCGAACTCGACTGGGATGTGAGGCAGTGTGCTCCCAACCCGCCTTCCTGTTAAAAGGCTCCCTTGAGCCACTGAGCTGACGATCTCTGAAGACGCACCTGTGAGCCTGTGAGTGGTACTAGACCTGAGACGATTTTGGCAGCATTTCCAGCAACTCCAAGTATTTTTTGATGCTTTCTACTCTCTGCTGATGAAGGGCAATTACCCTGAAACACGTGTATAGAGATGAACAGCAATGACTGCACTAACTTTAGTGAAAAACTACGGACACGTTCAAGTAAGCGTCAAATTTGAACTGCATTTACCAGGATGCAAAGGGGCGAACTCGACTGGGATGTGAGGCAGTGTGCTCCCAACCCGCCTTCCTGTTAAAAGGCTCCCTTGAGCCACTGAGCTGACGAGCTCTGGAGACGCACCTGTGAGCCTGTGAGTGGTACTAGACCTGAGACGATTTTGGCAGCATTTCCAGCAACCCCAGATATTTTTTGATGCTTTCTACTCTCTACTGATGAAGGGCAATTACCCTGAAACACGTGTATAGAGATGAACAGCAATGACTGCACTAACTTTAGTGAAAAACTACGGACACTTTCAAGTAAGCGTTAAATTTGAACTTTATTTACCAGGATGCAAAGGGGCGAACTCGACTGGGATGTGAGGCAGTGTGCTCCCAACCCGCCTTCCTGTTAAAAGGCTCCCTTGAGCCACTGAGCTGACGAGCTCTGGAGACGCACCTGTGAGCCTGTGAGTGGTACTAGACCTGAGACGATTTTGGCAGCATTTCCAGCAACCCCAGATATTTTTTGATGCTTTCTACTCTCTACTGATGAAGGGCAATTACCCTGAAACACGTGTATAGAGATGAACAGCAATGACTGCACTAACTTTAGTGAAAAACTACGGACACTTTCAAGTAAGCGTTAAATTTGAACTTTATTTACCAGGATGCAAAGGGGCGAACTCGACTGGGATGTGAGGCAGTGTGCTCCCAACCCGCCTTCCTGTTAAAAGGCTCCCTTGAGCCACTGAGCTGACGAGCTCTGGAGACGCACCTGTGAGCCTGTGAGTGGTACTAGACCTGAGACGATTTTGGCAGCATTTCCAGCAACCCCAGATATTTTTTGATGCTTTCTACTCTCTACTGATGAAGGGCAATTACCCTGAAACACGTGTATAGAGATGAACAGCAATGACTGCACTAACTTTAGTGAAAAACTACGGACACTTTCAAGTAAGCGTTAAATTTGAACTGCATTTACCAGGATGCAAAGGGGCGAACTCGACTGGGATGTGAGGCAGTGTTCTCCCAACCCGCCTTCCTAATAAAAGGCTCCCTTGAGCCATTAAGCTGACGAGCTCTGAAGACGCACCTGTGAGCCTGTGAGTGGTACTAGACCTGAGACGATTTTGGCAGCATTTCCAGCAACCCCAGATATTTTTTGATGCTTTCTACTCTCTACTGATGAAGGGCAATTATCCTGAAACACGTGTATAGAGATGAACAGCAATGACTGCACTAACTTTAGTGAAAAACTACGGACACTTTCAAGTAAGCGTTACATTTGAACTGCATTTACCAGGATGCAAAGGGGCGAACTCGACTGGGATGTGAGGCAGTGTGCTCCCAACCCGCCTTCCTGTTAAAAGGCTCCCTTGAGCCACTGAGCTGACGAGCTCTGGAGACGCACCTGTGAGCCTGTGAGTGGTACTAGACCTGAGACGATTTTGGCAGCATTTCCAGCAACCCCAGATATTTTTTGATGCTTTCTACTCTCTACTGATGAAGGGCAATTACCCTGAAACACGTGTATAGAGATGAACAGCAATGACTGCACTAACTTTAGTGAAAAACTACGGACACTTTCAAGTAAGCGTTAAATTTGAACTGCATTTACCAGGATGCAAAGGGGCGAACTCGACTGGGATGTGAGGCAGTGTGCTCCCAACCCGCCTTCCTGTTAAAAGGCTCCCTTGAGCCACTGAGCTGACGAGCTCTGGAGACGCACCTGTGAGCCTGTGAGTGGTACTAGACCTGAGACTATTTTGGCAGCATTTCCAGCAACCCCAGATATTTTTTGATGCTTTCTACTCTCTACTGATGAAGGGCAATTACCCTGAAACACGTGTATAGAGATGAACACCAATGACTGCACTAACTTTAGTGAAAAACTACGGACACTTTCAAGTAAGCATTAAATTTGAACTGCATTTACCAGGATGCAAAGGGGCGAACTCGACTGGGATGTGAGGCAGTGTGCTCCCAACCCGCCTTCCTGTTAAAAGGCTCCCTTGAGCCACTGAGCTGACAAGCTCTGGAGACGCACCTGTGAGCCTGTGAGTGGTACTAGACCTGAGACGATTTTGGCAGCATTTCCAGCAACCCCAGATATTTTTTGATGGTTTCTACTCTCTACTGATGAAGGGCAATTACCCTGAAACACGTGTATAGAGATGAACAGCAATGACTGCACTAACTTTAGTGAAAAACTACGGACACTTTCAAGTAAGCGTTAAATTTGAACTGCATTTACCAGGATGCAAAGGGGCGAACTCGACTGGGATGTGAGGGAGTGTGCTCCCAACCCGCCTTCCTGATAAAAGGCTCCCTTGAGCCATTGAGCTGACGAGCTCTGGAGACGCACCTGTGAGCCTGTGAGTGGTACTAGACCTGAGACGATTTTGGCTGCATTTCCAGCAACCCCAGATATTTTTTGATGCTTTCTACTCTCTAATGATGAAGGGCAATTACCCTGAAACATGTGTATAGAGATGAACAGCAATGACTACACTAACTTAGTGAAAAACGACGGACACTTTCAAGTAAGCATTAAATTTGAACTGCATTTACCAGGATGCAAAGGGGCGAACTCGACTGGGATGTGAGGCAGTGTGCTCCCAACACGCCTTCCTGTTAAAAGGCTCCCTTGAGCCACTGAGCTGACGAGCTCTGGAGACGCACCTGTGAGCCTGTGAGTGGTACTAGACCTGAGACGATTTTGGCAGCATTTCCAGCAACCCCAGATATTTTTTGATGCTTTCTACTCTCTAATGATGAAGGGCAATTACCCTGAAACACGTGTATAGAGATGAACAGCAATGACTGCACTAACTTTAGTGAAAAACGACGGACACTTTCAAGTAAGCATTAAATTTGAACTGCATTTACCAGGATGCAAAGGGGCGAACTCGACTGGGATGTGAGGCAGTGTGCTCCCAACCCGCCTTCCTGTTAAAAGGCTCCCTTGAGCCACTGAGCTGACGATCTCTGGAGACGCACCTGTGAGCCTGTGAGTGGTACTAGACCTGAGACGATTTTGGCAGCATTTCCAGCAACTCCAAGTATTTTTTGATGCTTTCTACTCTCTGCTGATGAAGGGCAATTACCCTGAAACACGTGTATAGAGATGAACAGCAATGACTGCACTAACTTTAGTGAAAAACTACGGACACGTTCAAGTAAGCGTCAAATTTGAACTGCATTTACCAGGATGCAAAGGGGCGAACTCGACTGGGATGTGAGGCAGTGTGCTCCCAACCCGCCTTCCTGTTAAAAGGCTCCCTTGAGCCACTGAGCTGACGAGCTCTGGAGACGCACCTGTGAGCCTGTGAGTGGTACTAGACCTGAGACGATTTTGGCAGCATTTCCAGCAACCCCAGATATTTTTTGATGCTTTCTACTCTCTACTGATGAAGGGCAATTACCCTGAAACACGTGTATAGAGATGAACAGCAATGACTGCACTAACTTTAGTGAAAAACTACGGACACTTTCAAGTAAGCGTTAAATTTGAACTTTATTTACCAGGATGCAAAGGGGCGAACTCGACTGGGATGTGAGGCAGTGTGCTCCCAACCCGCCTTCCTGTTAAAAGGGTCCCTTGAGCCACTGAGCTGACGAGCTCTGGAGACGCACCTGTGAGCCTGTGAGTGGTACTAGACCTGAGACGATTTTGGCAGCATTTCCAGCAACCCCAGATATTTTTTGATGCTTTCTACTCTCTAATGATGAAGGGCAATTACCCTGAAACACGTGTATAGAGATGAACAGCAATGACTGCACTAACTTTAATGAAAAACTACGGACACTTTCAAGTAAGCGTTAAATTTGAACTGCATTTACCAGGATGCAAAGGGGCGAACTCGACTGGGATGTGAGGCAGTGTGCTCCCAACCCGCCTTCCTGTTAAAAGGCTCCCTTGAGCCACTGAGCTGACGAGCTCTGGAGACGCACCTGTGAGCCTGTGAGTGGTACTAGACCTGAGACGATTTTGGCAGCATTTCCAGCAACCCCAGATATTTTTTGATGCTTTCTACTCTCTACTGATGAAGGGCAATTACCCTGAAACACGTGTATAGAGATGAACAGCAATGACTGCACTAACTTTAGTGAAAAACTACGGACACTTTCAAGTAAGCGTTAAATTTGAACTTTATTTACCAGGATGCAAAGGGGCGAACTCGACTGGGATGTGAGGCAGTGTGCTCCCAACCCGCCTTCCTGTTAAAAGGCTCCCTTGAGCCACTGAGCTGACGAGCTCTGGAGACGCACCTGTGAGCCTGTGAGTGGTACTAGACCTGAGACGATTTTGGCAGCATTTCCAGCAACCCCAGATATTTTTTGATGCTTTCTACTCTCTACTGATGAAGGGCAATTACCCTGAAACACGTGTATGGAGATGAACAGCAATGACTGCACTAACTTTAGTGAAAAACGACGGACACTTTCAAGTAAGCATTAAATTTGAACTGCATTTACAAGGATGCAAAGGGGCGAACTCGACTGGGATGTGAGGCAGTGTGCTCCCAACCCGCCTTCCTGTTAAAAGGCTCCCTTGAGCCACTGAGCTGACGAGCTCTGGAGACGCACCTGTGAGCCTGTGAGTGGTACTAGACCTGAGACGATTTTGGCAGCATTTCCAGCAACCCCAGATATTTTTTGATGCTTTCTACTCTCTAATGATGAAGGGCAATTACCCTGAAACACGTGTATAGAGATGAACAGCAATGACTGCACTAACTTTAATGAAAAACTACGGACACTTTCAAGTAAACGTTAAATTTGAACTGCATTTACCAGGATGCAAAGGGGCGAACTCGACTGGGATGTGAGGCAGTGTGCTCCCAACCCGCCTTCCTGTTAAAAGGCTCCCTTGAGCCACTGAGCTGACGAGCTCTGGAGACGCACCTGTGAGCCTGTGAGTGGTACTAGACCTGAGACGATTTTGGCAGCATTTCCAGCAACCCCAAGTATTTTTTGATGCTTTCTACTCTCTACTGATGAAGGGCAATTACCCTGAAACACGTGTATAGAGATGAACAGCAATGACTGCACTAACTTTAGTGAAAAACTACGGACACGTTCAAGTAAGCGTCAAATTTGAACTGCATTTACCAGGATGCAAAGGGGCGAACTCGACTGGGATGTGAGGCAGTGTGCTCCCAACCCGCCTTCCTGTTAAAAGGCTCCCTTGAGCCACTGAGCTGACGAGCTCTGGAGACGCACCTGTGAGCCTGTGAGTGGTACTAGACCTGAGACGATTTTGGCAGCATTTCCAGCAACCCCAGATATTTTTTGATGCTTTCTACTCTCTACTGATGAAGGGCAATTACCCTGAAACACGTGTATAGAGATGAACAGCAATGACTGCACTAACTTTAGTGAAAAACTACGGACACTTTCAAGTAAGCGTTAAATTTGAACTGCATTTACCAGGATCCAAAGGGGCGAACTCGGCTGGGATGTGAGGCAGTGTGCTCCCAACCCGCCTTCCTGTTAAAAGGCTCCCTTGAGCCACTGAGCGGACGAGCTCTGGAGACGCGCCTGTGAGCCTTTGAGTGGTACTAGACCTGAGACGATTTTGGCAGCATTTGCAGCAACCCCAGATATTTTTTGATGCTTTCTACTCTCTACTGATGAAGGGCAATTACCCTGAAACACGTGTATAGAGATGAACACCAATGACTGCACTAACTTTAGTGAAAAACTACGGACACTTTCAAGTAAGCATTAAATTTGAACTGCATTTACCAGGATGCAAAGGGGCGAACTCGACTGGGATGTGAGGCAGTGTGCTCCCAACCCGCCTTCCTGTTAAAAGGCTCCCTTGAGCCACTGAGCTGACGAGCTCTGGAGACGCACCTGTGAGCCTGTGAGTGGTACTAGACCTGAGACGATTTTGGCAGCATTTCCAGCAACCCCAGATATTTTTTGATGCTTTCTACTCTCTACTGATGAAGGGCAATTACCCTGAAACACGTGTATAGAGATGAACAGCAATGACTGCACTAATTTTAGTGAAAAACTACGGACACTTTCAAGTAAGCGTTAAATTTGAACTGCATTTACCAGGATGCAAAGAGGAGAACTCGACTGGGATGTGAGGCAGTGTTCTCCCAACCCGCCTTCCTAATAAAAGGCTCCCTTGAGCCATTAAGCTGACGAGCTCTGAAGACGCACCTGTTAGCCTGTGAGTGGTACTAGACCTGAGACGATTTTGGCAGCATTTCCAGCAACTCCAAGTATTTTTTGATGCTTTCTACTCTCTGCTGATGAAGGGCAATTACCCTGAAACACGTGTATAGAGATGAACAGCAATGACTGCACTAACTTTAGTGAAAAACTACGGACACGTTCAAGTAAGCGTCAAATTTGAACTGCATTTACCAGGATGCAAAGGGGCGAACTCGACTGGGATGTGAGGCAGTGTGCTCCCAACCCGCCTTCCTGTTAAAAGGCTCCCTTGAGCCACTGAGCTGACGAGCTCTGGAGACGCACCTGTGAGCCTGTGAGTGGTACTAGACCTGAGACGATTTTGGCAGCATTTCCAGCAACCCCAGATATTTTTTGATGCTTTCTACTCTCTACTGATGAAGGGCAATTACCCTGAAACACGTGTATAGAGATGAACAGCAATGACTGCACTAACTTTAGTGAAAAACTACGGACACTTTCAAGTAAGCGTTAAATTTGAACTTTATTTACCAGGATGCAAAGGGGCGAACTCGACTGGGATGTGAGGCAGTGTGCTCCCAACCCGCCTTCCTGTTAAAAGGGTCCCTTGAGCCACTGAGCTGACGAGCTCTGGAGACGCACCTGTGAGCCTGTGAGTGGTACTAGACCTGAGACGATTTTGGCAGCATTTCCAGCAACCCCAGATATTTTTTGATGCTTTCTACTCTCTAATGATGAAGGGCAATTACCCTGAAACACGTGTATAGAGATGAACAGCAATGACTGCACTAACTTTAATGAAAAACTACGGACACTTTCAAGTAAGCGTTAAATTTGAACTGTATTTACCAGGATGCAAAGGGGCGAACTCGACTGGGATGTGAGGCAGTGTGCTCCCAACCCGCCTTCCTGTTAAAAGGCTCCCTTGAGCCACTGAGCTGACGAGCTCTGGAGACGCACCTGTGAGCCTGTGAGTGGTACTAGACCTGAGACGATTTTGGCAGCATTTCCAGCAACCCCAGATATTTTTTGATGCTTTCTACTCTCTACTGATGAAGGGCAATTACCCTGAAACACGTGTATAGAGATGAACAGCAATGACTGCACTAACTTTAGTGAAAAACTACGGACACTTTCAAGTAAGCGTTAAATTTGAACTGCATTTACCAGGATGCAAAGGGGCGAACTCGACTGGGATGTGAGGCAGTGTTCTCCCAACCCGCCTTCCTAATAAAAGGCTCCCTTGAGCCATTAAGCTGACGAGCTCTGAAGACGCACCTGTTAGCCTGTGAGTGGTACTAGACCTGAGACGATTTTGGCAGCATTTCCAGCAACCCCAGATATTTTTTGATGCTTTCTACTCTCTACTGATGAAGGGCAATTACCCTGAAACACGTGTATAGAGATGAACAGCAATGACTGCACTAACTTTAGTGAAAAACTACGGACACTTTCAAGTAAGCGTTACATTTGAACTGCATTTACCAGGATGCAAAGGGGCGAACTCGACTGGGATGTGAGGCAGTGTGCTCCCAACCCGCCTTCCTGTTAAAAGGCTCCCTTGAGCCACTGAGCTGACGAGCTCTGGAGACGCACCTGTGAGCCTGTGAGTGGTACTAGACCTGAGACGATTTTGGCAGCATTTCCAGCAACCCCAGATATTTTTTGATGCTTTCTACTCTCTACTGATGAAGGGCAATTACCCTGAAACACGTGTATAGAGATGAACAGCAATGACTGCACTAACTTTAGTGAAAAACTACGGACACTTTCAAGTAAGCGTTAAATTTGAACTGCATTTACCAGGATGCAAAGGGGCGAACTCGACTGGGATGTGAGGCAGTGTGCTCCCAACCCGCCTTCCTGTTAAAAGGCTCCCTTGAGCCACTGAGCTGACGAGCTCTGGAGACGCACCTGTGAGCCTGTGAGTGGTACTAGACCTGAGACTATTTTGGCAGCATTTCCAGCAACCCCAGATATTTTTTTATGCTTTCTACTCTCTACTGATGAAGGGCAATTACCCTGAAACACGTGTATAGAGATGAACACCAATGACTGCACTAACTTTAGTGAAAAACTACGGACACTTTCAAGTAAGCATTAAATTTGAACTGCATTTACCAGGATGCAAAGGGGCGAACTCGACTGGGATGTGAGGCAGTGTGCTCCCAACCCGCCTTCCTGTTAAAAGGCTCCCTTGAGCCACTGAGCTGACAAGCTCTGGAGACGCACCTGTGAGCCTGTGAGTGGTACTAGACCTGAGACGATTTTGGCAGCATTTCCAGCAACCCCAGATATTTTTTGATGGTTTCTACTCTCTACTGATGAAGGGCAATTACCCTGAAACACGTGTATAGAGATGAACAGCAATGACTGCACTAACTTTAGTGAAAAACTACGGACACTTTCAAGTAAGCGTTAAATTTGAACTGCATTTACCAGGATGCAAAGGGGCGAACTCGACTGGGATGTGAGGGAGTGTGCTCCCAACCCGCCTTCCTGATAAAAGGCTCCCTTGAGCCATTGAGCTGACGAGCTCTGGAGACGCACCTGTGAGCCTGTGAGTGGTACTAGACCTGAGACGATTTTGGCTGCATTTACAGCAACCCCAGATATTTTTTGATGCTTTCTACTCTCTAATGATGAAGGGCAATTACCCTGAAACACGTGTATAGAGATGAACAGCAATGACTACACTAACTTAGTGAAAAACGGCGGACACTTTCAAGTAAGCATTAAATTTGAACTGCATTTACCAGGATGCAAAGGGGCGAACTCGACTGGGATGTGAGGCAGTGTGCTCCCAACACGCCTTCCTGTTAAAAGGCTCCCTTGAGCCACTGAGCTGACGAGCTCTGGAGACGCACCTGTGAGCCTGTGAGTGGTACTAGACCTGAGACGATTTTGGCAGCATTTCCAGCAACCCCAGATATTTTTTGATGCTTTCTACTCTCTAATGATGAAGGGCAATTACCCTGAAACACGTGTATAGAGATGAACAGCAATGACTGCACTAACTTTAGTGAAAAACGACGGACACTTTCAAGTAAGCATTAAATTTGAACTGCATTTACCAGAATGCAAAGGGGCGAACTCGACTGGGATGTGAGGCAGTGTGCTCCCAACCCGCCTTCCTGTTAAAAGGCTCCCTTGAGCCACTGAGCTGACGATCTCTGAAGACGCACCTGTGAGCCTGTGAGTGGTACTAGACCTGAGACGATTTTGGCAGCATTTCCAGCAACTCCAAGTATTTTTTGATGCTTTCTACTCTCTGCTGATGAAGGGCAATTACCCTGAAACACGTGTATAGAGATGAACAGCAATGACTGCACTAACTTTAGTGAAAAACTACGGACACGTTCAAGTAAGCGTCAAATTTGAACTGCATTTACCAGGATGCAAAGGGGCGAACTCGACTGGGATGTGAGGCAGTGTGCTCCCAACCCGCCTTCCTGTTAAAAGGCTCCCTTGAGCCACTGAGCTGACGAGCTCTGGAGACGCACCTGTGAGCCTGTGAGTGGTACTAGACCTGAGACGATTTTGGCAGCATTTCCAGCAACCCCAGATATTTTTTTATGCTTTCTACTCTCTACTGATGAAGGGCAATTACCCTGAAACACGTGTATAGAGATGAACAGCAATGACTGCACTAACTTTAGTGAAAAACTACGGACACTTTCAAGTAAGCGTTAAATTTGAACTTTATTTACCAGGATCCAAAGGGGCGAACTCGACTGGGATGTGAGGCAGTGTGCTCCCAACCCGCCTTCCTGTTAAAAGGCTCCCTTGAGCCACTGAGCTGACGAGCTCTGGAGACGCACCTGTGAGCCTGTGAGTGGTACTAGACCTGAGACGATTTTGGCAGCATTTCCAGCAACCCCAGATATTTTTTGATGCTTTCTACTCTCTAATGATGAAGGGCAATTACCCTGAAACACGTGTATAGAGATGAACAGCAATGACTGCACTAACTTTAATGAAAAACTACGGACACTTTCAAGTAAGCGTTAAATTTGAACTGCATTTACCAGGATGCAAAGGGGCGATCTCGACTGGGATGTGAGGCAGTGTGCTCCCAACCCGCCTTCCTGTTAAAAGGCTCCCTTGAGCCACTGAGCTGACGAGCTCTGGAGACGCACCTGTGAGCCTGTGAGTGGTACTAGACCTGAGACGATTTTGGCAGCATTTCCAGCAACCCCAGATATTTTTTGATGCTTTCTACTCTCTACTGATGAAGGGCAATTACCCTGAAACACGTGTATAGAGATGAACAGCAATGACTGCACTAACTTTAGTGAAAAACTACGGACACTTTCAAGTAAGCGTTAAATTTGAACTTTATTTACCAGGATGCAAAGGGGCGAACTCGACTGGGATGTGAGGCAGTGTGCTCCCAACCCGCCTTCCTGTTAAAAGGCTCCCTTGAGCCACTGAGCTGACGAGCTCTGGAGACGCACCTGTGAGCCTGTGAGTGGTACTAGACCTGAGACGATTTTGGCAGCATTTCCAGCAACCCCAGATATTTTTTGATGCTTTCTACTCTCTACTGATGAAGGGCAATTACCCTGAAACACGTGTATAGAGATGAACAGCAATGACTGCACTAACTTTAGTGAAAAACTACGGACACTTTCAAGTAAGCGTTAAATTTGAACTGCATTTACCAGGATGCAAAGGGGCGAACTCGACTGGGATGTGAGGCAGTGTTCTCCCAACCCGCCTTCCTAATAAAAGGCTCCCTTGAGCCATTAAGCTGACGAGCTCTGAAGACGCACCTGTGAGCCTGTGAGTGGTACTAGACCTGAGACGATTTTGGCAGCATTTCCAGCAACCCCAGATATTTTTTGATGCTTTCTACTCTCTACTGATGAAGGGCAATTACCCTGAAACACGTGTATAGAGATGAACAGCAATGACTGCACTAACTTTAGTGAAAAACTACGGACACTTTCAAGTAAGCGTTACATTTGAACTGCATTTACCAGGATGCAAAGGGGCGAACTCGACTGGGATGTGAGGCAGTGTGCTCCCAACCCGCCTTCCTGTTAAAAGGCTCCCTTGAGCCACTGAGCTGACGAGCTCTGGAGACGCACCTGTGAGCCTGTGAGTGGTACTAGACCTGAGACGATTTTGGCAGCATTTCCAGCAACCCCAGATATTTTTTGATGCTTTCTACTCTCTACTGATGAAGGGCAATTACCCTGAAACACGTGTATAGAGATGAACAGCAATGACTGCACTAACTTTAGTGAAAAACTACGGACACTTTCAAGTAAGCGTTAAATTTGAACTGCATTTACCAGGATGCAAAGGGGCGAACTCGACTGGGATGTGAGGCAGTGTGCTCCCAACCCGCCTTCCTGTTAAAAGGCTCCCTTGAGCCACTGAGCTGACGAGCTCTGGAGACGCACCTGTGAGCCTGTGAGTGGTACTAGACCTGAGACTATTTTGGCAGCATTTCCAGCAACCCCAGATATTTTTTGATGCTTTCTACTCTCTACTGATGAAGGGCAATTACCCTGAAACACGTGTATAGAGATGAACACCAATGACTGCACTAACTTTAGTGAAAAACTACGGACACTTTCAAGTAAGCATTAAATTTGAACTGCATTTACCAGGATGCAAAGGGGCGAACTCGACTGGGATGTGAGGCAGTGTGCTCCCAACCCGCCTTCCTGTTAAAAGGCTCCCTTGAGCCACTGAGCTGACAAGCTCTGGAGACGCACCTGTGAGCCTGTGAGTGGTACTAGACCTGAGACGATTTTGGCAGCATTTCCAGCAACCCCAGATATTTTTTGATGGTTTCTACTCTCTACTGATGAAGGGCAATTACCCTGAAACACGTGTATAGAGATGAACAGCAATGACTGCACTAACTTTAGTGAAAAACTACGGACACTTTCAAGTAAGCGTTAAATTTGAACTGCATTTACCAGGATGCAAAGGGGCGAACTCGACTGGGATGTGAGGGAGTGTGCTCCCAACCCGCCTTCCTGATAAAAGGCTCCCTTGAGCCATTGAGCTGACGAGCTCTGGAGACGCACCTGTGAGCCTGTGAGTGGTACTAGACCTGAGACGATTTTGGCTGCATTTCCAGCAACCCCAGATATTTTTTGATGCTTTCTACTCTCTAATGATGAAGGGCAATTACCCTGAAACACGTGTATAGAGATGAACAGCAATGACTACACTAACTTAGTGAAAAACGACGGACACTTTCAAGTAAGCATTAAATTTGAACTGCATTTACCAGGATGCAAAGGGGCGAACTCGACTGGGATGTGAGGCAGTGTGCTCCCAACCCGCCTTCCTGTTAAAAGGCTCCCTTGAGCCACTGAGCTGACGAGCTCTGGAGACGCACCTGTGAGCCTGTGAGTGGTACTAGACCTGAGACGATTTTGGCAGCATTTCCAGCAACCCCAGATATTTTTTGATGCTTTCTACTCTCTAATGATGAAGGGCAATTACCCTGAAACACGTGTATAGAGATGAACAGCAATGACTGCACTAACTTTAATGAAAAACTACGGACACTTTCAAGTAAGCGTTAAATTTGAACTGCATTTACCAGGATGCAAAGGGGCGATCTCGACTGGGATGTGAGGCAGTGTGCTCCCAACCCGCCTTCCTGTTAAAAGGCTCCCTTGAGCCACTGAGCTGACGAGCTCTGGAGACGCACCTGTGAGCCTGTGAGTGGTACTAGACCTGAGACGATTTTGGCAGCATTTCCAGCAACCCCAGATATTTTTTGATGCTTTCTACTCTCTACTGATGAAGGGCAATTACCCTGAAACACGTGTATAGAGATGAACAGCAATGACTGCACTAACTTTAGTGAAAAACTACGGACACTTTCAAGTAAGCGTTAAATTTGAACTTTATTTACCAGGATGCAAAGGGGCGAACTCGACTGGGATGTGAGGCAGTGTGCTCCCAACCCGCCTTCCTGTTAAAAGGCTCCCTTGAGCCACTGAGCTGACGAGCTCTGGAGACGCACCTGTGAGCCTGTGAGTGGTACTAGACCTGAGACGATTTTGGCAGCATTTCCAGCAACCCCAGATATTTTTTGATGCTTTCTACTCTCTACTGATGAAGGGCAATTACCCTGAAACACGTGTATAGAGATGAACAGCAATGACTGCACTAACTTTAGTGAAAAACTACGGACACTTTCAAGTAAGCGTTAAATTTGAACTGCATTTACCAGGATGCAAAGGGGCGAACTCGACTGGGATGTGAGGCAGTGTTCTCCCAACCCGCCTTCCTAATAAAAGGCTCCCTTGAGCCATTAAGCTGACGAGCTCTGAAGACGCACCTGTGAGCCTGTGAGTGGTACTAGACCTGAGACGATTTTGGAAGCATTTCCAGCAACCCCAGATATTTTTTGATGCTTTCTACTCTCTACTGATGAAGGGCAATTACCCTGAAACACGTGTATAGAGATGAACAGCAATGACTGCACTAACTTTAGTGAAAAACTACGGACACTTTCAAGTAAGCGTTACATTTGAACTGCATTTACCAGGATGCAAAGGGGCGAACTCGACTGGGATGTGAGGCAGTGTTCTCCCAACCCGCCTTCCTGTTAAAAGGCTCCCTTGAGCCACTGAGCTGACGAGCTCTGGAGACGCACCTGTGAGCCTGTGAGTGGTACTAGACCTGAGACGATTTTGGCAGCATTTCCAGCAACCCCAGATATTTTTTGATGCTTTCTACTCTCTACTGATGAAGGGCAATTACCCTGAAACACGTGTATAGAGATGAACAGCAATGACTGCACTAACTTTAGTGAAAAACTACGGACACTTTCAAGTAAGCGTTAAATTTGAACTGCATTTACCAGGATGCAAAGGGGCGAACTCGACTGGGATGTGAGGCAGTGTGCTCCCAACCCGCCTTCCTGTTAAAAGGCTCCCTTGAGCCACTGAGCTGACGAGCTCTGGAGACGCACCTGTGAGCCTGTGAGTGGTACTAGACCTGAGACGATTTTGGCAGCATTTCCAGCAACCCCAGATATTTTTTGATGCTTTCTACTCTCTACTGATGAAGGGCAATTACCCTGAAACACGTGTATAGAGATGAACAGCAATGACTGCACTAACTTTAGTGAAAAACTACGGACACTTTCAAGTAAGCGTTAAATTTGAACTTTATTTACCAGGATGCAAAGGGGCGAACTCGACTGGGATGTGAGGCAGTGTGCTCCCAACCCGCCTTCCTGTTAAAAGGCTCCCTTGAGGCACTGAGCTGACGAGCTCTGGAGACGCACCTGTGAGCCTGTGAGTGGTACTAGACCTGAGACGATTTTGGCAGCATTTCCAGCAACCCCAGATATTTTTTGATGCTTTCTACTCTCTACTGATGAAGGGCAATTACCCTGAAACACGTGTATGGAGATGAACAGCAATGACTGCACTAACTTTAGTGAAAAACGACGGACACTTTCAAGTAAGCATTAAATTTGAACTGCATTTACAAGGATGCAAAGGGGCGAACTCGACTGGGATGTGAGGCAGTGTGCTCCCAACCCGCCTTCCTGTTAAAAGGCTCCCTTGAGCCACTGAGCTGACGAGCTCTGGAGACGCACCTGTGAGCCTGTGATTGGTACTAGACCTGAGACGATTTTGGCAGCATTTCCAGCAACCCCAGATATTTTTTGATGCTTTCTACTCTCTAATGATGAAGGGCAATTACCCTGAAACACGTGTATAGAGATGAACAGCAATGACTGCACTAACTTTAATGAAAAACTACGGACACTTTCAAGTAAACGTTAAATTTGAACTGCATTTACCAGGATGCAAAGGGGCGAACTCGACTGGGATGTGAGGCAGTGTGCTCCCAACCCGCCTTCCTGTTAAAAGGCTCCCTTGAGCCACTGAGCTGACGAGCTCTGGAGACGCACCTGTGAGCCTGTGAGTGGTACTAGACCTGAGACGATTTTGGCAGCATTTCCAGCAACCCCAAGTATTTTTTGATGCTTTCTACTCTCTACTGATGAAGGGCAATTACCCTGAAACACGTGTATAGAGATGAACAGCAATGACTGCACTAACTTTAGTGAAAAACTACGGACACGTTCAAGTAAGCGTCAAATTTGAACTGCATTTACCAGGATGCAAAGGGGCGAACTCGACTGGGATGTGAGGCAGTGTGCTCCCAACCCGCCTTCCTGTTAAAAGGCTCCCTTGAGCCACTGAGCTGACGAGCTCTGGAGACGCACCTGTGAGCCTGTGAGTGGTACTAGACCTGAGACGATTTTGGCAGCATTTCCAGCAACCTCAGATATTTTTTGATGCTTTCTACTCTCTACTGATGAAGGGCAATTACCCTGAAACACGTGTATAGAGATGAACAGCAATGACTGCACTAACTTTAGTGAAAAACTACGGACACTTTCAAGTAAGCGTTAAATTTGAACTGCATTTACCAGGATCCAAAGGGGCGAACTCGGCTGGGATGTGAGGCAGTGTGCTCCCAACCCGCCTTCCTGTTAAAAGGCTCCCTTGAGCCACTGAGCGGACGAGCTCTGGAGACGCGCCTGTGAGCCTTTGAGTGGTACTAGACCTGAGACGATTTTGGCAGCATTTGCAGCAACCCCAGATATTTTTTGATGCTTTCTACTCTCTACTGATGAAGGGCAATTACCCTGAAACACGTGTATAGAGATGAACACCAATGACTGCACTAACTTTAGTGAAAAACTACGGACACTTTCAAGTAAGCATTAAATTTGAACTGCATTTACCAGGATGCAAAGGGGCGAACTCGACTGGGATGTGAGGCAGTGTGCTCCCAACCCGCCTTCCTGTTAAAAGGCTCCCTTGAGTCACTGAGCTGACGAGCTCTGGAGACGCACCTGTGAGCCTGTGAGTGGTACTAGACCTGAGACGATTTTGGCAGCATTTCCAGCAACCCCAGATATTTTTTGATGCTTTCTACTCTCTACTGATGAAGGGCAATTACCCTGAAACACGTGTATAGAGATGAACAGCAATGACTGCACTAATTTTAGTGAAAAACTACGGACACTTTCAAGTAAGCGTTAAATTTGAACTGCATTTACCAGGATGCAAAGAGGAGAACTCGACTGGGATGTGAGGCAGTGTGCTCCCAACCCGCCTTCCTGTTAAAAGGCTCCCTTGAGCCACTGAGCTGACGAGCTCTGGAGACGCACCTGTGAGCCTGTGAGTGGTACTAGACCTGAGACGATTTTGGCAGCATTTCCAGCAACCCCAGATATTTTTTGATGCTTTCTACTCTCTACTGATGAAGGGCAATTACCCTGAAACACGTGTATAGAGATGAACAGCAATGACTGCACTAACTTTAGTGAAAAACTACGGACACTTTCAAGTAAGCGTTAAATTTAAACTGCATTTACCAGGATGCAAAGGAGCGAACTCGACTGGGATGTGAAGCAGTGTGCTCCCAACCCGCCTTCCTGTTAAAAGGCTCCCTTGAGCCACTGAGCTAACGAGCTCTGGAGACGCACCTGTGAGCCCGTGATTGGTACTAGACCTGAGACGATTTTGGCAGCATTTCCAGCAACCCCAGATATTTTTTGATGCTTTCTACTCTCTACTGATGAAGGGCAATTACCCTGAAACACGTGTATAGAGATGAACAGCAATGACTGCACTAACTTTAGTGAAAAACTACGGACACTTTCAAGTAAGCGTTACATTTGAACTGCATTTACCAGGATGCAAAGGGGCGAACTCGACTGGGATGTGAGGCAGTGTGCTCCCAACCCGCCTTCCTGTTAAAAGGCTCCCTTGAGCCACTGAGCTGACGAGCTCTGGAGACGCACCTGTGAGCCTGTGAGTGGTACTAGACCTGAGACGATTTTGGCAGCATTTCCAGCAACCCCAGATATTTTTTGATGCTTTCTACTCTCTAATGATGAAGGGCAATTACCCTGAAACACGTGTATAGAGATGAACAGCAATGACTGCACTTACTTTAGTGAAAAACGACGGACACTTTAAAGTAAGTGTTAAATTTGAACTGCATTTACCAGGATGCAAAGGGCAAACTCGACTGGGATGTGAGGCAGTGTGCTCCCAACCCGCCTTCCTGTTAAAAGGCTCCCTTGAGCCACTGAGCTGACGAGCTCTGGAGACGCACCTGTGAGCCTGTGAGTGGTACTAGACCTGAGACGATTTTGGCAGCATTTCCAGCAAACCCAAGTATTTTTTGATGCTTTCTACTCTCTACTGATGAAGGGCAATTACCCTGAAACACGTGTATAGAGATGAACAGCAATGACTGCACTAACTTTAGTGAAAAACTACGGACACGTTCAAGTAAGCGTCAAATTTGAACTGCATTTACCAGGATGCAAAGGGGCGAACTCGACTGGGATGTGAGGCAGTGTGCTCCCAACCCGCCTTCCTGTTAAAAGTCTCCCTTGAGCCACTGAGCTGACGAGCTCTGGAGACGCACCTGTGAGCCTGTGAGTGGTACTAGACCTGAGACGATTTTGGCAGCATTTCCAGCAACCCCAGATATTTTTTGATGCTTTCTACTCTATACTGATGAAGGGCAATTACCCTGAAACACGTGTATAGAGATGAACAGCAATGACTGCACTAACTTTAGTGAAAAACTACGGACACTTTCAAGTAAGCGTTAAATTTGAACTGCATTTACCAGGATGCAAAGGGGCGAACTCGACTGGGATGTGAGGCAGTGTGCTCCCAACCCGCCTTCCTGTTAAAAGGCTCCCTTGAGCCACTGAGCTGACGAGCTCTGGAGACGCACCTGTGAGCCTGTGAGTAGTACTAGACCTGAGACGATTTTGGCAGCATTTCCAGCAACCCCAGATATTCTTTGATGCTTTCTACTCTCTACTGATGAAGGGCAATTACCCTGAAACACGTGTATAGAGATGAACACCAATGACTGCACTAACTTTAGTGAAAAACTACGGACACTTTCAAGTAAGCATTAAATTTGAACTGCATTTACCAGGATGCAAAGGGGCGAACTCGACTGGGATGTGAGGCAGTGTGCTCCCAACCCGCCTTCCTGTTAAAAGGCTCCCTTGAGCCACTGAGCTGACGAGCTCTGGAGACGCACTTGTGAGCCTGTGAGTGGTACTAGACCTGAGACGATTTTGGCAGCATTTCCAGCAACCCCAGATATTTTTTGATGCTTTCTACTCTCTACTGATGAAGGGCAATTACCCTGAAACACGTGTATAGAGATGAACAGCAATGACTGCACTAACTTTAGTGAAAAACTACGGACACTTTCAAGTAAGCGTTAAATTTGAACTGCATTTACCAGGATGCAAAGAGGCGAACTCGACTGGGATGTGAGGCAGTGTGCTCCCAACCCGCCTTCCTGTTAAAAGGCTCCCTTGAGCCACTGAGCTGACGAGCTCTGGAGACGCACCTGTTAGCCTGTGAGTGGTACTAGACCTGAGACGATTTTGGCAGCATTTCCAGCAACCCCAGATATTTTTTGATGCTTTCTACTCTCTACTGATGAAGGGCAATTACCCTGAAACACGTGTATAGAGATGAACAGCAATGACTGCACTAACTTTAGTGAAAAACTACGGACACTTTCAAGTAAGCGTTAAATTTGAACTGCATTTACCAGGATGCAAAGGAGCGAACTCGACTGGGATGTGAAGCAGTGTGCTCCCAACCCGCCTTCCTGTTAAAAGGCTCCCTTGAGCCACTGAGCTGACGAGCTCTGGAGACGCACCTGTGAGCCCGTGATTGGTACTAGACCTGAGACGATTTTGGCAGCATTTCCAGCAACCCCAGATATTTTTTGATGCTTTCTACTCTCTACTGATGAAGGGCAATTACCCTGAAACACGTGTATAGAGATGAACAGCAATGACTGCACTAACTTTAGTGAAAAACTACGGACACTTTCAAGTAAGCGTTACATTTGAACTGCATTTACCAGGATGCAAAGGGGCGAACTCGACTGGGATGTGAGGCAGTGTGCTCCCAACCCGCCTTCCTGTTAAAAGGCTCCCTTGAGCCACTGAGCTGACGAGCTCTGGAGACGCACCTGTGAGCCTGTGAGTGGTACTAGACCTGAGACGATTTTGGCAGCATTTCCAGCAACCCCAGATATTTTTTGATGCTTTCTACTCTCTAATGATGAAGGGCAATTACCCTGAAACACGTGTATAGAGATGAACAGCAATGACTGCACTAACTTTAGTGAAAAACGACGGACACTTTAAAGTAAGTGTTAAATTTGAACTGCATTTACCAGGATGCAAAGGGCAAACTCGACTGGGATGTGAGGCAGTGTGCTCCCAACCCGCCTTCCTGTTAAAAGGCTCCCTTGAGCCACTGAGCTGACGAGCTCTGGAGACGCACCTGTGAGCCTGTGAGTGGTACTAGACCTGAGACGATTTTGGCAGCATTTCCAGCAAACCCAAGTATTTTTTGATGCTTTCTACTCTCTACTGATGAAGGGCAATTACCCTGAAACACGTGTATAGAGATGAACAGCAATGACTGCACTAACTTTAGTGAAAAACTACGGACACTTTCAAGTAAGCGTCAAATTTGAACTGCATTTACCAGGATGCAAAGGGGCGAACTCGACTGGGATGTGAGGCAGTGTGCTCCCAACCCTCCTTCCTGTTAAAAGTCTCCCTTGAGCCACTGAGCTGACGAGCTCTGGAGACGCACCTGTGAGCCTGTGAGTGGTACTAGACCTGAGACGATTTTGGCAGCATTTCCAGCAACCCCAGATATTTTTTGATGCTTTCTACTCTATACTGATGAAGGGCAATTACCCTGAAACACGTGTATAGAGATGAACAGCAATGACTGCACTAACTTTAGTGAAAAACTACGGACACTTTCAAGTAAGCGTTAAATTTGAACTGCATTTACCAGGATGCAAAGGGGCGAACTCGACTGGGATGTGAGGCAGTGTGCTCCCAACCCGCCTTCCTGTTAAAAGGCTCCCTTGAGCCACTGAGCTGACGAGCTCTGGAGACGCACCTGTGAGCCTGTGAGTGGTACTAGACCTGAGACGATTTTGGCAGCATTTCCAGCAACCCCAGATATTCTTTGATGCTTTCTACTCTCTACTGATGAAGGGCAATTACCCTGAAACACGTGTATAGAGATGAACAGCAATGACTGCACTAACTTTAGTGAAAAACTACGGACACTTTCAAGTAAGCGTTACATTTGAACTGCATTTACCAGGATGCAAAGGGGCGAACTCGACTGGGATGTGAGGCAGTGTGCTCCCAACCCGCCTTCCTGTTAAAAGGTTCCCTTGAGCCACTGAGCTGACGAGCTCTGGAGACGCACCTGTGAGCCTGTGAGTGGTACTAGACCTGAGACGATTTTGGCAGCATTTCCAGCAACCCCAGATATATTTTGATGCTTTCTACTCTCTAATGATGAAGGGCAATTACCCTGAAACACGTGTATAGAGATGAACAGCAATGACTGCACTAACTTTAGTGAAAAACGACGGACACTTTAAAGTAAGTGTTAAATTTGAACTGCATTTACCAGGATGCAAAGGGGCAAACTCGACTGGGATGTGAGGCAGTGTGCTCGCAACCCGCCTTCCTGTTAAAAGGCTCCCTTGAGCCACTGAGCTGACGAGCTCTGGAGACGCACCTGTGAGCCTGTGAGTGGTACTAGACCTGAGACGATTTTGGCAGCATTTCCAGCAACCCCAGATATTTTTTGATGCTTTCTACTCTCTACTGATGAAGGGCAATTACCCTGAAACACGTGTATAGAGATGAACAGCAATGACTGCACTAACTTTAGTGAAAAACTACGGACACTTTCAAGTAAGCGTTAAATTTGAACTGCATTTACCAGGATCCAAAGGGGCGAACTCGGCTGGGATGTGAGGCAGTGTGCTCCCAACCCGCCTTCCTGTTAAAAGGCTCCCTTGAGCCACTGAGCGGACGAGCTCTGGAGACGCGCCTGTGAGCCTTTGAGTGGTACTAGACCTGAGACGATTTTGGCAGCATTTGCAGCAACCCCAGATATTTTTTGATGCTTTCTACTCTCTACTGATGAAGGGCAATTACCCTGAAACACGTGTATAGAGATGAACACCAATGACTGCACTAACTTTAGTGAAAAACTACGGACACTTTCAAGTAAGCATTAAATTTGAACTGCATTTACCAGGATGCAAAGGGGCGAACTCGACTGGGATGTGAGGCAGTGTGCTCCCAACCCGCCTTCCTGTTAAAAGGCTCCCTTGAGCCACTGAGCTGACGAGCTCTGGAGACGCACCTGTGAGCCTGTGAGTGGTACTAGACCTGAGACGATTTTGGCAGCATTTCCAGCAACCCCAGATATTTTTTGATGCTTTCTACTCTCTACTGATGAAGGGCAATTACCCTGAAACACGTGTATAGAGATGAACAGCAATGACTGCACTAATTTTAGTGAAAAACTACGGACACTTTCAAGTAAGCGTTAAATTTGAACTGCATTTACCAGGATGCAAAGAGGAGAACTCGACTGGGATGTGAGGCAGTATGCTCCCAACCCGCCTTCCTGTTAAAAGGCTCCCTTGAGCCACTGAGCTGACGAGCTCTGGAGACGCACCTGTGAGCCTGTGAGTGGTACTAGACCTGAGACGATTTTGGCAGCATTTCCAGCAACCCCAGATATTTTTTGATGCTTTCTACTCTCTACTGATGAAGGGCAATTACCCTGAAACACGTGTATAGAGATGAACAGCAATGACTGCACTAACTTTAGTGAAAAACTACGGACACTTTCAAGTAAGCGTTAAATTTAAACTGCATTTACCAGGATGCAAAGGAGCGAACTCGACTGGGATGTGAAGCAGTGTGCTCCCAACCCGCCTTCCTGTTAAAAGGCTCCCTTGAGCCACTGAGCTGACGAGCTCTGGAGACGCACCTGTGAGCCCGTGATTGGTACTAGACCTGAGACGATTTTGGCAGCATTTCCAGCAACCCCAGATATTTTTTGATGCTTTCTACTCTCTACTGATGAAGGGCAATTACCCTGAAACACGTGTATAGAGATGAACAGCAATGACTGCACTAACTTTAGTGAAAAACTACGGACACTTTCAAGTAAGCGTTACATTTGAACTGCATTTACCAGGATGCAAAGGGGCGAACTCGACTGGGATGTGAGGCAGTGTGCTCCCAACCCGCCTTCCTGTTAAAAGGCTCCCTTGAGCCACTGAGCTGACGAGCTCTGGAGACGCACCTGTGAGCCTGTGAGTGGTACTAGACCTGAGACGATTTTGGCAGCATTTCCAGCAACCCCAGATATTTTTTGATGCTTTCTACTCTCTAATGATGAAGGGCAATTACCCTGAAACACGTGTATAGAGATGAACAGCAATGACTGCACTAACTTTAGTGAAAAACGACGGACACTTTAAAGTAAGTGTTAAATTTGAACTGCATTTACCAGGATGCAAAGGGCAAACTCGACTGGGATGTGAGGCAGTGTGCTCCCAACCCGCCTTCCTGTTAAAAGGCTCCCTTGAGCCACTGAGCTGACGAGCTCTGGAGACGCACCTGTGAGCCTGTGAGTGGTACTAGACCTGAGACGATTTTGGTAGCATTTCCAGCAAACCCAAGTATTTTTTGATGCTTTCTACTCTCTACTGATGAAGGGCAATTACCCTGAAACACGTGTATAGAGATGAACAGCAATGACTGCACTAACTTTAGTGAAAAACTACGGACACGTTCAAGTAAGCGTCAAATTTGAACTGCATTTACCAGGATGCAAAGGGGCGAACTCGACTGGGATGTGAGGCAGTGTGCTCCCAACCCGCCTTCCTGTTAAAAGTCTCCCTTGAGCCACTGAGCTGACGAGCTCTGGAGACGCACCTGTGAGCCTGTGAGTGGTACTAGACCTGAGACGATTTTGGCAGCATTTCCAGCAACCCCAGATATTTTTTGATGCTTTCTACTCTATACTGATGAAGGGCAATTACCCTGAAACACGTGTATAGAGATGAACAGCAATGACTGCACTAACTTTAGTGAAAAACTACGGACACTTTCAAGTAAGCGTTAAATTTGAACTGCATTTACCAGGATTCAAAGGGGCGAACTCGACTGGGATGTGAGGCAGTGTGCTCCCAACCCGCCTTCCTGTTAAAAGGCTCCCTTGAGCCACTGAGCTGACGAGCTCTGGAGACGCACCTGTGAGCCTGTGAGTAGTACTAGACCTGAGACGATTTTGGCAGCATTTCCAGCAACCCCAGATATTCTTTGATGCTTTCTACTCTCTACTGATGAAGGGCAATTACCCTGAAACAAGTGTATAGAGATGAACACCAATGACTGCACTAACTTTAGTGAAAAACTACGGACACTTTCAAGTAAGCATTAAATTTGAACTGCATTTACCAGGATGCAAAGGGGCGAACTCGACTGGGATGTGAGGCAGTGTGCTCCCAACCCGCCTTCCTGTTAAAAGGCTCCCTTGAGCCACTGAGCTGACGAGCTCTGGAGACGCACTTGTGAGCCTGTGAGTGGTACTAGACCTGAGACGATTTTGGCAGCATTTCCAGCAACCCCAGATATTTTTTGATGCTTTCTACTCTCTACTGATGAAGGGCAATTACCCTGAAACACGTGTATAGAGATGAACAGCAATGACTGCACTAACTTTAGTGAAAAACTACGGACACTTTCAAGTAAGCGTTAAATTTGAACTGCATTTACCAGGATGCAAAGAGGCGAACTCGACTGGGATGTGAGGCAGTGTGCTCCCAACCCGCCTTCCTGTTAAAAGGCTCCCTTGAGCCACTGAGCTGATGAGCTCTGGAGACGCACCTGTGAGCCTGTGAGTGGTACTAGACCTGAGACGATTTTGGCAGCATTTCCAGCAACCCCAGATATTTTTTGATGCTTTCTACTCTCTACTGATGAAGGGCAATTACCCTGAAACACGTGTATAGAGATGAACAGCAATGACTGCACTAACTTTAGTGAAAAACTACAGACACTTTCAAGTAAGCGTTAAATTTGAACTGCATTTACCAGGATGCAAAGGAGCGAACTCGACTGGGATGTGAAGCAGTGTGCTCCCAACCCGCCTTCCTGTTAAAAGGCTCCCTTGAGCCACTGAGCTGACGAGCTCTGGAGACGCACCTGTGAGCCCGTGATTGGTACTAGACCTGAGACGATTTTGGCAGCATTTCCAGCAACCCCAGATATTTTTTGATGCTTTCTACTCTCTACTGATGAAGGGCAATTACCCTGAAACACGTGTATAGAGATGAACAGCAATGACTGCACTAACTTTAGTGAAAAACTACGGACACTTTCAAGTAAGCGTTACATTTGAACTGCATTTACCAGGATGCAAAGGGGCGAACTCGACTGGGATGTGAGGCAGTGTGCTCCCAACCCGCCTTCCTGTTAAAAGGCTCCCTTGAGCCACTGAGCTGACGAGCTCTGGAGACGCACCTGTGAGCCTGTGAGTGGTACTAGACCTGAGACGATTTTGGCAGCATTTCCAGCAACCCCAGATATTTTTTGATGCTTTCTACTCTCTAATGATGAAGGGCAATTACCCTGAAACACGTGTATAGAGATGAACAGCAATGACTGCACTAACTTTAGTGAAAAACGACGGACACTTTAAAGTAAGTGTTAAATTTGAACTGCATTTACCAGGATGCAAAGGGCAAACTCGACTGGGATGTGAGGCAGTGTGCTCCCAACCCGCCTTCCTGTTAAAAGGCTCCCTTGAGCCACTGATCTGACGAGCTCTGGAGACGCACCTGTGAGCCTGTGAGTGGTACTAGACCTGAGACGATTTTGGCAGCATTTCCAGCAAACCCAAGTATTTTTTGATGCTTTCTACTCTCTACTGATGAAGGGCAATTACCCTGAAACACGTGTATAGAGATGAACAGCAATGACTGCACTAACTTTAGTGAAAAACTACGGACACTTTCAAGTAAGCGTCAAATTTGAACTGCATTTACCAGGATGCAAAGGGGAGAACTCGACTGGGATGTGAGGCAGTGTGCTCCCAACCCTCCTTCCTGTTAAAAGTCTCCCTTGAGCCACTGAGCTGACGAGCTCTGGAGACGCACCTGTGAGCCTGTGAGTGGTACTAGACCTGAGACGATTTTGGCAGCATTTCCAGCAACCCCAGATATTTTTTGATGCTTTCTACTCTATACTGATGAAGGGCAATTACCCTGAAACACGTGTATAGAGATGAACAGCAATGACTGCACTAACTTTAGTGAAAAACTACGGACACTTTCAAGTAAGCGTTAAATTTGAACTGCATTTACCAGGATGCAAAGGGGCGAACTCGACTGGGATGTGAGGCAGTGTGCTCCCAACCCGCCTTCCTGTTAAAAGGCTCCCTTGAGCCACTGAGCTGACGAGCTCTGGAGACGCACCTGTGAGCCTGTGAGTGGTACTAGACCTGAGACGATTTTGGCAGCATTTCCAGCAACCCCAGATATTCTTTGATGCTTTCTACTCTCTACTGATGAAGGGCAATTACCCTGAAACACGTGTATAGAGATGAACAGCAATGACTGCACTAACTTTAGTGAAAAACTACGGACACTTTCAAGTAAGCGTTACATTTGAACTGCATTTACCAGGATGCAAAGGGGCGAACTCGACTGGGATGTGAGGCAGTGTGCTCCCAACCCGCCTTCCTGTTAAAAGGTTCCCTTGAGCCACTGAGCTGACGAGCTCTGGAGACGCACCTGTGAGCCTGTGAGTGGTACTAGACCTGAGACGATTTTGGCAGCATTTCCAGCAACCCCAGATATATTTTGATGCTTTCTACTCTCTAATGATGAAGGGCAATTACCCTGAAACACGTGTATAGAGATGAACAGCAATGACTGCACTAACTTTAGTGAAAAACGACGGACACTTTAAAGTAAGTGTTAAATTTGAACTGCATTTACCAGGATGCAAAGGGGCAAACTCGACTGGGATGTGAGGCAGTGTGCTCGCAACCCGCCTTCCTGTTAAAAGGCTCCCTTGAGCCACTGAGCTGACGAGCTCTGGAGACGCACCTGTGAGCCTGTGAGTGGTACTAGACCTGAGACGATTTTGGCAGCATTTCCAGCAAACCCAAGTATTTTTTGATGCTTTCTACTCTCGACTGATGAAGGGCAATTACCCTGAAACACGTGTATAGAGATGAACAGCAATGACTGCACTAACTTTAGTGAAAAACTACGGACACGTTCAAGTAAGCGTCAAATTTGAACTGCATTTACCAGGATGCAAAGGTGCGAACTCGACTGGGATGTGAGGCAGTGTGCTCCCAACCCGCCTTCCTGTTAAAAGGCTCCCTTGAGCCACTGAGCTGACGAGCTCTGGAGACGCACCTGTGAGCCTGTGAGTGGTACTAGACCTGAGTCGATTTTAGCAGCATTTCCAGCAACCCCAGATATTTTTTGATGCTTTCTACTCTCTACTGATGAAGGGCAATTACCCTGAAACACGTGTATAGAGATGAACAGCAATGACTGCACTAACTTTAGTGAAAAACAACGGACACTTTCAAGTAAGCGTTAAATTTGAACTGCATTTACCAGGATGCAAAGGGGCGAACTCGACTGGGATGTGAGGCAGTGTGCTCCCAACCCGCCTTCCTGTTAAAAGGCTCCCTTGAGCCACTGAGCTGACGAGCTCTGGAGACGCACCTGTGAGCCTGTGAGTGGTACTAGACCTGAGACGATCTTGGCAGCATTTCCAGCAACCCCAGATATTTTTTGATGCTTTCTACTCTCTACTGATGAAGGGCAATTACCCTGAAACACGTGTATAGAGATGAACAGCAATGACTGCACTAACTTTAGTGAAAAACTACGGACACTTTCAAGTAAGCGTTAAATTTGAACTGCATTTACCAGGATGCAAAGGGGAGAACTCGACTGGGATGTGAGGCAGTGTGCTCCCAACCCGCCTTCCTGTTAAAAGGCTCCCTTGAGCCACTGAGCTGACGAGCTCTGGAGACGCACCTGTGAGCCTGTGAGTGGTACTAGACCTGAGACCATTTTGGCAGCATTTCCATTAACCCCAGATATTTTTTGATGCTTTCTACTCTCTACTGATGAAGGGCAATTACCCTGAAACACGTGTATAGAGATGAACAGCAATGACTGCACTAACTTTAGTGAAAAACTACGGACACTTTCAAGTAAGCGTTAAATTTGAACTGCATTTACCAGGATGCAAAGGGGCGAACACGACTGGGATGTGAGGCAGTGTGCTCCCAACCAGCCTTCCTGTTAAAAGGCTCCCTTGAGCCACTGAGCTGACGAGCTCTGGAGACGCACCTGTGAGCCCATGAGTGGTACTAGACCTGAGACGATTTTGGCAGCATTTCCAGCAACCCCAGATATTTTTTGATGCTTTCTACTCTCTACTGATGAAGGGCAATTACCCTGAAACACGTGTATAGAGATGAACAGCAATGACTGCACTAACTTTAGTGAAAAACTACGGACACTTTCAAGTAAGTGTTACATTTGAACTGCATTTACCAGGATGCAAAGGGGCGAACTCGACTGGGATGTGAGGCAGTGTGCTCCCAACCCGCCTTCCTGTTAAAAGGCTCCCTTGAGCCACTGAGCTGACGAGCTCTGGAGCCGCACTTGTGAGCCTGTGAGTGGTACTAGACCTGACACGATTTTGGCAGCATTTCCAGCAACCCCAGATATTTTTTGATGCTTTCTACTCGCTACTGATGAAGGGCAATTACCCTGAAACACGTGTATAGAGATGAACAGCAATGACTGCACTAACTTTAGTGAAAAACTACGGACACTTTCAAGTAAGCGTTAAATTTGAACTGCATTTACCAGGATGCAAAGGGGCGAACTCGACTGGGATGTGAGGCAGTGTGCTCCCAACCCGCCTTCCTGATAAAAGGCTCCCTTGAGCCACTGAGCTGACAAGCTCTGGAGACGCACCTGTGAGCCTGTGAGTGGTACTAGACCTGAGACGATTTTGGCAGCATTTCCAGCAACCCCAGATATTTTTGGATACTTTCTACTCTCTACTGATGAAGGGCAGTTACCCTGAAACACGTGTATTGAGATGAACAGCAATGACTGCACTAACTTTAGTGAAAAACGACGGACACTTTCAAGTAAGCGTTAAATTTGAACTGCATTTACCAGGATGCAAAGGGGCGAACTCGACTGGGATGTGAGGCAGTGTGCTCCCAACCCGCCTTCCTGTTAAAAGGCTCCCTTGAGCCACTGAGCTGACGAGCTCTGGAGACGCACCTGTGAGCCTGTGAGTGGTACTAGACCTGAGACGATTTTGGCAGCATTTCCAGCAACCCCAGATATTTTTTGATGCTTTCTACCCTCTAATGATGAAGGGCAATTACCCTGAAACACGTGTATAGAGATGAACAGCAATGACTGCACTAACTTTAGTGAAAAACGACGGACACTTTCAAGTAAGCGTTAAATTTGAACTGCATTTACCAGGATGCAAAGGGGCGAAATCGACTGGGATGTGAGGCAGTGTGCTCCCAACCCGCCTCCCTGTTAAAAGGCTCCCTTGAGCCACTGAGCTGACGAGCTCTGGAGACGCACCTGTGAGCCTGTGAGTGGTACTAGACCTGAGACGATTTTGGCAGCATTTCCAGCAACCCCAGATATTTTTTGATGCTTTCTACTCTCTAATGATGAAGGGCAATTACCCTGAAACACTTGTATAGAGATGAACAGCAATGACTGTACTAACTTTAGTGAAAAACTACGGACACTTTCAAGTAAGCGTTAAATTTGAACTGCATTTACCAGGATGCAAAGGGGCGAACTCGACTGGGATGTGAGGCAGTGTGCTCCCAACCCGCCTTCCTGTTAAAAGGCTTCCTTGAGCCACTGAGCTGACGAGCTCTGGAGATGCACCTGTGAGCCTGTGAGTGGTACTAGACCTGAGACGATTTTGGCAGCATTTCCAGCAACCACAAGTATTTTGTTGATGCTTTCTACTCTCTACTGATGAAGGGCAATTACCCAGAAACATGTGTATAGAGATGAACAGCAATGACTGCACTAACTTTAGTGAAAAACTACGGACACTTTCAAGTAAGCTTTAAATTTGAACTGCATTTACCAGGATGCAAAGGGGCGAACTCGACTGGGATGTGAGGCAGTGTGCTCCCAACCCGCCTTCCTGTTAAAAGGCTCCCTTGAGCCACTGAGCTGACGAGCTCTGGAGACGCACCTGTGAGCCTGTGAGTGGTACTAGACCTGAGACGATTTTGGCAGCATTTCCAGCAACCCCAGATATTTTTTGATGCTTTCTACTCTCTAATGATGAAGGGCAATTACCCTGAAACACGTGTATAGAGATGAACAGCAATGACTGTACTAACTTTAGTGAAAAACTACGGACACTTTCAAGTAAGCGTTAAATTTGAACTGCATTTACCGGGATGCAAAGGGGCGAACTCGACTGGGATGTGAGGCAGTGTGCTCCCAACCCGCCTTCCTGTTAAAAGGCTTCCTTGAGCCACTGAGCTGACGAGCTCTGGAGACGCACCTGTGAGCCTGTGAGTGGTACTAGACCTGAGACGATTTTGGCAGCATTTCCAGCAACCCCAGATATTTTTTGATGCTTTCTACTCTCTAATGATGAAGGGCAATTACCCTGAAACACGTGTATAGAGATGAACAGCAATGACTGCACTAACTTTAGTGAAAAACGACGGACACTTTAAAGTAAGTGTTAAATTTGAACTGCATTTACCAGGATGCAAAGGGCAAACTCGACTGGGATGTGAGGCAGTGTGCTCCCAACCCGCCTTCCTGTTAAAAGGCTCCCTTGAGCCACTGAGCTGACGAGCTCTGGAGACGCACCTGTGAGCCTGTGAGTGGTACTAGACCTGAGACGATTTTGGCAGCATTTCCAGCAAACCCAAGTATTTTTTGATGCTTTCAACTCTCTACTGATGAAGGGCAATTACCCTGAAACACGTGTATAGAGATGAACAGCAATGACTGCACTAACTTTAGTGAAAAACTACGGACACGTTCAAGTAAGCGTCAAATTTGAACTGCATTTACCAGGATGCAAAAGGGCGAACTCGACTGGGATGTGAGGCAGTGTGCTCCCAACCCGCCTTCCTGTTAAAAGTCTCCCTTGAGCCACTGAGCTGACGAGCTCTGGAGACGCACCTGTGAGCCTGTGAGTGGTACTAGACCTGAGACGATTTTGGCAGCATTTCCAGCAACCCCAGATATTTTTTGATGCTTTCTACTCTATACTGATGAAGGGCAATTACCCTGAAACACGTGTATAGAGATGAACAGCAATGACTGCACTAACTTTAGTGAAAAACTACGGACACTTTCAAGTAAGCGTTAAATTTGAACTGCATTTACCAGGATGTAAAGGGGCGAACTCGACTGGGATGTGAGGCAATGTGCTCCCAACCCGCCTTCCTGTTAAAAGGCTCCCTTGAGCCACTGAGCTGACGAGCTCTGGAGACGCACCTGTGAGCCTGTGAGTAGTACTAGACCTGAGACGATTTTGGCAGCATTTCCAGCAACCCCAGATATTCTTTGATGCTTTCTACTCTCTACTGATGAAGGGCAATTACCCTGAAACACGTGTATAGAGATGAACACCAATGACTGCACTAACTTTAGTGAAAAACTACGGACACTTTCAAGTAAGCATTAAATTTGAACTGCATTTACCAGGATGCAAAGGGGCGAACTCGACTGGGATGTGAGGCAGTGTGCTCCCAACCCGCCTTCCTGTTAAAAGGCTCCCTTGAGCCACTGAGCTGACGAGCTCTGGAGACGCACCTGTGAGCCTGTGAGTGGTACTAGACCTGAGACGATTTTGGCAGCATTTCCAGCAACCCCAGATATTTTTTGATGCTTTCTACTCTCTACTGATGAAGGGCAATTACCCTGAAACACGTGTATAGAGATGAACAGCAATGACTGCACTAACTTTAGTGAAAAACTACGGACACTTTCAAGTAAGCGTTAAATTTGAACTGCATTTACCAGGATGCAAAGAGGCGAACTCGACTGGGATGTGAGGCAGTGTGCTCCCAACCCGCCTTCCTGTTAAAAGGCTCCCTTGAGCCACTGAGCTGACGAGCTCTGGAGATGCACCTGTGAGCCTGTGAGTGGTACTAGACCTGAGACGATTTTGGCAGCATTTCCAGCAACCCCAGATATTTTTTGATGCTTTCTACTCTCTACTGATGAAGGGCAATTACCCTGAAACACGTGTATAGAGATGAACAGCAATGACTGCACTAACTTTAGTGAAAAACTACGGACACTTTCAAGTAAGCGTTAAATTTGAACTGCATTTACCAGGATGCAAAGGAGCGAACTCGACTGGGATGTGAAGCAGTGTGCTCCCAACCCGCCTTCCTGTTAAAAGGCTCCCTTGAGCCACTGAGCTGACGAGCTCTGGAGACGCACCTGTGAGCCCGTGATTGGTACTAGACCTGAGACGATTTTGGCAGCATTTCCAGCAACCCCAGATATTTTTTGATGCTTTCTACTCTCTACTGATGAAGGGCAATTACCCTGAAACACGTGTATAGAGATGAACAGCAATGACTGCACTAACTTTAGTGAAAAACTACGGACACTTTCAAGTAAGCGTTACATTTGAACTGCATTTACCAGGATGCAAAGGGGCGAACTCGACTGGGATGTGAGGCAGTGTGCTCCCAACCCGCCTTCCTGTTAAAAGGCTCCCTTGAGCCACTGAGCTGACGAGCTCTGGAGACGCACCTGTGAGCCTGTGAGTGGTACTAGACCTGAGACGATTTTGGCAGCATTTCCAGCAACCCCAGATATTTTTTGATGCTTTCTACTCTCTAATGATGAAGGGCAATTACCCTGAAACACGTGTATAGAGATGAACAGCAATGACTGCACTAACTTTAGTGAAAAACGACGGACACTTTAAAGTAAGTGTTAAATTTGAACTGCATTTACCAGGATGCAAAGGGCAAACTCGACTGGGATGTGAGGCAGTGTGCTCCCAACCCGCCTTCCTGTTAAAAGGCTCCCTTGAGCCACTGAGCTGACGAGCTCTGGAGACGCACCTGTGAGCCTGTGAGTGGTACTAGACCTGAGACGATTTTGGCAGCATTTCCAGCAAACCCAAGTATTTTTTGATGCTTTCTACTCTCTACTGATGAAGGGCAATTACCCTGAAACACGTGTATAGAGATGAACAGCAATGACTGCACTAACTTTAGTGAAAAACTACGGACACTTTCAAGTAAGCGTCAAATTTGAACTGCATTTACCAGGATGCAAAGGGGCGAACTCGACTGGGATGTGAGGCAGTGTGCTCCCAACCCTCCTTCCTGTTAAAAGTCTCCCTTGAGCCACTGAGCTGACGAGCTCTGGAGACGCACCTGTGAGCCTGTGAGTGGTACTAGACCTGAGACGATTTTGGCAGCATTTCCAGCAACCCCAGATATTTTTTGATGCTTTCTACTCTATACTGATGAAGGGCAATTACCCTGAAACACGTGTATAGAGATGAACAGCAATGACTGCACTAACTTTAGTGAAAAACTACAGACACTTTCAAGTAAGCGTTAAATTTGAACTGCATTTACCAGGATGCAAAGGGGCGAACTCGACTGGGATGTGAGGCAGTGTGCTCCCAACCCGCCTTCCTGTTAAAAGGCTTCCTTGAGCCACTGAGCTGACGAGCTCTGGAGACGCACCTGTGAGCCTGTGAGTGGTACTAGACCTGAGACGATTTTGGCAGCATTTCCAGCAACCCCAGATATTTTTTGATGCTTTCTACTCTCTAATGATGAAGGGCAATTACCCTGAAACACGTGTATAGAGATGAACAGCAATGACTGCACTAACTTTAGTGAAAAACGACGGACACTTTAAAGTAAGTGTTAAATTTGAACTGCATTTACCAGGATGCAAAGGGCAAACTCGACTGGGATGTGAGGCAGTGTGCTCCCAACCCGCCTTCCTGTTAAAAGGCTCCCTTGAGCCACTGAGCTGACGAGCTCTGGAGACGCACCTGTGAGCCTGTGAGTGGTACTAGACCTGAGACGATTTTGGCAGCATTTCCAGCAAACCCAAGTATTTTTTGATGCTTTCAACTCTCTACTGATGAAGGGCAATTACCCTGAAACACGTGTATAGAGATGAACAGCAATGACTGCACTAACTTTAGTGAAAAACTACGGACACGTTCAAGTAAGCGTCAAATTTGAACTGCATTTACCAGGATGCAAAAGGGCGAACTCGACTGGGATGTGAGGCAGTGTGCTCCCAACCCGCCTTCCTGTTAAAAGTCTCCCTTGAGCCACTGAGCTGACGAGCTCTGGAGACGCACCTGTGAGCCTGTGAGTGGTACTAGACCTGAGACGATTTTGGCAGCATTTCCAGCAACCCCAGATATTTTTTGATGCTTTCTACTCTATACTGATGAAGGGCAATTACCCTGAAACACGTGTATAGAGATGAACAGCAATGACTGCACTAACTTTAGTGAAAAACTACGGACACTTTCAAGTAAGCGTTAAATTTGAACTGCATTTACCAGGATGTAAAGGGGCGAACTCGACTGGGATGTGAGGCAATGTGCTCCCAACCCGCCTTCCTGTTAAAAGGCTCCCTTGAGCCACTGAGCTGACGAGCTCTGGAGACGCACCTGTGAGCCTGTGAGTAGTACTAGACCTGAGACGATTTTGGCAGCATTTCCAGCAACCCCAGATATTCTTTGATGCTTTCTACTCTCTACTGATGAAGGGCAATTACCCTGAAACACGTGTATAGAGATGAACACCAATGACTGCACTAACTTTAGTGAAAAACTACGGACACTTTCAAGTAAGCATTAAATTTGAACTGCATTTACCAGGATGCAAAGGGGCGAACTCGACTGGGATGTGAGGCAGTGTGCTCCCAACCCGCCTTCCTGTTAAAAGGCTCCCTTGAGCCACTGAGCTGACGAGCTCTGGAGACGCACCTGTGAGCCTGTGAGTGGTACTAGACCTGAGACGATTTTGGCAGCATTTCCAGCAACCCCAGATATTTTTTGATGCTTTCTACTCTCTACTGATGAAGGGCAATTACCCTGAAACACGTGTATAGAGATGAACAGCAATGACTGCACTAACTTTAGTGAAAAACTACGGACACTTTCAAGTAAGCGTTAAATTTGAACTGCATTTACCAGGATGCAAAGAGGCGAACTCGACTGGGATGTGAGGCAGTGTGCTCCCAACCCGCCTTCCTGTTAAAAGGCTCCCTTGAGCCACTGAGCTGACGAGCTCTGGAGATGCACCTGTGAGCCTGTGAGTGGTACTAGACCTGAGACGATTTTGGCAGCATTTCCAGCAACCCCAGATATTTTTTGATGCTTTCTACTCTCTACTGATGAAGGGCAATTACCCTGAAACACGTGTATAGAGATGAACAGCAATGACTGCACTAACTTTAGTGAAAAACTACGGACACTTTCAAGTAAGCGTTAAATTTGAACTGCATTTACCAGGATGCAAAGGAGCGAACTCGACTGGGATGTGAAGCAGTGTGCTCCCAACCCGCCTTCCTGTTAAAAGGCTCCCTTGAGCCACTGAGCTGACGAGCTCTGGAGACGCACCTGTGAGCCCGTGATTGGTACTAGACCTGAGACGATTTTGGCAGCATTTCCAGCAACCCCAGATATTTTTTGATGCTTTCTACTCTCTACTGATGAAGGGCAATTACCCTGAAACACGTGTATAGAGATGAACAGCAATGACTGCACTAACTTTAGTGAAAAACTACGGACACTTTCAAGTAAGCGTTACATTTGAACTGCATTTACCAGGATGCAAAGGGGCGAACTCGACTGGGATGTGAGGCAGTGTGCTCCCAACCCGCCTTCCTGTTAAAAGGCTCCCTTGAGCCACTGAGCTGACGAGCTCTGGAGACGCACCTGTGAGCCTGTGAGTGGTACTAGACCTGAGACGATTTTGGCAGCATTTCCAGCAACCCCAGATATTTTTTGATGCTTTCTACTCTCTAATGATGAAGGGCAATTACCCTGAAACACGTGTATAGAGATGAACAGCAATGACTGCACTAACTTTAGTGAAAAACGACGGACACTTTAAAGTAAGTGTTAAATTTGAACTGCATTTACCAGGATGCAAAGGGCAAACTCGACTGGGATGTGAGGCAGTGTGCTCCCAACCCGCCTTCCTGTTAAAAGGCTCCCTTGAGCCACTGAGCTGACGAGCTCTGGAGACGCACCTGTGAGCCTGTGAGTGGTACTAGACCTGAGACGATTTTGGCAGCATTTCCAGCAAACCCAAGTATTTTTTGATGCTTTCTACTCTCTACTGATGAAGGGCAATTACCCTGAAACACGTGTATAGAGATGAACAGCAATGACTGCACTAACTTTAGTGAAAAACTACGGACACTTTCAAGTAAGCGTCAAATTTGAACTGCATTTACCAGGATGCAAAGGGGCGAACTCGACTGGGATGTGAGGCAGTGTGCTCCCAACCCTCCTTCCTGTTAAAAGTCTCCCTTGAGCCACTGAGCTGACGAGCTCTGGAGACGCACCTGTGAGCCTGTGAGTGGTACTAGACCTGAGACGATTTTGGCAGCATTTCCAGCAACCCCAGATATTTTTTGATGCTTTCTACTCTATACTGATGAAGGGCAATTACCCTGAAACACGTGTATAGAGATGAACAGCAATGACTGCACTAACTTTAGTGAAAAACTACAGACACTTTCAAGTAAGCGTTAAATTTGAACTGCATTTACCAGGATGCAAAGGGGCGAACTCGACTGGGATGTGAGGCAGTGTGCTCCCAACCCGCCTTCTTGTTAAAAGGCTCCCTTGAGCCACTGAGCTGACGAGCTCTGGAGACGCACCTGTGAGCCTGTGAGTGGTACTAGACCTGAGACGATTTTGGCAGCATTTCCAGCAACCCCAGATATTCTTTGATGCTTTCTACTCTCTACTGATGAAGGGCAATTACCCTGAAACACGTGTATAGAGATGAACAGCAATGACTGCACTAACTTTAGTGAAAAACTACGGACACTTTCAAGTAAGCGTTACATTTGAACTGCATTTACCAGGATGCAAAGGGGCGAACTCGACTGGGATGTGAGGCAGTGTGCTCCCAACCCGCCTTCCTGTTAAAAGGTTCCCTTGAGCCACTGAGCTGACGAGCTCTGGAGACGCACCTGTGAGCCTGTGAGTGGTACTAGACCTGAGACGATTTTGGCAGCATTTCCAGCAACCCCAGATATATTTTGATGCTTTCTACTCTCTAATGATGAAGGGCAATTACCCTGAAACACGTGTATAGAGATGAACAGCAATGACTGCACTAACTTTAGTGAAAAACGACGGACACTTTAAAGTAAGTGTTAAATTTGAACTGCATTTACCAGGATGAAAAGGGGCAAACTCGACTGGGATGTGAGGCAGTGTGCTCCCAACCCGCCTTCCTGTTAAAAGGCTCCCTTGAGCCACTGAGCTGACGAGCTCTGGAGACGCACCTGTGAGCCTGTGAGTGGTACTAGACCTGAGACGATTTTGGCAGCATTTCCAGCAAACCCAAGTATTTTTTGATGCTTTCTACTCTCGACTGATGAAGGGCAATTACCCTGAAACACGTGTATAGAGATGAACAGCAATGACTGCACTAACTTTAGTGAAAAACTACGGACACGTTCAAGTAAGCGTCAAATTTGAACTGCATTTACCAGGATGCAAAGGGGCGAACTCGACTGGGATGTGAGGCAGTGTGCTCCCAACCCGCCTTCCTGTTAAAAGTCTCCCTTGAGCCACTGAGCTGACGAGCTCTGGAGACGCACCTGTGAGCCTGTGAGTGGTACTAGACCTGAGACGATTTTGGCAGCATTTCCAGCAACCCCAGATATTTTTTGATGCTTTCTACTCTATACTGATGAAGGGCAATTACCCTGAAACACGTGTATAGAGATGAACAGCAATGACTGCACTAACTTTAGTGAAAAACTACGGACACTTTCAAGTAAGCGTTAAATTTGAACTGCATTTACCAGGATGCAAAGGGGCGAACTCGACTGGGATGTGAGGCAATGTGCTCCCAACCCGCCTTCCTGTTAAAAGGCTCCCTTGAGCCACTGAGCTGACGAGCTCTGGAGACGCACCTGTGAGCCTGTGAGTAGTACTAGACCTGAGACGATTTTGGCAGCATTTCCAGCAACCCCAGATATTCTTTGATGCTTTCTACTCTCTACTGATGAAGGGCAATTACCCTGAAACACGTGTATAGAGATGAACACCAATGACTGCACTAACTTTAGTGAAAAACTACGGACACTTTCAAGTAAGCATTAAATTTGAACTGCATTTACCAGGATGCAAAGGGGCGAACTCGACTGGGATGTGAGGCAGTGTGCTCCCAACCCGCCTTCCTGTTAAAAGGCTCCCTTGAGCCACTGAGCTGACGAGCTCTGGAGACGCACCTGTGAGCCTGTGAGTGGTACTAGACCTTAGACGATTTTGGCAGCATTTCCAGCAACCCCAGGTATTTTTTGATGCTTTCTACTCTCTACTGATGAAGGGCAATTACCCTGAAACACGTGTATAGAGATGAACAGCAATGACTGCACTAACTTTAGTGAAAAACTACGGACACTTTCAAGTAAGCGTTAAATTTGAACTGCATTTACCAGGATGCAAAGAGGCGAACTCGACTGGGATGTGAGGCAGTGTGCTCCCAACCCGCCTTCCTGTTAAAAGGCTCCCTTGAGCCACTGAGCTGACGAGCTCTGGAGATGCACCTGTGAGCCTGTGAGTGGTACTAGACCTGAGACGATTTTGGCAGCATTTCCAGCAACCCCAGATATTTTTTGATGCTTTCTACTCTCTACTGATGAAGGGCAATTACCCTGAAACACGTGTATAGAGATGAACAGCAATGACTGCACTAACTTTAGTGAAAAACTACGGACACTTTCAAGTAAGCTTTAAATTTGAACTGCATTTACCAGGATGCAAAGGAGCGAACTCGACTGGGATGTGAAGCAGTGTGCTCCCAACCCGCCTTCCTGTTAAAAGGCTCCCTTGAGCCACTGAGCTGACGAGCTCTGGAGACGCACCTGTGAGCCCGTGATTGGTACTAGACCTGAGACGATTTTGGCAGCATTTCCAGCAACCCCAGATATTTTTTGATGCTTTCTACTCTCTACTGATGAAGGGCAATTACCCTGAAACACGTGTATAGAGATGAACAGCAATGACTGCACTAACTTTAGTGAAAAACTACGGACACTTTCAAGTAAGCGTTACATTTGAACTGCATTTACCAGGATGCAAAGGGGCGAACTCGACTGGGATGTGATGCAGTGTGCTCCCAACCCGCCTTCCTGTTAAAAGGCTCCCTTGAGCCACTGAGCTGACGAGCTCTGGAGACGCACCTGTGAGCCTGTGAGTGGTACTAGACCTGAGACGATTTTGGCAGCATTTCCAGCAACCCCAGATATTTTTTGATGCTTTCTACTCTCTAATGATGAAGGGCAATTACCCTGAAACACGTGTATAGAGATGAACAGCAATGACTGCACTAACTTTAGTGAAAAACGACGGACACTTTAAAGTAAGTGTTAAATTTGAACTGCATTTACCAGGATGCAAAGGGCAAACTCGACTGGGATGTGAGGCAGTGTGCTCCCAACCCGCCTTCCTGTTAAAAGGCTCCCTTGAGCCACTGAGCTGACGAGCTCTGGAGACGCACCTGTGAGCCTGTGAGTGGTACTAGACCTGAGACGATTTTGGCAGCATTTCCAGCAAACCCAAGTATTTTTTGATGCTTTCTACTCTCTACTGATGAAGGGCAATTACCCTGAAACACGTGTATAGAGATGAACAGCAATGACTGCACTAACTTTAGTGAAAAACTACGGACACTTTCAAGTAAGCGTCAAATTTGAACTGCATTTACCAGGATGCAAAGGGGCGAACTCGACTGGGATGTGAGGCAGTGTGCTCCCAACCCTCCTTCCTGTTAAAAGTCTCCCTTGAGCCACTGAGCTGACGAGCTCTGGAGACGCACCTGTGAGCCTGTGAGTGGTACTAGACCTGAGACGATTTTGGCAGCATTTCCAGCAACCCCAGATATTTTTTGATGCTTTCTACTCTATACTGATGAAGGGCAAATACCCTGAAACACGTGTATAGAGATGAACAGCAATGACTGCACTAACTTTAGTGAAAAACTACAGACACTTTCAAGTAAGCGTTAAATTTGAACTGCATTTACCAGGATGCAAAGGGGCGAACTCGACTGGGATGTGAGGCAGTGTGCTCCCAACCCGCCTTCTTGTTAAAAGGCTCCCTTGAGCCACTGAGCTGACGAGCTCTGGAGACGCACCTGTGAGCCTGTGAGTGGTACTAGACCTGAGACGATTTTGGCAGCATTTCCAGCAACCCCAGATATTCTTTGATGCTTTCTACTCTCTACTGATGAAGGGCAATTACCCTGAAACACGTGTATAGAGATGAACAGCAATGACTGCACTAACTTTAGTGAAAAACTACGGACACTTTCAAGTAAGCGTTACATTTGAACTGCATTTACCAGGATGCAAAGGGGCGAACTCGACTGGGATGTGAGGCAGTGTGCTCCCAACCCGCCTTCCTGTTAAAAGGTTCCCTTGAGCCACTGAGCTGACGAGCTCTGGAGACGCACCTGTGAGCCTGTGAGTGGTACTAGACCTGAGACGATTTTGGCAGCATTTCCAGCAACCCCATATATATTTTGATGCTTTCTACTCTCTAATGATGAAGGGCAATTACCCTGAAACACGTGTATAGAGATGAACAGCAATGACTGCACTAACTTTAGTGAAAAACGACGGACACTTTAAAGTAAGTGTTAAATTTGAACTGCATTTACCAGGATGAAAAGGGGCAAACTCGACTGGGATGTGAGGCAGTGTGCTCCCAACCCGCCTTCCTGTTAAAAGGCTCCCTTGAGCCACTGAGCTGACGAGCTCTGGAGACGCACCTGTGAGCCTGTGAGTGGTACTAGACCTGAGACGATTTTGGCAGCATTTCCAGCAAACCCAAGTATTTTTTGATGCTTTCTACTCTCGACTGACGAAGGGCAATTACCCTGAAACACGTGTATAGAGATGAACAGCAATGACTGCACTAACTTTAGTGAAAAACTACGGACACGTTCAAGTAAGCGTCAAATTTGAACTGCATTTACCAGGATGCAAAGGGGCGAACTCGACTGGGATGTGAGGCAGTGTGCTCCCAACCCGCCTTCCTGTTAAAAGGCTCCCTTGAGCCACTGAGCTGATGAGCTCTGGAGACGCACCTGTGAGCCTGTGAGTGGTACTAGACCTGAGTCGATTTTAGCAGCATTTCCAGCAACCCCAGATATTTTTTGATGCTTTCTACTCTCTACTGATGAAGGGCAATTACCCTGAAACACGTGTATAGAGATGAACAGCAATGACTGCACTAACTTTAGTGAAAAACTACGGACACTTTCAAGTAAGCGTTAAATTTGAACTGCATTTACCAGGATGCAAAGGGGCGAACTCGACTGGGATGTGAGGCAGTGTGCTCCCAACCCGCCTTCCTGTTAAAAGGCTCCCTTGAGCCACTGAGCTGACGAGCTCTGGAGACGCACCTGTGAGCCTGTGAGTGGTACTAGACCTGAGACGATCTTGGCAGCATTTCCAGCAACCCCAGATATTTTTTGATGCTTTCTACTCTCTACTGATGAAGGGCAATTACCCTGAAACACGTGTATAGAGATGAACAGCAATGACTGCACTAACTTTAGTGAAAAACTACGGACACTTTCAAGTAAGCGTTAAATTTGAACTGCATTTACCAGGATGCAAAGGGGAGAACTCGACTGGGATGTGAGGCAGTGTGCTCCCAACCCGCCTTCCTGTTAAAAGGCTCCCTTGAGCCACTGAGCTGACGAGCTCTGGAGACGCACCTGTGAGCCTGTGAGTGGTACTAGACCTGAGACCATTTTGGCAGCATTTCCATTAACCCCAGATATTTTTTGATGCTTTCTACTCTCTACTGATGAAGGGCAATTACCCTGAAACACGTGTATAGAGATGAACAGCAATGACTGCACTAACTTTAGTGAAAAACTACGGACACTTTCAAGTAAGCGTTAAATTTGAACTGTATTTACCAGGATGCAAAGGGGCGAACTCGACTGGGATGTGAGGCAGTGTGCTCCCAACCAGCCTCCCTGTTAAAAGGCTCCCTTGAGCCACTGAGCTGACGAGCTCTGGAGACGCACCTGTGAGCCCATGAGTGGTACTAGACCTGAGACGATTTTGGCAGCATTTCCAGCAACCCCAGATATTTTTTTATGCTTTCTACTCTCTACTGATGAAGGGCAATTACCCTGAAACACGTGTATAGAGATGAACAGCAATGACTGCACTAACTTTAGTGAAAAACTACGGACACTTTCAAGTAAGTGTTACATTTGAACTGCATTTACCAGGATGCAAAGGGGCGAACTCGACTGGGATGTGAGGCAGTGTGCTCCCAACCCGCCTTCCTGTTAAAAGGCTCCCTTGAGCCACTGAGCTGACGAGCTCTGGAGCCGCACTTGTGAGCCTGTGAGTGGTACTAGACCTGAGTCGATTTTAGCAGCATTTCCAGCAACCCCAGATATTTTTGGATACTTTCTACTCTCTACTGATGAAGGGCAATTACCCTGAAACACGTGTATAGAGATGAACAGCAATGACTGCACTAACTTTAGTGAAAAACGACGGACACTTTCAAGTAAGCGTTAAATTTGAACTGCATTTACCAGGATGCAAAGGGGCGAACTCGACTGGGATGTGAGGCAGTGTGCTCCCAACCCGCCTTCCTGTTAAAAGGCTCCCTTGAGCCACTGAGCTGACGAGCTCTGGAGACGCACCTGTGAGCCTGTGAGTGGTACTAGACCTGAGACGATCTTGGCAGCATTTCCAGCAACCCCAGATATTTTTTGATGCTTTCTACTCTCTAATGATGAAGGGCAATTACCCTGAAACACGTGTATAGAGATGAACAGCAATGACTGCACTAACTTTAGTGAAAAACTACGGACACTTTCAAGTAAGCGTTAAATTTGAACTGCATTTACCAGGATGCAAAGGGGCGAACTCGACTGGGATGTGAGGCAGTGTGCTCCCAACCCGCCTTCCTGTTAAAAGTCTCCCTTGAGCCACTGAGCTGACGAGCTCTGGAGACGCACCTGTGAGCCTGTGAGTGGTACTAGACCTGAGACCATTTTGGCAGCATTTCCATTAACCCCAGATATTTTTTGATGCTTTCTACTCTCTAATGATGAAGGGCAATTCCCCTGAAACACGTGTATAGAGATGAACAGCAATGACTGCACTAACTTTAGTGAAAAACTACGGACACTTTCAAGTAAGCGTTAAATTTGAACTGCATTTACCAGGATGCAAAGGGGCGAACTCGACTGGGATGTGAGGCAGTGTGCTCCCAACCAGCCTCCCTGTTAAAAGGCTCCCTTGAGCCACTGAGCTGACGAGCTCTGGAGACGCACCTGTGAGCCCATGAGTGGTACTAGACCTGAGACGATTTTGGCAGCATTTCCAGCAACCCCAGATATTTTTTTATGCTTTCTACTCTCTACTGATGAAGGGCAATTACCCTGAAACACGTGTATAGAGATGAACAGCAATGACTGCACTAACTTTAGTGAAAAACTACGGACACTTTCAAGTAAGTGTTACATTTGAACTGCATTTACCAGGATGCAAAGGGGCGAACTCGACTGGGATGTGAGGCAGTGTGCTCCCAACCCGCCTTCCTGTTAAAAGGCTCCCTTGAGCCACTGAGCTGACGAGCTCTGGAGCCGCACTTGTGAGCCTGTGAGTGGTACTAGACCTGAGACGATTTTGGCAGCATTTCCAGCAACCCCAGATATTTTTTGATGCTTTCTACTCGCTACTGATGAAGGGCAATTACCCTGAAACACGTGTATAGAGATGAACAGCAATGACTGCACTAACTTTAGTGAAAAACTACGGACACTTTCAAGTAAGCGTTAAATTTGAACTGCATTTACCAGGATGCAAAGGGGCGAACTCGACTGGGATGTGAGGCAGTGTGCTCCCAACCCGCCTTCCTGTTAAAAGGCTCCCTTGAGCCACTGAGCTGACGAGCTCTGGAGACGCACCTGTGAGCCTGTGAGTAGTACTAGACCTGAGACGATTTTGGCAGCATTTCCAGCAACCCCAGATATTCTTTGATGCTTTCTACTCTCTACTGATGAAGGGCAATTACCCTGAAACACGTGTATAGAGATGAACACCAATGACTGCACTAACTTTAGTGAAAAACTACGGACACTTTCAAGTAAGCATTAAATTTGAACTGCATTTACCAGGATGCAAAGGGGCGAACTCGACTGGGATGTGAGGCAGTGTGCTCCCAACCCGCCTTCCTGTTAAAAGGCTCCCTTGAGCCACTGAGCTGACGAGCTCTGGAGACGCACCTGTGAGCCTGTGAGTGGTACTAGACCTGAGACGATTTTGGCAGCATTTCCAGCAACCCCAGATATTTTTTGATGCTTTCTACTCTCTACTGATGAAGGGCAATTACCCTGAAACACGTGTATAGAGATGAACAGCAATGACTGCACTAACTTTAGTGAAAAACTACGGACACTTTCAAGTAAGCGTTAAATTTGAACTGCATTTACCAGGATGCAAAGAGGCGAACTCGACTGGGATGTGAGGCAGTGTGCTCCCAACCCGCCTTCCTGTTAAAAGGCTCCCTTGAGCCACTGAGCTGACGAGCTCTGGAGACGCACCTGTGAGCCTGTGAGTGGTACTAGACCTGAGACGATTTTGGCAGCATTTCCAGCAACCCCAGATATTTTTTGATGCTTTCTACTCTCTACTGATGAAGGGCAATTACCCTGAAACACGTGTATAGAGATGAACAGCAATGACTGCACTAACTTTAGTGAAAAACTACGGACACTTTCAAGTAAGCGTTAAATTTGAACTGCATTTACCAGGATGCAAAGGAGCGAACTCGACTGGGATGTGAAGCAGTGTGCTCCCAACCCGCCTTCCTGTTAAAAGGCTCCCTTGAGCCACTGAGCTGACGAGCTCTGGAGACGCACCTGTGAGCCCGTGATTGGTACTAGACCTGAGACGATTTTGGCAGCATTTCCAGCAACCCCAGATATTTTTTGATGCTTTCTACTCTCTACTGATGAAGGGCAATTACCCTGAAACACGTGTATAGAGATGAACAGCAATGACTGCACTAACTTTAGTGAAAAACGACGGACACTTTAAAGTAAGTGTTAAATTTTAACTGCATTTACCAGGATGCAAAGGGCAAACTCGACTGGGATGTGAGGCAGTGTGCTCCCAACCCGCCTTCCTGTTAAAAGGCTCCCTTGAGCCACTGAGCTGACGAGCTCTGGAGACGCACCTGTGAGCCTGTGAGTGGTACTAGACCTGAGACGATTTTGGCAGCATTTCCAGCAAACCCAAGTATTTTTTGATGCTTTCTACTCTCTACTGATGAAGGGCAATTACCCTGAAACACGTGTATAGAGATGAACAGCAATGACTGCACTAACTTTAGTGAAAAACTACGGACACTTTCAAGTAAGCGTCAAATTTGAACTGCATTTACCAGGATGCAAAGGGGCGAACTCGACTGGGATGTGAGGCAGTGTGCTCCCAACCCTCCTTCCTGTTAAAAGTCTCCCTTGAGCCACTGAGCTGACGAGCTCTGGAGACGCACCTGTGAGCCTGTGAGTGGTACTAGACCTGAGACGATTTTGGCAGCATTTCCAGCAACCCCAGATATTTTTTGATGCTTTCTACTCTATACTGATGAAGGGCAATTACCCTGAAACACGTGTATAGAGATGAACAGCAATGACTGCACTAACTTTAGTGAAAAACTACAGACACTTTCAAGTAAGCGTTAAATTTGAACTGCATTTACCAGGATGCAAAGGAGCGAACTCGACTGGGATGTGAAGCAGTGTGCTCCCAACCCGCCTTCCTGTTAAAAGGCTCCCTTGAGCCACTGAGCTGACGAGCTCTGGAGACGCACCTGTGAGCCCGTGATTGGTACTAGACCTGAGACGATTTTGGCAGCATTTCCAGCAACCCCAGATATTTTTTGATGCTTTCTACTCTCTACTGATGAAGGGCAATTACCCTGAAACACGTGTATAGAGATGAACAGCAATGACTGCACTAACTTTAGTGAAAAACGACGGACACTTTAAAGTAAGTGTTAAATTTGAACTGCATTTACCAGGATGCAAAGGGCAAACTCGACTGGGATGTGAGGCAGTGTGCTCCCAACCCGCCTTCCTGTTAAAAGGCTCCCTTGAGCCACTGAGCTGACGAGCTCTGGAGACGCACCTGTGAGCCTGTGAGTGGTACTAGACCTGAGACGATTTTGGCAGCATTTCCAGCAAACCCAAGTATTTTTTGATGCTTTCTACTCTCTACTGATGAAGGGCAATTACCCTGAAACACGTGTATAGAGATGAACAGCAATGACTGCACTAACTTTAGTGAAAAACTACGGACACTTTCAAGTAAGCGTCAAATTTGAACTGCATTTACCAGGATGCAAAGGGGCGAACTCGACTGGGATGTGAGGCAGTGTGCTCCCAACCCTCCTTCCTGTTAAAAGTCTCCCTTGAGCCACTGAGCTGACGAGCTCTGGAGACGCACCTGTGAGCCTGTGAGTGGTACTAGACCTGAGACGATTTTGGCAGCATTTCCAGCAACCCCAGATATTTTTTGATGCTTTCTACTCTATACTGATGAAGGGCAATTACCCTGAAACACGTGTATAGAGATGAACAGCAATGACTGCACTAACTTTAGTGAAAAACTACAGACACTTTCAAGTAAGCGTTAAATTTGAACTGCATTTACCAGGATGCAAAGGGGCGAACTCGACTGGGATGTGAGGCAGTGTGCTCCCAACCCGCCTTCTTGTTAAAAGGCTCCCTTGAGCCACTGAGCTGACGAGCTCTGGAGACGCACCTGTGAGCCTGTGAGTGGTACTAGACCTGAGACGATTTTGGCAGCATTTCCAGCAACCCCAGATATTCTTTGATGCTTTCTACTCTCTACTGATGAAGGGCAATTACCCTGAAACACGTGTATAGAGATGAACAGCAATGACTGCACTAACTTTAGTGAAAAACTACGGACACTTTCAAGTAAGCGTTACATTTGAACTGCATTTACCAGGATGCAAAGGGGCGAACTCGACTGGGATGTGAGGCAGTGTGCTCCCAACCCGCCTTCCTGTTAAAAGGTTCCCTTGAGCCACTGAGCTGACGAGCTCTGGAGACGCACCTGTGAGCCTGTGAGTGGTACTAGACCTGAGACGATTTTGGCAGCATTTCCAGCAACCCCAGATATATTTTGATGCTTTCTACTCTCTAATGATGAAGGGCAATTACCCTGAAACACGTGTATAGAGATGAACAGCAATGACTGCACTAACTTTAGTGAAAAACGACGGACACTTTAAAGTAAGTGTTAAATTTGAACTGCATTTACCAGGATGAAAAGGGGCAAACTCGACTGGGATGTGAGGCAGTGTGCTCCCAACCCGCCTTCCTGTTAAAAGGCTAACTTGAGCCACTGAGCTGACGAGCTCTGGAGACGCACCTGTGAGCCTGTGAGTGGTACTAGACCTGAGACGATTTTGGCAGCATTTCCAGCAAACCCAAGTATTTTTTGATGCTTTCTACTCTCGACTGATGAAGGGCAATTACCCTGAAACACGTGTATAGAGATGAACAGCAATGACTGCACTAACTTTAGTGAAAAACTACGGACACGTTCAAGTAAGCGTCAAATTTGAACTGCATTTACCAGGATGCAAAGGGGCGAACTCGACTGGGATGTGAGGCAGTGTGCTCCCAACCCGCCTTCCTGTTAAAAGGCTCCCTTGAGCCACTGAGCTGATGAGCTCTGGAGACGCACCTGTGAGCCTGTGAGTGGTACTAGACCTGAGTCGATTTTAGCAGCATTTCCAGCAACCCCAGATATTTTTTGATGCTTTCTACTCTCTACTGATGAAGGGCAATTACCCTGAAACACGTGTATAGAGATGAACAGCAATGACTGCACTAACTTTAGTGAAAAACTACGGACACTTTCAAGTAAGCGTTAAATTTGAACTGCATTTACCAGGATGCAAAGGGGCGAACTCGACTGGGATGTGAGGCAGTGTGCTCCCAACCCGCCTTCCTGTTAAAAGGCTCCCTTGAGCCACTGAGCTGACGAGCTCTGGAGACGCACCTGTGAGCCTGTGAGTGGTACTAGACCTGAGACGATCTTGGCAGCATTTCCAGCAACCCCAGATATTTTTTGATGCTTTCTACTCTCTACTGATGAAGGGCAATTACCCTGAAACACGTGTATAGAGATGAACAGCAATGACTGCACTAACTTTAGTGAAAAACTACGGACACTTTCAAGTAAGCGTTAAATTTGAACTGCATTTACCAGGATGCAAAGGGGAGAACTCGACTGGGATGTGAGGCAGTGTGCTCCCAACCCGCCTTCCTGTTAAAAGGCTCCCTTGAGCCACTGAGCTGACGAGCTCTGGAGACGCACCTGTGAGCCTGTGAGTGGTACTAGACCTGAGACCATTTTGGCAGCATTTCCATTAACCCCAGATATTTTTTGATGCTTTCTACTCTCTACTGATGAAGGGCAATTACCCTGAAACACGTGTATAGAGATGAACAGCAATGACTGCACTAACTTTAGTGAAAAACTACGGACACTTTCAAGTAAGCGTTAAATTTGAACTGCATTTACCAGGATGCAAAGGGGCGAACTCGACTGGGATGTGAGGCAGTGTGCTCCCAACCAGCCTCCCTGTTAAAAGGCTCCCTTGAGCCACTGAGCTGACGAGCTCTGGAGACGCACCTGTGAGCCCATGAGTGGTACTAGACCTGAGACGATTTTGGCAGCATTTCCAGCAACCCCAGATATTTTTTTATGCTTTCTACTCTCTACTGATGAAGGGCAATTACCCTGAAACACGTGTATAGAGATGAACAGCAATGACTGCACTAACTTTAGTGAAAAACTACGGACACTTTCAAGTAAGTGTTACATTTGAACTGCATTTACCAGGATGCAAAGGGGCGAACTCGACTGGGATGTGAGGCAGTGTGCTCCCAACCCGCCTTCCTGTTAAAAGGCTCCCTTGAGCCACTGAGCTGACGAGCTCTGGAGCCGCACTTGTGAGCCTGTGAGTGGTACTAGACCTGAGACGATTTTGGCAGCATTTCCAGCAACCCCAGATATTTTTTGATGCTTTCTACTCGCTACTGATGAAGGGCAATTACCCTGAAACACGTGTATAGAGATGAACAGCAATGACTGCACTAACTTTAGTGAAAAACTACGGACACTTTCAAGTAAGCGTTAAATTTGAACTGCATTTACCAGGATGCAAAGGGGCGAACTCGACTGGGATGTGAGGCAGTGTGCTCCCAACCCGCCTTCCTGATAAAAGGCTCCCTTGAGCCACTGAGCTGACAAGCTCTGGAGACGCACCTGTGAGCCTGTGAGTGGTACTAGACCTGAGACGATTTTGGCAGCATTTCCAGCAACCCCAGATATTTTTGGATACTTTCTACTCTCTACTGATGAAGGGCAATTACCCTGAAACACGTGTATTGAGATGAACAGCAATGACTGCACTAACTTTAGTGAAAAACGACGGACACTTTCAAGTAAGCGTTAAATTTGAACTGCATTTACCAGGATGCAAAGGGGCGAACTCGACTGGGATGTGAGGCAGTGTGCTCCCAACCCGCCTTCCTGTTAAAAGGCTCCCTTGAGCCACTGAGCTGACGAGCTCTGGAGACGCACCTGTGAGCCTGTGAGTGGTACTAGACCTGAGACGATTTTGGCAGCATTTCCAGCAACCCCAGATATTTTTTGATGCTTTCTACTCTCTAATGATGAAGGGCAATTCCCCTGAAACACGTGTATAGAGATGAACAGCAATGACTGTACTAACTTTAGTGAAAAACTACGGACACTTTCAAGTAAGCGTTAAATTTGAACTGCATTTACCAGGATGCAAAGGGGCGAACTCCACTGGGATGTGAGGCAGTGTGCTCCCAACCCGCCTTCCTGTTAAAAGTCTCCCTTGAGCCACTGAGCTGACGAGCTCTGGAGACGCACCTGTGATCCTGTGAGTGGTACTAGACCTGAGACGATTTTGGCAGCATTTCCAGCAACCCCAGATATTTTTTGATGCTTTCTACTCTATACTGATGAAGGGCAATTACCCTGAAACACGTGTATAGAGATGAACAGCAATGACTGCACTAACTTTAGTGAAAAACTACGGACACTTTCAAGTAAGCGTTAAATTTGAACTGCATTTACCAGGATGCAAAGGGGCGAACTCGACTGGGATGTGAGGCAGTGTGCTCCCAACCCGCCTTCCTGTTAAAAGGCTCCCTTGAGCCACTGAGCTGACGAGCTCTGGAGACGCACCTGTGAGCCTGTGAGTAGTACTAGACCTGAGACGATTTTGGCAGCATTTCCAGCAACCCCAGATATTCTTTGATGCTTTCTACTCTCTACTGATGAAGGGCAATTACCCTGAAACACGTGTATAGAGATGAACACCAATGACTGCACTAACTTTAGTGAAAAACTACGGACACTTTCAAGTAAGCATTAAATTTGAACTGCATTTACCAGGATGCAAAGGGGCGAACTCGACTGGGATGTGAGGCAGTGTGCTCCCAACCCGCCTTCCTGTTAAAAGGCTCCCTTGAGCCACTGAGCTGACGAGCTCTGGAGACGCACCTGTGAGCCTGTGAGTGGTACTAGACCTGAGACGATTTTGGCAGCATTTCCAGCAACCCCAGATATTTTTTGATGCTTTCTACTCTCTACTGATGAAGGGCAATTACCCTGAAACACGTGTATAGAGATGAACAGCAATGACTGCACTAACTTTAGTGAAAAACTACGGACACTTTCAAGTAAGCGTTAAATTTGAACTGCATTTACCAGGATGCAAAGAGGCGAACTCGACTGGGATGTGAGGCAGTGTGCTCCCAACCCGCCTTCCTGTTAAAAGGCTCCCTTGAGCCACTGAGCTGACGAGCTCTGGAGACGCACCTGTGAGCCTGTGAGTGGTACTAGACCTGAGACGATTTTGGCAGCATTTCCAGCAACCCCAGATATTTTTTGATGCTTTCTACTCTCTACTGATGAAGGGCAATTACCCTGAAACACGTGTATAGAGATGAACAGCAATGACTGCACTAACTTTAGTGAAAAACTACGGACACTTTCAAGTAAGCGTTAAATTTGAACTGCATTTACCAGGATGCAAAGGAGCGAACTCGACTGGGATGTGAAGCAGTGTGCTCCCAACCCGCCTTCCTGTTAAAAGGCTCCATTGAGCCACTGAGCTGACGAGCTCTGGAGACGCACCTGTGAGCCCGTGATTGGTACTAGACCTGAGACGATTTTGGCAGCATTTCCAGCAACCCCAGATATTTTTTGATGCTTTCTACTCTCTACTGATGAAGGGCAATTACCCTGAAACACGTGTATAGAGATGAACAGCAATGACTGCACTAACTTTAGTGAAAAACTACGGACACTTTCAAGTAAGCGTTAAATTTGAACTGCATTTACCAGGATGCAAAGGGGCGAACTCGACTGGGATGTGAGGCAGTGTGCTCCCAACCCGCCTTCCTGATAAAAGGCTCCCTTGAGCCACTGAGCTGACAAGCTCTGGAGACGCACCTGTGAGCCTGTGAGTGGTACTAGACCTGAGACGATTTTGGCAGCATTTCCAGCAACCCCAGATATTTTTGGATACTTTCTACTCTCTACTGATGAAGGGCAATTACCCTGAAACACGTGTATTGAGATGAACAGCAATGACTGCACTAACTTTAGTGAAAAACGACGGACACTTTCAAGTAAGCGTTAAATTTGAACTGCATTTACCAGGATGCAAAGGGGCGAACTCGACTGGGATGTGAGGCAGTGTGCTCCCAACCCGCCTTCCTGTTAAAAGGCTCCCTTGAGCCACTGAGCTGACGAGCTCTGGAGACGCTCCTGTGAGCCTGTGAGTGGTACTAGACCTGAGACGATTTTGGCAGCATTTCCAGCAACCCCAGATATTTTTTGATGCTTTCTACCCTCTAATGATGAAGGGCAATTACCCTGAAACACGTGTATAGAGATGAACAGCAATGACTGCACTAACTTTAGTGAAAAACGACGGACACTTTCAAGTAAGCGTTAAATTTGAACTGCATTTACCAGGATGCAAAGGGGCGAAATCGACTGGGATGTGAGGCAGTGTGCTCCCAACCCGCCTCCCTGTTAAAAGGCTCCCTTGAGCCACTGAGCTGACGAGCTCTGGAGACGCACCTGTGAGCCTGTGAGTGGTACTAGACCTGAGACGATTTTGGCAGCATTTCCAGCAACCCCAGATATTTTTTGATGCTTTCTACTCTCTAATGATGGAGGGCAATTACCCTGAAACACTTGTATAGAGATGAACAGCAATGACTGTACTAACTTTAGTGAAAAACTACGGACACTTTCAAGTAAGCGTTAAATTTGAACTGCATTTACCAGGATGCAAAGGGGCGAACTCGACTGGGATGTGAGGCAGTGTGCTCCCAACCCGCCTTCCTGTTAAAAGGCTTCCTTGAGCCACTGAGCTGACGAGCTCTGGAGATGCACCTGTGAGCCTGTGAGTGGTACTAGACCTGAGACGATTTTGGCAGCATTTCCAGCAACCACAAGTATTTTGTTGATGCTTTCTACTCTCTACTGATGAAGGGCAATTACCCTGAAACACGTGTATAGAGATGAACAGCAATGACTGCACTAACTTTAGTGAAAAACTACGGACACTTTCAAGTAAGCTTTAAATTTGAACTGCATTTACCAGGATGCAAAGGGGCGAACTCGACTGGGATGTGAGGCAGTGTGCTCCCAACCCGCCTTCCTGTTAAAAGGCTCCCTTGAGCCACTGAGCTGACGAGCTCTGGAGACGCACCTGTGAGCCTGTGAGTGGTACTAGACCTGAGACGATTTTGGCAGCATTTCCAGCAACCCCAGATATTTTTTGATGCTTTCTACTCTCTAATGATGAAGGGCAATTACCCTGAAACACGTGTATAGAGATGAACAGCAATGACTGTACTAACTTTAGTGAAAAACTACGGACACTTTCAAGTAAGGGTTAAATTTGAACTGCATTTACCAGGATGCAAAGGGGCGAACTCGACTGGGATGTGAGGCAGTGTGCTCCCAACCCGCCTTCCTGTTAAAAGGCTTCCTTGAGCCACTGAGCTGACGAGCTCTGGAGACGCACCTGTGAGCCTGTGAGTGGTACTAGACCTGAGACGATTTTGGCAGCATTTCCAGCAACCCCAGATATTTTTTGATGCTTTCTACTCTCTAATGATGAAGGGCAATTACCCTGAAACACGTGTATAGAGATGAACAGCAATGACTGCACTAACTTTAGTGAAAAACGACGGACACTTTAAAGTAAGTGTTAAATTTGAACTGCATTTACCAGGATGCAAAGGGCAAACTCGACTGGGATGTGAGGCAGTGTGCTCCCAACCCGCCTTCCTGTTAAAAGGCTCCCTTGAGCCACTGAGCTGACGAGCTCTGGAGACGCACCTGTGAGCCTGTGAGTGGTACTAGACCTGAGACGATTTTGGCAGCATTTCCAGCAAACCCAAGTATTTTTTGATGCTTTCAACTCTCTACTGATGAAGGGCAATTACCCTGAAACACGTGTATAGAGATGAACAGCAATGACTGCACTAACTTTAGTGAAAAACTACGGACACGTTCAAGTAAGCGTCAAATTTGAACTGCATTTACCAGGATGCAAAGGGGCGAACTCGACTGGGATGTGAGGCAGTGTGCTCCCAACCAGCCTTCCTGTTAAAAGTCTCCCTTGAGCCACTGAGCTGACGAGCTCTGGAGACGCACCTGTGAGCCTGTGAGTGGTACTAGACCTGAGACGATTTTGGCAGCATTTCCAGCAACCCCAGATATTTTTTGATGCTTTCTACTCTATACTGATGAAGGGCAATTACCCTGAAACACGTGTATAGAGATGAACAGCAATGACTGCACTAACTTTAGTGAAAAACTACGGACACTTTCAAGTAAGCGTTAAATTTGAACTGCATTTACCAGGATGCAAAGGGGCGAACTCGACTGGGATGTGAGGCAATGTGCTCCCAACCCGCCTTCCTGTTAAAAGGCTCCCTTGAGCCACTGAGCTGACGAGCTCTGGAGACGCACCTGTGAGCCTGTGAGTAGTACTAGACCTGAGACGATTTTGGCAGCATTTCCAGCAACCCCAGATATTCTTTGATGCTTTCTACTCTCTACTGATGAAGGGCAATTACCCTGAAACACGTGTATAGAGATGAACACCAATGACTGCACTAACTTTAGTGAAAAACTACGGACACTTTCAAGTAAGCATTAAATTTGAACTGCATTTACCAGGATGCAAAGGGGCGAACTCGACTGGGATGTGAGGCAGTGTGCTCCCAACCCGCCTTCCTGTTAAAAGGCTCCCTTGAGCCACTGAGCTGACGAGCTCTGGAGACGCACCTGTGAGCCTGTGAGTGGTACTAGACCTGAGACGATTTTGGCAGCATTTCCAGCAACCCCAGATATTTTTTGATGCTTTCTACTCTCTACTGATGAAGGGCAATTACCCTGAAACACGTGTATAGAGATGAACAGCAATGACTGCACTAACTTTAGTGAAAAACTACGGACACTTTCAAGTAAGCGTTAAATTTGAACTGCATTTACCAGGATGCAAAGAGGCGAACTCGACTGGGATGTGAGGCAGTGTGCTCCCAACCCGCCTTCCTGTTAAAAGGCTCCCTTGAGCCACTGAGCTGACGAGCTCTGGAGATGCACCTGTGAGCCTGTGAGTGGTACTAGACCTGAGACGATTTTGGCAGCATTTCCAGCAACCCCAGATATTTTTTGATGCTTTCTACTCTCTACTGATGAAGGGCAATTACCCTGAAACACGTGTATAGAGATGAACAGCAATGACTGCACTAACTTTAGTGAAAAACTACGGACACTTTCAAGTAAGCGTTAAATTTTAACTGCATTTACCAGGATGCAAAGGAGCGAACTCGACTGGGATGTGAAGCAGTGTGCTCCCAACCCGCCTTCCTGTTAAAAGGCTCCCTTGAGCCACTGAGCTGACGAGCTCTGGAGACGCACCTGTGAGCCCGTGATTGGTACTAGACCTGAGACGATTTTGGCAGCATTTCCAGCAACCCCAGATATTTTTTGATGCTTTCTACTCTCTACTGATGAAGGGCAATTACCCTGAAACACGTGTATAGAGATGAACAGCAATGACTGCACTAACTTTAGTGAAAAACTACGGACACTTTCAAGTAAGCGTTACATTTGAACTGCATTTACCAGGATGCAAAGGGGCGAACTCGACTGGGATGTGAGGCAGTGTGCTCCCAACCCGCCTTCCTGTTAAAAGGCTCCCTTGAGCCACTGAGCTGACGAGCTCTGGAGACGCACCTGTGAGCCTGTGAGTGGTACTAGACCTGAGACGATTTTGGCAGCATTTCCAGCAACCCCAGATATTTTTTGATGCTTTCTACTCTCTAATGATGAAGGGCAATTACCCTGAAACACGTGTATAGAGATGAACAGCAATGACTGCACTAACTTTAGTGAAAAACGACGGACACTTTAAAGTAAGTGTTAAATTTGAACTGCATTTACCAGGATGCAAAGGGCAAACTCGACTGGGATGTGAGGCAGTGTGCTCCCAACCCGCCTTCCTGTTAAAAGGCTCCCTTGAGCCACTGAGCTGACGAGCTCTGGAGACGCACCTGTGAGCCTGTGAGTGGTACTAGACCTGAGACGATTTTGGCAGCATTTCCAGCAAACCCAAGTATTTTTTGATGCTTTCTACTCTCTACTGATGAAGGGCAATTACCCTGAAACACGTGTATAGAGATGAACAGCAATGACTGCACTAACTTTAGTGAAAAACTACGGACACTTTCAAGTAAGCGTCAAATTTGAACTGCATTTACCAGGATGCAAAGGGGCGAACTCGACTGGGATGTGAGGCAGTGTGCTCCCAACCCTCCTTCCTGTTAAAAGTCTCCCTTGAGCCACTGAGCTGACGAGCTCTGGAGACGCACCTGTGAGCCTGTGAGTGGTACTAGACCTGAGACGATTTTGGCAGCATTTCCAGCAACCCCAGATATTTTTTGATGCTTTCTACTCTATACTGATGAAGGGCAATTACCCTGAAACACGTGTATAGAGATGAACAGCAATGACTGCACTAACTTTAGTGAAAAACTACAGACACTTTCAAGTAAGCGTTAAATTTGAACTGCATTTACCAGGATGCAAAGGGGCGAACTCGACTGGGATGTGAGGCAGTGTGCTCCCAACCCGCCTTCTTGTTAAAAGGCTCCCTTGAGCCACTGAGCTGACGAGCTCTGGAGACGCACCTGTGAGCCTGTGAGTGGTACTAGACCTGAGACGATTTTGGCAGCATTTCCAGCAACCCCAGATATTCTTTGATGCTTTCTACTCTCTACTGATGAAGGGCAATTACCCTGAAACACGTGTATAGAGATGAACAGCAATGACTGCACTAACTTTAGTGAAAAACTACGGACACTTTCAAGTAAGCGTTACATTTGAACTGCATTTACCAGGATGCAAAGGGGCGAACTCGACTGGGATGTGAGGCAGTGTGCTCCCAACCCGCCTTCTTGTTAAAAGGCTCCCTTGAGCCACTGAGCTGACGAGCTCTGGAGACGCACCTGTGAGCCTGTGAGTGGTACTAGACCTGAGACGATTTTGGCAGCATTTCCAGCAACCCCAGATATTTTTTGATGCTTTCTACTCTATACTGATGAAGGGCAATTACCCTGAAACACGTGTATAGAGATGAACAGCAATGACTGCACTAACTTTAGTGAAAAACTACAGACACTTTCAAGTAAGCGTTAAATTTGAACTGCATTTACCAGGATGCAAAGGGGCGAACTCGACTGGGATGTGAGGCAGTGTGCTCCCAACCCGCCTTCTTGTTAAAAGGCTCCCTTGAGCCACTGAGCTGACGAGCTCTGGAGACGCACCTGTGAGCCTGTGAGTGGTACTAGACCTGAGACGATTTTGGCAGCATTTCCAGCAACCCCAGATATTCTTTGATGCTTTCTACTCTCTACTGATGAAGGGCAATTACCCTGAAACACGTGTATAGAGATGAACAGCAATGACTGCACTAACTTTAGTGAAAAACGACGGACACTTTAAAGTAAGTGTTAAATTTGAACTGCATTTACCAGGATGAAAAGGGGCAAACTCGACTGGGATGTGAGGCAGTGTGCTCCCAACCCGCCTTCCTGTTAAAAGGCTCCCTTGAGCCACTGAGCTGACGAGCTCTGGAGACGCACCTGTGAGCCTGTGAGTGGTACTAGACCTGAGACGATTTTGGCAGCATTTCCAGCAAACCCAAGTATTTTTTGATGCTTTCTACTCTCGACTGATGAAGGGCAATTACCCTGAAACACGTGTATAGAGATGAACAGCAATGACTGCACTAACTTTAGTGAAAAACTACGGACACGTTCAAGTAAGCGTCAAATTTGAACTGCATTTACCAGGATGCAAAGGGGCGAACTCGACTGGGATGTGAGGCAGTGTGCTCCCAACCCGCCTTCCTGATAAAAGGCTCCCTTGAGCCACTGAGCTGACAAGCTCTGGAGACGCACCTGTGAGCCTGTGAGTGGTACTAGACCTGAGACGATTTTGGCAGCATTTCCAGCAACCCCAGATATTTTTGGATACTTTCTACTCTCTACTGATGAAGGGCAATTACCCTGAAACACGTGTATTGAGATGAACAGCAATGACTGCACTAACTTTAGTGAAAAACGACGGACACTTTCAAGTAAGCGTTAAATTTGAACTGCATTTACCAGGATGCAAAGGGGCGAACTCGACTGGGATGTGAGGCAGTGTGCTCCCAACCCGCCTTCCTGTTAAAAGGCTCCCTTGAGCCACTGAGCTGACGAGCTCTGGAGACGCTCCTGTGAGCCTGTGAGTGGTACTAGACCTGAGACGATTTTGGCAGCATTTCCAGCAACCCCAGATATTTTTTGATGCTTTCTACCCTCTAATGATGAAGGGCAATTACCCTGAAACACGTGTATAGAGATGAACAGCAATGACTGCACTAACTTTAGTGAAAAACGACGGACACTTTCAAGTAAGCGTTAAATTTGAACTGCATTTACCAGGATGCAAAGGGGCGAAATCGACTGGGATGTGAGGCAGTGTGCTCCCAACCCGCCTCCCTGTTAAAAGGCTCCCTTGAGCCACTGAGCTGACGAGCTCTGGAGACGCACCTGTGAGCCTGTGAGTGGTACTAGACCTGAGACGATTTTGGCAGCATTTCCAGCAACCCCAGATATTTTTTGATGCTTTCTACTCTCTAATGATGGAGGGCAATTACCCTGAAACACTTGTATAGAGATGAACAGCAATGACTGTACTAACTTTAGTGAAAAACTACGGACACTTTCAAGTAAGCGTTAAATTTGAACTGCATTTACCAGGATGCAAAGGGGCGAACTCGACTGGGATGTGAGGCAGTGTGCTCCCAACCCGCCTTCCTGTTAAAAGGCTTCCTTGAGCCACTGAGCTGACGAGCTCTGGAGATGCACCTGTGAGCCTGTGAGTGGTACTAGACCTGAGACGATTTTGGCAGCATTTCCAGCAACCACAAGTATTTTGTTGATGCTTTCTACTCTCTACTGATGAAGGGCAATTACCCTGAAACACGTGTATAGAGATGAACAGCAATGACTGCACTAACTTTAGTGAAAAACTACGGACACTTTCAAGTAAGCTTTAAATTTGAACTGCATTTACCAGGATGCAAAGGGGCGAACTCGACTGGGATGTGAGGCAGTGTGCTCCCAACCCGCCTTCCTGTTAAAAGGCTCCCTTGAGCCACTGAGCTGACGAGCTCTGGAGACGCACCTGTGAGCCTGTGAGTGGTACTAGACCTGAGACGATTTTGGCAGCATTTCCAGCAACCCCAGATATTTTTTGATGCTTTCTACTCTCTAATGATGAAGGGCAATTACCCTGAAACACGTGTATAGAGATGAACAGCAATGACTGTACTAACTTTAGTGAAAAACTACGGACACTTTCAAGTAAGGGTTAAATTTGAACTGCATTTACCAGGATGCAAAGGGGCGAACTCGACTGGGATGTGAGGCAGTGTGCTCCCAACCCGCCTTCCTGTTAAAAGGCTTCCTTGAGCCACTGAGCTGACGAGCTCTGGAGACGCACCTGTGAGCCTGTGAGTGGTACTAGACCTGAGACGATTTTGGCAGCATTTCCAGCAACCCCAGATATTTTTTGATGCTTTCTACTCTCTAATGATGAAGGGCAATTACCCTGAAACACGTGTATAGAGATGAACAGCAATGACTGCACTAACTTTAGTGAAAAACGACGGACACTTTAAAGTAAGTGTTAAATTTGAACTGCATTTACCAGGATGCAAAGGGCAAACTCGACTGGGATGTGAGGCAGTGTGCTCCCAACCCGCCTTCCTGTTAAAAGGCTCCCTTGAGCCACTGAGCTGACGAGCTCTGGAGACGCACCTGTGAGCCTGTGAGTGGTACTAGACCTGAGACGATTTTGGCAGCATTTCCAGCAAACCCAAGTATTTTTTGATGCTTTCAACTCTCTACTGATGAAGGGCAATTACCCTGAAACACGTGTATAGAGATGAACAGCAATGACTGCACTAACTTTAGTGAAAAACTACGGACACGTTCAAGTAAGCGTCAAATTTGAACTGCATTTACCAGGATGCAAAGGGGCGAACTCGACTGGGATGTGAGGCAGTGTGCTCCCAACCAGCCTTCCTGTTAAAAGTCTCCCTTGAGCCACTGAGCTGACGAGCTCTGGAGACGCACCTGTGAGCCTGTGAGTGGTACTAGACCTGAGACGATTTTGGCAGCATTTCCAGCAACCCCAGATATTTTTTGATGCTTTCTACTCTATACTGATGAAGGGCAATTACCCTGAAACACGTGTATAGAGATGAACAGCAATGACTGCACTAACTTTAGTGAAAAACTACGGACACTTTCAAGTAAGCGTTAAATTTGAACTGCATTTACCAGGATGCAAAGGGGCGAACTCGACTGGGATGTGAGGCAATGTGCTCCCAACCCGCCTTCCTGTTAAAAGGCTCCCTTGAGCCACTGAGCTGACGAGCTCTGGAGACGCACCTGTGAGCCTGTGAGTAGTACTAGACCTGAGACGATTTTGGCAGCATTTCCAGCAACCCCAGATATTCTTTGATGCTTTCTACTCTCTACTGATGAAGGGCAATTACCCTGAAACACGTGTATAGAGATGAACACCAATGACTGCACTAACTTTAGTGAAAAACTACGGACACTTTCAAGTAAGCATTAAATTTGAACTGCATTTACCAGGATGCAAAGGGGCGAACTCGACTGGGATGTGAGGCAGTGTGCTCCCAACCCGCCTTCCTGTTAAAAGGCTCCCTTGAGCCACTGAGCTGACGAGCTCTGGAGACGCACCTGTGAGCCTGTGAGTGGTACTAGACCTGAGACGATTTTGGCAGCATTTCCAGCAACCCCAGATATTTTTTGATGCTTTCTACTCTCTACTGATGAAGGGCAATTACCCTGAAACACGTGTATAGAGATGAACAGCAATGACTGCACTAACTTTAGTGAAAAACTACGGACACTTTCAAGTAAGCGTTAAATTTGAACTGCATTTACCAGGATGCAAAGAGGCGAACTCGACTGGGATGTGAGGCAGTGTGCTCCCAACCCGCCTTCCTGTTAAAAGGCTCCCTTGAGCCACTGAGCTGACGAGCTCTGGAGATGCACCTGTGAGCCTGTGAGTGGTACTAGACCTGAGACGATTTTGGCAGCATTTCCAGCAACCCCAGATATTTTTTGATGCTTTCTACTCTCTACTGATGAAGGGCAATTACCCTGAAACACGTGTATAGAGATGAACAGCAATGACTGCACTAACTTTAGTGAAAAACTACGGACACTTTCAAGTAAGCGTTAAATTTTAACTGCATTTACCAGGATGCAAAGGAGCGAACTCGACTGGGATGTGAAGCAGTGTGCTCCCAACCCGCCTTCCTGTTAAAAGGCTCCCTTGAGCCACTGAGCTGACGAGCTCTGGAGACGCACCTGTGAGCCCGTGATTGGTACTAGACCTGAGACGATTTTGGCAGCATTTCCAGCAACCCCAGATATTTTTTGATGCTTTCTACTCTCTACTGATGAAGGGCAATTACCCTGAAACACGTGTATAGAGATGAACAGCAATGACTGCACTAACTTTAGTGAAAAACTACGGACACTTTCAAGTAAGCGTTACATTTGAACTGCATTTACCAGGATGCAAAGGGGCGAACTCGACTGGGATGTGAGGCAGTGTGCTCCCAACCCGCCTTCCTGTTAAAAGGCTCCCTTGAGCCACTGAGCTGACGAGCTCTGGAGACGCACCTGTGAGCCTGTGAGTGGTACTAGACCTGAGACGATTTTGGCAGCATTTCCAGCAACCCCAGATATTTTTTGATGCTTTCTACTCTCTAATGATGAAGGGCAATTACCCTGAAACACGTGTATAGAGATGAACAGCAATGACTGCACTAACTTTAGTGAAAAACGACGGACACTTTAAAGTAAGTGTTAAATTTGAACTGCATTTACCAGGATGCAAAGGGCAAACTCGACTGGGATGTGAGGCAGTGTGCTCCCAACCCGCCTTCCTGTTAAAAGGCTCCCTTGAGCCACTGAGCTGACGAGCTCTGGAGACGCACCTGTGAGCCTGTGAGTGGTACTAGACCTGAGACGATTTTGGCAGCATTTCCAGCAAACCCAAGTATTTTTTGATGCTTTCTACTCTCTACTGATGAAGGGCAATTACCCTGAAACACGTGTATAGAGATGAACAGCAATGACTGCACTAACTTTAGTGAAAAACTACGGACACTTTCAAGTAAGCGTCAAATTTGAACTGCATTTACCAGGATGCAAAGGGGCGAACTCGACTGGGATGTGAGGCAGTGTGCTCCCAACCCTCCTTCCTGTTAAAAGTCTCCCTTGAGCCACTGAGCTGACGAGCTCTGGAGACGCACCTGTGAGCCTGTGAGTGGTACTAGACCTGAGACGATTTTGGCAGCATTTCCAGCAACCCCAGATATTTTTTGATGCTTTCTACTCTATACTGATGAAGGGCAATTACCCTGAAACACGTGTATAGAGATGAACAGCAATGACTGCACTAACTTTAGTGAAAAACTACAGACACTTTCAAGTAAGCGTTAAATTTGAACTGCATTTACCAGGATGCAAAGGGGCGAACTCGACTGGGATGTGAGGCAGTGTGCTCCCAACCCGCCTTCTTGTTAAAAGGCTCCCTTGAGCCACTGAGCTGACGAGCTCTGGAGACGCACCTGTGAGCCTGTGAGTGGTACTAGACCTGAGACGATTTTGGCAGCATTTCCAGCAACCCCAGATATTCTTTGATGCTTTCTACTCTCTACTGATGAAGGGCAATTACCCTGAAACACGTGTATAGAGATGAACAGCAATGACTGCACTAACTTTAGTGAAAAACTACGGACACTTTCAAGTAAGCGTTACATTTGAACTGCATTTACCAGGATGCAAAGGGGCGAACTCGACTGGGATGTGAGGCAGTGTGCTCCCAACCCGCCTTCTTGTTAAAAGGCTCCCTTGAGCCACTGAGCTGACGAGCTCTGGAGACGCACCTGTGAGCCTGTGAGTGGTACTAGACCTGAGACGATTTTGGCAGCATTTCCAGCAACCCCAGATATTTTTTGATGCTTTCTACTCTATACTGATGAAGGGCAATTACCCTGAAACACGTGTATAGAGATGAACAGCAATGACTGCACTAACTTTAGTGAAAAACTACAGACACTTTCAAGTAAGCGTTAAATTTGAACTGCATTTACCAGGATGCAAAGGGGCGAACTCGACTGGGATGTGAGGCAGTGTGCTCCCAACCCGCCTTCTTGTTAAAAGGCTCCCTTGAGCCACTGAGCTGACGAGCTCTGGAGACGCACCTGTGAGCCTGTGAGTGGTACTAGACCTGAGACGATTTTGGCAGCATTTCCAGCAACCCCAGATATTCTTTGATGCTTTCTACTCTCTACTGATGAAGGGCAATTACCCTGAAACACGTGTATAGAGATGAACAGCAATGACTGCACTAACTTTAGTGAAAAACGACGGACACTTTAAAGTAAGTGTTAAATTTGAACTGCATTTACCAGGATGAAAAGGGGCAAACTCGACTGGGATGTGAGGCAGTGTGCTCCCAACCCGCCTTCCTGTTAAAAGGCTCCCTTGAGCCACTGAGCTGACGAGCTCTGGAGACGCACCTGTGAGCCTGTGAGTGGTACTAGACCTGAGACGATTTTGGCAGCATTTCCAGCATACCCAAGTATTTTTTGATGCTTTCTACTCTCGACTGATGAAGGGCAATTACCCTGAAACACGTGTATAGAGATGAACAGCAATGACTGCACTAACTTTAGTGAAAAACTACGGACACGTTCAAGTAAGCGTCAAATTTGAACTGCATTTACCAGGATGCAAAGGGGCGAACTCGACTGGGATGTGAGGCAGTGTGCTCCCAACCCGCCTTCCTGTTAAAAGGCTCCCTTGAGCCACTGAGCTGATGAGCTCTGGAGACGCACCTGTGAGCCTGTGAGTGGTACTACACCTGAGTCGATTTTAGCAGCATTTCCAGCAACCCCAGATATTTTTTGATGCTTTCTACTCTCTACTGATGAAGGGCAATTACCCTGAAACACGTGTATAGAGATGAACAGCAATGACTGCACTAACTTTAGTGAAAAACTACGGACACTTTCAAGTAAGCGTTAAATTTGAACTGCATTTACCAGGATGCAAAGGGGCGAACTCGACTGGGATGTGAGGCAGTGTGCTCCCAACCCGCCTTCCTGTTAAAAGGCTCCCTTGAGCCACTGAGCTGACGAGCTCTGGAGACGCACCTGTGAGCCTGTGAGTGGTACTAGACCTGAGACGATCTTGGCAGCATTTCCAGCAACCCCAGATATTTTTTGATGCTTTCTACTCTCTACTGATGAAGGGCAATTACCCTGAAACACGTGTATAGAGATGAACAGCAATGACTGCACTAACTTTAGTGAAAAACTACGGACACTTTCAAGTAAGCGTTAAATTTGAACTGCATTTACCAGGATGCAAAGGGGAGAACTCGACTGGGATGTGAGGCAGTGTGCTCCCAACCCGCCTTCCTGTTAAAAGGCTCCCTTGAGCCACTGAGCTGACGAGCTCTGGAGACGCACCTGTGAGCCTGTGAGTGGTACTAGACCTGAGACCATTTTGGCAGCATTTCATTTACCCCAGATATTTTTTGATGCTTTCTACTCTCTACTGATGAAGGGCAATTACCCTGAAACACGTGTATAGAGATGAACAGCAATGACTGCACTAACTTTAGTGAAAAACTACGGACACTTTCAAGTAAGCGTTAAATTTGAACTGCATTTACCAGGATGCAAAGGGGCGAACTCGACTGGGATGTGAGGCAGTGTGCTCCCAACCAGCCTCCCTGTTAAAAGGCTCCCTTGAGCCACTGAGCTGACGAGCTCTGGAGACGCACCTGTGAGCCCATGAGTGGTACTAGACCTGAGACGATTTTGGCAGCATTTCCAGCAACCCCAGATATTTTTTTATGCTTTCTACTCTCTACTGATGAAGGGCAATTACCCTGAAACACGTGTATAGAGATGAACAGCAATGACTGCACTAACTTTAGTGAAAAACTACGGACACTTTCAAGTAAGTGTTACATTTGAACTGCATTTACCAGGATGCAAAGGGGCGAACTCGACTGGGATGTGAGGCAGTGTGCTCCCAACCCGCCTTCCTGTTAAAAGGCTCCCTTGAGCCACTGAGCTGACGAGCTCTGGAGCCGCACTTGTGAGCCTGTGAGTGGTACTAGACCTGAGACGATTTTGGCAGCATTTCCAGCAACCCCAGATATTTTTTGATGCTTTCTACTCGCTACTGATGAAGGGCAATTACCCTGAAACACGTGTATAGAGATGAACAGCAATGACTGCACTAACTTTAGTGAAAAACTACGGACACTTTCAAGTAAGCGTTAAATTTGAACTGCATTTACCAGGATGCAAAGGGGCGAACTCGACTGGGATGTGAGGCAGTGTGCTCCCAACCCGCCTTCCTGATAAAAGGCTCCCTTGAGCCACTGAGCTGACAAGCTCTGGAGACGCACCTGTGAGCCTGTGAGTGGTACTAGACCTGAGACGATTTTGGCAGCATTTCCAGCAACCCCAGATATTTTTGGATACTTTCTACTCTCTACTGATGAAGGGCAATTACCCTGAAACACGTGTATTGAGATGAACAGCAATGACTGCACTAACTTTAGTGAAAAACGACGGACACTTTCAAGTAAGCGTTAAATTTGAACTGCATTTACCAGGATGCAAAGGGGCGAACTCGACTGGGATGTGAGGCAGTGTGCTCCCAACCCGCCTTCCTGTTAAAAGGCTCCCTTGAGCCACTGAGCTGACGAGCTCTGGAGACGCACCTGTGAGCCTGTGAGTGGTACTAGACCTGAGACGATTTTGGCAGCATTTCCAGCAACCCCAGATATTTTTTGATGCTTTCTACTCTCTAATGATGAAGGGCAATTACCCTGAAACACGTGTATAGAGATGAACAGCAATGACTGTACTAACTTTAGTGAAAAACTATGGACACTTTCAAGTAAGCGTTAAATTTGAACTGCATTTACCAGGATGCAAAGGGGCGAACTCCACTGGGATGTGATGCAGTGTGCTCCCAACCCGCCTTCCTGTTAAAAGTCTCCCTTGAGCCACTGAGCTGACGAGCTCTGGAGACGCACCTGTGAGCCTGTGAGTGGTACTAGACCTGAGACGATTTTGGCAGCATTTCCAGCAACCCCAGATATTTTTTGATGCTTTCTACTCTATACTGATGAAGGGCAATTACCCTGAAACACGTGTATAGAGATGAACAGCAATGACTGCACTAACTTTAGTGAAAAACTACGGACACTTTCAAGTAAGCGTTAAATTTGAACTGCATTTACCAGGATGCAAAGGGGCGAACTCGACTGGGATGTGAGGCAGTGTGCTCCCAACCCGCCTTCCTGTTAAAAGGCTCCCTTGAGCCACTGAGCTGACGAGCTCTGGAGACGCACCTGTGAGCCTGTGAGTACTACTAGACCTGAGACGATTTTGGCAGCATTTCCAGCAACCCCAGATATTCTTTGATGCTTTCTACTCTCTACTGATGAAGGGCAATTACCCTGAAACACGTGTATAGAGATGAACACCAATGACTGCACTAACTTTAGTGAAAAACTACGGACACTTTCAAGTAAGCATTAAATTTGAACTGCATTTACCAGGATGCAAAGGGGCGAACTCGACTGGGATGTGAGGCAGTGTGCTCCCAACCCGCCTTCCTGTTAAAAGGCTCCCTTGAGCCACTGAGCTGACGAGCTCTGGAGACGCACCTGTGAGCCTGTGAGTGGTACTAGACCTGAGACGATTTTGGCAGCATTTCCAGCAACCCCAGATATTTTTTGATGCTTTCTACTCTCTACTGATGAAGGGCAATTACCCTGAAACACGTGTATAGAGATGAACAGCAATGACTGCACTAACTTTAGTGAAAAACTACGGACACTTTCAAGTAAGCGTTAAATTTGAACTGCATTTACCAGGATGCAAAGAGGCGAACTCGACTGGGATGCGAGGCAGTGTGCTCCCAACCCGCCTTCCTGTTAAAAGGCTCCCTTGAGCCACTGAGCTGACAAGCTCTGGAGACGCACCTGTGAGCCTGTGAGTGGTACTAGACCTGAGACGATTTTGGCAGCATTTCCAGCAACCCCAGATATTTTTTGATGCTTTCTACTCTCTACTGATGAAGGGCAATTACCCTGAAACACGTGTATAGAGATGAACAGCAATGACTGCACTAACTTTAGTGAAAAACTACGGACACTTTCAAGTAAGCGTTAAATTTGAACTGCATTTACCAGGATGCAAAGGAGCGAACTCGACTGGGATGTGAAGCAGTGTGCTCCCAACCCGCCTTCCTGTTAAAAGGCTCCCTTGAGCCACTGAGCTGACGAGCTCTGGAGACGCACCTGTGAGCCCGTGATTGGTACTAGACCTGAGACGATTTTGGCAGCATTTCCAGCAACCCCAGATATTTTTTGATGCTTTCTACTCTCTACTGATGAAGGGCAATTACCCTGAAACACGTGTATAGAGATGAACAGCAATGACTGCACTAACTTTAGTGAAAAACTACGGACACTTTCAAGTAAGCGTTACATTTGAACTGCATTTACCAGGATGCAAAGGGGCGAACTCGACTGGGATGTGAGGCAGTGTGCTCCCAACCCGCCTTCCTGTTAAAAGGCTCCCTTGAGCCACTGAGCTGACGAGCTCTGGAGACGCACCTGTGAGCCTGTGAGTGGTACTAGACCTGAGACGATTTTGGCAGCATTTCCAGCAACCCCAGATATTCTTTGATGCTTTCTACTCTCTACTGATGAAGGGCAATTACCCTGAAACACGTGTATAGAGATGAACAGCAATGACTGCACTAACTTTAGTGAAAAACTACGGACACTTTCAAGTAAGCATTAAATTTGAACTGCATTTACCAGGATGCAAAGAGGCGAACTCGACTGGGATGTGAGGCAGTGTGCTCCCAACCCGCCTTCCTGTTAAAAGGCTCCCTTGAGCCACTGAGCTGACGAGCTCTGGAGACGCACCTGTGAGCCTGTGAGTGGTACTAGACCTGAGACGATTTTGGCAGCATTTCCAGCAACCCCAGATATTTTTTGATGCTTTCTACTCTCTACTGATGAAGGGCAATTACCCTGAAACACGTGTATAGAGATGAACAGCAATGACTGCACTAACTTTAGTGAAAAACTACGGACACTTTCAAGTAAGCGTTAAATTTGAACTGCATTTACCAGGATGCAAAGGAGCGAACTCGACTGGGATGTGAAGCAGTGTGCTCCCAACCCGCCTTCCTGTTAAAAGGCTCCCTTGAGCCACTGAGCTGACGAGCTCTGGAGACGCACCTGTGAGCCCGTGATTGGTACTAGACCTGAGACGATTTTGGCAGCATTTCCAGCAACCCCAGATATTTTTTGATGCTTTCTACTCTCTACTGATGAAGGGCAATTACCCTGAAACACGTGTATAGAGATGAACAGCAATGACTGCACTAACTTTAGTGAAAAACTACGGACACTTTCAAGTAAGCGTTACATTTGAACTGCATTTACCAGGATGCAAAGGGGCGAACTCGACTGGGATGTGAGGCAGTGTGCTCCCAACCCGCCTTCCTGTTAAAAGGCTCCCTTGAGCCACTGAGCTGACGAGCTCTGGAGACGCACCTGTGAGCCTGTGAGTGGTACTAGACCTGAGACGATTTTGGCAGCATTTCCAGCAACCCCAGATATTTTTTGATGCTTTCTACTCTCTAATGATGAAGGGCAATTACCCTGAAACACGTGTATAGAGATGAACAGCAATGACTGCACTAACTTTAGTGAAAAACGACGGACACTTTAAAGTAAGTGTTAAATTTGAACTGCATTTACCAGGATGCAAAGGGCAAACTCGACTGGGATGTGAGGCAGTGTGCTCCCAACCCGCCTTCCTGTTAAAAGGCTCCCTTGAGCCACTGAGCTGACGAGCTCTGGAGACGCACCTGTGAGCCTGTGAGTGGTACTAGACCTGAGACGATTTTGGCAGCATTTCCAGCAAACCCAAGTATTTTTTGATGCTTTCTACTCTCTACTGATGAAGGGTAATTACCCTGAAACACGTGTATAGAGATGAACAGCAATGACTGCACTAACTTTAGTGAAAAACTACTGACACTTTCAAGTAAGCTTTAAATTTGAACTGCATTTACCAGGATGCAAAGGGGCGAACTCGACTGGGATGTGAGGCAGTGTGCTCCCAACCCGCCTTCCTGTTAAAAGGCTCCCTTGAGCCACTGAGCTGACGAGCTCTGGAGACGCACCTGTGAGCCTGTGAGTGGTACTAGACCTGAGACGATTTTGGCAGCATTTCCAGCAACCCCAGATATTTTTTGATGCTTTCTACTCTCTAATGATGAAGGGCAATTACCCTGAAACACGTGTATAGAGATGAACAGCAATGACTGCACTAACTTTAGTGAAAAACTACGGACACTTTCAAGTAAGCGTTAAATTTGAACTGCATTTACCAGGATGCAAAGGGGCGAACTCGACTGGGATGTGAGGCAGTGTGCTCCCAACCCGCCTTCCTGTTAAAAGGCTTCCTTGAGCCACTGAGCTGACGAGCTCTGGAGACGCACCTGTGAGCCTGTGAGTGGTACTAGACCTGAGACGATTTTGGCAGCATTTCCAGCAACCCCAGATATTTTTTGATGCTTTCTACTCTCTAATGATGAAGGGCAATTACCCTGAAACACGTGTATAGAGATGAACAGCAATGACTGCACTAACTTTAGTGAAAAACGACGGACACTTTAAAGTAAGTGTTAAATTTGAACTGCATTTACCAGGATGCAAAGGGCAAACTCGACTGGGATGTGAGGCAGTGTGCTCCCAACCCGCCTTCCTGTTAAAAGGCTCCCTTGAGCCACTGAGCTGACGAGCTCTGGAGACGCACCTGTGAGCCTGTGAGTGGTACTAGACCTGAGACGATTTTGGCAGCATTTCCAGCAAACCCAAGTATTTTTTGATGCTTTCAACTCTCTACTGATGAAGGGCAATTACCCTGAAACACGTGTATAGAGATGAACAGCAATGACTGCACTAACTTTAGTGAAAAACTACGGACACGTTCAAGTAAGCGTCAAATTTGAACTGCATTTACCAGGATGCAAAGGGGCGAACTCGACTGGGATGTGAGGCAGTGTGCTCCCAACCCGCCTTCCTGTTAAAAGTCTCCCTTGAGCCACTGAGCTGACGAGCTCTGGAGACGCACCTGTGAGCCTGTGAGTGGTACGAGACCTGAGACGATTTTGGCAGCATTTCCAGCAACCCCAGATATTTTTTGATGCTTTCTACTCTATACTGATGAAGGGCAATTACCCTGAAACACGTGTATAGAGATGAACAGCAATGACTGCACTAACTTTAGTGAAAAACTACGAACACTTTCAAGTAAGCGTTAAATTTGAACTGCATTTACCAGGATGCAAAGGGGCGAACTCGACTGGGATGTGAGGCAATGTGCTCCCAACCCGCCTTCCTGTTAAAAGGCTCCCTTGAGCCACTGAGCTGACGAGCTCTGGAGACGCACCTGTGAGCCTGTGAGTGGTACTAGACCTGAGACGATTTTGGCAGCATTTCCAGCAACCCCAGATATTCTTTGATGCTTTCTACTCTCTACTGATGAAGGGCAATTACCCTGAAACACGTGTATAGAGATGAACACCAATGACTGCACTAACTTTAGTGAAAAACTACGGACACTTTCAAGTAAGCATTAAATTTGAACTGCATTTACCAGGATGCAAAGGGGCGAACTCGACTGGGATGTGAGGCAGTGTGCTCCCAACCCGCCTTCCTGTTAAAAGGCTCCCTTGAGCCACTGAGCTGACGAGCTCTGGAGACGCACCTGTGAGCCTGTGAGTGGTACTAGACCTGAGACGATTTTGGCAGCATTTCCAGCAACCCCAGATATTTTTTGATGCTTTCTACTCTCTACTGATGAAGGGCAATTACCCTGAAACACGTGTATAGAGATGAACAGCAATGACTGCACTAACTTTAGTGAAAAACTACGGACACTTTCAAGTAAGCGTTAAATTTGAACTGCATTTACCAGGATGCAAAGAGGCGAACTCGACTGGGATGTGAGGCAGTGTGCTCCCAACCCGCCTTCCTGTTAAAAGGCTCCCTTGAGCCACTGAGCTGACGAGCTCTGGAGACGCACCTGTGAGCCTGTGAGTGGTACTAGACCTGAGACGATTTTGGCAGCATTTCCAGCAACCCCAGATATTTTTTGATGCTTTCTACTCTCTACTGATGAAGGGCAATTACCCTGAAACACGTGTATAGAGATGAACAGCAATGACTGCACTAACTTTAGTGAAAAACTACGGACACTTTCAAGTAAGCGTTAAATTTGAACTGCATTTACCAGGATGGAAAGGAGCGAACTCGACTGGGATGTGAAGCAGTGTGCTCCCAACCCGCCTTCCTGTTAAAAGGCTCCCTTGAGCCACTGAGCTGACGAGCTCTGGAGACGCACCTGTGAGCCCGTGATTGGTACTAGACCTGAGACGATTTTGGCAGCATTTCCAGCAACCCCAGATATTTTTTGATGCTTTCTACTCTCTACTGATGAAGGGCAATTACCCTGAAACACGTGTATAGAGATGAACAGCAATGACTGCACTAACTTTAGTGAAAAACTACGGACACTTTCAAGTAAGCGTTACATTTGAACTGCATTTACCAGGATGCAAAGGGGCGAACTCGACTGGGATGTGAGGCAGTGTGCTCCCAACCCGCCTTCCTGTTAAAAGGCTCCCTTGAGCCACTGAGCTGACGAGCTCTGGAGACGCACCTGTGAGCCTGTGAGTGGTACTAGACCTGAGACGATTTTGGCAGCATTTCCAGCAACCCCAGATATTCTTTGATGCTTTCTACTCTCTACTGATGAAGGGCAATTACCCTGAAACACGTGTATAGAGATGAACAGCAATGACTGCACTAACTTTAGTGAAAAACTACGGACACTTTCAAGTAAGCGTTAAATTTGAACTGCATTTACCAGGATGCAAAGAGGCGAACTCGACTGGGATGTGAGGCAGTGTGCTCCCAACCCGCCTTCCTGTTAAAAGGCTCCCTTGAGCCACTGAGCTGACGAGCTCTGGAGACGCACCTGTGAGCCTGTGAGTGGTACTAGACCTGAGACGATTTTGGCAGCATTTCCAGCAACCCCAGATATTTTTTGATGCTTTCTACTCTCTACTGATGAAGGGCAATTACCCTGAAACACGTGTATAGAGATGAACAGCAATGACTGCACTAACTTTAGTGAAAAACTACGGACACTTTCAAGTAAGCGTTAAATTTGAACTGCATTTACCAGGATGCAAAGGAGCGAACTCGACTGGGATGTGAAGCAGTGTGCTCCCAACCCGCCTTCCTGTTAAAAGGCTCCCTTGAGCCACTGAGCTGACGAGCTCTGGAGACGCACCTGTGAGCCCGTGATTGGTACTAGACCTGAGACGATTTTGGCAGCATTTCCAGCAACCCCAGATATTTTTTGATGCTTTCTACTCTCTACTGATGAAGGGCAATTACCCTGAAACACGTGTATAGAGATGAACAGCAATGACTGCACTAACTTTAGTGAAAAACTACGGACACTTTCAAGTAAGCGTTACATTTGAACTGCATTTACCAGGATGCAAAGGGGCGAACTCGACTGGGATGTGAGGCAGTGTGCTCCCAACCCGCCTTCCTGTTAAAAGGCTCCCTTGAGCCACTGAGCTGACGAGCTCTGGAGACGCACCTGTGAGCCTGTGAGTGGTACTAGACCTGAGACGATTTTGGCAGCATTTCCAGCAACCCCAGATATTTTTTGATGCTTTCTACTCTCTAATGATGAAGGGCAATTACCCTGAAACACGTGTATAGAGATGAACAGCAATGACTGCACTAACTTTAGTGAAAAACGACGGACACTTTAAAGTAAGTGTTAAATTTGAACTGCATTTACCAGGATGCAAAGGGCAAACTCGACTGGGATGTGAGGCAGTGTGCTCCCAACCCGCCTTCCTGTTAAAAGGCTCCCTTGAGCCACTGAGCTGACGAGCTCTGGAGACGCACCTGTGAGCCTGTGAGTGGTACTAGACCTGAGACGATTTTGGCAGCATTTCCAGCAAACCCAAGTATTTTTTGATGCTTTCTACTCTCTACTGATGAAGGGTAATTACCCTGAAACACGTGTATAGAGATGAACAGCAATGACTGCACTAACTTTAGTGAAAAACTACTGACACTTTCAAGTAAGCTTTAAATTTGAACTGCATTTACCAGGATGCAAAGGGGCGAACTCGACTGGGATGTGAGGCAGTGTGCTCCCAACCCGCCTTCCTGTTAAAAGGCTCCCTTGAGCCACTGAGCTGACGAGCTCTGGAGACGCACCTGTGAGCCTGTGAGTGGTACTAGACCTGAGACGATTTTGGCAGCATTTCCAGCAACCCCAGATATTTTTTGATGCTTTCTACTCTCTAATGATGAAGGGCAATTACCCTGAAACACGTGTATAGAGATGAACAGCAATGACTGCACTAACTTTAGTGAAAAACTACGGACACTTTCAAGTAAGCGTTAAATTTGAACTGCATTTACCAGGATGCAAAGGGGCGAACTCGACTGGGATGTGAGGCAGTGTGCTCCCAACCCGCCTTCCTGTTAAAAGGCTTCCTTGAGCCACTGAGCTGACGAGCTCTGGAGACGCACCTGTGAGCCTGTGAGTGGTACTAGACCTGAGACGATTTTGGCAGCATTTCCAGCAACCCCAGATATTTTTTGATGCTTTCTACTCTCTAATGATGAAGGGCAATTACCCTGAAACACGTGTATAGAGATGAACAGCAATGACTGCACTAACTTTAGTGAAAAACGACGGACACTTTAAAGTAAGTGTTAAATTTGAACTGCATTTACCAGGATGCAAAGGGCAAACTCGACTGGGATGTGAGGCAGTGTGCTCCCAACCCGCCTTCCTGTTAAAAGGCTCCCTTGAGCCACTGAGCTGACGAGCTCTGGAGACGCACCTGTGAGCCTGTGAGTGGTACTAGACCTGAGACGATTTTGGCAGCATTTCCAGCAAACCCAAGTATTTTTTGATGCTTTCAACTCTCTACTGATGAAGGGCAATTACCCTGAAACACGTGTATAGAGATGAACAGCAATGACTGCACTAACTTTAGTGAAAAACTACGGACACGTTCAAGTAAGCGTCAAATTTGAACTGCATTTACCAGGATGCAAAGGGGCGAACTCGACTGGGATGTGAGGCAGTGTGCTCCCAACCCGCCTTCCTGTTAAAAGTCTCCCTTGAGCCACTGAGCTGACGAGCTCTGGAGACGCACCTGTGAGCCTGTGAGTGGTACGAGACCTGAGACGATTTTGGCAGCATTTCCAGCAACCCCAGATATTTTTTGATGCTTTCTACTCTATACTGATGAAGGGCAATTACCCTGAAACACGTGTATAGAGATGAACAGCAATGACTGCACTAACTTTAGTGAAAAACTACGAACACTTTCAAGTAAGCGTTAAATTTGAACTGCATTTACCAGGATGCAAAGGGGCGAACTCGACTGGGATGTGAGGCAATGTGCTCCCAACCCGCCTTCCTGTTAAAAGGCTCCCTTGAGCCACTGAGCTGACGAGCTCTGGAGACGCACCTGTGAGCCTGTGAGTGGTACTAGACCTGAGACGATTTTGGCAGCATTTCCAGCAACCCCAGATATTCTTTGATGCTTTCTACTCTCTACTGATGAAGGGCAATTACCCTGAAACACGTGTATAGAGATGAACACCAATGACTGCACTAACTTTAGTGAAAAACTACGGACACTTTCAAGTAAGCATTAAATTTGAACTGCATTTACCAGGATGCAAAGGGGCGAACTCGACTGGGATGTGAGGCAGTGTGCTCCCAACCCGCCTTCCTGTTAAAAGGCTCCCTTGAGCCACTGAGCTGACGAGCTCTGGAGACGCACCTGTGAGCCTGTGAGTGGTACTAGACCTGAGACGATTTTGGCAGCATTTCCAGCAACCCCAGATATTTTTTGATGCTTTCTACTCTCTACTGATGAAGGGCAATTACCCTGAAACACGTGTATAGAGATGAACAGCAATGACTGCACTAACTTTAGTGAAAAACTACGGACACTTTCAAGTAAGCGTTAAATTTGAACTGCATTTACCAGGATGCAAAGAGGCGAACTCGACTGGGATGTGAGGCAGTGTGCTCCCAACCCGCCTTCCTGTTAAAAGGCTCCCTTGAGCCACTGAGCTGACGAGCTCTGGAGACGCACCTGTGAGCCTGTGAGTGGTACTAGACCTGAGACGATTTTGGCAGCATTTCCAGCAACCCCAGATATTTTTTGATGCTTTCTACTCTCTACTGATGAAGGGCAATTACCCTGAAACACGTGTATAGAGATGAACAGCAATGACTGCACTAACTTTAGTGAAAAACTACGGACACTTTCAAGTAAGCGTTAAATTTGAACTGCATTTACCAGGATGGAAAGGAGCGAACTCGACTGGGATGTGAAGCAGTGTGCTCCCAACCCGCCTTCCTGTTAAAAGGCTCCCTTGAGCCACTGAGCTGACGAGCTCTGGAGACGCACCTGTGAGCCCGTGATTGGTACTAGACCTGAGACGATTTTGGCAGCATTTCCAGCAACCCCAGATATTTTTTGATGCTTTCTACTCTCTACTGATGAAGGGCAATTACCCTGAAACACGTGTATAGAGATGAACAGCAATGACTGCACTAACTTTAGTGAAAAACTACGGACACTTTCAAGTAAGCGTTACATTTGAACTGCATTTACCAGGATGCAAAGGGGCGAACTCGACTGGGATGTGAGGCAGTGTGCTCCCAACCCGCCTTCCTGTTAAAAGGCTCCCTTGAGCCACTGAGCTGACGAGCTCTGGAGACGCACCTGTGAGCCTGTGAGTGGTACTAGACCTGAGACGATTTTGGCAGCATTTCCAGCAACCCCAGATATTCTTTGATGCTTTCTACTCTCTACTGATGAAGGGCAATTACCCTGAAACACGTGTATAGAGATGAACAGCAATGACTGCACTAACTTTAGTGAAAAACTACGGACACTTTCAAGTAAGCGTTAAATTTGAACTGCATTTACCAGGATGCAAAGAGGCGAACTCGACTGGGATGTGAGGCAGTGTGCTCCCAACCCGCCTTCCTGTTAAAAGGCTCCCTTGAGCCACTGAGCTGACGAGCTCTGGAGACGCACCTGTGAGCCTGTGAGTGGTACTAGACCTGAGACGATTTTGGCAGCATTTCCAGCAACCCCAGATATTTTTTGATGCTTTCTACTCTCTACTGATGAAGGGCAATTACCCTGAAACACGTGTATAGAGATGAACAGCAATGACTGCACTAACTTTAGTGAAAAACTACGGACACTTTCAAGTAAGCGTTAAATTTGAACTGCATTTACCAGGATGCAAAGGAGCGAACTCGACTGGGATGTGAAGCAGTGTGCTCCCAACCCGCCTTCCTGTTAAAAGGCTCCCTTGAGCCACTGAGCTGACGAGCTCTGGAGACGCACCTGTGAGCCCGTGATTGGTACTAGACCTGAGACGATTTTGGCAGCATTTCCAGCAACCCCAGATATTTTTTGATGCTTTCTACTCTCTACTGATGAAGGGCAATTACCCTGAAACACGTGTATAGAGATGAACAGCAATGACTGCACTAACTTTAGTGAAAAACTACGGACACTTTCAAGTAAGCGTTACATTTGAACTGCATTTACCAGGATGCAAAGGGGCGAACTCGACTGGGATGTGAGGCAGTGTGCTCCCAACCCGCCTTCCTGTTAAAAGGCTCCCTTGAGCCACTGAGCTGACGAGCTCTGGAGACGCACCTGTGAGCCTGTGAGTGGTACTAGACCTGAGACGATTTTGGCAGCATTTCCAGCAACCCCAGATATTTTTTGATGCTTTCTACTCTCTAATGATGAAGGGCAATTACCCTGAAACACGTGTATAGAGATGAACAGCAATGACTGCACTAACTTTAGTGAAAAACGACGGACACTTTAAAGTAAGTGTTAAATTTGAACTGCATTTACCAGGATGCAAAGGGCAAACTCGACTGGGATGTGAGGCAGTGTGCTCCCAACCCGCCTTCCTGTTAAAAGGCTCCCTTGAGCCACTGAGCTGACGAGCTCTGGAGACGCACCTGTGAGCCTGTGAGTGGTACTAGACCTGAGACGATTTTGGCAGCATTTCCAGCAAACCCAAGTATTTTTTGATGCTTTCTACTCTCTACTGATGAAGGGCAATTACCCTGAAACACGTGTATAGAGATGAACAGCAATGACTGCACTAACTTTAGTGAAAAACTACGGACACTTTCAAGTAAGCTTTAAATTTGAACTGCATTTACCAGGATGCAAAGGGGCGAACTCGACTGGGATGTGAGGCAGTGTGCTCCCAACCCGCCTTCCTGTTAAAAGGCTCCCTTGAGCCACTGAGCTGACGAGCTCTGGAGACGCACCTGTGAGCCTGTGAGTGGTACTAGACCTGAGACGATTTTGGCAGCATTTCCAGCAACCCCAGATATTTTTTGATGCTTTCTACTCTCTAATGATGAAGGGCAATTACCCTGAAACACGTGTATAGAGATGAACAGCAATGACTGTACTAACTTTAGTGAAAAACTACGGACACTTTCAAGTAAGCGTTAAATTTGAACTGCATTTACCAGGATGCAAAGGGGCGAACTCGACTGGGATGTGAGGCAGTGTGCTCCCAACCCGCCTTCCTGTTAAAAGGCTTCCTTGAGCCACTGAGCTGACGAGCTCTGGAGACGCACCTGTGAGCCTGTGAGTGGTACTAGACCTGAGACGATTTTGGCAGCATTTCCAGCAACCCCAGATATTTTTTGATGCTTTCTACTCTCTAATGATGAAGGGCAATTACCCTGAAACACGTGTATAGAGATGAACAGCAATGACTGCACTAACTTTAGTGAAAAACGACGGACACTTTAAAGTAAGTGTTAAATTTGAACTGCATTTACCAGGATGCAAAGGGCAAACTCGACTGGGATGTGAGGCAGTGTGCTCCCAACCCGCCTTCCTGTTAAAAGGCTCCCTTGAGCCACTGAGCTGACGAGCTCTGGAGACGCACCTGTGAGCCTGTGAGTGGTACTAGACCTGAGACGATTTTGGCAGCATTTCCAGCAAACCCAAGTATTTTTTGATGCTTTCAACTCTCTACTGATGAAGGGCAATTACCCTGAAACACGTGTATAGAGATGAACAGCAATGACTGCACTAACTTTAGTGAAAAACTACGGACACGTTCAAGTAAGCGTCAAATTTGAACTGCATTTACCAGGATGCAAAGGGGCGAACTCGACTGGGATGTGAGGCAGTGTGCTCCCAACCCGCCTTCCTGTTAAAAGTCTCCCTTGAGCCACTGAGCTGACGAGCTCTGGAGACGCACCTGTGAGCCTGTGAGTGGTACGAGACCTGAGACAATTTTGGCAGCATTTCCAGCAACCCCAGATATTTTTTGATGCTTTCTACTCTATACTGATGAAGGGCAATTACCCTGAAACACGTGTATAGAGATGAACAGCAATGACTGCACTAACTTTAGTGAAAAACTACGGACACTTTCAAGTAAGCGTTAAATTTGAACTGCATTTACCAGGATGCAAAGGGGCGAACTCGACTGGGATGTGAGGCAATGTGCTCCCAACCCGCCTTCCTGTTAAAAGGCTCCCTTGAGCCACTGAGCTGACGAGCTCTGGAGACGCACCTGTGAGCCTGTGAGTGGTACTAGACCTGAGACGATTTTGGCAGCATTTCCAGCAACCCCAGATATTCTTTGATGCTTTCTACTCTCTACTGATGAAGGGCAATTACCCTGAAACACGTGTATAGAGATGAACACCAATGACTGCACTAACTTTAGTGAAAAACTACGGACACTTTCAAGTAAGCATTAAATTTGAACTGCATTTACCAGGATGCAAAGGGGCGAACTCGACTGGGATGTGAGGCAGTGTGCTCCCAACCCGCCTTCCTGTTAAAAGGCTCCCTTGAGCCACTGAGCTGACGAGCTCTGGAGACGCACCTGTGAGCCTGTGAGTGGTACTAGACCTGAGACGATTTTGGCAGCATTTCCAGCAACCCCAGATATTTTTTGATGCTTTCTACTCTCTACTGATGAAGGGCAATTACCCTGAAACACGTGTATAGAGATGAACAGCAATGACTGCACTAACTTTAGTGAAAAACTACGGACACTTTCAAGTAAGCGTTAAATTTGAACTGCATTTACCTGGATGCAAAGAGGCGAACTCGACTGGGATGTGAGGCAGTGTGCTCCCAACCCGCCTTCCTGTTAAAAGGCTCCCTTGAGCCACTGAGCTGACGAGCTCTGGAGATGCACCTGTGAGCCTGTGAGTGGTACTAGACCTGAGACGATTTTGGCAGCATTTCCAGCAACCCCAGATATTTTTTGATGCTTTCTACTCTCTACTGATGAAGGGCAATTACCCTGAAACACGTGTATAGAGATGAACAGCAATGACTGCACTAACTTTAGTGAAAAACTACGGACACTTTCAAGTAAGCGTTACATTTGAACTGCATTTACCAGGATGCAAAGGGGCGAACTCGACTGGGATGTGAGGCAGTGTGCTCCCAACCCGCCTTCCTGTTAAAAGGCTCCCTTGAGCCACTGAGCTGACGAGCTCTGGAGACGCACCTGTGAGCCTGTGAGTGGTACTAGACCTGAGACGATTTTGGCAGCATTTCCAGCAACCCCAGATATTTTTTGATGCTTTCTACTCTCTAATGATGAAGGGCAATTACCCTGAAACACGTGTATAGAGATGAACAGCAATGACTGCACTAACTTTAGTGAAAAACGACGGACACTTTAAAGTAAGTGTTAAATTTGAACTGCATTTACCAGGATGCAAAGGGCAAACTCGACTGGGATGTGAGGCAGTGTGCTCCCAACCCGCCTTCCTGTTAAAAGGCTCCCTTGAGCCACTGAGCTGACGAGCTCTGGAGACGCACCTGTGAGCCTGTGAGTGGTACTAGACCTGAGACGATTTTGGCAGCATTTCCAGCAAACCCAAGTATTTTTTGATGCTTTCTACTCTCTACTGATGAAGGGCAATTACCCTGAAACACGTGTATAGAGATGAACAGCAATGACTGCACTAACTTTAGTGAAAAACTACGGACACTTTCAAGTAAGCGTCAAATTTGAACTGCATTTACCAGGATGCAAAGGGGCGAACTCGACTGGGATGTGAGGCAGTGTGCTCCCAACCCTCCTTCCTGTTAAAAGTCTCCCTTGAGCCACTGAGCTGACGAGCTCTGGAGATGCACCTGTGAGCCTGTGAGTGGTACTAGACCTGAGACGATTTTGGCAGCATTTCCAGCAACCCCAGATATTTTTTGATGCTTTCTACTCTATACTGATGAAGGGCAATTACCCTGAAACACGTGTATAGAGATGAACAGCAATGACTGCACTAACTTTAGTGAAAAACTACAGACACTTTCAAGTAAGCGTTAAATTTGAACTGCATTTACCAGGATGCAAAGGGGCGAACTCGACTGGGATGTGAGGCAGTGTGCTCCCAACCCGCCTTCTTGTTAAAAGGCTCCCTTGAGCCACTGAGCTGACGAGCTCTGGAGACGCACCTGTGAGCCTGTGAGTGGTACTAGACCTGAGACGATTTTGGCAGCATTTCCAGCAACCCCAGATATTCTTTGATGCTTTCTACTCTCTACTGATGAAGGGCAATTACCCTGAAACACGTGTATAGAGATGAACAGCAATGACTGCACTAACTTTAGTGAAAAACTACGGACACTTTCAAGTAAGCGTTACATTTGAACTGCATTTACCAGGATGCAAAGGGGCGAACTCGACTGGGATGTGAGGCAGTGTGCTCCCAACCCGCCTTCCTGTTAAAAGGTTCCCTTGAGCCACTGAGCTGACGAGCTCTGGAGACGCACCTGTGAGCCTGTGAGTGGTACTAGACCTGAGACGATTTTGGCAGCATTTCCAGCAACCCCAGATATATTTTGATGCTTTCTACTCTCTAATGATGAAGGGCAATTACCCTGAAACACGTGTATAGAGATGAACAGCAATGACTGCACTAACTTTAGTGAAAAACGACGGACACTTTAAAGTAAGTGTTAAATTTGAACTGCATTTACCAGGATGAAAAGGGGCAAACTCGACTGGGATGTGAGGCAGTGTGCTCCCAACCCGCCTTCCTGTTAAAAGGCTCCCTTGAGCCACTGAGCTGACGAGCTCTGGAGACGCACCTGTGAGCCTGTGAGTGGTACTAGACCTGAGACGATTTTGGCAGCATTTCCAGCAAACCCAAGTATTTTTTGATGCTTTCTACTCTCGACTGATGAAGGGCAATTACCCTGAAACACGTGTATAGAGATGAACAGCAATGACTGCACTAACTTTAGTGAAAAACTACGGACACGTTCAAGTAAGCGTCAAATTTGAACTGCATTTACCAGGATGCAAAGGGGCGAACTCGACTGGGATGTGAGGCAGTGTGCTCCCAACCCGCCTTCCTGTTAAAAGGCTCCCTTGAGCCACTGAGCTGACGAGCTCTGGAGACGCACCTGTGAGCCTGTGAGTGGTACTAGACCTGAGTCGATTTTAGCAGCATTTCCAGCAACCCCAGATATTTTTTGATGCTTTCTACTCTCTACTGATGAAGGGCAATTACCCTGAAACACGTGTATAGAGATGAACAGCAATGACTGCACTAACTTTAGTGAAAAACTACGGACACTTTCAAGTAAGCGTTAAATTTGAACTGCATTTACCAGGATGCAAAGGGGCGAACTCGACTGGGATGTGAGGCAGTGTGCTCCCAACCCGCCTTCCTGTTAAAAGGCTCCCTTGAGCCACTGAGCTGACGAGCTCTGGAGACGCACCTGTGAGCCTGTGAGTGGTACTAGACCTGAGACGATCTTGGCAGCATTTCCAGCAACCCCAGATATTTTTTGATGCTTTCTACTCTCTACTGATGAAGGGCAATTACCCTGAAACACGTGTATAGAGATGAACAGCAATGACTGCACTAACTTTAGTGAAAAACTACGGACACTTTCAAGTAAGCGTTAAATTTGAACTGCATTTACCAGGATGCAAAGGGGAGAACTCGACTGGGATGTGAGGCAGTGTGCTCCCAACCCGCCTTCCTGTTAAAAGGCTCCCTTGAGCCACTGAGCTGACGAGCTCTGGAGACGCACCTGTGAGCCTGTGAGTGGTAGTAGACCTGAGACCATTTTGGCAGCATTTCCATTAACCCCAGATATTTTTTGATGCTTTCTACTCTCTACTGATGAAGGGCAATTACCCTGAAACACGTGTATAGAGATGAACAGCAATGACTGCACTAACTTTAGTGAAAAACTACGGACACTTTCAAGTAAGCGTTAAATTTGAACTGCATTTACCAGGATGCAAAGGGGCGAACTCGACTGGGATGTGAGGCAGTGTGCTCCCAACCAGCCTCCCTGTTAAAAGGCTCCCTTGAGCCACTGAGCTGACGAGCTCTGGAGACGCACCTGTGAGCCCATGAGTGGTACTAGACCTGAGACGATTTTGGCAGCATTTCCAGCAACCCCAGATATTTTTTTATGCTTTCTACTCTCTACTGATGAAGGGCAATTACCCTGAAACACGTGTATAGAGATGAACAGCAATGACTGCACTAACTTTAGTGAAAAACTACGGACACTTTCAAGTAAGTGTTACATTTGAACTGCATTTACCAGGATGCAAAGGGGCGAACTCGACTGGGATGTGAGGCAGTGTGCTCCCAACCCGCCTTCCTGTTAAAAGGCTCCCTTGAGCCACTGAGCTGACGAGCTCTGGAGCCGCACTTGTGAGCCTGTGAGTGGTACTAGACCTGAGACGATTTTGGCAGCATTTCCAGCAACCCCAGATATTTTTTGATGCTTTCTACTCGCTACTGATGAAGGGCAATTACCCTGAAACACGTGTATAGAGATGAACAGCAATGACTGCACTAACTTTAGTGAAAAACTACGGACACTTTCAAGTAAGCGTTAAATTTGAACTGCATTTACCAGGATGCAAAGGGGCGAACTCGACTGGGATGTGAGGCAGTGTGCTCCCAACCCGCCTTCCTGATAAAAGGCTCCCTTGAGCCACTGAGCTGACAAGCTCTGGAGACGCACCTGTGAGCCTGTGAGTGGTACTAGACCTGAGACGATTTTGGCAGCATTTCCAGCAACCCCAGATATTTTTGGATACTTTCTACTCTCTACTGATGAAGGGCAATTACCCTGAAACACGTGTATTGAGATGAACAGCAATGACTGCACTAACTTTAGTGAAAAACGACGGACACTTTCAAGTAAGCGTTAAATTTGAACTGCATTTACCAGGATGCAAAGGGGCGAACTCGACTGGGATGTGAGGCAGTGTGCTCCCAACCCGCCTTCCTGTTAAAAGGCTCCCTTGAGCCACTGAGCTGACGAGCTCTGGAGACGCACCTGTGAGCCTGTGAGTGGTACTAGACCTGAGACGATTTTGGCAGCATTTCCAGCAACCCCAGATATTTTTTGATGCTTTCTACTCTCTAATGATGAAGGGCAATTACCCTGAAACACGTGTATAGAGATGAACAGCAATGACTGTACTAACTTTAGTGAAAAACTACGGACACTTTCAAGTAAGCGTTAAATTTGAACTGCATTTACCAGGATGCAAAGGGGCGAACTCCACTGGGATGTGAGGCAGTGTGCTCCCAACCCGCCTTCCTGTTAAAAGTCTCCCTTGAGCCACTGAGCTGACGAGCTCTGGAGACGCACGTGTGAGCCTGTGAGTGGTACTAGACCTGAGACGATTTTGGCAGCATTTCCAGCAACCCCAGATATTTTTTGATGCTTTCTACTCTATACTGATGAAGGGCAATTACCCTGAAACACGTGTATAGAGATGAACAGCAATGACTGCACTAACTTTAGTGAAAAACTACGGACACTTTCAAGTAAGCGTTAAATTTGAACTGCATTTACCAGGATGCAAAGGGGCGAACTCGACTGGGATGTGAGGCAGTGTGCTCCCAACCCGCCTTCCTGTTAAAAGGCTCCCTTGAGCCACTGAGCTGACGAGCTCTGGAGACGCACCTGTGAGCCTGTGAGTAGTACTAGACCTGAGACGATTTTGGCAGCATTTCCAGCAACCCCAGATATTCTTTGATGCTTTCTACTCTCTACTGATGAAGGGCAATTACCCTGAAACACGTGTATAGAGATGAACACCAATGACTGCACTAACTTTAGTGAAAAACTACGGACACTTTCAAGTAAGCATTAAATTTGAACTGCATTTACCAGGATGCAAAGGGGCGAACTCGACTGGGATGTGAGGCAGTGTGCTCCCAACCCGCCTTCCTGTTAAAAGGCTCCCTTGAGCCACTGAGCTGACGAGCTCTGGAGACGCACCTGTGAGCCTGTGAGTGGTACTAGACCTGAGACGATTTTGGCAGCATTTCCAGCAACCCCAGATATTTTTTGATGCTTTCTACTCTCTACTGATGAAGGGCAATTACCCTGAAACACGTGTATAGAGATGAACAGCAATGACTGCACTAACTTTAGTGAAAAACTACGGACACTTTCAAGTAAGCGTTAAATTTGAACTGCATTTACCAGGATGCAAAGAGGCGAACTCGACTGGGATGTGAGGCAGTGTGCTCCCAACCCGCCTTCCTGTTAAAAGGCTCCCTTGAGCCACTGAGCTGACGAGCTCTGGAGACGCACCTGTGAGCCTGTGAGTGGTACTAGACCTGAGACGATTTTGGCAGCATTTCCAGCAACCCCAGATATTTTTTGATGCTTTCTACTCTCTACTGATGAAGGGCAATTACCCTGAAACACGTGTATAGAGATGAACAGCAATGACTGCACTAACTTTAGTGAAAAACTACGGACACTTTCAAGTAAGCGTTAAATTTGAACTGCATTTACCAGGATGCAAAGGAGCGAACTCGACTGGGATGTGAAGCAGTGTGCTCCCAACCCGCCTTCCTGTTAAAAGGCTCCCTTGAGCCACTGAGCTGACGAGCTCTGGAGACGCACCTGTGAGCCCGTGATTGGTACTAGACCTGAGACGATTTTGGCAGCATTTCCAGCAACCCCAGATATTTTTTGATGCTTTCTACTCTCTACTGATGAAGGGCAATTACCCTGAAACACGTGTATAGAGATGAACAGCAATGACTGCACTAACTTTAGTGAAAAACTACGGACACTTTCAAGTAAGCGTTACATTTGAACTGCATTTACCAGGATGCAAAGGGGCGAACTCGACTGGGATGTGAGGCAGTGTGCTCCCAACCCGCCTTCCTGTTAAAAGGCTCCCTTGAGCCACTGAGCTGACGAGCTCTGGAGACGCACCTGTGAGCCTGTGAGTGGTACTAGACCTGAGACGATTTTGGCAGCATTTCCAGCAACCCCAGATATTCTTTGATGCTTTCTACTCTCTACTGATGAAGGGCAATTACCCTGAAACACGTGTATAGAGATGAACAGCAATGACTGCACTAACTTTAGTGAAAAACTACGGACACTTTCAAGTAAGCGTTAAATTTGAACTGCATTTACCAGGATGCAAAGAGGCGAACTCGACTGGGATGTGAGGCAGTGTGCTCCCAACCCGCCTTCCTGTAAAAAGGCTCCCTTGAGCCACTGAGCTGACGAACTCTGGAGACGCACCTGTGAGCCTGTGAGTGGTACTAGACCTGAGACGATTTTGGCAGCATTTCCAGCAACCCCAGATATTTTTTGATGCTTTCTACTCTCTACTGATGAAGGGCAATTACCCTGAAACACGTGTATAGAGATGAACAGCAATGACTTCACTAACTTTAGTGAAAAACTACGGACACTTTCAAGTAAGCGTTAAATTTGAACTGCATTTACCAGGATGGAAAGGAGCGAACTCGACTGGGATGTGAAGCAGTGTGCTCCCAACCCGCCTTCCTGTTAAAAGGCTCCCTTGAGCCACTGAGCTGACGAGCTCTGGAGACGCACCTGTGAGCCCGTGATTGGTACTAGACCTGAGACGATTTTGGCAGCATTTCCAGCAACCCCAGATATTTTTTGATGCTTTCTACTCTCTACTGATGAAGGGCAATTACCCTGAAACACGTGTATAGAGATGAACAGCAATGACTGCACTAACTTTAGTGAAAAACTACGGACACTTTCAAGTAAGCGTTACATTTGAACTGCATTTACCAGGATGCAAAGGGGCGAACTCGACTGGGATGTGAGGCAGTGTGCTCCCAACCCGCCTTCCTGTTAAAAGGCTCCCTTGAGCCACTGAGCTGACGAGCTCTGGAGACGCACCTGTGAGCCTGTGAGTGGTACTAGACCTGAGACGATTTTGGCAGCATTTCCAGCAACCCCAGATATTCTTTGATGCTTTCTACTCTCTACTGATGAAGGGCAATTACCCTGAAACACGTGTATAGAGATGAACAGCAATGACTGCACTAACTTTAGTGAAAAACTACGGACACTTTCAAGTAAGCGTTAAATTTGAACTGCATTTACCAGGATGCAAAGAGGCGAACTCGACTGGGATGTGAGGCAGTGTGCTCCCAACCCGCCTTCCTGTTAAAAGGCTCCCTTGAGCCACTGAGCTGACGAGCTCTGGAGACGCACCTGTGAGCCTGTGAGTGGTACTAGACCTGAGACGATTTTGGCAGCATTTCCAGCAACCCCAGATATTTTTTGATGCTTTCTACTCTCTACTGATGAAGGGCAATTACCCTGAAACACGTGTATAGAGATGAACAGCAATGACTGCACTAACTTTAGTGAAAAACTACGGACACTTTCAAGTAAGCGTTAAATTTGAACTGCATTTACCAGGATGCAAAGGAGCGAACTCGACTGGGATGTGAAGCAGTGTGCTCCCAACCCGCCTTCCTGTTAAAAGGCTCCCTTGAGCCACTGAGCTGACGAGCTCTGGAGACGCACCTGTGAGCCCGTGATTGGTACTAGACCTGAGACGATTTTGGCAGCATTTCCAGCAACCCCAGATATTTTTTGATGCTTTCTACTCTCTACTGATGAAGGGCAATTACCCTGAAACACGTGTATAGAGATGAACAGCAATGACTGCACTAACTTTAGTGAAAAACTACGGACACTTTCAAGTAAGCGTTACATTTGAACTGCATTTACCAGGATGCAAAGGGGCGAACTCGACTGGGATGTGAGGCAGTGTGCTCCCAACCCGCCTTCCTGTTAAAAGGCTCCCTTGAGCCACTGAGCTGACGAGCTCTGGAGACGCACCTGTGAGCCTGTGAGTGGTACTAGACCTGAGACGATTTTGGCAGCATTTCCAGCAACCCCAGATATTTTTTGATGCTTTCTACTCTCTAATGATGAAGGGCAATTACCCTGAAACACGTGTATAGAGATGAACAGCAATGACTGCACTAACTTTAGTGAAAAACGACGGACACTTTAAAGTAAGTGTTAAATTTGAACTGCATTTACCAGGATGCAAAGGGCAAACTCGACTGGGATGTGAGGCAGTGTGCTCCCAACCCGCCTTCCTGTTAAAAGGCTCCCTTGAGCCACTGAGCTGACGAGCTCTGGAGACGCACCTGTGAGCCTGTGAGTGGTACTAGACCTGAGACGATTTTGGCAGCATTTCCAGCAAACCCAAGTATTTTTTGATGCTTTCTACTCTCTACTGATGAAGGGCAATTACCCTGAAACACGTGTATAGAGATGAACAGCAATGACTGCACTAACTTTAGTGAAAAACTACGGACACTTTCAAGTAAGCTTTAAATTTGAACTGCATTTACCAGGATGCAAAGGGGCGAACTCGACTGGGATGTGAGGCAGTGTGCTCCCAACCCGCCTTCCTGTTAAAAGGCTCCCTTGAGCCACTGAGCTGACGAGCTCTGGAGACGCACCTGTGAGCCTGTGAGTGGTACTAGACCTGAGACGATTTTGGCAGCATTTCCAGCAACCCCAGATATTTTTTGATGCTTTCTACTCTCTAATGATGAAGGGCAATTACCCTGAAACACGTGTATAGAGATGAACAGCAATGACTGTACTAACTTTAGTGAAAAACTACGGACACTTTCAAGTAAGCGTTAAATTTGAACTGCATTTACCAGGATGCAAAGGGGCGAACTCGACTGGGATGTGAGGCAGTGTGCTCCCAACCCGCCTTCCTGTTAAAAGGCTTCCTTGAGCCACTGAGCTGACGAGCTCTGGAGACGCACCTGTGAGCCTGTGAGTGGTACTAGACCTGAGACGATTTTGGCAGCATTTCCAGCAACCCCAGATATTTTTTGATGCTTTCTACTCTCTAATGATGAAGGGCAATTACCCTGAAACACGTGTATAGAGATGAACAGCAATGACTGCACTAACTTTAGTGAAAAACGACGGACACTTTAAAGTAAGTGTTAAATTTGAACTGCATTTACCAGGATGCAAAGGGCAAACTCGACTGGGATGTGAGGCAGTGTGCTCCCAACCCGCCTTCCTGTTAAAAGGCTCCCTTGAGCCACTGAGCTGACGAGCTCTGGAGACGCACCTGTGAGCCTGTGAGTGGTACTAGACCTGAGACGATTTTGGCAGCATTTCCAGCAAACCCAAGTATTTTTTGATGCTTTCAACTCTCTACTGATGAAGGGCAATTACCCTGAAACACGTGTATAGAGATGAACAGCAATGACTGCACTAACTTTAGTGAAAAACTACGGACACGTTCAAGTAAGCGTCAAATTTGAACTGCATTTACCAGGATGCAAAGGGGCGAACTCGACTGGGATGTGAGGCAGTGTGCTCCCAACCCGCCTTCCTGTTAAAAGTCTCCCTTGAGCCACTGAGCTGACGAGCTCTGGAGACGCACCTGTGAGCCTGTGAGTGGTACGAGACCTGAGACGATTTTGGCAGCATTTCCAGCAACCCCAGATATTTTTTGATGCTTTCTACTCTATACTGATGAAGGGCAATTACCCTGAAACACGTGTATAGAGATGAACAGCAATGACTGCACTAACTTTAGTGAAAAACTACGGACACTTTCAAGTAAGCGTTAAATTTGAACTGCATTTACCAGGATGCAAAGGGGCGAACTCGACTGGGATGTGAGGCAATGTGCTCCCAACCCGCCTTCCTGTTAAAAGGCTCCCTTGAGCCACTGAGCTGACGAGCTCTGGAGACGCACCTGTGAGCCTGTGAGTGGTACTAGACCTGAGACGATTTTGGCAGCATTTCCAGCAACCCCAGATATTCTTTGATGCTTTCTACTCTCTACTGATGAAGGGCAATTACCCTGAAACACGTGTATAGAGATGAACACCAATGACTGCACTAACTTTAGTGAAAAACTACGGACACTTTCAAGTAAGCATTAAATTTGAACTGCATTTACCAGGATGCAAAGGGGCGAACTCGACTGGGATGTGAGGCAGTGTGCTCCCAACCCGCCTTCCTGTTAAAAGGCTCCCTTGAGCCACTGAGCTGACGAGCTCTGGAGACGCACCTGTGAGCCTGTGAGTGGTACTAGACCTGAGACGATTTTGGCAGCATTTCCAGCAACCCCAGATATTTTTTGATGCTTTCTACTCTCTACTGATGAAGGGCAATTACCCTGAAACACGTGTATAGAGATGAACAGCAATGACTGCACTAACTTTAGTGAAAAACTACGGACACTTTCAAGTAAGCGTTAAATTTGAACTGCATTTACCTGGATGCAAAGAGGCGAACTCGACTGGGATGTGAGGCAGTGTGCTCCCAACCCGCCTTCCTGTTAAAAGGCTCCCTTGAGCCACTGAGCTGACGAGCTCTGGAGATGCACCTGTGAGCCTGTGAGTGGTACTAGACCTGAGACGATTTTGGCAGCATTTCCAGCAACCCCAGATATTTTTTGATGCTTTCTACTCTATACTGATGAAGGGCAATTACCCTGAAACACGTGTATAGAGATGAACAGCAATGACTGCACTAACTTTAGTGAAAAACTACGGACACTTTCAAGTAAGCGTTACATTTGAACTGCATTTACCAGGATGCAAAGGGGCGAACTCGACTGGGATGTGAGGCAGTGTGCTCCCAACCCGCCTTCCTGTTAAAAGGCTCCCTTGAGCCACTGAGCTGACGAGCTCTGGAGACGCACCTGTGAGCCTGTGAGTGGTACTAGACCTGAGACGATTTTGGCAGCATTTCCAGCAACCCCAGATATTTTTTGATGCTTTCTACTCTCTAATGATGAAGGGCAATTACCCTGAAACACGTGTATAGAGATGAACAGCAATGACTGCACTAACTTTAGTGAAAAACGACGGACACTTTAAAGTAAGTGTTAAATTTGAACTGCATTTACCAGGATGCAAAGGGCAAACTCGACTGGGATGTGAGGCAGTGTGCTCCCAACCCGCCTTCCTGTTAAAAGGCTCCCTTGAGCCACTGAGCTGACGAGCTCTGGAGACGCACCTGTGAGCCTGTGAGTGGTACTAGACCTGAGACGATTTTGGCAGCATTTCCAGCAAACCCAAGTATTTTTTGATGCTTTCTACTCTCTACTGATGAAGGGCAATTACCCTGAAACACGTGTATAGAGATGAACAGCAATGACTGCACTAACTTTAGTGAAAAACTACGGACACTTTCAAGTAAGCGTCAAATTTGAACTGCATTTACCAGGATGCAAAGGGGCGAACTCGACTGGGATGTGAGGCAGTGTGCTCCCAACCCTCCTTCCTGTTAAAAGTCTCCCTTGAGCCACTGAGCTGACGAGCTCTGGAGATGCACCTGTGAGCCTGTGAGTGGTACTAGACCTGAGACGATTTTGGCAGCATTTCCAGCAACCCCAGATATTTTTTGATGCTTTCTACTCTATACTGATGAAGGGCAATTACCCTGAAACACGTGTATAGAGATGAACAGCAATGACTGCACTAACTTTAGTGAAAAACTACAGACACTTTCAAGTAAGCGTTAAATTTGAACTGCATTTACCAGGATGCAAAGGGGCGAACTCGACTGGGATGTGAGGCAGTGTGCTCCCAACCCGCCTTCTTGTTAAAAGGCTCCCTTGAGCCACTGAGCTGACGAGCTCTGGAGACGCACCTGTGAGCCTGTGAGTGGTACTAGACCTGAGACGATTTTGGCAGCATTTCCAGCAACCCCAGATATTCTTTGATGCTTTCTACTCTCTACTGATGAAGGGCAATTACCCTGAAACACGTGTATAGAGATGAACAGCAATGACTGCACTAACTTTAGTGAAAAACTATGGACACTTTCAAGTAAGCGTTACATTTGAACTGCATTTACCAGGATGCAAAGGGGCGAACTCGACTGGGATGTGAGGCAGTGTGCTCCCAACCCGCCTTCCTGTTAAAAGGTTCCCTTGAGCCACTGAGCTGACGAGCTCTGGAGACGCACCTGTGAGCCTGTGAGTGGTACTAGACCTGAGACGATTTTGGCAGCATTTCCAGCAACCCCAGATATATTTTGATGCTTTCTACTCTCTAATGATGAAGGGCAATTACCCTGAAACACGTGTATAGAGATGAACAGCAATGACTGCACTAACTTTAGTGAAAAACGACGGACACTTTAAAGTAAGTGTTAAATTTGAACTGCATTTACCAGGATGAAAAGGGGCAAACTCGACTGGGATGTGAGGCAGTGTGCTCCCAACCCGCCTTCCTGTTAAAAGGCTCCCTTGAGCCACTGAGCTGACGAGCTCTGGAGACGCACCTGTGAGCCTGTGAGTGGTACTAGACCTGAGACGATTTTGGCAGCATTTCCAGCAAACCCAAGTATTTTTTGATGCTTTCTACTCTCGACTGATGAAGGGCAATTACCCTGAAACACGTGTATAGAGATGAACAGCAATGACTGCACTAACTTTAGTGAAAAACTACGGACACGTTCAAGTAAGCGTCAAATTTGAACTGCATTTACCAGGATGCAAAGGGGCGAACTCGACTGGGATGTGAGGCAGTGTGCTCCCAACCCGCCTTCCTGTTAAAAGGCTCCCTTGAGCCACTGAGCTGACGAGCTCTGGAGACGCACCTGTGAGCCTGTGAGTGGTACTAGACCTGAGTCGATTTTAGCAGCATTTCCAGCAACCCCAGATATTTTTTGATGCTTTCTACTCTCTACTGATGAAGGGCAATTACCCTGAAACACGTGTATAGAGATGAACAGCAATGACTGCACTAACTTTAGTGAAAAACTACGGACACTTTCAAGTAAGCGTTAAATTTGAACTGCATTTACCAGGATGCAAAGGGGCGAACTCGACTGGGATGTGAGGCAGTGTGCTCCCAACCCGCCTTCCTGTTAAAAGGCTCCCTTGAGCCACTGAGCTGACGAGCTCTGGAGACGCACCTGTGAGCCTGTGAGTGGTACCAGACCTGAGACGATCTTGGCAGCATTTCCAGCAACCCCAGATATTTTTTGATGCTTTCTACTCTCTACTGATGAAGGGCAATTACCCTGAAACACGTGTATAGAGATGAACAGCAATGACTGCACTAACTTTAGTGAAAAACTACGGACACTTTCAAGTAAGCGTTAAATTTGAACTGCATTTACCAGGATGCAAAGGGGAGAACTCGACTGGGATGTGAGGCAGTGTGCTCCCAACCCGCCTTCCTGTTAAAAGGCTCCCTTGAGCCACTGAGCTGACGAGCTCTGGAGACGCACCTGTGAGCCTGTGAGTGGTAGTAGACCTGAGACCATTTTGGCAGCATTTCCATTAACCCCAGATATTTTTTGATGCTTTCTACTCTCTACTGATGAAGGGCAATTACCCTGAAACACGTGTATAGAGATGAACAGCAATGACTGCACTAACTTTAGTGAAAAACTACGGACACTTTCAAGTAAGCGTTAAATTTGAACTGCATTTACCAGGATGCAAAGGGGCGAACTCGACTGGGATGTGAGGCAGTGTGCTCCCAACCAGCCTCCCTGTTAAAAGGCTCCCTTGAGCCACTGAGCTGACGAGCTCTGGAGACGCACCTGTGAGCCCATGAGTGGTACTAGACCTGAGACGATTTTGGCAGCATTTCCAGCAACCCCAGATATTTTTTTATGCTTTCTACTCTCTACTGATGAAGGGCAATTACCCTGAAACACGTGTATAGAGATGAACAGCAATGACTGCACTAACTTTAGTGAAAAACTACGGACACTTTCAAGTAAGTGTTACATTTGAACTGCATTTACCAGGATGCAAAGGGGCGAACTCGACTGGGATGTGAGGCAGTGTGCTCCCAACCCGCCTTCCTGTTAAAAGGCTCCCTTGAGCCACTGAGCTGACGAGCTCTGGAGCCGCACTTGTGAGCCTGTGAGTGGTACTAGACCTGAGACGATTTTGGCAGCATTTCCAGCAACCCCAGATATTTTTTGATGCTTTCTACTCGCTACTGATGAAGGGCAATTACCCTGAAACACGTGTATAGAGATGAACAGCAATGACTGCACTAACTTTAGTGAAAAACTACGGACACTTTCAAGTAAGCGTTAAATTTGAACTGCATTTACCAGGATGCAAAGGGGCGAACTCGACTGGGATGTGAGGCAGTGTGCTCCCAACCCGCCTTCCTGATAAAAGGCTCCCTTGAGCCACTGAGCTGACAAGCTCTGGAGACGCACCTGTGAGCCTGTGAGTGGTACTAGACCTGAGACGATTTTGGCAGCATTTCCAGCAACCCCAGATATTTTTGGATACTTTCTACTCTCTACTGATGAAGGGCAATTACCCTGAAACACGTGTATTGAGATGAACAGCAATGACTGCACTAACTTTAGTGAAAAACGACGGACACTTTCAAGTAAGCGTTAAATTTGAACTGCATTTACCAGGATGCAAAGGGGCGAACTCGACTGGGATGTGAGGCAGTGTGCTCCCAACCCGCCTTCCTGTTAAAAGGCTCCCTTGAGCCACTGAGCTGACGAGCTCTGGAGAGGCACCTGTGAGCCTGTGAGTGGTACTAGACCTGAGACGATTTTGGCAGCATTTCCAGCAACCCCAGATATTTTTTGATGCTTTCTACTCTCTAATGATGAAGGGCAATTACCCTGAAACACGTGTATAGAGATGAACAGCAATGACTGTACTAACTTTAGTGAAAAACTACGGACACTTTCAAGTAAGCGTTAAATTTGAACTGCATTTACCAGGATGCAAAGGGGCGAACTCCACTGGGATGTGAGGCAGTGTGCTCCCAACCCGCCTTCCTGTTAAAAGTCTCCCTTGAGCCACTGAGCTGACGAGCTCTGGAGACGCACCTGTGAGCCTGTGAGTGGTACTAGACCTGAGACGATTTTGGCAGCATTTCCAGCAACCCCAGATATTTTTTGATGCTTTCTACTCTATACTGATGAAGGGCAATTACCCTGAAACACGTGTATAGAGATGAACAGCAATGACTGCACTAACTTTAGTGAAAAACTACGGACACTTTCAAGTAAGCGTTAAATTTGAACTGCATTTACCAGGATGCAAAGGGGCGAACTCGACTGGGATGTGAGGCAGTGTGCTCCCAACCCGCCTTCCTGTTAAAAGGCTCCCTTGAGCCACTGAGCTGACGAGCTCTGGAGACGCACCTGTGAGCCTGTGAGTAGTACTAGACCTGAGACGATTTTGGCAGCATTTCCAGCAACCCCAGATATTCTTTGATGCTTTCTACTCTCTACTGATGAAGGGCAATTACCCTGAAACACGTGTATAGAGATGAACACCAATGACTGCACTAACTTTAGTGAAAAACTACGGACACTTTCAAGTAAGCATTAAATTTGAACTGCATTTACCAGGATGCAAAGGGGCGAACTCGACTGGGATGTGAGGCAGTGTGCTCCCAACCCGCCTTCCTGTTAAAAGGCTCCCTTGAGCCACTGAGCTGACGAGCTCTGGAGACGCACCTGTGAGCCTGTGAGTGGTACTAGACCTGAGACGATTTTGGCAGCATTTCCAGCAACCCCAGATATTTTTTGATGCTTTCTACTCTCTACTGATGAAGGGCAATTACCCTGAAACACGTGTATAGAGATGAACAGCAATGACTGCACTAACTTTAGTGAAAAACTACGGACACTTTCAAGTAAGCGTTAAATTTGAACTGCATTTACCAGGATGCAAAGAGGCGAACTCGACTGGGATGTGAGGCAGTGTGCTCCCAACCCGCCTTCCTGTTAAAAGGCTCCCTTGAGCCACTGAGCTGACGAGCTCTGGAGACGCACCTGTGAGCCTGTGAGTGGTACTAGACCTGAGACGATTTTGGCAGCATTTCCAGCAACCCCAGATATTTTTTGATGCTTTCTACTCTCTACTGATGAAGGGCAATTACCCTGAAACACGTGTATAGAGATGAACAGCAATGACTGCACTAACTTTAGTGAAAAACTACGGACACTTTCAAGTAAGCGTTAAATTTGAACTGCATTTACCAGGATGCAAAGGAGCGAACTCGACTGGGATGTGAAGCAGTGTGCTCCCAACCCGCCTTCCTGTTAAAAGGCTCCCTTGAGCCACTGAGCTGACGAGCTCTGGAGACGCACCTGTGAGCCCGTGATTGGTACTAGACCTGAGACGATTTTGGCAGCATTTCCAGCAACCCCAGATATTTTTTGATGCTTTCTACTCTCTACTGATGAAGGGCAATTACCCTGAAACACGTGTATAGAGATGAACAGCAATGACTGCACTAACTTTAGTGAAAAACTACGGACACTTTCAAGTAAGCGTTACATTTGAACTGCATTTACCAGGATGCAAAGGGGCGAACTCGACTGGGATGTGAGGCAGTGTGCTCCCAACCCGCCTTCCTGTTAAAAGGCTCCCTTGAGCCACTGAGCTGACGAGCTCTGGAGACGCACCTGTGAGCCTGTGAGTGGTACTAGACCTGAGACGATTTTGGCAGCATTTCCAGCAACCCCAGATATTCTTTGATGCTTTCTACTCTCTACTGATGAAGGGCAATTACCCTGAAACACGTGTATAGAGATGAACAGCAATGACTGCACTAACTTTAGTGAAAAACTACGGACACTTTCAAGTAAGCGTTAAATTTGAACTGCATTTAATAGGATGCAAAGAGACGAACTCGACTGGGATGTGAGGCAGTGTGCTCCCAACCCGCCTTCCTGTAAAAAGGCTCCCTTGAGCCACTGAGCTGACGAACTCTGGAGACGCACCTGTGAGCCTGTGAGTGGTACTAGACCTGAGACGATTTTGGCAGCATTTCCAGCAACCCCAGATATTTTTTGATGCTTTCTACTCTCTACTGATGAAGGGCAATTACCCTGAAACACGTGTATAGAGATGAACAGCAATGACTGCACTAACTTTAGTGAAAAACTACGGACACTTTCAAGTAAGCGTTAAATTTGAACTGCATTTACCAGGATGCAAAGGAGCGAACTCGACTGGGATGTGAAGCAGTGTGCTCCCAACCCGCCTTCCTGTTAAAAGGCTCCCTTGAGCCACTGAGCTGACGAGCTCTGGAGACGCACCTGTGAGCCCGTGATTGGTACTAGACCTGAGACGATTTTGGCAGCATTTCCAGCAACCCCAGATATTTTTTGATGCTTTCTACTCTCTACTGATGAAGGGCAATTACCCTGAAACACGTGTATAGAGATGAACAGCAATGACTGCACTAACTTTAGTGAAAAACTACGGACACTTTCAAGTAAGCGTTACATTTGAACTGCATTTACCAGGATGCAAAGGGGCGAACTCGACTGGGATGTGAGGCAGTGTGCTCCCAACCCGCCTTCCTGTTAAAAGGCTCCCTTGAGCCACTGAGCTGACGAGCTCTGGAGACGCACCTGTGAGCCTGTGAGTGGTACTAGACCTGAGACGATTTTGGCAGCATTTCCAGCAACCCCAGATATTTTTTGATGCTTTCTACTCTCTAATGATGAAGGGCAATTACCCTGAAACACGTGTATAGAGATGAACAGCAATGACTGCACTAACTTTAGTGAAAAACGACGGACACTTTAAAGTAAGTGTTAAATTTGAACTGCATTTACCAGGATGCAAAGGGCAAACTCGACTGGGATGTGAGGCAGTGTGCTCCCAACCCGCCTTCCTGTTAAAAGGCTCCCTTGAGCCACTGAGCTGACGAGCTCTGGAGACGCACCTGTGAGCCTGTGAGTGGTACTAGACCTGAGACGATTTTGGCAGCATTTCCAGCAAACCCAAGTATTTTTTGATGCTTTCTACTCTCTACTGATGAAGGGCAATTACCCTGAAACACGTGTATAGAGATGAACAGCAATGACTGCACTAACTTTAGTGAAAAACTACGGACACTTTCAAGTAAGCGTCAAATTTGAACTGCATTTACCAGGATGCAAAGGGGCGAACTCGACTGGGATGTGAGGCAGTGTGCTCCCAACCCTCCTTCCTGTTAAAAGTCTCCCTTGAGCCACTGAGCTGACGAGCTCTGGAGACGCACCTGTGAGCCTGTGAGTGGTACTAGACCTGAGACGATTTTGGCAGCATTTCCAGCAACCCCAGATATTTTTTGATGCTTTCTACTCTATACTGATGAAGGGCAATTACCCTGAAACACGTGTATAGAGATGAACAGCAATGACTGCACTAACTTTAGTGAAAAACTACGGACACTTTCAAGTAAGCGTTAAATTTGAACTGCATTTACCAGGATGCAAAGGGGCGAACTCGACTGGGATGTGAGGCAGTGTGCTCCCAACCCGCCTTCCTGTTAAAAGGCTCCCTTGAGCCACTGAGCTGACGAGCTCTGGAGACGCACCTGTGAGCCTGTGAGTGGTACTAGACCTGAGACGATTTTGGCAGCATTTCCAGCAACCCCAGATATTCTTTGATGCTTTCTACTCTCTACTGATGAAGGGCAATTACCCTGAAACACGTGTATAGAGATGAACAGCAATGACTGCACTAACTTTAGTGAAAAACTACGGACACTTTCAAGTAAGCGTTACATTTGAACTACATTTACCAGGATGCAAAGGGGCGAACTCGACTGGGATGTGAGGCAGTGTGCTCCCAACCCGCCTTCCTGTTAAAAGGCTCCCTTGAGCCACTGAGCTGACGAGCTCTGGAGACGCACCTGTGAGCCTGTGAGTGGTACTAGACCTGAGACGATTTTGGCAGCATTTCCAGCAACCCCAGATATATTTTGATGCTTTCTACTCTCTAATGATGAAGGGCAATTACCCTGAAACACGTGTATAGAGATGAACAGCAATGACTGCACTAACTTTAGTGAAAAACGACGGACACTTTAAAGTAAGTGTTAAATTTGAACTGCATTTACCAGGATGCAAAGGGGCAAACTCGACTGGGATGTGAGGCAGTGTGCTCCCAACCCGCCTTCCTGTTAAAAGGCTCCCTTGAGCCACTGAGCTGACGAGCTCTGGAGACGCACCTGTGAGCCTGTGAGTGGTACTAGACCTGAGACGATTTTGGCAGCATTTCCAGCAAACCCAAGTATTTTTTGATGCTTTCTACTCTCTACTGATGAAGGGCAATTACCCTGAAACACGTGTATAGAGATGAACAGCAATGACTGCACTAACTTTAGTGAAAAACTACGGACACGTTCAAGTAAGCGTCAAATTTGAACTGCATTTACCAGGATGCAAAGGGGCGAACTCGACTGGGATGTGAGGCAGTGTGCTCCCAACCCGCCTTCCTGTTAAAAGGCTCCCTTGAGCCACTGAGCTGACGAGCTCTGGAGACGCACCTGTGAGCCTGTGAGTGGTACTAGACCTGAGACGATTTTGGCAGCATTTCCAGCAACTCCAGATATTTTTTGATGCTTTCTACTCTCTACTGATGAAGGGCAATTACCCTGAAACACGTGTATAGAGATGAACAGCAATGACTGCACTAACTTTAGTGAAAAACTACGGACACTTTCAAGTAAGCGTTAAATTTGAACTGCATTTACCAGGATGCAAAGGGGCGAACTCGACTGGGATGTGAGGCAGTGTGCTCCCAACCCGCCTTCCTGTTAAAAGGCTCCCTTGAGCCACTGAGCTGACGAGCTCTGGAGACGCACCTGTGAGCCTGTGAGTGGTACTAGACCTGAGACGATCTTGGCAGCATTTCCACCAACCCCAGATATTTTTTGATGCTTTCTACTCTCTACTGATGAAGGGCAATTACCCTGAAACACGTGTATAGAGATGAACAGCAATGACTGCACTAACTTTAGTGAAAAACTACGGACACTTTCAAGTAAGCGTTAAATTTGAACTGCATTTACCAGGATGCAAAGGGGAGAACTCGACTGGGATGTGAGGCAGTGTGCTCCCAACCCGCCTTCCTGTTAAAAGGCTCCCTTGAGCCACTGAGCTGACGAGCTCTGGAGACGCACCTGTGAGCCTGTGAGTGGTACTAGACCTGAGACCATTTTGGCAGCATTTCCATTAACCCCAGATATTTTTTGATGCTTTCTACTCTCTACTGATGAAGGGCAATTACCCTGAAACACGTGTATAGAGATGAACAGCAATGACTGCACTAACTTTAGTGAAAAACTACGGACACTTTCAAGTAAGCGTTAAATTTGAACTGCATTTACCAGGATGCAAAGGGGCGAACTCGACTGGGATGTGAGGCAGTGTGCTCCCAACCAGCCTCCCTGTTAAAAGGCTCCCTTGAGCCACTGAGCTGACGAGCTCTGGAGACGCACCTGTGAGCCCATGAGTGGTACTAGACCTGAGACGATTTTGGCAGCATTTCCAGCAACCCCAGATATTTTTTGATGCTTTCTACTCTCTACTGATGAAGGGCAATTACCCTGAAACACGTGTATAGAGATGAACAGCAATGACTGCACTAACTTTAGTGAAAAACTACGGACACTTTCAAGTAAGTGTTACATTTGAACTGCATTTACCAGGATGCAAAGGGGCGAACTCGACTGGGATGTGAGGCAGTGTGCTCCCAACCCGCCTTCCTGTTAAAAGGCTCCCTTGAGCCACTGAGCTGATGAGCTCTGGAGCCGCACTTGTGAGCCTGTGAGTGGTACTAGACCTGAGACGATTTTGGCAGCATTTCCCGCAACCCCAGATATTTTTTGATGCTTTCTACTCGCTACTGATGAAGGGCAATTACCCTGAAACACGTGTATAGAGATGAACAGCAATGACTGCACTAACTTTAGTGAAAAACTACGGACACTTTCAAGTAAGCGTTAAATTTGAACTGCATTTACCAGGATGCAAAGGGGCGAACTCGACTGGGATGTGAGGCAGTGTGCTCCCAACCCGCCTTCCTGATAAAAGGCTCCCTTGAGCCACTGAGCTGACAAGCTCTGGAGACGCACCTGTGAGCCTGTGAGTGGTACTAGACCTGAGACGATTTTGGCAGCATTTCCAGCAACCCCAGATATTTTTGGATACTTTCTACTCTCTACTGATGAAGGGCAATTACCCTGAAACACGTGTATTGAGATGAACAGCAATGACTGCACTAACTTTAGTGAAAAACGACGGACACTTTCAAGTAAGCGTTAAATTTGAACTGCATTTACCAGGATGCAAAGGGGCGAACTCGACTGGGATGTGAGGCAGTGTGCTCCCAACCCGCCTTCCTGTTAAAAGGCTCCCTTGAGCCACTGAGCTGACGAGCTCTGGAGACGCACCTGTGAGCCTGTGAGTGGTACTAGACCTGAGACGATTTTGGCAGCATTTCCAGCAACCCCAGATATTTTTTGATGCTTTCTACCCTCTAATGATGAAGGGCAATTACCCTGAAACACGTGTATAGAGATGAACAGCAATGACTGCACTAACTTTAGTGAAAAACGACGGACACTTTCAAGTAAGCGTTAAATTTGAACTGCATTTACCAGGATGCAAAGGGGCGAACTCGACTGGGATGTGAGGCAGTGTGCTCCCAACCCTCCTTCCTGTTAAAAGTCTCCCTTGAGCCACTGAGCTGACGAGCTCTGGAGACGCACCTGTGAGCCTGTGAGTGGTACTAGACCTGAGACGATTTTGGCAGCATTTCCAGCAACCCCAGATATTTTTTGATGCTTTCTATTCTATACTGATGAAGGGCAATTACCCTGAAACACGTGTATAGAGATGAACAGCAATGACTGCACTAACTTTAGTGAAAAACTACGGACACTTTCAAGTAAGCGTTAAATTTGAACTGCATTTACCAGGATGCAAAGGGGCGAACTCGACTGGGATGTGAGGCAGTGTGCTCCCAACCCGCCTTCCTGTTAAAAGGCTCCCTTGAGCCACTGAGCTGACGAGCTCTGGAGACGCACCTGTGAGCCTGTGAGTGGTACTAGACCTGAGACGATTTTGGCAGTATTTCCAGCAACCCCAGATATTCTTTGATGCTTTCTACTCTCTACTGATGAAGGGCAATTACCCTGAAACACGTGTATAGAGATGAACAGCAATGACTGCACTAACTTTAGTGAAAAACTACGGACACTTTCAAGTAAGCGTTACATTTGAACTGCATTTACCAGGATGCAAAGGGGCGAACTCGACTGGGATGTGAAGCAGTGTGCTCCCAACCCGCCTTCCTGTTAAAAGGCTCCCTTGAGCCACTGAGCTGACGAGCTCTGGAGACGCACCTGTGAGCCTGTGAGTGGTACTAGACCTGAGACGATTTTGGCAGCATTTCCAGCAACCCCAGATATATTTTGATGCTTTCTACTCTCTAATGATGAAGGGCAATTACCCTGAAACACGTGTATAGAGATGAACAGCAATGACTGCACTAACTTTAGTGAAAAACGACGGACACTTTAAAGTAAGTGTTAAATTTGAACTGCATTTACCAGGATGCAAAGGGGCAAACTCGACTGGGATGTGAGGCAGTGTGCTCCCAACCCGCCTTCCTGTTAAAAGGCTCCCTTGAGCCACTGAGCTGACGAGCTCTAGAGACGCACCTGTGAGCCTGTGAGTGGTACTAGACCTGAGACGTTTTGGCAGCATTTCCAGCAACCCCAGATATTTTTTGATGCTTTCTACTCTCTACTGATGAAGGGCAATTACCCTGAAACACGTGTATAGAGATGAACAGCAATGACTGCACTAACTTTAGTCAAAAACTACGGACACTTTCAAGTAAGCGTTAAATTTGAACTGCATTTACCAGGATGCAAAGGGGCGAACTCGACTGGGATGTGAGGCAGTGTGCTCCCAACCCGCCTTCCTGATAAAAGGCTCCCTTGAGCCACTGAGCTGACGAGCTCTGGAGACGCACCTGTGAGCCTGTGAGTGGTACTAGACCTGAGACGATTTTGGCAGCATTTCCAGCAACCCCAGATATTTTTTGATGCTTTCTACTCTCTACTGATGAAGGGCAATTACCCTGAAACACGTGTATAGAGATGAACAGCAATGACTGCACTAACTTTAGTGAAAAACTACGGACACTTTCAAGTAAGCGTTACATTTTAACTGCATTTACCAGGATGCAAAGGGGCGAACTTGACTGGGATGTGAGGCAGTGTGCTCCCAACCCGCCTTCCTGTTAAAAGGCTCCCTTGAGCCACTGAGCTGACGAGCTCTAGAGACGCACCTGTGAGCCTGTGAGTGGTACTAGACCTGAGACGTTTTGGCAGCATTTCCAGCAACCCCAGATATTTTTTGATGCTTTCTACTCTCTACTGATGAAGGGCAATTACCCTGAAACACGTCTATAGAGATGAACAGCAATGACTGCACTAACTTTAGTGAAAAACTACGGACACTTTCAAGTAAGCGTTAAATTTGAACTGCATTTACCAGGATGCAAAGGGGCGAACTCGACTGGGATGTGAGGCAGTGTGCTCCCAACCCGCCTTCCTGTTAAAAGGCTCCCTTGAGCCACTGAGCTGACGAGCTCTGGAGACGCACCTGTGAGCCTGGGAGTGGTACTAGACCTGAGACGATTTTGGCAGCATTTCCAGCAACCCCAGATATTTTTTGATGCTTTCTACTCTCTACTGATGAAGGGCAATTACCCTGAAACACGTGTATAGAGATGAACAGCAATGACTGCACTAACTTTAGTGAAAAACTACGGACACGTTCAAGTAAGCGTCAAATTTGAACTGCATTTACCTGGATGCAAAGGGGCGAACTCGACTGGGATGTGAGGCAGTGTGCTCCCAACCCGCCTTCCTGTTAAAAGGCTCCCTTGAGCCACTGAGCTGACGAGCTCTGGAGACACACCTGTGAGCTTGTGAGTGGTATTTGACTTGAGACGATTTTGGCAGCATTTCCAGCAACCCCAGATATTTTTTGATGCTTTCTACTCTCTACTGATGAAGGGCAATTACCCTGAAACACGTGTATAGAGATGAACAGCAATGACTGCACTAACTTTAGTGAAAAACTACGGACACTTTCAAGTAAGCGTTAAACTTGAACTGCATTTACCAGGATGCAAAGGGGCGAACTCGACTGGGATGTGAGGCAGTGTGCTCCCAACCAGCCTTCCTGTTAAAAGGCTCCCTTGAGCCACTGAGCTGACGAGCTCTGGAGACGCACCTGTGAGCCCGTGAGTGGTACTAGACCTGAGACGATTTTGGCAGCATTTCCAGCAACCCCAGATATTTTTTGATGCTTTCTACTCTCTACTGATGAAGGGCAATTACCCTGAAACACATGTATAGAGATGAACAGCAATGACTGCACTAACTTTAGTGAAAAACTACGGACACTTTCAAGTAAGCGTTACATTTGAACTTCATTTACTAGGATGCAAAGGGGCGAACTCGACTGGAATGTGAGGCAGTGTGCTCCCAACCCGCCTTCCTGTTAAAAGGCTCCCTTGAGCCACTGAGCTGACGAGGTCTGGAGACGCACCTGTGAGTCTGTGAGTGGTACTAGACCTGAGACGATTTTGGCAGCATTTCCAGCAACCCCAGATATTTTTTGATGCTTTCTACTCTCTACTGATGAAGGGCAATTACCCTGAAACACGTGTATAGAGATGAACAGCAATGACTGCACTAACTTTATTCAAAAACTACGGACACTTTCAAGTAAGCGTTAAATTTGAACTGCATTTACCAGGATGCAAAGGGGCGAACTCGACTGGGATGTGAGGCAGTGTGCTCCCAACCCGCCTTCCTGATAAAAGGCTCCCTTGAGCCACTGAGCTGACGAGCTCTGGAGACGCACCTGTGAGGCCGTGAGTGGTACTAGACCTGAGACTATTTTGGCAGCATTTCCAGCAACCCCAGATATTTTTTGATGCTTTCTACTCTCTGAGCTGACGAGCTCTGGAGACGCACCTGTGAGCCTGTGAGTGGTACTAGACCTGAGACGATTTTGGCAGCATTTCCAGCAACCCCAGATATTTTTTGATGCTTTCTACTCTCTACTGATGAAGGGCAATTACCCTGAAACACGTGTATAGAGATGAACAGCAATGACTGCACTAACTTTAGTGAAAAACTACGGACACTTTCAAGTAAGCGTTAAATTTGAACTGCATTTACCAGGATGCAAAGGGGCGAACTTGACTGGGATGTGAGGCAGTGTGCTCCCAACCCGCCTTCCTGTTAAAAGGCTCCCTTGAGCCACTGAGCTGACGAGCTCTAGAGACGCACCTGTGAGCCTGTGAGTGGTACTAGACCTGAGACGTTTTGGCAGCATTTCCAGCAACCCCAGATATTTTTTGATGCTTTCTACTCTCTACTGATGAAGGGCAATTACCCTGAAACACGTGTATAGAGATGAACAGCAATGACTGCACTAACTTTAGTCAAAAACTACGGACACTTTCAAGTAAGCGTTAAATTTGAACTGCATTTACCAGGATGCAAAGGGGCGAACTCGACTGGGATGTGAGGCAGTGTGCTCCCAACCCGCCTTCCTGATAAAAGGCTCCCTTGAGCCACTGAGCTGACGAGCTCTGGAGACGCACCTGTGAGCCTGTGAGTGGTACTAGACCTGAGACGATTTTGGCAGCATTTCCAGCAACCCCAGATATTTTTTGATGCTTTCTACTCTCTACTGATGAAGGGCAATTACCCTGAAACACGTGTATAGAGATGAACAGCAATGACTGCACTAACTTTAGTGAAAAACTACGGACACTTTCAAGTAAGCGTTAAATTTGAACTGCATTTACCAGGATGCAAAGGGGCGAACTTGACTGGGATGTGAGGCAGTGTGCTCCCAACCCGCCTTCCTGTTAAAAGGCTCCCTTGAGCCACTGAGCTGACGAGCTCTAGAGACGCACCTGTGAGCCTGTGAGTGGTACTAGACCTGAGACGTTTTGGCAGCATTTCCAGCAACCCCAGATATTTTTTGATGCTTTCTACTCTCTACTGATGAAGGGCAATTACCCTGAAACACGTCTATAGAGATGAACAGCAATGACTGCACTAACTTTAGTGAAAAACTACGGACACTTTCAAGTAAGCGTTAAATTTGAACTGCATTTACCAGGATGCAAAGGGGCGAACTCGACTGGGATGTGAGGCAGTGTGCTCCCAACCCGCCTTCCTGTTAAAAGGCTCCCTTGAGCCACTGAGCTGACGAGCTCTGGAGATGCACCTGTGAGCCTGTGAGTGGTACTAGACCTGAGACGATTTTGGCAGCATTTCCAGCAACCCCAAGTATTTTTTGATGCTTTCTACTCTCTACTGATGAAGGGCAATTACCCTGAAACACGTGTATAGAGATGAACAGCAATGACTGCATTAACTTTAGTGAAAAACTACGGACACTTTCAAGTAAGCGTCAAATTTGAACTGCATTTACCTGGATGCAAAGGGGCGAACTCGACTGGGATGTAAGGCAGTGTGCTCCCAACCCGCCTTCCTGTTAAAAGGCTCCCTTGAGCCACTGAGCTGACGAGCTCTGGAGACACACCTGTGAGCCTGTGAGTGGTACTAGACCTGAGACGATTTTGGCAGCATTTCCAGCAACCCCAGATATTTTTTGATGCTTTCTACTCTCTACTGATGAAGGGCAATTACCCTGAAACACGTGTATAGAGATGAACAGCAATGACTGCACTAACTTTAGTGAAAAACTACGGACACTTTCAAGTAAGCGTTAAACTTGAACTGCATTTACCAGGATGCAAAGGGGCGAACTCGACTGGGATGTGAGGCAGTGTGCTCCCAACCAGCCTTCCTGTTAAAAGGCTCCCTTGAGCCACTGAGCTGACGAGCTCTGGAGACGCACCTGTGAGGCCGTGAGTGGTACTAGACCTGAGACTATTTTGGCAGCATTTCCAGCAACCCCAGATATTTTTTGATGCTTTCTACTCTCTACTGATGAAGGGCAATTACCCTGAAACACGTGTATAGAGATGAACAGCAATGACTGCACTAACTTTAGTGAAAAACTACGGACACTTTCAAGTAAGCGTTAAATTTGAACTGCATTTACCAGGATGCAAAGGGGCGAACTTGACTGGGATGTGAGGCAGTGTGCTCCCAACCCGCCTTCCTGTTAAAAGGCTCCCTTGAGCCACTGAGCTGACGAGCTCTAGAGACGCACCTGTGAGCCTGTGAGTGGTACTAGACCTGAGACGTTTTGGCAGCATTTCCAGCAACCCCAGATATTTTTTGATGCTTTCTACTCTCTACTGATGAAGGGCAATTACCCTGAAACACGTGTATAGAGATGAACAGCAATGACTGCACTAACTTTAGTGAAAAACTACGGACACTTTCAAGTAAGCGTTAAATTTGAACTGCATTTACCAGGATGCAAAGGGGCGAACTCGACTGGGATGTGAGGCAGTGTGCTCCCAACCCGCCTTCCTGATAAAAGGCTCCCTTGAGCCACTGAGCTGACGAGCTCTGGAGACGCACCTGTGAGCCTGTGAGTGGTACTAGACCTGAGACGATTTTGGCAGCATTTCCAGCAACCCCAGATATTTTTTGATGCTTTCTAATCTCTACTGATGAAGGGCAATTACCCTGAAACACGTGTATAGAGATGAACAGCAATGACTGCACTAACTTTAGTGAAAAACTACGGACACTTTCAAGTAAGCGTTAAATTTGAACTGCATTTACCAGGATGCAAAGGGGCGAACTTGACTGGGATGTGAGGCAGTGTGCTCCCAACCCGTCTTCCTGTTAAAAGGCTCCTTTGAGCCACTGAGCTGACGAGCTCTGGAGACGCACCTGTGAGCCTGTGCGTGGTACTAGACCTGAGACGTTTTGGCAGCATTTCCAGCAACCCCAGATATTTTTTGATGCTTTCTACTCTCTACTGATGAAGGGCAATTACCCTGAAACACGTGTATAGAGATGAACAGCAGTGACTGCACTAACTTTAGTGAAAAACGACGGACACTTTCAAGTAAGCGTTAAATTTGAACTGCATTTACCAGGATGCAAAGGGGCGAACTCGACTGGGATGTGAGGCAGTGTGCTCCCAACCCGCCTTCCTGTTAAAAGGCTCCCTTGAGCCACTGAGCTGACGAGCTCTGGAGACGCACCTGTGAGCCTGTGAGTGGTACTAGACCTGAGACGATTTTGGCAGCATTTCCAGCAACCCCAGATATTTTTTGATGCTTTCTACTCTCTAATGATGAAGGGCAATTACCCTGAAACACGTGTATAGAGATGAACAGCAATGACTGCACTAACTTTAGTCAAAAACTACGGACACTTTCAAGTAAGCGTTAAATTTGAACTGCATTTACCAGGATGCAAAGGGGCGAACTCGACTGGGATGTGAGGCAGTGTGCTCCCAACCGGCCTTCCTGTTAAAAGGCTCCCTTGAGCCACTGAGCTGACGAGCTCTGGAGATGCACCTGTGAGCCTGTGAGTGGTACTAGACCTGAGACGATTTTGGCAGCATTTCCAGCAACCCCAAGTATTTTTTGATGCTTTCTACTCTCTACTGATGAAGGGCAATTACCCTGAAACACGTGTATAGAGATGAACAGCAATGACTGCACTAACTTTAGTGAAAAACTACGGACACTTTCAAGTAAGCGTTAAATTTGAACTGCATTTACCAGGATGCAAAGGGGCGAACTCGACTGGGATGTGAGGCAGTGTGCTCCCAACCCGCCTTCCTGTTAAAAGGCTCCCTTGATCCACTGAGCTGACGAGCTCTGGAGATGCACCTGTGAGCCTGTGAGTGGTACTAGACCTGAGACGATTTTGGCAGCATTTCCAGCAACCCCAAGTATTTTTTGATGCTTTCTACTCTCTACTGATGAAGGGCAATTACCCTGAAACACGTGTATAGAGATGAACAGCAATGACTGCACTAACTTTAGTGAAAAACTACGGACACTTTCAAGTAAGCGTTAAATTTGAACTGCATTTACCAGGATGCAAAGGGGCGAACTCGACTGGGATGTGAGGCAGTGTGCTCCCAACCCGCCTTCCTGTTAAAAGGCTCCCTTGAGCCACTGAGCTGACGAGCTCTGGAGACGCACCTGTGAGCCTGTGAGTGGTACTAGACCTGAGACGTTTTGGCAGCATTTCCAGCAACCCCAGATATTTTTGGATGCTTTCTACTCTCTACTGATGAAGGGCAATTACCCTGAAACACGTGTATAGAGATGAACAGCAATGACTGCACTAACTTTAGTGAAAAACTACGGACACTTTCAAGTAAGCGTTAAATTTGAACTGCATTTACCAGGATGCAAAGGGGCCAACTCGACTGGGATTTGAGGCAGTATGCTCCCAACCCGACTTCCTGTTAAAAGGCTCCCTTGATCCACTGAGCTGACGAGCTCTGGAGATGCACCTGTGAGCCTGTGAGTGGTACTAGACCTGAGACGATTTTGGCGGCATTTCCAGCAACCCCAGATATTTTTTTATTCTTTCTACTCTCTACTGATGATGGGCAATTACCCTGATACACGTGTATAGAGATGAACAGCAATGACTGCACTAACTTTAGTGAAAAACTACAGACACTTTCAAGTAAGCGTTAAATTTGAACTGCATTTACCAGGATGCAAAGGGGCGAACTCGACTAGGATGTGAGGCAGTGTGCTCCCAACCCGCCTTCCTGTTAAAAGGCTCCCTTGAGCCACTGAGCTGACGAGCTCTGGAGACGCACCTGTGAGCCTGTGAGTGGTACTAGACCTGAGACGATTTTGGCAGCATTTCCAGCAACCCCAGATATTTTTTGATGCTTTCTACTCTCTACTGATGAAGGGCAATTACCCTGAAACACATGTATAGAGATGAACAGCAATGAATGCACTAACTTTAGTGAAAAACTACGGACACTTTCAAGTAAGCGTTAAATTTGAACTACATTTACCAGGATGCAAAGGGGCGAACTCGACTGGGATGTGAGGCAGTGTGCTCCCAACCCGCCTTCCTGTTAAAAGGCTCCCTTGAGCCACTGAGCTGACGAGCTCTGGAGACGCACCTGTGAGTCTGTGAGTGGTACTAGACCTGAGACGATTTTGGCAGCATTTCCAGCAACCCCAGATATTTTTTGATGCTTTCTACTCTCTACTGATGAAGGGCAATTACCCTGAAACACGTGTATAGAGATGAACAGCAATGAATGCACTAACTTTAGTGAAAAACTACGGACACTTTCAAGTAAGCGTTAAATTTGAAATCTATTTACCAGGATGCAAAGGGGCGAACTCGACTGGGATGTGAGGCAGTATGCTCCCAACCCGCCTTCCTGTTAAAAGGCTCCCTTGAGCCACTGAGCTGACGAGCTCTGGAGACGCACCTGTGAGCCTGTGAGTGGTACTAGACCTGAGACGATTTTGGCAGTATTTGCAGCAACCCCAGATATTTTTTGATGCTTTCTACTCTCTACTGATGAAGGGCAATTACCCTGAAACACGTGTATAGAGATGAACAGCAATGACTGCACTAACTTTAGTGAGAAACTACGGACACTTTCAAGTAAGCGTTACATTTGAACTGCATTTACCAGGATGCAAAGGGGCGAACTCGACTGGGATGTGAGGCAGTGTGCTCCCAACCCGCCATCCTGTTAAAAGGCTCCCTTGAGCCACTGAGCTGACGAGCTCTGGAGACGCACCTGTGAGCCTGTGAGTGGTACTAGACCTGAGACAATTTTGGCAGCATTTCCAGAAACCCCAGATATTTTTTGATGCTTTCTATTCCCTACTGATGAAGGGCAATTACCCTGAAACACGTGTATAGAGATGAACAGCAATGACAGCACTAACTTTAGTGAACAACTACGGACACTTTCAAGTAAGCGTTAAATTTGAACTGCATTTACCAGGATGCAAAGGGGCGAACTCGACTGGGATGTGAGGCAGTGTGCTCCCAACCCGCCTTCCTGTTAAAAGGCTCCCTTGAGCCACTGAGCTGACGAGCTCTGGAGCCGCACCTGTGAGCCTGTGAGTGGTACTAGACCTGAGACAATTTTGGCAGCATTTCCAGCAACCCCAGATATTTTTTGATGCTTTCTACTCTCTACTGATGAAGGGCAATTTCCCTGAAACACGTGTATAGAGATGAACAGCAACGACTCCACTAACTTTAGTGAAAAACTACGGACACTTTCAAGTAAGCGTTAAATTTTAACTGCATTTACCAGGATGCAAAGGGGCGAACTCGACTGGGATGTGAGGCAGTGTTCTCCCAACCCGCCTTCCTAATAAAAGGCTCCCTTGAGCCATTAAGCTGACGAGCTCTGGAGACGCACCTGGGAGCCTGTGAGTGGTACTAGGCCTGAGACGATTTTGGCAGCATTTCCAGCAACCCCAGATATTTTTTGATGCTTTCTACTCTCTAATGATGAAGGGCAATTACCCTGAAACACTTGTATAGAGATGAACAGCAATGACTGCACTAACTTTAGTGAAAAACGAGGTACACTTTCAAGTAAGTGTTAAATTTGAACTGCATTTACCAGGCTGCAAAGGGGCGAACTCGACTGGGATGTGAGGCAGTGTGCTCCCAACCCGCCTTCCTGTTAAAAGGCTCCCTTGAGCCACTGAGCTGACGAGCTCTGGAGACGCACCTGTGAGCCTGTGAGTGGTACTAGACCTGAGACGATTTCGGCAGCATTTCCAGCAACCCCAGATATTTTTTGATGCTTTCTACTCTCTACTGATGAAGGGCAATTACCCTGAAACACGTGTATAGAGATGAACAGCAATGACTGCACTAACTTTAGTGAAAAACTACGGACACTTTCAAGTAAGCGTTAAATTTGAACTGCATTTACCAGGATGCAAAGGGGCGAACTCGACTGGGATGTGAGGCAGTGTGCTCCCAACCCGCCTTCCTGTTAAAAGGCTCCCTTGAGCCACTGAGCTGACGAGCTCTGGAGACGCACCTGTGAGCCTGTGAGTGGTACTTGACCTGAGACGATTTTGGCAGCATTTCCAGCAACCCCAGATATTTTTTGATTCTTTCTACTCTCTACTGATGAAGGGCAATTACCCTGAAACACGTGTATAGAGATGAACAGCAATGAATGCACTAACTTTAGTGAAAAACTATGGACACTTTCAAGTAAGCGTTAAATTTGAACTGCATTTACCAGGATGCAAAGGGGCGAACTCGACTGGGATGTGAGGCAGTGTGCTCCCAACCCGCCTTCCTGTTAAAAGGCTCCCTTGAGCCACTGAGCTGACGAGCTCTGGAGACGCACCTGTGAGTCTGTGAGTGGTACTGGACCTGAGACGATTTTGGCAGCATTTCCAGCAACCCCAGATATTTTTTGATGCTTTCTACTCTCTACTGATGAAGGGCAATTACCCTGAAACACGTGTATAGAGATGAACAGCAATGAATGCACTAACTTTAGTGAAAAACTACGGACACTTTCAAGTAAACGTTAAATTTGAACTCTATTTACCAGGATGCAAAGGGACGAACTCGACTGGGATGTGAGGCAGTATGCTCCCAACCCGCCTTCCTGTTAAAAGGCTCCCTTGAGCCACTGAGCTGACGAGCTCTGGAGACGCACCTGTGAGCCTGTGAGTGGTACTAGACCTGAGACGATTTTGGCAGTATTTGCAGCAACCCCAGATATTTGTTGATGCTTTCTACTCTCTACTGATGAAGGGCAATTACCCTGAAACACGTGTATAGAGATGAACAGCAATGACTGCACTAACTTTAGTGAAAAACTACGGACACTTTCAAGTAAGCGTTACATTTGAACTGCATTTACCAGGATGCAAAGGGGCGAACTCGACTGGGATGTGAGGCAGTGTGCTCCCAACCCGCCTTCCTGTTAAAAGGCTCCCTTGAGCCACTGAGCTGACGAGCTCTGGAGACGCACCTGTGAGCCTGTGAGTGGTACTAGACCTGAGACAATTTTGGCAGCATTTCCAGAAACCCCAGATATTTTTTGATGCTTTCTATTCTCTACTGATGAAGAGCAATTACCCTGAAACACGTGTATAGAGATGAACAGCAATGACAGCACTAACTTTAGTGAACAACTACGGACACTTTCAAGTAAGCGTTAAATTTGAACTGCATTTACCAGGATGCAAAGGGGCGAACTCGACTGGGATGTGAGGCAGTGTGCTCCCAACCCGCCTTCCTGTTAAAAGGCTCCCTTGAGCCACTGAGCTGACGAGCTCTGGAGCCGCACCTGTGAGCCTGTGAGTGGTACTAGACCTGAGACAATTTTGGCAGCATTTCCAGCAACCCCAGATATTTTTTGATGCTTTCTACTCTCTACTGATGAAGGGCAATTACCCTGAAACACGTGTATATAGATGAACAGCAATGACTCCACTAACTTTAGTGAAAAACTACGGACACTTTCAAGTAAGCGTTAAATTTTAACTGCATTTACCAGGATGCAAAGGGGCGAACTCGACTGGGATGTGAGGCAGTGTTCTCCCAACCCGCCTTCCTAATAAAAGGCTCCCTTGAGCCATTAAGCTGACGAGCTCTGGAGACGCACCTGGGAGCCTGTGAGTGGTACTAGGCCTGAGACGATTTTGGCAGCATTTTCAGCAACCCCAGATATTTTTTGATGCTTTCTACTCTCTAATGATGAAGGGCAATTACCCTGAAACACTTGTATAGAGATGAACAGCAATGACTGCACTAACTTTAGTGAAAAACGAGGTACACTTTCAAGTAAGCGTTAAATTTGAACTGCATTTACCAGGCTGCAAAGGGGCGAACTCGACTGGGATGTGAGGCAGTGTGCTCCCAACCCGCCTTCCTGTTAAAAGGCTCCCTTGAGCCACTGAGCTGACGAGCTCTGGAGACGCACCTGTGAGCCTGTGAGTGGTACTAGACCTGAGACGATTTCGGCAGCATTTCCAGCAACCCCAGATATTTTTTGATGCTTTCTACTCTCTACTGATGAAGGGCAATTACCCTGAAACACGTGTATAGAGATGAACAGCAATGACTGCACTAACTTTAGTGAAAAACTAGGGACACTTTCAAGTAAGCGTTAAATTTGAACTGCATTTACCAGGATGCAAAGGGGCGAACTCGACTGGGATGTGAGGCAGTGTGCTCCCAACCCGCCTTCCTGTTAAAAGGCTCCCTTGAGCCACTGAGCTGACGAGCTCTGGAGACGCACCTGTGAGCCTGTGAGTGGTACTTGACCTGAGACGATTTTGGCAGCATTTCCAGCAACCCCAGATATTTTTTGATGCTTTCTACTCTCTACTGATGAAGGGCAATTACCCTGAAATACGTGTATAGAGATGAACAGCAATGACTGCACTAACTTTAGTGAAAAACTACGGACACTTTCAAGTAAGCGTTAAATTTGAACTGCATTTACCAGGATGCAAAGGGGCGAACTCGACTGGGATGTGAGGCAGTGTGCTCCCAACCCGCCTTCCTGTTAAAAGGCTCCCTTGAGCCACTGAGCTGACGAGCTCTGGAGACGCACCTGTGAGCCTGTGAGTGGTACTAGACCTGAGACGATCTTGGCAGCATTTCCAGCAACCCCAGATATTTTTTGATGCTTTCTACTCTCTACTGATGAAGGGCAATTACCCTGAAACACGTGTATAGAGATGAACAGCAATGACTGCACTAACTTTAGTGAAAAACTACGGACACTTTCAAGTAAGCGTTAAATTTGAACTGCATTTACCAGGATGCAAAGGGGAGAACTCGACTGGGATGTGAGGCAGTGTGCTCCCAACCCGCCTTCCTGTTAAAAGGCTCCCTTGAGCCACTGAGCTGACGAGCTCTGGAGACGCACCTGTGAGCCTGTGAGTGGTACTAGACCTGAGACCATTTTGGCAGCATTTCCATTAACCCCAGATATTTTTTGATGCTTTCTACTCTCTACTGATGAAGGGCAATTACCCTGAAACACGTGTATAGAGATGAACAGCAATGACTGCACTAACTTTAGTGAAAAACTACGGACACTTTCAAGTAAGCGTTAAATTTTAACTGCATTTACCAGGATGCAAAGGGGCGAACTCGACTGGGATGTGAGGCAGTGTGCTCCCAACCAGCCTCCCTGTTAAAAGGCTCCCTTGAGCCACTGAGCTGACGAGCTCTGGAGACGCACCTGTGAGCCCATGAGTGGTACTAGACCTGAGACGATTTTGGCAGCATTTCCAGCAACCCCAGATATTTTTTGATGCTTTCTACTCTCTACTGATGAAGGGCAATTGCCCTGAAACACGTGTATAGAGATGAACAGCAATGACTGCACTAACTTTAGTGAAAAACTACGGACACTTTCAAGTAAGTGTTACATTTGAACTGCATTTACCAGGATGCAAAGGGGCGAACTCGACTGGGATGTGAGGCAGTGTGCTCCCAACCCGCCTTCCTGTTAAACGGCTCCCTTGAGCCACTGAGCTGACGAGCTGTGGAGCCGCACTTGTGAGCCTGTGAGTGGTACTAGACCTGAGATGATTTTGGCAGCATTTCCAGCAACCCCAGATATTTTTTGATGCTTTCTACTCGCTACTGATGAAGGGCAATTACCCTGAAACACGTGTATAGAGATGAACAGCAATGACTGCACTAACTTTAGTGAAAAACTACGGACACTTTCAAGTAAGCGTTAAATTTGAACTGCATTTACCAGGATGCAAAGGGGCGAACTCGACTGGGATGTGAGGCAGTGTGCTCCCAACCCGCCTTCCTGATAAAAGGCTCCCTTGAGCCACTGAGCTGACAAGCTCTGGAGACGCACCTGTGAGCCTGTGAGTGGTACTAGACCTGAGACGATTTTGGCAGCATTTCCAGCAACCCCAGATATTTTTGGATACTTTCTACTCTCTACTGATGAAGGGCAATTACCCTGAAACACGTGTATTGAGATGAACAGCAATGACTGCACTAACTTTAGTGAAAAACGACGGACACTTTCAAGTAAGCGTTAAATTTGAACTGCATTTACCAGGATGCAAAGGGGCGAACTCGACTGGGATGTGAGGCAGTGTGCTCCCAACCCGCCTTCCTGTTAAAAGGCTCCCTTGAGCCACTGAGCTGACGAGCTCTGGAGACGCACCTGTGAGCCTGTGAGTGGTACTAGACCTGAGACGATTTTGGCAGCATTTCCAGCAACCCCAGATATTTTTTGATGCTTTCTACCCTCTAATGATGAAGGGCAATTACCCTGAAACACGTGTATAGAGATGAACAGCAATGACTGCACTAACTTTAGTGAAAAACGACGGACACTTTCAAGTAAGCGTTAAATTTGAACTGCATTTACCAGGATGCAAAGGGGCGAAATCGACTGGGATGTGAGGCACTGTGCTCCCAACCCGCCTCCCTGTTAAAAGGCTCCCTTGAGCCACTGAGCTGACGAGCTCTGGAGACGCACCTGTGAGCCTGTGAGTGGTACTAGACCTGAGACGATTTTGGCAGCATTTCCAGCAACACCAGATATTTTTTGATGCTTTCTACTCTCTAATGATGAAGGGCAATTACCCTGAAACACGTGTATAGAGATGAACAGCAATGACTGTACTAACTTTAGTGAAAAACTACGGACACTTTCAAGTAAGCGTTAAATTTGAACTGCATTTACCAGGATGCAAAGGGGCGAACTCCACTGGGATGTGAGGCAGTGTGCTCCCAACCCGCCTTCCTGTTAAAAGGCTTCCTTGAGCCACTGAGCTGACGAGCTCTGGAGATGCACCTGTGAGCCTGTGAGTGGTACTAGACCTGAGATGATTTTGGCAGCATTTCCAGCAACCACAAGTATTTTGTTGATGCTTTCTACTCTCTACTGATGAAGGGCAATTACCCTGAAACACGTGTATAGAGATGAACAGCAATGACTGCACTAACTTTAGTGAAAAACTACGGACACTTTCAAGTAAGCTTTAAATTTGAACTGCATTTACCAGGATGCAAAGGGGCGAACTCGACTGGGATGTGAGGCAGTGTGCTCCCAACCCGCCTTCCTGTTAAAAGGCTTCCTTGAGCCACTGAGCTGACGAGCTCTGGAGATGCACCTGTGAGCCTGTGAGTGGTACTAGACCTGAGACGATTTTGGCAGCATTTCCAGCAACCCCAAGTATTTTGTTGATGCTTTCTACTCTCTACTGATGAAGGGCAATTACCCTGAAACACGTGTATAGAGATGAACAGCAATGACTGCACTAACTTTAGTGAAAAACTACGGACACGTTCAAGTAAGCGTCAAATTTGAACTGCATTTACCTGGATGCAAAGGGGCGAACTCGACTGGGATGTGAGGCAGTGTGCTCCCAACCCGCCTTCCTGTTAAAAGGCTCCCTTGAGCCACTGAGCTGACGAGCTCTGGAGACACACCTGTGAGCCTGTGAGTGGTACTAGACCTGAGACGATTTTGGCAGCATTTCCAGCAACCCCAGATATTTTTTGATGCTTTCTACTCTCTACTGATGAAGGGCAATTACCCTGAAACACGTGTATAGAGATGAACAGCAATGACTGCACTAACTTTAGTGAAAAACTACGGACACTTTCAAGTAAGCGTTAAACTTGAACTGCATTTACCGGGATGCAAAGGGGCGAACTCGACTGGGATGTGAGGCAGTGTGCTCCCAACCAGCCTTCCTGTTAAAAGGCTCCCTTGAGCCACTGAGCTGACGAGCTCTGGAGACGCACCTGTGAGCCTGTGAGTGGTACTAGACCTGAGACGATTTTGGCAGCATTTCCAGCAACCCCAGATATTTTTTGATGCTTTCTACTCTCTACTGATGAAGGGCAATTACCCTGAAACACGTGTATAGAGATGAACAGCAATGACTGCACTAACTTTAGTGAAAAACGACGGACACTTTCAAGTAAGCGTTAAATTTGAACTGCATTTACCAGGATGCAAAGGGGCGAACTCGACTGGGATGTGAGGCAGTGTGCTCCCAACCCGCCTTCCTGTTAAAAGGCTCCCTTGAGCCACTGAGCTGACGAGCTCTGGAGACGCACCTGTGAGCCTGTGAGTGGTACTAGACCTGAGACGATTTTGGCAGCATTTCCAGCAACCCCAGATATTTTTTGATGCTTTCTACCCTCTAATGATGAAGGGCAATTACCCTGAAACACGTGTATAGAGATGAACAGCAATGACTGCACTAACTTTAGTGAAAAACGACGGACACTTTCAAGTAAGCGTTAAATTTGAACTGCATTTACCAGGATGCAAAGGGGCGAACTCGACTGGGATGTGAGGCAGTGTGCTCCCAACCCGCCTCCCTGTTAAAAGGCTCCCTTGAGCCACTGAGCTGACGAGCTCTGGAGACGCACCTGTGAGCCTGTGAGTGGTACTAGACCTGAGACGATTTTGGCAGCATTTCCAGCAACCCCAGATATTTTTTGATGCTTTCTACTCTCTACTGATGAAGGGCAATTACCCTGAAACACGTGTATAGAGATGAACAGCAATGACTGCACTAACTTTAGTGAAAAACTACGGACACTTTCAAGTAAGCGTTAAATTTAAACTGCATTTACTAGGATGCAAAGGGGCGAACTCGACTGGGATGTGAGGCAGTGTGCTCCCAAACCGCCTTCCTGTTAAAAGGCTCCCTTGAGCCACTGAGCTGAAGAGCTCTGGAGACGCACCTGTGAGCCCGTGAGTGGTACTAGACCTGAGACGATTTTGGCAGCATTTCCAGCAACCCCAGATATTTTTTGATGCTTTCTACTCTCTATTGATGAAGGGCAATTACCCTGAAACACGTGTATAGAGATGAACAGCAATGACTGCACTAACTTTAGTGAAAACTACGGACACTTTCAAGTAAGCGTTACATTTGAACTTCATTTACCAGGATGCAAAGGGGTGAACTCGACTGGAATGTGAGGCAGTGTGCTCCCAACCCGCCTTCCTGTTAAAAGGCTCCCTTGAGCCACTGAGCTGACGAGCTCTGGAGACGCACCTGTGAGTCTGTGAGTGGTACTAGACCTGAGACGATTTTGGCAGCATTTCCAGCAACCCCAGATATTTTTTGATGCTTTCTACTCTCTACTGATGAAGGGCAATTACCCTGAAACACGTGTATAGAGATGAACAGCAATGACTGCACTAACTTTAGTGAAAAACTACGGACACTTTCAAGTAAGCGTTAAATTTGAACTGCATTTACCAGGATGCAAAGGGGCGAACTCGACTGGGATGTGAGGCAGTGTGCTCCCAACCCGCCTTCCTGATAAAAGGCTCCCTTGAGCCACTGAGCTGACGAGCTCTGGAGACGCACCTGTGAGCCTGTGAGTGGTACTAGACCTGAGACGATTTTGGCAGCATTTCCAGCAACCCCAGATATTTTTTGATGCTTTCTACTCTCTACTGATGAAGGGCAATTACCCTGAAACACGTGTATAGAGATGAACAGCAATGACTGCACTAACTTTAGTGAAAAACTACGGACACTTTCAAGTAAGCGTTAAATTTGAACTGCATTTACCAGGATGCAAAGGGGCGAACTCGACTAGGATGTGAGGCAGTGTGCTCCCAACCCGCCTTCCTGTTAAAAGGCTCCCTTGAGCCACTGAGCTGACGAGCTCTGGAGACGCACCTGTGAGCCTGTGAGTGGTACTAGACCTGAGATGATTTTGGCAGCATTTCCAGCAATCCCAGATATTTTTTGATGCTTTCTACTCTCTACTGATGAAGGGCAATTACCCTGAAACACGTGTATAGAGATGAACAGCAATGACTGCACTAACTTTAGTGAAAAACTACGGACACTTTCAAGTGAGCGTTACATTTGAACTGCATTTACCAGGATGCAAAGGGGCGAACTCGACTGGGATGTGAGGCAGTGTTCTCCCAACCCGCCTTCCTAATAAAAGGCTCCCTTGAGCCATTAAGCTGACGAGCTCTGAAGACGCACCTGTGAGCCTGTGAGTGGTACTAGACCTGAGACGATTTTGGCAGCATTTCCAGCAACCCCAGATATTTTTTGATGCTTTCTACTCTCTACTGATGAAGGGCAATTACCCTGAAACACGTGTATAGAGATGAACAGCAATGACTGCACTAACTTTAGTGAAAAACTACAGACACTTTCAAGTAAGCGTTAAATTTGAACTGCATTTACCAGGATGCAAAGGGGCGAACTCGACTGGGATGTGAGGCAGTGTGCTCCCAACCCGCCTTCCTGTTAAAAGGCTCCCTTGAGCCACTGAGCTGACGAGCTCTGGAGACGCACCTGTGAGTCTGTGAGTGGTACTAGACCTGAGACGATTTTGGCAGCATTTCCAGCAACCCCAGATATTTTTTGATGCTTTCTACTCTCTACTGATGAAGGGCAATTACCCTGAAACACGTGTATAGAGATGAACAGCAATGAATGCACTAACTTTAGTGAAAAACTACGGACACTTTCAAGTAAGCGTTAAATTTGAAATCTATTTACCAGGATGCAAAGGGGCGAACTCGACTGGGATGTGAGGCAGTATGCTCCCAACCCGCCTTCCTGTTAAAAGGCTCCCTTGAGCCACTGAGCTGACGAGCTCTGGAGACGCACCTGTGAGCCTGTGAGTGGTACTAGACCTGAGACGATTTTGGCAGTATTTGCAGCAACCCCAGATATTTTTTGATGCTTTCTACTCTCTACTGATGAAGGGCAATTACCCTGAAACACGTGTATAGAGATGAACAGCAATGACTGCACTAACTTTAGTGAGAAACTACGGACACTTTCAAGTAAGCGTTACATTTGAACTGCATTTACCAGGATGCAAAGGGGCGAACTCGACTGGGATGTGAGGCAGTGTGCTCCCAACCCGCCTTCCTGTTAAAAGGCTCCCTTGAGCCACTGAGCTGACGAGCTCTGGAGACGCACCTGTGAGCCTGTGAGTGGTACTAGACCTGAGACAATTTTGGCAGCATTTCCAGAAACCCCAGATATTTTTTGATGCTTTCTATTCTCTACTGATGAAGGGCAATTACCCTGAAACACGTGTATAGAGATGAACAGCAATGACAGCACTAACTTTAGTGAACAACTACGGACACTTTCAAGTAAGCGTTAAATTTGAACTGCATTTACCAGGATGCAAAGGGGCGAACTCGACTGGGATGTGAGGCAGTGTGCTCCCAACCCGCCTTCCTGTTAAAAGGCTCCCTTGAGCCACTGAGCTGACGAGCTCTGGAGCCGCACCTGTGAGCCTGTGAGTGGTACTAGACCTGAGACAATTTTGGCAGCATTTCCAGCAACCCCAGATATTTTTTGATGCTTTCTACTCTCTACTGATGAAGGGCAATTTCCCTGAAACACGTGTATAGAGATGAACAGCAACGACTCCACTAACTTTAGTGAAAAACGAGGTACACTTTCAAGTAAGCGTTAAATTTGAACTGCATTTACCAGGCTGCAAAGGGGCGAAATCGACTGGGATGTGAGGCAGTGTGCTCCCAACCCGCCTTCCTGTTAAAAGGCTCCCTTGAGCCACTGAGCTGACGAGCTCTGGAGACGCACCTGTGAGCCTGTGAGTGGTACTAGACCTGAGACGATTTCGGCAGCATTTCCAGCATCCCCAGATATTTTTTGATGCTTTCTACTCTCTACTGATGAAGGGCAATTACCCTGAAACACGTGTATAGAGATGAACAGCAATGACTGCACTAACTTTAGTGAAAAACTACGGACACTTTCAAGTAAGCGTTAAATTTGAACTGCATTTACCAGGATGCAAAGGGGCGAACTCGACTGGGATGTGAGGCAGTGTGCTCCCAACCCGCCTTCCTGTTAAAAGGCTCCCTTGAGCCACTGAGCTGACGAGCTCTGGAGACGCACCTGTGAGCCTGTGAGTGGTACTTGACCTGAGACGATTTTGGCAGCATTTCCAGCAACCCCAGATATTTTTTGATTCTTTCTACTCTCTACTGATGAAGGGCAATTACCCTGAAACACGTGTATAGAGATGAACAGCAATGAATGCACTAACTTTAGTGAAAAACTATGGACACTTTCAAGTAAGCGTTAAATTTGAACTGCATTTACCAGGATGCAAAGGGGCGAACTCGACTGGGATGTGAGGCAGTGTGCTCCCAACCCGCCTTCCTGTTAAAAGGCTCCCTTGAGCCACTGAGCTGACGAGCTCTGGAGACGCACCTGTGAGTCTGTGAGTGGTACTAGACCTGAGACGATTTTGGCAGCATTTCCAGCAACCCCAGATATTTTTTGATGCTTTCTACTCTCTACTGATGAAGGGCAATTACCCTGAAACACGTGTATAGAGATGAACAGCAATGAATGCACTAACTTTAGTGAAAAACTACGGACACTTTCAAGTAAGCGTTAAATTTGAACTCTATTTACCAGGATGCAAAGGGACGAACTCGACTGGGATGTGAGGCAGTATGCTCCCAACCCGCCTTCCTGTTAAAAGGCTCCCTTGAGCCACTGAGCTGACGAGCTCTGGAGACGCACCTGTGAGCCTGTGAGTGGTACTAGACCTGAGACGATTTTGGCAGTATTTGCAGCAACCCCAGATATTTTTTGATGCTTTCTACTCTCTACTGATGAAGGGCAATTACCCTGAAACACGTGTATAGAGATGAACAGCAATGACTGCACTAACTTTAGTGAAAAACTACGGACACTTTCAAGTAAGCGTTACATTTGAACTGCATTTACCAGGATGCAAAGGGGCGAACTCGACTGGGATGTGAGGCAGTGTGCTCCCAACCCGCCTTCCTGTTAAAAGGCTCCGTTGAGCCACTGAGCTGACGAGCTCTGGAGACGCACCTGTGAGCCTGTGAGTGGTACTAGACCTGAGACAATTTTGGCAGCATTTCCAGAAACCCCAGATATTTTTTGATGCTTTCTATTCTCTACTGATGAAGAGCAATTACCCTGAAACACGTGTATAGAGATGAACAGCAATGACAGCACTAACTTTAGTGAACAACTACGGACACTTTCAAGTAAGCGTTAAATTTGAACTGCATTTACCAGGATGCAAAGGGGCGAACTCGACTGGGATGTGAGGCAGTGTGCTCCCAACCCGCCTTCCTGTTAAAAGGCTCCCTTGAGCCACTGAGCTGACGAGCTCTGGAGCCGCACCTGTGAGCCTGTGAGTGGTACTAGACCTGAGACAATTTTGGCAGCATTTCCAGCAACCCCAGATATTTTTTGATGCTTTCTACTCTCTACTGATGAAGGGCAATTACCCTGAAACACGTGTATATAGATGAACAGCAATGACTCCACTAACTTTAGTGAAAAACTACGGACACTTTCAAGTAAGCGTTAAATTTTAACTGCATTTACCAGGATGCAAAGGGGCGAACTCGACTGGGATGTGAGGCAGTGTTCTCCCAACCCGCCTTCCTAATAAAAGGCTCCCTTGAGCCATTAAGCTGACGAGCTCTGGAGACGCACCTGGGAGCCTGTGAGTGGTACTAGGCCTGAGACGATTTTGGCAGCATTTTCAGCAACCCCAGATATTTTTTGATGCTTTCTACTCTCTAATGATGAAGGGCAATTACCCTGAAACACTTGTATAGAGATGAACAGCAATGACTGCACTAACTTTAGTGAAAAACGAGGTACACTTTCAAGTAAGCGTTAAATTTGAACTGCATTTACCAGGCTGCAAAGGGGCGAACTCGACTGGGATGTGAGGCAGTGTGCTCCCAACCCGCCTTCCTGTTAAAAGGCTCCCTTGAGCCACTGAGCTGACGAGCTCTGGAGACGCACCTGTGAGCCTGTGAGTGGTACTAGACCTGAGACGATTTCGGCAGCATTTCCAGCAACCCCAGATATTTTTTGATGCTTTCTACTCTCTACTGATGAAGGGCAATTACCCTGAAACACGTGTATAGAGATGAACAGCAATGACTGCACTAACTTTAATGAAAAACTACGGACACTTTCAAGTAAGCGTTAAATTTGAACTGCATTTACCAGGATGCAAAGGGGCGAACTCGACTGGGATGTGAGGCAGTGTGCTCCCAACCCGCCTTCCTGTTAAAAGGCTCCCTTGAGCCACTGAGCTGACGAGCTCTGGAGACGCACCTGTGAGCCTGTGAGTGGTACTTGACCTGAGACGATTTTGGCAGCATTTCCAGCAACCCCAGATATTTTTTGATGCTTTCTACTCTCTACTGATGAAGGGCAATTACCCTGAAATACGTGTATAGAGATGAACAGCAATGACTGCACTAACTTTAGTGAAAAACTACGGACACTTTCAAGTAAGCGTTAAATTTGAACTGCATTTACCAGGATGCAAAGGGGCGAACTCGACTGGGATGTGAGGCAGTGGGCTCCCAACCCGCCTTCCTGTTAAAAGGCTCCCTTGAGCCACTGAGCTGACGAGCTCTGGAGACGCACCTGTGAGCCTGTGAGTGGTACTAGACCTGAGACGATCTTGGCAGCATTTCCAGCAACCCCAGATATTTTTTGATGCTTTCTACTCTCTACTGATGAAGGGCAATTACCCTGAAACACGTGTATAGAGATGAACAGCAATGACTGCACTAACTTTAGTGAAAAACTACGGACACTTTCAAGTAAGCGTTAAATTTGAACTGCATTTACCAGGATGCAAAGGGGAGAACTCGACTGGGATGTGAGGCAGTGTGCTCCCAACCCGCCTTCCTGTTAAAAGGCTCCCTTGAGCCACTGAGCTGACGAGCTCTGGAGACGCACCTGTGAGCCTGTGAGTGGTACTAGACCTGAGACCATTTTGGCAGCATTTCCATTAACCCCAGATATTTTTTGATGCTTTCTACTCTCTACTGATGAAGGGCAATTACCCTGAAACACGTGTATAGAGATGAACAGCAATGACTGCACTAACTTTAGTGAAAAACTACGGACACTTTCAAGTAAGCGTTAAATTTGAACTGCATTTACCAGGATGCAAAGGGGCGAACTCGACTGGGATGTGAGGCAGTGTGCTCCCAACCAGCCTCCCTGTTAAAAGGCTCCCTTGAGCCACTGAGCTGACGAGCTCTGGAGACGCACCTGTGAGCCCATGAGTGGTACTAGACCTGAGACGATTTTGGCAGCATTTCCAGCAACCCCAGATATTTTTTGATGCTTTCTACTCTCTACTGATGAAGGGCAATTACCCTGAAACACGTGTATAGAGATGAACAGCAATGACTGCACTAACTTTAGTGAAAAACTACGGACACTTTCAAGTAAGTGTTACATTTGAACTGCATTTACCAGGATGCAAAGGGGCGAACTCGACTGGGATGTGAGGCAGTGTGCTCCCAACCCGCCTTCCTGTTAAACGGCTCCCTTGAGCCACTGAGCTGACGAGCTGTGGAGCCGCACTTGTGAGCCTGTGAGTGGTACTAGACCTGAGACGATTTTGGCAGCATTTCCAGCAACCCCAGATATTTTTTGATGCTTTCTACTCGCTACTGATGAAGGGCAATTACCCTGAAACACGTGTATAGAGATGAACAGCAATGACTGCACTAACTTTAGTGAAAAACTACGGACACTTTCAAGTAAGCGTTAAATTTGAACTGCATTTACCAGGATGCAAAGGGGCGAACTCGACTGGGATGTGAGGCAGTGTGCTCCCAACCCGCCTTCCTGATAAAAGGCTCCCTTGAGCCACTGAGCTGACAAGCTCTGGAGACGCACCTGTGAGCCTGTGAGTGGTACTAGACCTGAGACGATTTTGGCAGCATTTCCAGCAACCCCAGATATTTTTGGATACTTTCTACTCTCTACTGATGAAGGGCAATTACCCTGAAACACGTGTATTGAGATGAACAGCAATGACTGCACTAACTTTAGTGAAAAACGACGGACACTTTCAAGTAAGCGTTAAATTTGAACTGCATTTACCAGGATGCAAAGGGGCGAACTCGACTGGGATGTGAGGCAGTGTGCTCCCAACCCGCCTTCCTGTTAAAAGGCTCCCTTGAGCCACTGAGCTGACGAGCTCTGGAGACGCACCTGTGAGCCTGTGAGTGGTACTAGACCTGAGACGATTTTGCCAGCATTTCCAGCAACCCCAGATATTTTTTGATGCTTTCTACCCTCTAATGATGAAGGGCAATTACCCTGAAACACGTGTATAGAGATGAACAGCAATGACTGCACTAACTTTAGTGAAAAACGACGGACACTTTCAAGTAAGCGTTAAATTTGAACTGCATTTACCAGGATGCAAAGGGGCGAAATCGACTGGGATGTGAGGCAGTGTGCTCCCAACCCGCCTCCCTGTTAAAAGGCTCCCTTGAGCCACTGAGCTGACGAGCTCTGGAGACGCACCTGTGAGCCTGTGAGTGGTACTAGACCTGAGACGATTTTGGCAGCATTTCCAGCAACACCAGATATTTTTTGATGCTTTCTACTCTCTAATGATGAAGGGCAATTACCCTGAAACACGTGTATAGAGATGAACAGCAATGACTGTACTAACTTTAGTGAAAAACTACGGACACTTTCAAGTAAGCGTTAAATTTGAACTGCATTTACCAGGATGCAAAGGGGCGAACTCCACTGGGATGTGAGGCAGTGTGCTCCCAACCCGCCTTCCTGTTAAAAGGCTTCCTTGAGCCACTGAGCTGACGAGCTCTGGAGATGCACCTGTGAGCCTGTGAGTGGTACTAGACCTGAGATGATTTTGGCAGCATTTCCAGCAACCACAAGTATTTTGTTGATGCTTTCTACTCTCTACTGATGAAGGGCAATTACCCTGAAACACGTGTATAGAGATGAACAGCAATGACTGCACTAACTTTAGTGAAAAACTACGGACACTTTCAAGTAAGCTTTAAATTTGAACTGCATTTACCAGGATGCAAAGGGGCGAACTCGACTGGGATGTGAGGCAGTGTGCTCCCAACCCGCCTTCCTGTTAAAAGGCTTCCTTGAGCCACTGAGCTGACGAGCTCTGGAGATGCACCTGTGAGCCTGTGAGTGGTACTAGACCTGAGACGATTTTGGCAGCATTTCCAGCAACCCCAAGTATTTTGTTGATGCTTTCTACTCTCTACTGATGAAGGGCAATTACCCTGAAACACGTGTATAGAGATGAACAGCAATGACTGCACTAACTTTAGTGAAAAACTACGGACACGTTCAAGTAAGCGTCAAATTTGAACTGCATTTACCTGGATGCAAAGGGGCGAACTCGACTGGGATGTGAGGCAGTGTGCTCCCAACCCGCCTTCCTGTTAAAAGGCTCCCTTGAGCCACTGAGCTGACGAGCTCTGGAGACACACCTGTGAGCCTGTGAGTGGTACTAGACCTGAGACGATTTTGGCAGCATTTCCAGCAACCCCAGATATTTTTTGATGCTTTCTACTCTCTACTGATGAAGGGCAATTACCCTGAAACACGTGTATAGAGATGAACAGCAATGACTGCACTAACTTTAGTGAAAAACTACGGACACTTTCAAGTAAGCGTTAAACTTGAACTGCATTTACCGGGATGCAAAGGGGCGAACTCGACTGGGATGTGAGGCAGTGTGCTCCCAACCAGCCTTCCTGTTAAAAGGCTCCCTTGAGCCACTGAGCTGACGAGCTCTGGAGACGCACCTGTGAGCCTGTGAGTGGTACTAGACCTGAGACGATTTTGGCAGCATTTCCAGCAACCCCAGATATTTTTTGATGCTTTCTACTCTCTACTGATGAAGGGCAATTACCCTGAAACACGTGTATAGAGATGAACAGCAATGACTGCACTAACTTTAGTGAAAAACGACAGACACTTTCAAGTAAGCGTTAAATTTGAACTGCATTTACCAGGATGCAAAGGGGCGAACTCGACTGGGATGTGAGGCAGTGTGCTCCCAACCCGCCTTCCTGTTAAAAGGCTCCCTTGAGCCACTGAGCTGACGAGCTCTGGAGACGCACCTGTGAGCCTGTGAGTGGTACTAGACCTGAGACGATTTTGGCAGCATTTCCAGCAACCCCAGATATTTTTTGATGCTTTCTACCCTCTAATGATGAAGGGCAATTACCCTGAAACACGTGTATAGAGATGAACAGCAATGACTGCACTAACTTTAGTGAAAAACGACGGACACTTTCAAGTAAGCGTTAAATTTGAACTGCATTTACCAGGATGCAAAGGGGCGAACTCGACTGGGATGTGAGGCAGTGTGCTCCCAACCCGCCTCCCTGTTAAAAGGCTCCCTTGAGCCACTGAGCTGACGAGCTCTGGAGACGCACCTGTGAGCCTGTGAGTGGTACTAGACCTGAGACGATTTTGGCAGCATTTCCAGCAACCCCAGATATTTTTTGATGCTTTCTACTCTCTACTGATGAAGGGCAATTACCCTGAAACACATGTATAGAGATGAACAGCAATGACTGCACTAACTTTAGTGAAAAACTACGGACATTTTCAAGTAAGCGTTAAATTTAAACTGCATTTACTAGGATGCAAAGGGGCGAACTCGACTGGGATGTGAGGCAGTGTGCTCCCAAACCGCCTTCCTGTTAAAAGGCTCCCTTGAGCCACTGAGCTGACGAGCTCTGGAGACGCACCTGTGAGCCTGTGAGTGGTACTAGACCTGAGACGATTTTGGCAGCATTTCCAGCAACGGCAGATATTTTTTGATGCTTTCTACTCTCTACTGATGAAGGGCAATTACCCTGAAACACGTGTATAGAGATGAACAGCAATGACTGCACTAACTTTAGTGAAAAACTACAGACACTTTCAAGTAAGCGTTAAATTTGAACTGCATTTACCAGGATGCAAAGGGGCGAACTCGACTGGGATGTGAGGCAGTGTGCTCCCAACCCGCCTTCCTGATAAAAGGCTCCCTTGAGCCACTGAGCTGACGAGCTCTGGAGACGCACCTGTGAGCCTGTGAGTGGTACTAGACCTGAGACGATTTTAGCAGCATTTCCAGCAACCCCAGATATTTTTTGATGCTTTCTACTCTCTACTGATGAAGGGCAATTACCCTGAAACACGTGTATAGAGATGAACAGCAATGACTGTACTAACTTTAGTGAAAAACTACGGACACTTTCAAGTAAGCGTTAAATTTGAACTGCATTCACCAGGATGCAAAGGGGCGAACTCGACTGGGATGTGAGGCAGTGTGCTCCCAACCCGCCTTCCTGTTAAAAGGCTCCCTTGAGCCACTGAGCTGACGAGCTCTGGAGACGCACCTGTGAGCCTGTGAGTGGTACTAGACCAGAGACATTTTGGCAGCATTTCCAGCAACCCCAGATATTTTTTCATGCTTTCTACTCTCTACTGATGAAGGGCAATTACCCTGAAATACGTGTATAGAGATGAACAGCAATGACTGCACTAACTTTAGTGAAAAACTACAGACACTTTCAAGTAAGCGTTAAATTTGAACTGCATTTACCAGGATGCAAAGGGGCGAACTCGACTGGGATGTGAGGCAGTATGCTCCCAACCCGCCTTCCTGTTAAAAGGCTCCCTTGATCCACTGAGCTGACGAGCTCTGGAGACGCACCTGTGAGCCTGTGAGTGGTACTAGACCTGAGACGATTTTGGCAGCATTTCCAGCAACGCCAGATATTTTTTGATGCTTTCTACTCTCTACTGATGAAGGGCAATTACCCAGAAACACGTGTATAGAGATGAACAGCAATGACTGCACTAACTTTAGTGAAAAAATACAGACACTTTCAAGAAAGCGTTAAATTTGAACTGTATTTACCAGGATGCAAAGGGGCGAACTCGACTGGGATGTGAGGCAGTATGCTCCCAACCCGCCTTCCTGTTAAAAGGCTCCCTTGAGCCACTGAGCTGACGAGCTCTGGAGACGCACCTGTGAGCCTGTGAGTGGTACTAGACCTGAGACGATTTTGGCAGTATTTGCAGCAACCCCAGATATTTTTTGATGCTTTCTACTCTCTACTGATGAAGGGCAATTACCCTGAAACATGTGTATAGAGATGAACAGCAATGACTGCACTAACTTTAGTGAAAAACTACGGACACTTTCAAGTAAGCGTTACATTTGAACTGCATTTACCAGGATGCAAAGGGGCGAACTCGACTGGGATGTGAGGCAGTGTGCTCCCAACCCGCCTTCCTGTTAAAAGGCTCCCTTGAGCCACTGAGCTGACGAGCTCTGGAGACGCACCTGTGAGCCTGTGAGTGGTACTAGACCTGAGATGATTTTGGCAGCATTTCCAGCAAATCCAGATATTTTTTGATGCTTTCTACTCTCTACTGATGAAGGGCAATTACCCTGAAACACGTGTATAGAGATGAACAGCAATGACTGCACTAACTTTAGTGAAAAACTACGGACACTTTCAAGTAAGCGTTAAATTTGAACTGCATTTACCAGGATGCAAAGGGGCGAACTCGACTGGGATGTGAGGCAGTGTGCTCCCAACCCGCCTTCCTGATAAAAGGCTCCCTTGAGCCACTGAGCTGACGAGCTCTGGAGACGCACCTGTGAGCCTGTGAGTGGTACTAGACCTGAGACGATTTTGGCAGCATTTCCAGCAACCCCAGATATTTTTTGATGCTTTCTACTCTCTACTGATGAAGGGCAATTACCCTGAAACACGTGTATAGAGATGAACAGCAATGACTGCACTAACTTTAGTGAAAAACTACGGACACTTTCAAGTAAGCGTTAAATTTGAACTGCATTTACCAGGATGCAAAGGGGCGAACTCGACTGGGATGTGAGGCAGTGTGCTCCCAACCCGCCTTCCTGTTAAAAGGCTCCCTTGAGCCACTGAGCTGACGAGCTCTGGAGACGCACCTGTGAGCCTGTGAGTGGTACTTGACCTGAGACGATTTTGGCAGCATTTCCAGCAACCCCAGATATTTTTTGATTCTTTCTACTCTCTACTGATGAAGGGCAATTACCCTGAAACACGTGTATAGAGATGAACAGCAATGAATGCACTAACTTTAGTGAAAAACTATGGACACTTTCAAGTAAGCGTTAAATTTGAACTGCATTTACCAGGATGCAAAGGGGCGAACTCGACTGGGATGTGAGGCAGTGTGCTACCAACCCGCCTTCCTGTTAAAAGGCTCCCTTGAGCCACTGAGCTGACGAGCTCTGGAGACGCACCTGTGAGTCTGTGAGTGGTACTAGACCTGAGACGATTTTGGCAGCATTTCCAGCAACCCCAGATATTTTTTGATGCTTTCTACTCTCTACTGATGAAGGGCAATTACCCTGAAACACGTGTATAGAGATGAACAGCAATGAATGCACTAACTTTAGTGAAAAACTACGGACACTTTCAAGTAAGCGTTAAATTTGAACTCTATTTACCAGGATGCAAAGGGACGAACTCGACTGGGATGTGAGGCAGTATGCTCCCAACCCGCCTTCCTGTTAAAAGGCTCCCTTGAGCCACTGAGCTGACGAGCTCTGGAGACGCACATGTGAGCCTGTGAGTGGTACTAGACCTGAGACGATTTTGGCAGTATTTGCAGCAACCCCAGATATTTTTTGATGCTTTCTACTCTCTACTGATGAAGGGCAATTACCCTGAAACACGTGTATAGAGATGAACAGCAATGACTGCACTAACTTTAGTGAAAAACTACGGACACTTTCAAGTAAGCGTTACATTTGAACTGCATTTACCAGGATGCAAAGGGGCGAACTCGACTGGGATGTGAGGCAGTGTGCTCCCAACCCGCCTTCCTGTTAAAAGGCTCCCTTGAGCCACTGAGCTGACGAGCTCTGGAGACGCACCTGTGAGCCTGTGAGTGGTACTAGACCTGAGACAATTTTGGCAGCATTTCCAGAAACCCCAGATATTTTTTGATGCTTTCTATTCTCTACTGATGAAGAGCAATTACCCTGAAACACGTGTATAGAGATGAACAGCAATGACAGCACTAACTTTAGTGAACAACTACGGACACTTTCAAGTAAGCGTTAAATTTGAACTGCATTTACCAGGATGCAAAGGGGCGAACTCGACTGGGATGTGAGGCAGTGTGCTCCCAACCCGCCTTCCTGTTAAAAGGCTCCTTTGAGCCACTGAGCTGACGAGCTCTGGAGCCGCACCTGTGAGCCTGTGAGTGGTACTAGACCTGAGACAATTTTGGCAGCATTTCCAGCAACCCCAGATATTTTTTGATGCTTTCTACTCTCTACTGATGAAGGGCAATTACCCTGAAACACGTGTATATAGATGAACAGCAATGACTCCACTAACTTTAGTGAAAAACTACGGACACTTTCAAGTAAGCGTTAAATTTTAACTGCATTTACCAGGATGCAAAGGGGCGAACTCGACTGGGATGTGAGGCAGGTTTCTCCCAACCCGCCTTCCTAATAAAAGGCTCCCTTGAGCCATTAAGCTGACGAGCTCTGGAGACGCACCTGGGAGCCTGTGAGTGGTACTAGGCCTGAGACGATTTTGGCAGCATTTTCAGCAACCCCAGATATTTTTTGATGCTTTCTACTCTCTAATGATGAAGGGCAATTACCCTGAAACACTTGTATAGAGATGAACAGCAATGACTGCACTAACTTTAGTGAAAAACGAGGTACACTTTCAAGTAAGCGTTAAATTTGAACTGCATTTACCAGGCTGCAAAGGGGCGAACTCGACTGGGATGTGAGGCAGTGTGCTCCCAACCCGCCTTCCTGTTAAAAGGCTCCCTTGAGCCACTGAGCTGACGAGCTCTGGAGACGCACCTGTGAGCCTGTGAGTGGTACTAGACCTGAGACGATTTCGGCAGCATTTCCAGCAACCCCAGATATTTTTTGATGCTTTCTACTCTCTACTGATGAAGGGCAATTACCCTGAAACACGTGTATAGAGATGAATAGCAATGACTGCACTAACTTTAGTGAAAAACTACGGACACTTTCAAGTAAGCGTTAAATTTGAACTGCATTTACCAGGATGCAAAGGGGCGAACTCGACTGGGATGTGAGGCAGTGTGCTCCCAACCCGCCTTCCTGTTAAAAGGCTCCCTTGAGCCACTGAGCTGACGAGCTCTGGAGACGCACCTGTGAGCCTGTGAGTGGTACTTGACCTGAGACGATTTTGGCAGCATTTCCAGCAACCCCAGATATTTTTTGATGCTTTCTACTCTCTACTGATGAAGGGCAATTACCCTGAAATACGTGTATAGAGATGAACAGCAATGACTGCACTAACTTTAGTGAAAAACTACGGACACTTTCAAGTAAGCGTTAAATTTGAACTGCATTTACCAGGATGCAAAGGGGCGAACTCGACTGGGATGTGAGGCAGTGTGCTCCCAACCCGCCTTCCTGTTAAAAGGCTCCCTTGAGCCACTGAGCTGACGAGCTCTGGAGACGCACCTGTGAGCCTGTGAGTGGTACTAGACGTGAGACGATCTTGGCAGCATTTCCAGCAACCCCAGATATTTTTTGATGCTTTCTACTCTCTACTGATGAAGGGTAATTACCCTGAAACACGTGTATAGAGATGAACAGCAATGACTGCACTAACTTTAGTGAAAAACTACGGACACTTTCAAGTAAGCGTTAAATTTGAACTGCATTTACCAGGATGCAAAGGGGAGAACTCGACTGGGATGTGAGGCAGTGTGCTCCCAACCCGCCTTCCTGTTAAAAGGCTCCCTTGAGCCACTCAGCTGACGAGCTCTGGAGACGCACCTGTGAGCCTGTGAGTGGTACTAGACCTGAGACCATTTTGGCAGCATTTCCATTAACCCCAGATATTTTTTGATGCTTTCTACTCTCTACTGATGAAGGGCAATTACCCTGAAACACGTGTATAGAGATGAACAGCAATGACTGCACTAACTTTAGTGAAAAACTACGGACACTTTCAAGTAAGCGTTAAATTTGAACTGCATTTACCAGGATGCAAAGGGGCGAACTCGACTGGGATGTGAGGCAGTGTGCTCCCAACCAGCCTCCCTGTTAAAAGGCTCCCTTGAGCCACTGAGCTGACGAGCTCTGGAGACGCACCTGTGAGCCCATGAGTGGTACTAGACCTGAGACGATTTTGGCAGCATTTCCAGCAACCCCAGATATTTTTTGATGCTTTCTACTCTCTACTGATGAAGGGCAATTACCCTGAAACACGTGTATAGAGATGAACAGCAATGACTGCACTAACTTTAGTGAAAAACTACGGACACTTTCAAGTAAGTGTTACATTTGAACTGCATTTACCAGGATGCAAAGGGGCGAACTCGACTGGGATGTGAGGCAGTGTGCTCCCAACCCGCCTTCCTGTTAAACGGCTCCCTTGAGCCACTGAGCTGACGAGCTGTGGAGCCGCACTTGTGAGCCTGTGAGTGGTACTAGACCTGAGACGATTTTGGCAGCATTTCCAGCAACCCCAGATATTTTTTGATGCTTTCTACTCGCTACTGATGAAGGGCAATTACCCTGAAACACGTGTATAGAGATGAACAGCAATGACTGCACTAACTTTAGTGAAAAACTACGGACACTTTCAAGTAAGCGTTAAATTTGAACTGCATTTACCAGGACGCAAAGGGGCGAACTCGACTGGGATGTGAGGCAGTGTGCTCCCAACCCGCCTTCCTGATAAAAGGCTCCCTTGAGCCACTGAGCTGACAAGCTCTGGAGACGCACCTGTGAGCCTGTGAGTGGTACTAGACCTGAGACGATTTTGGCAGCATTTCCAGCAACCCCAGATATTTTTGGATACTTTCTACTCTCTACTGATGAAGGGCAATTACCCTGAAACACGTGTATTGAGATGAACAGCAATGACTGCACTAACTTTAGTGAAAAACGACGGACACTTTCAAGTAAGCGTTAAATTTGAACTGCATTTACCAGGATGCAAAGGGGCGAACTCGACTGGGATGTGAGGCAGTGTGCTCCCAACCCGCCTTCCTGTTAAAAGGCTCCCTTGAGCCACTGAGCTGACGAGCTCTGGAGACGCACCTGTGAGCCTGTGAGTGGTACTAGACCTGAGACGATTTTGGCAGCATTTCCAGCAACCCCAGATATTTTTTGATGCTTTCTACCCTCTAATGATGAAGGGCAATTACCCTGAAACACGTGTATAGAGATGAACAGCAATGACTGCACTAACTTTAGTGAAAAACGACGGACACTTTCAAGTAAGCGTTAAATTTGAACTGCATTTACCAGGATGCAAAGGGGCGAAATCGACTGGGATGTGAGGCAGTGTGCTCCCAACCCGCCTCCCTGTTAAAAGGCTCCCTTGAGCCACTGAGCTGACGAGCTCTGGAGACGCACCTGTGAGCCTGTGAGTGGTACTAGACCTGAGACGATTTTGGCAGCATTTCCAGCAACACCAGATATTTTTTGATGCTTTCTACTCTCTAATGATGAAGGGCAATTACCCTGAAACACGTGTATAGAGATGAACAGCAATGACTGTACTAACTTTAGTGAAAAACTACGGACACTTTCAAGTAAGCGTTAAATTTGAACTGCATTTACCAGGATGCAAAGGGGCGAACTCCACTGGGATGTGAGGCAGTGTGCTCCCAACCCGCCTTCCTGTTAAAAGGCTTCCTTGAGCCACTGAGCTGATGAGCTCTGGAGATGCACCTGTGAGCCTGTGAGTGGTACTAGACCTGAGATGATTTTGGCAGCATTTCCAGCAACCACAAGTATTTTGTTGATGCTTTCTACTCTCTACTGATGAAGGGCAATTACCCTGAAACACGTGTATAGAGATGAACAGCAATGACTGCACTAACTTTAGTGAAAAACTACGGACACTTTCAAGTAAGCTTTAAATTTGAACTGCATTTACCAGGATGCAAAGGGGCGAACCCGACTGGGATGTGAGGCAGTGTGCTCCCAACCCGCCTTCCTGTTAAAAGGCTTCCTTGAGCCACTGAGCTGACGAGCTCTGGAGATGCACCTGTGAGCCTGTGAGTGGTACTAGACCTGAGACGATTTTGGCAGCATTTCCAGCAACCCCAAGTATTTTGTTGATGCTTTCTACTCTCTACTGATGAAGGGCAATTACCCTGAAACACGTGTATAGAGATGAACAGCAATGACTGCACTAACTTTAGTGAAAAACTACGGACACGTTCAAGTAAGCGTCAAATTTGAACTGCATTTACCTGGATGCAAAGGGGCGAACTCGACTGGGATGTGAGGCAGTGTGCTCCCAACCCGCCTTCCTGTTAAAAGGCTCCCTTGAGCCACTGAGCTGACGAGCTCTGGAGACACACCTGTGAGCCTGTGAGTGGTACTAGACCTGAGACGATTTTGGCAGCATTTCCAGCAACCCCAGATATTTTTTGATGCTTTCTACTCTCTACTGATGAAGGGCAATTACCCTGAAACACGTGTATAGAGATGAACAGCAATGACTGCACTAACTTTAGTGAAAAACTACGGACACTTTCAAGTAAGCGTTAAACTTGAACTGCATTTACCGGGATGCAAAGGGGCGAACTCGACTGGGATGTGAGGCAGTGTGCTCCCAACCAGCCTTCCTGTTAAAAGGCTCCCTTGAGCCACTGAGCTGACGAGCTCTGGAGACGCACCTGTGAGCCTGTGAGTGGTACTAGACCTGAGACGATTTTGGCAGCATTTCCAGCAACCCCAGATATTTTTTGATGCTTTCTACTCTCTACTGATGAAGGGCAATTACCCTGAAACACGTGTATAGAGATGAACAGCAATGACTGCACTAACTTTAGTGAAAAACGACGGACACTTTCAAGTAAGCGTTAAATTTGAACTGCATTTACCAGGATGCAAAGGGGCGAACTCGACTGGGATGTGAGGCAGTGTGCTCCCAACCCGCCTTCCTGTTAAAAGGCTCCCTTGAGCCACTGAGCTGACGAGCTCTGGAGACGCACCTGTGAGCCTGTGAGTGGTACTAGACCTGAGACGATTTTGGCAGCATTTCCAGCAACCCCAGATATTTTTTGATGCTTTCTACCTTCTAATGATGAAGGGCAATTACCCTGAAACACGTGTATAGAGATGAACAGCAATGACTGCACTAACTTTAGTGAAAAACGACGAACACTTTCAAGTAAGCGTTAAATTTGAACTGCATTTACCAGGATGCAAAGGGGCGAACTCGACTGGGATGTGAGGCAGTGTGCTCCCAACCCGCCTCCCTGTTAAAAGGCTCCCTTGAGCCACTGAGCTGACGAGCTCTGGAGACGCACCTGTGAGCCTGTGAGTGGTACTAGACCTGAGACGATTTTGGCAGCATTTCCAGCAACCCCAGATATTTTTTGATGCTTTCTACTCTCTACTGATGAAGGGCAATTACCCTGAAACACGTGTATAGAGATGAACAGCAATGACTGCACTAACTTTAGTGAAAAACTACGGACACTTTCAAGTAAGCGTTAAATTTAAACTGCATTTACTAGGATGCAAAGGGGCGAACTCGACTGGGATGTGAGGCAGTGTGCTCCCAAACCGCCTTCCTGTTAAAAGGCTCCCTTGAGCCACTGAGCTGACGAGCTCTGGAGACGCACCTGTGAGCCTGTGAGTGGTACTAGACCTGAGACGATTTTGGCAGCATTTCCAGCAACGGCAGATATTTTTTGATGCTTTCTACTCTCTACTGATGAAGGGCAATTACCCTGAAACACGTGTATAGAGATGAACAGCAATGACTGCACTAACTTTAGTGAAAAACTACAGACACTTTCAAGTAAGCGTTAAATTTGAACTGCATTTACCAGGATGCAAAGGGGCGAACTCGACTGGGATGTGAGGCAGTGTGCTCCCAACCCGCCTTCCTGATAAAAGGCTCCCTTGAGCCACTGAGCTGACGAGCTCTGGAGACGCACCTGTGAGCCTGTGAGTGGTACTAGACCTGAGACGATTTTAGCAGCATTTCCAGCAACCCCAGATATTTTTTGATGCTTTCTACTCTCTACTGATGAAGGGCAATTACCCTGAAACACGTGTATAGAGATGAACAGCAATGACTGTACTAACTTTAGTGAAAAACTACGGACACTTTCAAGTAAGCGTTAAATTTGAACTGCATTTACCAGGATGCAAAGGGGCGAACTCGACTGGGATGTGAGGCAGTGTGCTCCCAACCCGCCTTCCTGTTAAAAGGCTCCCTTGAGCCACTGAGCTGACGAGCTCTGGAGACGCACCTGTGAGCCTGTGAGTGGTACTAGACCAGAGACGTTTTGGCAGCATTTCCAGCAACCCCAGATATTTTTTCATGCTTTCTACTCTCTACTGATGAAGGGCAATTACCCTGAAACACGTGTATAGAGATGAACAGCAATGACTGCACTAACTTTAGTGAAAAACTACAGACACTTTCAAGTAAGCGTTAAATTTGAACTGCATTTACCAGGATGCAAAGGGGCGAACTCGACTGGGATGTGAGGCAGTATGCTCCCAACCCGCCTTCCTGTTAAAAGGCTCCCTTGATCCACTGAGCTGACGAGCTCTGGAGACGCACCTGTGAGCCTGTGAGTGGTACTAGACCTGAGACGATTTTGGCAGCATTTCCAGCAACGCCAGATATTTTTTGATGCTTTCTACTCTCTACTGATGAAGGGCAATTACCCAGAAACACGTGTATAGAGATGAACAGCAATGACTGCACTAACTTTAGTGAAAAAATACAGACACTTTCAAGAAAGCGTTAAATTTGAACTGTATTTACCAGGATGCAAAGGGGCGAACTCGACTGGGATGTGAGGCAGTATGCTCCCAACCCGCCTTCCTGTTAAAAGGCTCCCTTGAGCCACTGAGCTGACGAGCTCTGGAGACGCACCTGTGAGCCTGTGAGTGGTACTAGACCTGAGACGATTTTGGCAGTATTTGCAGCAACCCCAGATATTTTTTGATGCTTTCTACTCTCTACTGATGAAGGGCAATTACCCTGAAACATGTGTATACAGATGAACAGCAATGACTGCACTAACTTTAGTGAAAAACTACGGACACTTTCAAGTAAGCGTTACATTTGAACTGCATTTACCAGGATGCAAAGGGGCGAACTCGACTGGGATGTGAGGCAGTGTGCTCCCAACCCGCCTTCCTGTTAAAAGGCTCCCTTGAGCCACTGAGCTGACGAGCTCTGGAGACGCACCTGTGAGCCTGTGAGTGGTACTAGACCTGAGATGATTTTGGCAGCATTTCCAGCAAATCCAGATATTTTTTGATGCTTTCTACTCTCTACTGATGAAGGGCAATTACCCTGAAACACGTGTATAGAGATGAACAGCAATGACTGCACTAACTTTAGTGAAAAACTACGGACACTTTCAAGTAAGCGTTAAATTTGAACTGCATTTACCAGGATGCAAAGGGGCGAACTCGACTGGGATGTGAGGCAGTGTGCTCCCAACCCGCCTTCCTGATAAAAGGCTCCCTTGAGCCACTGAGCTGACGAGCTCTGGAGACGCACCTGTGAGCCTGTGAGTGGTACTAGACCTGAGACGATTTTGGCAGCATTTCCAGCAACCCCAGATATTTTTTGATGCTTTCTACTCTCTACTGATGAAGGGCAATTACCCTGAAACACGTGTATAGAGATGAACAGCAATGACTGCACTAACTTTAGTGAAAAACTACGGACACTTTCAAGTAAGCGTTAAATTTGAACTGCATTTACCAGGATGCAAAGGGGCGAACTCGACTGGGATGTGAGGCAGTGTGCTCCCAACCCGCCTTCCTGTTAAAAGGCTCCCTTGAGCCACTGAGCTGACGAGCTCTGGAGATGCACCTGTGAGCCTGTGAGTGGTACTAGACCTGAGACGATTTTGGCAGCATTTCCAGCAACCCCAAGTATTTTTTGATGCTTTCTACTCTCTACTGATGAAGGGCAATTACCCTGAAACATGTGTATAGAGATGAACAGCAATGACTGCACTAACTTTAGTGAAAAACTACGGACACGTTCAAGTAAGCGTCAAATTTGAACTGCATTTACCTGGATGCAAAGGGGCGAACTCGACTGGGATGTGAGGCAGTGTGCTCCCAACCCGCCTTCCTGTTAAAAGGCTCCCTTGAGCCACTGAGCTGACGAGCTCTGGAGACGCACCTGTGAGCCTGTGAGTGGTATTTGACCTGAGACGATTTTGGCAGCATTTCCAGCAACCCCAGATATTTTTTGATGCTTTCTACTCTCTACTGATGAAGGGCAATTACCCTGAAACACGTGTATAGAGATGAACAGCAATGACTGCACTAACTTTAGTGAAAAACTACGGACACTTTCAAGTAAGCGTTAAACTTGAACTGCATTTACCAGGATGCAAAGGGGCGAACTCGACTGGGATGTGAGGCAGTGTGCTCCCAACCAGCCTTCCTGTTAAAAGGCTCCCTTGAGCCACTGAGCTGACGAGCTCTGGAGACGCACCTGTGAGCCCGTGAGTGGTACTAGACCTGAGACGATTTTGGCAGCATTTCCAGCAACCCCAGATATTTTTTGATGCTTTCTACTCTCTACTGATGAAGGGCAATTACCCTGAAACACATGTATAGAGATGAACAGCAATGACTGCACTAACTTTAGTGAAAAACTACGGACACTTTCAAGTAAGCGTTACATTTGAACTTCATTTACTAGGATGCAAAGGGGCGAACTCGACTGGAATGTGAGGCAGTGTGCTCCCAACCCGCCTTCCTGTTAAAAGGCTCCCTTGAGCCACTGAGCTGACGAGGTCTGGAGACGCACCTGTGAGTCTGTGAGTGGTACTAGACCTGAGACGATTTTGGCAGCATTTCCAGCAACCCCAGATATTTTTTGATGCTTTCTACTCTCTACTGATGAAGGGCAATTACCCTGAAACACGTGTATAGAGATGAACAGCAATGACTGCACTAACTTTAGTCAAAAACTACGGACACTTTCAAGTAAGCGTTAAATTTGAACTGCATTTACCAGGATGCAAAGGGGCGAACTCGACTGGGATGTGAGGCAGTGTGCTCCCAACCCGCCTTCCTGATAAAAGGCTCCCTTGAGCCACTGAGCTGACGAGCTCTGGAGACGCACCTGTGAGCCTGTGAGTGGTACTAGACCTGAGATGATTTTGGCAGCATTTCCAGCAACCCCAGATATTTTTTGATGCTTTCTACTCTCTACTGATGAAGGGCAATTACCCTGAAACACGTGTATAGAGATGAACAGCAATGACTGCACTAACTTTAGTGAAAAACTACGGACACTTTCAAGTAAGCGTTAAATTTGAACTGCATTTACCAGGATGCAAAGGGGCGAACTTGACTGGGATGTGAGGCAGTGTGCTCCCAACCCGCCTTCCTGTTAAAAGGCTCCCTTGAGCCACTGAGCTGACGAGCTCTAGAGACGCACCTGTGAGCCTGTGAGTGGTACTAGACATGAGACGTTTTGGCAGCATTTCCAGCAACCCCAGATATTTTTTGATGCTTTCTACTCTCTACTGATGAAGGGCAATTACCCTGAAACACGTGTATAGAGATGAACAGCAATGACTGCACTAACTTTAGTCAAAAACTACGGACACTTTCAAGTAAGCGTTAAATTTGAACGGCATTTACCAGGATGCAAAAGGGGCGAACTCGACTGGGATGTGAGGCAGTGTGCTCCCAACCCGCCTTCCTGATAAAAGGCTCCCTTGAGCCACTGAGCTGACGAGCTCTGGAGACGCACCTGTGAGCCTGTGAGTGGTACTAGACCTGAGACGTTTTGGCAGCATTTCCAGCAACCCCAGATATTTTTTGATGCTTTCTACTCTCTACTGATGAAGGGCAATTACCCTGAAACACGTCTATAGAGATGAACAGCAATGACTGCACTAACTTTAGTGAAAAACTACGGACACTTTCAAGTAAGCGTTAAATTTGAACTGCATTTACCAGGATGCAAAGGGGCGAACTCGACTGGGATGTGAGGCAGTGTGCACCCAACCCGCCTTCCTGTTAAAAGGCTCCCTTGAGCCACTGAGCTGACGAGCTCTGGAGACGCACCTGTGAGCCTGTGAGTGGTACTAGACCTGAGATGATTTTGGCAGCATTTCCAGCAACCCCAGATATTTTTTGATGCTTTCTACTCTCTACTGATGAAGGGCAATTACCCTGAAACACGTGTATAGAGATGAACAGCAATGACTGCACTAACTTTAGTGAAAAACTACGGACACTTTCAAGTAAGCGTTAAATTTGAACTGCATTTACCAGGATGCAAAGGGGCGAACTTGACTGGGATGTGAGGCAGTGTGCTCCCAACCCGCCTTCCTGTTAAAAGGCTCCCTTGAGCCACTGAGCTGACGAGCTCTAGAGACGCACCTGTGAGCCTGTGAGTGGTACTAGACATGAGACGTTTTGGCAGCATTTCCAGCAACCCCAGATATTTTTTGATGCTTTCTACTCTCTACTGATGAAGGGCAATTACCCTGAAACACGTGTATAGAGATGAACAGCAATGACTGCACTAACTTTAGTCAAAAACTACGGACACTTTCAAGTAAGCGTTAAATTTGAACGGCATTTACCAGGATGCAAAAGGGGCGAACTCGACTGGGATGTGAGGCAGTGTGCTCCCAACCCGCCTTCCTGATAAAAGGCTCCCTTGAGCCACTGAGCTGACGAGCTCTGGAGACGCACCTGTGAGCCTGTGAGTGGTACTAGACCTGAGACGTTTTGGCAGCATTTCCAGCAACCCCAGATATTTTTTGATGCTTTCTACTCTCTACTGATGAAGGGCAATTACCCTGAAACACGTCTATAGAGATGAACAGCAATGACTGCACTAACTTTAGTGAAAAACTACGGACACTTTCAAGTAAGCGTTAAATTTGAACTGCATTTACCAGGATGCAAAGGGGCGAACTCGACTGGGATGTGAGGCAGTGTGCACCCAACCCGCCTTCCTGTTAAAAGGCTCCCTTGAGCCACTGAGCTGACGAGCTCTGGAGACGCACCTGTGAGCCTGTGAGTGGTACTAGACCTGAGATGATTTTGGCAGCATTTCCAGCAACCCCAGATATTTTTTGATGCTTTCTACTCTCTACTGATGAAGGGCAATTACCCTGAAACACGTGTATAGAGATGAACAGCAATGACTGCACTAACTTTAGTGAAAAACTACGGACACTTTCAAGTAAGCGTTAAATTTGAACTGCATTTACCAGGATGCAAAGGGGCGAACTCGACTGGGATGTGAGGCAGTGTGCTCCCAACCCGCCTTCCTGTTAAAGGGCTCCCTTGAGCCACTGAGCTGACGAGCTCTGGAGATGCACCTGTGAGCCTGTGAGTGGTACTAGACCTGAGACGATTTTGGCAGCATTTCCAGCAACCCCAAGTATTTTTTGATGCTTTCTACTCTCTACTGATGAAGGGCAATTACCCTGAAACACGTGTATAGAGATGAACAGCAATGACTGCATTAACTTTAGTGAAAAACTACGGACACGTTCAAGTAAGCGTCAAATTTGAACTGCATTTACCTGGATGCAAAGGGGCGAACTCGACTGGGATGTAAGGCAGTGTGCTCCCAACCCGCCTTCCTGTTAAAAGGGTCCCTTGAGCCACTGAGCTGACGAGCTCTGGAGACACACCTGTGAGCCTGTGAGTGGTACTAGACCTGAGACGATTTTGGCAGCATTTCCAGCAACCCCAGATATTTTTTGATGCTTTCTACTCTCTACTGATGAAGGGCAATTACCCTGAAACACGTGTATAGAGATGAACAGCAATGACTGCACTAACTTTAGTGAAAAACTACGGACACTTTCAAGTAAGCGTTAAACTTGAACTGCATTTACCAGGATGCAAAGGGGCGAACTCGACTGGGATGTGAGGCAGTGTGCTCCCAACCAGCCTTCCTGTTAAAAGGCTCCCTTGAGCCACTGAGCTGACGAGCTCTGGAGACGCACCTGTGAGGCCGTGAGTGGTACTAGACCTGAGACTATTTTGGCAGCATTTCCAGCAACCCCAGATATTTTTTGATGCTTTCTACTCTCTACTGATGAAGGGCAATTACCCTGAAACACATGTATAGAGATGAACAGCAATGACTGCACTAACTTTAGTGAAAAACTACGGACACTTTCAAGTAAGCGTTACATTTGAACTTCATTTACTAGGATGCAAAGGGGCGAACTCGACTGGAATGTGAGGCAGTGTGCTCCCAACCCGCCTTCCAGTTAAAAGACTCCCTTGAGCCACTGAGCTGACGAGCTCTGGAGACGCACCTGTGAGTCTGTGAGTGGTACTAGACCTGAGACGATTTTGGCAGCATTTCCAGCAACCCCAGATATTTTTTGATGCTTTCTACTTTCTACTGATGAAGGGCAATTACCCTGAAACACGTGTATAGAGATGAACAGCAATGACTGCACTAACTTTAGTGAAAAACTACGGACACTTTCAAGTAAGCGTTAAATATGAACTGCATTTACCAGGATGCAAAGGGGCGAACTTGACTGGGATGTGAGGCAGTGTGCTCCCAACCCGCCTTCCTGTTAAAAGGCTCCCTTGAGCCACTGAGCTGACGAGCTCTGGAGACGCACCTGTGAGCCTGTGAGTGGTACTAGACCTGAGACGTTTTGGCAGCATTTCCAGCAACCCCAGATATTTTTTGATGCTTTCTACTCTCTACTGATGAAGGGCAATTACCCTGAAACACGTGTATAGAGATGAACAGCAATGACTGCACTAACTTTAGTGAAAAACGACGGACACTTTCAAGTAAGCGTTAAATTTGAACTGCATTTACCAGGATGCAAAGGGGCGAACTCGACTGGGATGTGAGGCAGTGTGCTCCCAACCCGCCTTCCTGTTAAAAGGCTCCCTTGAGCCACTGAGCTGACGAGCTCTGGAGACGCACCTGTGAGCCTGTGAGTGGTACTAGACCTGAGACGATTTTGGCAGCATTTCCAGCAACCCCAGATATTTTTTGATGCTTTCTACTCTCTAATGATGAAGAGCAATTACCCTGAAACACGTGTATAGAGATGAACAGCAATGACTGCACTAACTTTAGTCAAAAACTACGGACACTTTCAAGTAAGCGTTAAATTTGAACTGCATTTACCAGGATGCAAAGGGGCGAACTCGACTGGGATGTGAGGCAGTGTGCTCCCAACCGGCCTTCCTGTTAAAAGGCTCCCTTGAGCCACTGAGCTGACGAGCTCTGGAGATGCACCTGTGAGCCTGTGAGTGGTACTAGACCTGAGACGATTTTGGCAGCATTTCCAGCAACCCCAAGTATTTTTTGATGCTTTCTACTCTCTACTGATGAAGGGCAATTACCCTGAAACACGTGTATAGAGATGAACAGCAATGACTGCACTAACTTTAGTGAAAAACTACGGATACGTTCAAGTAAGCGTCAAATTTGAACTGCATTTACCTGGATGCAAAGGGGTGAACTCGACTGGGATGTGAGGCAGTGTGCTCCCAACCCGCCTTCCTGTTAAAAGGCTCCCTTGAGCCACTGAGCTGACGAGCTCTGGAGACACACCTGTGAGCCTGTGAGTGGTACTAGACCTGAGACGATTTTGGCAGCATTTCCAGCAACCCCAGATATTTTTTGATGCTTTCTACTCTCTACTGATGAAGGGCAATTACCCTGAAACACATGTATAGAGATGAACAGCAATGACTGCACTAACTTTAGTGAAAAACTACGGACACTTTCAAGTAAGCGTTAAACTTGAACTGCATTTACCAGGATGCAAAGGGGCGAACTCGACTGGGATGTGAGGCAGTGTGCTCCCAACCAGCCTTCCTGTTAAAAGGCTCCCTTGAGCCACTGAGCTGAAGAGCTCTGGAGACGCACCTGTGAGCCCGTGAGTGGTACTAGACCTGAGACGATTTTGGCAGCATTTCCAGCAACCCCAGATATTTTTTGATGCTTTCTACTCTCTACTGATGAAGGGCAATTACCCTGAAACACGTGTATAGAGATGAACAGCAATGACTGCACTAACTTTAGTGAAAACTACGGACACTTTCAAGTAAGCGTTACATTTGAACTTCATTTACCAGGATGCAAAGGGGTGAACTCGACTGGAATGTGAGGCAGTGTGCTCCCAACCCGCCTTCCTGTTAAAAGGCTCCCTTGAGCCACTGAGCTGACGAGCTCTGGAGACGCACCTGTGAGTCTGTGAGTGGTACTAGACCTGAGACGATTTTGGCAGCATTTCCAGCAACCCCAGATATTTTTTGATGCTTTCTACTCTCTACTGATGAAGGGCAATTACCCTGAAACACGTGTATAGAGATGAACAGCAATGACTGCACTAACTTTAGTGAAAAACTACGGACACTTTCAAGTAAGCGTTAAATTTGAACTGCATTTACCAGGATGCAAAGGGGCGAACTCGACTGGGATGTGAGGCAGTGTGCTCCCAACCCGCCTTCCTGATAAAAGGCTCCCTTGAGCCACTGAGCTGACGAGCTCTGGAGACGCAAGTGTGAGCCTGTGAGTGGTACTAGACCTGAGACGATTTTGGCAGCATTTCCAGCAACCCCAGATATTTTTTGATGCTTTCTACTCTCTACTGATGAAGGGCAATTACCCTGAAACACGTGTATAGAGATGAACAGCAATGACTGCACTAACTTTAGTGAAAAACTACGGACACTTTCAAGTAAGCGTTAAATTTGAACTGCATTTACCAGGATGCAAAGGGGCGAACTCGACTAGGATGTGAGGCAGTGTGCTCCCAACCCGCCTTCCTGTTAAAAGGCTCCCTTGAGCCACTGAGCCACTGAGCTGACGAGCTCTGGAGACGCACCTGTGAGCCTGTGAGTGGTACTAGACCTGAGATGATTTTGGCAGCATTTCCAGCAATCCCAGATATTTTTTGATGCTTTCTACTCTCTACTGATGAAGGGCAATTACCCTGAAACACGTGTATAGAGATGAACAGCAATGACTGCACTAACTTTAGTGAAAAACTACAGACACTTTCAAGTAAGCGTTAAATTTGAACTGTATTTACCAGGATGCAAAGGGGCGAACTCGACTGGGATGTGAGGCAGTATGTTCCCAACCCGCCTTCCTGTTAAAAGGCTCCCTTGAGCCACAGAGCTAACGAGCTCTGGAGACGCACCTGTGAGCCTGTGAGTGGTACTAGACCTGAGACGATTTTGGCAGTATTTGCAGCAACCCCAGATATTTTTTGATGCTTTCTACTCTCTACTGATGAAGGGCAATTACCCTGAAACACGTGTATAGAGATGAACAGCAATGACTGCACTAACTTTAGTGAAAAACTACGGACACTTTCAAGTAAGCGTTACATTTGAACTGCATTTACCAGGATGCAAAGGGGCAAACTCGACTGGGATGTGAGGCAGTGTGCTCCCAGCCCGCCTTCCTGATAAAAGGCTCTCTTGAGCCACTGAGCTGACGAGCTCTGGAGACGCACCTGTGAGCCTGTGAGTGGTACTAGACCTGAGACGATTTTGGCAGCATTTCCAGAAACCCCAGATATTTTTTGATGCTTTCTATTCTCTACTGATGAAGGGCAATTACCCTGAAACACATGTATAGAGATGAACAGCAATGACTGCACTAACTTTAGTGAAAAACTACGGACACTTTCAAGTAAGCGTTAAATTTGAACTGCATTTACCAGGATGCAAAGGGGCGAACTCGACTGGGATGTGAGGCAGTGTGCTCCCAACCCGCCTTCCTGTTAAAAGGCTCCCTTGAGCCACTGAGCTGACGAGCTCTGGAGACGCACCTGTGAGCCTGTGAGTGGTACTAGACCTGAGACGATTTTGGCACTATTTCAAGCAACCCCAGATATTTTTTGATGCTTTCTACTCTCTACTGATGAAGGGCAATTACCCTGAAACACGTGTATAGAGATGAACAGCAATGACTGCACTAACTTTAGTGAAAAACTACGGACACTTTCAAGTGAGCGTTACATTTGAACTGCATTTACCAGGATGCAAAGGGGCGAACTCGACTGGGATGTGAGGCAGTGTTCTCCCAACCCGCCTTCCTAATAAAAGGCTCCCTTGAGCCATTAAGCTGACGAGCTCTGAAGACGCACCTGTGAGCCTGTGAGTGGTACTAGACCTGAGACGATTTTGGCAGCATTTCCAGCAACCCCAGATATTTTTTGATGCTTTCTACTCTCTACTGATGAAGGGCAATTACCCTGAAACACGTGTATAGAGATGAACAGCAATGACTGCACTAACTTTAGTGAAAAACTACAGACACTTTCAAGTAAGCGTTAAATTTTAACTGCATTTACCAGGATGCAAAGGGGCGAACTCGACTGGGATGTGAGGCAGTGTTCTCCCAACCCGCCTTCCGAATAAAAGGCTCCCTTGAGCCATTAAGCTGACGAGCTCTGAAGACGCACCTGTGAGCCTGTGAGTGGTACTAGACCTGAGACGATTTTGGCAGCATTTCCAGCAACCCCAGATATTTTTTGATGCTTTCTACTCTCTACTGATGAAGGGCAATTACCCTGAAACACGTGTATAGAGATGAACAGCAATGACTGCACTAACTTTAGTGAAAAACTACGGACACTTTCAAGTAAGCGTTAAATTTGAACTGCATTTACCAGGATGCAAAGGGGCGAACTCGACTGGGATGTGAGGCAGTGTGCTCCCAACCCGCCTTCCTGTTAAAAGGCTCCCTTGAGCCACTGAGCTGACGAGCTCTGGAGACGCACCTGTGAGCCTGTGAGTGGTACTAGACCTGAGACGTTTTGGCAGCATTTCCAGCAACCCCAGATATTTTTGGATGCTTTCTACTCTCTACTGATGAAGGGCAATTACCCTGAAACACGTGTATAGAGATGAACAGCAATGACTGCACTAACTTTAGTGAAAAACTACGGACACTTTCAAGTAAGCGTTAAATTTGAACTGCATTTACCAGGATGCAAAGGGGCCAACTCGACTGGGATTTGAGGCAGTATGCTCCCAACCCGCCTTCCTGTTAAAAGGCTCCCTTGATCCACTGAGCTGACGAGCTCTGGAGATGCACCTGTGAGCCTGTGAGTGGTACTAGACCTGAGACGATTTTGGCGGCATTTCCAGCAACCCCAGATATTTTTTGATTCTTTCTACTCTCTACTGATGAAGGGCAATTACCCTGATACATGTGTATAGAGATGAACAGCAATGACTGCACTAACTTTAGTGAAAAACTACGGACACTTTCAAGTAAGCGTTAAATTTGAACTGCATTTACCAGGATGCAAAGGGGCGAACTCGACTAGGATGTGAGGCAGTGTGCTCCCAACCCGCCTTCCTGTTAAAAGGCTCCCTTGAGCCACTGAGCTGACGAGCTCTGGAGACGCACCTGTGAGCCTGTGAGTGGTACTAGACCTGAGACGATTTTAGCAGCATTTCCAGCAAACCCAGATATTTTTTGATGCTTTCTACTCTCTACTGATGAAGGGCAATTACCCTGAAACACATGTATAGAGATGAACAGCAATGAATGCATTAACTTTAGTGAAAAACTACGGACACTTTCAAGTAAGCGTTAAATTTGAACTGCATTTACCAGGATGCAAAGGGGCGAACTCGACTGGGATGTGAGGCAGTGTGCTCCCAACCCGCCTTCCTGTTAAAAGGCTCCCTTGAGCCACTGAGCTGACGAGCTCTGGAGACGCACCTGTGAGTCTGTGAGTGGTACTAGACCTGAGACGATTTTGGCAGCATTTCCAGCAACCCCAGATATTTTTTGATGCTTTCTACTCTCTACTGATGAAGGGCAATTACCCTGAAACACGTGTATAGAGATGAACAGCAATGAATGCACTAACTTTAGTGAAAAACTACGGACACTTTCAAGTAAGCGTTAAATTTGAACTCTATTTACCAGGATGCAAAGGGGCGAACTCGACTGGGATGTGAGGCAGTATGCTCCCAACCCGCCTTCCTGTTAAAAGGCTCCCTTGAGCCACTGAGCTGACGAGCTCTGGAGACGCACCTGTGAGCCTGTGAGTGGTACTAGACCTGAGACGATTTTGGCAGCATTTGCAGCAACCCCAGATATTTTTTGATGCTTTCTACTCTCTACTGATGAAGGGCAATTACCCTGAAACACGTGTATAGAGATGAACAGCAATGACTGCACTAACTTTAGTGAAAAACTACGGACACTTTCAAGTAAGCGTTACATTTGAACTGCATTTACCAGGATGCAAAGGGGCGAACTCGACTGGGATGTGAGGCAGTGTTCTCCCAACCCGCCTTCCTAATAAAAGGCTCCCTTGAGCCATTAAGCTGACGAGCTCTGGAGACGCACCTGTGAGCCTGTGAGTGGTACTAGACCTGAGACGATTTCGGCAGCATTTCCAGCAACCCCAGATATTTTTTGATGCTTTCTACTCTCTACTGATGAAGGGCAATTACCCTGAAACACGTGTATAGAGATGAACAGCAATGACTGCACTAACTTTAGTGAAAAACTACGGACACTTTCAAGTAAGCGTTAAATTTGAACTGCATTTACCAGGATGCAAAGGGGCGAACTCGACTGGGATGTGAGGCAGTGTGTTCCCAACCCGCCTTCCTGTTAAAAGGCTCCCTTGAGCCATTGAGCTGACGAGCTCTGGAGACGCACCTGTGAGCATGTGAGTGGTACTTGACCTGAGACGATTTTGGCAGCATTTCCAGCAACCCCAGATATTTTTTGATTCTTTCTACTCTCTACTGATGAAGGGCAATTACCCTGAAACACGTGTATAGAGATGAACAGCAATGAATGCACTAACTTTAGTGAAAAACTATGGACACTTTCAAGTAAGCGTTAAATTTGAACTGCATTTACCAGGATGCAAAGGGGCGAACTCGACTGGGATGTGAGGCAGTGTGCTCCCAACCCGCCTTCCTGTTAAAAGGCTCCCTTGAGCCACTGAGCTGACGAGCTCTGGAGACGCACCTGTGAGTCTGTGAGTGGTACTAGACCTGAGACGATTTTGGCAGCATTTCCAGCAACCCCAGATATTTTTTGATGCTTTCTACTCTCTACTGATGAAGGGCAATTACCCTGAAACACGTGTATAGAGATGAACAGCAATGAATGCACTAACTTTAGTGAAAAACTACGGACACTTTCAAGTAAGCGTTAAATTTGAACTCTATTTACCAGGATGCAAAGGGGCGAACTCGACTGGGATGTGAGGCAGTATGCTCCCAACCCGCCTTCCTGTTAAAAGGCTCCCTTGAGCCACTGAGCTGACGAGCTCTGGAGACGCACCTGTGAGTGGTACTAGACCTGAGACGATTTTGGCAGTATTTGCAGCAACCCCAGATATTTTTTGATGCTTTCTACTCTCTACTGATGAAGGGCAATTACCCTGAAACACGTGTATAGAGATGAACAGCAATGACTGCACTAACTTTAGTGAAAAACTACGGACACTTTCAAGTAAGCGTTACATTTGAACTGCATTTACCAGGATGCAAAGGGGCGAACTCGACTGGGATGTGAGGCAGTGTGCTCCCAACCCGCCTTCCTGTTAAAAGGCTCCCTTGAGCCACTGAGCTGACGAGCTCTGGAGACGCACCTGTGAGCCTGTGAGTGGTACTAGACCTGAGACAATTTTGGCAGCATCTCCAGAAACCCCAGATATTTTTTGATGCTTTCTATTCTCTACTGATGAAGAGCAATTACCCTGAAACACGTGTATAGAGATGAACAGCAATGACAGCACTAACTTTAGTGAACAACTACGGACACTTTCAAGTAAGCGTTAAATTTGAACTGCATTTACCAGGATGCAAAGGGGCGAACTCGACTGGGATGTGAGGCAGTGTGCTCCCAACCCGCCTTCCTGTTAAAAGGCTCCCTTGAGCCACTGAGCTGACGAGCTCTGGAGCCGCACCTGTGAGCCTGTGAGTGGTACTAGACCTGAGACAATTTTGGCAGCATTTCCAGCAACCCCAGATATTTTTTGATGCTTTCTACTCTCTACTGATGAAGGGCAATTACCCTGAAACACGTGTATATAGATGAACAGCAATGACTCCACTAACTTTAGTGAAAAACTACGGACACTTTCAAGTAAGCGTTAAATTTTAACTGCATTTACCAGGATGCAAAGGGGCGAACTCGACTGGGATGTGAGGCAGTGTTCTCCCAACCCGCCTTCCTAATAAAAGGCTCCCTTGAGCCATTAAGCTGACGAGCTCTGGAGACGCACCTGGGAGCCTGTGAGTGGTACTAGGCCTGAGACGATTTTGGCAGCATTTTCAGCAACCCCAGATATTTTTTGATGCTTTCTACTCTCTAATGATGAAGGGCAATTACCCTGAAACACTTGTATAGAGATGAACAGCAATGACTGCACTAACTTTAGTGAAAAACGAGGTACACTTTCAAGTAAGCGTTAAATTTGAACTGCATTTACCAGGCTGCAAAGGGGCGAACTCGACTGGGATGTGAGGCAGTGTGCTCCCAACCCGCCTTCTTGTTAAAAGGCTCCCTTGAGCCACTGAGCTGACGAGCTCTGGAGACGCACCTGTGAGTCTGTGAGTGGTACTAGACCTGAGACGATTTTGGCAGCATTTCCAGCAACCCCAGATATTTTTTGATGCTTTCTACTCTCTACTGATGAAGGGCAATTACCCTGAAACACGTGTATAGAGATGAACAGCAATGAATGCACTAACTTTAGTGAAAAACTACGGACACTTTCAAGTAAGCGTTAAATTTGAACTCTATTTACCAGGATGCAAAGGGGCGAACTCGACTGGGATGTGAGGCAGTATGCTCCCAACCCGCCTTCCTGTTAAAAGGCTCCCTTGAGCCACTGAGCTGACGAGCTCTGGAGACGCACCTGTGAGTGGTACTAGACCTGAGACGATTTTGGCAGTATTTGCAGCAACCCCAGATATTTTTTGATGCTTTCTACTCTCTACTGATGAAGGGCAATTACCCTGAAACACGTGTATAGAGATGAACAGCAATGACTGCACTAACTTTAGTGAAAAACTACGGACACTTTCAAGTAAGCGTTACATTTGAACTGCATTTACCAGGATGCAAAGGGGCGAACTCGACTGGGATGTGAGGCAGTGTGCTCCCAACCCGCCTTCCTGTTAAAAGGCTCCCTTGAGCCACTGAGCTGACGAGCTCTGGAGACGCACCTGTGAGCCTGTGAGTGGTACTAGACCTGAGACAATTTTGGCAGCATTTCCAGAAACCCCAGATATTTTTTGATGCTTTCTATTCTCTACTGATGAAGAGCAATTACCCTGAAACACGTGTATAGAGATGAACAGCAATGACAGCACTAACTTTAGTGAACAACTACGGACACTTTCAAGTAAGCGTTAAATTTGAACTGCATTTACCAGGATGCAAAGGGGCGAACTCGACTGGGATGTGAGGCAGTGTGCTCCCAACCCGCCTTCCTGTTAAAAGGCTCCCTTGAGCCACTGAGCTGACGAGCTCTGGAGCCGCACCTGTGAGCCTGTGAGTGGTACTAGACCTGAGACAATTTTGGCAGCATTTCCAGCAACCCCAGATATTTTTTGATGCTTTCTACTCTCTACTGATGAAGGGCAATTACCCTGAAACACGTGTATATAGATGAACAGCAATGACTCCACTAACTTTAGTGAAAAACTACGGACACTTTCAAGTAAGCGTTAAATTTTAACTGCATTTACCAGGATGCAAAGGGGCGAACTCGACTGGGATGTGAGGCAGTGTTCTCCCAACCCGCCTTCCTAATAAAAGGCTCCCTTGAGCCATTAAGCTGACGAGCTCTGGAGACGCACCTGGGAGCCTGTGAATGGTACTAGGCCTGAGACGATTTTGGCAGCATTTTCAGCAACCCCAGATATTTTTTGATGCTTTCTACTCTCTAATGATGAAGGGCAATTACCCTGAAACACTTGTATAGAGATGAACAGCAATGACTGCACTAACTTTAGTGAAAAACGAGGTACACTTTCAAGTAAGCGTTAAATTTGAACTGCATTTACCAGGCTGCAAAGGGGCGAACTCGACTGGGATGTGAGGCAGTGTGCTCCCAACCCGCCTTCCTGTTAAAAGGCTCCCTTGAGCCACTGAGCTGACGAGCTCTGGAGACGCACCTGTGAGCCTGTGAGTGGTACTAGACCTGAGACGATTTCGGCAGCATTTCCAGCAACCCCAGATATTTTTTGATGCTTTCTACTCTCTACTGATGAAGGGCAATTACCCTGAAACACGTGTATAGAGATGAACAGCAATGACTGCACTAACTTTAGTGAAAAACTACGGACACTTTCAAGTAAGCGTTAAATTTGAACTGCATTTACCAGGATGCAAAGGGGCGAACTCGACTGGGATGTGAGGCAGTGTGCTCCCAACCCGCCTTCCTGTTAAAAGGCTCCCTTGAGCCACTGAGCTGACGAGCTCTGGAGACGCACCTGTGAGCCTGTGAGTGGTACTTGACCTGAGACGATTTTGGCAGCATTTCCACCAACCCCAGATATTTTTTGATGCTTTCTACTCTCTACTGATGAAGGGCAATTACCCTGAAACACGTGTATAGATATGAACAGCAATGACTGCACTAACTTTAGTGAAAAACTACGGACACTTTCAAGTAAGCGTTAAATTTGAACTGCATTTACCAGGATGCAAAGGGGCGAACTCGACTGGGATGTGAGGCAGTGTGCTCCCAACCCGCCTTCCTGTTAAAAGGCTCCCTTGAGCCACTGAGCTGACGAGCTCTGGAGACGCACCTGTGAGCCTGTGAGTGGTACTAGACCTGAGACGATTTTGGCAGCATTTCCAGCAACGCCAGATATTTTTTGATGCTTTCTACTCTCTACTGATGAAGGGCAATTACCCAGAAACATGTGTATAGAGATGAACAGCAATGACTGCACTAACTTTAGTGAAAAAATACAGACACTTTCAAGAAAGCGTTAAATTTGAACTGTATTTACCAGGATGCAAAGGGGCGAACTCGACTGGGATGTGAGGCAGTATGCTCCCAACCCGCCTTCCTGTTAAAAGGCTCCCTTGAGCCACTGAGCTGACGAGCTCTGGAGACGCACCTGTGAGCCTGTGAGTGGTACTAGACCTGAGACGATTTTGGCAGTATTTGCAGCAACCCCAGATATTTTTTGATGCTTTCTACTCTCTACTGATGAAGGGCAATTACCCTGAAACATGTGTATAGAGATGAACAGCAATGACTGCACTAACTTTAGTGAAAAACTACGGACACTTTCAAGTAAGCGTTACATTTGAACTGCATTTACCAGGATGCAAAGGGGCGAACTCGACTGGGATGTGAGGCAGTGTGCTCCCAACCCGCCTTCCTGTTAAAAGGCTCCCTTGAGCCACTGAGCTGACGAGCTCTGGAGACGCACCTGTGAGCCTGTGAGTGGTACTAGACCTGAGATGATTTTGGCAGCATTTCCAGCAAATCCAGATATTTTTTTATGCTTTCTACTCTCTACTGATGAAGGGCAATTACCCTGAAACACGTGTATAGAGATGAACAGCAATGACTGCACTAACTTTAGTGAAAAACTACGGACACTTTCAAGTAAGCGTTAAATTTGAACTGCATTTACCAGGATGCAAAGGGGCGAACTCGACTGGGATGTGAGGCAGTGTGCTCCCAACCCGCCTTCCTGATAAAAGGCTCCCTTGAGCCACTGAGCTGACGAGCTCTGGAGATGCACCTGTGAGCCTGTGAGTGGTACTAGACCTGAGACGATTTTGGCAGCATTTCCAGCAACCCCAAGTATTTTTTGATGCTTTCTACTCTCTACTGATGAAGGGCAATTACCCTGAAACACTTGTATAGAGATGAACAGCAATGACTGCATTAACTTTAGTGAAAAACGACGGACACGTTCAAGTAAGCGTCAAATTTGAACTGCATTTACCAGGATGCAAAGGGGCGAACTCGACTGGGATGTAAGGCAGTGTGCTCCCAACCCGCCTTCCTGTTAAAAGGCTCCCTTGAGCCACTGAGCTGACGAGCTCTGGAGACACACCTGTGAGCCTGTGAGTGGTACTAGACCTGAGACGATTTTGGCAGCATTTCCAGCAACCCCAGATATTTTTTGATGCTTTCTACTCTCTACTGATGAAGGGCAATTACCCTGAAACACGTGTATAGAGATGAACAGCAATGACTGCACTAACTTTAGTGAAAAACTACGGACACTTTCAAGTAAGCGTTAAACTTGAACTGCATTTACCAGGATGCAAAGGGGCGAACTCGACTGGGATGTGAGGCAGTGTGCTCCCAACCAGCCTTCCTGTTAAAAGGCTCCCTTGAGCCACTGAGCTGACGAGCTCTGGAGACGCACCTGTGAGGCCGTGAGTGGTACTAGACCTGAGACTATTTTGGCAGCATTTCCAGCAACCCCAGATATTTTTTGATGCTTTCTACTCTCTACTGATGAAGGGCAATTACCCTGAAACACATGTATAGAGATGAACAGCAATGACTGCACTAACTTTAGTGAAAAACTACGGACACTTTCAAGTAAGCGTTACATTTGAACTTCATTTACTAGGATGCAAAGGGGCGAACTCGACTGGAATGTGAGGCAGTGTGCTCCCAACCCGCCTTCCTGTTAAAAGACTCCCTTGAGCCACTGAGCTGACGAGCTCTGGAGACGCACCTGTGAGTCTGTGAGTGGTACTAGACCTGAGACGATTTTGGCAGCATTTCCAGCAACCCCAGATATTTTTTGATGCTTTCTACTCTCTACTGATGAAGGGCAATTACCCTGAAACACGTGTATAGAGATGAACAGCAATGACTGCACTAACTTTAGTGAAAAACTACGGACACTTTCAAGTAAGCGTTAAATTTGAACTGCATTTACCAGGATGCAAAGGGGCGAACTCGACTGGGATGTGAGGCAGTGTGCTCCCAACCCGCCTTCCTGATAAAAGGCTCCCTTGAGCCACTGAGCTGACGAGCTCTGGAGACGCACCTGTGAGCCTGTGAGTGGTACTAGACCTGAGACGATTTTGGCAGCATTTCCAGCAACCCCAGATATTTTTTGATGCTTTCTACTCTCTACTGATGAAGGGCAATTACCCTGAAACACGTGTATAGAGATGAACAGCAATGACTGCACTAACTTTAGTGAAAAACTACGGACACTTTCAAGTAAGCGTTAAATTTGAACTGCATTTACCAGGATGCAAAGGGGCGAACTTGACTGGGATGTGAGGCAGTGTGCTCCCAACCCGCCTTCCTGTTAAAAGGCTCCCTTGAGCCACTGAGCTGACGAGCTCTGGAGACGCACCTGTGAGCCTGTGAGTGGTACTAGACCTGAGACGTTTTGGCAGCATTTCCAGCAACCCCAGATATTTTTTTATGCTTTCTACTCTCTACTGATGAAGGGCAATTACCCTGAAACACGTGTATAGAGATGAACAGCAATGACTGCACTAACTTTAGTGAAAAACTACGGACACTTTCAAGTAAGCGTTAAATTTGAACTGCATTTACCAGGATGCAAAGGGGCGAACTCGACTGGGATGTGAGGCAGTGTGCTCCCAACCCGCCTTCCTGATAAAAGGCTCCCTTGAGCCACTGAGCTGACGAGCTCTGGAGACGCACCTGTGAGCCTGTGAGTGGTACTAGACCTGAGACGATTTTGGCAGCATTTCCAGCAACCCCAGATATTTTTTGATGCTTTCTACTCTCTACTGATGAAGGGCAATTACCCTGAAACACGTGTATAGAAATGAACAGCAATGACTGCACTAACTTTAGTGAAAAACGACGGACACTTTCAAGTAAGCGTTAAATTTGAACTGCATTTACCAGGATGCAAAGGGGCGAACTTGACTGGGATGTGAGGCAGTGTGCTCCCAACCCGCCTTCCTGTTAAAAGGCTCCCTTGAGCCATTGAGCTGACGAGCTCTGGAGACGCACCTGTGAGCCTGTGAGTGGTACTAGACCTGAGACGATTTTGGCAGCATTTCCAGCAACCCCAGATATTTTTTGATGCTTTCTACTCTCTAATGATGAAGGGCAATTACCCTGAAACACGTGTATAGAGATGAAAAGCAATGACTGCACTAACTTTAGTCAAAAACTACGGACACTTTCAAGTAAGCGTTAAATTTGAACTGCATTTACCAGGATGCAAAGGGGCGAACTCGACTGGGATGTGAGGCAGTGTGCTCCCAACCGGCCTTCCTGTTAAAAGGCTCCCTTGAGCCACTGAGCTGACGAGCTCTGGAGATGCACCTGTGAGCCTGTGAGTGGTACTAGACCTGAGACGATTTTGGCAGCATTTCCAGCAACCCCAAGTATTTTTTGATGCTTTCTACTCTCTACTGATGAAGGGCAATTACCCTGAAACACGTGTATAGAGATGAACAGCAATGACTGCACTAACTTTAGTGAAAAACTACGGATACGTTCAAGTAAGTGTCAAATTTGAACTGCATTTACCTGGATGCAAAGGGGCGAACTCGACTGGGATGTGAGGCAGTGTGCTCCCAACCCGCCTTCCTGTTAAAAGGCTCCCTTGAGCCACTGAGCTGACGAGCTCTGGAGACACACCTGTGAGCCTGTGAGTGGTACTAGACCTGAGACGATTTTGGCAGCATTTCCAGCAACCCCAGATATTTTTTGATGCTTTCTACTCTCTACTGATGAAGGGCAATTACCCTGAAACACGTGTATAGAGATGAACAGCAATGACTGCACTAACTTTAGTGAAAAACTACGGACACTTTCAAGTAAGCGTTAAACTTGAACTGCATTTACCAGGATGCAAAGGGGCGAACTCGACTGGGATGTGAGGCAGTGTGCTCCCAACCAGCCTTCCTGTTAAAAGGCTCCCTTGAGCCACTGAGCTGAAGAGCTCTGGAGACTCACCTGTGAGCCCGTGAGTGGTACTAGACCTGAGACGATTTTGGCAGCATTTCCAGCAACCCCAGATATTTTTTGATGCTTTCTACTCTCTACTGATGAAGGGCAATTACCCTGAAACACGTGTATAGAGATGAACAGCAATGACTGCACTAACTTTAGTGAAAACTACGGACACTTTCAAGAAAGCGTTACATTTGAACTTCATTTACCAGGATGCAAAGGGGTGAACTCGACTGGAATGTGAGGCAGTGTGCTCCCAACCCGCCTTCCTGTTAAAAGGCTCCCTTGAGCCACTGAGCTGACGAGCTCTGGAGACGCACCTGTGAGTCTGTGAGTGGTACTAGACCTGAGACGATTTTGGCAGCATTTCCAGCAACCCCAGATATTTTTTGATGCTTTCTACTCTCTACTGATGAAGGGCAATTACCCTGAAACACGTGTATAGAGATGAACAGCAATGACTGCACTAACTTTAGTGAAAAACTACGGACACTTTCAAGTAAGCGTTAAATTTGAACTGCATTTACCAGGATGCAAAGGGGCGAACTCGACTGGGATGTGAGGCAGTGTGCTCCCAACCCGCCTTCCTGATAAAAGGCTCCCTTGAGCCACTGAGCTGACGAGCTCTGGAGACGCACCTGTGAGCCTGTGAGTGGTACTAGACCTGAGACGATTTTGGCAGCATTTCCAGCAACCCCAGATATTTTTTGATGCTTTCTACTCTCTACTGATGAAGGGCAATTACCCTGAAACACGTGTATAGAGATGAACAGCAATGACTGCACTAACTTTAGTGAAAAACTACGGACACTTTCAAGTAAGCGTTAAATTTGAACTGCATTTACCAGGATGCAAAGGGGCGAACTCGACTAGGATGTGAGGCAGTGTGCTCCCAACCCGCCTTCCTGTTAAAAGGCTCCCTTGAGCCACTGAGCTGACGAGCTCTGGAGACGCACCTGTGAGCCTGTGAGTGGTACTAGACCTGAGATGATTTTGGCAGCATTTCCAGCAATCCCAGATATTTTTTGATGCTTTCTACTCTCTACTGATGAAGGGCAATTACCCTGAAACACGTGTATAGAGATGAACAGCAATGACTGCACTAACTTTAGTGAAAAACTACAGACACTTTCAAGTAAGCGTTAAATTTGAACTGTATTTACCAGGATGCAAAGGGGCGAACTCGACTGGGATGTGAGGCAGTATGTTCCCAACCCGCCTTCCTGTTAAAAGGCTCCCTTGAGCCACAGAGCTAACGAGCTCTGGAGACGCACCTGTGAGCCTGTGAGTGGTACTAGACCTGAGACGATTTTGGCAGTATTTGCAGCAACCCCAGATATTTTTTGATGCTTTCTACTCTCTACTGATGAAGGGCAATTACCCTGAAACACGTGTATAGAGATGAACAGCAATGACTGCACTAACTTTAGTGAAAAACTACGGACACTTTCAAGTAAGCGTTACATTTGAACTGCATTTACCAGGATGCAAAGGGGCAAACTCGACAAGGGATGTGAGGCAGTGTGCTCCCAGCCCGCCTTCCTGATAAAAGGCTCTCTTGAGCCACTGAGCTGACGAGCTCTGGAGACGCACCTGTGAGTGGTACTAGACCTGAGACGATTTTGGCAGCATTTCCAGAAACCCCAGATATTTTTTGATGCTTTCTATTCTCTACTGATGAAGGGCAATTACCCTGAAACACGTGTATAGAGATGAACAGCAATGACTGCACTAACTTTAGTGAAAAACTACGGACACTTTCAAGTAAGCGTTAAATTTGAACTGCATTTACCAGGATGCAAAGGGGCGAACTCGACTGGGATGTGAGGCAGTGTGCTCCCAACCCGCCTTCCTGTTAAAAGGCTCCCTTGAGCCACTGAGCTGACGAGCTCTGGAGACGCACCTGTGAGCCTGTGAGTGGTACTAGACCTGAGACGATTTTGGCAGTATTTCAAGCAACCCCAGATATTTTTTGATGCTTTCTACTCTCTACTGATGAAGGGCAATTACCCTGAAACACGTGTATAGAGATGAACAGCAATGACTGCACTAACTTTAGTGAAAAACTACGGACACTTTCAAGTGAGCGTTACATTTGAACTGCATTTACCAGGATGCAAAGGGGCGAACTCGACTGGGATGTGAGGCAGTGTTCTCCCAACCCGCCTTCCTAATAAAAGGCTCCCTTGAGCCATTAAGCTGACGAGCTCTGAAGACGCACCTGTGAGCCTGTGAGTGGTACTAGACCTGAGACGATTTTGGCAGCATTTCCAGCAACCCCAGATATTTTTTGATGCTTTCTACTCTCTACTGATGAAGGGCAATTACCCTGAAACACGTGTATAGAGATGAACAGCGATGACTGCACTAACTTTAGTGAAAAACTACGGACACTTTCAAGTAAGCGTTAAATTTGATCTGCATTTACCAGGATGCAAAGGGGCGAACTCGACTGGGATGTGAGGCAGTGTGCTCCCAACCCGCCTTCCTGTTAAAAGGCTCCCTTGAGCCACTGAGCTGACGAGCTCTGGAGACGCACCTGTGAGCCTGTGAGTGGTACTAGACCTGAGACGTTTTGGCAGCATTTCCAGCAACCCCAGATATTTTTGGATGCTTTCTACTCTCTACTGATGAAGGCCAATTACCCTGAAACACGTGTATAGAGATGAACAGCAATGACTGCACTAACTTTAGTGAAAAACTACGGACACTTTCAAGTAAGCGTTAAATTTGAACTGCATTTACCAGGATGCAAAGGGGCCAACTCGACTGGGATTTGAGGCAGTATGCTCCCATCCTGCCTTCCGGTTAAAAGGCTCCCTTGATCCACTGAGCTGACGAGCTCTGGAGATGCACCTGTGAGCCTGTGAGTGGTACTAGACCTGAGACGATTTTGACGGCATTTCCAGCAACCCCAGATATTTTTTGATTCTTTCTACTCTCTACTGATGAAGGGCAATTACCCTGATACACGTGTATAGAGATGAACAGCAATGACTGCACTAACTTTAGTGAAAAACTACGGACACTTTCAAGTAAGCGTTAAATTTGAACTGCATTTACCAGGATGCAAAGGGGCGAACTCGACTAGGATGTGAGGCAGTGTGCTCCCAACCCGCCTTCCTGTTAAAAGGCTCCCTTGAGCCACTGAGCTGACGAGCTCTGGAGACGCACCTGTGAGCCTGTGAGTGGTACTAGACCTGAGACGATTTTGGCAGCATTTCCAGCAACCCCAGATATTTTTTGATGCTTTCTACTCTCTACTGATGAAGGGCAATTACCCTGAAACACATGTATAGAGATGAACAGCAATCAATGCACTAACTTTAGTGAAAAACTACGGACACTTTCAAGTAAGCGTTAAATTTGAACTGCATTTACCAGGATGCAAAGGGGCGAACTCGACTGGGATGTGAGGCAGTGTGCTCCCAACCCGCCTTCCTGTTAAAAGGCTCCCTTGAGCCACTGAGCTGACGAGCTCTGGAGACGCACCTGTGAGTCTGTGAGTGGTACTAGACCTGAGACGATTTTGGCAGCATTTCCAGCAACCCCAGATATTTTTTGATGCTTTCTACTCTCTACTGATGAAGGGCAATTACCCTGAAACACGTGTATAGAGATGAACATCAATGAATGCACTAACTTTAGTGAAAAACTACGGACACTTTCAAGTAAGCGTTAAATTTGAACTCTATTTACCAGGATGCAAAGGGGCGAACTCGACTGGGATGTGAGGCAGTATGCTCCCAACCCGCCTTCCTGTTAAAAGGCTCCCTTGAGCCACTGAGCTGACGAGCTCTGGAGACGCACCTGTGAGCCTGTGAGTGGTACTAGACCTGAGACGATTTTGGCAGTATTTGCAGCAACCCCAGATATTTTTTGATGCTTTCTACTCTCTACTGATGAAGGGCAATTACCCTGAAACACGTGTATAGAGATGAACAGCAATGACTGCACTAACTTTAGTGAAAAACTACGGACACTTTCAAGTAAGCGTTACATTTGAACTGCATTTACCAGGATACAAAGGGGCGAACTCGACTCGGATGTGAGGCAGTGTGCTCCCAACCCGCCTTCCTGTTAAAAGGCTCCCTTGAGCCACTGAGCTGACGAGCTCTGGAGACGCACCTGTGAGCCTGTGAGTGGTACTAGACCTGAGACAATTTTGGCAGCATTTCCAGAAACCCCAGATATTTTTTGATGCTTTCTATTCTCTACTGATGAAGGGCAATTACCCTGAAACACGTGTATAGAGATGAACAGCAATGACAGCACTAACTTTAGTGAACAACTACGGACACTTTCAAGTAAGCGTTAAATTTGAACTGCATTTACCAGGATGCAAAGGGGCGAACTCGACTGGGATGTGAGGCAGTGTGCTCCCAACCCGCCTTCCTGTTAAAAGGCTCCCTTGAGCCACTGAGCTGACGAGCTCTGGAGCCGCACCTGTGAGCCTGTGAGTGGTACTAGACCTGAGACAATTTTGGCAGCATTTCCAGCAACCCCAGATATTTTTTGATGCTTTCTACTCTCTACTGATGAAGGGCAATTTCCCTGAAACACGTGTATAGAGATGAACAGCAACGACTCCACTAACTTTAGTGAAAAACTACGGACACTTTCAAGTAAGCGTTAAATTTTAACTGCATTTACCAGGATGCAAAGGGGCGAACTCGACTGGGATGTGAGGCAGTGTTCTCCCAACCCGCCTTCCTAATAAAAGGCTCCCTTGAGCCATTAAGCTGACGAGCTCTGGAGACGCACCTGGGAGCCTGTGAGTGGTACTAGGCCTGAGACGATTTTGGCAGCATTTCCAGCAACCCCAGATATTTTTTGATGCTTTCTACTCTCTAATGATGAAGGGCAATTACCCTGAAACACTTGTATAGAGATGAACAGCAATGACTGCACTAACTTTAGTGAAAAACGAGGTACACTTTCAAGTAAGCGTTAAATTTGAACTGCATTTACCAGGCTGCAAAGGGGCGAACTCGACTGGGATGTGAGGCAGTGTGCTCCCAACCCGCCTTCCTGTTAAAAGGCTCCCTTGAGCCACTGAGCTGACGAGCTCTGGAGACGCACCTGTCAGCCTGTGAGTGGTACTAGACCTGAGACGATTTCGGCAGCATTTCCAGCAACCCCAGATATTTTTTGATGCTTTCTACTCTCTACTGATGAAGGGCAATTACCCTGAAACACGTGTATAGAGATGAACAGCAATGACTGCACTAACTTTAGTGAAAAACTACGGACACTTTCAAGTAAGCGTTAAATTTGAACTGCATTTACCAGGATGCAAAGGGGCGAACTCGACTGGGATGTGAGGCAGTGTGCTCCCAACCCGCCTTCCTGTTAAAAGGCTCCCTTGAGCCACTGAGCTGACGAGCTCTGGAGACGCACCTGTGAGCCTGTGAGTGGTACTTGACCTGAGACGATTTTGGCAGCATTTCCAGCAACCCCAGATATTTTTTGATTCTTTCTACTCTCTACTGATGAAGGGCAATTAGCCTGAAACACGTGTATAGAGATGAACAGCAATGAATGCACTAACTTTAGTGAAAAACTATGGACACTTTCAAGTAAGCGTTAAATTTGAACTGCATTTACCAGGATGCAAAGGGGCGAACTCGACTGGGATGTGAGGCAGTGTGCTCCCAACCCGCCTTCCTGTTAAAAGGCTCCCTTGAGCCACTGAGCTGACGAGCTCTGGAGACGCACCTGTGAGTCTGTGAGTGGTACTAGACCTGAGACGATTTTGGCAGCATTTCCAGCAACCCCAGATATTTTTTGATGCTTTCTACTCTCTACTGATGAAGGGCAATTACCCTGAAACACGTGTATAGAGATGAACAGCAATGAATGCACTAACTTTAGTGAAAAACTACGGACACTTTCAAGTAAGCGTTAAATTTGAACTCTATTTACCAGGATGCAAAGGGGCGAACTCGACTGGGATGTGAGGCAGTATGCTCCCAACCCGCCTTCCTGTTAAAAGGCTCCCTTGAGCCACTGAGCTGACGAGCTCTGGAGACGCACCTGTGAGCCTGTGAGTGGTACTAGACCTGAGACGATTTTGGCAGTATTTGAAGCAACCCCAGATATTTTTTGATGCTTTCTACTCTCTACTGATGAAGGGCAATTACCCTGAAACACGTGTATAGAGATGAACAGCAATGACTGCACTAACTTTAGTGAAAAACTACGGACACTTTCAAGTAAGCGTTACATTTGAACTGCATTTACCAGGATGCAAAGGGGCGAACTCGACTGGGATGTGAGGCAGTGTGCTCCCAACCCGCCTTCCTGTTAAAAGGCTCCCTTGAGCCACTGAGCTGACGAGCTCTGGAGACGCACCTGTGAGCCTGTGAGTGGTACTAGACCTGAGACAATTTTGGCAGCATTTCCAGAAACCCCAGATATTTTTTGATGCTTTCTATTCTCTACTGATGAAGAGCAATTACCCTGAAACACGTGTATAGAGATGAACAGCAATGACAGCACTAACTTTAGTGAACAACTACGGACACTTTCAAGTAAGCGTTAAATTTGAACTGCATTTACCAGGATGCAAAGGGGCGAACTCGACTGGGATGTGAGGCAGTGTGCTCCCAACCCGCCTTCCTGTTAAAAGGCTCCCTTGAGCCACTGAGCTGACGAGCTCTGGAGCCGCACCTGTGAGCCTGTGAGTGGTACTAGACCTGAGACAATTTTGGCAGCATTTCCAGCAACCCCAGATATTTTTTGATGCTTTCTACTCTCTACTGATGAAGGGCAATTACCCTGAAACACGTGTATATAGATGAACAGCAATGACTCCACTAACTTTAGTGAAAAACTACGGACACTTTCAAGTAAGCGTTAAATTTTAACTGCATTTACCAGGATGCAAAGGGGCGAACTCGACTGGGATGTGAGGCAGTGTTCTCCCAACCCGCCTTCCTAATAAAAGGCTCCCTTGAGCCATTAAGCTGACGAGCTCTGGAGACGCACCTGGGAGCCTGTGAGTGGTACTAGGCCTGAGACGATTTTGGCAGCATTTTCAGCAACCCCAGATATTTTTTGATGCTTTCTACTCTCTAATGATGAAGGGCAATTACCCTGAAACACTTGTATAGAGATGAACAGCAATGACTGCACTAACTTTAGTGAAAAACGAGGTACACTTTCAATTAAGCGTTAAATTTGAACTGCATTTACCAGGCTGCAAAGGGGCGAACTCGACTGGGATGTGAGGCAGTGTGCTCCCAACCCGCCTTCCTGTTAAAAGGCTCCCTTGAGCCACTGAGCTGACGAGCTCTGGAGACGCACCTGTGAGCCTGTGAGTGGTACTAGACCTGAGACGATTTCGGCAGCATTTCCAGCAACCCCAGATATTTTTTGATGCTTTCTACTCTCTACTGATGAAGGGCAATTACCCTGAAACACGTGTATAGAGATGAACAGCAATGACTGCACTAACTTTAGTGAAAAACTACGGACACTTTCAAGTAAGCGTTAAATTTGAACTGCATTTACCAGGATGCAAAGGGGCGAACTCGACTGGGATGTGAGGCAGTGTGCTCCCAACCCGCCTTCCTGTTAAAAGGCTCCCTTGAGCCACTGAGCTGACGAGCTCTAGAGACGCACCTGTGAGCCTGTGAGTGGTACTAGACCTGAGACGTTTTGGCAGCATTTCCAGCAACCCCAGATATTTTTTGATGCTTTCTACTCTCTACTGATGAAGGGCAATTACCCTGAAACACGTGTATAGAGATGAACAGCAATGACTGCACTAACTTTAGTGAAAAACTACAGACACTTTCAAGTAAGCGTTAAATTTGAACTGTATTTACCAGGATGCAAAGGGGCGAACTCGACTGGGATGTGAGGCAGTATGTTCCCAACCCGCCTTCCTGTTAAAAGGCTCCCTTGAGCCACAGAGCTAACGAGCTCTGGAGACGCACCTGTGAGCCTGTGAGTGGTACTAGACCTGAGACGATTTTGGCAGTATTTGCAGCAACCCCAGATATTTTTTGATGCTTTCTACTCTCTACTGATGAAGGGCAATTACCCTGAAACACGTGTATAGAGATGAACAGCAATGACTGCACTAACTTTAGTGAAAAACTACGGACACTTTCAAGTAAGCGTTACATTTGAACTGCATTTACCAGGATGCAAAGGGGCGAACTCGACTGGGATGTGAGGCAGTGTGCTCCCAGCCCGCATTCCTGATAAAAGGCTCTCTTGAGCCACTGAGCTGACGAGCTCTGGAGACGCACCTGTGAGCCTGTGAGTGGTACTAGACCTGAGACGATTTTGGCAGCATTTCCAGAAACCCCAGATATTTTTTGATGCTTTCTATTCTCTACTGATGAAGGCAATTACCCTGAAACACGTGTATAGAGATGAACAGCAATGACTGCACTAACTTTAGTGAAAAACTACGGACACTTTCAAGTAAGCGTTAAATTTGAACTGCATTTACCAGGATGCAAAGGGGCGAACTCGACTGGGATGTGAGGCAGTGTGCTCCCAACCCGCCTTCCTGTTAAAAGGCTCCCTTGAGCCACTGAGCTGACGAGCTCTGGAGACGCACCTGTGAGCCTGTGAGTAGTACTAGACCTGAGACGATTTTGGCAGTATTTCAAGCAACCCCAGATATTTTTTGATGCTTTCTACTCTCTACTGATGAAGGGCAATTACCCTGAAACACGTGTATAGAGATGAACAGCAATGACTGCACTAACTTTAGTGAAAAACTACGGACACTTTCAAGTGAGCGTTACATTTGAACTGCATTTACCAGGATGCAAAGGGGCGAACTCGACTGGGATGTGAGGCAGTGTTCTCCCAACCCGCCTTCCTAATAAAAGGCTCCCTTGAGCCATTAAGCTGACGAGCTCTGAAGACGCACCTGTGAGCCTGTGAGTGGTACTAGACCTGAGACGATTTTGGCCGCATTTCCAGCAACCCCAGATATTTTTTGATGCTTTCTACTCTCTACTGATGAAGGGCAATTACCCTGAAACACGTGTATAGAGATGAACAGCAATGACTGCACTAACTTTAGTGAAAAACTACAGACACTTTCAAGTAAGCGTTAAATTTTAACTGCATTTACCAGGATGCAAAGGGGCGAACTCGACTGGGATGTGAGGCAGTGTTCTCCCAACCCGCCTTCCTAATAAAAGGCTCCCTTGAGCCATTAAGCTGACGAGCTCTGAAGACGCACCTGTGAGCCTGTGAGTGGTACTAGACCTGAGACGATTTTGGCAGCATTTCCAGCAACCCCAGATATTTTTTGATGCTTTCTACTCTCTACTGATGAAGGGCAATTACCCTGAAACACGTGTATAGAGATGAACAGCGATGACTGCACTAACTTTAGTGAAAAACTACGGACACTTTCAAGTAAGCGTTAAATTTGAACTGCATTTACCAGGATGCAAAGGGGCGAACTCGACTGGGATGTGAGGCAGTGTGCTCCGAACCCGCCTTCCTGTTAAAAGGCTCCCTTGATCCACTGAGCTGACGAGCTCTGGAGATGCACCTGTGAGCCTGTGAGTGGTACTAGACCTGAGACGATTTTGGCGGCATTTCCAGCAACCCCAGATATTTTTTGATTCTTTCTACTCTCTACTGATGAAGGGCAATTACCCTGATACACGTGTATAGAGATGAACAGCAATGACTGCACTAACTTTAGTGAAAAACTACGGACACTTTCAAGTAAGCGTTAAATTTGAACTGCATTTACCAGGATGCAAAGGGGCGAACTCGACTAGGATGTGAGGCAGTGTGCTCCCAACCCGCCTTCCTGTTAAAAGGCTCCCTTGAGCCACTGAGCTGACGAGCTCTGGAGACGCACCTGTGAGCCTGTGAGTGGTACTAGACCTGAGACGATTTTGGCAGCATTTCCAGCAACCCCAGATATTTTTTGATGCTTTCTACTCTCTACTGATGAAGGGCAATTACCCTGAAACACATGTATAGAGATGAACAGCAATGAATGCACTAACTTTAGTGAAAAACTACGGACACTTTCAAGTAAGCGTTAAATTTGAACTGCATTTACCAGGATGCAAAGGGGCGAACTCGACTGGGATGTGAGGCAGTGTGCTCCCAACCCGCCTTCCTGTTAAAAGGCTCCCTTGAGCCACTGAGCTGACGAGCTCTGGAGACGCACCTGTGAGTCTGTGAGTGGTACTAGACCTGAGACGATTTTGGCAGCATTTCCAGCAACCCCAGATATTTTTTGATGCTTTCTACTCTCTACTGATGAAGGGCAATTACCCTGAAACACGTGTATAGAGATGAACAGCAATGAATGCACTAAATTTAGTGAAAAACTACGGACACTTTCAAGTAAGCGTTAAATTTGAACTCTATTTACCAGGATGCAAAGGGGCGAACTCGACTGGGATGTGAGGCAGTATGCTCCCAACCCGCCTTCCTGTTAAAAGGCTCCCTTGAGCCACTGAGCTGACGAGCTCTGGAGACGCACCTGTGAGCCTGTGAGTGGTACTAGACCTGAGACGATTTTGGCAGTATTTGCAGCAACCCCAGATATTTTTTGATGCTTTCTACTCTCTACTGATGAAGGGCAATTACCCTGAAACACGTGTATAGAGATGAACAGCAATGACTGCACTAACTTTAGTGAAAAACTACGGACACTTTCAAGTAAGCGTTACATTTGAACTGCATTTACCAGGATACAAAGGGGCGAACTCGACTGGGATGTGAGGCAGTGTGCTTCCAACCCGCCTTCCTGTTAAAAGGCTCCCTTGAGCCACTGAGCTGACGAGCTCTGGAGACGCACCTGTGAGCCTGTGAGTGGTACTAGACCTGAGACAATTTTGGCAGCATTTCCAGAAACCCCAGATATTTTTTGATGCTTTCTATTCTCTACTGATGAAGGGCAATTACCCTGAAACACGTGTATAGAGATGAACAGCAATGACAGCACTAACTTTAGTGAACAACTACGGACACTTTCAAGTAAGCGTTAAATTTGAACTGCATTTACCAGGATGCAAAGGGGCGAACTCGACTGGGATGTGAGGCAGTGTGCTCCCAACCCGCCTTCCTGTTAAAAGGCTCCCTTGAGCCACTGAGCTGACGAGCTCTGGAGCCGCACCTGTGAGCCTGTGAGTGGTACTAGACCTGAGACAATTTTGGCAGCATTTCCAGCAACCCCAGATATTTTTTGATGCTTTCTACTCTCTACTGATGAAGGGCAATTTCCCTGAAACACGTGTATAGAGATGAACAGCAACGACTCCACTAACTTTAGTGAAAAACTACGGACACTTTCAAGTAAGCGTTAAATTTTAACTGCATTTACCAGGATGCAAAGGGGCGAACTCGACTGGGATGTGAGGCAGTGTTCTCCCAACCCGCCTTCCTAATAAAAGGCTCCCTTGAGCCATTAAGCTGACGAGCTCTGGAGACGCACCTGGGAGCCTGTGAGTGGTACTAGGCCTGAGACGATTTTGGCAGCATTTCCAGCAACCCCATATATTTTTTGATGCTTTCTACTCTCTAATGATGAAGGGCAATTACCCTGAAACACTTGTATAGAGATGAACAGCAATGACTGCACTAACTTTAGTGAAAAACGAGGTACACTTTCAAGTAAGCGTTAAATTTGAACTGCATTTACCAGGCTGCAAAGGGGCGAACTCGACTGGGATGTGAGGCAGTGTGCTCCCAACCCGCCTTCCTGTTAAAAGGCTCCCTTGAGCCACTGAGCTGACGAGCTCTGGATACGCACCTGTGAGCCTGTGAGTGGTACTAGACCTGAGACGATTTCGGCAGCATTTCCAGCAACCCCAGATATTTTTTGATGCTTTCTACTCTCTACTGATGAAGGGCAATTACCCTGAAACACATGTATAGAGATGAACAGCAATGACTGCACTAACTTTAGTGAAAAACTACGGACACTTTCAAGTAAGCGTTAAATTTGAACTGCATTTACCAGGATGCAAAGGGGCGAACTCGACTGGGATGTGAGGCAGTGTGCTCCCAACCCGCCTTCCTGTTAAAAGGCTCCCTTGAGCCACTGAGCTGACGAGCTCTGGAGACGCACCTGTGAGCCTGTGAGTGGTACTTGACCTGAGACGATTTTGGCAGCATTTCCAGCAACCCCAGATATTTTTTGATTCTTTCTACTCTCTACTGATGAAGGGCAATTACCCTGAAACACGTGTATAGAGATGAACAGCAATGAATGCACTAACTTTAGTGAAAAACTATGGACACTTTCAAGTAAGCGTTAAATTTGAACTGCATTTACCAGGATGCAAAGGGGCGAACTCGACTGGGATGTGAGGCAGTGTGCTCCCAACCCGCCTTCCTGTTAAAAGGCTCCCTTGAGCCACTGAGCTGACGAGCTCTGGAGACGCACCTGTGAGTCTGTGAGTGGTACTAGACCTGAGACGATTTTGGCAGCATTTCCAGCAACCCCAGATATTTTTTGATGCTTTCTACTCTCTACTGATGAAGGGCAATTACCCTGAAACACGTGTATAGAGATGAACAGCAATGAATGCACTAACTTTAGTGAAAAACTACGGACACTTTCAAGTAAGCGTTAAATTTGAACTCTATTTACCAGGATGCAAAGGGGCGAACTCGACTGGGATGTGAGGCAGTATGCTCCCAACCCGCCTTCCTGTTAAAAGGCTCCCTTGAGCCACTGAGCTGACGAGCTCTGGAGACGCACCTGTGAGCCTGTGAGTGGTACTAGACCTGAGACGATTTTGGCAGTATTTGCAGCAACCCCAGATATTTTTTGATGCTTTCTACTCTCTACTGATGAAGGGCAATTACCCTGAAACACGTGTATAGAGATGAACAGCAATGACTGCACTAACTTTAGTGAAAAACTACGGACACTTTCAAGTAAGCGTTACATTTGAACTGCATTTACCAGGATGCAAAGGGGCGAACTCGACTGGGATGTGAGGCAGTGTGCTCCCAACCCGCCTTCCTGTTAAAAGGCTCCCTTGAGCCACTGAGCTGACGAGCTCTGGAGACGCACCTGTGAGCCTGTGAGTGGTACTAGACCTGAGACAATTTTGGCAGCATTTCCAGAAACCCCAGATATTTTTTGATGCTTTCTATTCTCTACTGATGAAGAGCAATTACCCTGAAACACGTGTATAGAGATGAACAGCAATGACAGCACTAACTTTAGTGAACAACTACGGACACTTTCAAGTAAGCGTTAAATTTGAACTGCATTTACCAGGATGCAAAGGGGCGAACTCGACTGGGATGTGAGGCAGTGTGCTCCCAACCAGCCTTCCTGATAAAAGGCTCCCTTGAGCCACTGAGCTGACGAGCTCTGGAGCCGCACCTGTGAGCCTGTGAGTGGTACTAGACCTGAGACAATTTTGGCAGCATTTCCAGCAACCCCAGATATTTTTTGATGCTTTCTACTCTCTACTGATGAAGGGCAATTACCCTGAAACACGTGTATATAGATGAACAGCAATGACTCCACTAACTTTAGTGAAAAACTACGGACACTTTCAAGTAAGCGTTAAATTTTAACTGCATTTACCAGGATGCAAAGGGGCGAACTCGACTGGGATGTGAGGCAGTGTTCTCCCAACCCGCCTTCCTAATAAAAGGCTCCCTTGAGCCATTAAGCTGACGAGCTCTGGAGACGCACCTGGGAGCCTGTGAGTGGTACTAGGCCTGAGACGATTTTGGCAGCATTTTCAGCAACCCCAGATATTTTTTGATGCTTTCTACTCTCTAATGATGAAGGGCAATTACCCTGAAACACTTGTATAGAGATGAACAGCAATGACTGCACTAACTTTAGTGAAAAACGAGGTACACTTTCAAGTAAGCGTTAAATTTGAACTGCATTTACCAGGCTGCAAAGGGGCGAACTCGACTGGGATGTGAGGCAGTGTGCTCCCAACCCGCCTTCCTGTTAAAAGGCTCCCTTGAGCCCCTGAGCTGACGAGCTCTGGAGACGCACCTGTGAGCCTGTGAGTGGTACTAGACCTGAGACGATTTCGGCAGCATTTCCAGCAACCCCAGATATTTTTTGATGCTTTCTACTCTCTACTGATGAAGGGCAATTACCCTGAAACACGTGTATAGAGATGAACAGCAATGACTGCACTAACTTTAGTGAAAAACTACGGACACGTTCAAGTAAGCGTTAAATTTGAACTGCATTTACCAGGATGCAAAGGGGCGAACTCGACTGGGATGTGAGGCAGTGTGCTCCCAACCCGCCTTCCTGTTAAAAGGCTCCCTTGAGCCACTGAGCTGACGAGCTCTGGAGACGCACCTGTGAGCCTGTGAGTGGTACTTGACCTGAGACGATTTTGGCAGCATTTCCAGCAACCCCAGATATTTTTTGATGCTTTCTACTCTCTACTGATGAAGGGCAATTACCCTGAAACACGTGTATAGAGATGAACAGCAATGACTGCACTAACTTTAGTGAAAAACTACGGACACTTTCAAGTAAGCGTTAAATTTGAACTGCATTTACCAGGATGCAAAGGGGCGAACTCGACTGGGATGTGAGGCAGTGTGCTCCCAACCCGCCTTCCTGTTAAAAGGCTCCCTTGAGCCACTGAGCTGACGAGCTCTGGAGACGCACCTGTGAGCCTGTGAGTGGTACTAGACCTGAGACGATTTTGGCAGCATTTCCAGCAACCCCAGATATTTTTTGATCCTTTCTACTCTCTACTGATGAAGGGCAATTACCCTGAAACACGTGTATAGAGATGAACAGCAATGACTGCACTATTTTTAGTGAAAAACTACGGACACTTTCAAGTAAGCGTTAAATTTGAACAGCATTTACCAGGATGCAAAGGGGTGAACTCGACTGGGATGTGAGGCAGTGTGCTCCCAACCCGCCTTCCTGTTAAAAGGCTCACTTGAGCCACTGAGCTGACGAGCTCTGGAGACGCACCTGTGAGCCTGTGAGTGGTACTAGACCTGAGACGATATTGGCAGCATTTCCAGCAACCCCAGATATTTTTTGATGCTTTCTACTCTCTACTGATGAAGGGCAATTACCCTGAAACACGTGTATAGAGATGAACAGCAATGACTGCACTATTTTTAGTGAAAAACTACTGACACTTTCAAGTAAGCGTTAAATTTGAACTGCATTTACCAGGATGCAAAGGGGTGAACTCGACTGGGATGTGAGGCAGTGTGCTCCTAACCCGCCTTCCTGTTAAAAGGCTCCCTTGAGCCACTGAGCTGACGAGCTCTGGAGACGCACCTATGAGCCTGTGAGTGGTACTAGACCTGAGACGATTTTGGCAGCATTTCCAGCAACCCCAGATATTTTTTGATGCTTTCTACTCTCTAATGATGAAGGGCAATTACCCTGAAACACGTGTATAGCGATGAACAGCAATGACTGCACTAACTTTAGTGAAAAACTACAGACACTTTCAAGTAAGCGTTAAATTTGAACTGCATTTACCAGGATGCAAAGGGGCGAACTCGACTGGGATGTGAGGCAGTGTGCTCCCAACCCACCTTCCTGTTAAAAGGCTCCCTTGAGCCACTGAGCTGACGAGCTCTGGAGACGCACCTGTGAGCCTGTGAGTGGTACTAGACCTGAGACGATTTTGGCAGCATTTCCAGCAACCCCAGATATTTTTTGATGCTTTCTACTCTCTACTGATGAAGGGCAATTACCCTGAAACACGTGTATAGAGATGAACAGCAATGACTGCACTCACTTTAGTGAAAAACTACGGACACTTTCAAGTAAGCGTTAAATTTGAACTGCATTTACCAGGATGCAAAGGGACGAACTCGACTGGGATGTGAGGCAGTGTGCTCCCAACCCGCCTTCCTGTTAAAAGGCTCCCTTGAGCTACTGAGCTGACGAGCTCTGGAGACGCACCTGTGAGCCTGTGAGTGGTACTAGACCTGAGACGATTTTGGCAGCATTTCCTGCAACCCCAGATATTTTTTGATGCTTTCTACTCTCTACTGATGAAGGGCAATTACCCTGAAACACGTGTATAGAGATGAACAGCAATGACTGCACTAACTTTAGTGAAAAACTACGGACACTTTCAAGTAAGCGTTGAATTTGAACTGCATTTACCAGGATGCAAAGGGGCGAACTCGACTGGGATGTGAGGCAGTGTGCTCCCAACCCGCCTTCCTGTTAAAAGGCTCCCTTGAGCCACTAAGCTGACGAGCTCTGGAGACGCACCTGTGAGCCTGTGAGTGGTACTAGACCTGAGACGATTTTCGCAGCATTTCCAGCAACCTCAAGTATTTTTTGGTGCTTTCTACTCTTTACTGATGAAGGGCAATTACCCTGAAACACGTGTACAGAGATGAACAGCAATGACTGCACTATTTTTAGTGAAAAACTACGGACACTTTCAAGTAAGCGTTAAATTTGAACTGCATTTACCAGGATGCAAAGGGGTGAACTCGACTGGGATGTGAGGCAGTGTGCTCCTAACCCGCCTTCCTGTTAAAAGGCTCCCTTGAGCCACTGAGCTGACGAGCTCTGGAGACGCACCTATGAGCCTGTGAGTGGTACTAGACCTGAGACGATTTTGGCAGCATTTCCAGCAACCCCAGATATTTTTTGATGCTTTCTACTCTCTAATGATGAAGGGCAATTACCCTGAAACACGTGTATAGCGATGAACAGCAATGACTGCACTAACTTTAGTGAAAAACTACGGACACTTTCAAGTAAGCGTTACATTTTAACTGCATTTACCAGGATGCAAAGGGGCGAACTCGACTGGGATGTGAGGCAGTGTGCTCCCAACCCACCTTCCTGTTAAAAGGCTCCCTTGAGACACTGAGCTGACGAGCTCTGGAGACGCACCTGTGAGCCTGTGAGTGGTACTAGACCTGAGACGATTTTGGCAGCATTTCCAGCAACCCCAGATATTTTTTGATGCTTTCTACTCTCTACTGATGAAGGGCAATTACCCTGAAACACGTGTATAGAGATGAACAGCAATGACTGCACTCACTTTAGTGAAAAACTACGGACACTTTCAAGTAAGCGTTAAATTTGAACTGCATTTACCAGGATGCAAAGGGACGAACTCGACTGGGATGTGAGGCAGTGTGCTCCCAACCCGCCTTCCTGTTAAAAGGCTCCCTTGAGCCACTGAGCTGACGAGCTCTGGAGATGCACCTGTGAGCCTGTGAGTGGTACTAGACCTGAGACGAATTTGGCAGCATTTCCAGCAACCCCAGATATTTTTTGATGCTTTCTACTCTCTACTGATGAAGGGCAATTACCCTGAAACACGTGTATAGAGATGAACAGCAATGACTGCACTAACTTTAGTGAAAAACTACGGACACTTTCAAGTAAGCGTTAAATTTGAACTGCATTTACCAGGATGCAAAGGGGCGAACTCGACTGGGATGTGAGGCAGTGTGCTCCCAACCCGCCTTCCTGTTAAAAGGCTCCCTTGAGCCACTGAGCTGACGAGCTCTAGAGACGCACCTGTGAGCCTGTGAGTGGAACTAGACCTGAGACGATTTTCGCAGCATTTCCAGCAACCTCAAGTATTTTTTGGTGCTTTCTACTCTTTCCTGATGAAGGGCAATTACCCTGAAACATGTGTATAGAGATGAACAGCAATGACTGCACTAACTTTAGTGAAAAACTACGGACACGTTCAAGTAAGCGTCAAATTTGAACTGCATTTACCATGATGCAAACGGGCGAACTCGACTGGGATGTGAGGCAGTGTGCTCCCAAACCGCCTTCCTGTTAAAAGGCTCCCTTGAGACACTGAGCTGACGAGCTCTGGAGACGCACCTGTGAGCCTGTGAGTGGTACTAGACCTGAGACGATTTTGGCAGCATTTCCAGCAACCCCAGATATTTTTTGATGCTTTCTACTCTCTACTGATGAAGGGCAATTACCCTGAAACACGTGTATAGAGATGAACAGCAATGACTGCACTAACTTTAGTGAAAAACTACGGACACTATCAAGTAAGCATTACATTTGAACTGCATTTACCAGGATGCAAAGGGGCGAACTTGACTGGGATGTGAGGCAGTGTGCTCCCAACCCACCTTCCTGTTAAAAGGCTCCCTTGAGCCACTGAGCTGACGAGCTCTGGAGACGCACCTGTGAGCCTGTGAGTGGTACTAGACCTGAGACGATTTTGGCAGCATTTCCAGAAACCCCAGATATTTTTTGATGCTTTCTATTCTCTACTGATGAAGGGCAATTACCCTGAAACACGTGTATAGAGATGAACAGCAATGACTGCACTAACTTTAGTAAAAAACTACGGACACTTTCAAGTAAGCGTTAAATTTGAACTGCATTTACCAGGATGCAAAGGGGCGAACTCGACTGGGATGTGAGGCAGTGTGCTCCCAACCCGCCTTCCTGTTAAAAGGCTCCCTTGAGCCAATGAGCTGACGAGCTCTGGAGACGCACCTGTGAGCCTGTGAGTGGTACTTGACCTGAGACGATTTTGGCAGAATTTCCAGCAACCCCAGATATTTTTTGATGCTTTCTACTCTCTACTGATGAAGGGCAATTACCCTGAAACACGTGTATAGAGATGAACAGCAATGACTGCACTAACTTTAGTGAAAAACTACGGACACTTTCAAGTAAGCGTTAAATTTGAACTGCATTTACCAGGATGCAAAGGGGCGAACTCGACTGGGATGTGAGGCAGTGTTCTCCCAACCCACCTTCCTAATAAAAGGCTCCCTTGAGCCATTAAGCTGACGAGCTCTGGAGACGCACCTGTGAGCCTGTGAGTGGTACTAGACCTGAGACGATTTTGGCAGCATTTCCAGCAACCCCAGATATTTTTTGATCCTTTCTACTCTCTACTGATGAAGGGCAATTACCCTGAAACTCGTGTATAGAGATGAACAGCAATGACTGCACTAACTTTAGTGAAAAACTACGGACACTATCAAGTAAGCGTTAAATTTGAACTGCATTTACCAGGATGCAAAGGGGCGAACTCGACTGGGATGTGAGGCAGTGTTCTCCCAACCCGCCTTCCTAATAAAAGGCTCCCTTGAGCCATTAAGCTGACGAGCTCTGGAGACGCACCTGTGAGCCTGTGAGTGGTACTAGACCTGAGACGATTTTGGCAGCATTTCCAGCAACCCCAGATATTTTTTGATGCTTTCTACTCTCTACTGATGAAGGGCAATTACCCTGAAACACGTGTATAGAGATGAACAGCAATGACTGCACTAACTTTAGTGAAAAACTACGGACACTATCAAGTAAGCATTACATTTGAACTGCATTTACCAGGATGCAAAGGGGCGAACTTGACTGGGATGTGAGGCAGTGTGCTCCCAACCCACCTTCCTGTTAAAAGGCTCCCTTGAGCCACTGAGCTGACGAGCTCTGGAGACGCACCTGTGAGCCTGTGAGTGGTACTAGACCTGAGACGATTTTGGCAGCATTTCCAGAAACCCCAGATATTTTTTGATGCTTTCTATTCTCTACTGATGAAGGGCAATTACCCTGAAACACGTGTATAGAGATGAACAGCAATGACTGCACTAACTTTAGTGAAAAACTACGGACACTTTCAAGTAAGCGTTAAATTTGAACTGCATTTACCAGGATGCAAAGGGGCGAACTCGACTGGGATGTGAGGCAGTGTGCTCCCAACCCGCCTTCCTGTTAAAAGGCTCCCTTGAGCCAATGAGCTGACGAGCTCTGGAGATGCACCTGTGAGCCTGTGAGTGGTACTTGACCTGAGACGATTTTGGCAGAATTTCCAGCAACCCCAGATATTTTTTGATGCTTTCTACTCTCTACTGATGAAGGGCAATTACCCTGAAACACGTGTATAGAGATGAACAGCAATGACTGCACTAACTTTAGTGAAAAACTACGGACACTTTCAAGTAAGCGTTAAATTTGAACTGCATTTACCAGGATGCAAAGGGGCGAACTCGACTGGGATGTGAGGCAGTGTGCTCCCAACCCACCTTCCTGTTAAAAGGCTCCCTTGAGCCACTGAGCTGACGAGCTCTGGAGACGCACCTGTGAGCCTGTGAGTGGTACTAGACCTGAGACGATTTTGGCAGTATTTACAGCAACCCCATATATTTTTTGATGCTTTCTACTCTCTACTGATGAAGGGCAATTACCCTGAAACACGTGTATAGAGATGAACAGCAATGACTGCACTAACTTTAGTGAAAAACTACGGACACTTTCAAGTAAGCGTTAAATTTGAACTGCATTTACCAGGATGCAAAGGGGCGAACTCGACTGGGATGTGAGGCAGTGTGCTCCCAACCCGCCTTCCTGTTAAAAGGCTCCCTTGAGCCAATGAGCTGACGAGCTCTGGAGACGCACCTGTGAGCCTGTGAGTGGTACTTGACCTGAGACGATTTTGGAAGAATTTCCAGCAACCCCAGATATTTTTTGATGCTTTCTACTCTCTACTGATGAAGGGCAATTACCCTGAAACACGTGTATAGAGATGAACAGCAATGACTGCACTAACTTTAGTGAAAAACTACGGACACTTTCAAGTAAGCGTTAAATTTGAACTGCATTTACCAGGATGCAAAGGGGCGAACTCGACTGGGATGTGAGGCAGTGTGCTCCCAACCCGCCTTCCTGTTAAAAGGCTCCCTTGAGCCACTGAGCTGATGAGCTCTGGAGCCGCACCTGTGAGCCTGTGAGTGGTACTAGACCTGAGATGATTTTGGCAGCATTTCCAGCAACCCCAGATATTTTTTGATGCTTTCTACTCTCTACTGATGAAGGGCAATTACCCTGAAACACGTGTATAGAGATGAACAGCAATGACTGCACTAACTTTAGTGAAAAACTACGGACACTTTCAAGTAAGCGTTAAATTTTAACTGCATTTACCAGGATGCAAAGGGGCGAACTCGACTGGGATGTGAGGCAGTGTTCTCCCAACCCGCCTTCCAAATAAAAGGCTCCCTTGAGCCATTAAGCTGACGAGCTCTGGAGACGCACCTGTGAGCCTGTGAGTGGTACTAGACCTGAGACAATTTTTGCAGCATTTCCAGCAACCCCAGATATTTTTTGATGCTTTCTACTCTCTAATGATGAAGCGCAATTACCCTGAAACACTTGTATAGAGATGAACAGCAAAGACTGCACTAACTTTAGTGAAAAACGAGGTACACTTTCAAGTAAGCGGTAAATTTGAACTGCATTTACCAGGCTGCAAAGGGGCGAACTCGACTGGGATGTGAGGCAGTGTGCTCCCAACCCGCCTTCCTGTTAAAAGGCTCCCTTGAGCCACTGAGCTGACGAGCTCTGGAGATGCACCTGTGAGCCTGTGAGTGGTACTAGACCTGAGACGATTTTGGCAGCATTTTCAGCAACCCCAGATATTTTTTGATGCTTTCTACTCTCTAATGATGAAGGGCAATTACCCTGAAACACGTGTATAGTGATGAACAGCAATGAATGCACTAACTTTAGTGAAAAACTACGGACACTTTCAAGTAAGCGTTAAATTTGAACTGCATTTACCAGGATGCAAAGGGGCGAACTCGACTGGGATGTGAGGCAGTGTGCTCCCAACCCGCCTTCCTGTTAAAAGGCTCCCTTGAGCCACTGAGCTGACGAGCTCTGGAGACGCACCTGTGAGCCTGTGAGTGGTACTAGACCTGAGACGATTTTCGCAGCATTTCCAGCAACCCCAAGTATTTTTTGATGCTTTCTACTCTTTACTGATGAAGGGCAATTACCCTGAAACACGTGTATAGAGATGAACAGCAATGACTGCACTAACTTTAGTGAAAAACTACGGACACGTTCAAGTAAGCGTTAAATTTGAACTGCATTTACCAGGATGCAAAGGGGCGAACTCGACTGGGATGTGAGGCAGTGTGCTCCCAACCCGCCTTCCTGTTAAAAGGCTCCCTTGAGCCACTGAGCTGACGAGCTCTGGAGACGCACCTGTGAGCCTGTGAGTGGTACTTGACCTGAGACGATTTTGGCAGCATTTCCAGCAACCCCAGATATTTTTTGATGCTTTCTACTCTCTACTGATGAAGGGCAATTACCCTGAAACACGTGTATAGAGATGAACAGCAATGACTGCACTAACTTTAGTGAAAAACTACGGACACTTTCAAGTAAGCGTTAAATTTGAACTGCATTTACCAGGATGCAAAGGGGCGAACTCGACTGGGATATGAGGCAGTGTGCTCCCAACCCGCCTTCCTGTTAAAAGGCTCCCTTGAGCCACTGAGCTGACGAGCTCTGGAGACGCACCTGTGAGCCTGTGAGTGGTACTAGACCTGAGACGATTTTGGCAGCATTTCCAGCAACCCCAGATATTTTTTGATCCTTTCTACTCTCTACTGATGAAGGGCAATTACCCTGAAACACGTGTATAGAGATGAACAGCAATGACTGCACTATTTTTAGTGAAAAACTACGGACACTTTCAAGTAAGCGTTAAATTTGAACTGCATTTACCAGGATGCAAAGGGGCGAACTCGACTGGGATGTGAGGCAGTGTGCTCCCAACCCGCCTTCCTGTTAAAAGGCTCCCTTGAGCCACTGAGCTGACGAGCTCTGGAGACGCACCTGTGAGCCTGTGAGTGGTACTAGACCTGAGACGATTTTGGCAGCATTTCCAGCAACCCCAGATATTTTTTGATGCTTTCTACTCTCTACTGATGAAGGGCAATTACCCTGAAACACGTGTATAGAGATGAACAGCAATGACTGCACTATTTTTAGTGAAAAACTACGGACACTTTCAAGTAAGCGTTAAATTTGAACTGCATTTACCAGGATGCAAAGGGGTGAAGTCGACTGGGATGTGAGGCAGTGTGCTCCTAACCCGCCTTCCTGTTAAAAGGCTCCCTTGAGCCACTGAGCTGACGAGCTCTGGAGACGCACCTATGAGCCTGTGAGTGGTACTAGACCTGAGACGATTTTGGCAGCATTTCCAGCAACCCCAGATATTTTTTGATGCTTTCTACTCTCTAATGATGAAGGGCAATTACCCTGAAACACGTGTATAGCGATGAACAGCAATGACTGCACTAACTTTAGTGAAAAACTACGGACACTTTCAAGTAAGCGTTAAATTTGAACTGCATTTACCAGGAAGCAAAGGGGCGACCTCGACTGGGATGTGAGGCAGTGTGCTCCCAACCCACCTTCCTGTTAAAAGGCTCCCTTGAGCCACTGAGCTGACGATCTCTGGAGACGCACCTGTGAGCCTGTGAGTGGTACTAGACCTGAGACGATTTTGGCAGCATTTCCAGCAACCCCAGATATTTTTTGATGCTTTCTACTCGCTACTGATGAAGGGCAATTACCCTGAAACACGTGTATAGAGATGAACAGCAATGACTGCACTAACTTTAGTGAAAAACTACGGACACTTTCAAGTAAGCGTTAAATTTGAACTGCATTTACCAGGATGCAAAGGGGCGAACTCGACTGGGATGTGAGGCAGTGTGCTCCCAACCCGCCTTCCTGTTAAAAGGCTCCCTTGAGCCACTGAGCTGACGAGCTCTGGAGACGCACCTGTGAGCCTGTGAGTGGTACTAGACTTGAGACTGTTTTGGCAGCATTTCCAGCAACCCCAGATATTTTTTGATGCTTTCTACTCTCTACTGATGAAGGGCAATTACCCTGAAACACGTGTATAGAGATGAACAGCAATGACTGCACTAACTTTAGTGAAAAACTACGGACACTTTCAAGTAAGCGTTAAATTTTAACTGCATTTACCAGGTTGTAAAGGGGCGAACTCGACTGGGATGTGAGGCAGTGTTCTCCCAACCCGCCTTCCTAATAAAAGGCTCCCTTGAGCCATTAAGCTGACGAGCTCTGGAGACGCACCTGTGAGCCTGTGAGTGGTACTAGACCTGAGACGATTTTGGCAGCATTTCCAGCAACCCCAGATATTTTTTGATGCTTTCTACTCTCTAATGATGAAGGGCAATTACCCTGAAACACGTGTAAAGAGATGAACAGCAATGACTGCACTAACTTTAGTGAAAAACGAGGTACACTTTCAAATAAGCGTTAAATTTGAACTGCATTTACCAGGCTGCAAAGGGGCGAACTCGACTGGGATGTGAGGCAGTGTGCTCCCAACCCGCCTTCCTGTTAAAAGGCTCCCTTGAGCCACTGAGCTGACGAGCTCTGGAGACGCACCTGTGAGCCTGTGAGTGGTACTAGACCTGAGACGATTTCGGCAGCATTTCCAGCAACCCCAGATATTTTTTGATGCTTTCTACTCTCTACTGATGAAGGGCAATTACCCTGAAACACGTGTATAGAGATGAACAGCAATGACTGCACTAACTTTAGTGAAAAACTACGGACACTTTCAAGTAAGCGTTAAATTTGAACTGCATTTACCAGGATGCAAAGGGGCGAACTCGACTGGGATGTGAGGCAGTGTGCTCCCAACCCGCCTTCCTGTTAAAAGGCTCCCTTGAGCCACTGAGCTGACGAGCTCTGGAGACGCACCTGTGAGCCTGTGAGTGGTACTTGACCTGAGACGATTTTGGCAGCATTTCCAGCAACCCCAGATATTTTTTGATGCTTTCTACTCTCTACTGATGAAGGGCAATTACCCTGAAACACGTGTATAGAGATGAACAGCAATGACTGCACTAACTTTAGTGAAAAACTACGGACACTTTCAAGTAAGCGTTAAATTTGAACTGCATTTACCAGGATGCAAAGGGGCGAACTCGACTGGGATGTGAGGCAGTGTGCTCCCAACCCGCCTTCCTGTTAAAAGGCTCCCTTGAGCCACTGAGCTGACGAGCTCTGGAGACGCACCTGTGAGCCTGTGAGTGGTACTAGACCTGAGACGATTTTGGCAGCATTTCCAGCAACCCCAGATATTTTTTGATCCTTTCTACTCTCTACTGATGAAGGGCAATTACCCTGAAACACGTGTATAGAGATGAACAGCAATGACTGCACTATTTTTAGTGAAAAACTACGGACACTTTCAAGTAAGCGTTAAATTTGAACTGCATTTACCAGGATGCAAAGGGGCGAACTCGACTGGGATGTGAGGCAGTGTGCTCCCAACCCGCCTTCCTGTTAAAAGGCTCCCTTGAGCCACTGAGCTGACGAGCTCTGGAGACGCACCTGTGAGCCTGTGAGTGGTACTAGACCTGAGACGATTTTGGCAGCATTTCCAGCATCCCCAGATATTTTTTTATGCTTTCTACTCTCTACTGATGAGGGGCAATTACCCTGAAACACGTGTATAGAGATGAACAGCAATGACTGCACTATTTTTAGTGAAAAACTACGGACACTTTCAAGTAAGCGTTAAATTTGAACTGCATTTACCAGGATGCAAAGGGGTGAACTCGACTGGGATGTGAGGCAGTGTGCTCCTAACCCGCCTTCCTGTTAAAAGGCTCCCTTGAGCCACTGAGCTGACGAGCTCTGGAGACGCACCTATGAGCCTGTGAGTGGTACTAGACCTGAGACGATTTTGGCAGCATTTCCAGCAACCCCAGATATTTTTTGATGCTTTCTACTCTCTAATGATGAAGGGCAATTACCCTGAAACACGTGTATAGCGATGAACAGCAATGACTGCACTAACTTTAGTGAAAAACTACGGACACTTTCAAGTAAGCGTTAAATTTGAACTGCATTTACCAGGATGCAAAGGGGCGAACTCGACTGGGATGTGAGGCAGTGTGCTCCCAACCCACCTTCCTGTTAAAAGGCTCCCTTGAGCCACTGAGCTGACGAGCTCTGGAGACGCACCTGTGAGCCTGTGAGTGTTACTAGACCTGAGACGAGTTTGGCAGCATTTCCAGCAACCCCAGATATTTTTTGATGCTTTCTACTCTCTACTGATGAAGGGCAATTACCCTGAAACACGTGTATAGAGATGAACAGCAATGACTGCACTAACTTTAGTGAAAAACGACGGACACTTTCAAGTAAGCGTTAAATTTGAACTGCATTTACCAGGATGCAAAGGGGCAAACTCGACTGGGATGTGAGGCAGTGTGCTCCCAACCCGCCTTCCTGTTAAAAGGCTCCCTTGAGCCACTGAGCTGACGAGCTCTGGAGACGCACCTGTGAGCCTGTGAGTGGTACTAGACCTGAGACGATTTTGGCAGCATTTACAGCAACCCCAGATATTTTTTTATGCTTTCTACTCTCTACTGATGAAGGGCAATTACCCTGAAACACGTGTATAGAGATGAACAGCAATGACTGCACTAACTTTAGTGAAAAACTACAGACACGTTCAAGTAAGCGTCAAATTTGAACTGCATTTACCATGATGCAAACGGGCGAACTCGACTGGGATGTGAGGCAGTGTGCTCCCAACCCGCCTTCCTGTTAAAAGGCTCCCTTGAGCCACTGAGCTGACGAGCTCTGGAGACGCACCTGTGAGCCTGTGAGTGGTACTATACCTGAGACGATTTTGGCAGCATTTCCAGCAACCCCAGATATTTTTTGATGCTTTCTACTCTCTACTGATGAAGGGCAATTACCCTGAAACACGTGTATAGAGATGAACAGCAATGACTGCACTAACTTTAGTGAAAAACTACGGACACTTTCAAGAAAGCGTTACATTTGAACTGCATTTACCAGGATGCAAAGGGGCGAACTTGACTGGGATGTGAGGCAGTGTGCTCCCAACCCGCCTTCCTGTTAAAAGGCTCCCTTGAGCCACTGAGCTGACGAGCTCTGGAGACGCACTTGTGAGCCTGTCAGTGGTACTAGACCTGAGACGATATTGGCAGCATTTCCAGAAACCCCAGATATTTTTTGATGCTTTCTATTCTCTACTGATGAAGGGCAATTACCCTGAAACACGTGTATAGAGATGAACAGCAATGACTGCACTAACTTTAGTGAAAAACTACGGACACTTTCAAGTAAGCGTTAAATTTGAACTGCATTTACCAGGATGCAAAGGGGCGAACTCGACTGGGATGTGAGGCAGTGTGCTCCCAACCCGCCTTCCTGTTAAAAGGCTCCCTTGAGCCAATGAGCTGACGAGCTCTGGAGACGCACCTGTGAGCCTGTGAGTGGTACTTGACCTGAGACGATTTTGGCAGCATTTCCAGCAACCCCAGATATTTTTTGATGCTTTCTACTCTCTACTGATGAAGGGCAATTACCCTGAAACACGTGTATAGAGATGAACAGCAATGACTGCACTAACTTTAGTTAAAAACTACGGACACTTTCAAGTAAGCGTTAAATTTGAACTGCATTTACCAGGATGCAAAGGGGCGAACTCGACTGGGATGTGAGGCAGTGTGCTCCCAACCCACCTTCCTGTTAAAAGGCTCCCTTGAGCCACTGAGCTGACGAGCTCTGGAGACGCACCTGTGAGCCTGTGAGTGGTACTAGACCTGAGACGATTTTGGCAGTATTTGCAGCAACCCCAGATATTTTTTGATGCTTTCTACTCTCTACTGATGAAGGGCAATTACCCTGAAACACGTGTATAGAGATGAACAGCAATGACTGCACTAACTTTAGTGAAAAACTACGGACACTTTCAAGTAAGCGTTAAATTTGAACTGCATATACCAGGATGCAAAGGGGCGAACTCGACTGGGATGTGAGGCAGTGTGCTCCCAACCCGCCTTCCTGTTAAAAGGCTCCCTTGAGCCACTGAGCTGACGAGCTCTGGAGCCGCACCTGTGAGCCTGTGAGTGGTACTAGACCTGAGATGATTTTGTCAGCATTTCCAGCAACCCCAGATATTTTTTGATGCTTTCTACTCTCTACTGATGAAGGGCAATTACCCTGAAACACGTGTATAGAGATGAACAGCAATGACTGCACTAACTTTAGTGAAAAACTACGGACACTTTCAAGTAAGCGTTAAATTAGAACTGCATTTACCAGGATGCAAAGGGGCGAACTCGACTGGGATGTGAGGCAGTGTTCTCCCAACCCACCTTCCTAATAAAAGGCTCCCTTGAGCCATTAAGCTGACGAGCTCTGGAGACGCACCTGTGAGCCTGTGAGTGGTACTAGGCCTGAGACGATTTTGGCAGCATTTCCAGCAACCCCAGATATTTTTTGATGCTTTCTACTCTCTAATGATGAAGGGCAATTACCCTGAAACACTTGTATAGAGATGAACAGCAATGACTGCACTAACTTTAGTGAAAAACGAGGTACACTTTCAAGTAAGCGTTAAATTTGAACTGCATTTACCAGGCTGCAAAGGGGCGAACTCGACTGGGATGTGAGGCAGTGTGCTCCCAACCCGCCTTCCTGTTAAAAGGCTCCCTTGAGCCACTGAGCTGACGAGCTCTGGAGACGCACCTGTGAGCCTGTGAGTGGTACTAGACCTGAGACGATTTTGGCAGCATTTCCAGCAACCCCAGATATTTTTTGATGCTTTCTACTCTCTAATGATGAAGGGCAATTACCCTGAAACACGTGTATAGCGATGAACAGCAATGACTGCACTAACTTTAGTGAAAAACTATGGACACTTTCAAGTAAGCGTTAAATTTGAACTGCATTTACCAGGATGCAAAGGGGCGAACTCGACTGGGATGTGAGGCAGTGTGCTCCCAACCCGCCATCCTGTTAAAAGGCTCCCTTGAGCCACTGAGGTGACGAGCTCTGGAGACGCACCTGTGAGCTTGTGAGTGGTACTAGACCTGAGACGATTTTCGCAGCATTTCCAGCAACCCCAAGTATTTTTTGATGCTTTCTACTCTTTACTGATGAAGGGCAATTACCCTGAAACACGTGTATAGAGATGAACAGCAATGACTGCACTAACTTTAGTGAAAAACTACGGACACGTTCAAGTAAGCGTTAAATTTGAACTGCATTTACCAGGATGCAAAGGTGCGAACTCGACTGGGATGTGAGGCAGTGTGCTCCCAACCCGCCTTCCTGTTAAAAGGCTCCCTTGAGCAACTGAGCTGACGAGCTCTGGAGACGCACCTGTGAGCCTGTGAGTGGTACTTGACCTGAGACGATTTTGGCAGCATTTCCAGCAACCCCAGATATTTTTTGATGCTTTCTACTCTCTACTGATGAAGGGCAATTACCCTGAAACACGTGTATAGAGATGAACAGCAATGACTGCACTAACTTTAGTGAAAAACTACGGACACTTTCAAGTAAGCGTTAAATTTGAACTGCATTTACCAGGATGCAAAGGGGCGAACTCGACTGGGATGTGAGGCAGTGTGCTCCCAACCCGCCTTCCTGTTAAAAGGCTCCCTTGAGCCACTGAGCTGACGAGCTCTGGAGACGCACCTGTGAGCCTGTGAGTGGTACTAGACCTGAGACGATTTTGGCAGCATTTCCAGCAACCCCAGATATTTTTTGATCCTTTCTACTCTCTACTGATGAAGGGCAATTACCCTGAAACACGTGTATAGAGATGAACAGCAATGACTGCACTATTTTTAGTGAAAAACTACGGACACTTTCAAGTAAGCGTTAAATTTGAACTGCATTTACCAGGATGCAAAGGGGCGAACTCGACTGGGATGTGAGGCAGTGTGCTCCCAACCCGCGTTCCTGTTAAAAGGCTCCCTTGAGCCACTACGCTGACGAGCTCTGGAGACGCACCTGTGAGCCTGTGAGTGGTACTAGACCTGAGACGATTTTGGCAGCATTTCCAGCAACCCCAGATATTTTTTGATGCTTTCTACTCTCTAATGATGAAGGGCAATTACCCTGAAACACGTGTATAGCGATGAACAGCAATGACTGCACTAACTTTAGTGAAAAACTACGGACACTTTCAAGTAAGCGTTAAATTTGAACTGCATTTACCAGGAAGCAAAGGGGCGAACTCGACTGGGATGTGAGGCAGTGTGCTCCTAACCCACCTTCCTGTTAAAAGCTCCCTTGAGCCACTGAGCTGACTAGCTCTGGAGACGCACCTGTGAGCCTGTGAGTGGTCCTAGACCTGAGACGATTTTGGCAGCATTTCCAGCAACCCCAGATATTTTTTGATGCTTTCTACTCTCTACTGATGAAGGGCAATTACCCTGAAACACGTGTATAGAGATGAACAGCAATGACTGCACTAACTTTAGTGAAAAACTACGGACACTTTCAAGTAAGCGTTAAATTTGAACTGCATTTACCAGGATGAAAAGGGGCGAACTCGACTGGGATGTGAGGCAGTGTGCTCCCAAACCGCCTTCCTGTTAAAAGGCTCCCTTGAGCCACTGAGCTGACGAGCTCTGGAGACGCACCTGTGAGCCTGTGAGTGGTACTAGACCTGAGACGATTTTGGCAGCATTTCCAGCAACCCCAGATATTTTTGGATGCTTTCTACTCTCTACTGATGAAGGGCAATTACCCTGAAACACGTGTATAGAGATGAACAGCAATGACTGCACTAACTTTAGTGAAAAACTACGGACACTTTCAAGTAAGCGTTAAATTTGAACTGCATTTACCAGGACGCAAAGGGACGAACTCGACTGGGATGTGAAGCAGTGTGCTCCCAACCCGCCTTCCTGTTAAAAGGCTCCCTTGAGCCACTGAGCTGACGAGCTCTGAAGACGCACCTGTGAGCCTGTGAGTGGTACTAGACCTGAGACGATTTTGGCAGCATTTCCAGCAACCCCAGATTTTTTTGATGCTTTCTACTCTCTACTGATGAAGGGCAATTACCCTGAAACTCGTGTATAGAGATGAACAGCAATGACTGCACTAACTTTAGTGAAAAACTACGGACACTTTCAAGTAAGCGTTAAATTTTAACTGCATTTACCAGGATGCAATGGGGCGAATTCGACTGGGATGTGAGGCAGTGTTCTCCCAACCCGCCTTCCTAATAAAAGGCTCCCTTGAGCCATTAAGCTGACGAGCTCTGGAGACGCACCTGTGAGCCTGTGAGTGGTACTAGACCTTTGACGATTTTGGCAGCATTTCCAGCTACCCCAGATATTTTTTGATGCTTTCTACTCTCTAATGATGAAGGGCAATTACCCTGAAACACGTGTATAGAGATGAACAGCAATGACTGCACTAACTTTAGTGAAAAACTACGGACACTTTCAAGTAAGCGTTAAATTTGAACTGCATTTACCAGGATGCAAAGGGGCCAACTCGACTGGGATTTGAGGCAGTATGCTCCCAACCCGCCTTCCTGTTAAAAGGCTCCCTTGATCCACTGAGCTGACGAGCTCTGGAGACGCACCTGTGAGCCTGTGAGTGGTACTAGACCTGAGACGATTTTGGCGGCATTTCCAGCAACCCCAGATATTTTTTGATTCTTTCTACTCTCTACTGATGAAGGGCAATTACCCTGAAACACGTGTATAGAGATGAACAGCAATGACTGCACTAACTTTAGTGAAAAACTACGGACACTTTCAAGTAAGCGTTAAATTTGAACTGCATTTACCAGGATGCAAAGGGGCGAACTCGACTAGGATGTGAGGCAGTGTGGTCCCAACCCGCCTTCCTGTTAAAAGGCTCCCTTGAGCCACTGAGCTGACGAGCTCTGGAGACGCACCTGTGAGCCTGTGAGTGGTACTAGACCTGTGACGATTTTGGCAGCATTTCCAGCAACCCCAGATATTTTTTGATGCTTTCTACTCTCTACTGATGAAGGGCAATTACCCTGAAACACATGTATAGAGATGAACAGCAATGAATGCACTAACTTTAGTGAAAAACTACGGACACTTTCAAGTAAGCGTTAAATTTGAACTGCATTTACCAGGATGCAAAGGGGCGAACTCGACTGGGATGTGAGGCAGTGTGCTCCCAACCCGCCTTCCTGTTAAAAGGCTCCCTTGAGCCACTGAGCTGACGAGCTCTGGAGACGCACCTGTGAGTCTGTGAGTGGTACTAGACCTGAGACGATTTTGGCAGCATTTCCAGCAACCCCAGATATTTTTTGATGCTTTCTACTCTCTACTCATGAAGGGCAATTACCCTGAAACACGTGTATAGAGATGAACAGCAATGAATGCACTAACTTTAGTGAAAAACTACGGACACTTTCAAGTAAGCGTTAAATTTGAACTCTCTTTACCAGGATGCAAAGGGGCGAACTCGACTGGGATGTGAGGCAGTATGCTCCCAACCCGCCTTCCTGTTAAAAGGCTCCCTTGAGCCACTGAGCTGACGAGCTCTGGAGACGCACCTGTGAGCCTGTGAGTGGTACTAGACCTGAGACGATTTTGGCAGTATTTGCAGCAACCCCAGATATTTTTTGATGCTTTCTACTCTCTACTGATGAAGGGCAATTACCCTGAAACACGTGTATAGAGATGAACAGCAATGACTGCACTAACTTTAGTGAAAAACTACGGACACTTTCAAGTAAGCGTTACATTTGAACTGCATTTACCAGGATGCAAAGGGGCGAACTCGACTGGGATGTGAGGCAGTGTGCTCCCAACCCGCCTTCCTGTTAAAAGGCTCCCTTGAGCCACTGAGCTGACGAGCTCTGGAGACGCACCTGTGAGCCTGTGAGTGGTACTAGACCTGAGACAATTTTGGCAGCATTTCCAGAAACCCCAGATATTTTTTGATGCTTTCTATTCTCTACTGATGAAGGGCAATTACCCTGAAACACGTGTATAGAAATGAACAGCAATGACAGCACTAACTTTAGTGAACAACTACGGACACTTTCAAGTAAGCGTTAAATTTGAACTGCATTTACCAGGATGCAAAGGGGCGAACTCGACTGGGATGTGAGGCAGTGTGCTCCCAACCCGCCTTCCTGTTAAAAGGCTCCCTTGAGCCACTGAGCTGACGAGCTCTGGAGCCGCACCTGTGAGCCTGTGAGTGGTACTAGACCTGAGACAATTTTGGCAGCATTTCCAGCAACCCCAGATATTTTTTGATGCTTTCTACTCTCTACTGATGAAGGGCAATTATCCTGAAACACGTGTATAGAGATGAACAGCAATGACTGCACTAACTTTAGTGAAAAACTACGGACACTTTCAAGTAAGCGTTAAATTTTAACTGCATTTACCTGGATGCAAAGGGGCGAACTCGACTGGGATGTGAGGCAGTGTTCTCCCAACCCGCCTTCCTAATAAAAGGCTCCCTTGAGCCATTAAGCTGACGAGCTCTGGAGACGCACCTGTGAGCCTGTGAGTGGTACTAGGCCTGAGACGAGTTTGGCAGCATTTCCAGCAACCCCAGATATTTTTTGATGCTTTCTACTCTCTAATGATGAAGGGCAATTACCCTGAAACACTTGTATAGAGATGAACAGCAATGACTGCACTAACTTTAGTGAAAAACGAGGTACACTTTCAAGTAAGCGTTAAATTTGAACTGCATTTACCAGGCTGCAAAGGGGCGAACTCGACTGGCATGTGAGGCAGTGTGCTCCCAACCCGCCTTCCTGTTAAAAGGCTCCCTTGAGCCACTGAGCTGACGAGCTCTGGAGACGCACCTGTGAGCCTGTGAGTGGTACTAGACCTGAGACGATTTCGGCAGCATTTCCAGCAACCCCAGATATTTTTTGATGCTTTCTACTCTCTACTGATGAAGGGCAATTACCCTGAAACACGTGTATAGAGATGAACAGCAATGACTGCACTAACTTTAGTGAAAAACTACGGACACTTTCAAGTAAGCGTTAAATTTGAACTGCATTTACCAGGATGCAAAGGGGCGAACTCGACTGGGATGTGAGGCAGTGTGCTCCCAACCCGCCTTCCTGTTAAAAGGCTCCCTTGAGCCACTGAGCTGACGAGCTCTGGAGACGCACCTGTGAGCCTGTGAGTGGTACTAGACCTGAGACGATTTTGGCAGCATTTCCAGCAACCCCAGATATTTTTTGATCCTTTCTACTCTCTACTGATGAAGGGCAATTACCCCGAAACACGTGTATAGAGATGAACAGCAATGACTGCACTATTTTTAGTGAAAAACTACGGACACTTTCAAGTAAGCGTTAAATTTGAACTGCATTTACCAGGATGCAAAGGGGCGAACTCGACTGGGATGTGAGGCAGTGTGCTCCCAACCCGCCTTCCTGTTAAAAGGCTCCCTTGAGCCACTGAGCTGACGAGCTCTGGAGACGCACCTGTGAGCCTGTGAGTGGTACTAGACCTGAGACGATTTTGGCAGCATTTCCAGCAACCCCAGATATTTTTTGATGCTTTCTACTCTCTACTGATGAAGGGCAATTACCCTGAAACACATGTATAGAGATGAACAGCAATGAATGCACTAACTTTAGTGAAAAACTACAGACACTTTCAAGTAAGCGTTAAATTTGAACTGCATTTACCAGGATGCAAAGGGGCGAACTCGACTGGGATGTGAGGCAGTGTGCTCCCAAACTGACTTCCTGTTAAAAGGCTCCCTTGAGCCACTGAGCTGACGAGCTCTGGAGACGCACCTGTGAGCTTGTGAGTGGTACTAGACCTGAGACGATTTTGGCAGCATTTCCAGCAACCCCAGATATTTTTTGATGCTTTCTACTCTCTACTGATGAAGGGCAATTAACCTGAAACACGTGTATAGAGATGAACAGCAATGACTGCACTAACTTTAGAGAAAAACTACGGACACTTTCAAGTAAGCGTTAAATTTGAACTCTATTTACCAGGATGCAAAGGGGCGAATTCGATTGGGATGTGAGGCAGTATGCTCCCAACCCGCCTTCCTGTTAAAAGGCTCCCTTGAGCCACTGAGCTGACGAGCTCTGGAGACGCACCTGTGAGCCTGTGAGTGGTACTAGACCTGAGACGATTTTGGCAGTATTTGCAGCAACTCCAGATATTTTTTGATGCTTTCTACTCTCTACTGATGAAAGGCAATTACCCTGAAACACGTGTATAGAGATGAACAGCAATGACTGCACTAACTTTAGTGAAAAACTACGGACACTTTCAAGTAAGCGTTACATTTGAACTGCATTTACCAGGATGCAAAGGGGCGAACTCGACTGGGATGTGAGGCAGTGTGCTCCCAACCCGCCTTCCTGTTAAAAGGCTCCCTTGAGCCACTGAGCTGACGAGCTCTGGAGACGCACCTGTGAGCATGTGAGTGGTACTAGACCTGAGACAATTTTGGCAGCATTTCCAGAAACCCCAGATATTTTTTGATGCTTTCTATTCTCTACTGATGAAGGGCAATTACCCTGAAACACGTGTATAGAGATGAACAGCAATGACAGCACTAACTTTAGAGAACAACTACGGACACTTTCAAGTAAGCGTTAAATTTGAACTGCATTTACCAGGATGCAAAGGGGCGAACTCAACTGGGATGTGAGGCAGTGTGCTCCCAACCCGCCTTCCTGTTAAAAGGCTCCCTTGAGCCACTGAGCTGACGAGCTCTGGAGCCGCACCTGTGAGCCTGTGAGTGGTACTAGACCTGAGATGATTTTGGCAGCATTTCCAGCAACCCCAGATATTTTTTAATGCTTTCTACTCTCTACTGATGAAGGGCAATTACCCTGAAACACGCGTATAGAGATGAACAGCAATGACTGCACTAACTTTAGTGAAAAACTACGGACACTTTCAAGTAAGCGTTAAATTTTAACTGCATTTACCAGGATGCAAAGGGGCGAATTCGACTGGGATGTGAGGCAGTGTTCTGCCAACCCGCATTCCTAATAAAAGGCTCCCTTGAGCCATTAAGCTGACGAGCTCTGGAGACGCACCTGTGAGCCTGTGAGTGGTACTAGGCCTGAGACGATTTTGGCAGCATTTCCAGCAACCCCAGATATTTTTTGATGCTTTCTACTCTCTAATGATGAAGGGCAATTACCCTGAAACACTTGTATAGAGATGAACAGCAATGACTGCACTAACTTTAGTGAAAAACGAGGTACACTTTCAAGTAAGCGTTAAATTTGAACTGCATTTACCAGGCTGCAAAGGGGCGAACTCGACTGGGATGTGAGGCAGTGTGCTCCCAACCCGCCTTCCTGTTAAAAGGCTCCCTTGAGCCACTGAGCTGACGAGCTCTGGAGACGCACCTGTGAGCCTGTGAGTGGTACTAGACCTGAGACGATTTTGGCAGCATTTCCAGCAACCCCAGATATTTTTTGATGCTTTCTACTCTCTAATGATGAAGGGCAATTACCCTGAAACACGTGTATAGCGATGAACAGCAATGACTGCACTAACTTTAGTGAAAAACTACGGACACTTTCAAGTAAGCGTTAAATTTGAACTGCATTTACCAGGATGCAAAGGGGCGAACTCGACTGGGATGTGAGGCAGTGTGCTCCCAACCCGCCTTCCTGTTAAAAGGCTCCCTTGAGCCACTGAGCTGACGAGCTCTGGAGACGCACCTGTGAGCCTGTGAGTGGTACTAGACCTGAGACGATTTTCGCAGCATTTCCAGCAACCCCAAGTATTTTTTGATGCTTTCTACTCTTTACTGATGAAGGGCAATTACCCTGAAACACGTGTATAGAGATGAACAGCAATGACTGCACTAACTTTAGTGAAAAACTACGGACACGTTCAAGTAAGCGTTAAATTTGAACTGCATTTACCAGGATGAAAAGGGGCGAACTCGACTGGGATGTGAGGCAGTGTGCTCCCAAACCGCCTTCCTGTTAAAAGGCTCCCTTGAGCCACTGAGCTGACGAGCTCTGGAGACGCACCTGTGAGCCTGTGAGTGGTACTAGACCTGAGACGATTTTGGCAGCATTTCCAGCAACCCCAGATATTTTTGGATGCTTTCTACTCTCTACTGATGAAGGGCAATTACCCTGAAACACGTGTATAGAGATGAACAGCAATGACTGCACTAACTTTAGTGAAAAACTACGGACACTTTCAAGTAAGCGTTAAATTTGAACTGCATTTACCAGGACGCAAAGGGACGAACTCGACTGGGATGTGAAGCAGTGTGCTCCCAACCCGCCTTCCTGTTAAAAGGCTCCCTTGAGCCACTGAGCTGACGAGCTCTGAAGACGCACCTGTGAGCCTGTGAGTGGTACTAGACCTGAGACGATTTTGGCAGCATTTCCAGCAACCCCAGATATTTTTTGATGCTTTCTACTCTCTACTGATGAAGGGCAATTACCCTGAAACTCGTGTATAGAGATGAACAGCAATGACTGCACTAACTTTAGTGAAAAACTACGGACACTTTCAAGTAAGCGTTAAATTTTAACTGCATTTACCAGGATGCAATGGGGCGAATTCGACTGGGATGTGAGGCAGTGTTCTCCCAACCCGCCTTCCTAATAAAAGGCTCCCTTGAGCCATTAAGCTGACGAGCTCTGGAGACGCACCTGTGAGCCTGTGAGTGGTACTAGACCTTTGACGATTTTGGCAGCATTTCCAGCAACCCCAGATATTTTTTGATGCTTTCTACTCTCTAATGATGAAGGGCAATTACCCTGAAACACGTGTATAGAGATGAACAGCAATGACTGCACTAACTTTAGTGAAAAACTACGGACACTTTCAAGTAAGCGTTAAATTTGAACTGCATTTACCAGGATGCAAAGGGGCCAACTCGACTGGGATTTGAGGCAGTATGCTCCCAACCCGCCTTCCTGTTAAAAGGCTCCCTTGATCCACTGGGCTGACGAGCTCTGGAGACGCACTTGTGAGCCTGTGAGTGGTACTAGACCTGAGACGATTTTGGCGGCATTTCCAGCAACCCCAGATATTTTTTGATTCTTTCTACTCTCTACTGATGAAGGGCAATTACCCTGAAACACGTGTATAGAGATGAACAGCAATGACTGCACTAACTTTAGTGAAAAACTACGGACACTTTCAAGTAAGCGTTAAATTTGAACTGCATTTACCAGGATGCAAAGAGGCAAACTCGACTAGGATGTGAGGCAGTGTGGTCCCAACCCGCCTTCCTGTTAAAAGGCTCCCTTGAGCCACTGAGCTGACGAGCTCTGGAGACGCACCTGTGAGCCTGTGAGTGGTACTAGACCTGAGACGATTTTGGCAGCATTTCCAGCAACCCCAGATATTTTTTGATGCTTTCTACTCTCTACTGATGAAGGGCAATTACCCTGAAACACATGTATAGAGATGAACAGCAATGAATGCACTAACTTTAGTGAAAAACTACGGACACTTTCAAGTAAGCGTTAAATTTGAACTGCATTTACCAGGATGCAAAGGGGCGAACTCGACTGGGATGTGAGGCAGTGTGCTCCCAACCCGCCTTCCTGTTAAAAGGCTCCCTTGAGCCACTGAGCTGACGAGCTCTGGAGACGCACCTGTGAGTCTGTGAGTGGTACTAGACCTGAGACGATTTTGGCAGCATTTCCAGCAACCCCAGATATTTTTTTATGCTTTCTACTCTCTACTCATGAAGGGCAATTACCCTGAAACACGTGTATAGAGATGAACAGCAATGAATGCACTAACTTTAGTGAAAAACTACGGACACTTTCAAGTAAGCGTTAAATTTGAACTCTCTTTACCAGGATGCAAAGGGGCGAACTCGACTGGGATGTGAGGCAGTATGCTCCCAACCCGCCTTCCTGTTAAAAGGCTCCCTTGAGCCACTGAGCTGACGAGCTCTGGAGACGCACCTGTGAGCCTGTGAGTGGTACTAGACCTGAGACGATTTTGGCAGTATTTGCACCAACCCCAGATATTTTTTGATGCTTTCTACTCTCTACTGATGAAGGGCAATTACCCTGAAACACGTGTATAGAGATGAACAGCAATGACTGCACTAACTTTAGTGAAAAACTACGGACACTTTCAAGTAAGCGTTACATTTGAACTGCATTTACCAGGATGCAAAGGGGCGAACTCGACTGGGATGTGAGGCAGTGTGCTCCCAACCCGCCTTCCTGTTAAAAGGCTCCCTTGAGCCACTGAGCTGACGAGCTCTGGAGACGCACCTGTGAGCCTGTGAGTGGTACTAGACCTGAGACAATTTTGGCAGCATTTCCAGAAACCCCAGATATTTTTTGATGCTTTCTATTCTCTACTGATGAAGGGCAATTACCCTGAAACACGTGTATAGAAATGAACAGCAATGACAGCACTAACTTTAGTGAACAACTACGGACACTTTCAAGTAAGCGTTAAATTTGAACTGCATTTACCAGGATGCAAAGGGGCGAACTCGACTGGGATGTGAGGCAGTGTGCTCCCAACCCGCCTTCCTGTTAAAAGGCTCCCTTGAGCCACTGAGCTGACGAGCTCTGGAGCCGCACCTGTGAGCCTGTGAGTGGTACTAGACCTGAGACAATTTTGGCAGCATTTCCAGCAACCCCAGATATTTTTTGATGCTTTCTGCTCTCTACTGATGAAGGGCAATTATCCTGAAACACGTGTATAGAGATGAACAGCATTGACTGCACTAACTTTAGTGAAAAACTACGGACACTTTCAAGTAAGCGTTAAATTTTAACTGCATTTACCAGGATGCAAAGGGGCGAACTCGACAGGGATGTGAGGCAGTGTTCTCCCAACCCGCCTTCCTAATAAAAGGCTCCCTTGAGCCATTAAGCTAACGAGCTCTGGAGACACACCTGTGAGCCTGTGAGTGGTACTAGGCCTGAGACGAGTTTGGCAGCATTTCCAGCAACCCCAGATATTTTTTGATGCTTTCTACTCTCTAATGATGAAGGGCAATTACCCTGAAACACTTGTATAGAGATGAACAGCAATGACTGCACTAACTTTAGTGAAAAACGAGGTACACTTTCAAGTAAGCGTTAAATTTGAACTGCATTTACCAGGCAGCAAAGGGGCGAACTCGACTGGGATGTGAGGCAGTGTGCTCCCAACCCGCCTTCCTGTTAAAAGGCTCCCTTGAGCCACTGAGCTGACGAGCTCTGGAGACGCACCTGTGAGCCTGTGAGTGGTACTAGACCTGAGACGATTTTGGCAGCATTTCCAGCAACCCCAGATATTTTTTGATGCTTTCTACTCTCTAATGATGAAGGGCAATTACCCTGAAACACGTGTATAGAGATGAACAGCAATGACTGCACTAACTTTAGTGAAAAACTACAGACACTTTCAAGTAAGCGTTAAATTTGAACTGCATTTACCAGGATGCAAAGGGGCCAACTCGACTGGGATTTGAGGCAGTATGCTCCCAACCCGCCTTCCTGTTAAAAGGCTCCCTTGATCCACTGAGCTGACGAGCTCTGGAGACGCACCTGTGAGCCTGTGAGTGGTACTAGACCTGAGACGATTTTGGCGGCATTTCCAGCAACCCCAGATATTTTTTGATTCTTTCTACTCTCTACTGATGAAGGGCAATTACCCTGAAACACGTGTATAGAGATGAACAGCAATGACTGCACTAACTTTAGTGAAAAACTACGGACACTTTCAAGTAAGCGTTAAATTTGAACTGCATTTACCAGGATGCAAAGGGGCGAACTCGACTAGGATGTGAGGCAGTGTGCTCCCAACCCGCCTTCCTGTTAAAAGGCTCCCTTGAGCCACTGAGCTGACGAGCTCTGGAGACGCACCTGTGAGCCTGTGAGTGGTACTAGACCTGAGACGATTTCGGCAGCATTTCCAGCAACCCCAGATATTTTTTGATGCTTTCTACTCTCTACTGATGAAGGGCAATTACCCTGAAACACGTGTATAGAGATGAACAGCAATGACTGCACTAACTTTAGTGAAAAACTACGGACACTTTCAAGTAAGCGTTAAATTTGAACTCTATTTACCAGGATGCAAAGGGGCGAATTCGACTAGGATGTGAGGCAGTGTGCTCCCAACCCGCCTTCCTGTTAAAAGGCTCCCTTGAGCCACTGAGCTGACGAGCTCTGGAGACGCACCTGTGAGCCTGTGAGTGGTACTAGACCTGAGACGATTTCGGCAGCATTTCCAGCAACCCCAGATATTTTTTGATGCTTTCTACTCTCTACTGATGAAGGGCAATTACCCTGAAACACATGTATAGAGATGAACAGCAATGAATGCACTAACTTTAGTGAAAAACTACAGACACTTTCAAGTAAGCGTTAAATTTGAACTGCATTTACCAGGATGCAAAGGGGCGAACTCGACTGGGATGTGAGGCAGTGTGCTCCCAAACTGACTTCCTGTTAAAAGGCTCCCTTGAGCCACTGAGCTGACGAGCTCTGGAGACGCACCTGTGAGCTTGTGAGTGGTACTAGACCTGAGACGATTTTGGCAGCATTTCCAGCAACCCCAGATATTTTTTGATGCTTTCTACTCTCTACTAATGAAGGGCAATTAACCTGAAACACGTGTATAGAGATGAACAGCAATGACTGCACTAACTTTAGAGAAAAACTACGGACACTTTCAAGTAAGCGTTAAATTTGAACTCTATTTACCAGGATGCAAAGGGGCGAATTCGATTGGGATGTGAGGCAGTATGCTCCCAACCCGCCTTCCTGTTAAAAGGCTCCCTTGAGCCACTGAGCTGACGAGCTCTGGAGACGCACCTGTGAGCCTGTGAGTGGTACTAGACCTGAGACGATTTTGGCAGTATTTGCAGCAACTCCAGATATTTTTTGATGCTTTCTACTCTCTACTGATGAAGGGCAATTACCCTGAAACACGTGTATAGAGATGAACAGCAATGACTGCACTAACTTTAGTGAAAAACTACGGACACTTTCAAGTAAGCGTTACATTTGAACTGCATTTACCAGGATGCAAAGGGGCGAACTCGACTGGGATGTGAGGCAGTGTGCTCCCAACCCGCCTTCCTGTTAAAAGGCTCCCTTGAGCCACTGAGCTGACGAGCTCTGGAGACGCACCTGTGAGCATTTGAGTGGTACTAGACCTGAGACAATTTTGGCAGCATTTCCAGAAACCCCAGATATTTTTTGATGCTTTCTATTCTCTACTGATGAAGGGCAATTACCCTGAAACACGTGTATAGAGATGAACAGCAATGACAGCACTAACTTTAGAGAACAACTACGGACACTTTCAAGTAAGCGTTAAATTTGAACTGCATTTACCAGGATGCAAAGGGGCGAACTCGACTGGGATGTGAGGCAGTGTGCTCCCAACCCGCCTTCCTGTTAAAAGGCTCCCTTGAGCCACTGAGCTGACGAGCTCTGGAGCCGCACCTGTGAGCCTGTGAGTGGTACTAGACCTGAGATGATTTTGGCAGCATTTCCAGCAACCCCAGATATTTTTTAATGCTTTCTACTCTCTACTGATGAAGGGCAATTACCCTGAAACACGCTTATAGAGATGAACAGCAATGACTGCACTAACTTTAGTGAAAAACTACGGACACTTTCAAGTAAGCGCTAAATTTTAACTGCATTTACCAGGATGCAAAGGGGCGAATTCGACTGGGATGTGAGGCAGTGTTCTCCCAACCCGCCTTCCTAATAAAAGGCTCCCTTGAGCCTTTAAGCTGACGAGCTCTGGAGACGCACCTGTGAGCCTGTGAGTGGTACTAGGCCTGAGACGATTTTGGCAGCATTTCCAGCAACCCCAGATATTTTTTGATGCTTTCTACTCTCTAATGATGAAGGGCAATTACCCTGAAACACCTGTATAGAGATGAACAGCAATGACTGCACTAACTTTAGTGAAAAACGAGGTACACTTTCAAGTAAGCGTTAAATTTGAACTGCATTTACCAGGCTGCAAAGGGGCGAACTCGACTGGGATGTGAGGCAGTGTGCTCCCAACCCGCCTTCCTGTTAAAAGGCTCCCTTGAGCCACTGAGCTGACGAGCTCTGGAGACGCACCTGTGAGCCTGTGAGTGGTACTAGACCTGAGACGATTTTGGCAGCATTTCCAGCAACCCCAGATATTTTTTGATGCTTTCTACTCTCTAATGATGAAGGGCAATTACCCTGAAACACGTGTATAGCGATGAACAGCAATGACTGCACTAACTTTAGTGAAAAACTACGGACACTTTCAAGTAAGCGTTAAATTTGAACTGCATTTACCAGGATGCAAAGGGGCGAACTCGACTGGGATGTGAGGCAGTGTGCTCCCAACCCGCCTTCCTGTTAAAAGGCTCCCTTGAGCCACTGAGCTGACGAGCTCTGGAGACGCACCTGTGAGCCTGTGAGTGGTACTAGACCTGAGACGATTTTCGCAGCATTTCCAGCAACCCCAAGTATTTTTTGATGCTTTCTACTCTTTACTGATGAAGGGCAATTACCCTGAAACACGTGTATAGAGATGAACAGCAATGACTGCACTAACTTTAGAGAAAAACTACGGACACTTTCAAGTGAGCGTTAAATTTGAACTGCATTTACCAGGATGCAAAGGGGCGAACTCGACTGGGATGTGAGGCAGTGTGCTCCCAACCCGCCTTCCTGTTAAAAGGCTCCCTTGAGCCACTGAGCTGACGAGCTCTGGAGACGCACCTGTGAGCCTGTGAGTGGTACTAGACCTGAGACGATTTTGGCAGCATTTCCAGCAACCCCAGATATTTTTTGATCCTTTCTACTCTCTACTGATGAAGGGCAATTACCCTGAAACACATGTATAGAGATGAACAGCAATGACTGCACTATTTTTAGTGAAAAACTACGGACACTTTCAAGTAAGCGTTAAATTTGAACTGCATTTACCAGGATGCAAAGGGGCGAACTCGACTGGTATGTGAGGCAGTGTGCTCCCAACCCGCGTTCCTGTTAAAAGGCTCCCTTGAGCCACTGAGCTGACGAGCTCTGGAGACGCACCTGTGAGCCTGTGAGTGGTACTAGACCTGAGACGATTTTGGCAGCATTTCCAGCAACCCCAGATATTTTTTGATGCTTTCTACTCTCTACTGATGAAGGGCAATTACCCTGAAACACGTGTATAGTGATGAACAGCAATGACTGCACTATTTTTTGTGAAAAACTACGGACACTTTCAAGTAAGCGTTAAATTTGAACTGCATTTACAAGGATGCAAAGGGGTGAACTCGACTGGGATGTGAGGCAGTGTGCTCCTAACCCGCCTTCCTGTTAAAAGGCTCCCTTGAGCCACTGAGCTGACGAGCTCTGGAGACGCACCTATGAGCCTGTGAGTGGTACTAGACCTGAGACGATTTTGGCAGCATTTCCAGCAACCCCAGATATTTTTTGATGCTTTCTACTCTCTAATGATGAAGGGCAATTACCCTGAAACACGTGTATAGCGATGAACAGCAATGACTGCACTAACTTTAGTGAAAAACTACGGACACTTTCAAGTAAGCGTTAAATTTGAACTGCATTTACCAGGAAGCAAAGGGGCGAACTCGACTGGGATGTGAGGCAGTGTGCTCCTAACCCACCTTCCTGTTAAAAGCTCCCTTGAGCCACTGAGCTGACGAGCTCTGGAGACCCACCTGTGAGCCTGTGAGTGGTACTAGACCTGAGACGATTTTGGCAGCATTTCCAGCAACCCCAGATATTTTTTGATGCTTTCTACTCTCTACTGATGAAGGGCAATTACCCTGAAACACGTGTATAGAGATGAACAGCAATGACTGCACTAACTTTAGTGAAAAACTACGGACACTTTCAAGTAAGCGTTAAATTTGAACTGCATTTACCAGGATGCAAAGGGGCGAACTCGACTGGGATGTGAGGCAGTGTGCTCCCAAACCGCCTTCCTGTTAAAAGGCTCCCTTGAGCCACTGAGCTGACGAGCTCTGGAGACGCACCTGTGAGCCTGTGAGTGGTACTAGACCTGAGACGATTTTGGCAGCATTTCCAGCAACCCCAGATATTTTTGGATGCTTTCTACTCTCTACTGATGAAGGGCAATTACCCTGAAACACGTGTATAGAGATGAACAGCAATGACTGCACTAACTTTAGTGAAAAACTACGGACACTTTCAAGTAAGCGTTAAATTTTAACTGCATTTACCAGGATGCAAAGGGGCGAATTCGACTGGGATGTGAGGCAGTGTTCTCCCAACCCGCCTTCCTAATAAAAGGCTCCCTTGAGCCATTAAGCTGACGAGCTCTGGAGACGCACCTGTGAGCCTGTGAGTGGTACTAGACCTGAGACGATTTTGGCAGCATTTCCAGCAACCCCAGATATTTTTTGATGCTTTCTACTCTCTACTGATGAAGGGCAATTACCCTGAAACACGTTTATAGAGATGAACAGCAATGACTGCACTAACTTTAGTGAAAAACTACAGACACTTTCAAGTAAGCGTTAAATTTGAACTGCATTTACCAGGATGCAAAGGGGCGAACTCGACTGGGATGTGAGGCAGTGTGCTCCCAACCCGCCTTCCTGTTAAAAGGCTCCCTTGAGCCACTGAGCTGACGAGCTCTGGAGACGCACCTGTGAGCCTGTGAGTGGTACTAGACCTGAGACGATTTTGGCAGCATTTCCAGCAACCCCAGATATTTTTTGATGCTTTCTACTCTCTAATGATGAAGGGCAATTACCCTGAAACACGTGTATAGAGATGAACAGCAATGACTGCACTAACTTTAGTGAAAAACTACAGACACTTTCAAGTAAGCGTTAAATTTGAACTGCATTTACCAGGATGCAAAGGGGCCAACTCGACTGGGATTTGAGGCAGTATGCTCCCAACCCGCCTTCCTGTTAAAAGGCTCCCTTGATCCACTGAGCTGACGAGCTCTGGAGACGCACCTGTGAGCCTGTGAGTGGTACTAGACCTGAGACGATTTTGGCGGCATTTCCAGCAACCCCAGATATTTTTTGATTCTTTCTACTCTCTACTGATGAAGGGCAATTACCCTGAAACACGTGTATAGAGATGAACAGCAATGACTGCACTAACTTTAGTGAAAAACTACGGACACTTTCAAGTAAGCGTTAAATTTGAACTGCATTTACCAGGATGCAAAGGGGCGAACTCGACTAGGATGTGAGGCAGTGTGCTCCCAACCCGCCTTCCTGTTAAAAGGCTCCCTTGAGCCACTGAGCTGACGAGCTCTGGAGACGCACCTGTGAGCCTGTGAGTGGTACTAGACCTGAGACGATTTTGGCAGCATTTCCAGCAACCCCAGATATTTTTTGATGCTTTCTACTGTCTACTGATGAAGGGCAATTACCCTGAAACAAATGTATAGAGATGAACAGCAATGAATGCACTAACTTTAGTGAAAAACTACGGACACTTTCAAGTAAGCGTTAAATTTGAACTGCATTTACCAGGATGCAAAGGGGCGAACTCGACTGGGATGTGAGGGAGTGTGCTCCCAACCCGCCTTCCTGTTAAAAGGCTCCCTTGAGCCACTGAGCTGACGAGCTCTGGAGACGCACCTGTGAGTCTGTGAGTGGTACTAGACCTGAGACGATTTTGGCAGCATTTCCAGCAACCCCAGATATTTTTTGATGCTTTCTACTCTCTACTCATGAAGGGCAATTACCCTGAAACACGTGTATAGAGATGAACAGCAATGAATGCACTAACTTTAGTGAAAAACTACGGACACTTTCAAGTAAGCGTTAAATTTGAACTCTATTTACCAGGATGCAAAGGGGCGAACTCGACTGGGATGTGAGGCAGTATGCTCCCAACCCGCCTTCCTGTTAAAAGGCTCCCTTGAGCCACTGAGCAGACGAGCTCTGGAGACGCACCTGTGAGCCTGTGAGTGGTACTAGACCTGAGACGATTTTGGCAGTATTTGCAGCAACCCCAGATATTTTTTGATGCTTTCTACTCTCTACTGATGAAGGGCAATTACCCTGAAACACGTGTATAGAGATGAACAGCAATGACTGCACTAACTTTAGTGAAAAACTACGGACACTTTCAAGTAAGCGTTACATTTGAACTGCATTTACCAGGATGCAAAGGGGCGAACTCGACTGGGATGTGAGGCAGTGTGCTCCCAACCCGCCTTCCTGTTAAAAGGCTCCCTTGAGCCACTGAGCTGACGAGCTCTGGAGACGCACCTGTGAGCCTGTGAGTGGTACTAGACCTGAGACAATTTTGGCAGCATTTCCAGAAACCCCAGATATTTTTTGATGCTTTCTATTCTCTACTGATGAAGGGCAATTACCCTGAAACACGTGTATAGAGATGAACAGCAATGACAGCACTAACTTTAGTGAACAACTACGGACACTTTCAAGTAAGCGTTAAATTTGAACTGCATTTACCAGGATGCAAAGGGGCGAACTCGACTGGGATGTGAGGCAGTGTGCTCCCAACCCGCCTTCCTGTTAAAAGGCTCCCTTGAGCCACTGAGCTGACGAGCTCTGGAGCCGCACCTGTGAGCCTGTGAGTGGTACTTGACCTGAGACAATTTTGGCAGCATTTCCAGCAACCCCAGATATTTTTTGATGCTTTCTACTCTCTACTGATGAAGGGCAATTACCCTGAAACATGTGTATAGAGATGAACAGCAATGACTGCACTAACTTTAGTGAAAAACTACGGACACTTTCAAGTAAGCGTTAAATTTTAACTGCATTTACCAGGATGCAAAGGGGCGAACTCGACTGGGATGTGAGGCATTGTTCTCCCAACCAGCCTTCCTAATAAAAGGCTCCCTTGAGCCATTAAGCTGACGAGCTCTGGAGATGCACCTGTGAGACTGTGAGTGGTACTAGGCCTGAGACGAGTTTGGCAGCATTTCCAGCAACCCCAGATATTTTTTGATGCTTTCTACTCTCTAATGATGAAGGGCAATTACCCAGAAACACTTGTATAGATATGAACAGCAATGACTGCACTAACTTTAGTGAAAAACGAGGTACACTTTCAAGTAAGCGTTAAATTTGAACTGCATTTACCAGGCTGCAAAGGGGCGAACTCGACTGGGATGTGAGGCAGTGTGCTCCCAACCCGCCTTCCTGTTAAAAGGCTCCCTTGAGCCACTGAGCTGACGAGCTCTGGAGACGCACCTGTGAGCCTGTGAGTGGTACTAAACCTGAGACGATTTCGGCAGCATTTCCAGCAACCCCAGATATTTTTTGATGCTTTCTACTCTCTACTGATGAAGGGCAATTACCCTGAAACACGTGTATAGAGATGAACAGCAATGACTGCACTAACTTTAGTGAAAAACTACGGACACTTTCAAGTAAGCGTTAAATTTGAACTGAATTTACCAGGATGCAAAGGGGCGAACTCGACTGGGATGTGAGGCAGTGTGCTCCCAACCCGCCTTCCTGTTAAAATGCTCCCTTGAGCCACTGAGCTGACGAGCTCTGGAGACGCACTTGTGAGCCTGTGAGTGGTACTTGACCTGAGACGATTTTGGCAGCATTTCCAGCAACCCCAGATATTTTTTGATGCTTTCTACTCTCTACTGATGAAGGGCAATTACCCTGAAACACGTGTATAGAGATGAACAGCAATGACTGCACTAACTTTAGTGAAAAACTACGGACACTTTCAAGTAAGCGTTAAATTTGAACTGCATTTACCAGGATGCAAAGGGGCGAACTCGACTGGGATGTGAGGCAGTGTGCTCCCAACCCGCCTTCCTGTTAAAAGGCTCCCTTGAGCCACTGAGCTGACGAGCTCTGGAGACGCACCTGTGAGCCTGTGAGTGGTACTAGACCTGAGACGATTTTGGCAGCATTTCCAGCAACCCCAGATATTTTTTGATGCTTTCTACTCTCTACTGATGAAGGGCAATTACCCTGAAACACGTGTATAGAGATGAACAGCAATGAATGCACTAACTTTAGTGAAAAACTACGGACACTTTCAAGTAAGCGTTAAATTTGAACTCTATTTACCAGGATGCAAAGGGGCGAACTCGATTGGGATGTGAGGCAGTATGCTCCCAACCCGCCTTCCTGTTAAAAGGCTCCCTTGAGCCACTGAGCTGACGAGCTCTGGAGACGCACCTGTGAGCCTGTGAGTGGTACTAGACCTGAGACGATTTTGGCAGTATTTGCAGCAACCCCAGATATTTTTTGATGCTTTCTACTCTCTACTGATGAAGGGCAATTACCCTGAAACACGTGTATAGAGATGAACAGCAATGACTGCACTAACTTTAGTGAAAAACTACGGACACTTTCAAGTAAGCGTTACATTTGAACTGCATTTACCAGGATGCAAAGGGGCGAACTCGACTGGGATGTGAGGCAGTGTGCTCCCAACCCGCCTTCCTGTTAAAAGGCTCCCTTGAGCCACTGAGCTGACGAGCTCTGGAGACGCACCTGTGAGCCTGTGAGTGGTACTAGACCTGAGACAATTTTGGCAGCATTTCCAGAAACCCCAGATATTTTTTGATGCTTTCTATTCTCTACTGATGAAGGGCAATTACCCTGAAACACGTGTATGGAGATGAACAGCAATGACAGCACTAACTTTAGTGAACAACTACGGACACTTTCAAGTAAGCGTTAAATTTGAACTGCATTTACCAGGATGCAAAGGGGCGAACTCGACTGGGATGTGAGGCAGTGTTCTCCCAACCCGCCTTCCTAATAAAAGGCTCCCTTGAGCCATTAAGCTGACGAGCTCTGGAGACGCACCTGTGAGCCTGTGAGTGGTACTAGGCCTGAGACGATTTTGGCAGCATTTCCAGCAACCCCAGATATTTTTTGATGCTTTCTACTCTCTAATGATGAAGGGCAATTACCCTGAAACACTTGTATAGAGATGAACAGCAATGACTGCACTAACTTTAGTGAAAAACGAGGTACACTTTCAAGTAAGCGTTAAATTTGAACTGCATTTACCAGGCTGCAAAGGGGCGAACTCGACTGGGATGTGAGGCAGTGTGCTCCCAACCCGCCTTCCTGTTAAAAGGCTCCCTTGAGCCACTGAGCTGACGAGCTCTGGAGACGCACCTGTGAGCCTGTGAGTGGTACTAGACCTGAGACGATTTCGGCAGCATTTCCAGCAACCCCAGATATTTTTTGATGCTTTCTACTCTCTACTGATGAAGGGCAATTACCCTGAAACACGTGTATAGAGATGAACAGCAATGACTGCACTAACTTTAATGAAAAACTACGGACACTTTCAAGTAAGCGTTAAATTTGAACTGCATTTACCAGGATGCAAAGGGGCGAACTCGACTGGGATGTGAGGCAGTGTGCTCCCAACCCGCCTTCCTGTTAAAAGGCTCCCTTGAGCCACTGAGCTGACGAGCTCTGGAGACGCACCTGTGAGCCTGTAAGTGGTACTTGACCTGAGACGATTTTGGCAGCATTTCCAGCAACCCCAGATATTTTTTGATGCTTTCTACTCTCTACTGATGAAGGCCAATTACCCTGAAACACGTGTATAGAGATGAACAGCAATGACTGCACTAACTTTAGTGAAAAACTACGGACACTTTCAAGTAAGCGTTAAATTTGAACTGCATTTACCAGGATGCAAAGGGGCGAACTCGACTGGGATGTGAGGCAGTGTGCTCCCAACCCGCCTTCCTGTTAAAAGGCTCCCTTGAGCCACTGAGGTGACGAGCTCTGGAGACGCACCTGTGAGCCTGTGAGTGGTACTAGACCTGAGACGATTTTGGCAGCATTTCCAGCAACCCCAGATATTTTTTGATCCTTTCTACTCTCTACTGATGAAGGGCAATTACCCTGAAACACGTGTATAGAGATGAACAGCAATGACTGCACTATTTTTAGTGAAAAACTACGGACACTTTCAAGTAAGCGTTAAATTTGAACTGCATTTACCAGGATGCAAAGGGGCGAACTCGACTGGGATGTGAGGCAGTGTGCTCCCAACCTGCCTTCCTGTTAAAAGGCTCCCTTGAGCCACTGAGCTGACGAGCTCTGGAGACGCACCTGTGAGCCTGTGAGTGGTACTAGACCTGAGACGATTTTGGCAGCATTTCCAGCAACCCCAGATATTTTTTGATGCTTTCTACTCTCTACTGATGAAGGGCAATTACCCTGAAACACGTGTATAGAGATGAACAGCAATGACTGCACTATTTTTAGTGAAAAACTACGGACACTTTCAAGTAAGCGTTAAATTTGAACTGCATTTACCAGGATGCAAAGGGGTGAACTCGACTGGGATGTGAGGCAGTGTGCTCCTAACCCGCCTTCCTGTTAAAAGGCTCCCTTGAGCCACTGAGCTGACGAGCTCTGGAGACGCACCTATGAGCCTGTGAGTGGTACTAGACCTGAGACGATTTTGGCAGCATTTCCAGCAACCCCAGATATTTTTTGATGCTTTCTACTCTCTAATGATGAAGGGCAATTACCCTGAAACACGTGTATAGCGATGAACAGCAATGACTGCACTAACTTTAGTGAAAAACTACGGACACTTTCAAGTAAGCGTTAAATTTGAACTGCATTTACCAGGATGCAAAGGGGCGAACTCGACTGGGATGTGAGGCAGTGTGCTCCCAACCCACCTTCCTGTTAAAAGGCTCCCTTGAGCCACTGAGCTGGCGAGCTCTGGAGACGCACCTGTGAGCCTGTGAGTGGTACTAGACCTGAGACGATTTTGGGAGCATTTCCAGCAACCCCAGATATTTTTTGATGCTTTCTACTCTCTACTGATGAAGGGCAATTACCCTGAAACACGTGTATAGAGATGAACAGCAATGACTGCACTCACTTTAGTGAAAAACTACGGACACTTTCAAGTAAGCGTTAAATTTGAACTGCATTTACCAGGATGCAAAGGGGCGAACTCGACTGGGATGTGAGGCAGTGTGCTCCCAACCCGCCTTCCTGTTAAAAGGCTCCCGTGAGCCACTGAGCTGACGAGCTCTGGAGACGCACCTGTGAGCCTGTGAGTGGTACTAGACCTGAGACGATTTTCGCAGCATTTCCAGCAACCTCAAGTATTTTTTGGTGCTTTCTACTCTTTACTGATGAAGGGCAATTACCCTGAAACACGTGTATAGAGATGAACAGCAATGACTGCACTAACTTTAGTGAAAAACTACGGACACTTTCAAGTAAGCGTTAAATTTGAACTGCATTTACCAGGATGCAAAGGGGCGAACTCGACAGGGATGTGAGGCAGTGTGCTCCCAACCCGCCTTCCTGTTAAAAGGCTCCCTTGAGCCACTGAGCTGACGAGCTCTGGAGACGCACCTGTGAGCCTGTGAGTGGTACTAGACCTGAGACGATTTTGGCAGCATTTCCAGCAACCCCAGATATTTTTTGATGCTTTCTACTCTCTACTGATGAAGGGCAACTACCCTGAAACACGTGTATAGAGATGAACAGCAATGACTGCACTAACTTTAGTGAAAAACTACGGACACTTTCAAGTAAGCGTTAAATTTGAACTGCATTTACCAGGATGCAAAGGGGCGAACTCGACTGGGATGTGAGGCAGTGTGCTCCCAACCCGCCTTCCTGTTAAAAGGCTCCCTTGAGCCACTGAGCTGACAAGCTCTGGAGACGCACCTGTGAGCCTGTGAGTGGTACTAGACCTGAGACGATTTTGGCAGCATTTCCAGCAACCCCAGATATTTTTTGATCCTTTCTACTCTCTACTGACGAAGGGCAATTACCCTGAAACACGTGTATAGAGATGAACAGCTATGACTGCACTAACTTTAGTGAAAAACTACGGACACTTTCAAGTAAGCGTTAAATTTGAACTGCATTTACCAGGATGCAAAGGGGCGAACTCGACTGGGATGTGAGGCAGTGTGCTCCCAACCCACCTTCCTGTTAAAAGGCTCCCTTGAGCCACTGAGCTGACGAGCTCTGGAGACGCACCTGTGAACCTGTGAGTGGTACTAGACCTGAGACGATTTTGCCAGTAATTGCAGCAACCCCAGATATTTTTTGATGCTTTCTACTCTCTACTGATGAAGGGCAATTACCCTGAAACACGTGTATAGAGATGAACAGCAATGACTGCACTAACTTTAGTGAAAAACTACAGACACTTTCAAGTAAGCGTTAAATTTGAACTGCATTTACCAGGATGCAAAGGGGCGAACTCGACTGGGATGTGAGGCAGTGTGCTCCCAACCCGCCTTCCTGTTAAAAGGCTCCCTTGAACCACTGAGCTGACGAGCTCTGGAGACGCACCTGTGAGCCTGTGAGTGGTACTAGACCTGAGATGATTTTGGCAGCATTTCCAGCAACCCCAGATATTTTTTGATGCTTTCTACTCTCTACTGATGAAGGGCAATTACCCTGAAACACGTGTATAGAGATGAACAGCAATGACTGCACTAACTTTAGTGAAAAACTACGGACACTTTCAAGTAAGCGTTAAATTTTAACTGCATTTACCAGGATGCAAAGGGGCGAACTCGACTGGGATGTGAGGCAGTGTTCTCCCAACCCGACTTCCTAATAAAAGGCTCCCTTGAGCCATTAAGCTGACGAGCTCTGGAGACGCACCTGTGAGCCTGTGAGTGGTACTAGGCCTGAGACGATTTTGGCAGCATTTCCAGCAACCCCAGATATTTTTTGATGCTTTCTACTCTCTAATGATGAAGGGCAATTACCCTGAAACACTTGTATAGAGATGAACAGCAATGACTGCACTAACTTTAGTGAAAAACGAGGTACACTTTCAAGTAAGCGGTAAATTTGAACTGCATTTACCAGGCTGCAAAGGGGCGAACTCGACTGGGATGTGAGGCAGTGTGCTCCCAACCCGCCTTCCTGTTAAAAGGCTCCCTTGAGCCACTGAGCTGACGAGCTCTGGAGACGCACCTGTGAGCCTGTGAGTGGTACTAGACCTGAGACGATTTTGGCAGCATTTCCAGCAACCCCAGATATTTTTTGATGCTTTCTACTCTCTAATGATGAAGGGCAATTACCCTGAAACACGTGTATAGCGATGAACAGCAATGACTGCACTAACTTTAGTGAAAAACTACGGACACTTTCAAGTAAGCGTTAAATTTGAACTGCATTTACCAGGATGCAAAGGGGCGAACTCGACTGGGATGTGAGGCAGTGTGCTCCCAACCCGCCTTCCTGTTAAAAGGCTCCCTTGAGCCACTGAGCTGACGAGCTCTGGAGACGCACCTGTGAGCCTGTGAGTGGTACTAGACCTGAGACGATTTTCGCAGCATTTCCAGCAACCCCAAGTATTTTTTGATGCTTTCTACTCTTTACTGATGAAGGGCAATTACCCTGAAACACGTGTATAGAGATGAACAGCAATGACTGCACTAACTTTAGTGAAAAACTACGGACACGTTCAAGTAAGCGTTAAATTTGAACTGCATTTACCAGGATGCAAAGGGGCGAACTCGACTGGGATGTGAGGCAGTGTGCTCCCAACCCGCCTTCCTGTTAAAAGGCTCCCTTGAGCAACTGAGCTGACGAGCTCTGGAGACGCACCTGTGAGCCTGTGAGTGGTACTTGACCTGAGACGATTTTGGCAGCATTTCCAGCAACCCCAGATATTTTTTGATGCTTTCTACTCTCTACTGATGAAGGGCAATTACCCTGAAACACGTGTATAGAGATGAACAGCAATGACTGCACTAACTTTAGTGAAAAACTACGGACACTTTCAAGTAAGCGTTAAATTTGAACTGCATTTACCAGGATGCAAAGGGGCGAACTCGACTGGGATGTGAGGCAGTGTGCTCCCAACCCGCCTTCCTGTTAAAAGGCTCCCTTGAGCCACTGAGCTGACGAGCTCTGGAGACGCACCTGTGAGCCTGTGAGTGGTACTAGACCTGAGACGATTTTCGCAGCATTTCCAGCAACCCCAAGTATTTTTTGATGCTTTCTACTCTTTACTCATGAAGGGCAATTACCCTGAAACACATGTATAGAGATGAACAGCAATGACTGCACTAACTTTAGTGAAAAACTACGGACACGTTCAAGTAAGCGTTAAATTTGAACTGCATTTACCAGGATGCAAAGGGGCGAACTCGACTGGGATGTGAGGCAGTGTGCTCCCAACCCGCCTTCCTGTTAAAAGGCTCCCTTGAGCAACTGAGCTGACGAGCTCTGGAGACGCACCTGTGTGCCTGTGAGTGGTACTTGACCTGAGACGATATTGGCAGCATTTCCAGCAACCCCAGATATTTTTTGATGCTTTCTACTCTCTACTGATGAAGGGCAATTACCCTGAAACACGTGTATAGAGATGAACAGCAATGACTGCACTATTTTTAGTGAAAAACTACGGACACTTTCAAGTAAGCGTTAAATTTGAACTGCATTTACCAGGATGCAAAGGGGTGAACTCGACTGGGATGTGAGGCAGATTGCTCCTAACCCGCCTTCCTGTTAAAAGGCTCCCTTGAGCCACTGAGCTGACGAGCTCTGGAGACGCACCTATGAGCCTGTGAGTGGTACTAGACCTGAGACGATTTTGGCAGCATTTCCAGCAACCCCAGATATTTTTTGATGCTTTCTACTCTCTAATGATGAAGGGCAATTACCCTGAAACACGTGTATAGCGATGAACAGCAATGACTGCACTAACTTTAGTGAAAAACTACGGACACTTTCAAGTAAGCGTTAAATTTGAACTGCATTTACCAGGATGCAAAGGGGCGAACTCGACTGGGATGTGAGGCAGTGTGCTCCCAACCCGCCTTCCTGTTAAAAGGCTCCCTTGAGCCACTGAGCTGACGAGCTCTGGAGACGCACCTGTGAGCCTGTGAGTGGTACTAGACCTGAGACGATTTTGGCAGCATTTCCAGCAACCCCAGATATTTTTTGATGCTTTCTACTCTCTACTGATGAAGGGCAATTACCCTGAAACTCGTGTATAGAGATGAACAGCAAGGACTGCACTAACTTTAGTGAAAAACTACGGACACTTTCAAGTAAGCGTTAAATTTTAACTGCATTTACCAGGATGCAAAGGGGCGAACTCGACTGGGATGTGAGGCAGTGTTCTCCCAACCCGACTTCCTAATAAAAGGCTCCCTTGAGCCATTAAGCTGACGAGCTCTGGAGACGCACCTGTGAGCCTGTGAGTGGTACTAGACCTGAGACGATTTTGGCAGCATTTCCAGCAACCCCAGATATTTTTTGATGCTTTCTACTCTCTAATGATGAAGGGCAATTACCCTGAAACACGTGTATATAGATGAACAGCAATGACTGCACTAACTTTAGTGAAAAACGAGGTACACTTTCAAATAAGCGTTAAATTTGAACTGCATTTACCAGGCTGCAAAGGGGCGAACTCGACTGGGATGTGAGGCAGTGTGCTCCCAACCCGCCTTCCTGTTAAAAGGCTCCCTTGAGCCACTGAGCTGACGAGCTCTGGAGACGCACCTGTGAGCCTGTGAGTGGTACTAGACCTGAGACGATTTCGGCAGCATTTCCAGCAACCCCAGATATTTTTTGATGCTTTCTACTCTCTACTGATGAAGGGCAATTACCCTGAAACACGTGTATAGAGATGAACAGCAATGACTGCACTAACTTTAGTGAAAAACTACGGACACTTTCAAGTAAGCGTTAAATTTGAACTGCATTTACCAGGATGCAAATTGGCGAACTCGACTGGGATGTGAGGCAGTGTGCTCCCAACCCGCCTTCCTGTTAAAAGGCTCCCTTGAGCCACTGAGCTGACGAGCTCTGGAGACGCACCTGTGAGCCTGTGAGTGGTACTTGACCTGAGACGATTTTGGCAGCATTTCCAGCAACCCCAGATATTTTTTGATGCTTTATACTCTCTACTGATGAAGGGCAATTACCCTGAAACACGTGTATAGAGATGAACAGCAATGACTGCACTAACTTTAATGAAAAACTACGGACACTTTCAAGTAAGTGTTAAATTTGAACTGCATTTACAACGATGCAAAGGGGCGAACTCGACTGGGATGTGAGGCAGTGTGCTCCCAACCCGCCTTCCTGTTAAAAGGCTCCCTTGAGCCACTGAGCTGACGAGCTCTGGAGACGCACCTGTGAGCCTGTGAGTGGTGCTAGACCTGAGACGATTTTGGCAGCATTTCCAGCAACCCCAGATATTTTTTGATCCTTTCTACTCTCTACTGATGAAGGGCAATTACCCTGAAACACGTGTATAGAGATGAACAGCAATGACTGCACTATTTTTAGTGAAAAACTACGGACACTTTCAAGTAAGCGTTAAATTTGAACTGCATTTACCAGGATGCAAAGGGGCGAACTCGACTGGGATGTGAGGCAGTGTGCTCCCAACCCGCCTTCCTGTTAAAAGGCTCCCTTGAGCCACTGAGCTGACGAGCTCTGGAGACGCACCTGTGAGCCTGTGAGTGGTACTAGACCTGAGACGATTTTGGCAGCATTTCCAGCAACCCCAGATATTTTTTGATGCTTTCTACTCTCTACTGATGAAGGGCAATTACCCTGAAACACGTGTATAGAGATGAACAGCAATGACTGCACTATTTTTAGTGAAAAACTACGGACACTTTCAAGTAAGCGTTAAATTTGAACTGCATTTACCAGGATGCAAAGGGGTGAACTCGACTGGGATGTGAGGCAGTGTGCTCCTAACCCGCCTTCCTGTTAAAAGGCTCCCTTGAGCCACTGAGCTGACGAGCTCTGGAGACGCACCTGTGAGCCTGTGAGTGGTACTAGACCTGAGACGAGTTTGGCAGCATTTCCAGCAACCCCAGATATTTTTTGATGCTTTCTACTCTCTAATGATGAAGGGCAATTACCCTGAAACACGTGTATAGCGATGAACAGCAATGACTGCACTAACTTTAGTGAAAAACTACGGACACTTTCAAGTAAGCGTTAAATTTGAACTGCATTTACCAGCATGCAAAGGGGCAAACTCGACTGGGATGTGAGGCAGTGTGCTCCCAACCCACCTTCCTGTTAAAAGGCTCCCTTGAGCCACTGAGCTGACGAGCTCTGGAGACGCACCTGTGAGCCTGTGAGTGGTACTAGACCTGAGACGAGTTTGGCAACATTTCCAGCAACCCCAGATATTTTTTGATCCTTTCTACTCTCTACTGATGAAGGGCAATTACCCTGAAACACGTGTATAGAGATGAACAGCAATGACTGCACTCACTTTAGTGAAAAACTACGGACACTTTCAAGTAAGCGTTAAATTTGAACTGCATTTACCAGGATGCAAAGGGACGAACTCGACTGGCATGTGAGGCAGTGTGCTCCCAACCCGCCTTCCTGTTAAAAGGCTCCCTTGAGCCACTGAGCTGACGAGCTCTGGAGACGCACCTGTGAGCCTGTGAGTGGTACTAGACCTGAGACGATTTTGGCAGCATTTCCAGCAACCCCAGATATTTTTTGATGCTTTCTACTCTCTACTGATGAAGGGCAATTACCCTGAAACACGTGTATAGAGATGAACAGCAATGACTGCACTAACTTTAGTGAAAAACTACGGACACGTTCAAGTAAGCGTCAAATTTGAACTGCATTTACCATGATGCAAACGGGCGAACTCGACTGGGATGTGAGGCAGTGTGCTCCCAACCCGCCTTCCTGTTAAAAGGCTCCCTTGAGCCACTGAGCTGACGAGCTCTGGAGACGCACCTGTGAGCCTGTGAGTGGTACTAGACCTGAGACGATTTTGGCAGCATTTCCAGCAACCCCAGATATTTTTTGATGCTTTCTACTCTCTACTGATGAAGGGCAATTACCCTGAAACACGTGTATAGAGATGAACAGCAATGACTGCACTAACTTTAGTGAAAAACTACGGACACTTTCAAGTAAGCGTTACATTTGAACTGCATTTACCAGGATGCAAAGGGGCGAACTTGACTGGGATGTGAGGCAGTGTGCTCCCAACCCGCCTTCCTGTTAAAAGGCTCCCTTGAGCCACTGAGCTGACGAGCTCTGGAGACGCACCTGTGAGCCTGTCAGTGGTACTAGATCTGAGACGATTTTGGCAGCATTTCCAGAAACCTCAGATATTTTTTGATGCTTTCTATTGTCTACTGATGAAGGGCAATTACCCTGAAATACGTGTATAGAGATGAACAGCAATGACTGCACTAACTTTAGTGAAAAACTACGGACACTTTCAAGTAAGCGTTAAATTTGAACTGCATTTACCAGGATGCAAAGGGGCGAACTCGACTGGGATGTGAGGCAGTGTGCTCCCAACCCGCCTTCCTGTTAAAAGGCTCCCTTGAGCCAATGAGCTGACGAGCTCTGGAGACGCACCTGTGAGCCTGTGAGTGGTACTTGACCTGAGACGATTTTGGCAGCATTTCCAGCAACCCCAGATATTTTTTGATGCTTTCTACTCTCTACTGATGAAGGGCAATTACCCTGAAACACGTGTATAGAGATGAACAGCAATGACTGCACTAACTTTAGTGAAAAACTACGGACACTTTCAAGTAAGCGTTAAATTTGAACTGCATTTACCAGATGCAAAGGGGCGAACTCGACTGGGATGTGAGGCAGTGTGCTCCCAACCCACCTTCCTGTTAAAAGGCTCCCTTGTGCCACTGAGCTGACGAGCTCTGGAGACGCACCTGTGAGCCTGTGAGTGGTACTAGACCTGAGATGATTTTGGCAGCATTTCCAGCAACCCCAGATATTTTTTGATGCTTTCTACTCTCTACTGATGAAGGGCAATTACCCTGAAACACGTGTATAGAGATGAACAGCAATGACTGCACTAACTTTAGTGAAAAACTACGGACACTTTCAAGTAAGCGTTAAATTTTAACTGCATTTACCAGGATGCAAAGGGTCAAACTCGACTGGGATGTGAGGCAGTGTTCTCCCAACCCGCCTTCCTAATAAAAGGCTCCCTTGAGCCATTAAGCTGACGAGCTCTGGAGACGCACCTGTGAGCCTGTGAGTGGTACTAGGCCTGAGACGATTTTGGCAGCATTTCCAGCAACCCCAGATATTTTTTGATGCTTTCTACTCTCTAATGATGAAGGGCAATTACCCTGAAACACTTGTATAGAGATGAACAGCAATGACTGCACTAACTTTAGTGAAAAACGAGGTACACTTTCAAGTAAGCGGTAAATTTGAACTGCATTTACCAGGCTGCAAAGGGGCGAACTCGACTGGGATGTGAGGCAGTGTGCTCCCAACCCGCCTTCCTGTTAAAAGGCTCCCTTGAGCCACTGAGCTGACGAGCTCTGGAGACGCACCTGTGAGCCTGTGAGTGGTACTAGACCTGAGACGATTTTGGCAGCATTTCCAGCAACCCCAGATATTTTTTGATGCTTTCTACTCTCTAATGATGAAGGGCAATTACCCTGAAACACGTGTATAGCGATGAACAGCAATGACTGCACTAACTTTAGTGAAAAACTACGGACACTTTCAAGTAAGCGTTAAGTTTGAACTGCAGTTACCAGGATGCAAAGGGTCGAACTCGACTGGGATGTGAGGCAGTGTACTCCCAACCCGCCTTCCTGTTAAAAGGCTCCCTTGAGCCACTGAGCTGACGAGCTCTGGAGACGCACCTGTGAGCCTGTGAGTGGTACTAGACCTGAGACGATTTTCGCAGCATTTCCATCAACAACAAGTATTTTTTGATGCTTTCTACTCTTTACTGATGAAGGGCAATTACCCTGAAACACGTGTATAGAGATGAACAGCAATGACTGCACTAACTTTAGTGAAAAACTACGGACACGTTCAAGTAAGCGTTAAATTTGAACTGCATTTACCAGGATGCAAAGGGGCGAACTCGACTGGGATGTGAGGCAGTGTGCTCCCAACCTGCCTTCCTGTTAAAAGGCTCCCTTGAGCAACTGAGCTGACGAGCTCTGGAGACGCACCTGTGAGCCTGTGAGTGGTACTTGACCTGAGACGATTTTGGCAGCATTTCCAGCAACCCCAGATATTTTTTGGTGCTTTCTACTCTCTACTGATGAAGGGCAATTACCCTGAAACACGTGTATAGAGATGAACAGCAATGACTGCACTAACTTTAGTGAAAAACTACGGAAACTTTCAAGTAAGCGTTAAATTTGAACTGCATTTACCAGGATGCAAAGGGGCGATCTCGACTGGGATGTGAGGCAGTGTGCTCCCAACCCGCCTTCCTGTTAAAAGGCTCCCTTAAGCCACTGAGCTGACGAGCTCTGGAGACGCACCTGTGAGCCTGTGAGTGGTACTAGACCTGAGACGTTTTTGGCACATTTCCAGCAACCCCAGATATTTTTTGATCCTTTCTACTCTCTACTGATGAAGGGCAATTACCCTGAAACACGTGTATAGAGATGAACAGCAATGACTGCACTATTTTTAGTGAAAAACTACGGACACTTTCAAGTAAGCCTTAAATTTGAACTGCATTTACCAGGATGCAAAGGGGTGAACTCGACTGGGATGTGAGGCAGTGTGCTCCTAACCCGCCTTCCTGTTAAAAGGCTCCCTTGAGCCACTGAGCTGACGAGCTCTGGAGACGCACCTATGAGCCTGTGAGTGGTACTAGACCTGAGACGATTTTGGCAGCATTTCCAGCAACCCCAGATATTTTTTGATGCTTTCTACTCTCTAATGATGAAGGGCAATTACCCTGAAACACGTGTATAGCGATGAACAGCAATGACTGCACTAACTTTAGTGAAAAACTACGGACACTTTCAAGTAAGCGTTAAATTTGAACTGCATTTACCAGGAAGCAAAGGGGCGAACTCGACTGGGATGTGAGGCAGTGTGCTCCCAACCCACCTTCCTGTTAAAAGGCTCCCTTGAGCCACTGAGCTGACGAGCTCTGGAGACGCACCTGTGAGCCTGTGAGTGGTACTAGACCTGAGACGATTTTGGCAGCATTTGCAGCAACCCCAGATATTTTTTGATGCTTTCTACTCTCTACTGATGAAGGGCAATTACCCTGAAACACGTGTATAGAGATGAACAGCAATGACTGCACTAACTTTAGTGAAAAACTACGGACACTTTCAAGTAAGCGTTAAATTTGAACTGCATTTACCAGGATGCAAAGGGGCGAACTCGACTGGGATGTGAGGCAGTGTGCTCCCAACCCGCCTTCCTGTTAAAAGGCTCCCTTGAGCCACTGAGCTGACGAGCTCTGGAGACGCACCTGTGAGCCTGTGAGTGGTACTAGACCTGAGACGATTTTGGCAGCATTTCCAGCAACCCCAGATATTTTTTGATGCTTTCTACTCTCTACTGATGAAGGGCAATTGCCCTGAAACACGTGTATAGAGATGAACAGCAATGACTGCACTAACTTTAGTGAAAAACTACGGACACTTTCAAGTAAGCGTTATATTTGAACTGCATTTACCAGGATGCAAAGGGACGAACTCGACTGGGATGTGAAGCAGTGTGCTCCCAACCCGCCTTCCTAATAAAAGGCTCCCTTGAGCCATTAAGCTGACGAGCTCTGGAGACGCACCTGTGAGCCTGTGAGTGGTACTAGACCTGAGACGATTTTGGCAGCATTTCCAGCAACCCCAGATATTTTTTGATGCTTTCTACTCTCTAATGATGAAGGGCAATTACCCTGAAACACGTGTATAGAGATGAACAGCAATGACTGCACTCACTTTAGTGAAAAACTACGGACACTTTCAAGTAAGCGTTACATTTGAACTGCATTTACCAGGATGCAAAGGGGCCAACTTGACTGGGATGTGAGGCAGTGTGCTCCCAACCCGCCTTCCTGTTAAAAGGCTCCCTTGAGCCACTGAGCTGACGAGCTCTGGAGACGCACCTGTGAGCCTGTCAGTGGTACTAGACCTGAGACGATTTTGGCAGCATTTCCAGAAACCCCAGATATTTTTTGATGCTTTCTATTCTCTACTGATGAAGGGCAATTACCCTGAAACACGTGTATAGAGATGAACAGCAATGACTGCACTAACTTTAGTGAAAAACTACGGACACTTTCAAGTAAGCGTTAAATTTGAACTGCATTTACCAGGATGCAAAGGGGCGAACTCGACTGGGATGTGAGGCAGTGTGCTCCCAACCCGCCTTCCTGTTAAAAGGCTCCCTTGAGCCAATGAGCTGACGAGCTCTGGAGACGCACCTGTGAGCCTGTGAGTGGTACTAGACCTGAGACGATTTTGGCAGTATTTGCAGCAACCCCAGATATTTTTTGATGCTTTCTACTCTCTACTGATGAAGGGCAATTACCCTGAAACACGTGTATAGAGATGAACAGCAATGACTGCACTAACTTTAGTGAAAAACTACGGACACTTTCAAGTAAGCGTTAAATTTTAACTGCATTTACCAGGATGCAAAGGGGCGAACTCGACTGGGAGGTGAGGCAGTGTTCTCTCAACCCGCCTTCCTAATAAAAGGCTCCCTTGAGCCATTAAGCTGACGAGCTCTGGAGACGCACCTGTGAGCCTGTGAGTGGTACTAGGCCTGAGACGATTTTGGCAGCATTTCCAGCAACCCCAGATATTTTTTGATGCTTTCTACTCTCTAATGATGAAGGGCAATTACCCTGAAACACTTGTATAGAGATGAACAGCAATGACTGCACTAACTTTAGTGAAAAACGAGGTACACTTTCAAGTAAGCGGTAAATTTGAACTGCATTTACCAGGCTGCAAAGGGGCGAACTCGACTGGGATGTGAGGCAGTGTGCTCCCAACCCGCCTTCCTGTTAAAAGGCTCCCTTGAGCCACTGAGCTGACGAGCTCTGGAGACGCACCTGTGAGCCTGTGAGTGGTACTAGACCTGAGACGATTTTGGCAGCATTTCCAGCAACCCCAGATATTTTTTGATGCTTTCTACTCTCTAATGATGAAGGGCAATTACCCTGAAACACGTGTATAGCGATGAACAGCAATGACTGCACTAACTTTAGTGAAAAACTACGGACACTTTCAAGTAAGCGTTAAATTTGAACTGCATTTACCAGGATGCAAAGGGGCGAACTCGACTGGGATGTGAGGCAGTGTGCTCCCAACCCGCCTTCCTGTTAAAAGGCTCCCTTGAGCCACTGAGCTGACGAGCTCTGGAGACGCACCTGTGAGCCTGTGAGTGGTACTAGACCTGAGACGATTTTCGCAGCATTTCCAGCAACCCCAAGTATTTTTTGATGCTTTCTACTCTTTACTGATGAAGGGCAATTACCCTGAAACACGTGTATAGAGATGAACAGCAATGACTGCACTAACTTTAGTGAAAAACTACGGACACGTTCAAGTAAGCGTTAAATTTGAACTGCATTTACCAGGATGCAAAGGGGCGAACTCGACTGGGATGTGAGGCAGTGTGCTCCCAACCCGCCTTCCTGTTAAAAGGCTCCCTTGAGCAACTGAGCTGACGAGCTCTGGAGACGCACCTGTGAGCCTGTGAGTGGTACTAGACCTGAGACGATTTTGGCAGCATTTCCAGCAACCCCAGATATTTTTTGATGCTTTCTACTCTCTACTGATGAAGGGCAATTACCCTGAAACTCGTGTATAGAGATGAACAGCAATGCCTGCACTAACTTTAGTGAAAAACTACGGACACTTTCAAGTAAGCGTTAAATTTTAACTGCATTTACCAGGATGCAAAGGGGCGAACTCGACTGGGATGTGAGGCAGTGTTCTCCCAACCCGCCTTCCTAATAAAAGGCTCCCTTGAGCCATTAAGCTGACGAGCTCTGGAGACGCACCTGTGAGCCTGTGAGTGGTACTAGACCTGAGACGATTTTGGCAGCATTTCCAGCAACCCCAGATATTTTTTGATGCTTTCTACTCTCTACTGATGAAGGGCAATTACCCTGAAACACGTGTATAGAGATGAACAGCAATGACTGCACTATTTTTAGTGAAAAACTACGGACACTTTCAAGTAAGCGTTAAATTTGAACTGCATTTACCAGGATGCAAAGGGGTGAACTCGACTGGGATGTGAGGCAGTGTGCTCCTAACCCGCCTTCCTGTTAAAAGGCTCCCTTGAGCCACTGAGCTGACGAGCTCTGGAGACGCACCTATGAGCCTGTGAGTGGTACTAGACCTGAGACGATTTTGGCAGCATTTCCAGCAACCCCAGATATTTTTTAATGCTTTCTACTCTCTAATGATGAAGAGCAATTACCCTGAAACACGTGTATAGCGATGAACAGCAATGACTGCACTAACTTTAGGTAAAAACTACGGACACTTTCAAGTAAGCGTTAAATTTGAACTGCATTTACCAGGAAGCAAAGGGGCGAACTCGACTGGGATGTGAGGCAGTGTGCTCCCAACCCACCTTCCTGTTAAAAGGCTCCCTTGAGCCACTGAGCTGACGAGCTCTGGAGACGCACCTGTGAGCCTGTGAGTGGTACTAGACCTGAGACGATTTTGGCAGCATTTCCAGCAACCCCAGATATTTTTTGATGCTTTCTACTCTCTACTGATGAAGGGCAATTACCCTGAAACACGTGTATAGAGATGAACAGCAATGACTGCACTAACTTTAGTGAAAAACTACGGACACTTTCAAGTAAGCGTTACATTTGAACTGCATTTACCAGGATGCAAAGGGGCGAACTCGACTGGGATGTGAGGCAGTGTGCTCCCAACCCGCCTTCCTGTTAAAAGGCTCCCTTGAGCCACTGAGCTGACGAGCTCTGGAGACGCACCTGTGAGCCTGTGAGTGGTACTAGACCTGAGACGATTTTGGCAGCATTTCCAGCAACCCCAGATATTTGTTGATGCTTTCTACTCTCTAATGATGAAGGGCAATTACCCTGAAACACGTGTATAGCGATGAACAGCAATGACTGCACTAACTTTAGTGAAAAACTACGGACACTTTCAAGTAAGCGTTAAATTTGAACTGCATTTACCAGGATGCAAAGGGGCGAACTCGACTGGGATGTGAGGCAGTGTGCTCCCAACCCGCCTTCCTGTTAAAAGGCTCCCTTGAGCCACTGAGCTGACGAGCTCTGGAGACGCACCTGTGAGCCTGTGAGTGGTACTAGACCTGAGACGATTTTCGCAGCATTTCCAGCAACCCCAAGTATTTTTTGATGCTTTCTACTCTTTACTGATGAAGGGCAATTACCCTGAAACACGTGTATAGAGATGAACAGCAATGACTGCACTAACTTTAGTGAAAAACTACGGACACGTTCAAGTAAGCGTTAAATTTGAACTGCATTTACCAGGATGCAAAGGGGCGAACTCGACTGGGATGTGAGGCAGTGTGCTCCCAACCCGCCTTCCTGTTAAAAGGCTCCCTTGAGCAACTGAGCTGATGAGCTCTGGAGACGCACCTGTGAGCCTGTGAGTGGTACTAGACCTGAGACGATTTTGGCAGCATTTCCAGCAACCCCAGATATTTTTTGATGCTTTCTACTCTCTACTGATGAAGGGCAATTACCCTGAAACACGTGTATAGAGATGAACAGCAATGACTGCACTAACTTTAGTGAAAAACTACGGACACTTTCAAGTAAGCGTTAAATTTGAACTGCATTTACCAGGATGCAAAGGGACGAACTCGACTGGGATGTGAAGCAGTGTGCTCCCAACCCGCCTTCCTGTTAAAAGGCTCCATTGAGCCACTGAGCTGACGAGCTCTGGAGACGCACCTGTGAGCCTGTGAGTGGTACTAGACCTGAGACGATTTTGGCAGCATTTCCAGCAACCCCAGATATTTTTTGATGCTTTCTACTCTCTACTGATGAAGGGCAATTACCCTGAAACTCGTGTATAGAGATGAACAGCAATGACTGCACTAACTTTAGTGAAAAACTACGGACACTTTCAAGTAAGCGTTAAATTTGAACTGCATTTACCAGGATGCAAAGGGGCGAACTCGACTGGGATGTGAGGCAGTGTTCTCCCAACCCGCCTTCCTAATAAAAGGCTCCCTTGAGCCGTTAAGCTGACGAGCTCTGGAGACGCACCTGTGAGCCTGTGAGTGGTACTAGACCTGAGATGATTTTGGCAGCATTTCCAGCAACCCCAGATATTTTTTGATGCTTTCTACTCTCTACTGATGAAGGGCAATTACCCTGAAACACGTGTATAGAGATGAACAGCAATGACTGCACTATTTTTAGTGAAAAACTACGGACACTTTCAAGTAAGCGTTAAATTTGAACTGCATTTACCAGGATGCAAAGGGGTGAACTCGACTGGGATGTGAGGCAGTGTGCTCCTAACCCGCCTTCCTGTTAAAAGGCTCCCTTGAGCCACTGAGCTGACGAGCTCTGGAGACGCACCTATGAGCCTGTGAGTGGTACTAGACCTGAGACGATTTTGGCAGCATTTCCAGCAACCCCAGATATTTTTTGATGCTTTCTACTCTCTAATGATGAAGGGCAATTACCCTGAAACACGTGTATAGCGATGAACAGCAATGACTGCACTAACTTTAGGTAAAAACTACGGACACTTTCAAGTAAGCGTTAAATTTGAACTGCATTTACCAGGAAGCAAAGGGGCGAACTCGACTGGGATGTGAGGCAGTGTGCTCCCAACCCACCTTCCTGTTAAAAGGCTCCCTTCAGCCACTGAGCTGACGAGCTCTGGAGACGCACCTGTGAGCCTGTGAGTGGTACTAGACCTGAGACGATTTTGGCAGCATTTCCAGCAACCCCAGATATTTTTTGATGCTTTCTACTCTCTACTGATGAAGGGCAATTACCCTGAAACACGTGTATAGAGATGAACAGCAATGACTGCACTAACTTTAGTGAAAAACTACGGACACTTTCAAGTAAGCGTTAAATTTGAACTGCATTTACCAGGATGCAAAGGGGCGAACTCGACTGGGATGTGAGGCAGTGTGCTCCCAACCCGCCTTCCTGTTAAAAGGCTCCCTTGAGCCACTGAGCTGACGAGCTCTGGAGACGCACCTGTGAGCCTGTGAGTGGTACTAGAACTGAGACGATTTTGGCAGCATTTCCAGCAACCCCAGATATTTTTTGATGCTTTCTACTCTCTACTGATGAAGGGCAATTACCCTGAAACACGTGTATAGAGATGAACAGCAATGACTGCACTAACTTTAGTGAAAAACTACGGACACTTTCAAGTAAGCGTTAAATTTGAACTGCATTTACCAGGATGCAAAGGGACGAACTCGACTGGGATGTGAAGCAGTGTGCTCCCAACCCGCCTTCCTGTTAAAAGGCTCCCTTGAGCCACTGAGCTGACGAGCTCTGGAGACGCACCTGTGAGCCTGTGAGTGGTACTAGAACTGAGACGATTTTGGCAGCATTTCCAGCAACCCCAGATATTTTTTGATGCTTTCTACTCTCTACTGATGAAGGGCAATTACCCTGAAACTCGTGTATAGAGATGAACAGCAATGACTGCACTAACTTTAGTGAAAAACTACGGACACTTTCAAGTAAGCGTTAAATTTTAACTGCATTTACCAGGATGCAAAGGGGCGAACTCGACTGGGATGTGAGGCAGTGTTCTCCCAACCCGCCTTCCTAATAAAAGGCTCCCTTGAGCCATTAAGCTGACGAGCTCTGGAGACGCACCTGTGAGCCTGTGAGTGGTACTAGACCTGAGACGATTTTGGCAGCATTTCCAGCAACCCCAGATATTTTTTGATGCTTTCTACTCTCTAATGATGAAGGGCAATTACCCTGAAACACGTGTATAGAGATGAACAGCAATGACTGCACTAACTTTAGTGAAAAACTACGGACACTTTCAAGTAAGCGTTAAATTTGAACTGCATTTACCAGGATGCAAAGGGGCCAACTCGACTGGGATTTGAGGCAGTATGCTCCCAACCCGCCTTCCTGTTAAAAGGCTCCCTTGATCCACTGAGCTGACGAGCTCTGGAGACGCACCTGTGAGCCTGTGAGTGGTACTAGACCTGAGATGATTTTGGCGGCATTTCCAGCAACCCCAGATATTTTTTGATTCTTTCTACTCTCTACTGATGAAGGGCAATTACCCTGAAACACGTGTATAGAGATGAACAGCAATGACTGCACTAACTTTAGTGAAAAACTACGGACACTTTCAAGTAAGCGTTAAATTTGAACTGCATTTACCAGGATGCAAAGGGGCGAACTCAACTAGGAAGTGAGGCAGTGTGCTCCCAACCCGCCTTCCTGTTAAAAGGCTCCCTTGAGCCACTGAGCTGACGAGCTCTGGAGACGCACCTGTGAGCCTGTGAGTGGTACTAGACCTGAGACGATTTTGGCAGCATTTCCAGCAACCCCAGATATTTTTTGATGCTTTCTACTCTCTACTGATGAAGGGCAATTACCCTGAAACACGTGTATAGAGATGAACAGCAATGACTGCACTAACTTTAGTGAAAAACTACGGACACTTTCAAGTAAGCGTTAAATTTGAACTGCATTTACCAGGATGCAAAGGGGCGAACTCGACTGGGATGTGAGGCAGTGTGCTCCCAACCCGCCTTCCTGTTAAAAGGCTCCCTTGAGCAACTGAGCTGACGAGCTCTGGAGACGCACCTGTGAGCCTGTGAGTGGTACTAGACCTGAGACGATTTTGGCAGCATTTCCAGCAACCCCAGATATTTTTTGATGCTGTCTACTCTCTACTGATGAAGGGCAATTACCCTGAAACACGTGTATAGAGATGAACAGCAATGACTGCACTAACTTTAGTGAAAAACTACGGACACTTTCAAGTAAGCGTTAAATTTTAACTGCATTTACCAGGATGCAAAGGGGCGAACTCGACTGGGATGTGAGGCAGTGTTCTCCCAACCCGCCTTCCTAATAAAAGGCTCCCTTGAGCCATTAAGCTGACGAGCTCTGGAGACGCACCTGTGAGTGGTACTAGACCTGAGACGATTTTGGCAGCATTTCTAGCAACCCCAGATATTTTTTGATGCTTTCTACTCTCTAATGATGAAGGGCAATTACCCTGAAACACGTGTATAGAGATGAACAGCAATGACTGCACTAACTTTAGTGAAAAACTACGGACACTTTCAAGTAAGCGTTAAATTTGAACTGCATTTACCAGGATGCAAAGGGGCCAACTCGACTGGGATTTGAGGCAGTATGCTCCCAACCCGCCTTCCTGTTAAAAGGCTCCCTTGATCCACTGAGCTGACGAGCTCTGGAGACGCACCTGTGAGCCTGTGAGTGGTACTAGACCTGAGACTATTTTGGCAGCATTTCCAGCAACCCCAGATATTTTTTGATGCTTTCTACTCTCTACTGATGAAGGGCAATTACCCTGAAACACATGTATAGAGATGAACAGCAATGAATGCACTAACTTTAGTGAAAAACTACGGACACTTTCAAGTAAGCGTTAAATTTGAACTGCATTTACCAGGATGCAAAGGGGCGAACTCGACTGGGATGTGAGGCAGTGTGCTCCCAACCCGCCTTCCTGTTAAAAGGCTCCCTTGAGCCACTGAGCTGACGAGCTCTGGAGACGCACCTGTGAGTCTGTGAGTGGTACTAGACCTGAGACGATTTTGGCAGCATTTCCAGCAACCCCAGATATTTTTTGATGCTTTCTACTCTCTACTGATGAAGGGCAATTACCCTGAAACACGTGTATAGAGATGAACAGCAATGAATGCACTAACTTTAGTGAAAAACTACGGACACTTTCAAGTAAGCGTTAAATTTGAACTCTATTTACCAGGATGCAAAGGGGCGAACTCGACTGGGATGTGAGGCAGTATGCTCCCAACCCGCCTTCCTGTTAAAAGGCTCCCTAGAGCCACTGAGCTGACGAGCTCTGGAGACGCACCTGTGAGCCTGTGAGTGGTACTAGACCTGAGACGATTTTGGCAGTATTTGCAGCAAACCCAGATATTTTTTGATGCTTTCTACTCTCTACTGATGAAGGGCAATTACCCTGAAACACGTGTATAGAGATGAACAGCAATGACTGCACTAACTTTAGTGAAAAACTATGGACACTTTCAAGTAAGCGTTACATTTGAACTGCATTTACCAGGATGCAAAGGGGCGAACTCGACTGGGATGTGAGGCAGTGTGCTCCCAACCCGCCTTCCTGTTAAAAGGCTCCCTTGAGCCACTGAGCTGACGAGCTCTGGAGACGCACCTGTGAGCCTGTGAGTGGTACTAGACCTGAGACAATTTTGGCAGCATTTCCAGAAACCCCAGATATTTTTTGATGCTTTCTATTCTCTACTGATGAAGGGCAATTACCCTGAAACACGTGTATAGAGATGAACAGCAATGACAGCACTAACTTTAGTGAACAACTACGGACACTTTCAAGTAAGCGTTAAATTTGAACTGCATTTACCAGGATGCAAAGGGGCGAACTCGACTGGGATGTGAGGCAGTGTGCTCCCAACCCGCCTTCCTGTTAAAAGGCTCCCTTGAGCCACTGAGCTGACGAGCTCTGGAGCCGCACCTGTGAGCCTGTGAGTGGTACTAGACCTGAGACAATTTTGGCAGCATTTCCAGCAACCCCAGATATTTTTTGATGCTTTCTACTCTCTACTGATGAAGGGCAATTACCCTGAAACACGTGTATAGAGATGAACAGCAATGACTGCACTAACTTTAGTGAAAAACTACGGACACTTTCAAGTAAGCGTTAAATTTTAACTGCATTTACCAGGATGCAAAGGGGCGAACTCGACTGGGATGTGAGGCAGTGTTCTCCCAACCCGCCTTCCTAATAAAAGGCTCCCTTGAGCCATTAAGCTGACGAGCTCTGGAGACGCACCTGTGAGCCTGTGAGTGGTACTAGGCCTGAGACGATTTTGGCAGCATTTCCAGCAACCCCAGATATTTTTTGATGCTTTCTACTCTCTAATGATGAAGGGCAATTACCCTGAAACACTTGTATAGAGATGAACAGCAATGACTGCACTAACTTTAGTGAAAAACGAGGTACACTTTCAAGTAAGCGTTAAATTTGAACTGCATTTACCAAGCTGCAAAGGGGCGAACTCGACTGGGATGTGAGGCAGTGTGCTCCCAACCCGCCTTCCTGTTAAAAGGCTCCCTTGAGCCACTGAGCTGACGAGCTCTGGAGACGCACCTGTGAGCCTGTGAGTGGTACTAGACCTGAGACGATTTCGGCAGCATTTCCAGCAACCCCAGATATTTTTTGATGCTTTCTACTCTCTACTGATGAAGGGCAATTACCCTGAAACACGTGTATAGAGATGAACAGCAATGACTGCACTAACTTTAGTGAAAAACTACAGACACTTTCAAGTAAGCGTTAAATTTGAACTGCATTTACCAGGATGCAAAGGGGCGAACTCGACTGGGATGTGAGGCAGTGTGCTCCCAACCCGCCTTCCTGTTAAAAGGCTCCCTTGAGCCACTGAGCTGACAAGCTCTGGAGACGCACCTGTGAGCATGTGAGTGGTACTTGACCTGAGACGATTTTGGCAGCATTTCCAGCAACCCCAGATATTTTTTGATGCTTTCTACTCTCTACTGATGAAGGGCAATTACCCTGAAACACGTGTATAGAGATGAACAGCAATGACTGCACTAACTTTAGTGAAAAACTACGGACACTTTCAAGTAAGCGTTAAATTTGAACTGCTTTTACCAGGATGCAAAGGGGCGAACTCGACTTGGATGTGAGGCAGTGTGCTCCCAACCCGCCTTCCTGTTAAAAGGCTCCCTTGAGCCACTGAGCTGACGAGCTCTGGAGACGCACCTGTGAGCCTGTGAGTGGTACTAGACCTGAGACGATTTTGGCAGCATTTCCAGCAACCCCAGATAATTTTTGATCCTTTCTACTCTCTACTGATGAAGGGCAATTACCCTGAAACACGTGTATAGAGATGAACAGCAATGACTGCACTATTTTTAGTGAAAAACTACGGACACTTTCAAGTAAGCGTTAAATTTGAACTGCATTTACCAGGATGCAAAGGGGCGAACTCGACTGGGATGTGAGGCAGTGTGCTCCCAACCCGCCTTCCTGTTAAAAGGCTCCCTTGAGCCACTGAGCTGACGAGCTCTGGAGACGCACCTGTGAGCCTGTGAGTGGTACTAGACCTGAGATGATTTTGGCAGCATTTCCAGCAACCCCAGATATTTTTTGATGCTTTCTACTCTCTACTGATGAAGGGCAATTACCCTGAAACACGTGTATAGAGATGAACAGCAATGACTGCACTATTTTTAGTGAAAAACTACGGACACTTTCAAGTAAGCGTTAAATTTGAACTGCATTTACCAGGATGCAAAGGGGTGAACTCGACTGGGATGTGAGGCAGTGTGCTCCTAACCCGCCTTCCTGTTAAAAGGCTCCCTTGAGCCACTGAGCTGACGAGCTCTGGAGACGCACCTATGAGCCTGTGAGTGGTACTAGACCTGAGACGATTTTGGCAGCATTTCCAGCAACCCCAGATATTTTTTGATGCTTTCTACTCTCTAATGATGAAGGGCAATTACCTGAAACACGTGTATAGCGATGAACAGCAATGACTGCACTAACTTTAGTGAAAAACTACGGACACTTTCAAGTAAGCGTTAAATTTGAACTGCATTTACCAGGATGCAAAGGGGCGAACTCGACTGGGATGTGAGGCAGTGTGCTCCCAACCCACCTTCCTGTTAAAAGGCTCCCTTGAGCCACTGAGCTGACGAGCTCTGGAGACGCACCTGTGAGCCTGTGAGTGGTACTAGACCTGAGATGATTTTGGCAGCATTTCCAGCAACCCCAGATATTTTTTGATGCTTTCTACTCTCTACTGATGAAGGGCAATTACCCTGAAACACGTGTATAGAGATGAACAGCAATGACTGCACTCACTTTAGTGAAAAACTACGGACACTTTCAAGTAAGCGTTAAATTTGAACTGCATTTACCAGGATGCAAAGGGACGAACTCGACTGGGATGTGAGGCAGTGTGCTCCCAACCCGCCTTCCTGTTAAAAGGCTCCCTTGAGCCACTGAGCTGACGAGCTCTGGAGACGCACCTGTGAGCCTGTGAGTGGTACTAGACCTGAGACGATTTTGGCAGCATTTCCAGCAACCCCAGATATTTTTTGATGCTTTCTACTCTCTACTGATGAAGGGCAATTACCCTGAAACACGTGTATAGAGATGAACAGCAATGACTGCACTAACTTTAGTGAAAAACTACGGACACTTTCAAGTAAGCGTTAAATTTGAACTGCATTTACCAGGATGCAAAGGGGCGAACTCGACTGGGATGTGAGGCAGTGTGCTCCCAACCCGCCTTCCTGTTAAAAGGCTCCCTTGAGCCACTGAGCTGACGAGCTCTGGAGACGCACCTGTGAGCCTGTGAGTGGTACTAGACCTGAGACGATTTTCGCAGCATTTCCAGCAACCTCAAGTATTTTTTGGTGCTTTCTACTCTTTACTGATGAAGGGCAATTACCCTGAAACACGTGAATAGAGATGAACAGCAATGACTGCACTAACTTTAGTGAAAAACTACGGACACGTTCAAGTAAGCGTCAAATTTGAACTGCATTTACCATGATGCAAACGGGCGAACTCGACTGGGATGTGAGGCAGTGTGCTCCCAACCCGCCTTCCTGTTAAAAGGCTCCCTTGAGCCACTGAGCTGACGAGCTCTGGAGACGCACCTGTGAGCCTGTGAGTGGTACTAGACCTGAGACGATTTTGGCAGCATTTCCAGCAACCCCAGATATTTTTTGATGCTTTCTACTCTCTACTGATGAAGGGCAATTACCCTGAAACACGTGTATAGAGATGAACAGCAATGACTGCACTAACTTTAGTGAAATACTACGGACACTTTCAAGTAAGCGTTACATTTGAACTGCATTTACCAGGATGCAAAGGGGCGAACTTGACTGGGATGTGAGGCAGTGTGCTCCCAACCCGCCTTCCTGTTAAAAGGCTCCCTTGTGCCACTGAGCTGACGAGCTCTGGAGACGCACCTGTGAGCCTGTGAGTGGTACTAGACCTGAGACGATTTTGGCAGCATTTCCAGAAACCCCAGATATTTTTTGATGCTTTCTATTCTCTACTGATGAAGGGCAATTACCCTGAAACACGTGTATAGAGATGAACAGCAATGACTGCACTAACTTTAGTGAAAAACTACGGACACTTTCAAGTAAGCGTAAAATGTGAACTGCATTTACCAGGATGCAAAGGGGCGAACTCGACTGGGATGTGAGGCAGTGTGCTCCCAACCCGCCTTCCTGTTAAAGGGCTCCCTTGGGCCAATGAGCTGACGAGCTCTGGAGACGCACCTGTGAGCCTGTGAGTGGTACTTGACCTGAGACGATTTTGGCAGCATTTCCAGCAACCCCAGATATTTTTTGATGCTTTCTACTCTCTACTGATGAAGGGCAATTACCCTGAAACACGTGTATAGAGATGAACAGCAATCACTGCACTAACTTTAGTGAAAAACTACGGACACTTTCAAGTAAGCGTTAAATTTGAACTGCATTTACCAGGATGCAAAGGGGCGAACTCGACTGGGATGTGAGGCAGTGTGCTCCCAACCCACCTTCCTGTTAAAAGGCTCCCTTGAGCCACTGAGCTGACGAGCTCTGGAGACGCACCTGTGAGCGTGTGAGTGGTACTAGACCTGAGACGATTTTGGCAGTATTTGCAGCAACCCCAGATATTTTTTGATGCTTTCTACTCTCTACTGATGAAGGGCAATTACCCTGAAACACGTGTATAGAGATGAACAGCAATGACTGCACTAACTTTAGTGAAAAACTACGGACACTTTCAAGTAAGCGTTAAATTTGAACTGCATTTACCAGGATACAAAGGGGCGAACTCGACTGGGATGTGAGGCAGTGTGCTCCCAACCCGCCTTCCTGTTAAAAGGCTCCCTTGAGCCACTGAGCTGACGAGCTCTGGAGCCGCACCTGTGAGCCTGTGAGTGGTACTAGACCTGAGATGATTTTGGCAGCATTTCCAGCAACCCCAGATATTTTTTGATGCTTTCTACTCTCTACTGATGAAGGGCAATTACCCTGAAACACGTGTATAGAGATGAACAGCAATGACTGCACTAACTTTAGTGAAAAACTACGGACACTTTCAAGTAAGCGTTAAATTTGAACTGCATTTACCAGGATGCAAAGGGGTGAACTCGACTGGGATGTGAGGCAGTGTGCTCCTAACCCGCCTTCCTGTTAAAAGGCTCCCTTGAGCCACTGAGCTGACGAGCTCTGGAGACGCACCTATGAGCCTGTGAGTGGTACTAGACCTGAGACGATTTTGGCAGCATTTCCAGCAACCCCAGATATTTTTTGATGCTTTCTACTCTCTAATGATGAAGGGCAATTACCCTGAAACACGTGTATAGCGATGAACAGCAATGACTGCACTAACTTTAGTGAAAAACTACGGACACTTTCAAGTAAGCGTTAAATTTGAACTGCATTTACCAGGAAGCAAAGGGGCGAACTCGACTGGGATGTGAGGCAGTGTGCTCCCAACCCACCTTCCTGTTAAAAGGCTCCCTTGAGCCACTGAGCTGACGAGCTCTGGAGACGCACCTGTGAGCCTGTGAGTGGTACTAGACCTGAGATGATTTTGGCAGCATTTCCAGCAACCCCAGATATTTTTTGATGCTTTCTACTCTCTACTGATGAAGGGCAATTACCCTGAAACACGTGTATAGAGATGAACAGCAATGACTGCACTCACTTTAGTGAAAAACTACGGACACTTTCAAGTAAGCGTTAAATTTGAACTGCATTTACCAGGATGCAAAGGGACGAACTCGACTGGGATGTGAGGCAGTGTGCTCCCAACCCGCCTTCCTGTTAAAAGGCTCCCTTGAGCCACTGAGCTGACGAGCTCTGGAGACGCACCTGTGAGCCTGTGAGTGGTACTAGACCTGAGACGATTTTGGCAGCATTTCCAGCAACCCCAGATATTTTTTGATGCTTTCTACTCTCTACTGATGAAGGGCAATTACCCTGAAACACGTGTATAGAGATGAACAGCAATGACTGCACTAACTTTAGTGAAAAACTACGGACACTTTCAAGTAAGCGTTAAATTTGAACTGCATTTACCAGGATGCAAAGGGGCGAACTCGACTGGGATGTGAGGCAGTGTGCTCCTAACCCGCCTTCCTGTTAAAAGGCTCCCTTGAGCCACTGAGCTGACGAGCTCTGGAGACGCACCTGTGAGCCTGTGAGTGGTACTAGACCTGAGACGATTTTCGCAGCATTTCCAGCAACCTCAAGTATTTTTTGGTGCTTTCTACTCTTTACTGATGAAGGGCAATTACCCTGAAACACGTGTATAGAGATGAACAGCAATGACTGCACTAACTTTAGTGAAAAACTACGGACACGTTCAAGTAAGCGTCAAATTTGAACTGCATTTACCATGATGCAAACGGGCGAACTCGACTGGGATGTGAGGCAGTGTGCTCCCAACCCGCCTTCCTGTTAAAAGGCTCCCTTGAGCCACTGAGCTGACGAGCTCTGGAGACGCACCTGTGAGCCTGTGAGTGGTACTAGACCTGAGACGATTTTGGCAGCATTTCCAGCAACCCCAGATATTTTTTGATGCTTTCTACTCTCTACTGATGAAGGGCAATTACCCTGAAACACGTGTATAGAGATGAACAGCAATGACTGCACTAACTTTAGTGAAATACTACGGACACTTTCAAGTAAGCGTTACATTTGAACTGCATTTACCAGGATGCAAAGGGGCGAACTTGACTGGGATGTGAGGCAGTGTGCTCCCAACCCGCCTTCCTGTTAAAAGGCTCCCTTGTGCCACTGAGCTGACGAGCTCTGGAGACGCACCTGTGAGCCTGTGAGTGGTACTAGACCTGAGACGATTTTGGCAGCATTTCCAGAAACCCCAGATATTTTTTGATGCTTTCTATTCTCTACTGATGAAGGGCAATTACCCTGAAACACGTGTATAGAGATGAACAGCAATGACTGCACTAACTTTAGTGAAAAACTACGGACACTTTCAAGTAAGCGTAAAATTTGAACTGCATTTACCAGGATGCAAAGGGGCGAACTCGACTGGGATGTGAGGCAGTGTGCTCCCAACCCGCCTTCCTGTTAAAAGGCTCCCTTGGGCCAATGAGCTGACGAGCTCTGGAGACGCACCTGTGAGCCTGTGAGTGGTACTTGACCTGAGACGATTTTGGCAGCATTTCCAGCAACCCCAGATATTTTTTGATGCTTTCTACTCTCTACTGATGAAGGGCAATTACCCTGAAACACGTGTATAGAGATGAACAGCAATCACTGCACTAACTTTAGTGAAAAACTACGGACACTTTCAAGTAAGCGTTAAATTTGAACTGCATTTACCAGGATGCAAAGGGGCGAACTCGACTGGGATGTGAGGCAGTGTGCTCCCAACCCACCTTCCTGTTAAAAGGCTCCCTTGAGCCACTGAGCTGACGAGCTCTGGAGACGCACCTGTGAGCGTGTGAGTGGTACTAGACCTGAGACGATTTTGGCAGTATTTGCAGCAACCCCAGATATTTTTTGATGCTTTCTACTCTCTACTGATGAAGGGCAATTACCCTGAAACACGTGTATAGAGATGAACAGCAATGACTGCACTAACTTTAGTGAAAAACTACGGACACTTTCAAGTAAGCGTTAAATTTGAACTGCATTTACCAGGATACAAAGGGGCGAACTCGACTGGGATGTGAGGCAGTGTGCTCCCAACCCGCCTTCCTGTTAAAAGGCTCCCTTGAGCCACTGAGCTGACGAGCTCTGGAGCCGCACCTGTGAGCCTGTGAGTGGTACTAGACCTGAGATGATTTTGGCAGCATTTCCAGCAACCCCAGATATTTTTTGATGCTTTCTACTCTCTACTGATGAAGGGCAATTACCCTGAAACACGTGTATAGAGATGAACAGCAATGACTGCACTAACTTTAGTGAAAAACTACGGACACTTTCAAGTAAGCGTTAAATTTGAACTGCATTTACCAGGATGCAAAGGGGTGAACTCGACTGGGATGTGAGGCAGTGTGCTCCTAACCCGCCTTCCTGTTAAAAGGCTCCCTTGAGCCACTGAGCTGACGAGCTCTGGAGACGCACCTATGAGCCTGTGAGTGGTACTAGACCTGAGACGATTTTGGCAGCATTTCCAGCAACCCCAGATATTTTTTGATGCTTTCTACTCTCTAATGATGAAGGGCAATTACCCTGAAACACGTGTATAGCGATGAACAGCAATGACTGCACTAACTTTAGTGAAAAACTACGGACACTTTCAAGTAAGCGTTAAATTTGAACTGCATTTACCAGGAAGCAAAGGGGCGAACTCGACTGGGATGTGAGGCAGTGTGCTCCCAACCCACCTTCCTGTTAAAAGGCTCCCTTGAGCCACTGAGCTGACGAGCTCTGGAGACGCACCTGTGAGCCTGTGAGTGGTACTAGACCTGAGACGATTTTGGCAGCATTTCCAGCAACCCCAGATATTTTTTGATGCTTTCTACTCTCCACTGATGAAGGGCAATTACCCTGAAACACGTGTATAGAGATGAACAGCAATGACTGCACTAACTTTAGTGAAAAACTACGGACACTTTCAAGTAAGCGTTAAATTTGAACTGCATTTACCAGGATGCAAAGGGGCGAACTCGACTGGGATGTGAGGCAGTGTGCTCCCAACCCGCCTTCCTGTTAAAAGGCTCCCTTGAGCCACTGAGCTGACGAGCTCTGGAGACGCACCTGTGAGCCTGTGAGTGGTACTAGACCTGAGACGATTTTGGCAGCATTTCCAGCAACCCCAGATATTTTTTGATGCTTTCTACTCTCTACGGATGAAGGGCAATTACCCTGAAACACGTGTATAGAGATGAACAGCAATGACTGCACTAACTTTAGTGAAAAACTACGGACACTTTCAAGTAAGCGTTAAATTTGAACTGCATTTACCAGGATGCAAAGGGACGAACTCGACTGGGATGTGAAGCAGTGTGCTCCCAACCCGCCTTCCTGTTAAAAGGCTCCCTTGAGCCACTGAGCTGACGAGCTCTGGAGACGCACCTGTGAGCCTGTGAGTGGTACTAGACCTGAGACGATTTTGGCAGCATTTCCAGCAACCCCAGATATTTTTTGATGCTTTCTACTCTCTACTGATGAAGGGCAATTACCCTGAAACTCGTGTATAGAGATGAACAGCAATGACTGCACTAACTTTAGTGAAAAACTACGGACACTTTCAAGTAAGCGTTAAATTTTAACTGTATTTACCAGGATGCAAAGGGGCGAACTCGACTGGGATGTGAGGCAGTGTTCTCCCAACCCGCCTTCCTCATAAAAGGCTCCCTTGAGCCATTAAGCTGACGAGCTCTGGAGACGCACCTGTGAGCCTGTGAGTGGTACTAGACCTGAGACGATTTTGGCAGCATTTCCAGCAACCCCAGATATTTTTTGATGCTTTCTACTCTCTAATGATGAAGGGCAATTACCCTGAAACACGTGTATAGAGATGAACAGCAATGACTGCACTAACTTTAGTGAAAAACTACGGACACTTTCAAGTAAGCGTTAAATTTGAACTGCATTTACCAGGATGCAAAGGGGCGAACTCGACTGGGATGTGAGGCAGTGTGCTCCCAACCCGCCTTCCTGTTAAAAGGCTCCCTTGAGACACTGAGCTGACGAGCTCTGGAGACGCACCTGTGAGCCTGTGAGTGGTACTAGACCTGAGACGATTTTGGCAGCATTTCCAGCAACCCCAGATATTTTTTGATCCTTTCTACTCTCTACTGATGAAGGGCAATTACCCTGAAACACGTGTATAGAGATGAACAGCAATGACTGCACTATTTTTAGTGAAAAACTACGGACACTTTCAAGTAAGCGTTAAATTTGAACTGCATTTACCAGGATGCAAAGGGGCGAACTCGACTGGGATGTGAGGCAGTGTTCTCCCAACCCGCCTTCCTGTTAAAAGGCTCCCTTGAGCCACTGAGCTGACGATCTCTGGAGACGCACCTGTGAGCCTGTGAGTGGTACTAGACCTGAGACGATTTTGGCAGCATTTCCAGGAACCCCCGATATTTTTTGATGCTTTCTACTCTCTACTGATGAAGGGCAATTACCCTGAAACACGTGTATAGAGATGAACAGCAATGACTGCACTATTTTCAGTGAAAAACTACGGACACTTTCAAGTAAGCGTTAAATTTGAACTGCATTTACCAGGATGCAAAGGGGTGAACTCGACTGGGATGTGAGGCAGTGTCCTCCTAACCCGCCTTCCTGTTAAAAGGCTCCCTTGAGCCACTGAGCTGACGAGCTCTGGAGACGCACCTATGAGCCTGTGAGTGGTACTAGACCTGAGACGATTTTGGCAGCATTTCCAGCAACCCCAGATATTTTTTGATGCTTTCTACTCTCTAATGATGAAGGGCAATTACCCTTAAACACGTGTATAGCGATGAACAGCAATGACTGCACTAACTTTAGTGAAAAACTACGGACACTTTCAAGTAAGCGTTAAATTTGAACTGCATTTACCAGGAAGCAAAGGGGCGAACTCGACTGGGATGTGAGGCAGTGTGCTCCCAACCCACCTTCCTGTTAAAAGGCTCCCTTGAGCCACTGAGCTGACGAGCTCTGGAGACGCACCTGTGAGCCTGTGAGTGGTACTAGACCTGAGACGATTTTGGCAGCATTTCCAGCAACCCCAGATATTTTTTGATGCTTTCTACTCTCTACTGATGAAGGGCAATTACCCTGAAACACGTGTATAGAGATGAACAGCAATGACTGCACTAACTTTAGTGAAAAACTACGGACACTTTCAAGTAAGCGTTAAATTTGAACTGCATTTACCAGGATGCAAAGGGGCGAACTCGACTGGGATGTGAGGCAGTGTGCTCCCAACCCGCCTTCCTGTTAAAAGGCTCCCTTGAGCCACTGAGCTGACGAGCTCTGGAGACGCACCTGTGAGCCTGTGAGTGGTACTAGACCTGAGACGATTTTGGCAGCATTTCCAGCAACCCCAGATATTTTTTGATGCTTTCTACTCTCTACGGATGAAGGGCAATTACCCTGAAACACGTGTATAGAGATGAACAGCAATGACTGCACTAACTTTAGTGAAAAACTACGGACACTTTCAAGTAAGCGTTAAATTTGAACTGCATTTACCAGGATGCAAAGGGACGAACTCGACTGGGATGTGAAGCAGTGTGCTCCCAACCCGCCTTCCTGTTAAAAGCCTCCCTTGAGCCACTGAGCTGACGAGCTCTGGAGACGCACCTGTGAGCCTGTGAGTGGTACTAGACCTGAGACGATTTTGGCAGCATTTCCAGCAACCCCAGATATTTTTTGATGCTTTCTACTCTCTACTGATGAAGGGCAATTACCCTGAAACTCGTGTATAGAGATGAACAGCAATGACTGCACTAACTTTAGTGAAAAACTACGGACACTTTCAAGTAAGCGTTAAATTTTAACTGCATTTACCAGGATGCAAAGGGGCGAACTCGACTGGGATGTGAGGCAGTGTTCTCCCAACCCGCCTTCCTAATAAAAGGCTCCCTTGAGCCATTAAGCTGACGAGCTCTGGAGACGCACCTGTGAGCCTGTGAGTGGTACTAGACCTGAGACGATTTTGGCAGCATTTCCAGCAACCCCAGATATTTTTTGATGCTTTCTACTCTCTAATGATGAAGGGCAATTACCCTGAAACACGTGTATAGAGATGAACAGCAATGACTGCACTAACTTTAGTGAAAAACGAGGTACACTTTCAAATAAGCGTTAAATTTGAACTGCATTTACCAGGATGCAAAGGGGCGAACTCGACTGGGATGTGAGGCAGTGTACTCCCAAACCGGCTTCCTGTTAAAAGGCTCCCTTGAGCCACTGAGCTGACGAGCTCTGGAGACGCACCTGTGAGCCTGTGAGTGGTACTAGACCTGAGACGATTTTGGCAGCATTTCCAGCAACCCCAGATATTTTTGATGCTTTCTACTCTCTACTGATGAAGGGCAATTACCCTGAAACACGTGTATAGAGATGAACAGCAATGACTGCACTATTTTCAGTGAAAAACTACGGACACTTTCAAGTAAGCGTTAAATTTGAACTGCATTTACCAGGATGCAAAGGGGTGAACTCGACTGGGATGTGAGGCAGTGTGCTCCTAACCCGCCTTCCTGTTAAAAGGCTCCCTTGAGCCACTGAGCTGACGAGCTCTGGAGACGCACCTATGAGCCTGTGAGTGGTACTAGACCTGAGACGATTTTGGCAGCATTTCCAGCAACCCCAGATATTTTTTGATGCTTTCTACTCTCTAATGATGAAGGGCAATTACCCTTAAACACGTGTATAGCGATGAACAGCAATGACTGCACTAACTTTAGTGAAAAACTACGGACACTTTCAAGTAAGCGTTAAATTTGAACTGCATTTACCAGGAAGCAAAGGGGCGAACTCGACTGGGATGTGAGGCAGTGTGCTCCCAACCCACCTTCCTGTTAAAAGGCTCCCTTGAGCCACTGAGCTGACGAGCTCTGGAGACGCACCTGTGAGCCTGTGAGTGGTACTAGACCTGAGACGATTTTGGCAGCATTTCCAGCAACCCCAGATATTTTTTGATGCTTTCTACTCTCTACTGATGAAGGGCAATTACCCTGAAACACGTGTATAGAGATGAACAGCAATGACTGCACTATTTTTAGTGAAAAACTACGGACACTTTCAAGTAAGCGTTAAATTTGAACTGCATTTACCAGGATGCAAAGGGGCGAACTCGACTGGGATGTGAGGCAGTGTGCTCCCAACCCGCCTTCCTGTTAAAAGGCTCCCTTGAGCCACTGAGCTGACGAGCTGTGGAGACGCACCTGTGAGCCTGTGAGTGGTACTAGACCTGAGACGATTTTGGCAGCATTTCCAGCAACCCCAGATATTTTTTGATGCTTTCTACTCTCTACTGATGAAGGGCAATTACCCTGAAACACGTGTATAGAGATGAACAGCAATGACTGCACTATTTTTAGTGAAAAACTACGGACACTTTCAAGTAAGTGTTAAATTTGAACTGCATTTACCAGGATGCAAAGGGGTGAACTCGACTGGATGTGAGGCAGTGTGCTCCTAACCCACCTTCCTGTTAAAAGGCTCCCTTGAGCCACTGAGCTGACGAGCTCTGGAGACGCACCTATGATCCTGTGAGTGGTACTAGACCTGAGACGATTTTGGCAGCATTTCCAGCAACCCCAGATATTTTTTTATGCTTTCTACTCTCTAATGATGAAGGGCAATTACCCTGAAACACGTGTATAGCGATGAACAGCAATGACTGCACTAACTTTAGTGAAAAACTACAGACACTTTCAAGTAAGCGTTAAATTTGAACTGCATTTACCAGGATGCAAAGGGGCGAACTCGACTGGGATGTGAGGCAGTGTGCTCCCAACCCACCTTCCTGTTAAAAGGCTCCCTTGAGCCACTGAGCTGACGAGCTCTGGAGACGCACCTGTGAGCCTGTGAGTGGTACTAGACCTGAGACGAGTTTGGCAGCATTTGCAGCAACCCCAGATATTTTTTGATGCTTTCTACTCTCTACTGATGAAGGGCAATTACCCTGAAACACGTGTATAGAGATGAACAGCAATGACTGCACTCACTTTAGTGAAAAACTACGGACACTTTCAAGTAAGCGTTAAATTTGTACTGCATTTACCAGGATGCAAAGGGACGAACTCGACTGGGATGTGAGGCAGTGTGCTCCCAACCCGCCTTCCTGTTAAAAGGCTCCCTTGAGCCACTGAGCTGACGAGCTCTGGAGACGCACCTGTGAGTCTGTGAGTGGTACTAGACCTGAGACGATTTTGGCAGCATTTCCAGCAACCCCGGATATTTTTTGATGCTTTCTACTCTCTACTGATGAAGGGCAATTACCCTGAAACACGTGTATAGAGATGAACAGCAATGACTGCACTAACTTTAGTGAAAAACTACGGACACTTTCAAGTAAGCGTTAAATTTGTACTGCATTTACCAGGATGCAAAGGGGCGAACTCGACTGGGATGTGAGGCAGTGTGCTCCCAACCCGCCTTCCTGTTAAAAGGCTCCCTTGAGCCACTGAGCTGACGAGCTCTGGAGACGCACCTGTGAGCCTGTGAGTGGTACTAGACCTGAGACGATTTTCGCAGCATTTCCAGCCACCTCAAGTATTTTTTGGTGCTTTCTACTCTTTACTGATGAAGGGCAATTACCCTGAAACACGTGTATAGAGATGAACAGCAATGACTGCACTAACTTTAGTGAAAAACTACGGACACGTTCAATTAAGCGTCAAATTTGAACTGCATTTACCATGATGCAAACGGGCGAACTCGACTGGGATGTGAGGCAGTGTGCTCCCAACCCGCCTTCCTGTTAAAAGGCTCCCTTGAGCCACTGAGCTGACGAGCTCTGGAGACGCACCTGTGAGCCTGTGAGTGGTACTAGACCTGAGACGATTTTGGCAGCATTTCCAGCAACCCCAGATATTTTTTGATGCTTTCTACTCTCTACTGATGAAGGGCAATTACCCTGAAACACGTGTATAGAGATGAACAGCAATGACTGCACTAACTTTAGTGAAAAACTACGGACACTTTCAAGTAAGCGTTACATTTGAACTGCATTTACCAGGATGCAAAGGGGCGAACTTGACTGGGATGTGAGGCAGTGTGCTCCCAACCCGCCTTCCTGTTAAAAGGCTCCCTTGAGCCACTGAGCTGACGAGCTCTGGAGACGCACCTGTGAGCCTGTGAGTGGTACTAGACCTGAGACGATTTTGGCAGCATTTCCAGAAACCCCAGATATTTTTTGATGCTTTCTATTCTCTACTGATGAAGGGCAATTACCCTGAAACACGTGTATAGAGATGAACAGCAATGACTGCACTCACTTTAGTGAAAAACTACGGACACTTTCAAGTAAGCGTTAAATTAGAACTGCATTTACCAGGATGCAAAGGGGCGAACTCGACTGGGATGTGAGGCAGTGTGTTCCCAACCCGCCTTCCTGTTAAAAGGCTCCCTTGAGCCAATGAGCTGACGAGCTCTGGAGACGCACCTGTGAGCCTGTGAGTGGTACTTGACCTGAGACGATTTTGGCAGCATTTCCAGCAACCCCAGATATTTTTTGATGCTTTCTACTCTCTACTGATGAAGGGCAATTACCCTGAAACACGTGTATAGAGATGAACAGCAATGACTGCACTAACTTTAGTGAAAAACTACGGACACTTTCAAGTAAGCGTTAAATTTGAACTGCATTTACCAGGATGCAAAGGGGCGAACTCGACTGGGATGTGAGGCAGTGTGCTCCCAACCCACCTTCCTGTTAAAAGGCTCCCTTGAGCCACTGAGCTGACGAGCTCTGGAGACGCACCTGTGAGCCTGTGAGTGGTACTAGACCTGAGACGATTTTGGCAGTATTTGCAGCAACCCCAGATATTTTTTGATGCTTTCTACTCTCTACTGATGAAGGGCAATTACCCTGAAACACGTGTATAGAGATGAACAGCAATGACTGCACTAACTTTAGTGAAAAACTACGGACACTTTCAAGTAAGCGTTAAATTTGAACTGCATTTACCAGGATGCAAAGGGGCGAACTCGACTGGGATGTGAGGCAGTGTGCTCCCAACCCGACTTCCTGTTAAAAGGCTCCCTTGAGCCACTGAGCTGACGAGCTCTGGAGCCGCACCTGTGAGCCTGTGAGAGGTACTAGACCTGAGATGATTTTGGCAGCATTTCCAGCAACCCCAGATATTTTTTTATGCTTTCTACTCTCTACTGATGAAGGGCAATTACCCTGAAACACGTGTATAGAGATGAACAGCAATGACTGCACTAACTTTAGTGAAAAACTACGGACACTTTCAAGTAAGCGTTAAATTTTAACTGCATTTACCAGGATGCAAAGGGGCGAACTCGACTGGGATGTGAGGCAGTGTTCTCCCAACCCGCCTTCCTAATAAAAGGCTCCCTTGAGCCATTAAGCTGACGAGCTCTGGAGACGCACCTGTGAGCCTGTGAGTGGAACTAGGCCTGAGACGATTTTGGCAGTATTTCCAGCAACCCCGGATATTTTTTGATGCTTTCTACTCTCTAATGATGAAGGGCAATTACCCTGAAACACTTGTATAGAGATGAACAGCAATGACTGCACTAACTTTAGTGAAAAACGAGGTACACTTTCAAGTAAGCGGTAAATTTGAACTGCATTTACCAGGCTGCAAATGGTCTTACTCGACTGGGATGTGAGGCAGTGTGCTCCCAACCCGCCTTCCTGTTAAAAGGCTCCCATGAGCCACTGAGCTGACGAGCTCTGGAGACGCACCTGTGAGCCTGTGAGTGGTACTAGACCTGAGACGATTTTGGCAGCATTTCCAGCAACCCCAGATATTTTTTGATGCTTTCTACTCTCTAATGATGAAGGGCAATTACCCTGAAACACGTGTATAGCGATGAACAGCAATGACTGCACTAACTTTAGTGAAAAACTACGGACACTTTCAAGTAAGCGTTAAATTTGAACTGCATTTACCAGGAGGCAAAGGGGTGAACTCGACTGGGATGTGAGGCAGTGTGCTCCCAATCCGCCTTCCTGTTAAAAGGCTCCCTTGAGCCACTGAGCTGACGAGCTCTGGAGACGCACCTGTGAGCCTGTGAGTGGTACTAGACCTGAGACGATTTTCGCAGCATTTCCAGCAACCCCAAGTATTTTTTGATGCTTTCTACTCTTTACTGATGAAGGGCAATTACCCTGAAACACGTGTATAGAGATGAACAGCAATGACTGCACTAACTTTAGTGAAAAACTACGGACACGTTCAAGTAAGCGTTAAATTTGAACTGCATTTACCAGGATGCAAAGGGGCGAACTCGACTGGGATGTGAGGCAGTGTGCTCCCAACCCGACTTCCTGTTAAAAGGCTCCCTTGAGCCACTGAGCTGACGAGCTCTGGAGACGCACCTGTGAGCCTGTGAGTGGTACTTGACCTGAGACGATTTTGGCAGCATTTCCAGCAACCCCAGATATTTTTTGATGCTTTCTACTCTCTACTGATGAAGGGCAATTACCCTGAAACACGTGTATAGAGATGAACAGCAATGACTGCACTAACTTTAGTGAAAAACTACGGACACTTTCAAGTAAGCGTTAAATTTGAACTGCATTTACCAGGATGCAAAGGGGCGAACTCGACTGGGATGTGAGGCAGTGTGCTCCCAACCCGCCTTCCTGTTAACAGGCTCCCTTGAGCCACTGAGCTGACGAGCTCTGGAGACGCACCTGTGAGCCTGTGAGTGGTACTAGACCTGAGACGATTTTGGCAGCATTTCCAGCAACCCCAGATATTTTTTGATCCTTTCTACTCTCTACTGATGAAGGGCAATTACCCTGAAACACGTGTATAGAGATGAACAGCAATGACTGCACTATTTTTAGTGAAAAACTACGGACACTTTCAAGTAAGCGTTAAATTTGAACTGCATTTACCAGGATGCAAAAGGGCGAACTCGACTGGGATGTGAGGCAGTGTGCTCCCAACCCGCCTTCCTGTTAAAAGGCTCCCTTGAGCCACTGAGCTGACGAGCTCTGGAGACGCACCTGTGAGCCTGTGAGTGGTACTAGACCTGAGACGATTTTGGCAGCATTTCCAGCAACCCCAGATATTTTTTGATGCTTTCTACTCTCTACTGATGAAGGGCAATTACCCTGAAACACGTGTATAGAGATGAACAGCAATGACTGCACTATTTTTAGTGAAAAACTACGGACACTTTCAAGTAAGCGTTAAATTTGAACTGCATTTACCAGGATGCAAAGGGGTGAACTCGACTGGGATGTGAGGCAGTGTGCTCCTAACCCGCCTTCCTGTTAAAAGGCTCCCTTGAGCCACTGAGCTGACGAGCTCTGGAGACGCACCTATGAGCCTGTGAGTGGTACTAGACCTGAGACGATTTTGGCAGCATTTCCAGCAACCCCAGATATTTTTTGATGCTTTCTACTCTCTAATGATGAAGGGCAATTTCCCTGAAACATGTGTATAGCGATGAACAGCAATGACTGCACTAACTTTAGTGAAAAACTACGGACACTTTCAAGTAAGCGTTACATTTGAACTGCATTTACCAGGAAGCAAAGGGGCGAACTCGACTGGGATGTGAGGCAGTGTGCTCCCAACCCACCTTCCTGTTAAAAGGCTCCCTTGAGCCACTGAGCTGACGAGCTCTGGAGACGCACCTGTGAGCCTGTGAGTGGTACTAGACCTGAGACGATTTTGGCAGCATTTCCAGCAACCCCAGATATTTTTTGATGCTTTCTACTCTCTACTGATGAAGGGCAATTACCCTGAAACACGTGTATAGAGATGAACAGCAATGACTGCACTAACTTTAGTGAAAAACTACGGACACTTTCAAGTAAGCGTTAAATTTGAACTGCATTTACCAGGATGCAAAGGGGCGAACTCGACTGGGATGTGAGGCAGTGTGCTCCCAACCCGCCTTCCTGTTAAAAGGCTCCCTTGAGCCACTGAGCTGACGAGCTCTGGAGACGCACCTGTGAGCCTGTGAGTGGTACTAGACCTGAGACGATTTTGGCAGCATTTCCAGCAACCCCAGATATTTTTTGATGCTTTCTACTCTCTACTGATGAAGGGCAATTACCCTGAAACACGTGTATAGAGATGAACAGCAATGACTGCACTAACTTTAGTGAAAAACTACGGACACTTTCAAGTAAGCGTTAAATTTGAACTGCATTTACCAGGATGCAAAGGGGCGAACTCGACTGGGATGTGAGGCAGTGTGCTCCCAACCCGCCTTCCTGATAAAAGGCTCCCTTGAGCCACTGAGCTGACGAGCTCTGGAGACGCACCTGTGAGCCTGTGAGTGGTACTAGACCTGAGACGATTTTGGCAGCATTTCCAGCAACCCCAGATATTTTTTGATGCTTTCTACTCTCTACTGATGAAGGGCAATTACCCTGAAACACGTGTATAGAGATGAACAGCAATGACTGCACTAACTTTAGTGAAAAACTACGGACACTTTCAAGTAAGCGTTAAATTTGAACTGCATTTACCAGGATGCAAAGGGGCGAACTCGACTGGGATGTGAGGCAGTGTGCTCCCAACCCGCCTTCCTGTTAAAAGGCTCCCTTGAGCCACTGAGCTGACGAGCTCTGGAGACGCACCTGTGAGCCTGTGAGTGGTACTAGACCTGAGACGATTTTGGCAGCATTTCTAGCAACCCCAGATATTTTTTGATGCTTTCTACTCTCTACTGATGAAGGGCAATTACCCTGAAACACGTGTATAGAGATGAACAGCAATGACTGCACTAACTTTAGTGAAAAACTACGGACACTTTCAATTAAGCGTTAAATTTGAACTGCATTTACCAGGATGCAAAGGGGCGAACTCGACTGGGATGTGAGGCAGTGTGCTCCCAACCCGCCTTCCTGATAAAAGGCTCCCTTGAGCCACTGAGCTGACGAGCTCTGGAGACGCACCTGTGAGCCTGTGAGTGGTACTAGACCTGAGACGATTTTGGCAGCATTTCCAGCAACCCCAGATATTTTTTGATGCTTTCTACTCTCTACTGATGAAGGGCAATTACCCTGAAACACGTGTATAGAGATGAACAGCAATGACTGCACTAACTTTAGTGAAAAACTACGGACACTTTCAAGTAAGCGTTAAATTTGAACTGCATTTACCATGATGCAAAGGGGCGAACTCGACTGGGATGTGAGGCAGTGTTCTCCCAACCCGCCTTCCTAATAAAAGGCTCCCTTGAGCCATTAAGCTGACGAGCTCTGGAGACGCACCTGTGAGCCTGTGAGTGGTACTAGACCTGAGACGATTTTGGCAGCATTTCCAGCAACCCCAGATATTTTTTGATGCTTTCTACTCTCTAATGATGAAGGGCAATTACCCTGAAACACGTGTATAGAGATGAACAGCAATGACTGCACTAACTTTAGTGAAAAACGAGGTACACTTTCAAGTAAGCGTTAAATTTGAACTGCATTTACCAGGATGCAAAGGGGCGAACTCGACTGGGATGTGAGGCAGTGTGCTCCCAACCCGCCTTCCTGTTAAAAGGCTCCCTTGAGCCACTGAGCTGATGAGCTCTGGAGACGCACCTGTGAGCCTGTGAGTGGTACTAGACCTGAGACGATTTTGGCAGCATTTCCAGCAACCCCAGATATTTTTTAATGCTTTCTACTCTCTAATGATGAAGGGCAATTACCCTGAAACACGTGTATAGCGATGAACAGCAATGACTGCACTAACTTTAGTGAAAAACTACGGACACTTTCAAGTAAGCGTTAAATTTGAACTGCATTTACCAGGATGCAAAGGGGCGAACTCGACTGGGATGTGAGGCAGTGTGCTCCCAACCCACCTTCCTGTTAAAAGGCTCCCTTGAGCCACTGAGCTGACGAGCTCTGGAGACGCACCTGTGAGCCTGTGAGTGGTACTAGACCTGAGACGATTTTGGCAGCATTTCCAGCAACCCCAAGTATTTTTTGATGCTTTCTACTCTTTACTGATGAAGGGCAAATACCCTGAAACACGTGTATAGAGATGAACAGCAATGACTGCACTAACTTTAGTGAAGAACTACGGACACGTTCAAGTAAGCGTCAAATTTGAACTGCATTTACCATGATGCAAAGGGGCGAACTCGACTGGGATGTGAGGCAGTGTGCTCCCAACCCGCCTTCCTGTTAAAAGGCTCCCTTGAGCCACTGAGCTGACGAGCTCTGGAGACACACCTGTGAGCCTGTGAGTGGTACTAGACCTGAGATAATTTTGGCAGCATTTCCAGCAACCCCAGATATTTTTTGATGCTTTCTACTCTCTACTGATGAAGGGCAATTACCCTGAAACACGTGTATAGAGATGAACAGCAATGACTGCACTAACTTTAGTGAAAAACTACGGACACTTTCAAGTAAGCGTTAAATTTGAACTGCATTTACCAGGATGCAAAGGGGCGAACTCGACTGGGATGTGAGGCAGTGTGCTCCCAACCCGCCTTCCTGTTAAAAGGCTCCCTTCAGCCACTGAGCTGACGAGCTCTGGAGACGCACCTGTGAGCCTGTGAGTGGTACTAGACCTGAGACGATTTTGGCAGCATTTCCAGCAACCCCAGATATTTTTTTATGCTTTCTACTCTCTACTGATGAAGGGCAATTACCCTGAAACACGTGTATAGAGATGAACAGCAATGACTGCACTAACTTTAGTGAAAAACTACGGACACTTTCAAGTAAGCGTTAAATTTGAACTGCATTTACCATGATGCAAAGGGGCGAACTCGACTGGGATGTGAGGCAGTGTGCTCCCAACCCGCCTTCCTGTTAAAAGGCTCCCTTGAGCCACTGAGCTGATGAGCTCTGGAGACGCACCTGTGAGCCTGTGAGTGGTATTAGACCTGAGACGTTTTGGCAGCATTTCCAGCAACCCCAGATATTTTTTGATGCTTTCTACTCTCTACTGATGAAGGGCAATTACCCTGAAACACGTGTATAGAGATGAACAGCAATGACTGCACTAACTTTAGTGAAAAACTACGGACACTTTCAAGTAAGCGTTAAATTTGAACTGCATTTACCAGGATGCAAAGGGGCGAACTCGACTGGGATGTGAGGCAGTATGCTCCCAACCCGCCTTCCTGTTAAAAGGCTCCCTTGATCCACTGAGCTGACGAGCTCTGGAGACGCACCTGTGAGCCTGTGAGTGGTACTAGACCTGAGACGATTTTGGCAGCATTTCCAGCAACCCCAGATATTTTTTTATGCTTTCTACTCTCTACTGATGAAGGGCAATTACCCTGAAACACGTGTATAGAGATGAACAGCAATGACTGCACTAACTTTAGTGAAAAACTACGGACACTTTCAAGTAAGCGTTAAATTTGAACTGCATTTACCAGGATGCAAAGGGGCGAACTCGACTAGGATGTGAGGCAGTGTGCTCCCAACCTGCCTTCCTGTTAAAAGGCTCCCTTGAGCCACTGAGCTGATGAGCTCTGGAGACGCACCTGTGAGCCTGTGAGTGGTACTAGACCTGAGACGATTTTGGCAGCATTTCCAGCAACGCCAGATATTTTTTGATGCTTTCTACTCTCTACTGATGAAGGGCAATTACCCTGAAACACGTGTATAGAGATGAAGAGCAATGACTGCACTAACTTTAGTGAAAAACTACAGACACTTTCAAGTAAGCGTTAAATTTGAACTGCATTTACCAGGATGCAAAGGGGCGAACTCGACTGGGATGTGAGGCAGTGTGCTCCCAACCCGCCTTCCTGATAAAAGGCTCCCTTGAGCCACTGAGCTGACGAGCTCTGGAGACGCACCTGTGAGCCTGTGAGTGGTACTAGACCTGAGACGATTTTGGCAGCATTTCCAGCAACCCCAGATACTTTTTGATGCTTTCTACTCTCTACTGATGAAGGGCAATTACCCTGAAACACGTGTATAGAGATGAACAGCAATGACTGCACTATTTTTAGTGAAAAACTACGGACACTTTCAAGTAAGCGTTAAATTTGAACTGCATTTACCAGGATGCAAAGGGGTGAACTCGACTGGGATGTGAGGCAGTGTGCTCCTAACCCGCCTTCCTGTTAAAAGGCTCCCTTGAGCCAATGAGCTGACGAGCTCTGGAGACGCACCTATGAGCCTGTGAGTGGTACTAGACCTGAGACGATTTTGGCAGCATTTCCAGCAACCCCAGATATTTTTTGATGCTTTCTACTCTCTAATGATGAAGGGCAATTACCCTGAAACACGTGTATAGCGATGAACAGCAATGACTGCACTAACTTTAGTGAAAAACTACGGACACTTTCAAGTAAGCGTTAAATTTGAACTGCATTTACCAGGAAGCAAAGGGGCGAACTCGACTGGGATGTGAAGCAGTGTGCTCCCAACCCACCTTCCTGTTAAAAGGCTCCCTTGAGCCACTGAGCTGACGAGCTCTGGAGACGCACCTGTGAGCCTGTGAGTGGCACTAGACCTGAGACGATTTTGGCAGCATTTCCAGCAACCCCAGATATTTTTCGATGCTTTCTACTCTCTACTGATGAAGGGCAATTACCCTGAAACACGTGTATAGAGATGAACAGCAATGACTGCACTAACTTTAGTGAAAAACTACGGACACTTTCAAGTAAGCGATAAATTTGAACTGCATTTACCAGGATGCAAAGGGGCGAACTCGACTGGGATGTGAGGCAGTGTGCTCCCAACCCGCCTTCCTGTTAAAAGGCTCCCTTGAGCCACTGAGCTGACGAGCTCTGGAGACGCACCTGTGAGCCTGTGAGTGGTACTAGACCTGAGACGATTTTGGCAGCATTTCCAGCAACCCCAGATATTTTTTGATGCTTTCTACTCTCTACTGATGAAGGGCAATTACCCTGAAACACGTGTATAGAGATGAACAGCAATGACTGCACTAACTTTAGTGAAAAACTACGGACACTTTCAAGTAAGCGTTAAATTTGAACTGCATTTACCAGGATGCAAAGGGGCGAACTCGACTGGGATGTGAGGCAGTGTGCTCCCAACCCGCCTTCCTGATTAAAGGCTCCCTTGAGCCACTGAGCTGACGAGCTCTGGAGACGCACCTGTGAGCCTGTGAGTGGTACTAGACCTGAGACGATTTTGGCAGCATTTCCAGCAACCCCAGATATTTTTTGATGCTTTCTACTCTCTACTGATGAAGGGCAATTACCCTGAAACACGTGTATAGAGATGAACAGCAATGACTGCACTAACTTTAGTGAAAAACTACGGACACTTTCAAGTAAGCGTTAAATTTGAACTGCATTTACCAGGATGCAAAGGGGCGAACTCGACTGGGATGTGAGGCAGTGTTCTCCCAACCCGCCTTCCTAATAAAAGGCTCCCTTGAGCCATTAAGCTGACGAGCTCTGGAGACGCACCTGTGAGCCTGTGAGTGGTACTAGACCTGAGACGATTTTGGCAGCATTTCCAGCAACCCCAGATATTTTTTGATGCTTTCTACTCTCTAATGATGAAGGGCAATTACCCTGAAACACGTGTATAGAGATGAACAGCAATGACTGCACTAACTTTAGTGAAAAACGAGGTACACTTTCAAGTAAGCGTTAAATTTGAACTGCATTTACCAGGATGCAAAGGGGCGAACTCGACTGGGATGTGAGGCAGTGTGCTCCCAACCCGCCTTCCTGTTAAAAGGCTCCCTTGAGCCACTGAGCTGACGAGCTCTGGAGACGCACCTGTGAGCCTGTGAGTGGTACTAGACCTGAGACGATTTTGGCAGCATTTCCAGCAACGCCAGATATTTTTTGATGCTTTCTACTCTCTACTGATGAAGGGCAATTACCCTGAAACACGTGTATAGAGATGAAGAGCAATGACTGCACTAACTTTAGTGAAAAACTACAGACACTTTCAAGTAAGCGTTAAATTTGAACTGTATTTACCAGGATGCAAAGGGGTGAACTCGACTGGGATGTGAGGCAGTATGCTCCCAACCCGCCTTCCTGTTAAAAGGCTCCCTTGAGCCACTGAGCTGACGAGCTCTGGAGACGCACCTGTGAGCCTGTGAGTGGTACTAGACCTGAAACGATTTTGGCAGTATTTGCAGCAACCCAGATATTTTTTGATGCTTTCTACTCTCTACTGATGAAGGGCAATTACCCTGAAACATGTGTATAGAGATGAACAGCAATGACTGCACTAAGTTTAGTGAAAAACTACGGACACTTTCAAGTAAGCATTACATTTGAACTGCATTTACCAGCATGCAAAGGGGCGAACTCGACTGGGATGTGAGGCAGTGTGCTCCCAACCCGCCTTCCTGTTAAAAGGCTCCCTTGAGCCACTGAGCTGACGAGCTCTGGAGACGCAACTGTGAGCCTGTGAGTGGTACTAGACCTGAGACGATTTTGGCAGCATTTCCAGAAACCCCAGATATTTTTTGATGCTTTCTATTCTCTACTGATGAAGGGCAATTACCCTGAAACACGTGTATAGAGATGAACAGCAATGACTGCACTAACTTTAGTGAAAAACTACGGACACTTTCAAGTAAGCGTTAAATTTGAACTGCATTTACCAGGATGCAAAGGGGCGAACTCGACTGGGATGTGAGGCAGTGTGCTCCCAACCCGCCTTCCTGTTAAAAGGCTCCCTTGAGCCACTGAGCTGACGAGCTCTGGAGCCGCACCTGTGAGCCTGTGAGTGGTACTAGACCTGAGACGATTTTGGCAGCATTTCCAGCAACCCCATATATTTTTTGATGCTTTCTACTCTCTACTGATGAAGGGCAATTACCCTGAAACACGTGTATAGAGATGAACAGCAATACCTGCACTAACTTTAGTGAAAAACTACGGACACTTTCAAGTAAGCGTTAAATTTGAACTGCATTTACCAGGATGCAAAGGGGCGAACTCGACTGGGATGTGAGGCAGTGTTCTCCCAACCCGCCTTCCTAATAAAAGGCTCCCTTGAGCCATTAAGCTGACGAGCTCTGAAGACGCACCTGTGAGCCTGTGAGTGGTACTAGACCTGAGACGATTTTGGCAGCATTTCCAGCAACCCCAGATATTTTTTGATGCTTTCTACTCTCTACTGATGAAGGGCAATTACCCTGAAACACGTGTATAGAGATGAACAGCAATGACTGCACTAACTTTAGTGAAAAACTACGGACACTTTCAAGTAAGCGTTACATTTGAACTGCATTTACCAGGATGCAAAGGGGCGAACTCGACTGGGATGTGAGGCAGTGTGCTCCCAACCCGCCTTCCTGTTAAAAGGCTCCCTTGAGCCACTGAGCTGACGAGCTCTGGAGACGCACCTGTGAGCCTGTGAGTGGTACTAGACCTGAGACGATTTTGGCAGCATTTCCAGCAACCCCAGATATTTTTTGATGCTTTCTACTCTCTACTGATGAAGGGCAATTACCCTGAAACACGTGTATAGAGATGAACAGCAATGACTGCACTAACTTTAGTGAAAAACTACGGACACTTTCAAGTAAGCGTTAAATTTGAACTGCATTTACCAGGATGCAAAGGGGCGAACTCGACTGGGATGTGAGGCAGTGTGCTCACAACCCGCCTTCCTGATAAAAGGCTCCCTTGAGCCACTGAGCTGCCGAGCTCTGGAGACGCACCTGTGAGCCTGTGAGTGGTACTAGACCTGAGACGATTTTGGCAGCATTTCCAGCAACCCCAGATATATTTTGATGCTTTCTACTCTCTACTGATGAAGGGCAATTACCCTGAAACACGTGTATAGAGATGAACAGCAATGACTGCACTAACTTTAGTGAAAAACGACGGACACTTTCAAGTAAGCGTTAAATTTGAACTGCATTTACAAGGATGCAAAGGGGCGAACTCGACTGGGATGTGAGGCAGTGTGCTCCCAACCAGCCTTCCTGTTAAAAGGCTCCCTTGAGCCACTGAGCTGACGAGCTCTGGAGACGCACCTGTGAGCCCGTGAGTGGTACTAGACCTGAGACGATTTTGGCAGCATTTCCAGCAACCCCAGATATTTTTTGATGCTTTCTACTCTCTACTGATGAAGGGCAATTACCCTGAAACACGTGTATAGAGATGAACAGCAATGACTGCACTAACTTTAGTGAAAAACTACGGACACTTTCAAGTAAGCGTTACATTTGAACTTCATTTACCAGGATGCAAAGGGGCGAACTCGACTGGAATGTGAGGCAGTGTGCTCCCAACCCGCCTTCCTGATAAAAGGCTCCCTTGAGCCACTGAGCTGACGAGCTCTGGAGACGCACCTGTGAGCCTGTGAGTGGTACTAGACCTGAGACGATTTTGGCAGCATTTCCAGCAACCCCAGATACTTTTTGATGCTTTCTACTCTCTACTGATGAAGGGCAATTACCCTGAAACACGTGTATAGAGATGAACAGCAATGACTGCACTATTTTTAGTGAAAAACTACGGACACTTTCAAGTAAGCGTTAAATTTGAACTGCATTTACCAGGATGCAAAGGGGTGAACTCGACTGGGATGTGAGGCAGTGTGCTCCTAACCCGCCTTCCTGTTAAAAGGCTCCCTTGAGCCACTGAGCTGACGAGCTCTGGAGACGCACCTATGAGTCTGTGAGTGGTACTAGACCTGAGACGATTTTGGCAGCATTTTCAGCAACCCCAGATATTTTTCGATGCTTTCTACTCTCTACTGATGAAGGGCAATTACCCTGAAACACGTGTATAGAGATGAACAGCAATGACTGCACTAACTTTAGTGAAAAACTACGGACACTTTCAAGTAAGCGATAAATTTGAACTGCATTTACCAGGATGCAAAGGGGCGAACTCGACTGGGATGTGAGGCAGTGTGCTCCCAACCCGCCTTCCTGTTAAAAGGCTCCCTTGAGCCACTGAGCTGACGAGCTCTGGAGACGCACCTGTGAGCCTGTGAGTGGTACTAGACCTGAGACGATTTTGGCAGCATTTCCAGCAACCCCAGATATTTTTTGATGCTTTCTACTCTCTACTGATGAAGGGCAATTACCCTGAAACACGTGTATAGAGATGAACAGCAATGACTGCACTAACTTTAGTGAAAAACTACGGACACTTTCAAGTAAGCGTTAAATTTGAACTGCATTTACCAGGATGCAAAGGGGCGAACTCGACTGGGATGTGAGGCAGTGTGCTCCCAACCCGCCTTCCTGATTAAAGGCTCACTTGAGCCACTGAGCTGACGAGCTCTGGAGACGCACCTGTGAGCCTGTGAGTGGTACTAGACCTGAGACGATTTTGGCAGCATTTCCAGCAACCACAGATATTTTTTGATGCTTTCTACTCTCTACTGATGAAGGGCAATTACCCTGAAACACGTGTATAGAGATGAACAGCAATGACTGCACTAACTTTAGTGAAAAACTACGGACACTTTCAAGTAAGCGTTAAATTTGAACTGCATTTACCAGGATGCAAAGGGGCGAACTCGACTGGGATGTGAGGCAGTGTTCTCCCAACCCGCCTTCCTAATAAAAGGCTCCCTTGAGCCATTAAGCTGACGAGCTCTGGAGACGCACCTGTGAGCCTGTGAGTGGTACTAGACCTGAGACGATTTTGGCAGCATTTCCAGCAACCCCAGATATTTTTTGATGCTTTCTACTCTCTAATGATGAAGGGCAATTACCCTGAAACACGTGTATAGAGATGAACAGCAATGACTGCACTAACTTTAGTGAAAAACGAGGTACACTTTCAAGTAAGCGTTAAATTTGAACTGCATTTACCAGGATGCAAAGGGGCGAACTCGACTGGGATGTGAGGCAGTGTGCTCCCAACCCGCCTTCCTGTTAAAAGGCTCCCTTGAGCCACTGAGCTGACGAGCTCTGGAGACGCACCTGTGAGCCTGTGAGTGGTACTAGACCTGAGACGATTTTGGCAGCATTTCCAGCAACCCCAGATATTTGTTAATGCTTTCTACTCTCTAATGATGAAGGGCAATTACCCTGAAACACGTGTATAGCGATGAACAGCAATGACTGCACTAACTTTAGTGAAAAACTACGGACACTTTCAAGTAAGCGTTAAATTTGAACTGCATTTACCAGGAAGCAAAGGGGCGAACTCGACTGGGATGTGAGGCAGTGTGCTCCCAACCCGCCTTCCTGTTAAAAGGCTCCCTTGAGCCACTGAGCTGACGAGCTCTGGAGCCGCACCTGTGAGCCTGTGAGTGGTACTAGACCTGAGACGATTTTGGCAGCATTTCCAGCAACCCCATATATTTTTTGATGCTTTCTACTCTCTACTGATGAAGGGCAATTACCCTGAAACACGTGTATAGAGATGAACAGCAATGACTGCACTAACTTTAGTGAAAAACTACGGACACTTTCAAGTAAGCGTTAAATTTGAACTGCATTTACCAGGATGCAAAGGGGCGAACTCGACTGGGATGTGAGGCAGTGTGCTCCCAACCCGCCTTCCTGATAAAAGGCTCCCTTGAGCCACTGAGCTGACGAGCTCTGGAGACGCACCTGTGAGCCTGTGAGTGGTACTAGACCTGAGACGATTTTGGCAGCATTTCCAGCAACCCCAGATACTTTTTGATGCTTTCTACTCTCTACTGATGAAGGGCAATTACCCTGAAACACGTGTATAGAGATGAACAGCAATGACTGCACTATTTTTAGTGAAAAACTACGGACACTTTCAAGTAAGCGTTAAATTTGAACTGCATTTACCAGGATGCAAAGGGGTGAACTCGACTGGGATGTGAGGCAGTGTGCTCCTAACCCGCCTTCCTGTTAAAAGGCTCCCTTGAGCCACTGAGCTGACGAGCTCTGGAGACGCACCTATGAGCCTGTGAGTGGTACTAGACCTGAGACGATTTTGGCAGCATTTCCAGCAACCCCAGATATTTTTTGATGCTTTCTACTCTCTAATGATGAAGGGCAATTACCCTGAAACACGTGTATAGCGATGAACAGCAATGACTGCACTAACTTTAGTGAAAAACTACGGACACTTTCAAGTAAGCGTTAAATTTGAACTGCATTTACCAGGAAGCAAAGGGGCGAACTCGACTGGGATGTGAGGCAGTGTGCTCCCAACCCACCTTCCTGTTAAAAGGCTCCCTTGAGCCACTGAGCTGACGAGCTCTGGAGACGCACCTGTGAGCCTGTGAGTGGCACTAGACCTGAGACGATTTTGGCAGCATTTCCAGCAACCCCAGATATTTTTCGATGCTTTCTACTCTCTACTGATGAAGGGCAATTACCCTGAAACACGTGTATAGAGATGAACAGCAATGACTGCACTAACTTTAGTGAAAAACTACGGACACTTTCAAGTAAGCGATAAATTTGAACTGCATTTACCAGGATGCAAAGGGGCGAACTCGACTGGGATGTGAGGCAGTGTGCTCCCAACCCGCCTTCCTGATTAAAGGCTCCCTTGAGCCACTGAGCTGACGAGCTCTGGAGACGCACCTGTGAGCCTGTGAGTGGTACTAGACCTGAGACGATTTTGGCAGCATTTCCAGCAACCCCAGATATTTTTTGATGCTTTCTACTCTCTACTGATGAAGGGCAATTACCCTGAAACACGTGTATAGAGATGAACAGCAATGACTGCACTAACTTTAGTGAAAAACTACGGACACTTTCAAGTAAGCGTTAAATTTGAACTGCATTTACCAGGATGCAAAGGGGCGAACTCGACTGGGATGTGAGGCAGTGTTCTCCCAACCCGCCTTCCTAATAAAAGGCTCCCTTGAGCCATTAAGCTGATGAGCTCTGGAGACGCACCTGTGAGCCTGTGAGTGGTACTAGACCTGAGACGATTTTGGCAGCATTTCCAGCAACCCCAGATATTTTTTGATGCTTTCTACTCTCTAATGATGAAGGGCAATTACCCTGAAACACGTGTATAGAGATGAACAGCAATGACTGCACTAACTTTAGTGAAAAACGAGGTACACTTTCAAGTAAGCGTTAAATTTGAACTGCATTTACCAGGATGCAAAGGGGCGAACTCGACTGGGATGTGAGGCAGTGTGCTCCCAACCCGCCTTCCTGTTAAAAGGCTCCCTTGAGCCACTGAGCTGACGAGCTCTGGAGACGCACCTGTGAGCCTGTGAGTGGTATTAGACCTGAGACGTTTTGGCAGCATTTCCAGCAACCCCAGATATTTTTTGATGCTTTCTACTCTCTACTGATGAAGGGCAATTACCCTGAAACACGTGTATAGAGATGAACAGCAATGACTGCACTAACTTTAGTGAAAAACTACGGACACTTTCAAGTAAGCGTTAAATTTGAACTGCATTTACCAGGATGCAAAGGGGCGAACTCGACTGGGATGTGAGGCAGTATGCTCCCAACCCGCCTTCCTGTTAAAAGGCTCCCTTGATCCACTGAGCTGACGAGCTCTGGAGACGCACCTGTGAGCCTGTGAGTGGTACTAGACCTGAGACGATTTTGGCAGCATTTCCAGCAACCCCAGATATTTTTTGATGCTTTCTACTATCTACTGATGAAGGGCAATTACCCTGAAACACGTGTATAGAGATGAACAGCAATGACTGCACTAACTTTAGTGAAAAACTACGGACACTTTCAAGTAAGCGTTAAATTTGAACTGCATTTACCAGGATGCAAAGGGGCGAACTCGACTAGGATGTGAGGCAGTGTGCTCCCAACCCGCCTTCCTGTTAAAAGGCTCCCTTGAGCCACTGAGCTGATGAGCTCTGGAGACGCACCTGTGAGCCTGTGAGTGGTACTAGACCTGAGACGATTTTGGCAGCATTTCCAGCAACGCCAGATATTTTTTGATGCTTTCTACTCTCTACTGATGAAGGGCAATTACCCTGAAACACGTGTATAGAGATGAAGAGCAATGACTGCACTAACTTTAGTGAAAAACTACAGACACTTTCAAGTAAGCGTTAAATTTGAACTGTATTTACCAGGATGCAAAGGGGTGAACTCGACTGGGATGTGAGGCAGTATGCTCCCAACCCGCCTTCCTGTTAAAAGGCTCCCTTGAGCCACTGAGCTGACGAGCTCTGGAGACGCACCTGTGAGCCTGTGAGTGGTACTAGACCTGAAACGATTTTGGCAGTATTTGCAGCAACCCAGATATTTTTTGATGCTTTCTACTCTCTACTGATGAAGGGCAATTACCCTGAAACATGTGTATAGAGATGAACAGCAATGACTGCACTAAGTTTAGTGAAAAACTACGGACACTTTCAAGTAAGCGTTACATTTGAACTGCATTTACCAGGATGCAAAGGGGCGAACTCGACTGGGATGTGAGGCAGTGTGCTCCCAACCCGCCTTCCTGTTAAAAGGCTCCCTTGAGCCACTGAGCTGACGAGCTCTGGAGACGCACCTGTGAGCCTGTGAGTGGTACTAGACCTGAGACGATTTTGGCAGCATTTCCAGAAACCCCAGATATTTTTTGATGCTTTCTATTCTCTACTGATGAAGGGCAATTACCCTGAAACACGTGTATAGAGATGAACAGCAATGACTGCACTAACTTTAGTGAAAAACTACGGACACTTTCAAGTAAGCGTTAAATTTGAACTGCATTTACCAGGATGCAAAGGGGCGAACTCGACTGGGATGTGAGGCAGTGTGCTCCCAACCCGCCTTCCTGTTAAAAGGCTCCCTTGAGCCACTGAGCTGACGAGCTCTGGAGCCGCACCTGTGAGCCTGTGAGTGGTACTAGACCTGAGACGATTTTGGCAGCATTTCCAGCAACCCCATATATTTTTTGATGCTTTCTACTCTCTACTGATGAAGGGCAATTACCCTGAAACACGTGTATAGAGATGAACAGCAATGACTGCACTAACTTTAGTGAAAAACTACGGACACTTTCAAGTAAGCGTTAAATTTGAACTGCATTTACCAGGATGCAAAGGGGCGAACTCGACTGGGATGTGAGGCAGTGTTCTCCCAACCCGCCTTCCTAATAAAAGGCTCCCTTGAGCCATTAAGCTGACGAGCTCTGAAGACGCACCTGTGAGCCTGTGAGTGGTACTAGACCTGAGACGATTTTGGCAGCATTTCCAGCAACCCCAGATATTTTTTGATGCTTTCTACTCTCTACTGATGAAGGGCAATTACCCTGAAACACGTGTATAGAGATGAACAGCAATGACTGCACTAACTTTAGTGAAAAACTACGGACACTTTCAAGTAAGCGTTACATTTGAACTGCATTTACCAGGATGCAAAGGGGCGAACTCGACTGGGATGTGAGGCAGTGTGCTCCCAACCCGCCTTCCTGTTAAAAGGCTCCCTTGAGCCACTGAGCTGACGAGCTCTGGAGACGCACCTGTGAGCCTGTGAGTGGTACTAGACCTGAGACGATTTTGGCAGCATTTCCAGCAACCCCAGATATTTTTTGATGCTTTCTACTCTCTACTGATGAAGGGCAATTACCCTGAAACACGTGTATAGAGATGAACAGCAATGACTGCACTAACTTTAGTGAAAAACTACGGACACTTTCAAGTAAGCGTTAAATTTGAACTGCATTTACCAGGATGCAAAGGGGCGAACTCGACTGGGATGTGAGGCAGTGTGCTCCCAACCCGCCTTCCTGATAAAAGGCTCCCTTGAGCCACTGAGCTGACGAGCTCTGGAGACGCACCTGTGAGCCTGTGAGTGGTACTAGACCTGAGACGATTTTGGCAGCATTTCCAGCAACCCCAGATATATTTTGATGCTTTCTACTCTCTACTGATGAAGGGCAATTACCCTGAAACACGTGTATAGAGATGAACAGCAATGACTGCACTAACTTTAGTGAAAAACGACGGACACTTTCAAGTAAGCGTTAAATTTGAACTGCATTTACAAGGATGCAAAGGGGCGAACTCGACTGGGATGTGAGGCAGTGTGCTCCCAACCAGCCTTCCTGTTAAAAGGCTCCCTTGAGCCACTGAGCTGACGAGCTCTGGAGACGCACCTGTGAGCCCGTGAGTGGTACTAGACCTGAGACGATTTTGGCAGCATTTCCAGCAACCCCAGATATTTTTTGATGCTTTCTACTCTCTACTGATGAAGGGCAATTACCCTGAAACACGTGTATAGAGATGAACAGCAATGACTGCACTAACTTTAGTGAAAAACTACGGACACTTTCAAGTAAGCGTTACATTTGAACTTCATTTACCAGGATGCAAAGGGGCGAACTCGACTGGAATGTGAGGCAGTGTGCTCCCAACCCGCCTTCCTGTTAAAAGGCTCCCTTGAGCCACTGAGCTGACGAGCTCTGGAGACGCACCTGTGAGTCTGTGAGTGGTACTAGACCTGAGACGATTTTGGCAGCATTTCCAGCAACCCCAGATATTTTTTGATGCTTTCTACTGTCTACTGATGAAGGGCAATTACCCTGAAACACGTGTATAGAGATGAACAGCAATGACTGCACTAACTTTAGTGAAAAACTACAGACACTGTCAAGTAAGCGTTAAATTTGAACTGCATTTACCAGGATGCAAAGGGGCGAACTCGACTGGGATGTGAGGCAGTGTGCTCCCAACCCGCCTTCCTGATAAAAGGCTCCCTTGAGCCACTGAGCTGACGAGCTCTGGAGACGCACCTGTGAGCCTGTGAGTGGTACTAGACCTGAGACGATTTTGGCAGCATTTCCAGCAACCCCAGATACTTTTTGATGCTTTCTACTCTCTACTGATGAAGGGCAATTACCCTGAAACACGTGTATAGAGATGAACAGCAATGACTGCACTATTTTTAGTGAAAAACTACGGACACTTTCAAGTAAGCGTTAAATTTGAACTGCATTTACCAGGATGCAAAGGGGTGAACTCGACTGGGATGTGAGGCAGTGTGCTCCTAACCCGCCTTCCTGTTAAAAGGCTCCCTTGAGCCACTGAGCTGACGAGCTCTGGAGACGCACCTATGAGCCTGTGAGTGGTACTAGACCTGAGACGATTTTGGCAGCATTTCCAGCAACCCCAGATATTTTTTGATGCTTTCTACTCTCTAATGATGAAGGGCAATTACCCTGAAACACGTGTATAGCGATGAACAGCAATGACTGCACTAACTTTAGTGAAAAACTACGGACACTTTCAAGTAAGCGTTAAATTTGAACTGCATTTACCAGGAAGCAAAGGGGCGAACTCGACTGGGATGTGAGGCAGTGTGCTCCCAACCCACCTTCCTGTTAAAAGGCTCCCTTGAGCCACTGAGCTGACGAGCTCTGGAGACGCACCTGTGAGCCTGTGAGTGGCACTAGACCTGAGACGATTTTGGCAGCATTTCCAGCAACCCCAGATATTTTTCGATGCTTTCTACTCTCTACTGATGAAGGGCAATTACCCTGAAACACGTGTATAGAGATGAACAGCAATGACTGCACTAACTTTAGTGAAAAACTACGGACACTTTCAAGTAAGCGATAAATTTGAACTGCATTTACCAGGATGCAAAGGGGCGAACTCGACTGGGATGTGAGGCAGTGTGCTCCCAACCCGCCTTCCTGTTAAAAGGCTCCCTTGAGCCACTGAGCTGACGAGCTCTGGAGACGCACCTGTGAGCCTGTGAGTGGTACTAGACCTGAGACGATTTTGGCAGCATTTCCAGCAACCCCAGATATTTTTTGATGCTTTCTACTCTCTACTGATGAAGGGCAATTACCCTGAAACACGTGTATAGAGATGAACAGCAATGACTGCACTAACTTTAGTGAAAAACTACGGACACTTTCAAGTAAGCGTTAAATTTGAACTGCATTTACCAGGATGCAAAGGGGCGAACTCGACTGGGATGTGAGGCAGTGTGCTCCCAACCCGCCTTCCTGATTAAAGGCTCCCTTGAGCCACTGAGCTGACGAGCTCTGGAGACGCACCTGTGAGCCTGTGAGTGGTACTAGACCTGAGACGATTTTGGCAGCATTTCCAGCAACCCCAGATATTTTTTGATGCTTTCTACTCTCTACTGATGAAGGGCAATTACCCTGAAACACGTGTATAGAGATGAACAGCAATGACTGCACTAACTTTAGTGAAAAACTACGGACACTTTCAAGTAAGCGATAAATTTGAACTGCATTTACCAGGATGCAAAGGGGCGAACTCGACTGGGATGTGAGGCAGTGTTCTCCCAACCCGCCTTCCTAATAAAAGGCTCCCTTGAGCCATTAAGCTGACGAGCTCTGGAGATGCACCTGTGAGCCTGTGAGTGGTACTAGACCTGAGACGATTTTGGCAGCATTTCCAGCAACCCCAGATATTTTTTGATGCTTTCTACTCTCTAATGATGAAGGGCAATTACCCTGAAACACGTGTATAGAGATGAACAGCAATGACTGCACTAACTTTAGTGAAAAACGAGGTACACTTTCAAGTAAGCGTTAAATTTGAACTGCATTTACCAGGATGCAAAGGGGCGAACTCGACTGGGATGTGAGGCAGTGTGCTCCCAACCCGCCTTCCTGTTAAAAGGCTCCCTTGAGCCACTGAGCTGACGAGCTCTGGAGACGCACCTGTGAGCCTGTGAGTGGTACTAGACCTGAGACGATTTTGGCAGCATTTCCAGCAACCCCAGATATTTGTTAATGCTTTCTACTCTCTAATGATGAAGGGCAATTACCCTGAAACACGTGTATAGCGATGAACAGCAATGACTGCACTAACTTTAGTGAAAAACTACGGACACTTTCAAGTAAGCGTTAAATTTGAACTGCATTTACCAGGAAGCAAAGGGGCGAACTCGACTGGGATGTGAGGCAGTGTGCTCCCAACCCACCTTCCTGTTAAAAGGCTCCCTTGAGCCACTGAGCTGACGAGCTCTGGAGACGCACCTGTGAGCCTGTGAGTGGTACTAGACCTGAGACGATTTTGGCAGCATTTCCAGAAACCCCAGATATTTTTTGATGCTTTATATTCTCTACTGATGAAGGGCAATTACCCTGAAACACGTGTATAGAGATGAACAGCAATGACTGCACTAACTTTAGTGAAAAACTACGGACACTTTCAAGTAAGCGTTAAATTTGAACTGCATTTACCAGGATGCAAAGGGGCGAACTCGACTGGGATGTGAGGCAGTGTGCTCCCAACCCGCCTTCCTGTTAAAAGGCTCCCTTGAGCCACTGAGCTGACGAGCTCTGGAGCCGCACCTGTGAGCCTGTGAGTGGTACTAGACCTGAGACGATTTTGGCAGCATTTCCAGCAACCCCATATATTTTTTGATGCTTTCTACTCTCTACTGATGAAGGGCAATTACCCTGAAACACGTGTATAGAGATGAACAGCAATGACTGCACTAACTTTAGTGAAAAACTACGGACACTTTCAAGTAAGCGTTAAATTTGAACTGCATTTACCAGGATGCAAAGGGGCGAACTCGACTGGGATGTGAGGCAGTGTTCTCCCAACCCGCCTTCCTAATAAAAGGCTCCCTTGAGCCATTAAGCTGACGAGCTCTGAAGACGCACCTGTGAGCCTGTGAGTGGTACTAGACCTGAGACGATTTTGGCAGCATTTCCAGCAACCCCAGATATTTTTTGATGCTTTCTACTCTCTACTGATGAAGGGCAATTACCCTGAAACACGTGTATAGAAATGAACAGCAATGACTGCACTAACTTTAGTGAAAAACTACGGACACTTTCAAGTAAGCGTTACATTTGAACTGCATTTACCAGGATGCAAAGGGGCGAACTCGACTGGGATGTGAGGCAGTGTGCTCCCAACCCGCCTTCCTGTTAAAAGGCTCCCTTGAGCCACTGAGCTGACGAGCTCTGGAGACGCACCTGTGAGCCTGTGAGTGGTACTAGACCTGAGACGATTTTGGCAGCATTTCCAGCAACCCCAGATATTTTTTGATGCTTTCTACTCTCTACTGATGAAGGGCAATTACCCTGAAACACGTGTATAGAGATGAACAGCAATGACTGCACTAACTTTAGTGAAAAACTACGGACACTTTCAAGTAAGCGTTAAATTTGAACTGCATTTACCAGGATGCAAAGGGGCGAACTCGACTGGGATGTGAGGCAGTGTGCTCCCAACCCGCCTTCCTGATAAAAGGCTCCCTTGAGCCACTGAGCTGACGAGCTCTGGAGACGCACCTGTGAGCCTGTGAGTGGTACTAGACCTGATACGATTTTGGCAGCATTTCCAGCAACCCCAGATATATTTTGATGCTTTCTACTCTCTACTGATGAAGGGCAATTACCCTGAAACACGTGTATAGAGATGAACAGCAATGACTGCACTAACTTTAGTGAAAAACGACGGACACTTTCAAGTAAGCGTTAAATTTGAACTGCATTTACAAGGATGCAAAGGGGCGAACTCGACTGGGATGTGAGGCAGTGTGCTCCCAACCAGCCTTCCTGTTAAAAGGCTCCCTTGAGCCACTGAGCTGACGAGCTCTGGAGACGCACCTGTGAGCCCGTGAGTGGTACTAGACCTGAGACGATTTTGGCAGCATTTCCAGCAACCCCAGATATTTTTTGATGCTTTCTACTCTCTACTGATGAAGGGCAATTACCCTGAAACACGTGTATAGAGATGAACAGCAATGACTGCACTAACTTTAGTGAAAAACTACGGACACTTTCAAGTAAGCGTTACATTTGAACTTCATTTACCAGGATGCAAAGGGGCGAACTCGACTGGAATGTGAGGCAGTGTGCTCCCAACCCGCCTTCCTGTTAAAAGGCTCCCTTGAGCCACTGAGCTGACGAGCTCTGGAGACGCACCTGTGAGTCTGTGAGTGGTACTAGACCTGAGACGATTTTGGCAGCATTTCCAGCAACCCCAGATATTTTTTGATGCTTTCTACTCTCTACTTATGAAGGGCAATTACCCTGAAACACGTGTATAGAGATGAACAGCAATGACTGCACTAACTTTAGTGAAAAACTACAGACACTTTCAAGTAAGCGTTAAATTTGAACTGCATTTACCAGGATGCAAAGGGGCGAACTCGACTGGGATGTGAGGCAGTGTGCTCCCAACCCGCCTTCCTGATAAAAGGCTCCCTTGAGCCACTGAGCTGACGAGCTCTGGAGACGCACCTGTGAGCCTGTGAGTGGTACTAGACCTGAGACGATTTTGGCAGCATTTCCAGCAACCCCAGATACTTTTTGATGCTTTCTACTCTCTACTGATGAAGGGCAATTACCCTGAAACACGTGTATAGAGATGAACAGCAATGACTGCACTATTTTTAGTGAAAAACTACGGACACTTTCAAGTAAGCGTTAAATTTGAACTGCATTTACCAGGATGCAAAGGGGTGAACTCGACTGGGATGTGAGGCAGTGTGCTCCTAACCCGCCTTCCTGTTAAAAGGCTCCCTTGAGCCACTGAGCTGACGAGCTCTGGAGACGCACCTATGAGCCTGTGAGTGGTACTAGACCTGAGACGATTTTGGCAGCATTTCCAGCAACCCCAGATATTTTTTGATGCTTTCTACTCTCTAATGATGAAGGGCAATTACCCTGAAACACGTGTATAGCGATGAACAGCAATGACTGCACTAACTTTAGTGAAAAACTACGGACACTTTCAAGTAAGCGTTAAATTTGAACTGCATTTACCAGGAAGCAAAGGGGCGAACTCGACTGGGATGTGAGGCAGTGTGCTCCCAACCCACCTTCCTGTTAAAAGGCTCCCTTGAGCCACTGAGCTGACGAGCTCTGGAGACGCACCTGTGAGCCTGTGAGTGGCACTAGACCTGAGACGATTTTGGCAGCATTTCCAGCAACCCCAGATATTTTTCGATGCTTTCTACTCTCTACTGATGAAGGGCAATTACCCTGAAACACGTGTATAGAGATGAACAGCAATGACTGCACTAACTTTAGTGAAAAACTACGGACACTTTCAAGTAAGCGATAAATTTGAACTGCATTTACCAGGATGCAAAGGGGCGAACTCGACTGGGATGTGAGGCAGTGTGCTCCCAACCCGCCTTCCTGTTAAAAGGCTCCCTTGAGCCACTGAGCTGACGAGCTCTGGAGACGCACCTGTGAGCCTGTGAGTGGTACTAGACCTGAGACGATTTTGGCAGCATTTCCAGCAACCCCAGATATTTTTTGATGCTTTCTACTCTCTACTGATGAAGGGCAATTACCCTGAAACACGTGTATAGAGATGAACAGCAATGACTGCACTAACTTTAGTGAAAAACTACGGACACTTTCAAGTAAGCGTTAAATTTGAACTGCATTTACCAGGATGCAAAGGGGCGAACTCGACTGGGATGTGAGGCAGTGTGCTCCCAACCCGCCTTCCTGATTAAAGGCTCCCTTGAGCCACTGAGCTGACGAGCTCTGGAGACACACCTGTGAGCCTGTGAGTGGTACTAGACCTGAGACGATTTTGGCAGCATTTCCAGCAACCCCAGATATTTTTTGATGCTTTCTACTCTCTACTGATGAAGGGCAATTACCCTGAAACACGTGTATAGAGATGAACAGCAATGACTGCACTAACTTTAGTGAAAAACTACGGACACTTTCAAGTAAGCGTTAAATTTGAACTGCATTTACCAGGATGCAAAGGGGCGAACTCGACTGGGATGTGAGGCAGTGTTCTCCCAACCCGCCTTCCTAATAAAAGGCTCCCTTGAGCCATTAAGCTGACGAGCTCTGGAGACGCACCTGTGAGCCTGTGAGTGGTACTAGACCTGAGACGATTTTGGCAGCATTTCCACCAACCCCAGATATTTTTTGATGCTTTCTACTCTCTAATGATGAAGGGCAATTACCCTGAAACACGTGTATAGAGATGAACAGCAATGACTGCACTAACTTTAGTGAAAAACGAGGTACACTTTCAAGTAAGCGTTAAATTTGAACTGCATTTACCAGGATGCAAAGGGGCGAACTCGACTGGGATGTGAGGCAGTGTGCTCCCAACCCGCCTTCCTGTTAAAAGGCTCCCTTGAGCCACTGAGCTGACGAGCTCTGGAGACGCACCTGTGAGCCTGTGAGTGGTACTAGACCTGAGACGATTTTGGCAGCATTTCCAGCAACCCCAGATATTTGTTAATGCTTTCTACTCTCTAATGATGAAGGGCAATTACCCTGAAACACGTGTATAGCGATGAACAGCAATGACTGCACTAACTTTAGTGAAAAACTACGGACACTTTCAAGTAAGCGTTAAATTTGAACTGCATTTACCAGGAAGCAAAGGGGCGAACTCGACTGGGATGTGAGGCAGTGTGCTCCCAACCCACCTTCCTGTTAAAAGGCTCCCTTGAGCCACTGAGCTGACGAGCTCTGGAGACGCACCTGTGAGCCTGTGAGTGGTACTAGACCTGAGACGATTTTGGCAGCATTTCCAGCAACCCCAAGTATTTTTTGATGCTTTCTACTCTTTACTGATGAAGGGCAAATACCCTGAAACACGTGTATAGAGATGAACAGCAATGACTGCACTAACTTTAGTGAAAAACTACGGACACGTTCAAGTAAGCGTCAAATTTGAACTGCATTTACCATGATGCAAAGGGGCGAACTCGACTGGGATGTGAGGCAGTGTGCTCCCAACCCGCCTTCCTGTTAAAAGGCTCCCTTGAGCCACTGAGCTGACGAGCTCTGGAGACACACCTGTGAGCCTGTGAGTGGTACTAGACCTGAGATAATTTTGGCAGCATTTCCAGCAACCCCAGATATTTTTTGATGCTTTCTACTCTCTACTGATGAAGGGCAATTACCCTGAAACACGTGTATAGAGATGAACAGCAATGACTGCACTAACTTTAGTGAAAAACTACGGACACTTTCAAGTAAGCGTTAAATTTGAACTGCATTTACCAGGATGCAAAGGGGCGAACTCGACTGGGATGTGAGGCAGTGTGCTCCCAACCCGCCTTCCTGTTAAAAGGCTCCCTTCAGCCACTGAGCTGACGAGCTCTGGAGACGCACCTGTGAGCCTGTGAGTGGTACTAGACCTGAGACGATTTTGGCAGCATTTCCAGCAACCCCAGATATTTTTTTATGCTTTCTACTCTCTACTGATGAAGGGCAATTACCCTGAAACACGTGTATAGAGATGAACAGCAATGACTGCACTAACTTTAGTGAAAAACTACGGACACTTTCAAGTAAGCGTTAAATTTGAACTGCATTTACCATGATGCAAAGGGGCGAACTCGACTGGGATGTGAGGCAGTGTGCTCCCAACCCGCCTTCCTGTTAAAAGGCTCCCTTGAGCCACTGAGCTGACGAGCTCTGGAGACGCACCTGTGAGCCTGTGAGTGGTATTAGACCTGAGATGTTTTGGCAGCATTTCCAGCAACCCCAGATATTTTTTGATGCTTTCTACTCTCTACTGATGAAGGGCAATTACCCTGAAACACGTGTATAGAGATGAACAGCAATGACTGCACTAACTTTAGTGAAAAACTACGGACACTTTCAAGTAAGCGTTAAATTTGAACTGCATTTACCAGGATGCAAAGGGGCGAACTCGACTGGGATGTGAGGCAGTATGCTCCCAACCCGCCTTCCTGTTAAAAGGCTCCCTTGATCCACTGAGCTGACGAGCTCTGGAGACTCACCTGTGAGCCTGTGAGTGGTACTAGACCTGAGACGATTTTGGCAGCATTTCCAGCAACCCCAGATATTTTTTTATGCTTTCTACTCTCTACTGATGAAGGGCAATTACCCTGAAACACGTGTATAGAGATGAACAGCAATGACTGCACTAACTTTAGTGAAAAACTACGGACACTTTCAAGTAAGCGTTAAATTTGAACTGCATTTACCAGGATGCAAAGGGGCGAACTCGACTAGGATGTGAGGCAGTGTGCTCCGAACCCGCCTTCCTGTTAAAAGGCTCCCTTGAGCCACTGAGCTGACGAGCTCTGGAGACGCACCTGTGAGCCTGTGAGTGGTACTAGACCTGAGACGATTTTGGCAGCATTTCCAGCAACGCCAGATATTTTTTGATGCTTTCTACTCTCTACTGATGAAGGGCAATTACCCTGAAACACGTGTATAGAGATGAACAGCAATGACTGCACTAACTTTAGTGAAAAACTACAGACACTTTCAAGTAAGCGTTAAATTTGAACTGTATTTACCAGGATGCAAAGGGGCGAACTCGACTGGGATGTGAGGCAGTATGCTCCCAACCCGCCTTCCTGTTAAAAGGCTTCCTTGAGCCACTGAGCTGACGAGCTCTGGAGACGCACCTGTGAGCCTGTGAGTGGTACTAGACCTGAGACGATTTTGGCAGTATTTGCAGCAACCCAGATATTTTTTGATGCTTTCTACTCTCTACTGATGAAGGGCAATTACCCTGAAACATGTGTATAGAGATGAACAGCAATGACTGCACTAACTTTAGTGAAAAACTACGGACACTTTCAAGTAAGCGTTACATTTGAACTGCATTTACCAGGATGCAAAGGGGCGAACTCGACTGGGATGTGAGGCAGTGTGCTCCCAACCCGCCTTCCTGTTAAAAGGCTCCCTTGAGCCACTGAGCTGACGAGCTCTGGAGACGCACCTGTGAGCCTGTGAGTGGTACTAGACCTGAGACGATTTTGGCAGCATTTCCGGAAACCCCAGTTATTTTTTGATGCTTTCTATTCTCTACTGATGAAGGGCAATTACCCTGAAACACGTGTATAGAGATGAACAGCAATGACTGCACTAACTTTAGTGAAAAACTACGGACACTTTCAAGTAAGCGTTAAATTTGAACTGCATTTACCAGGATGCAAAGGGGCGAACTCGACTGGGATGTGAGGCAGTGTGCTCCCAACCCGCCTTCCTGTTAAAAGGCTCCCTTGAGCCACTGAGCTGACGAGCTCTGGAGCCGCACCTGTGAGCCTGTGAGTGGTACTAGACCTGAGACGATTTTGGCAGCATTTCCAGCAACCCCATATATTTTTTGATGCTTTCTACTCTCTACTGATGAAGGGCAATTACCCTGAAACACGTGTATAGAGATGAACAGCAATGACTGCACTAACTTTAGTGAAAAACTACGGACACTTTCAAGTAAGCGTTAAATTTGAACTGCATTTACCAGGATGCAAAGGGGCGAACTCGACTGGGATGTGAGGCAGTGTTCTCCCAACCCGCCTTCCTAATAAAAGGCTCCCTTGAGCCATTAAGCTGACGAGCTCTGAAGACGCACCTGTGAGCCTGTGAGTGGTACTAGACCTGAGACGATTTTGGCAGCATTTCCAGCAACCCCAGATATTTTTTGATGCTTTCTACTCTCTACTGATGAAGGGCAATTACCCTGAAACACGTGTATAGAGATGAACAGCAATGACTGCACTAACTTTAGTGAAAAACTACGGACACTTTCAAGTAAGCGTTACATTTGAACTGCATTTACCAGGATGCAAAGGGGCGAACTCGACTGGGATGTGAGGCAGTGTGCTCCCAACCCGCCTTCCTGTTAAAAGGCTCCCTTGAGCCACTGAGCTGACGAGCTCTGGAGACGCACCTGTGAGCCTGTGAGTGGTACTAGACCTGAGACGATTTTGGCAGCATTTCCAGCAACCCCAGATATTTTTTGATGCTTTCTACTCTCTACTGATGAAGGGCAATTACCCTGAAACACGTGTATAGAGATGAACAGCAATGACTGCACTAACTTTAGTGAAAAACGACGGACACTTTCAAGTAAGCGTTAAATTTGAACTGCATTTACCAGGATGCAAAGGGGCGAACTCGACTGGGATGTGAGGCAGTGTGCTCCCAACCAGCCTTCCTGTTAAAAGGCTCCATTGAGCCACTGAGCTGACGAGCTCTGGAGACGCACCTGTGAGCCCGTGAGTGGTACTAGATCTGAGACGATTTTGGCAGCATTTCCAGCAACCCCAGATATTTTTTGATGCTTTCTACTCTCTACTGATGAAGGGCAATTACCCTGAAACACGTCTATAGAGATGAACAGCAATGACTGCACTAACTTTAGTGAAAAACTACGGACACTTTCAAGTAAGCGTTACATTTGAACTTCATTTACCAGGATGCAAAGGGGCGAACTCGACTGGAATGTGAGGCAGTGTGCTCCCAACCCGCCTTCCTGTTAAAAGGCTCCCTTGAGCCACTGAGCTGACGAGCTCTGGAGACGCACCTGTGAGTCTGTGAGTGGTACTAGACCTGAGACGATTTTGGCAGCATTTCCAGCAACCCCAGATATTTTTTGATGCTTTCTACTCTCTACTGATGAAGGGCAATTACCCTGAAACACGTGTATAGAGATGAACAGCAATGACTGCACTAACTTTAGTGAAAAACTACAGACACTTTCAAGTAAGCGTTAAATTTGAACTGCATTTACCAGGATGCAAAGGGGCGAACTCGACTGGGATGTGAGGCAGTGTGCTCCCAACCCGCCTTCCTGATAAAAGGCTCCCTTGAGCCACTGAGCTGACGAGCTCTAGAGACGCACCTGTGAGCCTGTGAGTGGTACTAGACCTGAGACGATTTTGGCAGCATTTCCAGCAACCCCAGATATTTTTTTATGCTTTCTACTCTCTACTGATGAAGGGCAATTACCCTGAAACACGTGTATAGAGATGAACAGCAATGACTGCACTAACTTTAGTGAAAAACTACGGACACTTTCAAGTAAGCGTTAAATTTGAACTGCATTTACCAGGATGCAAAGGGGCGAACTCGACTGGGATGTGAGGCAGTGTGCTCCCAACCCGCCTTCCTGTTAAAAGGCTCCCTTGAGCCACTGAGCTGACGAGCTCTGGAGACGCACCTGTGAGCCTTTGAGTGGTACTAGACCTGAGACGTTTTGGCAGCATTTCCAGCAACCCCAGATATTTTTTTATGCTTTCTACTCTCTACTGATGAAGGGCAATTACCCTGAAACACGTGTATAGAGATGAACAGCAATGACTGCACTAACTTTAGTGAAAAACTACGGACACTTTCAAGTAAGCGTTAAATTTGAACTGCATTTACCAGAATGCAAAGGGGCGAACTCGACTGGGATGTGAGGCAGTATGCTCCCAACCCGCCTTCCTGTTAAAAGGCTCCCTTGATCCACTGAGCTGACGAGCTCTGGAGACGCACCTGTGAGCCTGTGAGTGGTACTAGACCTGAGACGATTTTGGCAGCATTTCCACCAACCCCAGATATTTTTTGATGCTTTCTACTCTCTACTGATGAAGGGCAATTACCCTGAAACACGTGTATAGAGATGAACAGCAATGACTGCACTAACTTTAGTTAAAAACTACGGACACTTTCAAGTAAGCGTTAAATTTGAACTGCATTTACCAGGATGCAAAGGGGCGAACTCGACTGGGATGTGAGGCAGTGTTCTCCCAACCCGCCTTCCTAATAAAAGGCTCCCTTGAGCCATTAAGCTGACGAGCTCTGAAGACGCACCTGTGAGCCTGTGAGTGGTACTAGACCTGAGACGATTTTGGCAGCATTTCCAGCAACCCCAGATATTTTTTGATGCTTTCTACTCTCTACTGATGAAGGGCAATTACCCTGAAACACGTGTATAGAGATGAACAGCAATGACTGCTCTAACTTTAGTGAAAAACTACGGACACTTTCAAGTAAGCGTTACATTTGAACTGCATTTACCAGGATGCAAAGGGGCGAACTCGACTGGGATGTGAGGCAGTGTGCTCCCAACCCGCCTTCCTGTTAAAAGGCTCCCTTGAGCCACTGAGCTGACGAGCTCTGGAGACGCACCTGTGAGCCTGTGAGTGGTACTAGACCTGAGACGATTTTGGCAGTATTTCCAGCAACCCCAGATATTTTTTGATGCTTTCTACTCTCTACTGATGAAGGGCAATTACCCTGAAACACGTGTATAGAGATGAACAGCAATGACTGCACTAACTTTAGTGAAAAACGACGTACACTTTCTAGTAAGTGTTAAATTTGAACTGCATTTACCAGGATGCAAAGGGGCGAACTCGACTGGGATGTGAGGCAGTGTGCTCCCAACCCGCCTTCCTGTTAAAAGGCTCCCTTGAGCCACTGAGCTGACGAGCTCTGGAGACGCACCTGTGAGCCTGTGAGTGGTACTAGACCTGAGACGATTTTGGCAGCATTTCCAGAAACCCCAGATATTTTTTGATGCTTTCTATTCTCTACTGATGAAGGGCAATTACCCTGAAACACGTGTATAGAGATGAACAGCAATGACTGCACTAACTTTAGTGAAAAACTACGGACACTTTCAAGTAAGCGTTAAATTTGAACTGCATTTACCAGGATGCAAAGGGGCGAACTCGACTGGGATGTGAGGCAGTGTGCTCCCAACCCGCCTTCCTGTTAAAAGGCTCCCTTGAGCCACTGAGCTGACGAGCTCTGGAGCCGCACCTGTGAGCCTGTGAGTGGTACTAGACCTGAGACGATTTTGGCAGCATTTCCAGCAACCCCATATATTTTTTGATGCTTTCTACTCTCTACTGATGAAGGGCAATTACCCTGAAACACGTGTATAGAGATGAACAGCAATGACTGCACTAACTTTAGTGAAAAACTACGGACACTTTCAAGTAAGCGTTAAATTTGAACTGCATTTACCAGGATGCAAAGGGGCGAACTCGACTGGGATGTGAGGCAGTGTTCTCCCAACCCGCCTTCCTAATAAAAGGCTCCCTTGAGCCATTAAGCTGACGAGCTCTGAAGACGCACCTGTGAGCCTGTGAGTGGTACTAGACCTGAGACGATTTTGGCAGCATTTCCAGCAACCCCAGATATTTTTTGATGCTTTCTACTCTCTACTGATGAAGGGCAATTACCCTGAAACACGTGTATAGAGATGAACAGCAATGACTGCACTAACTTTAGTGAAAAACTACGGACACTTTCAAGTAAGCGTTACATTTGAACTGCATTTACCAGGATGCAAAGGGGCGAACTCGACTGGGATGTGAGGCAGTGTGCTCCCAACCCGCCTTCCTGTTAAAAGGCTCCCTTGAGCCACTGAGCTGACGAGCTCTGGAGACGCACCTGTGAGCCTGTGAGTGGTACTAGACCTGAGACGATTTTGGCAGCATTTCCAGCAACCCCAGATATTTTTTGATGCTTTCTACTCTCTACTGATGAAGGGCAATTACCCTGAAACACGTGTATAGAGATGAACAGCAATGACTGCACTAACTTTAGTGAAAAACTACGGACACTTTCAAGTAAGCGTTAAATTTGAACTGCATTTACCAGGATGCAAAGGGGCGAACTCGACTGGGATGTGAGGCAGTGTGCTCCCAACCCGCCTTCCTGATAAAAGGCTCCCTTGAGCTACTGAGCTGACGAGCTCTGGAGACGCACCTGTGAGCCTGTGAGTGGTACTAGACCTGAGACGATTTTGGCAGCATTTCCAGCAACCCCAGATATATTTTGATGCTTTCTACTCTCTACTGATGAAGGGCAATTACCCTGAAACAAGTGTATAGAGATGAACAGCAATGACTGCACTAACTTTAGTGAAAAACGACGGACACTTTCAAGTAAGCGTTAAATTTGAACTGCATTTACCAGGATGCAAAGGGGCGAACTCGACTGGGATGTGAGGCAGTGTGCTCCCAACCAGCCTTCCTGTTAAAAGGCTCCATTGAGCCACTGAGCTGACGAGCTCTGGAGACGCACCTGTGAGCCCGTGAGTGGTACTAGACCTGAGACGATTTTGGCAGCATTTCCAGCAACCCCAGATATTTTTTGATGCTTTCTACTCTCTACTGATGAAGGGCAATTACCCTGAAACACGTGTATAGAGATGAACAGCAATGACTGCACTAACTTTAGTGAAAAACTACAGACACTTTCAAGTAAGCGTTAAATTTGAACTGCATTTACCAGGATGCAAAGGGGCGAACTCGACTGGGATGTGAGGCAGTGTGCTCCCAACCCGCCTTCCTGATAAAAGGCTCCCTTGAGCCACTGAGCTGACGAGCTCTGGAGACGCACCTGTGAGCCTGTGAGTGGTACTAGACCTGAGACGATTTTGGCAGCATTTCCAGCAACCCCAGATATTTTTTTATGCTTTCTACTCTCTACTGATGAAGGGCAATTACCCTGAAACACGTGTATAGAGATGAACAGCAATGACTGCACTAACTTTAGTGAAAAACTACGGACACTTTCAAGTAAGCGTTAAATTTGAACTGCATTTACCAGGATGCAAAGGGGCGAACTCGACTGGGATGTGAGGCAGTGTGCTCCCAACCCACCTTCCTGTTAAAAGGCTCCCTTGAGCCACTGAGCTGACGAGCTCTGGAGACGCACCTGTGAGCCTGTGAGTGGTACTAGACCTGAGACGTTTTGGCAGCATTTCCAGCAACCCCAGATATTTTTTTATGCTTTCTACTCTCTACTGATGAAGGGCAATTACCCTGAAACACGTGTATAGAGATGAACAGCAATGACTGCACTAACTTTAGTGAAAAACTACGGACACTTTCAAGTAAGCGTTAAATTTGAACTGCATTTACCAGAATGCAAAGGGGCGAACTCGACTGGGATGTGAGGCAGTATGCTCCCAACCCGCCTTCCTGTTAAAAGGCTCCCTTGATCCACTGAGCTGACGAGCTCTGGAGACGCACCTGTGAGCCTGTGAGTGGTACTAGACCTGAGACGATTTTGGCAGCATTTCCACCAACCCCAGATATTTTTTGATGCTTTCTACTCTCTACTGATGAAGGGCAATTACCCTGAAACACGTGTATAGAGATGAACAGCAATGACTGCACTAACTTTAGTTAAAAACTACGGACACTTTCAAGTAAGCGTTAAATTTGAACTGCATTTACCAGGATGCAAAGGGGCGAACTCGACTGGGATGTGAGGCAGTGTTCTCCCAACCCGCCTTCCTAATAAAAGGCTCCCTTGAGCCATTAAGCTGACGAGCTCTGAAGACGCACCTGTGAGCCTGTGAGTGGTACTAGACCTGAGACGATTTTGGCAGCATTTCCAGCAACCCCAGATATTTTTTGATGCTTTCTACTCTCTACTGATGAAGGGCAATTACCCTGAAACACGTGTATAGAGATGAACAGCAATGACTGCTCTAACTTTAGTGAAAAACTACGGACACTTTCAAGTAAGCGTTACATTTGAACTGCATTTACCAGGATGCAAAGGGGCGAACTCGACTGGGATGTGAGGCAGTGTGCTCCCAACCCGCCTTCCTGTTAAAAGGCTCCCTTGAGCCACTAAGCTGACGAGCTCTGGAGACGCACCTGTGAGCCTGTGAGTGGTACTAGACCTGAGACGATTTTGGCAGCATTTCCAGCAACCCCAGATATTTTTTGATGCTTTCTACTCTCTACTGATGAAGGGCAATTACCCTGAAACACGTGTATAGAGATGAACAGCAATGACTGCACTAACTTTAGTGAAAAACGACGTACACTTTCTAGTAAGCGTTAAATTTGAACTGCATTTACCAGGATGCAAAGGGGCGAACTCGACTGGGATGTGATGCAGTGTGCTCCCAACCCGCCTTCCTGTTAAAAGGCTCCCTTGAGCCACTGAGCTGACGAGCTCTGGAGACGCACCTGTGAGCCTGTGAGTGGTACTAGACCTGAGACGATTTTGGCAGCATTTCCAGCAACCCCAGATATTTTTTGATGCTTTCTATTCTCTAATGATGAAGGGCAATTACCCTGAAACACGTGTATAGAGATGAACAGCAATGACTGCACTAACTTTAGTGAAAAACTACGGACACTTTCAAGTAAGCGTTAAATTTGAACTGCATTTACCAGGATGCAAAGGGACGAACTCGACTGGGATGTGAGGCAGTGTGCTCCCAACCCGCCTTCCTGTTAAAAGGCTCCCTTGAGCCACTGAGCTGACGAGCTCTGGAGATGCACCTGTGAGCCTGTGAGTGGTACTAGACCTGAGACGATTTTGGCAGCATTTCCAGCAACCTCAAGTATTTTTTGATGCTTTCTACTCTCTACTGATGAAGGGCAATTACCCTGAAACACGTGTATAGAGATGAACAGCAATGACTGCACTAACTTTAGTGAAAAACTACGGACACTTTCAAGTAAGCGTCAAATTTGAACTGCATTTACCTGGATGCAAAGGGGCGAACTCGACTGGGATGTGAGGCAGTGTGCTCCCAACCCGCCTTCCTGTTAAAAGGCTCCCTTGAGCCACTGAGCTGACGAGCTCTGGAGACGCACCTGTGAGCCTGTGAGTGGTACTAGACCTGAGACGATTTTGGCAGCATTTCCAGCAACCCCAGATATTTTTTGAAGCTTTCTACTCTCTAATGATGAAGGGCAATTACCCTGAAACACGTGTATAGCGATGAACAGCAATGACTGCACTAACTTTAGTGAAAAACTACGGACACTTTCAAGTAAGCGTTAAATTTGAACTGCATTTACCAGGAGGCAAAGGGGTGAACTCGACTGGGATGTGAGGCAGTGTGCTCCCAACCCGCCTTCCTGTTAAAAGGCTCCCTTGAGCCACTGAGCTGACGAGCTCTGGAGACGCACCTGTGAGCCTGTGAGTGGTACTAGACCTGAGACGATTTTCGCAGCATTTCCAGCAACCCCAAGTATTTTTTGATGCTTTCTACTCTTTACTGATGAAGGGCAATTACCCTGAAACACGTGTATAGAGATGAACAGCAATGACTGCACTAACTTTAGTGAAAAACTACGGACACGTTCAAGTAAGCGTTAAATTTGAACTGCATTTACCAGGATGCAAAGGGGCGAACTCGACTAGGATGTGAGGCAGTGTGCTCCCAACCCGCCTTCCTGTTAAAAGGCTCCCTAGAGCCACTGAGCTGACGAGCTCTGGAGACGCACCTGTGAGTCTGTGAGTGGTACTAGACCTGAGACGATTTTGGCAGCATTTCCAGCAACCCCAGATATTTTTTGATGCTTTCTACTCTCTACTGATGAAGGGCAATTACCCTGAAACACGTGTATAGAGATGAACAGCAATGACTGCACTAACTTTAGTGAAAAACTACAGACACTTTCAAGTAAGCGTTAAATTTGAACTGCATTTACCAGGATGCAAAGGGGCGAACTCGACTGGGATGTGAGGCAGTGTGCTCCCAACCCGCCTTCCTGATAAAAGGCTCCCTTGAGCCACTGAGCTGACGAGCTCTGGAGACGCACCTGTGAGCCTGTGAGTGGTACTAGACCTGAGACGATTTTGGCAGCATTTCCAGCAACCCCAGATATTTTTTTATGCTTTCTACTCTCTACTGATGAAGGGCAATTACCCTGAAACACGTGTATAGAGATGAACAGCAATGACTGCACTAACTTTAGTGAAAAACTACGGACACTTTCAAGTAAGCGTTAAATTTGAACTGCATTTACCAGGATGCAAAGGGGCGAACTCGACTGGGATGTGAGGCAGTGTGCTCCCAACCCACCTTCCTGTTAAAAGGCTCCCTTGAGCCACTGAGCTGACGAGCTCTGGAGACGCACCTGTGAGCCTGTGAGTGGTACTAGACCTGAGACGTTTTGGCAGCATTTCCAGCAACCCCAGATATTTTTTTATGCTTTCTACTCTCTACTGATGAAGGGCAATTACCCTGAAACACGTGTATAGAGATGAACAGCAATGACTGCACTAACTTTAGTGAAAAACTACGGACACTTTCAAGTAAGCGTTAAATTTGAACTGCATTTACCAGAATGCAAAGGGGCGAACTCGACTGGGATGTGAGGCAGTATGCTCCCAACCCGCCTTCCTGTTAAAAGGCTCCCTTGATCCACTGAGCTGACGAGCTCTGGAGACGCACCTGTGAGCCTGTGAGTGGTACTAGACCTGAGACGATTTTGGCAGCATTTCCACCAACCCCAGATATTTTTTGATGCTTTCTACTCTCTACTGATGAAGGGCAATTACCCTGAAACACGTGTATAGAGATGAACAGCAATGACTGCACTAACTTTAGTTAAAAACTACGGACACTTTCAAGTAAGCGTTAAATTTGAACTGCATTTACCAGGATGCAAAGGGGCGAACTCGACTGGGATGTGAGGCAGTGTTCTCCCAACCCGCCTTCCTAATAAAAGGCTCCCTTGAGCCATTAAGCTGACGAGCTCTGAAGACGCACCTGTGAGCCTGTGAGTGGTACTAGACCTGAGACGATTTTGGCAGCATTTCCAGCAACCCCAGATATTTTTTGATGCTTTCTACTCTCTACTGATGAAGGGCAATTACCCTGAAACACGTGTATAGAGATGAACAGCAATGACTGCTCTAACTTTAGTGAAAAACTACGGACACTTTCAAGTAAGCGTTACATTTGAACTGCATTTACCAGGATGCAAAGGGGCGAACTCGACTGGGATGTGAGGCAGTGTGCTCCCAACCCGCCTTCCTGTTAAAAGGCTCCCTTGAGCCACTGAGCTGACGAGCTCTGGAGACGCACCTGTGAGCCTGTGAGTGGTACTAGACCTGAGACGATTTTGGCAGCATTTCCAGCAACCCCAGATATTTTTTGATGCTTTCTACTCTCTACTGATGAAGGGCAATTACCCTGAAACACGTGTATAGAGATGAACAGCAATGACTGCACTAACTTTAGTGAAAAACGACGTACACTTTCTAGTAAGCGTTAAATTTGAACTGCATTTACCAGGATGCAAAGGGGCGAACTCGACTGGGATGTGATGCAGTGTGCTCCCAACCCGCCTTCCTGTTAAAAGGCTCCCTTGAGCCACTGAGCTGACGAGCTCTGGAGACGCACCTGTGAGCCTGTGAGTGGTACTAGACCTGAGACGATTTTGGCAGCATTTCCAGCAACCCCAGATATTTTTTGATGCTTTCTATTCTCTAATGATGAAGGGCAATTACCCTGAAACACGTGTATAGAGATGAACAGCAATGACTGCACTAACTTTAGTGAAAAACTACGGACACTTTCAAGTAAGCGTTAAATTTGAACTGCATTTACCAGGATGCAAAGGGACGAACTCGACTGGGATGTGAGGCAGTGTGCTCCCAACCCGCCTTCCTGTTAAAAGGCTCCCTTGAGCCACTGAGCTGACGAGCTCTGGAGATGCACCTGTGAGCCTGTGAGTGGTACTAGACCTGAGACGATTTTGGCAGCATTTCCAGCAACCTCAAGTATTTTTTGATGCTTTCTACTCTCTACTGATGAAGGGCAATTACCCTGAAACACGTGTATAGAGATGAACAGCAATGACTGCACTAACTTTAGTGAAAAACTACGGACACTTTCAAGTAAGCGTCAAATTTGAACTGCATTTACCTGGATGCAAAGGGGCGAACTCGACTGGGATGTGAGGCAGTGTGCTCCCAACCCGCCTTCCTGTTAAAAGGCTCCCTTGAGCCACTGAGCTGACGAGCTCTGGAGACGCACCTGTGAGCCTGTGAGTGGTACTAGACCTGAGACGATTTTGGCAGCATTTCCAGCAACCCCAGATATTTTTTGAAGCTTTCTACTCTCTAATGATGAAGGGCAATTACCCTGAAACACGTGTATAGCGATGAACAGCAATGACTGCACTAACTTTAGTGAAAAACTACGGACACTTTCAAGTAAGCGTTAAATTTGAACTGCATTTACCAGGAGGCAAAGGGGTGAACTCGACTGGGATGTGAGGCAGTGTGCTCCCAACCCGCCTTCCTGTTAAAAGGCTCCCTTGAGCCACTGAGCTGACGAGCTCTGGAGACGCACCTGTGAGCCTGTGAGTGGTACTAGACCTGAGACGATTTTCGCAGCATTTCCAGCAACCCCAAGTATTTTTTGATGCTTTCTACTCTTTACTGATGAAGGGCAATTACCCTGAAACACGTGTATAGAGATGAACAGCAATGACTGCACTAACTTTAGTGAAAATCTACGGACACTTTCAAGTAAGCGTTAAATTTGAACTGCATTTACCAGGATGCAAAGGGGCGAACTCGACTAGGATGTGAGGCAGTGTGCTCCCAACCCGCCTTCCTGTTAAAAGGCTCCCTTGAGCCACTGAGCTGACGAGCTCTGGAGACGCACCTGTGAGCCTGGAAGTGGTACTTGACCTGAGACGATTTTGGCAGCATTTCCAGCAACCTAAGATATTTTTTGATGCTTTCTACTCTCTACTGATGAAGGGCAATTACCCTGAAACACGTGTATAGAGATGAACAGCAATGACTGCACTAACTTTAGTGAAAAACTACGGACACTTTCAAGTAAGCGTTAAATTTGAACTGCATTTACCAGGATGCAAAGGGGCGAACTCGACTGGGATGTGAGGCAGTGTGCTCCCAACCCGCCTTCCTGTTAACAGGCTCCCTTGAGCCACTGAGCTGACGAGCTCTGGAGACGCACCTGTGAGCCTGTGAGTGGTACTAGACCTGAGACGATTTTGGCAGCATTTCCAGCAACCCCAGATATTTTTTGATCCTTTCTACTCTCTACTGATGAAGGGCAATTACCCTGAAACACTTGTATAGAGATGAACAGCAATGACTGCACTATTTTTAGTGAAAAACTACGGACACTTTCAAGTAAGCGTTAAATTTGAACTGCATTTACCAGGATGCAAAGGGGCGAACTCGACTGGGATGTGAGGCAGTGTGCTCCCAACCCGCCTTCCTGTTAAAAGGCTCCCTTGAGCCACTGAGCTGACGAGCTCTGGAGACGCACCTGTGAGCCTGTGAGTGGTACTAGACCTGAGACGATTTTGGCAGCATTTCCAGCAACCCCAGATATTTTTTGATGCTTTTTACTCTCTACTGATGAAGGTCAATTACCCTGAAACACGTGTATAGAGATGAACAGCAATGACTGCACTATTTTTAGTGAAAAACTACGGACACTTTCAAGTAAGCGTTAAATTTGAACTGCATTTACCAGGATGCAAAGGGGTGAACTCGACTGGGATGTGAGGCAGTGTGCTCCTAACCCGCCTTCCTGTTAAAAGGCTCCCTTGAGCCACTGAGCTGACGAGCTCTGGAGACACACCTATGAGCCTGTGAGTGGTACTAGACCTGAGACGATTTTGGCAGCATTTCCAGCAACCCCAGATATTTTTTGATGCTTTCTACTCTCTAATGATGAAGGGCAATTACCCTGAAACACGTGTATAGCGATGAACAGCAATGACTGCACTAACTTTAGTGAAAAACTACGGACACTTTCAAGTAAGCGTTAAATTTGAACTGCATTTACCAGGAAGCAAAGGGGCGAACTCGACTGGGATGTGAGGCAGTGTGCTCCCAACCCACCTTCCTGTTAAAAGGCTCCCTTGAGCCACTGAGCTGACGAGCTCTGGAGACGCACCTGTGAGCCTGTGAGTGGTACTAGACCTGAGACGATTTTGGCAGCATTTCCAGCAACCCCAGATATTTTTTGATGCTTTCTACTCTCTACTGATGAAGGGCAATTACCCTGAAACACGTGTATAGAGATGAACAGCAATGACTGCACTAACTTTAGTGAAAAACTACGGACACTTTCAAGTAAGCGTTAAATTTGAACTGCATTTACCAGGATGCAAAGGGGCGAACTCGACTGGGATGTGAGGCAGTGTGCTCCCAACCCGCCTTCCTGTTAAAAGGCTCCCTTGAGCCACTGAGCTGACGAGCTCTGGAGACGCACCTGTGAGCCTGTGAGTGGTACTAGACCTGAGACGATTTTGGCAGCATTTCCAGCAACCCCAGATATTTTTTGATGCTTTCTACTCTCTACTGATGAAGGGCAATTACCCTGAAACACGTGTATAGAGATGAACAGCAATGACTGCACTAACTTTAGTGAAAAACTACGGACACTTTCAAGTAAGCGTTAAATTTGAACTGCATTTACCAGGATGCAAAGGGGCGAACTCGACTGGGATGTGAGGCAGTGTGCTCCCAACCCGCCTTCCTGATAAAAGGCTACCTTGAGCCACTGAGCTGACGAGCTCTGGAGACGCACCTGTGAGCCTGTGAGTGGTACTAGACCTGAGACGATTTTGGCAGCATTTCCAGCAACCCCAGATATTTTTTGATGCTTTCTACTCTCTACTGATGAAGGGCAATTACCCTGAAACACGTGTATAGAGATGAACAGCAATGACTGCACTAACTTTAGTGAAAAACTACGGACACTTTCAAGTAAGCGTTAAATTTGAACTGCATTTACCAGGATGCAAAGGGGCGAACTCGACTGGGATGTGAGGCAGTGTTCTCCCAACCCGCCTTCCTAATAAAAGGCTCCCTTGAGCCATTAAGCTGACGAGCTCTGGAGACGCACCTGTGAGCCTGTGAGTGGTACTAGACCTGAGACGATTTTGGCAGCATTTCCAGCAACCCCAGATATTTTTTGATGCTTTCTACTCTCTAATGATGAAGGGCAATTACCCTGAAACACGTGTATAGAGATGGACAGCAATGACTGCACTAACTTTAGTGAAAAACGAGGTACACTTTCAAGTAAGCGTTAAATTTGAACTGCATTTACCAGGATGCAAAGGGGCGAACTCGACTGGGATGTGAGGCAGTGTGCTCCCAACCCGCCTTCCTGTTAAAAGGCTCCCTTGAGCCACTGAGCTGACGAGCTCTGGAGACGCACCTGTGAGCCTGTGAGTGGTACTAGACCTGAGACGATTTTGGCAGCATTTCCAGCAACCCCAGATATTTTTTAATGCTTTCTACTCTCTAATGATGAAGGGCAATTACCCTGAAACACGTGTATAGCGATGAACAGCAATGACTGCACTAACTTTAGTGAAAAACTACGGACACTTTCAAGTAAGCGTTAAATTTGAACTGCATTTACCAGGAAGCAAAGGGGCGAACTCGACTGGGATGTGAGGCAGTGTGCTCCCAACCCGCCTTCCTGTTAAAAGGCTCCCTTGAGCCACTGAGCTGACGAGCTCTGGAGACACACCTGTGAGCCTGTGAGTGGTACTAGACCTGAGATAATTTTGGCAGCATTTCCAGCAACCCCAGATATTTTTTGATGCTTTCTACTCTCTACTGATGAAGGGCAATTACCCTGAAACACGTGTATAGAGATGAACAGCAATGACTGCACTAACTTTAGTGAAAAACTACGGACACTTTCAAGTAAGCGTTAAATTTGAACTGCATTTACCAGGATGCAAAGGGGCGAACTCGACTGGGATGTGAGGCAGTGTGCTCCCAACCCGCCTTCCTGTTAAAAGGCTCCCTTCAGCCACTGAGCTGACGAGCTCTGGAGACGCACCTGTGAGCCTTTGAGTGGTACTAGACCTGAGACGATTTTGGCAGCATTTCCAGCAACCCCAGATATTTTTTTATGCTTTCTACTCTCTACTGATGAAGGGCAATTACCCTGAAACACGTGTATAGAGATGAACAGCAATGACAGCACTAACTTTAGTGAAAAACTACGGACACTTTCAAGTAAGCGTTAAATTTGAACTGCATTTACCAGGATGCAAAGGGGCGAACTCGACTAGGATGTGAGGCAGTGTGCTCCCAACCCGCCTTCCTGTTAAAAGGCTCCCTTGAGCCACTGAGCTGACGAGCTCTGGAGACGCACCTGTGAGCCTGTGAGTGGTACTAGACCTGAGACGATTTTGGCAGCATTTCCAGCAACGCCAGATATTTTTTGATGCTTTCTACTCTCTACTGATGAAGGGCAATTACCCTGAAACACGTGTATAGAGATGAACAGCAATGACTGCACTAACTTTAGTGAAAAACTACAGACACTTTCAAGTAAGCGTTAAATTTGAACTGTATTTACCAGGATGCAAAGGGGCGAACTCGACTGGGATGTGAGGCAGTATGCTCCCAACCCGCCTTCCTGTTAAAAGGCTCCCTTGAGCCACTGAGCTGACGAGCTCTGGAGACGCGCCTGTGAGCCTGTGAGTGGTACTAGACCTGAGACGATTTTGGCAGTATTTGCAGCAACCCAGATATTTTTTGATGCTTTCTACTCTCTACTGATGAAGGGCAATTACCCTGAAACATGTGTATAGAGATGAACAGCAATGACTGCACTAACTTTAGTGAAAAACTACGGACACTTTCAAGTAAGCGTTACATTTGAACTGCATTTACCAGGATGCAAAGGGGCGAACTCGACTGGGATGTGAGGCAGTGTGCTCCCAACCCGCCTTCCTGTTAAAAGGCTCCCTTGAGCCACTGAGCTGACGAGCTCTGGAGACGCACCTGTGAGCCTGTGAGTGGTACTAGACCTGAGACGATTTTGGCAGCATTTCCAGAAACCCCAGATATTTTTTGATGCTTTCTATTCTCTACTGATGAAGGGCAATTACCCTGAAACACGTGTATAGAGATGAACAGCAATGACTGCACTAACTTTAGTGAAAAACTACGGACACTTTCAAGTAAGCGTTAAATTTGAACTGCATTTACCAGGATGCAAAGGGGCGAACTCGACTGGGATGTGAGGCAGTGTGCTCCCAACCCGCCTTCCTGTTAAAAGGCTCCCTTGAGCCACTGAGCTGACGAGCTCTGGAGCCGCACCTGTGAGCCTGTGAGTGGTACTAGACCTGAGACGATTTTGGCAGCATTTCCAGCAACCCCATATATTTTTTGATGCTTTCTACTCTCTACTGATGAAGGGCAATTACCCTGAAACACGTGTATAGAGATGAACAGCAATGACTGCACTAACTTTAGTGAAAAACTACGGACACTTTCAAGTAAGCGTTAAATTTGAACTGCATTTACCAGGATGCAAAGGGGCGAACTCGACTGGGATGTGAGGCAGTGTTCTCCCAACCCGCCTTCCTAATAAAAGGCTCCCTTGAGCCATTAAGCTGACGAGCTCTGAAGACGCACCTGTGAGCCTGTGAGTGGTACTAGACCTGAGACGATTTTGGCAGCATTTCCAGCAACCCCAGATATTATTTGATGCTTTCTACTCTCTACTGATGAAGGGCAATTACCCTGAAACACGTGTATAGAGATGAACAGCAATGACTGCACTAACTTTAGTGAAAAACTACGGACACTTTCAAGTAAGCTTTACATTTGAACTGCATTTACCAGGATGCAAAGGGGCGAACTCGACTTGGATGTGAGGCAGTGTGCTCCCAACCCGCCTTCCTGTTAAAAGGCTCCCTTGAGCCACTGAGCTGACGAGCTCTGGAGACGCACCTGTGAGCCTGTGAGTGGTACTAGACCTGAGACGATTTTGGCAGCATTTCCAGCAACCCCAGATATTTTTTGATGCTTTCTACTCTCTACTGATGAAGGTCAATTACCCTGAAACACGTGTATAGAGATGAACAGCAATGACTGCACTAACTTTAGTGAAAAACTACGGACACTTTCAAGTAAGCGTTAAATTTGAACTGCATTTACCAGGATGCAAAGGGGCGAACTCGACTGGGATGTGAGGCAGTGTGCTCCCAACCCGCCTTCCTGATAAAAGGCTCCCTTGAGCCACTGAGCTGACGAGCTCTGGAGACGCACCTGTGAGCCTGTGAGTGGTACTAGACATGAGACGATTTTGGCAGCATTTCCAGCAACCCCAGATATATTTTGATGCTTTCTACTCTCTACTGATGAAGGGCAATTACCCTGAAACACGTGTATAGAGATGAACAGAAATGACTGCACTAACTTTAGTGAAAAACGACGGACACTTTCAAGTAAGCGTTAAATTTGAACTGCATTTACCAGGATGCAAAGGGGCGAACTCGACTGGGATGTGAGGCAGTGTGCTCCCAACCAGCCTTCCTGTTAAAAGGCTCCCTTGAGCCACTGAGCTGACGAGCTCTGGAGACGCACCTGTGAGCCCGTGAGTGGTACTAGACCTGAGACGATTTTGGCAGCATTTCCAGCAACCCCAGATATTTTTTGATGCTTTCTACTCTCTACTGGTGAAGGGCAATTACCCTGAAACACGTGTATAGAGATGAACAGCAATGACTGCACTAACTTTAGTGAAAAACTACGGACACTTTCAAGTAAGCGTTACATTTGAACTTCATTTACCAGGATGCAAAGGGGCGAACTCGACTGGAATGTGAGGCAGTGTGCTCCCAACCCGCCTTCCTGTTAAAAGGCTCCCTTGAGCCACTGAGCTGACGAGCTCTGGAGACGCACCTGTGAGCCTGTGAGTGGTACTAGACCTGAGACGTTTTGGCAGCATTTCCAGCAACCCCAGATATTTTTTTATGCTTTCTACTCTCTACTGATGAAGGGCAATTACCCTGAAACACGTGTATAGAGATGAACAGCAATGACTGCACTAACTTTAGTGAAAAACTACGGACACTTTCAAGTAAGCGTTAAATTTGAACTGCATTTACCAGGATGCAAAGGGGCGAACTCGACTGGGATGTGAGGCAGTGTTCTCCCAACCCACCTTCCTAATAAAAGGCTCCCTTGAGCCATTAAGCTGACGAGATCTGAAGACGCACCTGTGAGCCTGTGAGTGGTACCAGACCTGAGACGATTTTGGCAGCATTTCCAGCAACCCCAGATATTTTTTGATGCTTTCTACTCTCTACTGATGAAGGGCAATTACCCTGAAACACGTGTATAGAGATGAACAGCAATGACTGCACTAACTTTAGTGAAAAACTACGGACACTTTCAAGTAAGCGTTACATTTGAACTGCATTTACCAGGATGCAAAGGGGCGAACTCGACTGGGATGTGAGGCAGTGTGCTCCCAACCCGCCTTCCTGTTAAAAGGCTCCCCTGAGCCACTGAGCTGACGAGCTCTGGAGACGCACCTGTGAGCCTGTGAGTGGTACTAGACCTGAGACGATTTTGGCAGCATTTCCAGCAACCCCAGATATTTTTTGATGCTTTCTACTCTCTACTGATGAAGGGCAATTACCCTGAAACACGTGTATAGAGATGAACAGCAATGACTGCACTAACTTTAGTGAAAAACGACGTACACTTTCAAGTAAGCGTTAAATTTGAACTGCATTTACCAGGATGCAAAGGGGCGAACTCGACTGGGATGTGAGGCAGTGTGCTCCCAACCCGCCTTCCTGTTAAAAGGCTCCCTTGAGCCACTGAGCTGACGAGCTCTGGAGACGCACCTGTGAGCCTGTGAGTGGTACTAGACCTGAGACGATTTTGGCAGCATTTCCAGCAACCCCAGATATTTTTTGATGCTTTCTACTCTCTAATGATGAAGGGCAATTACCCTGAAACACGTGTATAGAGATGAACAGCAATGACTGCACTAACTTTAGTGAAAAACTACGGACACTTTCAAGTAAGCGTTAAATTTGAACTGCATTTACCAGGATGCAAAGGGGCGAACTCGACTGGGATGTGAGGCAGTGTGCTCCCAACCCGCCTTCCTGTTAAAAGGCTCCCTTGAGCCACTGAGCTGACAAGCTCTGGAGATGCACCTGTGAGCCTGTGAGTGGTACTAGACCTGACACGATTTTGGCAGCATTTCCAGCAACCTCAAGTATTTTTTGATGCTTTCTACTCTCTACTGATGAAGGGCAATTACCCTGAAACACGTGTATAGAGATGAACAGCAATGACTGCACTAACTTTAGTGCAAAACTACGGACACTTTCAAGTAAGCGTCAAATTTGAACTGCATTTACCTGGATGCAAAGGGGCGAACTCGACTGGGATGTGAGGCAGTGTGCTCCCAACCCGCCTTCCTGTTAAAAGGCTCCCTTGAGCCACTGAGCTGACGAGCTCTGGAGACGCACCTGTGAGCCTGTGAGTGGTACTAGACCTGAGACGATTTTGGCAGCATTTCCAGCAACCCCAGATATTTTTTGATGCTTTCTACTCTCTACTGATGAAGGGCAATTACCCTGAAACACGTGTATAGAGATGAACAGCAATGACTGCACTAACTTTAGTGAAAAACTACGGAAACTTTCAAGTAAGCGTTAAACTTGAACTGCATTTACCAGGATGCAAAGGGGCGAACTCGACTGGGATGTGAGGCAGTGTGCTCCCAACCCGCCTTCCTGTTAAAAGGCTCCCTTGAGCCACTGAGCTGACGAGCTCTGGAGACGAACCTGTGAGCCTGTGAGTGGTACTAGACCTGAGACGATTTTGGCAGCATTTCCAGAAACCCCAGATATTTTTTGATGCTTTCTATTCTCTACTGATGAAGTGCAATTACCCTGAAACACGTGTATAGAGATGAACAGCAATGACTGCACTCACTTTAGTGAAAAACTACGGACACTTTCAAGTAAGCGTTAAATTTGAACTGCATTTACCAGGATGCAAAGGGGCGAACTCGACTGGGATGTGAGGCAGTGTGCTCCCAACCCGCCTTACTGTTAAAAGGCTCCCTTGAGCCAATGAGCTGACGAGCTCTGGAGACGCACCTGTGAGCCTGTGAGTGGTACTTGACCTGAGACGATTTTGGCAGCATTTCCAGCAACCCCAGATATTTTTTGATGCTTTCTACTATCTACTGATGAAGGGCAATTACCCTGAAACACGTGTATAGAGATGAACAGCAATGACTGCACTAACTTTAGTGAAAAACTACGGACACTTTCAAGTAAGCGTTAAATTTGAACTGCATTTACCAGGATGCAAAGGGGCGAACTCGACTGGGATGTGAGGCAGTGTGCTCCCAACCCGACTTCCTGTTAAAAGGCTCCCTTGAGCCACTGAGCTGACGAGCTCTGGAGCCGCACCTGTGAGCCTGTGAGTGGTACTAGACCTGAGATGATTTTGGCAGCATTTCCAGCAACCCCAGATATTTTTTGATGCTTTCTACTCTCTACTGATGAAGGGCAATTACCCTGAAACACGTGTATAGAGATGAACAGCAATGACTGCACTAACTTTAGAGAAAAACTACGGACACTTTCAAGTAAGCGTTAAATTTTAACTGCATTTACCAGGATGCAAAGGGGCGAACTCGACTGGGATGTGAGGCAGTGTTCTCCCAACCCGCCTTCCTAATAAAAGGCTCCCTTGAGCCATTAAGTTGACGAGCTCTGGAGACGCACCTGTGAGCCTGTGAGTGGTACTAGGCCTGAGACGATTTTGGCAGCATTTCCAGCAACCCCAGATATTTTTTGATGCTTTCTACTCTCTAATGATGAAGGGCAATTACCCTGAAACACTTGTATAGAGATGAACAGCAATGACTGCACTAACTTTAGTGAAAAACGAGGTACACTTTCAAGTAAGCGGTAAATTTGAACTGCATTTACCAGGCTGCAAAGGGGCTTACTCGACTGGGATGTGAGGCAGTGTGCTCCCAACCCGCCTTCCTGTTAAAAGGCTCCCTTGAGCCACTGAGCTGACGAGCTCTGGAGACGCACCTGTGAGCCTGTGAGTGGTACTAGACCTGAGACGATTTTGGCACCATTTCCAGCAACCCCAGATATTTTTTGATGCTTTCTACTCTCTAATGATGAAGGGCAATTACCCTGAAACACGTGTATAGCGATGAACAGCAATGACTGCACTAACTTTAGTGAAAAACTATGGACACTTTCAAGTAAGCGTTACATTTGAACTGCATTTACCAGGAGGCAAAGGGGTGAACTCGACTGGGATGTGAGGCAGTGTGCTCCCAACCCGCCTTCCTGTTAAAAGGCTCCCTTGAGCCACTGAGCTGATGAGCTCTGGAGACGCACCTGTGAGCCTGTGAGTGGTACTAGACCTGAGACGATTTTCGCAGCATTTCCAGCAACCCCAAGTATTTTTTGATGCTTTCTACTCTTTACTGATGAAGGGCAATTACCCTGAAACACGTGTATAGAGATGAACAGCAATGACTGCACTAACTTTAGTGAAAAACTACGGACACTTTCAAGTAAGCGTTAAATTTGAACTGCATTTACCAGGATGCAAAGGGGCGAACTCGACTGGGATGTGAGGCAGTGTGCTCCCAACCCGCCTTCCTGTTAAAAGGCTCCCTTGAGCCACTGAGCTGACGAGCTCTGGAGACGCACCTGTGAGCCTGTGAGTGGTACTAGACCTGAGACGATTTTGGCAGCATTTCCAGCAACCCCAGATATTTTTTGATCCTTTCTACTCTCTACTGATGAAGGGCAATTACCCTGAAACACGTGTATAGAGATGAACAGCAATGACTGCACTATTTTTAGTGAAAAACTACGGACACTTTCAAGTAAGCGTTAAATTTGAACTGCATTTACCAGGATGCAAAGGGGCGAACTCGACTGGGATGTGAGGCAGTGTGCTCCTAACCTGCCTTCCTGTTAAAAGGCTCCCTTGAGCCACTGAGCTGACGAGCTCTGGAGACGCACCTATGAGCCTGTGAGTGGTACTAGACCTGAGACGATTTTGGCAGCATTTCCAGCAACCCCAGATATTTTTTGATGCTTTCTACTCTCTACTGATGAAGGGCAATTACCCTGAAACACGTGTATAGAGATGAACAGCAATGACTGCACTAACTTTAGTGAAAAACTACGGACACTTTCAAGTAAGCGTTAAATTTGAACTGCATTTACCAGGATCCAAAGGGGCGAACTCGACTGGGATGTGAGGCAGTGTGCTCCCAACCCGCCTTCCTGTTAAAAGGCTCCCTTGAGCCACTGAGCTGACGAGCTCTGGAGACGCACCTGTGAGCCTGTGAGTGGTACTAGACCTGAGACGTTTTGGCAGCATTTCCAGCAACCCCAGATATTTTTTGATGCTTTCTACTCTCTACTGATGAAGGGCAATTACCCTGAAACACGTGTACAGAGATGAACAGCAATGACTGCAATAACTTTAGTGAAAAACTACGGACACTTTCAAGTAAGCGTTAAATTTGAACTGCATTTACCAGGATGCAAAGGGGCGAACTCGACTGGGATGTGAGGCAGTGTGCTCCCAACCCGCCTTCCTGTTAAAAGGCTCCCTTCAGCCACTGAGCTGACGAGCTCTGGAGACGCACCTGTGAGCCTTTGAGTGGTACTAGACCTGAGACGATTTTGGCAGCATTTCCAGCAACCCCAGATATTTTTTTATGCTTTCTACTCTCTACTGATGAAGGGCAATTACCCTGAAACACGTGTATAGAGATGAACAGCAATGACTGCACTAACTTTAGTGAAAAACTACGGACACTTTCAAGTAAGCGTTAAATTTGAACTGCATTTACCATGATGCAAAGGGGCGAACTCGACTGGGATGTGAGGCAGTGTGCTCCCAACCCGCCTTCCTGTTAAAAGGCTCCCTTGAGCCACTGAGCTGACGAGCTCTGGAGACGCACCTGTGAGCCTGTGAGTGGTACTAGACCTGAGACGATTTTGGCAGCATTTCCAGCAACCCCAGATATTTTTTTATGCTTTCTACTCTCTACTGATGAAGGGCAATTACCCTGAAACACGTGTATAGAGATGAACAGCAATGACTGCACTAACTTTAGTGAAAAACTACGGACACTTTCAAGTAAGCGTTAAATTTGAACTGCATTTACCAGGATGCAAAGGGGCGAACTCGACTAGGATGTGAGGCAGTGTGCTCCCAACCCGCCTTCCTGTTAAAAGGCTCCCTTGAGCCACTGAGCTGACGAGCTCTGGAGACGCACCTGTGAGCCTGTGAGTGGTACTAGACCTGAGACGATTTTGGCAGCATTTCCAGCAAACCCAGATATTTTTTGATGCTTTCTACTCTCTACTGATGAAGGGCAATTACCCTGAAACACGTGTATAGAGATGAACAGCAATGACTGCACTAACTTTAGTGAAAAACTACGGACACTTTCAAGTAAGCGTTAAATTTGAACTGCATTTACCAGGATGCAAAGGGGCGAACTCGACTGGGATGTGAGGCAGTGTTCTCCCAACCCGCCTTCCTAATAAAAGGCTCCCTTGAGCCATTAAGCTGACGAGCTCTGGAGACGCACCTGTGAGCCTGTGAGTGGTACTAGACCTGAGACGATTTTGGCAGCATTTCCAGCAACCCCAGATATTTTTTGATCCTTTCTACTCTCTACTGATGAAGGGCAATTACCCTGAAACACGTGTATAGAGATGAACAGCAATGACTGCACTATTTTTAGTGAAAAACTACGGACACTTTCAAGTAAGCGTTAAATTTGAACTGCATTTACCAGGTTGCAAAGGGGCGAACTCGACTGGGATGTGAGGCAGTGTGCTCCCAACCTGCCTTCCTGTTAAAAGGCTCCATTGAGCCACTGAGCTGACGAGCTCTGGAGACGCACCTGTGAGCCTGTGAGTGGTACTAGACCTGAGACGATTTTGGCAGCATTTCCAGCAACCCCAGATATTTTTTGATGCTTTCTACTCTCTAATGATGAAGGGCAATTACCCTGAAACACGTGTATAGCGATGAACAGCAATGACTGCACTAACTTTAGTGAAAAACTACGGACACTTTCAAGTAAGCTTTAAATTTGAACTGCATTTACCAGGAAGCAAAGGGGCGAACTCGACTGGGATGTGAGGCAGTGTGCTCCCAACCCACCTTCCTGTTAAAAGGCTCCCTTGAGCCACTGAGCTGACGAGCTCTGGAGACGCACCTGTGAGCCTGTGAGTGGTACTAGACCTGAGACGATTTTGGCAGCATTTCCAGCAACCCCAGATATTTTTTGATGCTTTTTACTCTCTACTGATGAAGGGCAATTACCCTGAAACACGTGTATAGAGATGAACAGCAATGACTGCACTAACTTTAGTGAAAAACTACGGACACTTTCAAGTAAGCGTTAAATTTGAACTGCATTTACCAGGATCCAAAGGGGCGAACTCGACTGGGATGTGAGGCAGTGTGCTCCCAACCCGCCTTCCTGTTAAAAGGCTCCCTTGAGCCACTGAGCTGACGAGCTCTGGAGACGCACCTGTGAGCCTGTGATTGGTACTAGACCTGAGACGATTTTGGCAGCATTTCCAGCAACCCCAGATATTTTTTGATGCTTTCTACTCTCTACTGATGAAGGGCAATTACCCTGAAACACGTGTATAGAGATGAACAGCAATGACTGCACTAACTTTAGTGAAAAACTACGGACACTTTCAAGTAAGCGTTAAATTTGAACTGCATTTACCAGGATGCAAAGGGGCGAACTCGACTGGGATGTGAGGCAGTGTGCTCCCAACCCGCCTTCCTGATAAAAGGCTCCCTTGAGCCACTGAGCTGACGAGCTCTGGAGACGCACCTGTGAGCCTGTGAGTGGTACTAGACCTGAGACGATTTTGGCAGCATTTCCAGCAAACCCAGATATTTTTTGATGCTTTCTACTCTCTACTGATGAAGGGCAATTACCCTGAAACACGTGTATAGAGATGAACAGCAATGACTGCACTAACTTTAGTGAAAAACTACGGACACTTTCAAGTAAGCGTTAAATTTGAACTGCATTTACCAGGATGCAAAGGGGCGAACTCGACTGGGATGTGAGGCAGTGTTCTCCCAACCCGCCTTCCTAATAAAAGGCTCCCTTGAGCCATTAAGCTGACGAGCTCTGGAGACGCACCTGTGAGCCTGTGAGTGGTACTAGACCTGAGACGATTTTGGCAGCATTTCCAGCAACCCCAGATATTTTTTTATGCTTTCTACTCTCTAATGATGAAGGGCAATTACCCTGAAACACGTGTATAGAGATGAACAGCAATGACTGCACTAACTTTAGTGAAAAACGAGGTACACTTTCAAGTAAGCGTTAAATTTGAACTGCATTTACCAGGATGCAAAGGGGCGAACTCGACTGGGATGTGAGGCAGTGTGCTCCCAACCCGCCTTCCTGTTAAAAGGCTCCCTTGAGCCACTGAGCTGACGAGCTCTGGAGACGCACCTGTGAGCCTGTGAGTGGTACTAGACCTGAGACGATTTTGGCAGCATTTCCAGCAACCCCAGATATTTTTTAATGCTTTCTACTCTCTAATGATGAAGGGCAATTACCCTGAAACACGTGTATAGCGATGAACAGCAATGACTGCACTAACTTTAGTGAAAAACTACGGACACTTTCAAGTAAGCGTTAAAGTTGAACTGCATTTACCAGGAAGCAAAGGGGCGAACTCGACTGGGATGTGAGGCAGTGTTCTCCCAACCCACCTTCCTGTTAAAAGGCTCCCTTGAGGCACTGAGCTGACGAGCTCTGGAGACGCACCTGTGAGCCTGTGAGTGGTACTAGACCTGAATCGATTTTGGCAGCATTTCCAGCAACCCCAAGTATTTTTTGATGCTTTCTACTCTTTACTGATGAAGGGCAAATACCCTGAAACATGTGTATAGAGATGAACAGCAATGACTGCACTAAATTTAGTGAAAAACTACGGACACGTTCAAGTAAGCGTCAAATTTGAACTGCATTTACCATGATGCAAAGGGGCGAACTCGACTGGGATGTGAGGCAGTGTGCTCCCAACCCGCCTTCCTGTTAAAAGGCTCCCTTGAGCCACTGAGCTGACGAGCTCTGGAGACACACCTGTGAGCCTGTGAGTGGTACTAGACCTGAGATAATTTTGGCAGCATTTCCAGCAACCCCAGATATTTTTTGATGCTTTCTACTCTCTACTGATGAAGGGCAATTACCCTGAAACACGTGTGTAGAGATGAACAGCAATGACTGCACTAACTTTAGTGAAAAACTACGGACACTTTCAAGTAAGCGTTAAATTTGAACTGCATTTACCAGGATGCAAAGGGGCGAACTCGACTGGGATGTGAGGCAGTGTGCTCCCAACCCGCCTTCCTGTTAAAAGGCTCCCTTCAGCCACTGAGCTGACGAGCTCTGGAGACGCACCTGTGAGCCTTTGAGTGGTACTAGACCTGAGACGATTTTGGCAGCATTTCCAGCAACCCCAGATATTTTTTTATGCTTTCTACTCTCTACTGATGAAGGGCAATTACCCTGAAACACGTGTATAGAGATGAACAGCAATGACTGCACTAACTTTAGTGAAAAACTACGGACACTTTCAAGTAAGCGTTAAATTTGAACTGCATTTACCATGATGCAAAGGGGCGAACTCGACTGGGATGTGAGGCAGTGTGCTCCCAACCCGCCTTCCTGTTAAAAGGCTCCCTTGAGCCACTGAGCTGACGAGCTCTGGAGACGCACCTGTGAGCCTGTGAGTGGTACTAGACATGAGACGATTTTGGCAGCATTTCCAGCAACCCCAGATATTTTTTTATGCTTTCTACTCTCTACTGATGAAGGGCAATTACCCTGAAACACGTGTATAGAGATGAACAGCAATGACTGCACTAACTTTAGTGAAAAACTACGGACACTTTCAAGTAAGCGTTAAATTTGAACTGCATTTACCAGGATGCAAAGGGGCGAACTCGACTAGGATGTGAGGCAGTGTGCTCCCAACCCGCCTTCCTGTTAAAAGGCTCCCTTGAGCCACTGAGCTGACGAGCTCTGGAGACGCACCTGTGAGCCTGTGAGTGGTACTAGACCTGAGACGATTTTGGCAGCATTTCCAGCAAACCCAGATATTTTTTGATGCTTTCTACTCTCTACTGATGAAGGGCAATTACCCTGAAACACGTGTATAGAGATGAACAGCAATGACTGCACTAACTTTAGTGAAAAACTACGGACACTTTCAAGTAAGCGTTAAATTTGAACTGCATTTACCAGGATGCAAAGGGGCGAACTCGACTGGGATGTGAGGCAGTGTTCTCCCAACCCGCCTTCCTAATAAAAGGCTCCCTTGAGCCATTAAGCTGACGAGCTCTGGAGACGCACCTGTGAGCCTGTGAGTGGTACTAGACCTGAGACGATTTTGGCAGCATTTCCAGCAACCCCAGATATTTTTTTATGCTTTCTACTCTCTAATGATGAAGGGCAATTACCCTGAAACACGTGTATAGAGATGAACAGCAATGACTGCACTAACTTTAGTGAAAAACGAGGTACACTTTCAAGTAAGCGTTAAATTTGAACTGCATTTACCAGGATGCAAAGGGGCGAACTCGACTGGGATGTGAGGCAGTGTGCTCCCAACCCGCCTTCCTGTTAAAAGGCTCCCTTGAGCCACTGAGCTGACGAGCTCTGGAGACGCACCTGTGAGCCTGTGAGTGGTACTAGACCTGAGACGATTTTGGCAGCATTTCCAGCAACCCCAGATATTTTTTAATGCTTTCTACTCTCTAATGATGAAGGGCAATTACCCTGAAACACGTGTATAGCGATGAACAGCAATGACTGCACTAACTTTAGTGAAAAACTACGGACACTTTCAAGTAAGCGTTAAATTTGAACTGCATTTACCAGGAAGCAAAGGGGCGAACTCGACTGGGATGTGAGGCAGTGTTCTCCCAACCCACCTTCCTGTTAAAAGGCTCCCTTGAGCCACTGAGCTGACGAGCTCTGGAGACGCACCTGTGAGCCTGTGAGTGGTACTAGACCTGAATCGATTTTGGCAGCATTTCCAGCAACCCCAAGTATTTTTTGATGCTTTCTACTCTTTACTGATGAAGGGCAAATACCCTGAAACATGTGTATAGAGATGAACAGCAATGACTGCACTAACTTTAGTGAAAAACTACGGACACGTTCAAGTAAGCGTCAAATTTGAACTGCATTTACCATGATGCAAAGGGGCGAACTCGACTGGGATGTGAGGCAGTGTGCTCCCAACCCGCCTTCCTGTTAAAAGGCTCCCTTGAGCCACTGAGCTGACGAGCTCTGGAGACACACCTGTGAGCCTGTGAGTGGTACTAGACCTGAGATTATTTTGGCAGCATTTCCAGCAACCCCAGATATTTTTTGATGCTTTCTACTCTCTACTGATGAAGGGCAATTACCCTGAAACACGTGTGTAGAGATGAACAGCAATGACTGCACTAACTTTAGTGAAAAACTACGGACACTTTCAAGTAAGCGTTAAATTTGAACTGCATTTACCAGGATGCAAAGGGGCGAACTCGACTGGGATGTGAGGCAGTGTGCTCCCAACCCGCCTTCCTGTTAAAAGGCTCCCTTCAGCCACTGAGCTGACGAGCTCTGGAGACGCACCTGTGAGCCTTTGAGTGGTACTAGACCTGAGACGATTTTGGCAGCATTTCCAGCAACCCCAGATATTTTTTTATGCTTTCTACTCTCTACTGATGAAGGGCAATTACCCTGAAACACGTGTATAGAGATGAACAGCAATGACTGCACTAACTTTAGTGAAAAACTACGGACACTTTCAAGTAAGCGTTAAATTTGAACTGCATTTACCATGATGCAAAGGGGCGAACTTGACTGGGATGTGAGGCAATGTGCTCCCAACCCGCCTTCCTGTTAAAAGGCTCCCTTGAGCCACTGAGCTGACGAGCTCTGGAGACGCACCTGTGAGCCTGTGAGTGGTACTAGACCTGAGACGTTTTGGCAGCATTTCCAGCAACCCCAGATATTTTTTGATGCTTTCTACTCTCTACTGATGAAGGGCAATTACCCTGAAACACGTGTATAGAGATGAACAGCAATGACTGCACTAACTTTAGAGAAAAACTACGGACACTTTCAAGTAAGCATTAAATTTGAACTGCATTTACCAGGATGCAAAGGGGCGAACTCGACTAGGATGTGAGGCAGTGTGCTCCCAACCCGCCTTCCTGTTAAAAGGCTCCCTTGAGCCACTGAGCTGACGAGCTCTGGAGACGCACCTGTGAGCCTGTGAGTGGTACTAGACATGAGACGATTTTGGCAGCATTTCCAGCAACGCCAGATGTTTTTTGATGCTTTCTACTCTCTACTGATGAAGGGCAATTACCCTGAAACACGTGTATAGAGATGAACAGCAATGACTGCACTAACTTTAGTGAAAAACTACAGACACTTTCAAGTAAGCGTTAAATTTGAACTGTATTTACCAGGATGCAAAGGGGCGAACTCGACTGGGATGTGAGGCAGTATGCTCCCAACCCGCCTTCCTGTTAAAAGGCTCCCTTGAGCCACTGAGCTGACGAGCTCTGGAGGCGCACCTGTGAGCCTGTGAGTGGTACTAGACCTGAGACGATTTTGGCAGTATTTGCAGCAACCCAGATATTTTTTGATGCTTTCTACTCTCTACTGATGAAGGGCAATTACCCTGAAACATGTGTATAGAGATGAACAGCAATGACTGCACTAACTTTAGTGAAAAACTACGGACACTTTCAAGTAAGCGTTACATTTGAACTGCATTTACCAGGATGCAAAGGGGCGAACTCGACTGGGATGTGAGGCAGTGTGCTCCCAACCCGCCTTCTTGTTAAAAGGCTCCCTTGAGCCACTGAGCTGACGAGCTCTGGAGACGCACCTGTGAGCCTGTGAGTGGTACTAGACCTGAGACGATTTTGGCAGCATTTCCAGAAACCCCAGATATTTTTTGATGCTTTCTATTCTCTAATGATGAAGGGCAATTACCCTGAAACACGTGTATAGAGATGAACAGCAATGACTGCACTAACTTTAGTGAAAAACTACGGACACTTTCAAGTAAGCGTTAAATTTGAACTGCATTTACCAGGATGCAAAGGGGCGAACTCGACTGGGATGTGAGGCAGTGTGCTCCCAACCCGCCTTCCTGTTAAAAGGCTCCCTTGAGCCACTGAGCTGACGAGCTCTGGAGCCGCACCTGTGAGCCTGTGAGTGGTACTAGACCTGAGACGATTTTGGCAGCATTTCCAGCAACCCCAGATATTTTTTGATGCTTTCTACTCTCTACTGATGAAGGGCAATTACCCTGAAACACGTGTATAGAGATGAACAGCAATGACTGCACTAACTTTAGTGAAAAACTACGGACACTTTCAAGTAAGCGTTAAATTTGAACTGCATTTACCAGGATGCAAAGGGGCGAACTCGACTGGGATGTGAGGCAGTGTTCTCCCAACCCGCCTTCCTAATAAAAGGCTCCCTTGAGCCATTAAGCTGACGAGCTCTGAAGACGCACCTGTGAGCCTGTGAGTGGTACTAGACCTGAGACGATTTTGGCAGCATTTCCAGCAACCCCAGATATTTTTTGATGCTTTCTACTCTCTACTGATGAAGGGCAATTACCCTGAAACACGTGTATAGAGATGAACAGCAATGACTGCACTAACTTTAGGGAAAAACTACGGACACTTTCAAGTAAGCGTTACATTTGAACTGCATTTACCAGGATGCAAAGGGGCGAACTCGACTGGGATGTGAGGCAGTGTGCTCCCAACCCGCCTTCCTGTTAAAAGGCTCCCTTGAGCCACTGAGCTGACGAGCTCTGGAGACGCGCCTGTGAGTGGTACTAGACCTGAGACGATTTTGGCAGCATTTCCAGCAACCCCAGATATTTTTTGATGCTTTCTATTCTCTACTGATGAAGGGCAATTACCCTGAAACACGTGTATAGAGATGAACAGCAATGACTGCACTAACTTTAGTGAAAAACTACGGACACTTTCAAGTAAGCGTTAAATTTGAACTGCATTTACCAGGATGCAAAGGGGCGAACTCGACTGGGATGTGAGGCAGTGTGCTCCCAACCCGCCTTCCTGATAAAAGGCTCCCTTGAGCCACTGAGCTGACGAGCTCTGGAGACGCACCTGTGAGCCTGTGAGTGGTACTAGACCTGAGACGATTTTGGCAGCATTTCCAGCAACCCCAGATATATTTTGATGCTTTCTACTCTCTACTGATGAAGGGCAATTACCCTGAAACACGTGTATAGAGATGAACAGCAATGGCTGCACTAACTTTAGTGAAAAACGACGGACACTTTCAAGTAAGCGTTAAATTTGAACTGCATTTACCAGGATGCAAAGGGGCGAACTCGACTGGGATGTGAGGCAGTGTGCTCCCAACCAGCCTTCCTGTTAAAAGGCTCCCTTGAGCCACTGAGCTGACGAGCTCTGGAGACGCACCTGTGAGCCCGTGAGTGGTACTAGACCTGAGACGATTTTGGCAGCATTTCCAGCAACCCCAGATATTTTTTGATGCTTTCTACTCTCTACTGATGAAGGGCAATTACCCTGAAACACGTGTATAGAGATGAACAGCAATGACTGCACTAACTTTAGTGAAAAACTACGGACACTTTCAAGTAAGCGTTACATTTGAACTTCATTTACCTGGATGCAAAGGGGCGAACTCGACTGGAATGTGAGGCAGTGTGCTCCCAACCCGCCTTCCTGTTAAAAGGCTCCCTTGAGCCACTGAGCTGACGAGCTCTGGAGACGCACCTGTGAGACTGTGAGTGGTACTAGACCTGAGACGATTTTGGCAGCATTTCCAGCAACCCCAGATATTTTTTGATGCTTTCTACTCTCTACTGATGAAGGGCAATTACCCTGAAACACGTGTATAGAGATGAACAGCAATGACTGCACTAACTTTAGTGAAAAACTACGGACACTTTCAAGTAAGCGTTAAATTTGAACTGCATTTACCAGGATGCAAAGGGGCGAACTCGACTGGGATGTGAGGCAGTGTGCTCCCAACCCGCCTTCCTGTTAAAAGGCTCCCTTGAGCCACTGAGCTGACGAGCTCTGGAGACGCACCTGTGAGCCTGTGAGTGGTACTAGACCTGAGACGTTTTGGCAGCATTTCCAGCAACCCCAGATATTTTTTTATGCTTTCTACTCTCTACTGATGAAGGGCAATTACCCTGAAACACGTGTATAGAGATGAACAGCAATGACTGCACTAACTTTAGTGAAAAACTACGGACACTTTCAAGTAAGCGTTAAATTTGAACTGCATTTACCAGGATGCAAAGGGGCGAACTCGACTGGGATGTGAGGCAGTATGCTCCCAACCCGCCTTCCTGTTAAAAGGCTCCCTTGATCCACTGAGCTGACGAGCACTGGAGACGCACCTGTGAGCCTGTGAGTGGTACTAGACCTGAGACGATTTTGGCAGCATTTCCACCAACCCCAGATATTTTTTGATGCTTTCTACTCTCTACTGATGAAGGGCAATTACCCTGAAACACGTGTATAGAGATGAACAGCAATGACTGCACTAACTTTAGTGAAAAACTACGGACATTTTCAACTAAGCGTTAAATTTGAACTGCATTTACCAGGATGCAAAGGGGCGAACTCGACTGGGATGTGAGGCAGTGTTCTCCCAACCCGCCTTCCTAATAAAAGGCTCCCTTGAGCCATTAAGCTGACGAGCTCTGAAGACGCACCTGTGAGCCTGTGAGTGGTACTAGACCTGAGACGATTTTGGCAGCATTTCCAGCAACCCCAGATATTTTTTGATGCTTTCTACTCTCTACTGATGAAGGGCAATTACCCTGAAACACGTGTATAGAGATGAACAGCAATGACTGCACTAACTTTAGTGAAAAACTACGGACACTTTCAAGTAAGCGTTACATTTGAACTGCATTTACCAGGATGCAAAGGGGCGAACTCGACTGGGATGTGAGGCAGTGTGCTCCCAACCCGCCTTCCTGTTAAAAGGCTCCCTTGAGCCACTGAGCTGACGAGCTCTGGAGACGCACCTGTGAGCCTGTGAGTGGTAGTAGACCTGAGACGATTTTGGCAGCATTTCCAGCAACCCCAGATATTTTTTGATGCTTTCTACTCTCTAATGATGAAGGGCAATTACCCTGAAACACGTGTATAGAGATGAACAGCAATGACTGCACTAACTTTAGTGAAAAACTACGGACACTTTCAAGTAAGCGTTAAATTTGAACTGCATTTACCAGGATGCAAAGGGGCGAACTCGACTGGGATGTGAGGCAGTGTGCTCCCAACCCGCCTTCCTGTTAAAAGGCTCCCTTGAGCCACTGAGCTGACGAGCTCTGGAGATGCACCTGTGAGCCTGTGAGTGGTACTAGACCTGAGACGATTTTGGCAGCATTTCCAGCAACCCCAAGTATTTTTTGATGCTTTCTACTCTCTACTGATGAAGGGCAATTACCCTGAAACACGTGTATAGAGATGAACAGCAATGACTGCACTATCTTTAGTGAAAAACTACGGACACTTTCAAGTAAGCGTCAAATTTGAACTGCATTTACCTGGATGCAAAGGGGCGAACTCGACTGGGATGTGAGGCAGTGTGCTCCCAACCCGCCTTCCTGTTAAAAGGCTCCCTTGAGCCACTGAGCTGACGAGCTCTGGAGACACACCTGTGAGCCTGTGAGTGGTACTAGACCTGAGACGATTTCGGCAGCATTTCCAGCAACCCCAGATATTTTTTGATGCTTTCTACTATCTACTGATGAAGGGCAATTACCCTGAAACACGTGTATAGAGATGAACAGCAATGACTGCACTAACTTTAGTGAAAAACTACGGACACTTTCAAGTAAGCGTTAAACTTGAACTGCATTTACCAGGATGCAAAGGGGCGAACTCGACTGGGATGTGAGGCAGTGTGCTCCCAACCAGCCTTCCTGTTAAAAGGCTCCCTTGAGACACTGAGCTGACGAGCTCTGGAGACGCACCTGTGAGTCTGTGAGTGGTAATAGACCTGAGACGATTTTGGCAGCATTTCCAGCAACCCCAGATATTTTTTGATGCTTTCTACTCTTCTACTGATGAAGGGCAATTACCCTGACACACGTGTATAGAGATGAACAGCAATGACTGCACTAACTTTAGTGAAAAACTACGGACACTTTCAAGTAAGCGTTAAATTTGAACTGCATTTACCAGGATGCAAAGGGGCGAACTCGACTGGGATGTGAGGCAGTGTTCTCCCAACCCGCCTTCCTAATAAAAGGCTCCCTTGAGCCATTAAGCTGACGAGCTCTGAAGACGCACCTGTGAGCCTGTGAGTGGTACTAGACCTGAGACGATTTTGGCAGCATTTCCAGCAACCCCAGATATTTTTTGATGCTTTCTACTCTCTACTGATGAAGGGCAATTACCCTGAAACACGTGTATAGAGATGAACAGCAATGACTGCACTAACTTTAGGGAAAAACTACGGTCACTTTCAAGTAAGCGTTACATTTGAACTGCATTTACCAGGATGCAAAGGGGCGAACTCGACTGGGATGTGAGGCTGTGTGCTCCCAACCCGCCTTCCTGTTAAAAGGCTCCCTTGAGCCACTGAGCTGACGAGCTCTGGAGACGCGCCTGTGAGTGGTACTAGACCTGAGACGATTTTGGCAGCATTTCCAGCAACCCCAGATATTTTTTGATGCTTTCTATTCTCTACTGATGAAGGGCAATTACCCTGAAACACGTGTATAGAGAGGAACAGCAATGACTGCACTAACTTTAGTGAAAAACTACGGACACTTTCAAGTAAGCGTTAAATTTGAACTGCATTTACCAGGATGCAAAGGGGCGAACTCGACTGGGATGTGAGGCAGTGTGCTCCCAACCCGCCTTCCTGATAAAAGGCTCCCTTGAGCCACTGAGCTGACGAGCTCTGGAGACGCACCTGTGAGCCTGTGAGTGGGACTAGACCTGAGACGATTTTGGCAGCATTTCCAGCAACCCCAGATATATTTTGATGCTTTCTACTCTCTACTGATGAAGGGCAATTACCCTGAAACACGTGTATAGAGATGAACAGCAATGGCTGCACTAACTTTAGTGAAAAACGACGGACACTTTCAAGTAAGCGTTAAATTTGAACTGCATTTACCAGGATGCAAAGGGGCGAACTCGACTGGGATGTGAGGCAGTGTGCTCCCAACCAGCCTTCCTGTTAAAAGGCTCCCTTGAGCCACTGAGCCGACGAGCTCTGGAGACGCACTTGTGAGCCCGTGAGTGGTACTAGACCTGAGACGATTTTGGCAGCATTTCCAGCATCCCCAGATATTTTTTGATGCTTTCTACTCTCTACTGATGAAGGGCAATTACCCTGAAACACGTGTATAGAGATGAACAGCAATGACTGCAATAACTTTAGTGAAAAACTACGGACACTTTGAAGTAAGCGTTACATTTGAACTTCATTTACCTGGATGCAAAGGGGCGAACTCGACTGGAATGTGAGGCAGTGTGCTCCCAACCCGCCTTCCTGATAAAAGGCTCCCTTGAGCCACTGAGCTGACGAGCTCTGGAGACGCACCTGTGAGCCTGTGAGTGGTACTAGACCTGAGACGATTTTGGCAGCATTTCCAGCAACCCCAGATATTTTTTGATGCTTTCTACTCTCTACTGATGAAGGGCAATTACCCTGAAACACGTGTATAGAGATGAACAGCAATGACTGCACTAACTTTAGTGAAAAACTACGGACACTTTCAAGTAAGCGTTAAATTTGAACTGCATTTACCAGGATGCAAAGGGGCGAACTCGACTGGGATGTGAGGCAGTGTGCTCCCAACCCGCCTTCCTGTTAAAAGGCTCCCTTGAGCCACTGAGCTGACGAGCTCTGGAGACGCACCTGTGAGCCTGTGAGTGGTACTAGACCTGAGACGTTTTGGCAGCATTTCCAGCAACCCCAGATATTTTTTTATGCTTTCTACTCTCTACTGATGAAGGGCAATTACCCTGAAACACGTGTATAGAGATGAACAGCAATGACTGCACTAACTTTAGTGAAAACCTACGGACACTTTCAAGTAAGCGTTAAATTTGAACTGCATTTACCAGGATGCAAAGGGGCGAACTCGACTGGGATGTGAGGCAGTATGCTCCCAACCCGCCTTCCTGTTAAAAGGCTCCCTTGATCCACTGAGCTGACGAGCACTGGAGACGCACCTGTGAGCCTGTGAGTGGTACTAGACCTGAGACGATTTTGGCAGCATTTCCACCAACCCCAGATATTTTTTGATGCTTTCTACTCTCTACTGATGAAGGGCAATTACCCTGAAACACGTGTATAGAGATGAACAGCAATGACTGCACTAACTTTAGTGAAAAACTACGGACATTTTCAACTAAGCGTTAAATTTGAACTGCATTTACCAGGATGCAAAGGGGCGAACTCGACTGGGATGTGAGGCAGTGTTCTCCCAACCCGCCTTCCTAATAAAAGGCTCCCTTGAGCCATTAAGCTGACGAGCTCTGAAGACGCACCTGTGAGCCTGTGAGTGGTACTAGACCTGAGACGATTTTGGCAGCATTTCCAGCAACCCCAGATATTTTTTGATGCTTTCTACTCTCTACTGATGAAGGGCAATTACCCTGAAACACGTGTATAGAGATGAACAGCAATGACTGCACTAACTTTAGTGAAAAACTACGGACACTTTCAAGTAAGCGTTACATTTGAACTGCATTTACCAGGATGCAAAGGGGCGAACTCGACTGGGATGTGAGGCAGTGTGCTCCCAACCCGCCTTCCTGTTAAAAGGCTCCCTTGAGCCACTGAGCTGACGAGCTCTGGAGACGCACCTGTGAGCCTGTGAGTGGTACTAGACCTGAGACGATTTTGGCAGCATTTCCAGCAACCCCAGATATTTTTTGATGCTTTCTACTCTCTAATGATGAAGGGCAATTACCCTGAAACACGTGTATAGAGATGAACAGCAATGACTGCACTAACTTTAGTGAAAAACTACGGACACTTTCAAGTAAGCGTTAAATTTGAACTGCATTTACCAGGATGCAAAGGGGCGAACTCGACTGGGATGTGAGGCAGTGTGCTCCCAACCCGCCTTCCTGTTAAAAGGCTCCCTTGAGCCACTGAGCTGACGAGCTCTGGAGATGCACCTGTGAGCCTGTGAGTGGTACTAGACCTGAGACGATTTTGGCAGCATTTCCAGCAACCCCAAGTATTTTTTGATGCTTTCTACTCTCTACTGATGAAGGGCAATTACCCTGAAACACGTGTATAGAGATGAACAGCAATGACTGCACTATCTTTAGTGAAAAACTACGGACACTTTCAAGTAAGCGTCAAATTTGAACTGCATTTACCTGGATGCAAAGGGGCGAACTCGACTGGGATGTGAGGCAGTGTGCTCCCAACGCGCCTTCCTGTTAAAAGGCTCCCTTGAGCCACTGAGCTGACGAGCTCTGGAGACACACCTGTGAGCCTGTGAGTGGTACTAGACCTGAGACGATTTTGGCAGCATTTCCAGCAACCCCAGATATTTTTTGATGCTTTCTACTCTCTACTGATGAAGGGCAATTACCCTGAAACACGTGTATAGAGATGAACAGCAATGACTGCACTAACTTTAGTGAAAAACTACGGACACTTTCAAGTAAGCGTTAAACTTGAACTGCATTTACCAGGATGCAAAGGGGCGAACTCGACTGGGATGTGAGGCAGTGTGCTCCCAACCAGCCTTCCTGTTAAAAGGCTCCCTTGAGCCACTGAGCTGACGAGCTCTGGAGACGCACCTGTGAGTCTGTGAGTGGTAATAGACCTGAGACGATTTTGGCAGCATTTCCAGCAACCCCAGATATTTTTTGATGCTTTCTACTCTTCTACTGATGAAGGGCAATTACCCTGACACACGTGTATAGAGATGAACAGCAATGACTGCACTAACTTTAGTGAAAAACTACGGACACTTTCAAGTAAGCGTTAAATTTGAACTGCATTTACCAGGATGCAAAGGGGCGAACTCGACTGGGATGTGAGGCAGTGTGCTCCCAACCCGCCTTCCTGATAAAAGGCTCCCTTGAGCCACTGAGCTGATGAGCTCTGGAGACGCACCTGTGAGCCTGTGAGTGGTACTAGACCTGAGACGATTTTGGCAGCATTTCCAGCAACCCCAGATATTTTTTGATGCTTTCTACTCTCTACTGATGAAGGGCAATTACCCTGAAACACGTGTATAGAGATGAACAGCAATGACTGCACTAACTTTAGTGAAAAACTACGGACACTTTCAAGTAAGCGTTAAATTTGAACTGCATTTACCAGGATGCAAAGGGGCGAACTCGACTGGGATGTGAGGCAGTGTGCTCCCAACCCGCCTTCCTGTTAAAAGGCTCCCTTGAGCCACTGAGCTGACGAGCTCTGGAGACGCACCTGTGAGCCTGTGAGTGGTACTAGACCTGAGACGTTTTGGCAGCATTTCCAGCAACCCCAGACATTTTTTGATGCTTTCTCCTCTCTACTGATGAAGGGCAATTACCCTGAAACACGTGTATAGTGATGAACAGCAATGACTGCACTAACTTTAGTGAAAAACTACGGACACTTTCAAGTAAGCGTTAAATTTGAACTGCATTTACCAGGATGCAAAGGGGCGAACTTGACTGGGATGTGAGGCAGTATGCTCCCAACCCGCCTTCCTGTTAAAAGGCTCCCTTGATCCACTGAGCTGACGAGCTCTGGAGACGCACCTGTGAGCCTGTGAGTGGTACTAGACCTGAGATGATTTTGGCAGCATTTCCAGCAACTCCAGATATTTTTTGATGCTTTCTACTCTCTACTGATGAAGGGCAATTACCCTGAAACACGTGTAGAGATGAACAGCAATGACTGCACTAACTTTAGTGAAAAACTACAGACACTTTCAATTAAGCGTTAAATTTGAACTGTATTTACCAGGATGCAAAGGGGCGAACTCGACTGGGATGTGAGGCAGTATGCTCCCAACCCGCCTTCCTGTTAAAAGGCTCCCTTGAGCCACTGAGCTAACGAGCTCTGAAGACGCACCTGTGAGCCTGTGAGTGGTACTAGACCTGAGACGATTTTGGCAGTATTTGCAGCAACCCCAGATATTTTTTGATGCTTTCTACTCTCTACTGATGAAGGGCAATTACCCTGAAACACGTGTATAGAGATGAACAGCAATGACTGCACTAACTTTAGTGAAAAACTACGGACACTTTCAAGTAAGCGTTACATTTGAACTGCATTTACCAGGATGCAAAGGGGCGAACTCGACTGGGATGTGAGGCAGTGTGCTCCCAACCCGCCTTCCTGTTAAAAGGCTCCCTTGAGCCACTGAGCTGACGAGCTCTGGAGCCGCACCTGTGAGCCTGTGAGTGGTACTAGACCTGAGACGATTTTGGCAGCATTTCCAGAAACCCCAGATATTTTTTGATGCTTTCTATTGTCTACTGATGAAGGGCAATTACCCTGAAACACGTGTATAGAGATGAACAGCAATGACTGCACTAACTTTAGTGAAAAACTACGGACACTTTCAAGTAAGCGTTAAATTTGAACTGCATTTACCAGGATGCAAAGGGGCGAACTCGACTGGGATGTGAGGCAGTGTGCTCCCAACCCGCCTTCCTGTTAAAAGGCTCCCTTGAGCCACTGAGCTAACGAGCTCTGGAGCCGCACCTGTGAGCCTGTGAGTGGTACTAGACCTGAGACGATTTTGGCAGCATTTCCAGCAACCCCAGATATTTTTTGATGCTTTCTACTCTCTACTGATGAAGGGCAATTACCCTGAAACACGTGTATAGAGATGAACAGCAATGACTGCACTAACTTTAGTGAAAAACTACGGACACTTTCAAGTAAGCGTTAAATTTTAACTGCATTTACCAGGATGCAAAGGGGCGAACTCGACTGGGATGTGAGGCAGTGTTCTCCCAACCCGCCTTCCTAATAAAAGGCTCCCTTGAGCCATTAGTGACGAGCTCTGAAGACGCACCTGTGAGCCTGTGAGTGGTACTAGACCTGAGACGATTATGGCAGCATTTCCAGCAACCCCAGATATTTTTTGATGCTTTCTACTCTCTACTGATGAAGGGCAATTACCCTGAAACACGTGTATAGAGATGAACAGCAATGACTGCACTAACTTTAGTGAAAAACTACGGACACTTTCAAGTAAGCGTTAAATTTGAACTGCATTTACCAGGATGCAAAGGGGCGAACTCGACTGGGATGTGAGGCAGTGTGCTCCCAACCCGCCTTCCTGTTAAAAGGCTCCCTTGAGCCACTGAGCTGACGAGCTCTGGAGACGCACCTGTGAGTGGTACTAGACCTGAGACGTTTTGGCAGCATTTCCAGCAACCCCATATATTTTTTGATGCTTTCTACTCTCTACTGATGAAGGGCAATTACCCTGAAACACGTGTATAGAGATGAACAGCAATGACTGAACTAACTTTAGTGAAAAACTACGGACACTTTCAAGTAAGCGTTAAATTTGAACTGCATTTACCAGGATGCAAAGGGGCGAACTCGACTGGGATTTGAGGCAGTATGCTCCCAACCCGCCTTCCTGTTAAAAGGCTCCCTTGATCCACTGAGCTGACGAGCTCTGGATACGCACCTGTGAGCCTGTGAGTGGTACTAGACCTGAGACGATTTTGGCAGCATTTCCAGCAACCCCAAATATTTTTGGATTCTTTCTACTCTCTACTGATGAAGGGCAATTACCCTGAAACACGTGTATAGAGATGAACAGCAATGACTGCACTAACTTTAGTGAAAAACTACGGACACTTTCAAGTAAGCGTTAAATTTGAACTGCATTTACCAGGATGCAAAGGGGCGAACTCGACTAGGATGTGAGGCAGTGTGCTCCCAACCCGCCTTCCTGTTAAAAGGCTCCCTTGAGCCACTGAGCTGACGAGCTCTGGAGACGCACCTGTGAGCCTGTGAGTGGTACTAGACCTGAGACGATTTTGGCAGCATTTCCAGCAACCCCAGATATTTTTTGATGCTTTCTACTCTCTACTGATGAAGGGCAATTACCCTGAAACACATGTATAGAGATGAACAGCAATGAATGCACTAACTTTAGTGAAAAACTACGGACACTTTCAAGTAAGCGTTAAATTTGAGCTGCATTTACCAGGATGCAAAGGGGCGAACTCGACTGGGATGTGAGGCAGTGTGCTCCCAACCCGCCTTCCTGTTAAAAGGCTCCCTTGAGCCACTGAGCTGACGAGCTCTGGAGACGCACCTGTGAGTCTGTGAGTGGTACTAGACCTGAGACGATTTTGGCAGCATTTCCAGCAACCCCAGATATTTTTTGATGCTTTCTACTCTCTACTGATGAAGGGCAATTACCCTGAAACACGTGTATAGAGATGAACAGCAATGACTGCACTAACTTTAGTGAAAAACTACGGACACTTTCAAGTAAGCGTTAAATTTGAACTGCATTTACCAGGATGCAAAGGGGCGAACTCGACTAGGATGTGAGGCAGTGTGCTCCCAACCCGCCTTCCTGTTAAAAGTCTCTCCTGAGCCACTGAGCTGACGAGCTCTGGAGACGCACCTGTGAGCCTGTGAGTGGTACTAGACCTGAGACGATTTTGGCAGCATTTCCAGCAACCCCAGATATTTTTTGATGCTTTCTACTCTCTACTGATGAAGGGAAATTACCCTGAAACACGTGTATAGAGATGAACAGCAATGACTGCACTAACTTTAGTGAAAAACTACGGACACTTTCAAGTAAGCGTTAAATTTGAACTGCATTTACCAGGATGCAAAGGGGCGAACTCGACTGGGATGTGAGGCAGTGTGCTCCCAACCCGCCTTCCTGTTAAAAGGCTCCCTGAGCCACTGAGCTGACGAGCTCTGGAGACGCACCTGTGAGCCTGTGAGTGGTACTAGACCTGAGACGATTTTGGCAGCATTTCCAGCAACCCCAGATAATTGTTGATGCTTTCTAGTCTCTACTGATGAAGGGCAATTACCCTGAAACACGTGTATAGAGATGAACAGCAATGACTGCACTAACTTTAGTGAAAAACTACGGACACTTTCAAGTAAGCGTTAAATTTGAACTGCATTTACCAGGATGCAAAGGGGCGAACTCGACTGGGATGTGAGGCAGTGTGCTCCCAACCCGCCTTCCTGTTAAAAGGCTCCCTTGAGCCACTGAGCTGACGAGCTCTGGAGCCGCACCTGTGAGCCTGTGAGTGGTACTAGACCTGAGACGATTTTGGCAGCATTTCCAGCAACCCCAGATATTTTTTGATGCTTTCTACTCTCTACTGATGAAGGGCAATTACCCTGAAACACGTGTATAGAGATGAACAGCAATGACTGCACTAACTTTAGTGAAAAACTACGGACACTTTCAAGTAAGCGTTAAATTTGAACTGCATTTACCAGGATGCAAAGGGGCGAACTCGACTGGGATGTGAGGCAGTGTGCTCCCAACCCGCCTTCCTGTTAAAAGGCTCCCTGAGCCACTGAGCTGACGAGCTCTGGAGACGCACCTGTGAGCCTGTGAGTGGTACTAGACCTGAGACGATTTTGGCAGCATTTCCAGCAACCCCAGATATTTTTGGATGCTTTCTAGTCTCTACTGATGAAGGGCAATTACCCTGAAACACGTGTATAGAGATGAACAGCAATGACTGCACTAACTTTAGTGAAAAACTACGGACACTTTCAAGTAAGCGTTAAATTTGAACTGCATTTACCAGGATGCAAAGGGGCGAACTCGACTGGGATGTGAGGCAGTGTGCTCCCAACCCACCTTCCTGTTAAAAGGCTCCCTTGAGCCACTGAGCTGACGAGCTCTGGAGACGCACCTGTGAGCCTGTGAGTGGTACTAGACCTGAGACGATTTTGGCAGCATTTCCAGCAACCACAGATATTTTTTGATGCTTTATACTCTCTACTGATGAAGGGCAATTACCCTGAAACACGTGTATAGAGATGAACAGCAATGACTGCACTAACTTTAGTGAAAAACTACGGACACTTTCAAGTAAGCGTTAAATTTGAACTGTATTTACCAGGATGCAAGGGGGAGAACTCGACTGGGATGTGAGGCAGAGTGCTCCCAACCCACCTTCCTGTTAAAATCAAATCAAATCATTAACATTTATAAAGCGCGCTACTCACCCGTGCGGGTCTCAAGGCGCTAGGGGGGAAAGGGGGGGTTATCGCTGCTCGAACAGCCAAGTCTTTAGGAGTCTCCGGAAAGCGGAGTGGTCCTGGGTGGTCCTGAGGCTGGTGGGGAGGGAGTTCCAGGTCTTGGCCGCCAGGAAGGAGAAAGATCTCCCACCCGCCGTGGAGCGGCGGGTGCGAGGGACGGCAGCAAGTGCGAGGCCAGCGGAGCGGAGGGGGCGGGTGGGGACGTAGAAGCTGAGGCGTCTGTTGAGGTATTCCGGTCCCTTGTTGTGGAGGGCTTTGTGTGCGTGGGTGAGAAGACGGAAGGTGATCCTTTTGCTGACTGGGAGCCAATGCAGGTGTCTCAGGTGTGCGGAGATGTGGCTGTTGCGGGGTACGTCGAGGATGAGGCGGGCCGAGGCGTTTTGGATGCGTTGCAGGCGGTTCTGGAGTTTGGCTGTGGTCCCGGCGTAGAGGGTGTTGCCGTAGTCCAGGCAGCTCTTGACGAGGGCATGGGTCACGGTTTTTCTGGTGTCGGCGGGGATCCAGCGGAAGATCTTACGGAGCATGCGGAGAGTGAGGAAGCAGGCGGAGGACACAGCGTTGACTTGCTTGGTCATGGTGAGAAGAGGGTCCAAGATGAAGCCGAGGTTGCGGGCGTGGTCTGCGGGGGTCGGTGCGGTGCCGAGGGCCGTGGGCCACCAGGAGTCGTCCCAGGCGGACGGGGTGTTGCCGAGGATGAGGACTTCCGTTTTTTCAGAGTTCAGCTTTAGGCGGCTGAGCCTCATCCAATCTGCGACGTCCTTCATACCCTCTTGTAGGTTGGTCTTGGCGCTGGCGGGGTCCTTGGTGAGGGAGAGTACAAGTTGGGTGTCGTCGGCGTAGGAGGTGATGATGATGTCGTGCTTGCGTACGATGTCGGCGAGGGGGCTCATGTAGACATTGAAGAGTGTCGGGCTGAGCGATGAGCCTTGAGGTACGCCGCAGATGATCTTGGTGGGTTCTGAGCGAAACGGAGGGAGGTAAACTCTTTGGGAGTGGTTAGTGAGGAAGGAGGCGATCCAGTCCAGGGCCTGGCCTTGGATCCCGGTGGAGCGTAGGCGGGTGATTAGGGTGCGGTGACAGACGGTGTCAAAGGCAGCCGAGAGGTCGAGGAGAATGAGGGCGACTGTTTCACCGTTGTCCATCAGGGTTCTGATGTCGTCTGTGACTGAGATGAGGGCGGTTTCCGTGCTGTGGTTGGTTCGGAATCCGGTTTGTGAAGGGTCGAGCAGGTTGTTGTCTTCCAGGAAGGTGGTCAGCTGTTTGTTGACGGTCTTTTCTATTACCTTGGCTGGGAAAGGTAGAAGAGAGATGGGGCGGAAGTTTTTCAGGTCGCTTGGGTCAGCCGTAGGTTTCTTTAGTAGGGCGTTGACTTCAGCGTGCTTCCAGCATTCGGGGAAGGTAGCAGAAGAAAAAGAAGAGTTGATGACGGTCTGGAGGTGCGGGGCGATGATGTCGTCGGCTTTGTTAAAGATGAAGTGCGGGCAGGGGTCCGAAGGGGCGCCGGAGTGGATAGAGTTCATGATGGATTTGGTTTCTTCCGTGTTGATGTGGGTCCAGTTGTTGAGGGTGATGTCCGGGGAAGCGGGTTCAGTGGTGTATGGTTGGGTCTGGTGTCCGAAGCTGTCGTGGAGGTCGCTGATCTTGCGATGGAAGAAAGTGGCGAGGGATTCGCACAAATCCTGTGAGGGCGTGACGGCGTTGGCGCTGGCGCTGGGGTTGGAGAACTCTTTGACGATGCTGAAGAGTTCTCTGCTGTTGTGGCTGTTTTTGTCTAGTCTGTCAGTGAAAAAGTTCCTTTTGGCAGTGCGGATCAGGTGGTGGTGTTCGCGTGTAGCGTTCTTGAGGGCGGTCATGTTGTCAGCGGTGTGGTCCTTGCGCCAGGCCTTCTCAAGGGCACGACAAGTTTTCTTTGATTCTTTGAGGGTGTCAGAGAACCAGAGAGGTTTTTTGGTGTTGGTCTGTCGATGCGTGCGTTTGAGGGGAGCAAGGTTGTCAGCGCAGTTGGAGATCCAGTTTGTGAGGTTGAGAGCTGCGTCGTTGGGGTCGGTGGTGAGGGTGGGTTGGTTGGCGGCGAGAGCGGAGAAGAGTTGCTCTTCAGGGATCTTGTTCCACTGTCGATGAGGGATGGGTTGAGTGCGGAGGTGGGAGGTCTCGCGTCGGAATGTGAAGTGGACGCAGCTGTGGTCGGTCCAGTGTAGGGCAGAGGTGTGGCTGAAGAAGACGTGTTTGCTGGCGGAGAAGATAGGGTCGAGCGTGTGTCCGGCGATGTGGGTGGCGGTGTTCACCAGTTGTTTGAGGCCGAGGTTGGCGAGGTTGTCGAGCAGGGTGGTGGTGTTGGGGTCGTTGTTTTGTTCCAGATGGAAGTTGAGGTCGCCTAGGAGGATGTAGTCCGGTGAGGCGAGGGCGTGCGGGGAGATGAAGTCGGCAATGGCGTCGCTGAAAGAGGCGCGAGGTCCGGGAGGACGGTAGACGAGGGATCCTCTGAGGGTGGTCCTTGGGTCGGTGCGAATCTGAAAATGCATGTGTTCAGCGGCGAGGGGGGGGTCTTCGGTGGAGGTGGTGACGCTGATGGAGTCTTTGAATATGATGGCGACACCTCCTCCTACTTGGTTGGTGCGGTCTTTTCTGGAGATCTTGTAGCCTTCGGGGATGGCGGGTAGCGATGTCTGGAGCAGAGGAGGCGTTCATCCATGTCTCCGTGATGAAGGCGACGTCCGGGGCTGTGGAGTCCAGGAGGTCCCAAAGTTCAACGGCGTGCTTGTGGACGGAACGAGCGTTGATCAGGATGCACTTGAGGTGGTTGATGGCGCGTGGGCTTGTGGTCGTGGTAGTTGCGTGGTGGAAGATGCGTTTGCAGGAGTTGCAGGCGAAGGGTCCATGGGTGCGTTTGGGGTGAGCTAGGAAGCAGGTTTTGGAGCGCCCTGGGTTGAGGGCGTGGAGGGTGGTGGGGTCGTAGCGGATCAGCGGGGCTTGGGGGAGCTGGGGACCAGGGGTCGTGGCGCTGGGCGCGGGCCAGGCGCGGACGGGCGCCATAAGAGGTAGGAGGGGGGGGAGGGGTCAGCTGGGGGCGAATGGGAGCTGGGGGGCGGGGGCGTGCAGGAGGTCGCGGCGGGAAAGCGCGAGGGAGGGGGGGGACAGGTAGAGTGAGAGGAGCTGGGGGAGGGGGTTTAGGGTGGAGGAGGGTGAGTGTTAGGAGGTTTGGAGATTAGGGAGAGAGATAGGAGTAGGGTTGTGAAGATAGGGGAGGGGGGGTTGTAGAGGTGGGTGAGGGAGAGAGGTAGAGTGAGAGGATAGGGAGATAGGTAGTAGAGGGGGTGGCGGGAGGGGGGGAGAGATAGAGAAATAGATAGAGAAAATAGATAGAGAAGTCGATAGATAGGGAAATAGATAGATAGACAGATAGGTAGGTAGGAGGAGGTGGAGAGTGGGGGAGTTAGATAGTGAGATAGGGAGCTAGAGAGATAGGAAGATAGGAGGAGTGAGGGAGGTAGATAGCGAACGGGTTAGCTAGGGGTGAGAGAGGGGGAGGCGAGTGAGGGAGGGGGATGAGGAAGGAGCAGGAGGGCAGGCTCGGGGGAAGAAGACGGAGGAGGTAGAAGAGCCGAAGACAGGAGAACAGAAGACAGAAGAACAGAAGACAGAAGAACAGAAGACCGGAAGAGCAGAAGACAGAAGAACAGAAGAACAGAAGCACAGAAGATCGGAAGAGCAGAAGAACAGAGAAGAACAGAGAAGAACAGAGAAGAACACAGAAGAACCGAGAAGAAGAACACAGAAGCACCGAGAAGAACAGAGAAGAAGAACACAGAAGACCGGAAGAACACAGAAGAACAGAAGGGAAGAACAGAAGAACAGAAGAGAAGAACAGAAGAACACAGAAGAAGATTGCAGAGGGGGAGCGAGGAGGAAGAGACAGAGAGGAGGAAAAGAAGCAGGAGCAGGAGAGAAGGTGAGTGGCGCGGGGCAGGGCGAGGGGCTGGGAGGAGGGGGGTACTTACAGTTAGGTGGGTCTCAGGAACTTGGAGGAGCTGCAGCGGCAGGGGGAGCGACCTACCCTTGGGTCAAGGGTCGCTACCACTGTCGCGCAGCGGCCGCCATAAGAGGTAGGAGGGGGGGGGAGGGGTCAGCTGGGGGCGAATGGGAGCTGGGGGGCGGGGGCGTGCAGGAGGTCGCGGCGGGAAAGCGCGAGGGAGGGGGGGGACAGGTAGAGTGAGAGGAGCTGGGGGAGGGGGTTTAGGGTGGAGGAGGGTGAGTGTTAGGAGGTTTGGAGATTAGGGAGAGAGATAGGAGTAGGGTTGTGAAGATAGGGGAGGGGGGGTTGTAGAGGTGGGTGAGGGAGAGAGGTAGAGTGAGAGGATAGGGAGATAGGTAGTAGAGGGGGTGGCGGGAGGGGGGGAGAGATAGAGAAATAGATAGAGAAAATAGATAGAGAAGTCGATAGATAGGGAAATAGATAGATAGACAGATAGGTAGGTAGGAGGAGGTGGAGAGTGGGGGAGTTAGATAGTGAGATAGGGAGCTAGAGAGATAGGAAGATAGGAGGAGTGAGGGAGGTAGATAGCGAACGGGTTAGCTAGGGGTGAGAGAGGGGGAGGCGAGTGAGGGAGGGGGATGAGGAAGGAGCAGGAGGGCAGGCTCGGGGGAAGAAGACGGAGGAGGTAGAAGAGCCGAAGACAGGAGAACAGAAGACAGAAGAACAGAAGACAGAAGAACAGAAGACCGGAAGAGCAGAAGACAGAAGAACAGAAGAACAGAAGCACAGAAGATCGGAAGAGCAGAAGAACAGAGAAGAACAGAGAAGAACACAGAAGAACACAGAAGAACCGAGAAGAAGAACACAGAAGCACCGAGAAGAACAGAGAAGAAGAACACAGAAGACCGGAAGAACACAGAAGAACAGAAGGGAAGAACAGAAGAACAGAAGAGAAGAACAGAAGAACACAGAAGAAGATTGCAGAGGGGGAGCGAGGAGGAAGAGACAGAGAGGAGGAAAAGAAGCAGGAGCAGGAGAGAAGGTGAGTGGCGCGGGGCAGGGCGAGGGGCTGGGAGGAGGGGGGGTACTTACAGTTAGGTGGGTCTCAGGAACACAGGAACTTGGAGGAGCTGCAGCGGCAGGGGGAGCGACCTACCCTTGGGTCAAGGGTCGCTACCACTGTCGCGCAGCAGCCGCCATAAGAGGTAGGAGGGGGGGGAGGGGTCAGCTGGGGGCGAATGGGAGCTGGGGGGCGGGGGCGTGCAGGAGGTCGCGGCGGGAAAGCGCGAGGGAGGGGGGGGGACAGGTAGAGTGAGAGGAGCTGGGGGAGGGGGTTTAGGGTGGAGGAGGGTGAGTGTTAGGAGGTTTGGAGATTAGGGAGAGAGATAGGAGTAGGGTTGTGAAGATAGGGGAGGGGGGGTTGTAGAGGTGGGTGAGGGAGAGAGGTAGAGTGAGAGGATAGGGAGATAGGTAGTAGAGGGGGTGGCGGGAGGGGGGGAGAGATAGAGAAATAAATAGAGAAAATAGATAGAGAAGTCGATAGATAGGGAAATAGATAGATAGACAGATAGGTAGGTAGGAGGAGGTGGAGAGTGGGGGAGTTAGATAGTGAGATAGGGAGCTAGAGAGATAGGAAGATAGGAGGAGTGAGGGAGGTAGATAGCGAACGGGTTAGCTAGGGGTGAGAGAGGGGGAGGCGAGTGAGGGAGGGGGATGAGGAAGGAGCAGGAGGGCAGGCTCGGGGGAAGAAGACGGAGGAGGAAGAAGAGCCGAAGACAGGAGAACAGAAGACAGAAGAACAGAAGACAGAAGAACAGAAGACCGGAAGAGCAGAAGACAGAAGAACAGAAGAACAGAAGCACAGAAGATCGGAAGAGCAGAAGAACAGAGAAGAACAGAGAAGAACAGAGAAGAACACAGAAGAACACAGAAGAACCGAGAAGAAGAACACAGAAGCACCGAGAAGAACAGAGAAGAAGAACACAGAAGACCGGAAGAACACAGAAGAACAGAAGGGAAGAACAGAAGAACAGAAGAGAAGAACAGAAGAACACAGAAGAAGATTGCAGAGGGGGAGCGAGGAGGAAGAGACAGAGAGGAGGAAAAGAAGCAGGAGCAGGAGAGAAGGTGAGTGGCGCGGGGCAGGGCGAGGGGCTGGGAGGAGGGGGGTACTTACAGTTAGGTGGGTCTCAGGAACACAGGAACTTGGAGGAGCTGCAGCGGCAGGGGGAGCGACCTACCCTTGGGTCAAGGGTCGCTCCCTTGGGTCAAGGGTCGCTTGAGCCACTGAGCTGACGAGCTCTGGAGACGCACCTGTGAGCCTGTGAGTGGTACTAGACCTGAGACGATTTTGGCATAATTTCTAGCAACCCCAGATATTTTTTGATGCTTTCTACTCTCTACTGATGAAGGGCAATTACCCTGAAACACGTGTATAGAGATGAACAGCAATGACTGCACTAACTTTAGTGAAAAACTACGGACACATTCAAGTAAGCGTTAAATTTGAACTGCATTTACCAGGATGCAAAGGGGCGAACTCGACTGGGATGTGAGGCAGTTTGTTCCCAACCCGCCTTCCTGTTAAAAGGCTCCCTTGAGCCACTGAGCTGACGAGCTCTGGAGACGCACCTGTGAGCCTATGAGTGGTACTAGACCTGAGACGATGTTGGCAGCATTTCCAGCAACCCCAGATATTTTTTGATGCTTTCTACTCTCTACTGATGAAGGGCAATTACCCTGAAACACGTGTATAGAGATGAACAGCAGTGACTGCACTAACTTTAGTGAAAAACTACGGACACTTTCAAGTAAGCGTTAAATTTGAACTGCATTTAACAGGATGCAAAGGGGCGAACTCGACTGGGATGTGAGGCAGTGTGCTCCCAACCCGCCTTCCTGTTAAAAGGCTCCCTTGAGCCACTGAGCTGACGAGCTCTGGAGACGCACCTGAGAGCCTGTGAGTGGTACTAGACCTGAGACAATTTTGGCAGCATTTCCAGCAACCCCAGATATTTTTTGATGCTTTCTACTCTCTACTGATGAAGGGCAATTACCCTGAAACACGTGTATAGAGATGAACAGCAATGACTGCACTATTTTTAGTGAAAAACTACAGACACTTTCAAGTAAGCGTTAAATTTGAACTGCATTTACCAGGATGCAAAGGGGCGAACTCGACTGGGATGTGAGGCAGTGTGCTCCCAACCAGCCTTCCTGTTAAAAGGCTCCCTTGAGCCACTGAGCTGACGAGCTCTGGAGACGCACCTGTGAGCCTGTGAGTGGTACTAGACCTGAGACGATTTTGGCAGCATTTCCAGCAACCCCAGATATTTTTTGATGCTTTCTACTGTCTACTGATGAAGGGCAATTACCCTGAAACACGTGTATAGAGATGAACAGCAATGACTGCACTAACTTTAGTGAAAAACTACGGACACTTTCAAGTAAGCGTTAAATTTGAACTGCATTTACCAGGATGCAAAGGGGCGAACTCGACTGGGATGTGAGGCAGTGTGCTCCCAACCCACCTTCCTGTTAAAAGGCTCCCTTGAGCCACTGAGCTGACGAGCTCTGGAGACGCACCTGTGAGCCTGTGAGTGGTACTAGACCTGAGACGATTTTGGCAGCATTTCCAGCAACCCCAGATATTTTTTGATGCTTTCTACTGTCTACTGATGAAGGGCAATTACCCTGAAACACGTGTATAGAGATGAACAGCAATGACTGCACTAACTTTAGTGAAAAACTACGGACACTTTCAAGTAAGCGTTAAATTTGAACTGTATTTACCAGGATGCAAGGGGGAGAACTCGACTGGGATGTGAGGCAGAGTGCTCCCAACCCGCCTTCCTGTTAAAAGGCTCCCTTGAGCCACTGAGCTGACGATCTCTGGAGACGCACCTGTGAGCCTGTGAGTGGTACTAGACCTGAGACGATTTTGGCATAATTTCTAGCAACCCCAGATATTTTTTGATGCTTTCTACTCTCTACTGATGAAGGGCAATTACCCTGAAACACGTGTATAGAGATGAACAGCAATGACTGCACTAACTTTAGTGAAAAACTACGGACACATTCAAGTAAGCGTTAAATTTGAACTGCATTTACCAGGATGCAAAGGGGCGAACTCGACTGGGATGTGAGGCAGTGTGTTCCCAACCCGCCTTCCTGTTAAAAGGCTCCCTTGAGCCACTGAGCTGACGAGCTCTGGAGACGCACCTGTGAGCCTATGAGTGGTACTAGACCTGAGACGATGTTGGCAGCATTTCCAGCAACCCCAGATATTTTTTGATGCTTTCTACTCTCTACTGATGAAGGGCAATTACCCTGAAACACGTGTATAGAGATGAACAGCAGTGACTGCACTAACTTTAGTGAAAAACTACGGACACTTTCAAGTAAGCGTTAAATTTGAACTGCATTTAACAGGATGCAAAGGGGCGAACTCGACTGGGATGTGAGGCAGTGTGCTCCCAACCCGCCTTCCTGTTAAAAGGCTCCCTTGAGCCACTGAGCTGACGAGCTCTGGAGACGCACCTGAGAGCCTGTGAGTGGTACTAGACCTGAGACAATTTTGGCAGCATTTCCAGCAACCCCAGATATTTTTTGATGCTTTCTACTCTCTACTGATGAAGGGCAATTACCCTGAAACACGTGTATAGAGATGAACAACAATGACTGCACTATTTTTAGTGAAAAACTACAGACACTTTCAAGTAAGCGTTAAATTTGAACTGCATTTACCAGGATGCAAAGGGGCGAACTCGACTGGGATGTGAGGCAGTGTGCTCCCAACCAGCCTTCCTGTTAAAAGGCTCCCTTGAGCCACTGAGCTGACGAGCTCTGGAGACGCACCTGTGAGCCTGTGAGTGGTACTAGACCTGAGACGATTTTGGCAGCATTTCCAGCAACCCCAGATATTTTTTGATGCTTTCTACTGTCTACTGATGAAGGGCAATTACCCTGAAACACGTGTATAGAGATGAACAGCAATGACTGCACTAACTTTAGTGAAAAACTACGGACACTTTCAAGTAAGCGTTAAATTTGAACTGCATTTACCAGGATGCAAAGGGGCGAACTCGACTGGGATGTGAGGCAGTGTGCTCCCAACCCACCTTCCTGTTAAAAGGCTCCCTTGAGCCACTGAGCTGACGAGCTCTGGAGACGCACCTGTGAGCCTGTGAGTGGTACTAGACCTGAGACGATTTTGGCAGCATTTCCAGCAACCCCAGATATTTTTTGATGCTTTCTACTGTCTACTGATGAAGGGCAATTACCCTGAAACACGTGTATAGAGATGAACAGCAATGACTGCACTAACTTTAGTGAAAAACTACAGACACTTTCAAGTAAGCGTTAAATTTGAACTGTATTTACCAGGATGCAAGGGGGAGAACTCGACTGGGATGTGAGGCAGAGTGCTCCCAACCCACCTTCCTGTTAAAAGGCTCCCTTGAGCCACTGAGCTGACGAGCTCTGGAGACGCACCTGTGAGCCTGTGAGTGGTACTAGACCTGAGACGATTTTGGCATAATTTCTAGCAACCCCAGATATTTTTTGATGCTTTCTACTCTCTACTGATGAAGGGCAATTACCCTGAAACACGTGTATAGAGATGAACAGCAATGACTGCACTAATTTTAGTGAAAAACTACGGACACATTCAAGTAAGCGTTAAATTTGAACTGCATTTACCAGGATGCAAAGGGGCGAACTCGACTGGGATGTGAGGCAGTGTGCTCCCAACCCGCCTTCCTGTTAAAAGGCTCCCTTGAGCCACTGAGCTGACGAGCTCTGGAGACGCACCTGTGAGCCTATGAGTGGTACTAGACCTGAGACGATTTTGGCAGCATTTCCAGCAACCCCAGATATTTTTTTATGCTTTCTACTCTCTACTGATGAAGGGCAATTACCCTGAAACACGTGTATAGAGATGAACAGCAGTGACTGCACTAACTTTAGTGAAAAACTACGGACACTTTCAAGTAAGCGTTAAATTTGAACTGCATTTAACAGGATGCAAAGGGGCGAACTCGACTGGGATGTGAGGCAGTGTGCTCCCAACCCGCCTTCCTGTTAAAAGGCTCCCTTGAGCCACTGAGCTGACGAGCTCTGGAGACGCACCTGAGAGCCTGTGAGTGGTACTAGACCTGAAACAATTTTGGCAGCATTTCCAGCAACCCCAGATATTTTTTGATGCTTTCTACTCTCTACTGATGAAGGGCAATTACCCTGAAACACGTGTATAGAGATGAACAGCAATGACTGCACTATTTTTAGTGAAAAACTACAGACACTTTCAAGTAAGCGTTAAATTTGAACTGCATTTACCAGGATGCAAAGGGGCGAACTCGACTGGGATGTGAGGCAGTGTGCTCCCAACCCGCCTTCCTGTTAAAAGGCTCCCTTGAGCCACTGAGCTGACGAGCTCTGGAGACGCACCTGTGAGCCTGTGAGTGGTACTAGACCTGAGACGATTTTGGCAGCATTTCCAGCATCCCCAGATATTTTTTGATGCTTTCTACTGTCTACTGATGAAGGGCAATTACCCTGAAACACGTGTATAGAGATGAACAGCAATGACTGCACTAACTTTAGTGAAAAACTACGGACACTTTCAAGTAAGCGTTAAATTTGAACTGCATTTACCAGGATGCAAAGGGGTGAACTTGACTGGGATGTGAGGAAGTGTGCTCCCAACCCGCCTTCCTGTTAAAAGGCTCCCTTGAGCCACTGAGCTGACGAGCTCTAGAGACGCACCTATGAGCCTGTGAGTGGTACTAGACCTGAGACGATTTTGGCAGCATTTCCAGCAACCCCAGATATTTTTTGATGCTTTCTACTCTCTACTGATGAAGGGCAATTACCCTGAAACACGTGTATAGAGATGAACAGCAATGACTGCACTAACTTTAGTGAAAAACTACGGACACTTTCAAGTAAGCGTTAAATTTGACCTGCATTTACCAGGATGCAAAGGGGCGAACTCGACTGGGATGTGAGGCAGTGTGCTCCCAACCCGCCTTCCTGTTAAAAGGCTCCCTTGAGCCACTGAGCTGACGAGCTCTGGAGACGCACCTGTGAGCCTGTGAGTGGTACTAGACCTGAGATGATTTTGGCAGTATTTCCAGCAACCCCAGATATTTTTTGATGCTTTCTACTCTCTACTGATGAAGGGCAATTACCCTGAAACACGTGTATAGAGATGAACAGCAATGACTGCACTAACTTTAGTGAAAAACTACGGACACTTTCAAGTAAGCGTTACATTTGAACTGCATTTACCAGGATGCAAAGGGGCGAACTCGACTGGGATGTGAGGCAGTGTGCTCCCAACCCGCCTTCCTGTTAAAAGGCTCCCTTGAGCCACTGAGCTGACGAGCTCTGGAGACGCACCTGTGAGCCTGTGAGTGGTACTAGACCTGAGATGATTTTGGCAGTATTTCCAGCAACCCCAGATATTTTTTGATGCTTTCTACTCTCTACTGATGAAGGGCAATTACCCTGAAACACGTGTATAGAGATGAACAGCAATGACTGCACTAACTTTAGTGAAAAACTACGGACACTTTCAAGTAAGCGTTACATTTGAACTGCATTTACCAGGATGCAAAGGGGCGAACTCGACTGGGATGTGAGGCAGTGTGCTCCCAACCCGCCTTCCTGTTAAAAGGCTCCCTTCAGCCACTGAGCTGACGAGCTCTGGAGACGCACCTGTGAGCCTGTGAGTGGTACTAGACCTGAGACGATTTTGGCAGCATTTCAAGCAACCCCAGATATTTTTTTATGCTTTCTACTCTCTACTGATGAAGGGCAATTACCCTGAAACACGTGTATAGAGATGAACAGCAATGACTGCACTAACTTTAGTGAAAAACTACGGACACTTTCAAGTAAGCGTTAAATTTGAACTGCATTTACCAGGATGCAAAGGGGCGAACTCGACTGGGATGTGAGGCAGTGTGTTCCCAACCCGCCTTCCTGTTAAAAGGCTCCCTTGAGCCACTGAGCTGACGAGCTCTGGAGACGCACCTATGAGCCTGTGAGTGGTACTAGACCTGAGACGATTTTGGCAGCATTTCCAGCAACCCCAGATATTTTTTGATGCTTTCTACTCTCTACTGATGAAGGGCAATTACCCTGAAACACGTGTATAGAGATGAACAGCAATGACTGCACTAACTTTAGTGAAAAACTACGGACACTTTCAAGTAAGCGTTAAATTTGAACTGCATTTACCAGGATGCAAAGGGGCGAACTCGACTGGGATGTGAGGCAGTGTGCTCCCAACCCACCTTCCTGTTAAAATGCTCCCTTGAGCCACTGAGCTGACGAGCTCTGGAGCCGCACCTGTGAGCCTGTGAGTGGTACTAGACCTGAGACGATTTTGGCAGTATTTCCAGCAACCTCAGATATTTTTTTATGCTTTCTACTCTCTACTGATGAAGGGCAATTACCCTAAAACACGTGCATAGAGATGAACAGCAATGACTGCACTAACTTTAGTGAAAAACTACGGACACTTTCAAGTAAGCGTTAAATTTGAACTGCATTTACCAGGATGCAAAGGGGCGAACTCGACTGGGATGTGAGGCAGTGTGCTCCCAACCCGCCTTCCTGTTAAAAGGCTCCCTTGACCCACTGAGCTGACGAGCTCTGGAGACGCACTTGTGAGCCTGTGAGTGGTACTAGACCTGAGACGATTTTGGCAGCATTTCCAGCAACCCCAGATATTTTTTTATGCTTTCTACTCTCTACTGATGAAGGGCAATTACCCTGAAACACGTGTATAGAGATGAACAGCAATGACTGCACTAACTTTAGTTAAAAACTACGGACACTTTCAAGTAAGCGTTAAATTTGAACTGCATTTACCAGGATGCAAAGGGGCGAACTCGACTGGGATGTGAGGCAGTGTGCTCCCAACCCGCCTTCCTGTTAAAAGGCTCCCTTGAGCCATTGAGCTGACGAGCTCTGGAGACGCACCTGTGAGCCTGTGAGTGGTACTAGACCTGAGATGATTTTGGCAGTATTTCCAGCAACCCCAGATATTTTTTGATGCTTTCTACTCTCTACTGATGAAGGGCAATTACCCTGAAACACGTGTATAGAGATGAACAGCAATGACTGCACTAACTTTAGTGAAAAACTACGGACACTTTCAAGTAAGCGTTACATTTGAACTGCATTTACCAGGATGCAAAGGGGCGAACTCGACTGGGATGTGAGGCAGTGTGCTCCCAACCCGCCTTCCTGTTAAAAGGCTCCCTTCAGCCACTGAGCTGACGAGCTCTGGAGACGCACCTGTGAGCCTGTGAGTGGTACTAGACCTGAGACGATTTTGGCAGCATTTCCAGCAACCCCAGATATTTTTTTATGCTTTCTACTCTCTACTGATGAAGGGCAATTACCCTGAAACACGTGTATAGAGATGAACAGCAATGACTGCACTAACTTTAGTGAAAAACTACGGACACTTTCAAGTAAGCGTTAAATTTGAACTGCATTTACCAGGATGCAAAGGGGCGAACTCGACTGGGATGTGAGGCAGTGTGTTCCCAACCCGCCTTCCTGTTAAAAGGCTCCCTTGAGCCACTGAGCTGACGAGCTCTGGAGACGCACCTATGAGCCTGTGAGTGGTACTAGACCTGAGACGATTTTGGCAGCATTTCCAGCAACCCCAGATATTTTTTGATGCTTTCTACTCTCTACTGATGAAGGGCAATTACCCTGAAACACGTGTATAGAGATGAACAGCAATGACTGCACTAACTTTAGTGAAAAACTACGGACACTTTCAAGTAAGCGTTAAATTTGAACTGCATTTACCAGGATGCAAAGGGGCGAACTCGACTGGGATGTGAGGCAGTGTGCTCCCAACCCGCCTTCCTGTTAAAAGGCTCCCTTGACCCACTGAGCTGACGAGCTCTGGAGACGCACCTGTGAGCCTGTGAGTGGTACTAGACCTGAGACGATTTTGGCAGCATTTCCAGCAACCCCAGATATTTTTTTATGCTTTCTACTCTCTACTGATGAAGGGCAATTACCCTGAAACACGTGTATAGAGATGAACAGCAATGACTGCACTAACTTTAGTTAAAAACTACGGACACTTTCAAGTAAGCGTTAAATTTGAACTGCATTTACCAGGATGCAAAGGGGCGAACTCGACTGGGATGTGAGGCAGTGTGCTCCCAACCCGCCTTCCTGTTAAAAGGCTCCCTTGAGCCATTGAGCTGACGAGCTCTGGAGACGCACCTGTGAGCCTGTGAGTGGTACTAGACCTGAGATGATTTTGGCAGTATTTCCAGCAACCCCAGATATTTTTTGATGCTTTCTACTCTCTACTGATGAAGGGCAATTACCCTGAAACACGTGTATAGAGATGAACAGCAATGACTGCACTAACTTTAGTGAAAAACTACGGACACTTTCAAGTAAGCGTTACATTTGAACTGCATTTACCAGGATGCAAAGGGGCGAACTCGACTGGGATGTGAGGCAGTGTGCTCCCAACCCGCCTTCCTGTTAAAAGGCTCCCTTCAGCCACTGAGCTGACGAGCTCTGGAGACGCACCTGTGAGCCTGTGAGTGGTACTAGACCTGAGACGATTTTGGCAGCATTTCCAGCAACCCCAGATATTTTTTTATGCTTTCTACTCTCTACTGATGAAGGGCAATTACCCTGAAACACGTGTATAGAGATGAACAGCAATGACTGCACTAACTTTAGTGAAAAACTACGGACACTTTCAAGTAAGCGTTAAATTTGAACTGCATTTACCAGGATGCAAAGGGGCGAACTCGACTGGGATGTGAGGCAGTGTGTTCCCAACCCGCCTTCCTGTTAAAAGGCTCCCTTGAGCCACTGAGCTGACGAGCTCTGGAGACGCACCTATGAGCCTGTGAGTGGTACTAGACCTGAGACGATTTTGGCAGCATTTCCAGCAACCCCAGATATTTTTTGATGCTTTCTACTCTCTACTGATGAAGGGCAATTACCCTGAAACACGTGTATAGAGATGAACAGCAATGACTGCACTAACTTTAGTGAAAAACTACGGACACTTTCAAGTAAGCGTTAAATTTGAACTGCATTTACCAGGATGCAAAGGGGCGAACTCGACTGGGATGTGAGGCAGTGTGCTCCCAACCCACCTTCCTGTTAAAAGGCTCCCTTGAGCCACTGAGCTGACGAGCTCTGGAGCCGCACCTGTGAGCCTGTGAGTGGTACTAGACCTGAGACGATTTTGGCAGTATTTCCAGCAACCTCAGATATTTTTTTATGCTTTCTACTCTCTACTGATGAAGGGCAATTACCCTGAAACACGTGCATAGAGATGAACAGCAATGACTGCACTAACTTTAGTGAAAAACTACGGACACTTTCAAGAAAGCGTTAAATTTGAACTGCATTTACCAGGATGCAAAGGGGCGAACTCGACTGGGATGTGAGGCAGTGTGCTCCCAACCCGCCTTCCTGTTAAAAGGCTCCCTTGACCCACTGAGCTGACGAGCTCTGGAGACGCACCTGTGAGCCTGTGAGTGATACTAGACCTGAGACGATTTTGGCAGCATTTCCAGCAACCCCAGATATTTTTTGATGCTTTCTACTCTCTACTGATGAAGGGCAATTACCCTGAAACACGTGTATAGAGATGAACAGCAATGACTGCACTAACTTTAGTTAAAAACTACGGACACTTTCAAGTAAGCGTTAAATTTGAACTGCATTTACCAGGATGCAAAGGGGCGAACTCGACTGGGATGTGAGGCAGTGTGCTCCCAACCCGCCTTCCTGTTAAAAGGCTCCCTGAGCCACTGAGCTGACGAGCTCTGGAGACGCACCTGTGAGCCTGTGAGTGGTACTAGACCTGAGACTATTTTGGCAGCATTTCCAGCAACCCCAGATATTTTTTGATGCTTTCTACTCTCTACTGATGAAGGGCAATTACCCTGAAACACGTGTATAGAGATGAACAGCAATGACTGCACTAACTTTAGTGAAAAACTACGGACACTTTCAAGTAAGCGTTAAATTTGAACTGCATTTACCAGGATGCAAAGGGGCGAACTCGACTGGGATGTGAGGCAGTGTGCTCCCAACCCACCTTCCTGTTAAAAGGCTCCCTTGAGCCACTGAGATGACGAGCTCTGGAGACGCACCTGTGAGCCTGTGAGTGGTACTAGACCTGAGACGATTTTGGCAGCATTTCCAGCAACCACAGATATTTTTTGATGCTTTCTACTCTCTACTGATGAAGGGCAATTACCCTGAAACACGTGTATAGAGATGAACAGCAATGACTGCACTAACTTTAGTGAAAAACTACGGACACTTTCAAGTAAGCGTTAAATTTGAACTGTATTTACCAGGATGCAAGGGGGGAGAACTCGACTGGGATGTGAGGCAGAGTGCTCCCAACCCACCTTCCTGTTAAAAGGCTCCCTTGAGCCACTGAGCTGACGAGCTCTGGAGACGCACCTGTGAGCCTGTGAGTGGTACTAGACCTGAGACGATTTTGGCATAATTTCTAGCAACCCCAGATATTTTTTGATGCTTTCTACTCTCTACTGATGAAGGGCAATTACCCTGAAACACGTGTATAGAGATGAACAGCAATGACTGCACTAACTTTAGTGAAAAACTACGGACACATTCAAGTAAGCGTTAAATTTGAACTGCATTTACCAGGATGCAAAGGGGCGAACTCGACTGGGATGTGAGGCAGTGTGCTCCCAACCCGCCTTCCTGTTAAAAGGCTCCCTTGAGCCACTGAGCTGACGAGCTCTGGAGACGCACCTGTGAGCCTATGAGTGGTACTAGACCTGAGACGATTTTGGCAGCATTTCCAGCAACCCCAGATATTTTTTGATGCTTTCTACTCTCTACTGATGAAGGGCAATTACCCTGAAACACGTGTATAGAGATGAACAGCAGTGACTGCACTAACTTTAGTGAAAAACTACGGACACTTTCAAGTAAGCGTTAAATTTGACCTGCATTTACCAGGATGCAAAGGGGCGAACTCGACTGGGATGTGAGGCAGTGTGCTCCCAACCCGCCTTCCTGTTAAAAGGCTCCCTTTAGCCACTGAGCTGAGGAGCTCTGGAGACGCACCTGTGAGCCTGTGAGTGGTACTAGACCTGAGACGATTTTGGCAGCATTTCCAGCAACCCCAGATATTTTTTGATGCTTTCTACTCTCTACTGATGAAGGGCAATTACCCTGAAACACGTGTATAGAGATGAACAGCAATGACTGCACTAACTTTAGTGAAAAACTACGGACACTTTCAAGTAAGCGTTAAATTTGAACTACATTTACCAGGATGCAAAGGGGCGAACTCGACTGGGATGTGAGGCAGTGTGCTCCCAACCCGCCTTCCTGTTAAAAGGCTCCATTGAGCCACTGAGCTGACGAGCTCTGGATACGCACCTGTGAGCCTGTGAGTGGTACTAGACCTGAGACGATTTTGGCAGCATTTCCAGCAACCCCAGATATTTTTTTATGCTTTCTACTCTCTACTGATGAAGGGCAATTACCCTGAAACACGTGTATAGAGATGAACAGCAATGACTGCACTAACTTTAGTGAAAAACTACGGACACTTTCAAGTAAGCGTTAAATTTGAACTGCATTTACCAGGATGCAAAGGGGCGAACTCGACTGGGATGTGAGGCAGTGTGCTCCCAACCCGCCTTCCTGTTAAAAGGCTCCCCTGAGCCACTGAGCTGACGAGCTCTGGAGACGCACCTGTGAGCCTGTGAGTGGTACTAGACCTGAGACGATTTTGGCAGCATTTCCAGCAACCCCAGATATTTTTTGATGCTTTCTACTCTCTACTGATGAAGGGCAATTACCCTGAAACTCGTGTATAGAGATGAACAGCAATGACTGCACTAACTTTAGTGAAAAACTACGGACACTTTCAAGTAAGCGTTAAATTTGAACTGCATTTACCAGGATGCAAAGGGGCGAACTCGACTGGGATGTGAGGAAGTGTGCTCCCAACCCACCTTCCTGTTAAAAGGCTCCCTTGAGCCACTGAGCTGACAAGCTCTGGAGACGCACCTGTGAGCCTGTGAGTGGTACTAGACCTGAGACGATTTTGGCAGCACTTCCAGAAACCCCAGATATTTTTTGATGCTTTCTACTCTCTACTGATGAAGGGCAGTTACCCTGAAACACGTGTATAGAGATGAACAGCAATGACTGCACTAACTTTGGTGAAAAACTACGGACACTTTCAAGTAAGCGTTAAATTTGAACTGCATTTACCAGGATGCAAAGGGGCGAACTCGACTGGGATGTGAGGCAGTGTGCTCCCAACCCGCCTTCCTGTTAAAAGGCTCCCTTGAGCCACTGAGCTGACGAGCTCTGGAGACGCACCTGTGAGCCTGTGAGAGGTACTAGACCTGAGACGATTTTGCCAGCATTTCCAGCAACCCCAGATATTTTTTGATGCTTTCTACTCTCTACTGATGAAGGGCAATTACCCTGGAACACGTGTATAGAGATGAACAGCAATGACTGCACTAACTTTAGTGAAAAACTACGGACACTTTCAAGTAAGCGTTAAATTTGAACTGCATTTACCAGGATGCAAAGGGGCGAACTCGACTGGGATGTGAAGCAGTGTGCTCCCAACCCGCCTTCCTGTTAAAAGGCTCCCTTGAGCCACTGAGCTGACGAGCTCTGGAGACGCACCTGTGAGCATGTGAGTGGTACTAGACCTGAGACGATTTCGGCAGCATTTCCAGCAACCCCAGATATTTTTTGATGCTTTCTACTCTCTACTGATGAAGGGCAATTACCCTGAAACACGTGTATAGAGATGAACAGCAATGACTGCACTAACTTTAGTGAAAAACTACGAACACTTTCAAGTAAGCGTTAAATTTGAACTGCATTTACCAGGATGCAAAGGGGCGAACTCGAATGGGATGTGAGGCAGTGTGCTCCCAACCCGCCTTCCTGTTAAAAGGCTCCCTTGAGCCACTTAGCTGACGAGCTCTGGAGACGCACCTGTGAGCCTGTGAGTGGTACTTGACCTGAGACGATTTTGGCAGCATTTCCAGCAACCCCAGATATTTTTTGATGCTTTCTACTCTCTACTGATGAAGGGCAATTACCCTGAAACACGTGTATAGAGATGAACAGCAATGACTGCACTAACTTTAGTGAAAAACTACGGACACTTTCAAGTAAGCGTTAAATTTGAACTGCATTTACCAGGATGCAAAGGGGCGAACTCGACTGGGATGTGAGGCAGTGTGCTCCCAACCCGCCTTCCTGTTAAAAGGCTCCCTTGAGCCACTGAGCTGACGAGCTCTGGAGACGCACCTATGAGCCTGTGAGTGGTACTAGACCTGAGACGATTTTGGCAGCATTTCCAGCAACCCCAGATATTTTTTGATGCTTTCTACTCTCTACTGATGAAGGGCAATTACCCTGAAACACGTGTATAGAGATGAACAGCAATGACTGCACTATTTTTAGTGAAAATCTACGGACACTTTCAAGTAAGCGTTAAATTTGAACTGCATTTACCAGGATGCAAAGGGGTGAACTCGACTGGGATGTGAGGCAGTGTGCTCCCAACCCGCCTTCCTGTTAAAAGGCTCCCTTGAGCCACTGAGCTGACGAGCTCTGGAGACGCACCTGTGAGCCTGTGAGTGGTACTAGACCTGAGACGATTTTGGCAGCATTTCCAGCAACCCCAGATACTTTTTGATGCTTTCTACTCTCTACTGATGAAGGGCAATTACCCTGAAACACGTGTATAGAGATGAACAGCAATGACTGCACTATTTTTAGTGAAAAACTACGGACACTTTCAAGTAAGCGTTAAATTTGAACTGAATTTACCAGGATGCAAAGGGGTGAACTCGACTGGGATGTGAGGCAGTGTGCTCCCAACCCGCCTTCCTGTTAAAAGACTCCCTTGAGCCACTGAGCTGACGAGCTCTGGAGACGCACCTATGAGCCTGTGAGTGGTACTAGACCTGAGACAATTTTGGCAGCATTTCCAGCAACCCCAGATATTTTTTGATGCTTTCTACTCTCTAATGATGAAGGGCAATTACCCTGAAACACGTGTATAGCGATGAACAGCAATGACTGCACTAACTTTAGTGAAAAACTACGGACACTTTCAAGTAAGCGTTAAATTTGAACTGCATTTACCAGGATGCAAAGGGGCGAACTCGACTGGGATGTGAGGCAGTGTGCTCCCAACCCACCTTCCTGTTAAAAGGCTCCATTGAGCCACTGAGCTGACGAGCTCTGGAGACGCACCTGTGAGCCTGTGAGTGGTACTAGACCTGAGATGATTTTGGCAGCATTTCCAGCAACCCCAGATATTTTTTGATGCTTTCTTCTCTCTACTGATGAAGGGCAATTACTCTGAAACACGTGTATAGAGATGAACAGCAATGACTGCACTAACTTTAGTGAAAAACTACGGACACTTTCAAGTAAGCGTTAAATTTGAACTGCATTTACCAGGATGCAAAGGGGCGAACTCGACTGGGATGTGAGGCAGTGTGCTCCCAACCCGCCTTCCTGTTAAAAGGCTCCCTTGAGCCACTGAGCTGACGAGCTCTGGAGACGCACCTGTGAGCCTGTGAGTGGTACTAGACCTGAGACGATTTTGGCAGCATTTCCAGCAACCCCAGATATTTTTTGATGCTTTCTACTCTCTACTGATGAAGGGCAATTACCCTGAAACACGTGTATAGAGATGAACAGCAATGACTGCACTAACTTTAGTGAAAAACTATGGACACTTTCAAGTAAGCGTTAAATTTGAACTGCATTTACCAGGATGCAAAGGGGCGAACTCGACTGGGATGTGAGGCAGTGTGCTCCCAACCCGCCTTCCTGTTAAAAGGCTCCCTTGAGCCACTGAGCTGACGAGCTCTGGAGACGCACCTGTGAGCCTGTGAGTGGTACTAGACCTGAGACGATTTTGGCAGCATTTCCAGCAACCCCAGATACTTTTTGATGCTTTCTACTCTCTACTGATGAAGGGCAATTACCCTGAAACACGTGTATAGAGATGAACAGCAATGACTGCACTATTTTTAGTGAAAAACTACGGACACTTTCAAGTAAGCGTTAAATTTGAACTGAATTTACCAGGATGCAAAGGGGTGAACTCGACTGGGATGTGAGGCAGTGTGCTCCCAACCCGCATTCCTGTTAAAAGGCTCCCTTGAGCCACTGAGCTGACGAGCTCTGGAGACGCACCTATGAGCCTGTGAGTGGTACTAGACCTGAGACGATTTTGGCAGCATTTCCAGCAACCCCAGATATTTTTTGATGCTTTCTACTCTCTAATGATGAAGGGCAATTACCCTGAAACACGTGTATAGCGATGAACAGCAATGACTGCACTAACTTTAGTGAAAAACTACGGACACTTTCAAGTAAGCGTTAAATTTGAACTGCATTTACCAGGATGCAAAGGTGCGAACTCGACTGGGATGTGAGGCAGTGTGCTCCCAACCCACCTTCCTGTTAAAAGGCTCCCTTGAGCCACTGAGCTGACGAGCTCTGGAGACGCACCTGTGAGCCTGTGAGTGGTACTAGACCTGAGATGATTTTGGCAGCATGTCCAGCAACCCCAGATACTTTTTGATGCTTTCTACTCTCTACTGATGAAGGGCAATTACCCTGAAACACGTGTATAGAGATGAACAGCAATGACTGCACTATTCTTAGTGAAAAACTACGGACACTTTCAAGTAAGCGTTAAATTTGAACTGCATTTACCAGGATGCAAAGGGGCGAACTCGACTGGGATGTGAGGCAGTGTGCTCCCAACCCGCCTTCCTGTTAAAAGGCTCCCTTGAGCCACTGAGCTGACGAGCTCTGGAGACGCACCTGTGAGCCTGTGAGTGGTACTAGACCTGAGACGATTTTGGCAGCATTTCCAGCAACCCCAGATATTTTTTGATGCTTTCTACTCTCTACTGATGAAGGGCAATTACCCTGAAACACTTGTATAGAGATGAACAGCAATGACTGCACTATTTTTAGTGAAAAACTACGGACACTTTCAAGTAAGCGTCAAATTTGAACTGCATTTACCAGGATGAAAAGGGGCGAACTCGACTGGGATGTGAGGCAGTGTGCTCCCAACCCGCCTTCCTGTTAAAAGGCTCCCTTGAGCCACTGAGCTGACGAGCTCTGGAGACGCACCTGTGAGCCTGTGAGTGGTACTAGACCTGAGACGATTTTGGCAGCATTTCCAGCAACCCCAGATACTTTTTGATGCTTTCTACTCTCTACTGATGAAGGGCAATTACCCTGAAACACGTGTATAGAGATGAACAGCAATGACTGCACTATTTTTAGTGAAAAACTACGGACACTTTCAAGTAAGCGTTAAATTTGAACTGAATTTACCAGGATGCAAAGGGGTGAACTCGACTGGGATGTGAGGAAGTGTGCTCCCAACCCGCCTTCCTGTTAAAAGGCTCCCTTGAGCCACTGAGCTGACGAGCTCTGGAGACGCACCTGTGAGCCTATGAGTGGTACTAGACCTGAGACGATTTTGGCAGCATTTCCAGCAACCCCAGATATTTTTTGATGCTTTCTACTCTCTACTGATGAAGGGCAATTACCCTGAAACACGTGTATAGAGATGAACAGCAGTGACTGCACTAACTTTAGTGAAAAACTACGGACACTTTCAAGTAAGCGTTAAATTTGACCTGCATTTACCAGGATGCAAAGGGGCGAACTCGACTGGGATGTGAGGCAGTGTGCTCCCAACCCGCCTTCCTGTTAAAAGGCTCCCTTTAGCCACTGAGCTGAGGAGCTCTGGAGACGCACCTGTGAGCCTGTGATTGGTACTAGACCTGAGACGATTTTGGCAGCATTTCCAGCAACCCCAGATATTTTTTGATGCTTTCTACTCTCTACTGATGAAGGGCAATTACCCTGAAACACGTGTATAGAGATGAACAGCAATGACTGCACTAACTTTAGTGAAAAACTACGGACACTTTCAAGTAAGCGTTAAATTTGAACTACATTTACCAGGATGCAAAGGGGCGAACTCGACTGGGATGTGAGGCAGTGTGCTCCCAACCCGCCTTCCTGTTAAAAGGCTCCCTTGAGCCACTGAGCTGACGAGCTCTGGATACGCACCTGTGAGCCTGTGAGTGGTACTAGACCTGAGACGATTTTGGCAGCATTTCCAGCAACCCCAGATATTTTTTTATGCTTTCTACTCTCTACTGATGAAGGGCAATTACCCTGAAACACGTGTATAGAGATGAACAGCAATGACTGCACTAACTTTAGTGAAAAACTACGGACACTTTCAAGTAAGCGTTAAATTTGAACTGCATTTACCAGGATGCAAAGGGGCGAACTCGACTGGGATGTGAGGCAGTGTGCTCCCAACCCGCCTTCCTGTTAAAAGGCTCCCCTGAGCCACTGAGCTGACGAGCTCTGGAGACGCACCTGTGAGCCTGTGAGTGGTACTAGACCTGAGACGATTTTGGCAGCATTTCCAGCAACCCCAGATATTTTTTGATGCTTTCTACTCTCTACTGATGAAGGGCAATTACCCTGAAACTCGTGTATAGAGATGAACAGCAATGACTGCACTAACTTTGGTGAAAAACTACGGACACTTTCAAGTAAGCGTTAAATTTGAACTGCATTTACCAGGATGCAAAGGGGCGAACTCGACTGGGATGTGAGGCAGTGTGCTCCCAACCCGCCTTCCTGTTAAAAGGCTCCCTTGAGCCACTGAGCTGACGAGCTCTGGATACGCACCTGTGAGCCTGTGAGTGGTACTAGACCTGAGACGATTTTGGCAGCATTTCCAGCAACCCCAGATATTTTTTTATGCTTTCTACTCTCTACTGATGAAGGGCAATTACCCTGAAACACGTGTATAGAGATGAACAGCAATGACTGCACTAACTTTAGTGAAAAACTACGGACACTTTCAAGTAAGCGTTAAATTTGAACTGCATTTACCAGGATGCAAAGGGGCGAACTCGACTGGGATGTGAGGAAGTGTGTTCCCAACCCACCTTCCTGTTAAAAGGCTCCCTTGAGCCACTGAGCTGACAAGCTCTGGAGACGCACCTGTGAGCCTGTGAGTGGTACTAGACCTGAGACGATTTTGGCAGCATTTCCAGAAACCCCAGATATTTTTTGATGCTTTCTACTCTCTACTGATGAAGGGCAGTTACCCTGAAACACGTGTATAGAGATGAACAGCAATGACTGCACTAACTTTGGTGAAAAACTACGGACACTTTCAAGTAAGCGTTAAATTTGAACTGCATTTACCAGGATGCAAAGGGGCGAACTCGACTGGGATGTGAGGCAGTGTGCTCCCAAGCCGCCTTCCTGTTAAAAGGCTCCCTTGAGCCACTGAGCTGACGAGCTCTGGAGCCGCACCTGTGAGCCTGTGAGTGGTACTAGACCTGAGACGATTTTGGCAGCATTTCCAGCAACCCCAGATATTTTTTGATGCTTTCTACTCTCTACTGATGAAGGGCAATTACCCTGAAACACGTGTATAGAGATGAACAGCAATGACTGCACTAACTTTAGTGAAAAACTACGGACACTTTCAAGTAAGCGTTAAATTTGAACTGCATTTACCAGGATGCAAAGGGGCGAACTCGACTGGGATGTGAGGCAGTGTGCTCCCAACCCGCCTTCCTGTTAAAAGGCTCCCTGAGCCACTGAGCTGACGAGCTCTGGAGACGCACCTGTGAGCCTGTGAGTGGTACTAGACCTGAGACGATTTTGGCAGCATTTCCAGCAACCCCAGATATTTTTTGATGCTTTCTAGTCTCTACTGATGAAGGGCAATTACCCTGAAACACGTGTATAGAGATGAACAGCAATGACTGCACTAACTTTAGTGAAAAACTACGGACACTTTCAAGTAAGCGTTAAATTTGAACTGCATTTACCAGGATGCAAAGGGGCGAACTCGACTGGGATGTGAGGCAGTGTGCTCCCAACCCACCTTCCTGTTAAAAGGCTCCCTTGAGCCACTGAGCTGACGAGCTCTGGAGACGCACCTGTGAGCCTGTGAGTGGTACTAGACCTGAGACGATTTTGGCAGCATTTCCAGCAACCACAGATATTTTTTGATGCTTTATACTCTCTACTGATGAAGGGCAATTACCCTGAAACACGTGTATAGAGATGAACAGCAATGACTGCACTAACTTTAGTGAAAAACTACGGACACTTTCAAGTAAGCGTTAAATTTGAACTGTATTTACCAGGATGCAAGGGGGAGAACTCGACTGGGATGTGAGGCAGAGTGCTCCCAACCCACCTTCCTGTTAAAATCAAATCAAATCATTAACATTTATAAAGCGCGCTACTCACCCGTGCGGGTCTCAAGGCGCTAGGGGGGAAAGGGGGGGTTATCGCTGCTCGAACAGCCAAGTCTTTAGGAGTCTCTGGAAAGCGGAGTGGTCCTGGGTGGTCCTGAGGCTGGTGGGGAGGGAGTTCCAGGTCTTGGCCGCCAGGAACTAGAAAGATCTCCCACCCGCCGTGGAGCGGCGGGTGCGAGGGACGGCAGCAAGTGCGAGGCCAGCGGAGCGGAGGGGGCGGTGGGGACGTAGAAGCTGAGGCGTCTGTTGAGGTATTCCGGTCCCTTGTTGTGGAGGGCTTTGTGTGCGTGGGTGAGAAGACGGAAGGTGATCCTTTTGCTGACTGGGAGCCAATGCAGGTGTCTCAGGTGTGCGGAGATGTGGCTGTTGCGGGGTACGTCGAGGATGAGGCGGGCCGAGGCGTTTTGGATGCGTTGCAGGCGGTTCTGGAGTTTGGCTGTGGTCCCGGCGTAGAGGGTGTTGCCGTAGTCCAGGCGGCTCGTGACGAGGGCGTGGGTCACGGTTTTTCTGGTGTCGGCGGGGATCCAGCGGAAGATCTTACGGAGCATGCGGAGAGTGAGGAAGCAGGCGGAGGACACGGCGTTGACTTGCTTGGTCATGGTGAGAAGAGGGTCCAAGATGAAGCCGAGGTTGCGGGCGTGGTCTGCGGGGGTCGGTGCGGTGCCGAGGGCCGTGGGCCACCAGGAGTCGTCCCAGGCGGACGGGGTGTTGCCGAGGATGAGGACTTCCGTTTTTTCAGAGTTCAGCTTTAGGCGGCTGAGCCTCATCCAATCTGCGACGTCCTTCATACCCTCTTGTAGGTTGGTCTTGGCGCTGGCGGGGTCCTTGGTGAGGGAGAGTACAAGTTGGGTGTCGTCGGCGTAGGAGGTGATGATGATGTCGTGCTTGCGTACGATGTCGGCGAGGGGGCTCATGTAGACATTGAAGAGTGTCGGGCTGAGCGATGAGCCTTGAGGTACGCCGCAGATGATCTTGGTGGGTTCTGAGCGAAACGGAGGGAGGTAAACTCTTTGGGAGCGGTTAGCGAGGAAGGAGGCGATCCAGTCCAGGGTCTGGCCTTGGATCCCGGTGGAGCGTAGGCGGGTGATTAGGGTGCGGTGACAGACGGTGTCAAAGGCAGCCGAGAGGTCGAGGAGAATGAGGGCGACTGTTTCACCGTTGTCCATCAGGGTTCTGATGTCGTCTGTGACTGAGATGAGGGCGGTTTCCGTGCTGTGGTTGGTTCGGAATCCGGTTTGTGAAGGGTCGAGCAGGTTGTTGTCTTCCAGGAAGGTGGTCAGCTGTTTGTTGACGGTCTTTTCTATTACCTTGGCTGGGAAAGGTAGAAGAGAGATGGGGCGGAAGTTTTTCAGGTCGCTTGGGTCAGCCGTAGGTTTCTTTAGTAGGGCGTTGACTTCAGCGTGCTTCCAGCATTCGGGGAAGGTAGCAGAAGAAAAAGAAGAGTTGATGACGGTCTGGAGGTGCGGGGCGATGATGTCGTCGGCTTTGTTAAAGATGAAGTGCGGGCAGGGGTCCGAAGGGGCGCCGGAGTGGATAGAGTTCATGATGGATTTGGTTTCTTCCGTGTTGATGTGGGTCCAGTTGTTGAGGGTGATGTCCGGGGAAGCGGGTTCAGTGGTGTATGGTTGGGTCTGGTGTCCGAAGCTGTCGTGGAGGTCGCTGATCTTGCGATGGAAGAAAGTGGCGAGGGATTCGCACAAATCCTGTGAGGGCGTGACGGCGTTGGCGCTGGCGCTGGGGTTGGAGAACTCTTTGACGATGCTGAAGAGTTCTCTGCTGTTGTGGCTGTTTTTGTCTAGTCTGTCGGTGAAAAAGTTCCTTTTGGCAGTGCGGATCAGGTGGTGGTGTTCGCGTGTAGCGTTCTTGAGGGCGGTCATGTTGTCAGCGGTGTGGTCCTTGCGCCAGGCCTTCTCAAGGGCATGACAAGTTTTCTTTGATTCTTTGAGGGTGTCAGAGAACCAGAGAGGTTTTTTGGTGTTGGTCTGTCGATGCGTGCGTTTGAGGGGAGCAAGGTTGTCAGCGCAGTTGGAGATCCAGTTTGTGAGGTTGAGAGCTGCGTCGTTGGGGTCGGTGGTGAGGGTGGGTTGGTTGGCGGCGAGAGCGGAGAAGAGTTGCTCTTCAGGGATCTTGTTCCACTGTCGATGAGGGATGGGTTGAGTGCGGAGGTGGGAGGTCTCGCGTCGGAATGTGAAGTGGACGCAGCTGTGGTCGGTCCAGTGTAGGGCAGAGATGTGGCTGAAGAAGACGTGTTTGCTGGCGGAGAAGATAGGGTCGAGCGTGTGTCCGGCGATGTGGGTGGCGGTGTTCACCAGTTGTTTGAGGCCGAGGTTGGCGAGGTTGTCGAGCAGGGTGGTGGTGTTGGGGTCGTTGTTTTGTTCCAGATGGAAGTTGAGGTCGCCTAGGAGGATGTAGTCCGGTGAGGCGAGGGCGTGCGGGGAGATGAAGTCGGCGATGGCGTCGCTGAAAGAGGCGCGAGGTCCGGGAGGACGGTAGACGAGGGATCCTCTGAGGGTGGTCCTTGGGTCGGTGCGAATCTGAAAATGCAGGTGTTCAGCGGCGAGGGGGGGGGTCTTCGGTGGAGGTGGTGACGCTGATGGAGTCTTTGAAGATGATGGCGACACCTCCTCCTACTTGGTTGGTGCGGTCTTTTCTGGAGATCTTGTATCCTTCGGGGATGGCGGTAGCGATGTCTGGAGCAGAGGAGGCGTTCATCCATGTCTCCGTGATGAAGGCGACGTCCGGAGCTGTGGAGTCCAGGAGGTCCCAAAGTTCAACGGCGTGCTTGTGGACGGAACGAGCGTTGATCAGGATGCACTTGAGGTGGTTGATGGCGCGTGGGCTTGTGGTCGTGGTAGTTGCGTGGTGGAAGATGCGTTTGCAGGAGTTGCAGGCGAAGGGTCCATGGGTGCGTTTGGGGTGAGCTAGGAAGCAGGTTTTGGAGCGCCCTGGGTTGAGGGCGTGGAGGGTGGTGGGGTCGTAGCGGATCAGCGGGGCTTGGGGGAGCTGGGGACCAGGGGTCGTGGCGCTGGGCGCGGGCCAGGCGCGGACGGGCGCCATAAGAGGTAGGAGGGGGGGGGGAGGGGTCAGCTGGGGGCGAATGGGAGCTGGGGGGCGGGGGCGTGCAGGAGGTCGCGGCGGGAAAGCGCGAGGGAGGGGGGGGGGACAGGTAGAGTGAGAGGAGCTGGGGGAGGGGGTTTAGGGTGGAGGAGGGTGAGTGTTAGGAGGTTTGGAGATTAGGGAGAGAGATAGGAGTAGGGTTGTGAAGATAGGGGAGGGGGGGTTGTAGAGGTGGGTGAGGGAGAGAGGTAGAGTGAGAGGATAGGGAGATAGGTAGTAGAGGGGGTGGCGGGAGGGGGGGAGAGATAGAGAAATAGATAGAGAAAATAGATAGAGAAGTCGATAGATAGGGAAATAGATAGATAGACAGATAGGTAGGTAGGAGGAGGTGGAGAGTGGGGGAGTTAGATAGTGAGATAGGGAGCTAGAGAGATAGGAAGATAGGAGGAGTGAGGGAGGTAGATAGCGAACGGGTTAGCTAGGGGTGAGAGAGGGGGAGGCGAGTGAGGGAGGGGGATGAGGAAGGAGCAGGAGGGCAGGCTCGGGGGAAGAAGACGGAGGAGGTAGAAGAGCCGAAGACAGGAGAACAGAAGACAGAAGAACAGAAGACAGAAGAACAGAAGACCGGAAGAGCAGAAGACAGAAGAACAGAAGAACAGAAGCACAGAAGATCGGAAGAGCAGAAGAACAGAGAAGAACAGAGAAGAACAGAGAAGAACACAGAAGAACCGAGAAGAAGAACACAGAAGCACCGAGAAGAACAGAGAAGAAGAACACAGAAGACCGGAAGAACACAGAAGAACAGAAGGGAAGAACAGAAGAACAGAAGAGAAGAACAGAAGAACACAGAAGAAGATTGCAGAGGGGGAGCGAGGAGGAAGAGACAGAGAGGAGGAAAAGAAGCAGGAGCAGGAGAGAAGGTGAGTGGCGCGGGGCAGGGCGAGGGGCTGGGAGGAGGGGGGGTACTTACAGTTAGGTGGGTCTCAGGAACTTGGAGGAGCTGCAGCGGCAGGGGGAGCGACCTACCCTTGGGTCAAGGGTCGCTACCACTGTCGCGCAGCGGCCGCCATAAGAGGTAGGAGGGGGGGGGAGGGGTCAGCTGGGGGCGAATGGGAGCTGGGGGGCGGGGGCGTGCAGGAGGTCGCGGCGGGAAAGCGCGAGGGAGGGGGGGGACAGGTAGAGTGAGAGGAGCTGGGGGAGGGGGTTTAGGGTGGAGGAGGGTGAGTGTTAGGAGGTTTGGAGATTAGGGAGAGAGATAGGAGTAGGGTTGTGAAGATAGGGGAGGGGGGGTTGTAGAGGTGGGTGAGGGAGAGAGGTAGAGTGAGAGGATAGGGAGATAGGTAGTAGAGGGGGTGGCGGGAGGGGGGGAGAGATAGAGAAATAGATAGAGAAAATAGATAGAGAAGTCGATAGATAGGGAAATAGATAGATAGACAGATAGGTAGGTAGGAGGAGGTGGAGAGTGGGGGAGTTAGATAGTGAGATAGGGAGCTAGAGAGATAGGAAGATAGGAGGAGTGAGGGAGGTAGATAGCGAACGGGTTAGCTAGGGGTGAGAGAGGGGGAGGCGAGTGAGGGAGGGGGATGAGGAAGGAGCAGGAGGGCAGGCTCGGGGGAAGAAGACGGAGGAGGTAGAAGACAGGATAACAGAAGACAGAAGAACAGAAGACAGAAGAACAGAAGACCGGAAGAGCAGAAGACAGAAGAACAGAAGAACAGAAGCACAGAAGATCGGAAGAGCAGAAGAACAGAGAAGAACAGAGAAGAACAGAGAAGAACACAGAAGAACCGAGAAGAAGAACACAGAAGCACCGAGAAGAACAGAGAAGAAGAACACAGAAGACCGGAAGAACACAGAAGAACAGAAGGGAAGAACAGAAGAACAGAAGAGAAGAACAGAAGAACACAGAAGAAGATTGCAGAGGGGGAGCGAGGAGGAAGAGACAGAGAGGAGGAAAAGAAGCAGGAGCAGGAGAGAAGGTGAGTGGCGCGGGGCAGGGCGAGGGGCTGGGAGGAGGGGGGTACTTACAGTTAGGTGGGTCTCAGGAACACAGGAACTTGGAGGAGCTGCAGCGGCAGGGGGAGCGACCTACCCTTGGGTCAAGGGTCGCTACCACTGTCGCGCAGCGGCCGCCATAAGAGGTAGGAGGGGGGGGAGGGGTCAGCTGGGGGCGAATGGGAGCTGGGGGGGCGGGGGCGTGCAGGAGGTCGCGGCGGGAAAGCGCGAGGGAGGGGGGGACAGGTAGAGTGAGAGGAGCTGGGGGAGGGGGTTTAGGGTGGAGGAGGGTGAGTGTTAGGAGGTTTGGAGATTAGGGAGAGAGATAGGAGTAGGGTTGTGAAGATAGGGGAGGGGGGGTTGTAGAGGTGGGTGAGGGAGAGAGGTAGAGTGAGAGGATAGGGAGATAGGTAGTAGAGGGGGGTGGCGGGAGGGGGGGAGAGATAGAGAAATAGATAGAGAAAATAGATAGAGAAGTCGATAGATAGGGAAATAGATAGATAGACAGATAGGTAGGTAGGAGGAGGTGGAGAGTGGGGGAGTTAGATAGTGAGATAGGGAGCTAGAGAGATAGGAAGATAGGAGGAGTGAGGGAGGTAGATAGCGAACGGGTTAGCTAGGGGTGAGAGAGGGGGAGGCGAGTGAGGGAGGGGGATGAGGAAGGAGCAGGAGGGCAGGCTCGGGGGAAGAAGACGGAGGAGGTAGAAGAGCCGAAGACAGGAGAACAGAAGACAGAAGAACAGAAGACAGAAGAACAGAAGACCGGAAGAGCAGAAGACAGAAGAACAGAAGAACAGAAGCACAGAAGATCGGAAGAGCAGAAGAACAGAGAAGAACAGAGAAGAACAGAGAAGAACACAGAAGAACCGAGAAGAAGAACACAGAAGCACCGAGAAGAACAGAGAAGAAGAACACAGAAGACCGGAAGAACACAGAAGAACAGAAGGGAAGAACAGAAGAACAGAAGAGAAGAACAGAAGAACACAGAAGAAGATTGCAGAGGGGGAGCGAGGAGGAAGAGACAGAGAGGAGGAAAAGAAGCAGGAGCAGGAGAGAAGGTGAGTGGCGCGGGGCAGGGCGAGGGGCTGGGAGGAGGGGGGTACTTACAGTTAGGTGGGTCTCAGGAACACAGGAACTTGGAGGAGCTGCAGCGGCAGGGGGAGCGACCTACCCTTGGGTCAAGGGTCGCTCCCTTGGGTCAAGGGTCGCTTGAGCCACTGAGCTGACGAGCTCTGGAGACGCACCTGTGAGCCTGTGAGTGGTACTAGACCTGAGACGATTTTGGCATAATTTCTAGCAACCCCAGATATTTTTTGATGCTTTCTACTCTCCACTGATGAAGGGCAATTACCCTGAAACACGTGTATAGAGATGAACAGCAATGACTGCACTAACTTTAGTGAAAAACTACGGACACATTCAAGTAAGCGTTAAATTTGAACTGCATTTACCAGGATGCAAAGGGGCGAACTCGACTGGGATGTGAGGCAGTGTGTTCCCAACCCGCCTTCCTGTTAAAAGGCTCCCTTGAGCCACTGAGCTGACGAGCTCTGGAGACGCACCTGTGAGCCTATGAGTGGTACTAGACCTGAGACGATGTTGGCAGCATTTCCAGCAACCCCAGATATTTTTTGATGCTTTCTACTCTCTACTGATGAAGGGCAATTACCCTGAAACACGTGTATAGAGATGAACAGCAGTGACTGCACTAACTTTAGTGAAAAACTACGGACACTTTCAAGTAAGCGTTAAATTTGAACTGCATTTAACAGGATGCAAAGGGGCGAACTCGACTGGGATGTGAGGCAGTGTGCTCCCAACCCGCCTTCCTGTTAAAAGGCTCCCTTGAGCCACTGAGCTGACGAGCTCTGGAGACGCACCTGAGAGCCTGTGAGTGGTACTAGACCTGAGACAATTTTGGCAGCATTTCCAGCAACCCCAGATATTTTTTTATGCTTTCTACTCTCTACTGATGAAGGGCAATTACCCTGAAACACGTGTATAGAGATGAACAGCAATGACTGCACTATTTTTAGTGAAAAACTACAGACACTTTCAAGTAAGCGTTAAATTTGAACTGCATTTACCAGGATGCAAAGGGGCGAACTCGACTGGGATGTGAGGCAGTGTGCTCCCAACCAGCCTTCCTGTTAAAAGGCTCCCTTGAGCCACTGAGCTGACGAGCTCTGGAGACGCACCTGTGAGCCTGTGAGTGGTACTAGACCTGAGACGATTTTGGCAGCATTTCCAGCAACCCCAGATATTTTTTGATGCTTTCTACTGTCTACTGATGAAGGGCAATTACCCTGAAACACGTGTATAGAGATGAACAGCAATGACTGCACTAACTTTAGTGAAAAACTACGGACACTTTCAAGTAAGCGTTAAATTTGAACTGCATTTACCAGGATGCAAAGGGGCGAACTCGACTGGGATGTGAGGCAGTGTGCTCCCAACCCACCTTCCTGTTAAAAGGCTCCCTTGAGCCACTGAGCTGACGAGCTCTGGAGACGCACCTGTGAGCCTGTGAGTGGTACTAGACCTGAGACGATTTTGGCAGCATTTCCAGCAACCCCAGATATTTTTTGATGATTTCTACTGTCTACTGATGAAGGGCAATTACCCTGAAACACGTGTATAGAGATGAACAGCAATGACTGCACTAACTTTAGTGAAAAACTGCGGACACTTTCAAGTAAGCGTTAAATTTGAACTGTATTTACCAGGATGCAAGGGGGAGAACTCGACTGGGATGTGAGGCAGAGTGCTCCCAACCCACCTTCCTGTTAAAAGGCTCCCTTGAGCCACTGAGCTGACGAGCTCTGGAGACGCACCTGTGAGCCTGTGAGTGGTACTAGACCTGAGACGATTTTGGCATAATTTCTAGCAACCCCAGATATTTTTTGATGCTTTCTACTCTCTACTGATGAAGGGCAATTACCCTGAAACACGTGTATAGAGATGAACAGCAATGACTGCACTATTTTTAGTGAAAAACTACAGACACTTTCAAGTAAGCGTTAAATTTGAACTGCATTTACCAGGATGCAAAGGGGCGAACTCGACTGGGATGTGAGGCAGTGTGCTCCCAACCCGCCTTCCTGTTAAAAGGCTCCCTTGAGCCACTGAGCTGACGAGCTCTGGAGACGCACCTGTGAGCCTGTGAGTGGTACTAGACCTGTGACGATTTTGGCAGCATTTCCAGCAACCCCAGATATTTTTTGATGCTTTCTACTGTCTACTGATGAAGGGCAATTACCCTGAAACACGTGTATAGAGATGAACAGCAATGACTGCACTAACTTTAGTGAAAAACTACGGACACTTTCAAGTAAGCGTTAAATTTGAACTGCATTTACCAGGATGCAAAGGGGTGAACTTGACTGGGATGTGAGGAAGTGTGCTCCCAACCCGCCTTCCTGTTAAAAGGCTCCCTTGAGCCACTGAGCTGACGAGCTCTGGAGACGCACCTATGAGCCTGTGAGTGGTACTAGACCTGAGACGATTTTGGCAGCATTTCCAGCAACCCCAGATATTTTTTGATGCTTTCTACTCTCTACTGATGAAGGGCAATTACCCTGAAACACGTGTATAGAGATGAACAGCAATGACTGCACTAACTTTAGTGAAAAACTACGGACACTTTCAAGTAAGCGTTAAATTTGACCTGCATTTACCAGGATGCAAAGGGGCGAACTCGACTGGGATGTGAGGCAGTGTGCTCCCAACCCGCCTTCCTGTTAAAAGGCTCCCTTGAGCCACTGAGCTGACGAGCTCTGGAGACGCACCTGTGAGCCTGTGAGTGGTACTAGACCTGAGATGATTTTGGCAGTATTTCCAGCAACCCCAGATATTTTTTGATGCTTTCTACTCTCTACTGATGAAGGGCAATTACCCTGAAACACGTGTATAGAGATGAACAGCAATGACTGCACTAACTTTAGTGAAAAACTACGGACACTTTCAAGTAAGCGTTACATTTGAACTGCATTTACCAGGATGCAAAGGGGCGAACTCGACTGGGATGTGAGGCAGTGTGCTCCCAACCCGCCTTCCTGTTAAAAGGCTCCCTTGAGCCACTGAGCTGACGAGCTCTGGAGACGCACCTGTGAGCCTGTGAGTGGTACTAGACCTGAGATGATTTTGGCAGTATTTCCAGCAACCCCAGATATTTTTTGATGCTTTCTACCCTCTACTGATGAAGGGCAATTACCCTGAAACACGTGTATAGAGATGAACAGCAATGACTGCACTAACTTTAGTGAAAAACTACGGACACTTTCAAGTAAGCGTTACATTTGAACTGCATTTACCAGGATGCAGAGGGGCGAACTCGACTGGGATGTGAGGCAGTGTGCTCCCAACCCGCCTTCCTGTTAAAAGGCTCCCTTCAGCCACTGAGCTGACGAGCTCTGGAGACGCACCTGTGAGCCTGTGAGTGGTACTAGACCTGAGACGATTTTGGCAGCAATTTCCAGCAACCCCAGATATTTTTTTATGCTTTCTACTCTCTACTGATGAAGGGCAATTACCCTGAAACACGTGTATAGAGATGAACAGCAATGACTGCACTAACTTTAGTGAAAAACTACGGACACTTTCAAGTAAGCGTTAAATTTGAACTGCATTTACCAGGATGCAAAGGGGCGAACTCGACTGGGATGTGAGGCAGTGTGTTCCCAACCCGCCTTCCTGTTAAAAGGCTCCCTTGAGCCACTGAGCTGACGAGCTCTGGAGACGCACCTATGAGCCTGTGAGTGGTACTAGACCTGAGACGATTTTGGCAGCATTTCCAGCAACCCCAGATATTTTTTGATGCTTTCTACTCTCTACTGATGAAGGGCAATTACCCTGAAACACGTGTATAGAGATGAACAGCAATGACTGCACTAACTTTAGTGAAAAACTACGGACACTTTCAAGTAAGCGTTAAATTTGAACTGCATTTACCAGGATGCAAAGGGGCGAACTCGACTGGGATGTGAGGCAGTGTGCTCCCAACCCACCTTCCTGTTAAAAGGCTCCCTTGAGCCACTGAGCTGACGAGCTCTGGAGCCGCACCTGTGAGCCTGTGAGTGGTACTAGACCTGAGACGATTTTTGCAGTATTTCCAGCAACCTCAGATATTTTTTTATGCTTTCTACTCTCTACTGATGAAGGGCAATTACCCTGAAACACGTGCATAGAGATGAACAGCAATGACTGCACTAACTTTAGTGAAAAACTACGGACACTTTCAAGTAAGCGTTAAATTTGAACTGCATTTACCAGGATGCAAAGGGGCGAACTCGACTGGGATGTGAGGCAGTGTGCTCCCAACCCGCCTTCCTGTTAAAAGGCTCTCTTGACCCACTGAGCTGACGAGCTCTGGAGACGCACCTGTGAGCCTGTGAGTGATACTAGACCTGAGACGATTTTGGCAGCATTTCCAGCAACCCCAGATATTTTTTGATGCTTTCTACTCTCTACTGATGAAGGGCAATTACCCTGAAACACGTGTATAGAGATGAACAGCAATGACTGCACTAACTTTAGTTAAAAACTACGGACACTTTCAAGTAAGCGTTAAATTTGAACTGCATTTACCAGGATGCAAAGGGGCGAACTCGACTGGGATGTGAGGCAGTGTGCTCCCAACCCGCCTTCCTGTTAAAAGGCTCCCTGAGCCACTGAGCTGACGAGCTCTGGAGACGCACCTGTGAGCCTGTGAGTGGTACTAGACCTGAGACTATTTTGGCAGCATTTCCAGCAAACCCAGATATTTTTTGATGCTTTCTACTCTCTACTGATGAAGGGCAATTACCCTGAAACACGTGTATAGAGATGAACAGCAATGACTGCACTAACTTTAGTGAAAAACTACGGACACTTTCAAGTAAGCGTTAAATTTGAACTGCATTTACCAGGATGCAAAGGGGCGAACTCGACTGGGATGTGAGGCAGTGTGCTCCCAACCCACCTTCCTGTTAAAAGGCTCCCTTGAGCCACTGAGCTGACGAGCTCTGGAGACGCACCTGTGAGCCTGTGAGTGGTACTAGACCTGAGACGATTTTGGCAGCATTTCCAGCAACCACAGATATTTTTTGATGCTTTCTACTCTCTACTGATGAAGGGCAATTACCCTGAAACACGTGTATAGAGATGAACAGCAATGACTGCACTAACTTTAGTGAAAAACTACGGACACTTTCAAGTAAGCGTTAAATTTGAACTGTATTTACCAGGATGCAAGGGGGGAGAACTCGACTGGGATGTGAGGCAGAGTGCTCCCAACCCACCTTCCTGTTAAAAGGCTCCCTTGAGCCACTGAGCTGACGAGCTCTGGAGACGCACCTGTGAGCCTGTGAGTGGTACTAGACCTGAGACGATTTTGGCATAATTTCTAGCAACCCCAGATATTTTTTGATGCTTTCTACTCTCTACTGATGAAGGGCAATTACCCTGAAACACGTGTATAGAGATGAACAGCAATGACTGCACTAACTTTAGTGAAAAACTACGGACACATTCAAGTAAGCGTTAAATTTGAACTGCATTTACCAGGATGCAAAGGGGCGAACTCGACTGGGATGTGAGGCAGTGTGCTCCCAACCCGCCTTCCTGTTAAAAGGCTCCCTTGAGCCACTGAGCTGACGAGCTCTGGAGACGCACCTGTGAGCCTATGAGTGGTACTAGACCTGAGACGATTTTGGCAGCATTTCCAGCAACCCCAGATATTTTTTGATGCTTTCTACTCTCTACTGATGAAGGGCAATTACCCTGAAACACGTGTATAGAGATGAACAGCAGTGACTGCACTAACTTTAGTGAAAAACTACGGACACTTTCAAGTAAGCGTTAAATTTGACCTGCATTTACCAGGATGCAAAGGGGCGAACTCGACTGGGATGTGAGGCAGTGTGCTCCCAACCCGCCTTCCTGTTAAAAGGCTCCCTTTAGCCACTGAGCTGAGGAGCTCTGGAGACGCACCTGTGAGCCTGTGAGTGGTACTAGACCTGAGACGATTTTGGCAGCATTTCCAGCAACCCCAGATATTTTTTGATGCTTTCTACTCTCTACTGATGAAGGGCAATTACCCTGAAACACGTGTATAGAGATGAACAGCAATGACTGCACTAACTTTAGTGAAAAACTACGGACACTTTCAAGTAACCGTTAAATTTGAACTACATTTACCAGGATGCAAAGGGGCGAACTCGACTGGGATGTGAGGCAGTGTGCTCCCAACCCGCCTTCCTGTTAAAAGGCTCCCTTGAGCCACTGAGCTGACGAGCTCTGGATACGCACCTGTGAGCCTGTGAGTGGTACTAGACCTGAGACGATTTTGGCAGCATTTCCAGCAACCCCAGATATTTTTTTATGCTTTCTACTCTCTACTGATGAAGGGCAATTACCCTGAAACTCGTGTATAGAGATGAACAGCAATGACTGCACTAACTTTAGTGAAAAACTACGGACACTTTCAAGTAATCGTTAAATTTGAACTGCATTTACCAGGATGCAAAGGGGCGAACTCGACTGGGATGTGAGGAAGTGTGCTCCCAACCCACCTTCCTGTTAAAAGGCTCCCTTGAGCCACTGAGCTGACAAGCTCTGGAGACGCACCTGTGAGCCTGTGAGTGGTACTAGACCTGAGACGATTTTGGCAGCATTTCCAGAAACCCCAGATATTTTTTGATGCTTTCTACTCTCTACTGATGAAGGGCAGTTACCCTGAAACACGTGTATAGAGATGAACAGCAATGACTGCACTAACTTTGGTGAAAAACTACGGACACTTTCAAGTAAGCGTTAAATTTGAACTGCATTTACCAGGATGCAAAGGGGCGAACTCGACTGGGATGTGAGGCAGTGTGCTCCCAACCCGCCTTCCTGTTAAAAGGCTCCCTTGAGCCACTGAGCTGACGAGCTCTGGAGACGCACCTGTGAGCCTGTGAGTGGTACTAGACCTGAGACGATTTTGCCAGCATTTCCAGCAACCCCAGATATTTTTTGATGCTTTCTACTCTCTACTGATGAAGGGCAATTACCCTGAAACACGTGTATAGAGATGAACAGCAATGACTGCACTAACTTTAGTGAAAAACTACGGACACTTTCAAGTAAGCGTTAAATTTGAACTGCATTTACCAGGATGCAAAGGGGCGAACTCGACTGGGATGTGAAGCAGTGTGCTCCCAACCCGCCTTCCTGTTAAAAGGCTCCCTTGAGCCACTGAGCTGACGAGCTCTGGAGACGCACCTGTGAGCATGTGAGTGGTACTAGACCTGAGACGATTTCGGCAGCATTTCCAGCAACCCCAGATATTTTTTGATGCTTTCTACTCTCTACTGATGAAGGGCAATTACCCTGAAACACGTGTATAGAGATGAACAGCAATGACTGCACTAACTTTAGTGAAAAACTACGGACACTTTCAAGTAAGCGTTAAATTTGAACTGCATTTACCAGGATGCAAAGGGGCGAACTCGACTGGGATGTGAGGCAGTGTGCTCCCAACCCGCCTTCCTGTTAAAAGGCTCCCTTGAGCCACTGAGCTGACGAGCTCTGGAGACGCACCTGTGAGCCTGTGAGTGGTACTTGACCTGAGACGATTTTGGCAGCATTTCCAGCAACCCCAGATATTTTTTGATGCTTTCTACTCTCTACTGATGAAGGGCAATTACCCTGAAACACGTGTATAGAGATGAACAGCAATGACTGCACTAACTTTAGTGAAAAACTACGGACACTTTCAAGTAAGCGTTAAATTTGAACTGCATTTACCAGGATGCAAAGGGGCGAACTCGACTGGGATGTGAGGCAGTGTGCTCCCAACCCGCCTTCCTGTTAAAAGGCTCCCTTGAGCCACTGAGCTGACGAGCTCTGGAGACGCACCTATGAGCCTGTGAGTGGTACTAGACCTGAGACGATTTTGGCAGCATTTCCAGCAACCCCAGATATTTTTTGATGCTTTCTACTCTCTACTGATGAAGGGCAATTACCCTGAAACACGTGTATAGAGATGAACAGCAATGACTGCACTATTTTTAGTGAAAATCTACGGACACTTTCAAGTAAGCGTTAAATTTGAACTGCATTTACCAGGATGCAAAGGGGCGAACTCGACTGGGATGTGAGGCAGTGTGCTCCCAACCCGCCTTCCTGTTAAAAGGCTCCCTTGAGCCACTGAGCTGACGAGCTCTGGAGACGCACCTGTGAGCCTGTGAGTGGTACTAGACCTGAGACGATTTTGGCAGCATTTCCAGCAACCCCAGATACTTTCTGATGCTTTCTACTCTCTACTGATGAAGGGCAATTACCCTGAAACACGTGTATAGAGATGAACAGCAATGACTGCACTATTTTTAGTGAAAAACTACGGACACTTTCAAGTAAGCGTTAAATTTGAACTGAATTTACCAGGATGCAAAGGGGTGAACTCGACTGGGATGTGAGGCAGTGTGCTCCCAACCCGCCTTCCTGTTAAAAGACTCCCTTGAGCCACTGAGCTGACGAGCTCTGGAGACGCACCTATGAGCCTGTGAGTGGTACTAGACCTGAGACGATTTTGGCAGCATTTCCAGCAACCCCAGATATTTTTTGATGCTTTCTACTCTCTAATGATGAAGGGCAATTACCCTGAAACACGTGTATAGCGATGAACAGCAATGACTGCACTAACTTTAGTGAAAAACTACGGACACTTTCAAGTAAGCGTTAAATTTGAACTGCATTTACCAGGATGCAAAGGGGCGAACTCGACTGGGATGTGAGGCAGTGTGCTCCCAACCCACCTTCCTGTTAAAAGGCTCCATTGAGCCACTGAGCTGACGAGCTCTGGAGACGCACCTGTGAGCCTGTGAGTGGTACTAGACCTGAGATGATTTTGGCAGCATTTCCAGCAACCCCAGATATTTTTTGATGCTTTCTACTCTCTACTGATGAAGGGCAATTACCCTGAAACACGTGTATAGAGATGAACAGCAATGACTGCACTAACTTTAGTGAAAAACTACGGACACTTTCAAGTAAGCGTTAAATTTGAACTGCATTTACCAGGATGCAAAGGGGCGAACTCGACTGGGATGTGAGGCAGTGTGCTCCCAACCCGCCTTCCTGTTAAAAGGCTCCCTTGAGCCACTGAGCTGACGAGCTCTGGAGACGCACCTCTGAGCCTGTGAGTGGTACTAGACCTGAGACGATTTTGGCAGCATTTCCAGCAACCCCAGATATTTTTTGATGCTTTCTACTCTCTACTGATGAAGGGCAATTACCCTGAAACACGTGTATAGAGATGAACAGCAATGACTGCACTAACTTTAGTGAAAAACTATGGACACTTTCAAGTAAGCGTTAAATTTGAACTGCATTTACCAGGATGCAAAGGGGCGAACTCGACTGGGATGTGAGGCAGTGTGCTCCCAACCCGCCTTCCTGTTAAAAGGCTCCCTTGAGCCACTGAGCTGACGAGCTCTGGAGACGCACCTGTGAGCCTGTGAGTGGTACTAGACCTGAGACGATTTTGGCAGCATTTCCAGCAACCCCAGATACTTTTTGATGCTTTCTACTCTCTACTGATGAAGGGCAATTACCCTGAAACACGTGTATAGAGATGAACAGCAATGACTGCACTATTTTTAGTGAAAAACTACGGACACTTTCAAGTAAGCGTTAAATTTGAACTGAATTTACCAGGATGCAAAGGGGTGAACTCGACTGGGATGTGAGGCAGTGTGCTCCCAACCCGCATTCCTGTTAAAAGGCTCCCTTGAGCCACTGAGCTGACGAGCTCTGGAGACGCACCTATGAGCCTGTGAGTGGTACTAGACCTGAGACGATTTTGGCAGCATTTCCAGCAACCCCAGATATTTTTTGATGCTTTCTACTCTCTAATGATGAAGGGCAATTACCCTGAAACACGTGTATAGCGATGAACAGCAATGACTGCACTAACTTTAGTGAAAAACTACGGACACTTTCAAGTAAGCGTTAAATTTGAACTGCATTTACCAGGATGCAAAGGTGCGAACTCGACTGGGATGTGAGGCAGTGTGCTCCCAACCCACCTTCCTGTTAAAAGGCTCCCTTGAGCCACTGAGCTGACGAGCTCTGGAGACGCACCTGTGAGCCTGTGAGTGGTACTAGACCTGAGATGATTTTGGCAGCATGTCCAGCAACCCCAGATATTTTTTGATGCTTTCTACTCTCTACTGATGAAGGGCAATTACCCTGAAACACGTGTATAGAGATGAACAGCAATGACTGCACTAACTTTAGTGAAAAACTACGGACACTTTCAAGTAAGCGTTAAATTTGAACTGCATTTACCAGGATGCAAAGGGGCGAACTCGACTGGGATGTGAGGCAGTGTGCTCCCAACCCGCCTTCCTGTTAAAAGGCTCCCTTGAGCCACTGAGCTGACGAGCTCTGGAGACGCACCTGTGAGCCTGTGAGTGGTACTAGACCTGAGACGATTTTGGCAGCATTTCCAGCAACCCCAGATACTTTTTGATGCTTTCTACTCTCTACTGATGAAGGGCAATTACCCTGAAACACGTGTATAGAGATGAACAGCAATGACTGCACTATTTTTAGTGAAAAACTATGGACACTTTCAAGTAAGCGTTAAATTTGAACTGCATTTACCAGGATGCAAAGGGGCGAACTCGACTGGGATGTGAGGCAGTGTGCTCCCAACCCGCCTTCCTGTTAAAACGCTCCCTTGAGCCACTGAGCTGACGAGCTCTGGAGACGCACCTGTGAGCCTGTGAGTGGTACTAGACCTGAGACGATTTTGGCAGCATTTCCAGCAACCCCAGATACTTTTTGATGCTTTCTACTCTCTACTGATGAAGGGCAATTACCCTGAAACACGTGTATAGAGATGAACAGCAATGACTGCACTATTTTTAGTGAAAAACTACGGACACTTTCAAGTAAGCGTTAAATTTGAACTGAATTTACCAGGATGCAAAGGGGTGAACTCGACTGGGATGTGAGGCAGTGTGCTCCCAACCCGCCTTCCTCTTAAAAGACTCCCTTGAGCCACTGAGCTGACGAGCTCTGGAGACGCACCTATGAGCCTGTGAGTGGTACTAGACCTGAGACGATTTTGGCAGCATTTCCAGCAACCCCAGATATTTTTTGATGCTTTCTACTCTCTAATGATGAAGGGCAATTACCCTGAAACACGTGTATAGCGATGAACAGCAATGACTGCACTAACTTTAGTGAAAAACTACGGACACTTTCAAGTAAGCGTTAAATTTGAACTGCATTTACCAGGATGCAAAGGGGCGAACTCGACTGGGATGTGAGGCAGTGTGCTCCCAACCCACCTTCCTGTTAAAAGGCTCCATTGAGCCACTGAGCTGACGAGCTCTGGAGACGCACCTGTGAGCCTGTGAGTGGTACTAGACCTGAGATGATTTTGGCAGCATTTCCAGCAACCCCAGATATTTTTTGATGCTTTCTACTCTCTACTGATGAAGGGCAATTACCCTGAAACACGTGTATAGAGATGAACAGCAATGACTGCACTAACTTTAGTGAAAAACTACGGACACTTTCAAGTAAGCGTTAAATTTGAACTGCATTTACCAGGATGCAAAGGGGCGAACTCGACTGGGATTTGAGGCAGTGTGCTCCCAACCCGCCTGCCTGTTAAAAGGCTCCCTTGAGCCACTGAGCTGACGAGCTCTGGAGACGCACCTGTGAGCCTGTGAGTGGTACTAGACCTGAGACGATTTTGGCAGCATTTCCAGCAACCCCAGATATTTTTTGATGCTTTCTACTCTCTACTGATGAAGGGCAATTACCCTGAAACACGTGTATAGAGATGAACAGCAATGACTGCACTAACTTTAGTGAAAAACTATGGACACTTTCAAGTAAGCGTTAAATTTGAACTGCATTTACCAGGATGCAAAGGGGCGAACTCGACTGGGATGTGAGGCAGTGTGCTCCCAACCCGCCTTCCTGTTAAAAGGCTCCCTTGAGCCACTGAGCTGACGAGCTCTGGAGACGCACCTGTGAGCCTGTGAGTGGTACTAGACCTGAGACGATTTTGGCAGCATTTCCAGCAACCCCAGATACTTTTTGATGCTTTCTACTCTCTACTGATGAAGGGCAATTACCCTGAAACACGTGTATAGAGATGAACAGCAATGACTGCACTATTTTTAGTGAAAAACTACGGACACTTTCAAGTAAGCGTTAAATTTGAACTGAATTTACCAGGATGCAAAGGGGTGAACTCGACTGGGATGTGAGGCAGTGTGCTCCCAACCCGCATTCCTGTTAAAAGGCTCCCTTGAGCCACTGAGCTGACGAGCTCTGGAGACGCACCTATGAGCCTGTGAGTGGTACTAGACCTGAGACGATTTTGGCAGCATTTCCAGCAACCCCAGATATTTTTTGATGCTTTCTACTCTCTAATGATGAAGGGCAATTACCCTGAAACACGTGTATAGCGATGAACAGCAATGACTGCACTAACTTTAGTGAAAAACTACGGACACTTTCAAGTAAGCGTTAAATTTGAACTGCATTTACCAGGATGCAAAGGTGCGAACTCGACTGGGATGTGAGGCAGTGTGTTCCCAACCCACCTTCCTGTTAAAAGGCTCCCTTGAGCCACTGAGCTGACGAGCTCTGGAGACGCACCTGTGAGCCTGTGAGTGGTACTAGACCTGAGATGATTTTGGCAGCATGTCCAGCAACCCCAGATATTTTTTGATGCTTTCTACTCTCTACTGATGAAGGGCAATTACCCTGAAACACGTGTATAGAGATGAACAGCAATGACTGCACTAACTTTAGTGAAAAACTACGGACACTTTCAAGTAAGCGTTAAATTTGAACTGCATTTACCAGGATGCAAAGGGGCGAACTCGACTGGGATGTGAGGCAGTGTGCTCCCAACCCGCCTTCCTGTTAAAAGGCTCCCTTGAGCCACTGAGCTGACGAGCTCTGGAGACGCACCTGTGAGCCTGTGAGTGGTACTAGACCTGAGACGATTTTGGCAGCATTTCTAGCAACCCCAGATACTTTTTGATGCTTTCTACTCTCTACTGATGAAGGGCAATTACCCTGAAACACGTGTATAGAGATGAACAGCAATGACTGCACTATTTTTAGTGAAAAACTATGAACACTTTCAAGTAAGCGTTAAATTTGAACTGCATTTACCAGGATGCAAAGGGGCGAACTCGACTGGGATGTGAGGCAGTGTGCTCCCAACCCGCCTTCCTGTTAAAAGGCTCCCTTGAGCCACTGAGCTGACGAGCTCTGGAGACGCACCTGTGAGCCTGTGAGTGGTACTAGACCTGAGACGATTTTGGCAGCATTTCCAGCAACCCCAGATATTTTTTGATGCTTTCTACTCTCTACTGATGAAGGGCAATTACCCTGAAACACTTGTATAGAGATGAACAGCAATGACTGCACTATTTTTGTGAAAAACTACGGACACTTTCAAGTAAGCGTTAAATTTGAACTGCATTTACCAGGATGCAAAGGGGCGAACTCGACTGGGATGTGAGGCAGTGTGCTCCCAACCCGCCTTCCTGTTAAAAGGCTCCCTTGAGCCACTGAGCTGACGAGCTCTGGAGACGCACCTGTGAGCCTGTGAGTGGTACTAGACCTGAGACGATTTTGGCAGCATTTCCAGCAACCCCAGATACTTTTTGATGCTTTCTACTCTCTACTGATGAAGGGCAATTACCCTGAAACACGTGTATAGAGATGAACAGCAATGACTGCACTATTTTTAGTGAAAAACTACGGACACTTTCAAGTAAGCGTTAAATTTGAACTGAATTTACCAGGATGCAAAGGGGTGAACTCGACTGGGATGTGAGGCAGTGTGCTCCCAACCCGCCTTCCTGTTAAAAGGCTCCCTTGAGCCACTGAGCTGACGAGCTCTGGAGACGCACCTATGAGCCTGTGAGTGGTACTAGACCTGAGACGATTTTGGCAGCATTTCCAGCAACCCCAGATACTTTTTGATGCTTTCTACTCTCTAATGATGAAGGGCAATTACCCTGAAACACGTGTATAGCGATGAACAGCAATGACTGCACTAACTTTAGTGAAAAACTACGGACACTTTCAAGTAAGCGTTAAATTTGAACTGCATTTACCAGGATGCAAAGGGGCGAACTCGACTGGGATGTGAGGCAGTGTGCTCCCAACCCACCTTCCTGTTAAAAGGCTCCCTTGAGCCACTGAGCTGACGAGCTCTGGAGACGCACCTGTGAGCCTGTGAGTGGTACTAGACCTGAGATGATTTTGGCAGCATTTCCAGCAACCCCAGATATTTTTTGATGCTTTCTACTCTCTACTGATGAAGGGCAATTACCCTGAAACACGTGTATAGAGATGAACAGCAATGACTGCACTAACTTTAGTGAAAAACTACGGACACTTTCAAGTAAGCGTTAAATTGAACTGCATTTACCAGGATGCAAAGGGGCGAACTCGACTGGGATGTGAGGCAGTGTGCTCCCAACCCGCCTTCCTGTTAAAAGGCTCCCTTGAGCCACTGAGCTGACGAGCTCTGGAGACGAACCTGTGAGCCTGTGAGTGGTACTAGACCTGAGACGATTTTGGCAGCATTTCCAGCAACCCCAGATATTTTTTGATGCTTTCTACTCTCTACTGATGAAGGGCAATTACCCTGAAACACGTGTATAGAGATGAACAGCAATGACTGCACTAACTTTAGTGAAAAACTACGGACACTTTCAAGTAAGCGTTAAATTTGAACTGCATTTACCAGGATGCAAAGGGGCGAACTCGACTGGGATGTGAGGCAGTGTGCTCCCAACCCGCCTTCCTGTTAAAAGGCTCCTTTGAGCCACTGAGCTGACGAGCTTTGGAGACGCACCTATGAGCCTGTGAGTGGTACTAGACCTGAGACGATTTTGGCAGCATTTCCAGCAACCCCAGATATTTTTTGATGCTTTCTACTCTCTACTGATGAAGGGCAATTACCCTGAAACTCGTGTATAGAGATGAACAGCAATGACTGCACTAACTTTAGTGAAAAACTACGGACACTTTCAAGTAATCGTTAAATTTGAACTGCATTTACCAGGATGCAAAGGGGCGAACTCGACTGGGATGTGAGGAAGTGTGCTCCCAACCCACCTTCCTGTTAAAAGGCTCCCTTGAGCCACTGAGCTGACAAGCTCTGGAGACGCACCTGTGAGCCTGTGAGTGGTACTAGACCTGAGACGATTTTGGCAGCATTTCCAGAAACCCCAGATATTTTTTGATGCTT